>NC_080167.1:23449363-24843639 GCF_950295315.1 Erinaceus europaeus
GCTTGGCCCTCATGATATTAAAGGAAGCTTAGGTGCTATGATCTCTTTCACTTGCTCTCTATCTTCTCTCTAAAAACAACCAAACAAACAAATATCTCATGAACTTACTTATTTCCTGTTTGTAAAGGTTAGCTTGCAATGGCTAACTGGCAACTTGTCAAGATGTTACTAAAAGTAAGAAATATGTCTTTTCAACTACTGCTTCCACTACTACACTGACTCACATAGTCTCTGATGATAGGTTTTACAGAAGAGTGTAAACTGAAGTCTTTTTGGATCAATGTATTTCTAGGAAATGAAAATACTTTGGGTAATTGTGTGGAAGGTTTATAATCAGTGCTTCACCAAGTTTTTTTTCTTTTCCTTCACAATTCATTTTGGGTTATGGGAAGGAGGAGGGATGGCAGTCTTCTCACACTTGATTAATCAGCTCTATATAAACATGGCAAAGACAATCACTAGGCATTCTCTAATATAACAAAAACAAGAGAGAGAGACAGAGAGAGAGAGAGATTCCTACGATACTCCTTTAGATATGATATGACATATCACCACACGTAAGAAAGACCACCTGTATGAAAGGGAATTCACACAGTATGTAATTAAGGCTGCATGAGGTTGTCTTTTTACCCAGAGTATGATTGCAGGGCAAGTCCAATTTGTCTTTCTTTGCTCAAATGCCCAACATAAATCTCTACCTCTTCTAGTACAGATAAATCCAGCCTGAAAAATAACCTAGCATTTTACTGAGTGATGTCAAGGTTGTACCAATTTACTTCTCTTGAAGGTCACATGCAGGAGGGGGGCGTTGGTGAAGCAAAAAAAAAAAAAAAAAGAGAGAGAACTGCAATTCCCTTCTGCCCTTCTGATTTCAGCTCTGACTTGTCAGGGATGTTTGCATGCATATGAACTGTCTGAAAGATTCTAACACTTGAGAGGAATCTCTTTGCAACTGGACCTGGAGTTATCCAGATCTGTAGCTGGTATCTGGGTATCTCAAAATATCAAAGGATGGACAGTGACTGACAAATATTTACGCAGTTTTATTTATGAAAATGTGCATTTTTGAACACAGCATGCAAACAAAAGGAAAGAAAGTACAAATGAGATAATCACTCAGGAAGCAGCAACCGAGTAACACCTACTTTTATGATTTTAATGTGTGTTAACATTTTGGGATATGTGTTAAGCAAGCACGCAAACAACAAAAGCCAAACAAACACAAAACTCATTGAATATATTTCCAACTGCCTTCCAGTTAACCTGCTTCTCTTACATGTGCTTAAAGATATAAATTAGATTTTTTATTTGGTGAAACCGATGCGTTAAAATACAACAGAACATGCAAAGATCAAAGAATAGGTGAGAAAAGCCAGAAAACATTTCACTTAAATATTTAAAGGCAACACGTGATTAAGAAGCCAAAGAAAAACTATCTGACCTGAAGAATGTTATTTAAATCCCAGGCTCATTCATGCTAAACAGAGATAACATTTTCCATTCACTTTTCCAAGGTTTTTCTTCTCCTAGAAGTAACCCCGCCCCCTACTTTTCCCTTTAGTATTCCTATTTATGGGCTTAATGCCCACAATTGAGAAAGATAAGTTTAGAAGGTGTTTATTGCCAAAATGATGATATTTAAATGGCAGGTCAATTTTTAAACAAGGGGATTTTTTTTTAGGTCATGCCAACCTATAAACATTATTCTTGCCATATAAAACTATAAACTAAAACCCACTAATAAAAAGGCCAGAAGAATAATGATATATAATGATGTATTAAGGTGTTTGAGCTACTTTTCTTCCTCTGAAGGAATAAAGAGGAGCTGATTTTTTTTTTTTTAACAATTAAAATCCTAAATGATCGTCTACCCCTTCTGCTTTATTTTCTTACAGCTCTATTCTGTTAGTGATAGAGGTCTGTCTCAAAAATATACTTGTCAAATTCTTACAGTTTTCTAGACACAATAACCCAAATACCAATCTCAAACACAGAAATTGTGCTACTGGGAATTTCCATCATCATCATCATCATCATTAAAACTCACAGGGAACCACAAACATTTGGAATATTCTATGATCAGGGAATAGCCTATGAAGCAATGACAGGTGCTAGTCTGGAAATAGATTATTTTCAGTCTCTGTAAATTACTTTCACGATGTCTTGAAAGATAATGGACATACATATAACATTGTTACATGCTTGTTTTTTCTACTTTTTCTCTTAGCCTGTCCCCCTCTTCCCCAACCCTCCCCCCCAACCGCCTACCTTGCACCAGAGTAGCACAAAGAAAGTTTAAATGTATCTATCTATCTATTAGGAGGGAAAATAGCATGTAGGTATGCATTTGCTTTCTCTGACAAATTCATTTCTAAAAGTGGACATGGAAATGGTTCATTTCCCAGAGGAAGCCTGTATGGCCTGTCTATGCACTCCAGGCCACGTGACTTTAGTGCTACAGGCCATCACTCTGCAGGCCTAATGTTTCTGGTCTACTAATTCACTTACTGCTCTCAGCCTAATTCCTGCAGTCAATCCTATTCTCTTGCTAAACATGCCCATCTGCTCCCATGGACTATGCAATCATAATCTCTGCACTGCTGCAGAAGGGTGTGTGTGTCTCCACCCCTAACTGCAGGGTCCTGTTTAATACCTGTACATAGTATTAAACAGGACCCCCCTCCTTCATATGAATGAGGTTAAAGCAATTCTAGGCAATCAGGAGCCTCAATCGCAAGCTTTTCACTTTTCTCCTCCATTAGATGGTTTCTCAAAGTTAAGTCTGGGCTACCACTATTTTGGAGGTTGGCAGCTGAGGGTTCATTATAGCATTTAAGAATCTCTCTCAGGGATTTGCAGACCAGATAGGGCCAGGGCTTTATGTGGAGCTATGTCAATGGTCTCTGAGCTTGCTAGGTTCTTCAGCAACCTTGGGAATCAAAAGCTTTCAAAACATAGAACCACGTATAGAAAGCATTTTTTTTTTTGTTTTTGTTTTAAATGTGGTACTGAAATACTGATCATTAAGATGCTGGAAAGAAACAGAGTGGAAGGAAACCTCTTTAGAATTAACCAATAAGGGAAAGAAAGTGCTTTGAATTTAGCATAGTTAACAATAATAAAAATGATGATGCTAATTATAATATCCTTGAAGAATATTTTATACTTTGCGAAGCAATTTAAAGTGTCCTACTCCATTTAGTTCTTGCAATAGCATGATGGGATATATGGCATCAGACTTCCCCTTATTAAAAAAAAATGTAATGGAGACATAACCAGATTTTTGAAGTGATAAAAATGACAGAGCTGGAATTCAAACCCAGGCGCTTTTTTCATTTATGCTTATCTGTATCTTTTTTTTTTTTTAGAAAAAAGTTTATTGCAAATACGTTCAAGGAACAGTGATTGCTTTTCTTTTAATTATCTTAAGGTATATAAACATACTCTGCTTTTGAAGGATCTGCTTGTTTTTTTTGGGGGGGAGATTGTTGTGATGGGCAAGGCAATTAGTGTATTATCAATATTTAAAATTTTATTTATAGAAAGGAAACACTGAAGAAACTTCCTCCCATCCCTCACACTATTTACTCATTCAATGATGGTTGTGGTATTTTTCTGAGAGATAGTGTGGCTGAAAGGCAAGAGTCACAGGATGGTTCATACTTGACACCAGTTGGATTGTGTAACAAGAATTTAATTTTTCTTTTTTTTTCTTTTCTTTCTTTCTTTCTTTTTTTTTCTTTTTCTTTTTTTTTTTTTTTTTTTTACCAGAGCACAGCTCAGCTCTGGTTTATGGTGGTGCAGGAGATTGAACCTGGGACTTTGGAGCCTCAGGCATGAGAATCTCTTTGTATAACCATTATGTAACTACCCTTGCCCCATATATTTTGGTTTTAAAAATATTTACAGTTCTCTCCAAAGCAGGAAGAGATATTCTTCACTTTTATTGCAAGAGGACAACCAAGACTCATATGAACTATTTCTTGCATGACTCTAATAAGTTTCTGATTTCTTATGTCTCCATGACCTCAGATTTCTAGGGAGCTCAACTGGGTTTAGGCTTTATTTATTTACTAATTTATTTTAATTGCCACCAGGGTTACCACTGGGGCTCAATCCCTGCACAATGAATCAGCTGCTCCTGGTGGAACATTCCCTCCCCTCCTTTTTCTTTATTTGATAGGACAGAGATAAATTGAGAGGGGAAGGGGATATAGAGAGGGAGAGAGACAGAGACACCTATAGCACTTGCTTCATCACTTGTGAAGGTTCCCTCCTGCAGGTGGGGACCAGGGGCTTGAACCTGGGTCCTTGGGCATGGTAACATGTGGGCTCATCAGGGTGCCACCACCTGACCCCTGGTGTATAGGCTTTAAATACAGAGAAGTCAGTTCACACTTTCTCCTCTCCCAGCTACTTCTCTGCTCTCTCCTTATCCCTCCCAGCCCTCCCCCAAGTCTACCCATAGTACCTAAATTTATGAGTTTCCAAACACAAATATTCAGTAACTAATTACTAAACAGGTTTGCAGCAAACAAAATGTATCTACTTCAATAGTGGCCCTGGATGGAAGGATGTGAATATTTGCTTAATTTTATGTGAGGCCTGTGAATTAGTTATAGCTCATTATTAAGCAAGCCACATTATTTTATGCACACCAGGAGTCAGATAAACTGCACTGGATCAGCCTCTCTGCTAGCAAATTGCTCTACGACTCTCACTGAACCTCATCAATTACATTGGCATGATACCATTCTCCAGTTTTCAGGAATTAAACCAGATGCTAACTGTAAAACGGGTAAAGTGTATGTCCTGAGACACAGAAGTTACAACATATAATTATTATTCTCATCAGTCTGACTTATGTTAGGCCTAGAAGGGAAGTGGTCTGTTAAGGAAATGAGCAGAAGATGAATTCGGAATAGTGGAGGCATATGAGGTAGAAATGAGTTAGTGATTTTTAGGAAGAACGAGAAAAGATTAAGTAGAAATATTAATACAAGGATATGATAAAAAACATTTTAGAGAGAAGAAAGGAGTTGGTACAAATCACAACTAGGCAGAGAAAAATTAAAAGGGAAACAGATGAGGACAAGGATCACTAGCAGAGGCACAGGAAGATCTGAAGAATGACAGCTCCAGTCAGGAGGAAGGGACTGTGTTTATTAGCTCCAGCTAGTTTGGGGGATGCACTTGTACATACTCTGTGGACCATATGATGGGGCAGGAAAGATGCTGTAAAGTTCAGTGGCCATCAGCTTGTTACTCATAGAAACACAGCTGCAAAAACCAACTCTTTTCAAAACAGAAGGCAGGGCTGGACTGGTTGAGCGCACTTGTGAAGATGCTCAAGGATGGGAGTTGGGCGGTTAAGCGCACGTGGCGCACTGGTGTAAGGATCCCGGTTCCAGCCCCCCCCCCCCCCCCCCCCCGGCTCCTCACCTGCAGGGGAGTCGCTTCACAGGCGATGAAGCAGGTCTGCAGGTGTCTATCTTTGTCTCCCCCTCTCTGCCTTCCCCTCCTCTCTCCATCTCTCTCTGTCCAATCCAACAACGATGACAACAATAGCTACAACAACAATAAAAACAACAAGGGCAATAAAAAGGAAATAAATACATAAATAAATATTAAAAAAAAAAAGATGCTCAAGGACTTGGAATCAACTCCCTTTCCTCCTCCTGCAGGGGTGGGGTGGAAGCTTCGTGAGCGGTGAAGCAGTGTTGCAGGTAGCTCTCTTTCTCCCCCTCCCCTGTCGGTTTTTCTCTGTCTCTAGGCACTAAAAGATGATTAAAATTGTTTTTAAAACGTCTTGAGTCAAAATAAAAACAAAAGGCAGTTCTTTTCCAGATAAAGAGAAAAACTGCAACAGCAAAAATGTGGGAGGTGGGAAAGAGGAAAAGTAGGTACCACACAGCTCAAAGGCCCGTCGCTAAGAGTTTCCCAGGAGAAAATGTCAAGCAGCGAATGTAGTCTCTTTATCCCAGGAAGAGCAATGGACACACAGTGGTCCATTATGAACAGAGAAATAGAACGGATGATATGTGAGGGTGCGAGGGGATGAGTCAAGGGGAAATAAAAGTCAATTTCCCCTCATGGTAGTGACATCTCATTTTTCACTCCTGAGATTTATTTGGCTTCTACTCGGTAAGATGGTGCCTCCTTCCTGTGCCATCATCACCCTTGGAAATATCTCAAAAGACAAGTCGATTTTGTAGAAGCACCTTCTATGAATTTTCTCAGTAAAATCATAAACCTGTCATCACCAAGGAGAGATGAATGTTCCCTGAGAGGGGAATGCTATTTCTCTGTTACTACAGTGCTTACTGTTGCTCGAGGCTATAAATCCTCTGCTCACCATTTAAAAGGTAAATTGGTTTGCTTGAAAGGTTTGGCAAGGCTTAGAAGGGCAATGTATGATTGGTTTGGGACTACCTGGGTTACCAAGGCTACCTCTGTGGAAATTAAACTAGACAAGTGACATGGAGACTTCAGGATCTCCATAAAGATCTCAAGAAGACCATTCTGAAAGAGAGAGCTGGAGTCCTCTTTTTCTGCTTCAATTGATGAAAGATCTTCTGTTAGTCAAAGTGGTTCACGCTCGCTCTCAAGTATGCCTTTGCATCACTGAACATGTTCACCTACTTTATGCCTCTCAGATTTAATTTTAGTGGTTAAGGTGATACAATTTATGTGAAGGGAGAGGAAAGTTGATCTTCATGAAGTATTTATCCCTTTTTCTTATTTTAATTAAAAAAAATCTTTATTGGATAGAAATCAAGAGGAAGGGGAAAATAAAGAGGGAGAGAGACAGTGCAGCCCTGCTTCACCACTCATGAAGCTTTCCCCCTGCAGGTGGGGAACAAGGGTTCGAACCTGTGTCCTTGCACATTGTAATGTGTGTTCAACCAGGTAATTCAACCACCACCTTGTCCGTATTTACTTATTTTTCATTGCCATCAGGGTTATCACTGGGGCTCAGAGCCTGCAAGATGAATCCACTAACCCCAGGGACCAATTTTTTCCATCCTCTCCCCTCATCCTTCCTCCCATCTTTATTTGATAGGACAGACAGAAATTGAGAAGGAAGAGAGAGATGGAGAGGGAAAAGAGATAGAGAGATACCTGCAGTATTTCACTATTTGTGAAGCATCCCCTTTGCAGGTGGGGAGTGGGGGCTCAAACCCTGGTCCTTGCACATGATAATATGTGCACTTAACCAGGTATGCTACCAAACTCCAGCCACCAAGCTCCAATTTAATTTTTACTACATCTAACACGGAAATGACTACAACTTTGCTGATCAATAGCAGTGGGTAGTTAGACCAGTTCCTTTTTGAAATTCATAGCACTTTGTACAATTTCCCCTTGATAAAAATGGAGCTATTTTTTCCAGAACTCTTGCCGCCCATGGTGCTAGAGCATTCTGTTTGGGAAATGTGCATTTTATTTCAGAAAGGACTTGGAAAACCAGTGTGGGATTTTGAAGAGAGTGTGATGAAGGCTACGCTAGCCCTGGGCATCGGGGTTAGAGTGGGATATGTGCCTGGGAGTGAACTCAGCACCTTTCACAAGGGACAGGCATAAACTGGCTGAGTGGACTCTTGGGAGGGTTGCCTCTTCTTTACAAACTTACAAAGTAAGGTAAATGTTCTGTCAGGTGAGCTATCTCCTGGGCCCCACATTGAATTGTTTTAGTATTTATTTTTGTTGTGGTGGTGGTTTCTCCATTCCAGGCCAACTGTTTTTAGCTAGAGAGACTGAAGGAAAGACACCATAGCAATCAAACTTCCTGCTGTGGTGTGGGGGCTGGGCTCGAACCTGAATCCTGTACAAGAAACAGCCAATGCACTATCCAGGTGAATTATCTTGCCAGGCTTTTGTTTTAATTGATTATTTTTGGTGTCACCTAGGCCTCATGTACTCATGGTTTGATTTCTCTGGGCCATTTTATTTCTCCAGAGAGAGTGAGAGAAAGAGATACACAGGCAGAAGGAGAAACACACACACACACACACACACACACACACACACACACACACACGACTGAAACAATTTATGCTGATAGGGTGTAAAGACTCCTATGTGATCAGCTAGGGGTTCAAATATGGGTTACATTCATGGCAAGATAGGTGCCCTAACCAGTAAATTATCTATCCAGTCCTGCCCTGTGTTGTTGTTGTTGTTCTTCTTCTTTTTAAATTTTTTTAAAAGTTTTAATCAAAGAGACAAAAAGACCAGAGTATGTCTCGGCTCTGGCTTATGGTGTTTCTGGGAGCTCTGGCCCTCAGGAATGAAAGTCTTTTGCAGAACCATTATGCTATTTCACCAGCCCCTTGCCCTATGTTCTAAATGCATATATTCTGTCCACTTCCTCCACACAGATAGCAAGTAAGTGACAAGAGAAATATATACCTAAATTTACCCGCAGCATTTGTTCAAAGGGAAGTGCTATATGAGCTTGTTATGCAATTCTTTTGTTATAATAATAATCAAAAGATACTGCCATACTGGATACTTGTCCTAGACCAAAAGCAGCAAGAAGGTGAATTACTCTTTCCACCTGGCTCATTTAGAATATACAGTTTCTTACCTTCCTGCCCCATGAATGAAAGTGTCTAAAAAAAGTATCTTCATATTTTTAGGTGAGTAACTTAACATGTTCTTCTTAGGGATAGTTTAAAACACACTGAGTAGAACATGACAAGATTGAGTGTGAATCATAGATTGTATATAGTATAAGGCATGGATTTTAGACTTCACTAGAGACCCTACAGCACCCCCCACCCCCTTGTGGAGCAACTTTCCTGCGTTTCCCAATCAAATCTCAAATTAAGAAGAGATGACATTATCTGCCTCTTATGGGCCAAGTCCTAAGACAATCAGCTTCGTACTATTTTAGTTCTACTTTTAGCCAACAGAGGGCACTGTGAGGCTGTTAGGTGAAATGTCAATGTACAAATCACAGGCGTAGGAAGGTGCTCTGAACTGCCTTAGCACGTGGAGACTTTAGTGCCTGTTATATTTCTTGCCTAATGAGCTCTGTTAAATTTTTACATATTCTCAGCCGTCAGTGTGAAATAATTTGTAAAGTGATGATATCGTGTGGTACAGAATAAGAATTTTTCCTTAGTATATGCTTAACGATTATTAGCTAAGCTTTAAGGACCAAGACAACAAACATCAGAGTTTCTGTTCTACCTGGTGGTATGCCACATGGTTTTATTCAAACTCAGACCCTTCTGAAGTTTCACATAATAGGCAAAATCTAGAGTTTCTCACTTTTGTAAATGTCAGAAATTCATAATGGGGAAGAGGGAAAATTAAGTCTATATTTTACAGGAGAGAGAAGGCAGTATAAGAGAATATGGCATGCCAGCGGGGCTGAAGCACCTCCAGCACATGCCCTTGTCCACTTGGAAGATCCCCAGGCAGCAGCCATGTTTGTCCTTGTGATGGGGTGAACTCAGAGAATTTCTGAATTCACAAACACGGAAGTAGTGGTGTCATCAACATGAAAAAAAAATATCCCAAAACATTGATATGGATAGATTCTAGAATGCTTAGTTGAAATGCATAGTAGATAATTCTTTGTCACACTCTAGGTGTTACCCTTAAAAAAAAATCCCACTTGTGTAAAGGATGAAACCCATTAACTGGCAGCTAGGAATGCAATTTATAAAGGCTCACTATAGACATCCTTTTCCCTTTCCCTCTGAGTGCAGCTTGGCAGGAAAAGTAGAAATACTTTCAGTGAGAAAGTACTGATTTCCTATGAGCCTAGAACCATGGCTCAATTACAGAACAGAACACCTAGTTAATCTGCTTACTGTTATGAAAGAGACAGGAAGTAGTAAAGATCCAGATTTCATATATGGTTCATTTCTATAATTTTCAAGGACACTCCTTGGAAACACCAAGAGCTGTCAAATGTGATAGCCTGCTTCATTTCAGTTGCTCCAAGGAGTCCTGTACATACCAAGAAGGCCTAGTTTTAGCCCTTTGCCGCTACCACTTTCAGAAGGTTCTGGAACACTGGTTAACAGGGAAGAGCTTTGGGGATGCAAGAAGACAGAGACAGAGACAGAGACAGAGACAGAGACAGAGACATACAGAGAGAGAGGGCACAAGCTCACTGCATAGGGCTTGTGACAGAGGAAAGTCTGGTGCTGTTCTCTCTCTCTCGTAAAATAAAGTCTACCTGGGTGCAGTCAAAGTGCACATAACATGAAACCCAGGCACCACAACTATCTATTGAGTATCTACCAGGAGCTGGGCACTGTGCTGCTGCTGACATGCTTCCTTCTCTTGGAACTTTTCTAACTGGGAATAGTGAAGCAATCTGCCATTTGATTCATTAGAAATATTAGAAACTTGTTAAGGTATTCTCCTTCTTTATAAAAATAGCTCCTAGGGTTATTGCCGGGGCTCAGCGCCTGATGAATTCACTGCTCCTAGTGGCTATTTTCTTCTTTCTTTTCTTTAATTTGATAGGACAAAGAGAACATGAGAGGGAGAGAGAAACCTGAAGTATCGCTTCACCACTCTTGAAGGACCCCTTCTTCAGGCCCCTTACTAAACTATTCTTTTTTTAGTTTTTTTTAAAAATATTAATTTTATTTATTTATTCCCTTTTGTTGCCCTTGTTGTTTTATTGTTGTTGTCTTTGTTGGATAGGACAGAGAGAAATGGAGAGAGGAGGGGAAGACAGAGAGGAGGAGAGAAAGATAGACACCTGCAGATCTGCTTCACCGCCTGTGAAGCGACTCCCCTGCAGGTGGGGAGCCAGGGGTTCGAACCGGGATCCTTACGCCGGTCCTTGTGCTTTGCGACACCTGCGCTTAACCCGCTGCACTACAGCCCGACTCCCCTAAACTATTCTTTAGAGATCGTTCACTCTCAAAAAGATTTGAAAATTAGGGTATTGGTGATGCTAACTTGGAAATCTTAGAACAATGACCATATCCTCTTTCCTTCTATTCTCTTTTCCACTTCCCTAGTTATCCTTGGTTCTCTGGTGTTCCAAATTGTTACTACTTCCCTGCACAAATAATTCATATTAAGAAAAATATTTTGTGTAAAGAAGAAAAGTCATTTCATTTAATATTAAACATTTATTTATTGACAGAGGTGGGCGGTGGTGCACGTGGTTAAGCCCACTTAGCACCATGCATAAGGACTGGGGTTCAAGTTCTTGCTCCCCACCTGTGGTGGGGGGCACTTTGTGAGCAATGAAGCAGGTCTGCAGGTGTTTATCTTTCTCTCTCCCTCTCTTTTCTATACAATAAAAGTTGGGGGGGGGGAGGAAAAAATGATCGCTGGGAGTGGAGGATTTGGTAGTGCTGGTACTGAGCCCCAGCAACAACCCTGGTGGCAATTAAAAAAAAGATTTATTGGGAGCCAGACAGTGGTGCAGTGGGTTAAGAGCACATGGCACAAAGCACACGGACTGGTATCAGGATCCCGGTTCGAGCCCCTGGCTCCCCACCTGCAGGGGGGTCGCTTCCCAGGCGGTGAAGCAGGTCTGTAGGTGTCTTATCTTTCTCTCCCCCTCTCTGTCTTCCCTTCCCCTCTCCATTTCTCTCTGTTCTATTCAACAACAATGATGAACATCAAGGGCAACAAAAAGGGAAAGAAATAAAAAAATGTATTGAGAGACAGATGAGAGGGAGAGTAAGAGAGGGAGAGGAAGAGAGGAAGAGAGGGAGAGAGGGAGAGGGGGAGAGGGAGAGGGAGAGAGAGAGGGAGAGAGAGAGAGGGAGAGAGAGAGACAGAGAGAGAGAGAGACAGAGAGAGAGACACAGAGAGAGAGAAGCCATCAGAGCATTGCTTAGCTTTGGCAAAGGCGGTGCTGGTGCTGGGGATGGAACCAGATGCTGTTGGGGTCTCAGACATGAAGAGATCTATGTTCTAACAGGATGAACTAGTCCCTGGGCCCCCACATTCACTGAAATAAACTGGCAATAAGCAGGTAAAGCATGCATAATAAGTTGTCTCTGTATTGCAGCCACCTGTTTCCAACATGCTCTCTTTTGATTCTGTCACTAGTAATTCAGGTGCTCATTGAAAATTTCAAGGGAATGAATGCTTTATCGTCTTTTATAAAGAGCTTATTTTCTTCCCAAGACAGGGCTGTGTCAAGCAGTTAAAGTCTGAGGTGGTGCAGAGTGACATTTCTGCCTAAGGACAACAGGATCTGCACTGTTATGAAAGACTGTCAAGGCAGAAAAGGCAAAAAGTCAATGGAAGTCCAATCTGTCTGCTCTTCAGGATGTCGGCAAGTAGAATTGTTTCACTGAATGTGTCACATGTGGCTGCAGGCATTCTGGAGTGGGGGTGGGGGGATAATAAGAGAACCAGTGGGCTATCTAGAGGTAGGGCTATGAGGAGATTCAACCCTACCCCCTGCCTTCAATTCTTTGTGTCCGGGCACAGAGAAGAACAGCCGTGAGCTCTAATCTGACCACTGAAAGCCGTAGCTTCCTCAGCCATGACACTACATCTGGATACCGTCTATTTCCTGCTTAGCTCCACGAACATATTAGCAGGCCCATCCTCTCCTTTGCAAAACCAAAAGCTTACTCTTAAGCCTATTCCATACATCCCACAAACCTTGCCGTCATTCCAATTCCACTAAGTCTACAATAAACGGTGAGGTAAGTTTCAAGTCTAGTGGCTTTCTTAAAGCTCTTCAGCCAGATTTTACTCCAATATTTAATGTTCTCTTCTTCCTGTGGAGCTTCACTATTCCACTTGTTTCAACCCACATGCTCTTCTTTTGTTGTTATTATTATTATTTTATTCACTGGATAGAGACAGCTAGAAGTTGAGAGGCAGGGGGAGGCAGCAAGGAAGAGAAATAGAGTGACAACTGCAGCACTGCTTCAACCCTCACAAAGCATTCCCCCTGCAAGTGGGGACTGGTGGTTTGAACCTGGGTCCTTGTGCATTGAACTTGTGTGCTCCATCAGGCGAGCTATCGCCCAGCCCCTCACATCTGCTTTTCTGTTCTGTGTTCCCTTTAATGTTTTAACCACCTTGTCAGTTGAAGACACATTCTGAGGTTTAGTTTTTGCCTTTCTAGATGCTCATCCAACCCAGCATTATCAAGAAGCCCTTCACAGAAAATAGCCACAGAATTTACACATCAAAATCTGAGGTCTTTAATGAAAATGAACTTTCAAAAGATCATATTCAATCTGTAGCTTAGATTTTGTGAAAACTCTGGTGGCCATCAGACCCAGGAGATAGAACTTTGATAGTTGATGTGAATGACATGCATGCATAGAATGGGAGACATATCCCTGAAAACTGCTAATTTTGTAAATCACGAAGAAGAATCAAGGCTTTCATTCCCAGAATGAAATAATCACTCTTCCATTGTCTGCCTGACATTTCTATGATTGACAACCTCCCCATTTATATGCAAGTAGTTGTGAACACTGCACATCATCCCAGGCTGAGCACTGGTCTCTGTGTCATCAAACTGGTAAGAATTTCTGAGCCAAACACCCTTTATTTCCCTACTGAGGCTGACTTTAGCAAAGTAGTACTCCCTGCTTTTTCCTTTTACATGTATTTATTTATTTCCAAAGTCATATTCCTCCTTAGTATTCATAAAACTCTCTCTTTCCCTAAGGTGGTATAGCACTAACCCTTTGATGTCTTGTAGATTTCTACCTTGTATCACCAATTCAGTTAATATTTACAGCATACCTACAGTGTAAGATAAACTGTCCTATGTGCTCAGAATAGAGGAGTCCACAACAAGAACGAAAAGTTTGGCATTAAGAAGGTTATGTTTGCAGCTGGGGGTAGCACATATGGTTGATCAAATATATTACCATGTGAAAGGATCTGGGTTTAAGCCCTCAGTCTACAGCTGCAGGGGGGAAGCTTCATGAGTGGTGAAGCAGTGTTGCAGGTGTTTCTCGTCTCTCTCCCGTTTTAACTCCCCTTCGTCTCTCAATTTCTGTTTTATCAAATAATAGAAAAAGAAAACAGTGGCCATGGGGAGCAGTGGATTTTGTCTTTAGTTATTATTATTTTTTTTTCTGCCTCCAGGGTTATTCTGTGGCTTGGCACAGGCACTATGAATCCACTGCTCCAGGAGGCCTATTTTTTTCCATTTTATTAGATAGGAAAGAAAGAAATTGAGACAGGAGGGGGAGATAAAGAGGGAGAAAGACAGATACCTGCAGATCTCCTTCATTGTTTGTGAAGTGTCTCTCTCTGGAGGTGAGGAGCCATGGGCTCAAACTTAGGTCCTTGTGTGGGCCCTTGTGCTTAGTACTATCTGTGCTTAACTAGGTATGCAACTGCCCAGCCCTGGGAGCAGTGGATTTGTAGTGCAGGCACCAAGCCACACTGATAACTCTGGTCACAATAAAAAAGAACACACACACACACACACACACACACACACACACACACACACACACACGTTCTGTCCATCCCTGAGATGATTTTTTTGTGTGTGGAACTGGGGCCTTATGCCTGCATAATTTTACTGCCCAGGCCACTTTATTTTTTATCGAATAGAAAGAGTGAGAGAGAGATACCACAGTACTAAAACTTCCTTCTTTGCCATAGCATTTCCTTTTTAAAAAGAAAACTATTATCTTGGGAGTCGGGTGGGAGCACAGCGGGTTAAGTGTACATGGTGCAAAGCGTTAGAAACCCAGTTCGAGCTCCTGGCTCCCCACCTGCAGGGGAGTCTCTTCACAGGAGGGGAAGCTGGTCTGCAGGTGTCTGTCTTTATCCTCCTCTCTCCATTTCTCTCTGTCCTATCCAACAATGATGACATCAATAACAACAACAATAATAACTACAACAATACAACAACAAGGGCAACAAAAGGGAATAAATATTTAAAAAAAAATTATCTTTATTTATTGGGTAGAAACAGTGAGAAATCGAGAGGGATGGAGGTGATAGGGAGAGAGACACCTGCAGCCCTGCTTCACCACTCGCAAAGCTTTTCCCCTGCAGGTGGGGACTGGGGCTGAAAACTCTGTCCTTGAGCATTGCAATGTTTGCTCAACCAGGTGCACTACCTCCCATCCTCTGCCATAGCACTTCCTTTGTGGAGCCCAGACTTAAAACTAAGCTGTGCACACATCAGTGCAAGCACTCAACATTGCAGGTAAAATTGGCCACACACACACACACACACACACACACACACACACACACACACACACACACTCTTTTAGGATATAGCCACAGGGTATCATGTGTTAGGATCTGGGTTCAAGGCCCTGCTCCCTACCTGTATGTGGTGAAACAGCTGAAATTCTCTCTCATTCTCTCTCCCCCACCCCCCATTGTTCTTTCTCCTCTCTTAATTTCTGTCTGCCATATCAGATACATGAAGTAAAAAAAAAAAACAACAACAACAATGGCCACTGGGAGCTGTGGAAGTGGATTCATCATGCTGGCAATGAATATACACAATAACCCTGGTGGCAATAACAACAAAATGACAGCGCCAACATCAGCAAGACCGAAAAAGAAATAAGCAGCCCCAAAGTTCTAGATCTGAGCAACTAGGAAAAAAAAAAGGCATATTAAAGGATAAAATAGGTTTAGGTACATGGGAATGTGTAATGTGGTTTTGTACTTTTTTAGAGTGTAGAAGGCATACAAGTAAAGAATCAGGGAGGGGAACTGCTACACAAACCCTCATTGCCTGATTCTTGGATGACCACACTATGAACAATTTGGAAAATGCCGCAGAACAAATGCAAATCCATTCCAGATAGTTAAGAAGGGATGTAGCCAGTCACAAATTGTTGCTACTTTTTTTTCTTTGCATCCTACATAGTAAAAAACAGTCCAACTTTCCACAAAGCACTTTCTACTATGTAACCAAATTATTCTTTCAATAGTCACTTTCATAAGGTGAAATCTTCCTCTAGTAGACAAATTCACTGAGTTTGTTCACAAACAATAGTAGATGACATACAAATTATTGTATGACATGGCAGATGCCAAGAGAAGACAACAGAAGCATATTAACAATCCAGAGAAAGTCTCTGAGATGCAGATCAGCCAAGTGCTCTGTCCACGGACAGCTGTCTGAACACACACTACTGTAAAGTGTAAAGCTAACTGTACCAGAGTGCACACAGGGTCTACGCAAATGAGTCCCAATTTCTACTAATTATATATGAAAAAAATGTTGTTACTGAAATTCTGCCTCTATGATAGGGCCTCATGGTGTGTGTCTATTTAGACCTCTCCACCCTTTGAAAACAATGCTATGATGACTCTTTCACTGATGACATACTGATAAAGGTGCTGTGCATCCCTGCTTTTTCTGTGTTCTGTAACTGCTTTCTTTCTCACTTCATCTCATTCTGCCTTCCCTTCTTTCTACCAGTCTATCAGAAAACATGAGAGTGCAGAGAAGATGGAAAACATTGAAATTTCAGAAGTTATTTATAGAACAGCCTTGGATGCTTTTCTAGAAAGCTGTGGTTCCACCCAGATGACTATTTGATATGTACATTATATATAGTATATTTGCTCAAGGTGGTGATCTTAACAAAAGTCTTCAAAAGTTATAACAGCAATAGGACCACCAACATTCTTCATTTCTTTGATGAACTTAAAAATATGCTATAACAGAAAGGGGAAATGCAAAGTATTACTTGGACTGGCTGGGTGTATTATATACCAAGGGAAAGGGTGCTGGGGAAGGAAGGAAGACAGGTAGGAGGATGTGGAGAGGAGGTTTTAGGTCCTGGTACCTGATGAGGAAGAAGTTGAGGGGGAAGTGTGCTTTGCTGACACTAGTCATGGTAAGATAAGAAATTGTATCTTTCTGCCAACAACTTTTCTATAAACCACTAACCTCTCAGTGGGGGAAAAAAAAGATAATGTGCCATAAGATTCCACAGAATACTCCTTATGTGTTTTCCCATGGCAAAAAGCAAATATTATTGAACTCAGTTAATGTAAAAAATATCCGTATCAACTCACCTTATACCTTGAGACACTAGTTTATTTATGTTCAACTCAGAATAAGATTAATTGGTCAGATCTACTATGCTTCCAGCTAAGCAAATAGAAATTTTCAACAATTTCAAATATGTAATTCTTCTAAACTTGACAAATGTCCTTTGTCCATGAAAATGTGAGTGAGTGACTTTCACTAAAAATTGTAAATAGTTTTAACATCTCCCCAATTTCTGTGACTATGGCGAACCAAATCCAGTGTATTACTAGTCAGACTAAGAAGACAATTTACAGGAAGGTAAAAGTAAATGAAGAAATTAAAAGAAATGTTTTCACCTTTATTCGCCTGTCAAGACTCTGATCAGTACTTGGACAAGTAACCAGTACTCTGATCAGTACTTGGACAAGTAACTGAAACACAGCCAATTCAGACAGCATAGCAGCTCTGCTTCACATAAGAAAAATCAGAAAACATCCTCTGAGACACAGCTATGTGAACTCACAGCAAAAGGGGTTGAAATGACCAGTCACTCTATAAATCATTTTTGAAGTCATTAAACATCATTGATGAACAACAATATGTAGTCAAGCATAGATTCCCTCCCAGGACCTTGAAAAGTTATTTATTATTTTTTTAAATTTTTTATTTAAGAAAGGATTAGTGAACAAAAGCATAAGGTAGGAGGGGTACAAAATGTAGACATATAAATCAGTAGCTAATTAATATGAGAGGGGGAAATCAATTGTATGTCTTAAAGTTTCTCAAAAGACAAACTGAATCTTTTTAATATATAGGCTATGTATTTGATATGCGGACTCTCTCAAAAGCCTAGACCAAGTAGATTAGAAGCTTCCAATAGCACAGCTATATACAAGATACTGGGTACTGTCCAGCAAACCATAACAAAGGGACTTTTCAAAGTTAACCCAATTAACAAATAATGTGATGATAATATTAACTATTGATTGTCTTTTTGAACCCTAAGACAGCAGGAACCTCACATCTTCACTATAGAGCCCCTACTTCCCCCAGTCCTGGAACCCTTGGATAGGGCCCACTTTCCCGTATGAAAAGTTATTTTTAAGACTCATCAATAATTAAATCTACCTACTTCAGTTCATCAATAAAATATCCACACCCAAGCTGAATTTTTATATTAGCTCATTTCAGAACACTACTTAACAAATCAGTCAATGGATTTAAGGCAAATTAACAGGAGGAAAATTAGCATTTTCTTAACTTTTGGCTAAAACACATTTCAAAGGAAATATACAAGTAATTTTATATAAAATGAAATTAATCCCTAAAGTCAATTCATAAGCATTAAGTATAATCAGTACAATTCTCTAAATAAATTGAACATCAATAGTATGCATATATGTTAATTAGTGGATTAACAATCTATTCTCATGTATAGATGACATAAGCAATTTTGGAAATACATGGTATCAATTTTGGAAATATATGGTATCAAATACTTATAGAAGAGTCCCAATACATTAGATTCTGCTATCCAGCCCAAACAGTGACTATTCTGCTATTTCAAAGACAAAATTTGGCTTACTGATATGACAGGGGAAAATGATATATAGAAGTGTTAAAGTTAATAACAACTACTTGATTAATATCACAAGTGGGTCTAATCTTGTAAATCTTGAAAATTAATACAAAGAGTTACTGGCTGCTTGTTTTAAGGGTGTGCTTTTAATAAAGCACCAAGTAAAAATAAACCTCTGAACTTGTGTAATTTAAGGGCAGGACAATACATATAGATTAAGTATCAAATGCTTAAAATGCCCCCAAAAACAAAGCCAAAATTGCATATAGCAGATTCTTAGTTACCTTTTGCTCTCAGGTCTGAAATCTTGTATTTTACTGATACATTCCTTTTAATTATATAATGCTCACACAATTAATTTAACACAAATTACAAATCACCACAGGGAGAAAAGGCAAAAAAAAAAAAAAAAAGGAAAGAAACTTGTAAGAGAGAAAGAAAAAAATCACTAGTTAATTCAAAGGGGTTTACTATACTTGTGACATTTTCTCTTTATTGTGCACAAACCATTCTACAGATTGTCAATAGTCACAAGTGTAAAGGCTCATAGCATCTATGTCATTCATTTTACTGCATTATCTATAGTGTTCCCATCAGAAATATTTGCCATATACAAAATAAAGATGTGGTTTCTCTCCTCTCCTCTCCCAGGTCAACTAGAAATACCAAAGGAGACCACCTGGGACTGCAACAAGACAGGACTAGAACAACTTCAGGAACCCACCAAATCACCAGTGAGTGTAAACACGTGTGGCTTGTGGAAAGCGAGGATCCTAGGGAAAGATTAAGTGGTTGGTAACAGTCTAGCAGTTTACCAGTTGAGGCACCACCTCTAGTCTGTTTCACCAACAAAAAGACAGCTGAAGGGAGGAGAGGACTCCCCTAAGACTCGCCAAATGCAACTGTGAGGCTCCATTGCTACTGCCCTCAGAATCTGGAGCATCAGGGGAGGCCCTGGGCTGACAGCAGGGGACAGAGAAATAAGGAGGAAACTCAGGACAAGATCTATTCCTCAGTGGCCCAGCGGTGGGATGTGAGAGTCTTTTTTGCATAACCACTGGATTATATCTGCCCCTCTGCTTTATCTCTTGGTCAGGAGTCAGTGATTAAGCTAAGAAGCCTGCTTATACTTTAGAAACCCTCAGGCTCCTATAGCCTACAAGGAAGAAAAAGAACAAAAGAGGCTTTTAAGCCACTGAGCTCCAACTCAGGGATTAAAATAATATTGAAACAACTGTCAATTTCCACAACTGTGAACCCTTTAATTACCTTACTTAGACACAAGTCAATCCAGGCAAGAGTGATCAGTAATTTCAAAAGTACTGAGAGATGGACTTCATCACATACTATATAAAATGGTTAAACCAACAAGAAGAAATACTGGAGAAGTGAACCCAGACAAGAGTCAAGCTAAAACCTCCCCATAGGTAGAAGCACAAAATAACGAGGTCAACATCCAAATACTAGTTGAGTAAACAATAACAGGGATGAGAAATAGTTAGAAAGAATTGTCATCAGAAATGCAGAAACAACAAATGAGACTCTGAAAGAAAACACTAATTATCTCAAGGTTATTAGAGAGATGAAAGCTGAAATAGCTGAGCTAAGAACACAACTCGCTGAACAAGCTAAAACAGTATCAGAACAGAATAAAATAGATGAACTCCAGAAAGCAGTAGAGGGCAGAGAGAATAGAATAAATGAGGTTGAAGACAGAATTAGCAAGATCGAGGATGAATTAGAGACACTAAAAAAGAAGTAAGAGATCTCAAGAAAATTAAGAGATACTGAAAACAACAACAGAGTCCTATAGGATGACTTCAAAAGAAGTAATATACACATTATTGGCTTACCAGAGGAAGAAAGAGAGGGAAGGGAAGAAAGCATTCTTCAGGACATAATAGCTGAGAACTTCTCTAGTCTAGGCAACATAAAAGACATAAAGGTTCAAGAATCCCAGAGGGCCCCAAACAGAATTAACCCAGACTTAAGGACACCAAGACACATCATATTTAGAATGGGAATGAATAAGGGTAAAGAAAGGATCCTGAAGGCTGCAAGAGAAAAACAAAGAGTCACCTACAGAGGAAAACCCATAAGATTAGCAGCAGACTTCTCCACACAAACACTACAGGCCAGAAGAGAATGGCAAGATATCTATCAAGTGCTCAATGAGAAAGGCTTTCAACCAAGACTACTGTATCCTGCTAGACTGTCATTCAGACTAGATGTAGGCATCAAAACCTTCTCAGACAAGCAACAGTTGAAAGAATCAACTACCACCAAGTCTGCCCTGAAAGAAGTTCTGAAAGGTGTCCTATAAAGAGTCAGACCACCATAAATGTCATATATCAGAACACTCTAAAACTCTACAAGAATGGCATTAAAATATCTTCACTCTTTGATACCAATAAATGTCAATGGCTCGAATTCACCTATTAAAAGGCAAAGAGTAGGAAGATGCATCAGAAAACACAACCCAACAAGACAATTCAACAAGACAAACACTACAAGACAAACACTACAAGACAAACTCTACAAGAATGGCATTAAAATATCTTCACTCTTTGATACCAATAAATGTCAATATGTCAATGGCTCGAATTCACCTATTAAAAGGCAAAGAGTAGGAAGATGCATCAGAAAACACAACCCAACAACACAATTCAACAAGACAAACACAGACTCAAAATGAAAGGATGGAAAACTATCATACAAGCCAATGGCTCACAAAAAGGGCAGGAATAGCTATTCTCATATCTGACACGATAGACTTTAAAATAAATAAAATTTAAAAAGATAGGGATGGACATTACTTAATGCTCAGAGGATCAGTCAATCAAGAGGACTTAGCAATTATTAACATCTATGCTCCCAATGAGAAGCCATTTAAATACATCAAACATCTACTGAAAGAGCTACAGCAATATATTAACAGCAACACAGTCATAGTAGGGGACTTCAACACCCCACTCTCTCAACTTGACACATATCCAGGCAGAAAATCAATAAATACATGAGGGAGCTAAATGAGGAGATAGATAAACTATAACTACTGGACATTTTCAGAATAATTCACCCCAAGAAACTGGAATATACATTCTACTAAAATCCACATGGGTCATTCTCAAGGATAGACCATATGGGTCACAAAGACAGGACCAGCAAATTCAAGAGCATTGAAATCATCCCAAGCATCTTCTCAGAATTAAACTACCACTTAACAATCAACAAAAGATTAGTAATAGTCTTAAAATGTGGACGCTCAACAGTATACCCCCTAACAACTACTGGGTCAAAGAGGAAAGAAAGTAAGATATCAAAATGTTTCAAGAGTTCAATGAAAATGAAGACATAAGCTATCAAAATATCTGGGACACAGCTAAGGCAGTACTGAGAGGGAAGTTCATAGCCATACAAGCACAGATTAGGAAACAAGAAAAAGCACAAATAAACAGCCTGATTTCACATCTTAAAGACTTAGAAGAAGAAGAACAAAAGAACCCTAAATCAACCAGAAGGACAGAAATAACTAAAGTTAGGGCAGAAATAAAGAACATTGAAAATAAGAAAACCATACAAAAGATCAACAAAAGCAAATATTGGTTCTTCAAAAGAATGAACAAAATCGACAAACCTTTAGCCAGACTCAACAAAACTTTTAAAAAAGGGAGAAGACCCAAATAAATCGCATCATAAATGCAAGAGGAGATATCACAACAGACACCACAGAAATTCGACATATCATGCGAGGCTTCTATGAACAACTATATGCCACCAAGCTAGAGAACCTGGAAGAAATGGACGTATGTACTTCCAAAATTAAGTAAAGAGGAACTAGGTAACATGAACAGGTCCATGACAGCTAATGAAATTGAAACAGTTACAAACAACCACCCCAAAAATAGAAGTCCTGGTTTTACAAATGAATTCTTCAAAACCTTCAAAGAAGAACTAATACCTCTACTTCTAAAAGTCTTCGAGAAGAGTGAAGACACTGGAATACTCCTTGCCAGCTGCTATGAAGCCAACATCACTCTGATATAAAAAGCAGATAGGGACACAACCAAAAAAGAAAACTACAGACTAATATCTGATGAACATAGATGCTAAAATATTAAACAAAATTTTAGCCAACTGGATATAGCAGTATATTAAAAAGATTGTTCATCATGACCAAGTGGGGTTTATCCCAGGGATGCAAGGTTGGTTTAATATAAATAAACCAATCAACGTGATCCACTACATCAATAAAACAAGACCAAAAATCACATGGTCATATCAATAGAGGCAGAGAAAGCCTTTTACAAAATACAACATCCCTTTATGATCAAAACACTACAAAAATGGGAATAGATGGAAAATTCCTCAAGACAGTAGAGTCTATATATAGCAAATGTACAGCTGACATCATACTCAATGGTGAAAAACTGGAAGCATTTCCCTTCAGATCAGGTACTGGACAGGGCTGCCCACTATCACCACTACTATTCATCATAGTGTTGGAAGTTCTTGCCATAGCAATCAGGTAGGAGCAAGGAATTAAAGGCATACAGATTGGAAGAGAAGAAGTCAAACTCTCCCTATTTGCAGACGACATGATAGTATACATAGTAAACCCTAAGGAATCCAGCAAGAAGCTTTTGGAAATTATCAGGCAATATAGTAAGGCTACAAAATTAACATTCAAAAGTCAGTGGCATTCATCTATGCAAACACTAAGAAGAAACTGAAATCCAGAAATTAATTCCTTTTACTATAGCAACAAAAACAATAAAATATCTAGGAGTAAACCTAACCAAAGAAGTGAAAGACTTGTATATTGAAAATTACGAGTCACTACTCAAGGATATAGAAAAAGACAGAAAGAAGTGGAAAGATATTCCATGTTCATGGGTTGGAAGAATTAACACCATAAAAATGAATATACTACCCAGAGCCATATACAAATTGAATGCTAACCCCATCAAGATCCCAGACACATTTTCAGGAGAATAGAACAAATGCTACAAATGTTTATCTGGAACCAGAAAAGGCCTAGAATTGCCAAAACAATCTTGAGAAAAAAGAACAGAACTAGAGGCATCACACTCCCAGATATCAAATTGTATTATAGGGCCACTGACATCAAAACTGCTTGGCACTGGAATATGATTAGGCACACTGGCCAGTGGAATAGAATTGGGAGCCCAGAAGTAAGCCCCCATACCTATAGACATCTAATCTTTGACAAAGGTGCCCAGACTATTTAATGGGGAAAGCAGAGTCTCTTCAACAAATGGTGTTGGAAAAAATGGGTTGAAACATGCAGAAGAATGAAACTGAACCACTATATTTCACCAAATACAAAAGTAAATTCCAAGGGGATCAAGGACTTGGATGTTAGACCACAAACTATCAGATACTTAGAGGAAAATATTGGCAGAACTCTTTTCCACACAAATTTTAAAGACATCTTCAATGAAACGAATCCAATTACAAAGAAGACTAAGGCAAATATAAACCTATGGGACTACATCACATTAAAAAGCTTCTGCACAGGAAAAGAAACCACTACCCAAACCAAGAGACCCCTCACACAATGGGAGAAGATTTTTACATGCCATACATCAGACAAGAGGCTAATAACTAAAATATATAAAGAACTTGCCAAACTAAACAACGGGAAAATAAGTAACCCCATCTAAAAATGGGGAGAGGACATGGACAAAATATTCACCACAGAAGAGATCCAAAAGGCTGAGAAACACATGAAAAAATGCTCCAAGTTTTTGATTGTCAGAGAAATGTAAATAAAGATAACAATGATACACCACTTCACTCCTGTGAGAATGTCATACATCAGAAAAGGTAACAGCAGCAAATGCTGGAGAAGGTGTGGGGTCAAAGGAACCCTCCTACACTGCTAGTGGGAATGTAAATTGGCCCAACCTCTGTGGAGAACAGTTCTGAGAACTCTCAGAAGGCTAGAAATGGACCTACTCTATGATCCTGCAATCCCTCTCCTTTGGATATATCCTAAGGAACCCAACACATCCATCCAAAAATATCTGTGTACACATATGTTCTTAGCAGCACATTTGTAATAGCCAAAACCTGGAAGCAACCCAGGTTTCCAACAACAGATGAGTGGCTGAGCAAGTTGTGGTATATATACACAATGGAATACTACTCAGCTATAAAAATTGGCAATGTCACCGTTTTCAGCCGATCTTGGATGGACGTTGAAAAATTCATAGTAAGTGAAATAAGTCAGAAACAGAAGGATGAATATGGGATGATATCCCCCTCAGGCAGAAGTTGAAAAATAAGATCAGAAGAGAAAACACAAGTGGAACCTGAACTGGAATTGGTATGTTGCACTAAAGTAAAAGACTCTGGGGTTGGTGGCGGGGAGAATACAGGTCCAAAAAGGATGACAGAGAACCTAGTGGGGGTTGTATTGTTATATGGAAAAATGGAAAATGTTATGCATGTACAAACTATTGTACTTACTGTTGAATGTAAAACATTAATTCCCCAATAAAGAAAAATTTTAAAAAAGAAAATAAAAATGTTCTGACCCTGACAAACTGACTGCAGGTAATCTGAGGGAGAACATGTTTGATTTCCTACAGGTTATACATTTGCTTACTTTGTCACAGGAGGTTATGATAAAGTGAAAATTCCCTTAACACCTCAAAAGCCTGGGGAGATTCACCAAGTTCCTACCAGGAAGGCTACCCTGCGTAATCTTAATAGATGAGATATTTTTATGCTTAAAAGCTAAAAAGATAAGAGCATCTATAGCTGCTTTCATTACATGACTCCTAATCTGCTATGTTTAATTTTTCTGCTTGAGCAGTTTAGGTAAAAGTCAGGGTGGCTGTAGGGGGAAAAATTCACTTCAAATTTATGTTCTTATTACTTTCCAATTATTTTTTTATTTATTTATGGCCTCCAGGATTATTGCTGGGGCTCAGTGTTTGCACCATGAATCCACTGCTCCTGGAGGCTATTTTTCCCCCTTTTGTTGCCCTTGTTTTTATTTTTTTTATCATTGTTGTGGTTATTATTATTGTTGTTTTTGATGTCGTTGTTATTGGGACAGAGAGAAATGGAGAGAGGAGGGGAAGAAAGAGAAGGGGAGAGAAAGATAGACACCTGCAGACCTGTTTCACTGCTTGTGAAACGAACCCCCCCACCCCCGCAGGTGGGGAGCCAGGGGCTTGAACCGGGATCATTACACCGGTCCAGTTCTTTTCAGAGTCCCCAAAGTGGGAAGCCCCTACCTTCATTTATTTCTAGAATGATGGTAATTTAGTGGAGGAATAGAGAGGTGAGTTCCATTAAAGGGAAGGTCAGCGGTTCTGCCAGTACCCAAACAAGCCTAGGTGACACCTAGAGAATTAAGAAATCACTATTACTACACTTTTAAAAATAACTTCTGATTTATTTTATTATTGCTATTATTATTTTTTTCCCCACAGAACTACTCAGTTCTGGCTTATGGTGGTGCAGGGGGTGGAACCTGGGACCTTGGATCCTCTGGCATGAAAATCTTCTTGCATAATGATTATTTTATCTCCACTATTTATATGATTTTAAAAGGCCAAAAAAAGAAATGCAGCAGAACTGCAGTGTTAAACCTTACAATTTAATATTGGGAAAACACATAGACCCCAGAATGTAATGAATTACAAGAAATGACTAAAACATATTTGTGGTTTTCTGTTGGTAAGGCCAGACAAATTCTTTCTCTAGTCAGGAGAAACTCTCATCAAGTTCAGAATTTGGCTTCCTATTAATGCTTGATAAAAACAAAACAAACAACAACAACAACAACAAAAACAATGTTGATATTTTCTATTTAATGACATAAGTAACTAGATCATTCCCAAACACTGTCTAGGTCTTTCTGTAACATGGAAACCATGATTGTGTCATTCAAGCATGTCATAATTTACTGTAGATAGTAACAACACCATGATTGACGTTCAAACTTCAAGACAGGGTCTAAGTCATAGCTTTTAAACTTGATTCTTCAATTCACTATTTGAAAGTCCTGGAAAGAACTAGTCACTCTTGAACTTTATCATCTTCAAAATCTAGTCAAGCCTAACATCCTGACAGTTTATAAGGATATGTATATATATATATATATATATATATATGTATGTATGTATGTATGTATTTTAACCAGCTGCTACAAATGAGTGAACAATGCATTTAGAAGTAATCTGTTAAGAGTAGTTACAGATAACAAGTCCTACATCCTTCCATCATAAGGTCTATTTCACTCCACTGAATTATCCTAAAGCTACAAAGACCTTTCTTTGATCCTTTTCGTATTGTTACTTTTCTTCACTGCAAGAATCTAGGTTATAAATTATTCTTGTCTCTGGAAACTCTTATATGATAGAAATTCCTTCTGGGTTCTTCTCCTCCTCAAGGATTTTTTTTTTTTTTTGCCTCCAGGGTTATCACTGGGGCTACGAATCCACTACTCCTAGTGGCCATTTTTGTTGCTATTATTGTTGTTGTTGGATAGAACAGAGGGGAGGGGCAGACAGAGAGGGGGAGTAAAAATAAGATACCTGCAGACCTGCTTCACTGCTTGTGAAGCGACCACCCCCCCCCCCCGCAGGTGGGGAGCCAGGGGCTTGAACCGGGATCTTTACGCCGATCCTTGCCCCACCTCTCCCCCAAGAATTTATTTCAAGTTTCTGCATAACTTCTGTTCCATGGATTTCTCACCACATGTGTGGGTGGTTTTCCCCAGATTGGCCAAGTTCTGTGCTTTTACCAGTCACCTCAGGGCAGGATGTTGTTCATTCAAATCAGCAATTTCTGGGGCAAACGCTAGAAGAAGAAGCAATTTCTGGCATCGCTCTGCAGCTGCCTAGTGGATACTCTGGAACGTCAGTATCTAGAGATCCAAACTCCACTCATTATTTGTCTACTCCTCCCAGTTTTCCTGTGTTTTCTGAGTGTTGGCATCACCAACCTATTTACAAAAGCTAGTGCCCTAGATATCAGATATTCTTCTCACATTCCCAGTCCTCCCTTTCACTGTGATCACCCACTAATTTATCTTCCTACTTTCCGTCTGACCATCTCTATACTCTAGTCAGAACAATCTTTATAGGAAACAAACCTTATAATTGTATTTGCTAGTAGTATATATATATATATTTACATATTTATAAATAGAATACATACCTATATTAGTATATTAGAGGGAGAGAGAAGGCATGTGAGGGAGAGAGACACCTACAGCCTACTCCACCACTCACAAAGCTTCCACTCTGCAGGTGAGAACTGGAGCTAGAACCCAGGTCCTTGCACATGGTAACACGTGTGCTCTACAGGTGTATTACCACATGGCCTCCCTCTATTTTTTTAAAATAGAACTTGGTAGGGGGTCGGGTGGTGGAGCAGTGGGTTAAGCGCATGTGGTGCAAAGCGCAGGGACCGGCGTAAGGATCCCGGTTCGAGCCCCTGGCTCCCCACCTGCAGGGGAGTCGCTTCACAGGCAGTGAAGCAGGTCTGCAGGTGTCTATCTTTCTCTCCCCTTCTCTGTCTTCCCCTCCTCTCTCCATTTCTCTCTGTCCTATCCAACAACCAATTACGTCAACAAGGGCAATAATAATAATAACCACAACGAAGCTACAACAAGGGCAACAAAAGGGGAGAAAAATGGCCTCCAGGAGCGGTGGATTCATGGTGCAGGCACTGAGCCCAGCAATAACCCTGGAGGAGGAAAAAAAAATAGAACTTGGTAAATTGTGGTCTTGCCAATATTTCCACTTAATAAACAAACAAACAAAAAAAACCTTGGTAAATTGGAAAGCATACTGCTCTCCAAACCTTTCCTTCATCCTGCCTTCTTGGTTCTTACCCTGCCTTTCATTGTGCTAAATGATTCCCAACAACTGGATGGGACTATTGTATTGTCTTTTTAACCAAATAACAGTATGTTCCCTGGGAATGGTGTTAGGGTTAAACAAGAAAATGTATGTAAAATGTTCACAATCATACTGGATGATTTTAAGTGTGGATATTAATCATGATTTGCTTTAGCTTTAAATAGCTTAAAACAGTAGACAGAGGCTGCTGGTGGTACTGCACTAAACATAGCTGGATGGGTGTATTTATTGTATGTTTTAAAAAATAAGATATAAACAGACTGCATATTGACTGAAATTATGCCGACCGAGTCCTCCTGAAATTAAATGGACACCAGGAGAACCAGAAGCTGAAGCTATTACAGAGGAAACTGAAGAAGCTGGTTTGGAAGTACTTTGATGGTGGTGGTACAACCCATAAAATTGCCCAAGTTTCCATGTACAAGGACCGGGGCTCAAGCCTTTGGTTCCCACCTGTAGGGAAGAAGCTTCAAAAGTGATAGAACAGGCTGTAGGCATCTTTCTTTCCCGTTCCTCTCTCTTACTCTGTCTCATTATATCTCTATCATAATTTTAAAAAAGTGACCACCAGGAGCAGTGAATTTGCTATGCAGACACTGAGTCCCAGAGATAACCCTGGTGGAAAAATAAAACAAAACATGTTAATGATGAATTACTTACTGTACACTGTACTCAAACAAGTAAGATTATATGTTAAAATATTAAACTGATGGATTACCATAAAAGCAATACTTCCTATAATCATTTATATTTACATGAGTATGTATACACACACACACACACACACACAAACACCTCAGAACTAAAAGAAAAAAATGTAATTTTACTCAAATAAAACATTTCTACTTTCTTGCATTGGAAGGGCTCCTATATATCAAAGAAAGAAGGAACTACAAACTAAATCCTTCCATGCAGAACCAAATAAAAGCAATAAAACTACAGCTATTGGTGACAGCGGCCTCTGTAACTGTACCTCCCCTTTTTTTCAAGCAACTAATCCTTGTCAGCTCCAGGTGACATATGTGGGATCAGAAGGAAACATTATCCAAGACAAAAATTAATCAAGAAATAAAAAGCATATATTAAAAGAGATAATACAAATTAGACATGAGAGAAAGATTTTCTTTAAGAAAAGAAACCTCACACTGAGAAAGAAGAGAGGAGAAGGCAGACGTGGAGATGAGATTAAAAATCTGAGGGCATCAGGAGATTGCAACAGAAGAAGCATGCTTTCAATGTAGTCTCCATATAATTGGACAGAAATTCAGACACTTAAATAATTTATTTTTCTATTTCTAAATCCTTAAATGCTTATCTCAACTAAATTTCAAAATTCATTTAAAACAATGTAGCCTTCATAACTTGGATTTTTTCTTAGACATATTTGTAATTAATTTTAGTTTATTTTCAAATTTGCTTTTTTTGTAATTAATTTTAGTTTCTTTTCAAATTTGCTCCTGTTGCCTTTTGTCCCCTTTATTGGGGGATTAATGTTTTGCATTCGATAGTAAATACAATAGTTTGTACATGCATAACATTTCTTAGTTTTCCACACAACAGTACAACTCCCACTCGGTCCTCTGTCATCCTTTTCCAGGACCTGTACTCTCTGACCCCTACCCCCAGAGTCTTTTACTTTGGTGTAATACACTAGTTCCAGTCCAGGTTCTGCTTAGTGACCATCACTTGGATTTTAAATTTAAGAACTCATATAGTTAGGTCTTATAATGGTGATCTCTCTATTTGGTGCTCCCAAATTAAGTTACAGGAAGTTCATCTATAACCAGAGACCAAGAGGATGCTGGCCTTGAACTATGTGGCTTTGGAGGGGCACCGTTACACGGCAGAGGTTGGAAGGTTTCCTTCCCTCTGCTTCTCTAGTTCTATTTATATCGAGACCCTCAAATCATACAGAAGGAGCTGCAAGTCTTGCTGAGAGGTTGCAAAGCCAGCACACGTGTAGCAGAGCTATTGCCAAATCAGCAAACGGACAGATGGCAAATTGGAAAGAGAACAGGGGAACTGAGGAGACAATGGGAATGCTCGACAACCGTAGGATACAATGCTGCTTGCTTCTAATTAACAATTTGCCATGCAAATTTAGCAAGCAATAAAAGAGGAAAAAGACTAAACTGAAATCACTGAAAGCCAGAGCTAAGCGAGACATTAGAAAGAACCTGAGTCCCCTCAGTTGCCCCATCCTAAACATTTATCAAGGGAGGAGAAGGACTGAGAGAGGCTCTAGTGACATGTGTTAAGTTTTTATGGCTAATAAGGTAATTTGGTTCCCCAAAATACAAACAACCAAGGCATATAGATGAAGATTGACTGGTAAGTGATCACTGTAAGCACAAAGAAAAAGAAAGAAGAAATTGTCCACTTGTCCTTTTAGACACTGACAAGAAGTTAGTGTTACTTTTTTTTTTCTTTGAAAGAATAGAAAGAAAATAGAGTTTGGGGATAGTGGGACACCCAGTTAAGTGCATGTTACCATGTGCAAGGACCCAGACTTGAGCTCCTGTTTTCTACCTGCAGAAGGAAAGTTTCATGAGTAGTGAGTAGGGTTACAGGTGTCTTTCTTCCTCTCTCCTCTAGTCCTCCCTTTAGTTACTACTCTTCTGAAAGAAAGGAATTAAAAAAAAAATAATGGGTGGGGGAGATGGTTACCTAGAGTGATGACAATGAAAAACAATAAAATAAATGTAAAAAAAAAGGAAATGGAGCTATCATTGAGGACAACACCTTTCTGAAATTATAGGTCAGTTTCCTTTAAAGATAGGACTTTATATGGTCATAGCTAGTGTTTATAGTTGGTGAAGGAAAAGTTGAACAAAAAAGGCCAAAATAAACAGGACCTGGCATCCTCTGTAATTGTGGCTTTAAGGAGAGGAATTACAAGATTGCGTGCGGATAATGTCCAAGTTATTTCTGAATCAAATCCAAATCCACTCACCTCTCTCAGGGAAGCACTGTATGCAAGTCTATGTGTTCACACTCATCCACTTCACAGCAAAGGACGTGAAGTCCTTGTTACTGCCCTTTGAGAAGCCTATAATGCGGCTGGAGAAAAGCCAGGGGAAAGTGGTGGGAATGAGCAAGGTCAGGAAGGAGCTGTTAAATTTGTATATGGTTTTTCTGCCAAGATGAATTTGGAAGAGGGAGCTGATGGAAGTCTATAAAATTAAAAGGGCATGGGCAGAGTAAACACCAAACTTTTAGCCAGATGTCATTAAAGTCTGGTAGTGTGGCAGTGGAGGTGAGACCGTGGAGTTTTCAGAAGTAAATTTAGGAGAAGTAAAAGTGCCATTTAATCAGCATATGGTACACTTCTGTCACTGATGTCTGCAAGAATTGGTAAAGGTTAAAAGTGTATGAGCTCTGAAAGGTGGTTTGCATAATAAGTCTAACCATTTAATTTTATGTCTGGTGACTGCATTTCTATCAAGTTGGGCTGTAGGAGGTATCCAGACTCTATTGCTGCACTTCTGAGTTTAAGGTCTTGCTGAATATGCCACTGAGTAGAATACTGGTGGTCAGCGATCAAGCCCAGATCTGCATTTCTTTTACATTCCCCCGCCACCCCCCCAAAAAAAAAAAAATAAACAGGCCAGCAAGAAAGGACATAAGTCAATAACACCTGCAGCCTATTGGGTGGTTGGAAAAATCATGATATATTTTTGTATAGAAAAAACAAACAGATAGAGAATGGGAAAGCTATCAGGGGAGGGGGTGGGATATGGGGATTGGGTGGTGGGAATTGTGTGGAGTTGTACCCCTCCTACCCTATGGTTTTGTTAATTAATCCTTTCTTAAATAAAAAAAAATTAAAAAATTAAAAAAAAAAGAAAAAACAAACAAATGAAAAAACCTGGGTCTGGGTTAAGTGCACACATGATACATGATAGTACACGTGGACCCTGGTTCAAACAGGGGAAAGCTTCATGAATAGTGTGAAGTGGAGCGAGCTGCAGGTGTCTCTGTTTTTCTCAATCTTCCCCCTTCCCTGTTTCTATCCAACAAATAATAAATTTATGTTTTAAAAAAAGAAAAAAAAAAACCCTGGCCAACTACATATGATATAGAAGTCCAGAATGGGGGTCAGGAGGTAAGCATACGCAGTAGAGAGCACTCTTTATCATGTGCAAAGGCCTGGGTTATGTCCCTGTTCCCCACCTGTAGGTGTGTGTGTGTGGGGGGGATGCTTCATGAGTGGTGTCTCTCTCTATATGCATCTCCTCCTTCCTTCTCCTCTTTCAATTTCTCTTTTCTATCTAATGAAAAAAAAAAAAAAGGAAAAAAAGAAAAATGGCCACCAGGAACAAGATCCACTGTGCAGGCACCAAGCCCCAGAGATAACTCTGGTGGCAATAAAATAGAAAAATCCAGAAATAAAACTCTCCATATATTTGAATGGATCCTTTTTTGCTAATATCTTATATAACAACCGAGGTCACAGCCTGCTGTGTATGTCACTCACCTTTCTCTGAACTAAAACCTTTTGGTTTCAGCTCTTACTGTTACCACTTAAAGCAGGAAACCTCAGCCTGTTTAGCTTTCAAGTCTTCCTTATGATATGAGAGTTGGTTTCTCCTCTCCACTAATCAATGCACGTGTTGTTGTCCTATAAATGGCCCAACTGTATGATTTTTTTTACAGTAGTTTCTGTTTTCTTACACTAGGCAGCCTCCAACAGATTTTTTTAATTTTTCACCAGAGCACTGCTCAATTTTGGCTTATGGTGGTATGGGGGATTGAACCTAGGATTTTGGAGCCTCAGGCATGAGAGTATCTTTGCATAACCACTGTGCTATCTACCCCTGCTAAATCTTTTATAAATGTTACTGATGATATGATAATGGCTTATCAGATTTCAGGAATATAGTTCCACACTGTATTCACCATTAAAGTCCTGTGCCCTGCCCCCTCTGATACCCACCATAGTTCTCACAAAGTCAGAGATGGTTTCGCTACTTTTTTTTTTTTTTTGCAGTTCATATATTTCGATTATCTGTATTCCACATATGAGTGACACCATCTGCTAGTTGCCTCTTACCTCCTTACACACTTCACTAAGCATAATCACCTCCAGGTCTATTTGTATAGTGGAATCTCAATCCAATATACTCCAGGCACTGCCATAGTCATACACAAATCTGGTGAAATCAGCAAGTGCTACTTTGCCAACACTTACTGATTTGGGAAGTTCTGAAAGTGTCTGTGAAGGCTGAATAGATTTTTCTATTTAAGGAGACTCCCAGGACATTTCCTTATTCATGGTGCAAAAGATAATATGTGTTTTTGAATTATTTTCACAGAAGAATTCTCCACTTAAGGGTTTTAAAACTGCAAAATCCCTCTCATCTGGGTAGAATTTTGAACATTTTCAAAGATGATTCAATAGCTCCTAAAAAGCTCACTGTGTTAAATCTATAAAAAAATACCTAGAGTTTCCCAAATAAGTACTTTTCAGAGAGTAATGTTTAATTGTGCGAGGCTGAAGCTCAAACATTCTTGAGGAAAACTTTCAAACGACTTCTCTAACAATACATATAGAAGTGTTACTGACTGGATTATTAATAAAAAAAGTCAAATATGAAATCATTGTTTGATGTTTCAGTCATTCTCAAACTAATCTGAGTTCTTCTGATTATTATTATTATTTGTAGAACATATGCATTTTCATTGCCCCAAGGCTGACTTTTCTCATTCTTTTTACTTCAGATGGAGATAGCACAAGAATTTTCCACAGTACCATGGAGTTCCCATGTGGTACCAGAACCAGGACTTGAACCTGGGTCTCATGCATGGCAGAGCATCCATTCCAACAGGTGAACTATCTATCACTTGGTCCTGGTTTTTTGTAAACTTAGCTAAATAAATTTTAAAAAATTACCATGGCTTTACCTATATTAAGTAAAGGAGGCAATCCGATTTTCAAAGTTTCAATTCAGTAGTCTCCCAAAAGACAAAATTCATAGAATGAATATACAGGAAGTTTTCAAATTTTTTAAAAATCAATGTTTTATAGAGACAGAGAAACTGAGAGGGAAGGGGAAATAGAAAAGGAGAGAGAGACACCAACAGCACTGTTTCGCCACTCATAAAACCTCCCTTGCTGAAAGAGGGGACCAGAGGCTTGAACCAAACTTTTTTTTTTTTAATCTATTTTCTCCATGGGCTTAATCATCTCTCCTGTGACAAAAAGGGTTCTAGAACTGCTATAGAATAAGCTTTTATTTTTTTTTAAAAAAATAAGATTTATTTTTAAAAATATTTATTTACTATTTATTCCCTTTTGTTGCCCTTTTTTTTTTTTTTTTCCCTCCAGGGTTATTGCTGGGCTCAGTGCCTGCACCATGAATCCACCACTCCTGGAGGCCATTCCCCCCCCCCCTTTTTGTTGCCCTTGTTGTTGTAGCCTCATTGTGGTTATTATTATTGCCATGTTGATGTTGTTCCTTGTTGGATAGGACAGAGAGAAATGGAGAGAGGAGGGGAAGACAGAGACGGGGAGAGAAAGATAGACACTTGCAGACCTGCTTCACTGCCTGTGAAGCAACTCCCCTGCAGGTGGGGAGCAGGGGGCTTGAACCAGGATCCTTATGCCCGTCCTTGCGCTTTGCGCCACATGTATGCTTAACCCGCTGCATTACTGCCTGACTCCCCAGAATAAGCTTTAAGGAAGTTCTTTCCCTTCTTCAAATCCTTCTTTCTTTGCATCTCTGAAGGCATAATGGTATACTTTTCCTCTGTGAAGGTAAGACCTTCCTGGTCTGTCTTTATTAGTAGGATTATGGGGCAACGTGGGAATCAGATTAATTCTCATTTCTAAACTTCCTTCCTTCTATGATCCAATGTAACCCCAGATTTTGGATAAAGTTGTAAGAAGAAAATGATGCATGAAGAGCCCAGAACAGTCAACACTGTTCTGAAACATGATGCAATCCATCAGATTATTTTATTTAGTGGCACATCTGTCAGAGTCGATGAGCAAAACACTTTATTTTATCCAAGCTCTGTCAACCATCAGTCAAAAGAAACCTCATTCTACACAGGCCCCTAAATTAAATTCCCTCTTTCTACATCCTGATTATAAAATCTTTCTTTTCTACCCATGGTAAGATTATTTGACTTTCAAACTACTGTGTGACATAAGCACTTGGCCTCCCTCTTTGAATAAATATTCCTAAATAGATATTCCTTTCACTATTTAAATCCATACTAATAGTGCTTTGAAAAGCACTTAATTTGTATTTAATCTGACTATATAAAGAATAATGATACCAGTGAATATAAGCAACAGACTGAAAGTCAAGGATGCATAAGAATCTATCAAATTGAATCACTACACCTAGATCAGTAAATTAGTGTTTCTAGCATACTGTTCCTGTGATGGATGCTCAGTGCTAGGCTATGAGACTTGCTATCATAATTTAGTAATCGCAGTAATACCTAGACAAGGGGTTGGGCAGTGGTGACCTTGGTAGACTGCACATGCCACAATGCACAGGGTTTTGGCTTCAAGCCAGCAGGAGGAAGTTTCACAAGTGGTGAAGCAGTGTAGTAGGTTTCTTTCTCTGTCTCTCCCTCTCTATTTTCCCCATCCTTCTCAATTTCTCTCTGTTTCTATCCAAAATAATAAATTAAAACAAAATAATACCTAGCAATATATACTACTTTATTCTATTTCAGTGGAACAAAAATCCCAAAGAAGTTAAATAATTTTCTCTGGTTCACAACACTAGGAAATAGCATAATTAGACTCTTATGTCAAGTTTCACCATTAGTTTTCCAGTACATCTAAGTCTAATCACGTATGTGACAATAGCTAAGCAATACGTCTTTGCTCACTAAAGAATATTTCCCTTCTTCTAGTCTAACAAAATCCATATGTGTTGAAGTAACAGGCAGAGATTCATTTAATTAAGGGCTTCTACTGCCAGACTGAACTGCTCTTCAGTCAAGATTGATGTTAACTAGTCATCTTAATTTTGTTTGCCTTGATTAGTGATTGACATATGAGTGGCTAGAGGTGAGAGGCTAATAAACTGTTAGACAAAGATAAAGATTTATTTAATAAATACTGTTGTTTTAGTATGCTACACACACAGTGAAATACTACTCAGATATTAAGAATGGTGAAGTCATGTACTTCACATCCACTTAAATGGAACTTGAAGGAATCAGATTAAGTGAGGTAAGTTAAAAAGAGAAGGTCGGTGGAACTTATGAAACAAGAAAAGAAAAGGGAAACACAAAGTAAAACTTGGAATAAGTCTAGTGTATTCCACCAAAGCAAAGGATTTTGGTGCATGGTGGTGGGAAGGGGCCTAAGTTGGGTGAGAGTGCTTTGTAGATGTCTTTCATAAGGAGATGGAAAAATTGTACCCAGGTGTCAACACCTGTACTGTAAACCATTAACCGCCTAATAAAATAATTTTCAAAAAGGACTGTACAATCGTTTTTACTTAAGCAACCTCTACAACTAACCCTCCAAATGGTTGGAACTATCATTTTACAGATGAGAAAACCAAAGGACCAAGTTGGTAGCAGGTGGAAACTGGATTTAGGACACTGACTCCACTGTTTGTGTATTCAGATTAAAAGATGAAGAAAAGAATATTTTGTCCCTATACTTTACTTCCTGATTAAAATGTAGATATGATTTATGGTGGTGCAGTGGCCACTTTGCAACCATGAGACAAGGATAATGTGAAAACCAATGTACTAAGAAATCAAAGTAGCACAAAGACAGATGAAAGGATAGAGGCCTGAGGCAATAAATCATGTTTCCTCATCACAGTTTTACAGCATATGAAAACAACAGTTTGAACAATTCTAGTATGAGGTTTGCAAATTTGATTTTCTATGAGTAAAAGTACTTTAAATGAGTTTGCTATTTCAAATAGTTCTGTGAAGTGTCAGTAAATATCAGATAAAACAGTTTGATGCCTTTAAAACTAAGTGCATTAGGATTAAATGACAATGAAGATAGAAAAGGCATCTACTTCTGATACCAGCCAGAAAATTTAACGTAAGGTAAATATTTGCCTTCCTTTAGATGTCTTCATAGTTGAGACAAAGGAACATTTATCAAGGACATTAACATAGTGTCTTATTACTTGCAACTGAATACATTTACCATGAATATACATATAACTTCAACACCTTAGAATAGAATGTGGTGTTTTACTTAGAAGATAAAAAGCTTTTGTTTTGCTTGCTATTTTGATAATACTAAATACTAAGTCCTCAATGCAGCAAAACAAACCAAAATATGCAGTCTAGCAAATCATACTCTTTTCTTACTAGGGATAGTTTAAAAGTATCAATAGTCGGTAGTTGGTTGTAGAGCAGTGGGTAAAGCACAGGTGGCGCAAAGTGCAAGGACCAGCATAAGGATCCAGGTTCGAGCCCCCAGCGCCCCACCTGCAGCAGAGTCACTTCACAAGCGGTGAAGCAGGTCTGCAGGTGTCTCTCTTTCTCTCCCCCTCTCTGTCTTCCCCTCTTGTCTCCATCTCTCTCTGTCCTATCCAACAACGACATCAATAACAACAATAATAACTACAATAATAAAACAAGGGCATCAAAAAGGGAATAAATAAATAAATATCAAAAAAATAAAAATTATCGTGTCTATGTTGTAGATTTTACTGAAAAATTTAAACTTAAGTGCAAAAATCTTCCTATCAGATCACTAAGTTACTAAAAGTATTATATTATTATTATTATTATTGGTTTATTTATTTGTCTTTTTACTCCAGGGTTATCACTAGGGCTTAGTTCCAGCACTTTGAGTCCACTGCTTCTGGTGGCCACCTTTTCCATTTTAAAAATTATTATTATTGGATACAACAGAGAGAAATTTAGAGGAGAGGGATAGGTAGAGGGGGAGAGTGAAAGATACCTGCATATCTGATTCACTACTTGAGATGCGTTCTTCCTGCAGGTAGGGAGCTGGGGCTCAAACCTGGATCTTTGTGTAGGTCCTTGCATTTAGTACTCTGTGTGCTTAACTGCCTGGCCCCCTCTAAAAGTATTTCCTTCCTACTCAAAGCCTTTATGCACAGATTTAATGAATGTTTACTCATTGCTGAGCTCTGTGCTGAGAGCAAGGATTCAGAAATGAAAAGATGATATCCTTTCCTGAAGAAATAGTTTTATAGTGGGCATCGGCAGTGGAAACAAGTATGTGTTACATGTAACCACTGGGAACAATTTCTACCTAAAGGAGATGGGGCGGTATATGAAAAGAGAAAAAGTCGGCTTGGAAGAGCAGGGCAAAAGTCACTCAGATCATCGGAAGCACTATTTGTAAACAGAGGGAGCCACGGAAAATGTGATCTGCTACTGGAGCAGGGAGAATCTGCAAAGGAGACAGGATAATGAAAGATCAGACTACAGCACAAGGCTGAACGGATACCGAACTGCTTTAGATTCTCAGATAAACCGCTTTGAGTTTATCCGGTAGATGGTGGGCATGTCATTCAACCACCAGAAAAGAAAAGCATCATCAGAAGTGTGAACTTTGGCAGGTGAGATAGCACATCTGAATCGCACACCTGCTATGTCATGCAGGTGACCCAGGTTTGAGCTGAGTTTCATTCCCTCCCCAATGCCACCGGACTGTAGGAAACTGTGGTGCTGCAGTGTTTTTCCCTCTCTATCTCTGACTCCTTCTCTGTCTCTCTGAGAAGAGAGTCAGCCCAGAGAAGTGAAGCTCAGGTACTGACAGGAGAAAAAAAACCCTGAATTTAAAGAATTATAATTTACTTGAGTATGGCCAATTGTAAAGCTCACAAACTTTCATGTGAGCATGACAAACTGTATAAACACCAAATATATGATTCTGTACCATGGGAATAAAACTTGATGAAGTTACTGAGTGATCTAGAGATGAGAGAAAACCAACAAAATTGATAGCAAATGCCATGATCCCTTTTTGAGCATGTTGCACCTGCTGAACAAAATTCACATTTTAAAGAAGACCTTGGGGCTCTATTTGTCTAGAATATTCTGCAGTTCTTAGCTCAGACAGACAGAAAGACAATGTAGATGTCTTTTCCTGAGGCATTTGAGCCTATGTACCCAGGAATGAGTCAGTCAACAGTGTCAAAGCACAGGGTCAACATAGAGCTTTCCTTTGTTGCTGATTGTTTAGTTGTCCTTATGTTTGAAGGGGAAAACAAATGAATCACAGGCCCCACAGTATTCCTGATCAAACTGGAGACAATGAAGAATTCACAGCATAAATGTACAAAGTCATTCATGACACATTCTGACAACAACTTTTCTTTAGACCTGGCCCTCCATGGAGAAGTAAGATAAAGAAAAGACTTACAACACGGGAAAAGGTTAAATCTGGAAAGTGTTTTCAGTCTTCCACATGTCTCCAGCAATCCCCACAGTGTCTAAGGATAAATAAAAAAAGTGTCAGATAAAGAGTAAAAAAAAAAAAAAGAGAGAGAGAGAGAATTCAAATCTACTTGCAAATGAATGATTACTTCTACTATATCTTTCTGTTTGCTTTCAAAGACTAAATTAATTAATTCTTAGCTGTGCATTAAGGTACCTATTAAAATATGAAATGCACAACAAGACAGATAACAAAGTTTATACTGTACTAAATGACTCTAGGTAGAATAGTCATTTTGACAATGCTAATTCTTCCAATCCATGAACATGAGCTATCTTTGTGCACTTTTTTTTTGTATCTTTTTCTGTTACCATGAAAAGTGACAAACCTTCAGGGGGAAAACTTCACAAGTAGTGAAGCAGTGCTGCAGGTGTCTCTCTGTCTCTCACCCTCTCTATCCTTCCCTTCCCTCTCAATTTCTGACTGTCTCTATCCAATCAACAAATAAAGATAATAAAAAAATAAATAAAAAGTGACACACAATTTTCAGTAAACAAGTCTTTCACTTCTTTTTGTGAGGTTTATTCCTAGATAGTCGATTGTTGAAATGAAATGTACAGAAGAATGAAATTGAACCACTAGATTCCACCATACACAAATCGATCATGGACTTGGATGGGGCAAATCGATCATGGACTTGGATGTTAGACCAGAAACTATTAAATACTTATAGGAAAATATTGGCAGAACTCTTTTCCATCTAAGTTTTTTAAGCATCTTCATGACTCAAGTCCAATTGAAAGAGAAACAAAAACAAACTACTGGGTGGGGGCAGGTGGTGGTGCACCTGGTTAAGAGAACATAGTACTAAGCACAAGGACCTGCACAAGAATTTGGGCTTGGCTATCGCAGTGGGTTAAGCACACATTGAGCTTCAGACTGGCACGAGGATCCCAGTTCGAGCCCACCTGCATGAGGGTGGCTTCACAGGCTGTGAAGCAGGTCTGCAAGTGTCTATCTTTCTCTCCCTGTCTCTGTCTCCTCCCTTTGATTTCTCTCTGTCCTATCCTATAACAATGACAACTATAACAACAATAATATTAACAACAATGATGATAAACAACAAGGACAACAAAAAAGAAAAAAAATAATTTCCAGGAGCAGTGGATTCATAGTGCAGGCACTGAGTCCCAGTGATAACCTTGAAGGGAAAAAAAAAAGGGTGAAGCAGGTCTTCAGGTATCTTTCTATTTCTCTCTATATCTCCCCCCTTCTCATTTTCTCTCTTTCTTACCCAATAAAAAAAAAAAGACAAACTGGCTGCCAGTAGCAGTGGATTCACAGTGCTAGCACTGAGCGCCATCATTAACCCTGCAGGCAAAACCCAAACAAACAAAAAGGGACTATATCAAAGAAAACAACATTCAAACAAAGAGATTCCTTACAGAATGGGATAAGATCTTTATATGACATACAGGCTAATAACTAAAATATATGAAGAGCTAAATATATGAAACTAAAATATATGAAAATAACTAAAATATATGAAGAGCTCACTAAGCTCATCAACAAAACACCAAATGATCCCATCCAAAAGTGGGGAGAGTGGAGAAGGTATGGATAGCATATTCACCAAGAAGAGATTCCAAAAGCTAACAAATATATGAAAAGTCCTCCAAGTTGTTGCCTGTCAGAGAAATGCAAATAAAGACAACAATGAGATAAGCCCTTCATTCCAGTGAGAATGTCATACATCAGAAAGGATAATTAACAACAAATGCTGGAGAGGTTTCAGGGGTAAAGGAACCATCTTGCACCAATTGTGGAATGTAAATTTGTTCAATCTCCTAGAGAGAGGAGTCTGGAGAACTCTCAGAAGGCTAGAAACAAACCTACCCTATAACCCTGCAATTCCTCTCCTAGGGATATATCTTAAGAATTCAAACATACTCATCAAAAAAGATCTCTGTATAACTATGTTGATAGCAGCACAATTTAAAAAAAAATTTTATTGTCTTTATTTATTTGATAGAGACAGCCAGATAGCGAAAGGGGAGGGGAGATAGAGAGGGAGAGAGACAGAGAGACACCTGCAGCCCTGCTTCACTACTCATGAAGCTTCCCCCGTGCATGTGGGGACCAGGGACTAGAATCCAGGTTTTTGTGCACTGTAACATGTGCACTCAACCACGTGCGCCACCACCTGGCCCCTCCTTCACAGTTTTTTAAAAATTTCTTTATTGGGGAATTCATGTCTTACATTCAATAGTGAATACAATAGTTTGTACATGCATAACATTTCCCAGTTTTCCATAGAACAATACAACCTCTGTCATCCTTTTTGGACCTGTATTCTCCCTGCCACCAACCCCAGAGTCTTTTACTTTGGTGCACTATGCCAATTCCAGTTCAGGTTCTACTTGTGTTTTCTCTTCTGATCTTTTCCTTCAACTTCTACCTGAGAGTGAGATCATCCCATATTCATCCTTCTGTTTCTGACTTATTTCACTTAACATGATTTTTTCAAGGTCCATCTAAGATCAGCTGAAAACAGTGGAGTCACCATTTTTAATAGATGAGTAGTATTCCATTGTATATATATATATATACCACAACTTGCTCAGCCACTCATCTGTTGTTGAACACCTGGGCTGCTTCCAGGTTTTGGCTATTACAAATTGGCAGCACAGTTTTTCTGGGGGGGGAGTAATGTTTTATATTCGATGATAAATGTAATACAATAGTTTTTACATGTATAAAATATCTCAGTTTTCCACATAACAATATAACCCCCACTTGGTCCTCTGTCATTCTTTTCCACAATTTGTAATAGCCAAGACCTAGAATCAACCTAGATGTCCAACAACAGATGAGTGACTGAGAAAGTTGTGGTATATATACACAATCAAGTATTGCTCAACTATTAAAACTAATGAATCGACCTTCTTCACCTCATCTTGTATGAAGCTTGAAGGAATTATGTTAAGTAAAACAAGCCAGAAAGAGATGAATGGATATAGCATGAAGTTACTCACAGACAGAAGTTGAGAAATAAGAACATAAAGGTGAAACACAAAATAGAACTTAAGCTGTACTTGGTGTATTGCACCAAAGCAAAGGACTCTAGGGAGGGAGGGGGGACTTTCAGGCCTTGGTGCATGATGATGGAGGAGGACCTAGGATGGGGCTGATAGTGTTTGGTAGTAATGTGAGAAGTTTTACATAAGTATCAACCATTGTAAACCATTAATACTCCCAATTAAAATGAAGAACGTTAAGGTGTACATTCTTAACAACTTTTTTTTTAAACCATATTTTTATTATCTTTATTTATTTACTGGATAGAGACAGCCAGAAATCGAAAGGGAAAGGGATGATAAAGAGGGTAAGAGACAGAGAGACACCTACAGCACTGCTTTACCACTCGCAAAACTTCCCCTCTGCAGGTGGGGACCAGGGGCTTGATCCCAGGTCCTAGTGTATTATAACATGTGCACTCAACCAGGTGTGCCACCATCTGGCTATCTACAACATTCTTTTTGATAAATGGAAACAAAAATCTTGAGCTTTATTAAAATGAATTCTTTGGCTTTGAGCAGGGGGAGATAATCATTCTCCCCCTAATTATTGTACTTCTCCTTTTATATAGTCTCTGTACCTTCCATGCAAGTGTAGGACTCCACAACTTTCAGAGTCACATGATAAAAACCTATCATGTAAAGTCAGGTGTTTCTTCACAGTGTAAGGTATGCAGAAAGGAGAAAACTATTGTCCCTTAGTCTTCTTTACTCCTTTGTTCTCTGTATCTAAGAGCTTATTTTTGTTTTAGATTTATCAGATAAATGTGTCTATATGGCATTTGTCTTGCTCAGACTTACTTCAATGGACATGTTTCTGTTTATTTTTTAGATTTCTTACTGCTACCATTGTAGTGCCATTTTTTTTTGCAGTTTTTTTCCTTTCCTTTTTCATATTGATAAAGACAGAGATAAGTGGAGAGGGAAAGAGGGGTAGAAAGACAAAGAAAGAGAGAGAGAGAGAGAGAGAGAGAGAGAGAGACCTGCAGAACTGCTTCACTTCTTATGAACTTTCCCTCCTGCATATGGGGACCTGGGGTTTGGCCCTTTGTCCCTGTGCATGGTAATGTGTGCACTCTAGCGAGTGCATCACTGTCTGACCCTCCATAGTTTCCACTTCTTATAGCATTTTTAAACCTGTAATTATAACTTAACTTAATCTAGTACTTTAATTAAATTTTTACATATCTTTTTCCACCAATAAAGCAGGGGCCTACTAGAAACATATGCCCTTCCAAAACTGAACCAAGAAGAACTACAAAACCTAAATGCACCAATCACAGACAAAGAAATTGAAACCGTTATTAAGAATTTCCCTAACAACAAAAGTCCTGTGGATGGCTTCACAAATGAATTCTACAAAACCTTCAGGAAACAGTTAGTACCCATACTTCTTAAGCTTTTCCATAAGATTGAAGAAATAGGAATACTCCCTTCCACCTTCTATGAAGCCAACATCACCCTGATACCAAAAGCTGATAGGGATACAACAAAATAGGAAAACTACAGACCAATATCTCTGATGAACATAGATGCCAAAATATTAAACAAGATCTTGGCCAACCGGATACAGCAGCACATCAAAAAGATTGTTCATCATGACCAAGTGGGATTCATCCCAGGAATGCAAGGCTGGTTCAACATCCGTAAGTCAATCAATGTCATTCACCACATCAATAAAAGCAAAGCCAAAAACCACATGATTATCTCAATAGATGCAGAGAAAACCTTTGACAAAATCCAACACCCATTCATGCTCAAAACACTACAAAAAATGGGAATAGATGGGAAATTCCTCAAGATAGTGGAATCTGTATATAGCAAACCTACAGCCAACATCATACTCAATGGACAGAAGCTGAAAGCATTCCCCCTCAGATCGGGGACTAGACAGGGCTGTCCACTGTCACCATTACTCTTCAACATAGTACTGGAAGTTCTTGCCATAGCAATCAGGCAAGAGAAAGAAATCAAAGGAATACAGATTGGAAGGGAAGAAGTCAAGCCCTCACTATTTGCAGATGATATGATAGTATACATAGAAAAACCTAAAGAATCCAGCAGAAAACTACTGGAAGTTATTAGGCAATATAGCAAGGTATTAGGCTACAAAATCAATGTACAAAAATCAGTGGCATTTCTTTATGCAAACACTAAATCTGAAGAAGACATCCAGAAATCACTCCCATTTACTGTTTCAGCAAAATCAATCAAATACCTAGGAATAAAGTTGACCAAAGAAGTAAAAGACTTGTATACTGAAAACTATGAGTCGCTACTCAAGGAAATAGAAACTGATACCAAGAAATGAACAGATATCCCATGCTCATGGATTGGAAGAATAAATATCATCAAAATGAATATTCTCCCCAGAGCCATATACAGATTTAATGCAATACCCATCAAAGTTCCACCAAGCTTCTTTAAGAGAATAGAACAAACACTACAATCATTTATATGGAACCTGAAAACACCTTGAATTGCCAAAACCATCTTGAGGAAAAGAAACAGAAATGGAGGCATCACACTCCCAGATCTCAAACTATATTATAAAGCCATCATCATCAAAACAGCATAGTACTGGAACAAAAATAGGCACACAGACCACTGGAACAGAATTGAAAGCCCAGAAATAAATCCCCACACCTATGGACATCTAATCTTTGATAAGGGGGCCCAAAATATTAAATGGAACAAGGAGGCTCTCTTCAATAAATGGTGCTGGGAAAACTGGGTTGTAACATGCAGAAGAATGAAATTGAACCACTTTATCTCACCAGAAACAAAAATCAACTCCAAATGGATCAAAGACCTGGATGTTAGACCAGAAACAATCAAATACGTAGAGGAAAACATTGGTAAAACACTTTCCCACTTAAACCTCAAGGATATCTTTGATGAAATAAACCCAATTGCAAGAAAGACTAAAGCAGAAACAAACCATGGGACTACATCAAATTGAAAAGCGTATGCACAGCCAAAGAAACTATTAAACAAACAAAGAGACCCCTCTCAGAATGGGAGAAGATCTTCACATGCCATACATCAGACAAGAAACTAATCACCAAAATATATAAAGAGCTTAGCAAACTTAGCAACAAAAAAGCAAATGACCCCATCCAAAAATGTGCAGAGGATATGAACAAAACATTCACCTCAGAGGAGATCCAAAAGGCTAACAAACATGTGAAAAACTGCTCTAGGTCACTGATTATCAGAGAAATGCAAATTAAGACAACATTGAGATACCACCTCACTCCTGTAAGAATGGCATACATCAAAAAGGACAGCAGCAACAAATGCTGGAGAGGTTGTGGGGACAGAGGAACCCTTTTGCATTTGCTGGTGGGAATGTAAATTGGTCCAGCCTCTGTGGAAAGCAGTCTGGAAAACTCTCACAAGGCTAGACATGGACTTTCCATATGATCCAGTAATTCCTCTCCTGGGGTTATACCCCAAGGACTCCATAACATTCAACCAAAAAGAGGTATGTACTCCTATGTTCATAGCAGCACAATTCATAATAGCTAAAACCTGGAAGCAACCCAGGTGCCCAACAACATATGAGTGACTGAGAAAGCTGTGGTATATATACATAATGGAATACTACACAGCTATTAGGAACAATGAACCCACCTTCTCTGACCCATCTTGGACAGAGCTAGAAGGAATTATATTAAGTGAGCTAAGTCAGAAAGATAAAGATGAGTATGGGATGATCCCACTCATCAACAGAAGTTGAGAAAGAAGATCTGAAAGGGAAACTAAAAGCAGGATCTGACTATATTGAAAGTAGGGCACCAAAGTAAAAACGCTGTGGTGAGGGGTAGACATGCAGCTTCCTGGGCCATTGGGGGGTGGGAGTGGGTCACAGTCTTTTGGTGGTGGGAATGGTGTTTATGTACACTCCTAGTAAAATGTAGTCATATAAACCACTAGTTAATTAATATGAGAGGGGGAAAAATTAATTGTATGTCTTGAAGTTTTTAAAACACAAACTGAATCTTTTTAATATATAGGCTGTGTATTTGATATGTGGACTCTCTCAAAAGCCTAGACCAAGTAGATCATAAGCAACCAATGGCATAGCTATATACAAGATACTGGGTACTATACAGCAAACTCTAACATTAGGACTTTTCAAAGTTAACCCAATTACTAAATAATGTGATGATAACATTAACTATCGAATGTCTTTTGGAACCCTAAGATAGCAGGAACCTCACATCTCCACTATAGGTCCTATATTTCCCCCAGTACTGGAACCTTAGGAGAGGGCCCACTTTCCCGCATGCCTCTCCCAATCCATATCAAATAATACTGCATCTGCCGATCGCAACCTAATCAACGCAACGATTGCCACCTCAACATGCTTCAGCTCAGACTGTGTCCAGAGACTTCACGTGTGGAATGACAACCCTTCAGCTTCATTACTCAGGTGAGACCTTTCCTTTCATAGTATTCTCTAATTCCACCCCAGGTGGTTCACTTTCTAACAAAGTCCCAAAACCTAGATATACACCAGTTTCTGTGAGAGAGAGCATATGTTCACATATATCCATAAACTAGTGCAAAATATATACCTGAAAGCAGAAGTACACTAGAGTTTGCAGTGAGTAACCCCCCAACACTTCCTCTCCACTATTCCAAGCTTTGGGTCCATGGTTGCTCAACAATTTGGTTTTGTATGTTAACTCTCTTTTTAGCCACCAGGTTCCAGATGACACCAGGATGCTGGCCAGGCTTCCCTGGATTGAAGACCCCACCAATGTGTCCTGGAGCCCCGCTTCCCCAGAGACCCACCCTACTAGGGAAAGAGAGAGGCAGACTGGGAGTATGGACCGACCTACCAGTCAACGTCCATGTTCAGCGGGGAAGCAATTACAGAAGCCAGACCTTCTACCTTCTGCAACCCACAACGACCCCGGGTCCATGCTCCCAGAGGGATAGAGAATGGGAAAGCTATCCGGGGAGGGGATGGGATATGGAGATTGGGTGGTGGGAATTCTGTGGAGTTGTACCCCTCCTACCCTATGGTTTTGTTAATTTATCCTTTCCTAAATAAAAAATAAATAAAAAAAAAATAAAGCAGGGGCCTAGATGTGATGCAAGAGCTTGACCTCAGGCATTAACATTAGTCAGGACCCAGGTTCAAACTCCAGCTCCCCACTTGCAGGGGGAAGCTTCAGGAGTGGCAAAGCAGTTTCTGTGTGTTTGGTGCAGCGGTATTGAGCTTTCCTTTAAACCTGAGTTCTGCTTTATTTATTTATTTATGTACTCATTCATTCATACACTGGGGCTTAGCACCTATACAACAAAGGTACCGCTCCTTCCAGGCAATATTTTTTTTCAATTTGAAAGGCTAGAGAGAAATTGAGAGTGGAGGGGAAGGTAGAGAGGGATTGAGAGAGAGAGACACCTGCAGACCTAGTAAAGCTTCCTCACTGCAAGGGGGGAGTGGGGGCTTGAACCTGGGTCCTTGCTCTTGGTAATGTGTGTGTACCACCAGGTGCACCACCTCCAGCTCCTTGGTTTATTTATATTTTAAGTTACATTTATTTTTATTTTTTAAATTATTTATCTGTTAATGAGGGAAAAAGTGAGAGGGTGAAAGGTAGAGAGACAGACAGAATGCCAAAGTATCACTCTAGTATATGTGTTCCCATGGATCTGTTTTAATTTAATTTTTTAAAAATGTAATGGTTATTATTCCTGATACAATATACCTAATGTCTTATACATAATCTTTTAACACATTCATATGTATTATCAATATGTTTATATGTAGATCACATTCAGGTATATTTTATATTTCAGTGATAAGACTAGTGTTGATAAAGTTTTGCTCCGGAAGGGTAGCATAATTAGTGTTTATTAAAATGAAATGAGCATTTCAGAATCCCCCAAACCTTCTTTTATTTCTCCAGAAGCATTGTTTTTATTTTAGATACCTACACTCATAGACTAGGAAGCCTGAGATGTTTTTATTTTGATTGTTTCTTTTTTATGAAGGACAAACGGAGAACATAGAATAGGGATTTTATTCCCATGGCTGAAATGCTCATTACCAAAGACCAAACACTTGATATAATTAAATTAATATCCCAATATTTAATCAACAAAATTCATCTTCAATTTATTGTAGGAATGTATAAACAATACGTATTTTTAATCACACCATCCTGATTTCTTTTTTTCTTTTTTATTTTATTTTCTTATTTAAGAAAGGATTAATTAACAAAACAATAGGGTAAGAGGGGTACAATTCCACACAATTCCCACCACCCAATCTCCATTTCCCACCCTCTCCCCTGATAGCTTTCCCATTCTCTATCCCTCTGGGAGCATGGACCCAGGGTCATTATGGGTTGCAGAAGGTAGAAGGTCTGGCTTCTGTAATTGCTTCCCTGCTGAACATGGGCATTGACTGGTCGGTCCATACTCCCAGTCTGCCTCTCTCTTTCCCTAGTAGGGTGGGTCTCTGGGGAAGCGGAGCTCCAGGACACATTGGTGGGGTCTTCAGTCTAGGGAAGCCTGGCCGGCATCCTGATGACATATGGAACCTGGTGACTGAAAAGACAGTTAACATACGAAGCCAAACAAATTGTTGAGCAATCATGAACCCAAAGCTTAGAATAGTGGAGAGGAAGTATTAGGGGGGTACTCACTGCAAACTCTAGTGCACTTCTGCTTTCAGGCATATATTTTGCAGTATTTTAAGGATACGTGTGAACATAAGCTCTCTCTCACAGAAACTGGTGTATATCTAGGTTTTGGGACTTTGTTAGAAAATGAACCACCTGAGATGAAATTAACCACCTGAGATGAAAGGTCTCACCCAAGTAATGAAGTTGAAGGGTTGTCATTCCACACGTGAAGTCTCTGGACACAGTCTGAAGTGAAGCGTGTTGAGGTAGCAATCGTTGTGTTGGTTAGGTTGTGATCGGCAGATGCAATATTATTTGATATGGATTGGGAGAGGCATACGGGAAAGTGTGCCCTATCCAATGGCTCCATAGTGGAGATGTGAGGTTCCTGCTATCTTAGGGTTCCAAAAGACAATCGATAGTTAATGTTATCATCACATTATTTGGTAATTGGGTTAACTTTGAAAAGTCCTTTTGTTAGGGTTTGCTGTACAGTACCCAGTATCTTGTATATAGCTGTGCTATTGGTTGCTTCTGATCTACTTGGTCTAGGCTTTTGAGAGAGTCTGCATATCAGTTACACAGCCTATATATTAAAAAGATTCAGTTTGTGTTTCGAACAACTTCGAGACATACAATTAATTTTCCTCCTCTCGTATTAATTAACTAGTGATTTATATGACTACATTTTACTAGGAGTGTACATAAACACCATCCCCACTACCAAAAGATAGTGACCCATCCCTCCCACCCACTCCCACCCCCCACTGGCCCAGGAAGCTGCATGTCTACCCCTCACCACAGGGTCTTTACTTTGGTGCCCTACTTACAATTTGGTCAGATCCTGCTTTTAATTTCCCTTTCAGATTTTCTTTCTCAACTTCTGTTGATGAGTGGGATCATCCCATACTCATCTTTATCTTTCTGACGTAGCTCACTTAACATAATTCCTTCTAGCTCTGTCCAAGATGGGTCAGAGAAGGTGGGTTCATTGTTCTTGAAAGCTGCATAGTATTCCATTGTGTATATATACCACAGCTGTTAACCCAATTACCAAATAATGTGATGATAATATTAACTATCGATTGCCTTTTGGAACCCTAAGACAGCAGGAACCTCACATCTCCACTATAGAGCCTCTACTTCCCCCAGTTCTGGAACCCTTGGATAGGGCCCACTTTCCCGCATGCCTCTCCCAATCCATATCAAATAATATTGCATCTGCCAATCACAACCTAACCAACGCAATGATTGCCACCTCAACACGCTTCTCTTCAGACTGTGTCCAGAGACTTCACATGTGGAATGACAACCCTTCAACTTCATTACTCGGGTGAGACCTTTCCTTTCATAGTATACTCTAGTTTCATCTCAGGTGGTTCACTTTCTATCAAAGTCCCAAAACCTAGATATACACCAGTTTCTGTGAGAGAGAGTATATGTTCACACGTATCTGTGGACTACTGCTGAATATATATACCTGAAAGCAGAAGTACACTAGAGTTTGCAGTGAGTACCCCCCTAACACTTCCTCTCCACTATTCCAAGCTTTGGGTCCATGATTGCTCAACAATTTGTTTGGCTTTGTATGTTAACTCTCTTTTCAGTCACCAGGTTCCATATGTCATCAGGATGCCGTCCAGGCTTTCCTAGACTGAATACCCCACCAATGTGTCCTGGAGCTCCGCTTCCCCAGAGACCCACCCTACTAGGGAAAGAGAGAGGCAGACAGGGAGTATGGACCGACCAGTCAACGCCCATGTTCAGCGGGGAAGCAATTACAGAAGCCAGACCTTCTACCTTCTGCAACCCACAATGACCCTGTGTCCATGCTCCCAGAGGGATAGAGAATGGGAAAGCTATCAGGGGAGGGGATGTGATATGGAGATTGGGTGGTGGGAATTGTGTGGAATTGTACCCCTCCTACCCTATGGTTTTGTTAATTAATCCTTCTTAAATAAAAAATAAAAAAAAGAAAAAAAAAGGGACTTATAAGACTAGCAAGTAAAAGTCTTCTATGTTCACAGTTTGTTGCCTGGTTTAGTACATATTTGCATTTTTACTGACACACAATATTTGAATGGCCAAATAGTTTACTTTTTCTTGTATTATAAAGTCCTAGAAATAACTTTTCAATTTCTCCATGTACTCTCTATGTAACAAACATGTCACAAATATTACATCAAATATTATGCACACATCAAGCCTGCTTTTAAATACTTGGTGATCATTTTTGAGTCATATTTACATATAAAAATATTTCCTTAGAGGTAGAAAAGACATATCTAGGGGGGTTGGGTGGTGGTAACATAGTGGGTTAAGCGTACATGGCGCAAAGTGCAAGGGCCGGCTTCAGGATCCTGGTTAGAGCCCCCAGCCCCCGGCTCCCCACCTGCAAGGGGGTCACTTCATGAGCGGTGAAGCAGGTCTGCAAGTGTCTATCTTTCTCTCCCCTTTTCTGTCTTCCCCATCTCCATTTCTCTCTGTCCTATCCAAGAACAACAACTACAATAATAACCACAATGATAAAACAACAAGGGCAAGAAAAGGGGAAAAAATAGTCTCCAGGAGCAGTGGATTCATGGTGCAGGCACCGAGCCACAGCAATGACCCTAGAGGCAAAAAAAAAAAAAAAGACATTTTTAGAACATTTCAGAGGCTTGAGCGACAAGCAAAGAGATAGCTTTTATAATATATAGACAAAGTCAAGAAAAGTCAAAGTCAGGTTATGTATATTTTTACTGTTGTTTTCATTCCATCCTAAACCTATTTCTGAAACTGCATCATTTTCTGGAAGTTTTGTCTATGAAACTTGAATATTTACTTGTTCTCAAAGTAGCTAAAATAGTTGGAAGCTTAATGTCTCACTAATGTAGAACTCCTACATCAACCTGGACAGGAAGGTGAGTCTGATTTGTGTTATACTTATATTCTTCCATCCAATTTCTCTATGCCTGACATCAAAAAGAGAAAGGTGGTCCCAGAGGTGCCACAGTGGATAAAGCACTGGACTCTCAAGTATGAGGCCCTGAGTTAAGTCCCTGGCATGCACCAGAGTGATGTCTGGTTCTTTCTCTCTCTCCTCCTATCTTTCTCATTAATTAATAAATAAAATATTAAAAAAAGAGAAAATCCTCTGTGAGAGCTAGCACTAGACATTTTTATGAACTCACTATAGTTCCCTATGTATGCTTAACAGGTACCAAATAAAAACAAAAGTGACATTAACAGTTTACCACACTCTAAATTCAAAGACAGTAATATATTAAATGTCTCTATTTGCAGTAGTGGATGTCTGTATTTATTTATTCTGTTTAAATGATCCTTGTTAATCCTCTTGTAATTCAGAAAGACTGGCAAGACAGCACACGATGTTATAGCCATTGTCATTTCTCTTGCTTTCGTCCCACGTAGATGAACTTAGTTAAACGTTAGAGACTTTTAAAATGATTTGTTTAATTTTATGAGAGAGAAGCACGGAGAAAGGATGGCAGAGACTAGAGCACAGCTCAGCTCTGGCATATGTGGGGTCAGGGTCAGTCCAGGGTCTGTAGTCATTCAAATCTGGTACTTTGCTGCTATGCAATCTCATTTGATGTTCCCTCTGTGGCATTATATTCACTTACAGAGATCCCACATATGATGCTTAACTCTGAGAGTTTCAGTAATTCATGTATGCTATTTCTACTTGCTATCTCTCCCATTTGTAGCATTACATATTTTTTGTTAAGAAAAATTTCATTTTACAACTGCTTTTCATTCATTTTATTTACATTCTTATTGGATAGAGACAGAAAAATTGAGAGGGAAGGGAAAGGAACAGAGGGGAGGGAGATGGATAAATAGATAAGAGGTGGGAGGATCTATATTATCGCTTCTTCATTCATGAAGATTCCCCTGAAGGTGGGGACTGGGGACTTGAACCTGGGTCCTTGAGCATTACAACATGTCTGCTCAACCAGGTGTGATACAACTCAGCTTCAGAAAACATTCATTTGTTTTATTATCTTTTTTTTTTTTTTTAACAGGTGGCCTCGTGCATGGAGCACACTGCTCTGAGTTTTGACACCTGTTGCCTCTTTCATTATCTTTATTTCATCGCCAGTCTGCCTTTCTCCAAGTCTGATAATATATAAATGCATGTTGATAATTGTGAGAGCCTCTCTAACATATTTCATGCATCACTACATCACAGAATGTAAAGGCTGGAATTTCCCCTATAGAGGCAGTTTCTGTATCATGAAAAAAAGTAGAAATCAGCATTATGAGCTATTTGACACATGTAAAGTCTAGAGAGTCAACAACTTATTTATTTATTTACTTTATCATCACCAGGGTGACCACTGGGGCTTGATGCCAGCACAATGAACCCACCACTCTAGACGGCCATTTCTTCCATTTTTCCCCTATTTTATTTGACAGGACAGAGAGAAATTGGAGGTGGGGTGGGGAAGTAGAGGAGGGAGAACTACAGACACCTGCCAACTTGCTTCACTGCTCATGAAGCTTCTACCCTGCAGGTGGGGAGTGGGGGCTCAAACCCAGGTCTTACACATGGCTGTAAGTTTGCTGACTAGTGTATGCCACTGCCTATCCTCCGACACCCTGATTTTTTAATATTAAAAATGAGCTTTCATAGGGCACCAAAGTAAAAACCCAGTGGTGATGGGTAGACATGCAGATTCCTGGGCCAGTGGGGGGTGGGAGTGGGCAGGAGGGATGGGTCACAGTCCTTTGGTGGTGGGAATGGTGTTTATGTACACTCCTAGCAAAATGTAGATATATAAATCAGTAGTTAATTAATATGAGAGGGGAAAATCAATTGTATGTCTCAAAGTTTCTCAAAACACAAACTGAATCCTTTTAATATATAGGCTGTGTATTTGATATGTGGACTCTCTCAAAAGCCTAGACCAAGTAGATTAGAAGCATCCAATAGCACAGCTATATACAAGATACTGGGTACTGTACAGCAAACCCTAACAAAAGGACTTTTCAAAGTTAACCCAATTACCAAATAATGTGATGATAACATTAACTATCGATTGTCTTTTTGAACCCTAAGACAGCAGGAACCTCACATCTCCACTATAGAGCCCCTACTTCCCCCAGTCCTGGAACCCTTGGATAGAGCCCACTTTCCTGTATGCATCTCCCAATCCAAACCAAATAATATTGCATCCGCCGATCACAATCTAACCAACGCAACGATTGCTACCTCAACATGCTTCACCTCAGACTGTGTCCAGAGATTTCATGTGTGGAATGACAACCCTTCAGCTTCATTACTCGGGTGAGACCTTTCCTTTTATAGTACACTCTAATTTCATCTCAGGTAGTTCACTTTCTAACAAAGTCCCATAACCTAGATATACACCAGTTTCTGTGAGAGAGAGCTTATGTGCACACGTATCCATAAACTACTGCAAAATATATACCTGAAAGCAGAAGTACACTAGAGTTTGCAGTGAGTACCTCCCTAACACTTCCTCTCCACTATTCCAAGCTTGGGATCCATGACTGCTCAACAAATTGTTTGGCTTTGTATGTTAACTCTCTTTTCAATCACCAGGTTCCAGATGCCACCAGGATGCTGCCCAGGCTTCCCTGGATTGAAGACCCCACCAATGTGTCCTGGAGCTCAGCTTCCCCAGAGACACACCTTACTAGGGAAAGAGAGAGGCAGACTGGGAGTATGGACCGACCAGTCAACGCCCATGTTCAGCGGGGAAGCAATTACAGAAGCCAGACCTTCTACCTTCTGCAACCCTCAATGACCCTGGGTCCATGCTCCCAGAGGGATAGAGAATGGGAAAGCTATCAGGGGAGGGGGTGGGTTATGGAGATTGGGTGGTGGGAATTGTGTGGAGTTGTACCCCTCTTACCTTATGTTTTTGTTCATTAATCCTTTCTTAAATAAAAAATTAAAAAAAAAAGAGCTTTCACTAGGGCTGGGTGGTGGTACACCTGATAGAGCATATATATTACAATGTTCAAGGATCCAGTTCCCCACCTGCAAGGGGAAAGCTTCACAAGAGTTGAAGCAGTGTTGCTGGTGTCTCTCTTTCTCTTTCCCTCTCTACATTCTGCTTCTTTCTTGATTTCTCTATGTCTCCATCCAATAAATGAATTGAAAAAGCGGCCTTTCAATTTACTCTATCAAATGCCACAGACTGAGAGAATAAAGTCTGCATAGGTTCCTATTGTCTGTTGCTATAAACAATTAGCATTGCAAACGTCAGAAGTAGAAAATAATAAAGCATTAACCGAATCTGACCCCAAAGAGGAGTTATTGCCATAGTGATGAGAACTTAAACAGTCAGACCCTGAAGTCGATGGCAAAGAAACTCCTTGTTTCTTAGGAGGCAAGGAAGAGCCATAGGCCAGCTGACAGAGGTAGATTCCCAGGGCCTGTGTACAGAGAGAGGTCTGCAGAACAGTGTGCTAGATTCCACAGTAAAAGATCAACATTTATTGGCAAAGCCTGCCTGGGTAAAAGAACTGCTGTACTCGGTACCTTCTGGGAAACAGACTAAGGCATCTTAGAACTGGGACAATATTCTTATCCCTAAAATGAGAAAGTAAAATTAGGTCTCTTTTATTTCCAAACTATTGTGACTAGATCATTCAGGACCAACCTAAGAAATTTTTGTTGAACATTTTGAATTAAAGAGTATGGAGAGGGCAGAGAAGACTCTCTGGCACTATATATATATCTTATCTAAGAGTGAGAGATATAAGACGAGAAAGAAAATGAGAATCAGAGCATCATAGTGTTACATGCACTGTTGAGGACTGAACTCAGGACCTTAAGCTTGAAAGTTCAATCCTTATCCACTACACCACTCCTGGGCTGCTCTACCCATATAATTTCCTCTCAGTAGTAATCAAATAAAGAACTAAATTTTTTCACATGATCATACTTGTTATTCCACTTAAGACAATTTCAGTCTTTCTATTAAACAATGGCTATGCAGATTTTGTCTCTACCTGCTCAGAATTTGTCAAATCAAGAAATACACCTTAACGAGAAGTGGCTGGTGAATAGAGTCTTCTTGATGAAATTATTCTGTTACATTAATAAGACTTAACTTCATTGTTGTCTTTATTTGCATTTCTCTAATAATCAATGACTTAGAGCATTTTTTCATGTTTCTCAGTCTTTTGGATCTCTTCTGTGCTGAGTATTCTGTTCATGTCCTCTCCCCATTTGGGGTCATTTGTTTTCTTGTTGAGTTTGGCACGCTCTTTATATATTTATACCACTTAATTCCATTTCACTCCTGTGAGAATGTTATACACCAAAACATAGCAGCAACAAATGCTGGAGAGGTTGTGGGGACAAAGGAACCCTCCTGCACTGCTGGTGGTAATGTAAATTGGTCCAAACCCTATGAAGAACAGTCTGGAGAACTCTTGGAAGGCTAGAAATGGACCTACTCTACGACCCTGCAATTCCTCTCCTGGGGATATATCCCAAAGAACCAAACACACCCATTCACAAATATTTGTGTATACCTATATTCATTGCAGCACAATCTGTAATAGCCAAAACCTGGAACAATCAGGTGTCCAACAGCAGATGAGTAGCTGAGTAAGTTGTGGTCTCACAGTGGAATACTACTCAGGTATTAAAAACTGTGATTTCACCATTTTCAGCCCATCTTGGATGGAGCTTGAAGAAATCATGTTAAGTGAAACAAGTCAGAAACAGAAGGATGAATATGGGATGATCTCATGCACAGGCAGAAGTTGGAGAACAAGATCAGAAGAGAAAACACTAAGCAGAACATGGACTGGAGGTGATGCATAGCATCGAAGTAAAAGACTCTCGGGTAGGTGGCAAGGAGAGTTCAGGTCCTGGAACATGATGGCAGAGGACCTAGTGGGGGTTGTATTGTTGTGTGGAAAGCTGAGAAATCTTATGCATGTACAAACTATTGAATTTACTGTCGACTGTAAAACATCAATCCCCCAATAAAGAAATTAAAAATAAAAGAACGGAGTGCAGCAAGTACTGGGTTAACAACAGCCAAATAATAGTCATCTGGTCTTTCACAAGAGAGAGGAGGAGAGAACGAGGCAAAATATTTGAAGAACTATTGCCTCAAAAAAGTCCAAATCTGATGAAAACTATAAGCCCTCAAGCTCAAGAAATTAAATAAATGCCCAGAAGAAAAAAGATGAAGAAAATTACAGTAAAGAACAAACAAACAAAACCCACTGTAACCTGGGCAGGGCAGTGGCACACATATTACTGTGCTCAAGAAAAAGTTCACAGAGAAAAAAGGGCTAAGATTAGAAAAAGTGTGAAGGTGGGAGAAGAGATTATGATTAGACAGTAGAGGGGTATTGTCCTAAAGCAAAAGATTCTGGGAAAGGAAAAAAAGGGATAAAATGGGGGGGGGAGGTTTCTGGATTTCTGGTGTATGATGCTGGGAAGAACCTAATTTGGGAGAAAGACTGCCATTCAGACGCTATGGGGAAGTAAATAGTTTTACCTATGTGTCAACAATTGTATTGTAAACCATTAACTCCCCCAATATAGTGTGCATCTGGAAAGTCATCAGACTCAGAAAAGGAAAAGAAAGAAAAGGAAAGGAGATTAGAGAAGTGAAGATAAAGTAAAACAGTGAGGAAGTGATATGCAGGATAATATGAGGAAGAGCAAGATAGGACTTTAGGTTGGAAAGATAGAATGGTGGCAGATCAAAGGGTCCCCGAGTTTCAAGCACCATTATGGGGGCTAGTTCTCTCTCTCTCTCTTATAGATATTATTATTATTCCTTTTTATAAGAGAAAGAGCAAGAGCAGAGCATTGCTTTATCATTTGCAGTACTGTGATCTGAGCTTTCAAGGAATACACTCTATCTGCTGCTGTGTAATCTCTTAAATTTGAAAAACTATTTTTTTCCCCAAAGTGGGAGCTTCAGTGAAAAATTTCAATAGATGATATAGCAAACAATATTTTTGAAGCCTTGCATTACATAAAGATTGAAGAAACAATTGATGAGGCAAATTTCAGAGAAATTTTATATGCACATAAAATATAATACAACATATTGTATATTAAACATAAAGTCATTTTAACTAGATATGTTAAATAAAAATACATCAACAGACACGAAAGGACCCACCTGAGAAGTTGTCTATACATTATTTAACTATAACTGTCTGGACACTTACTCCTTAATAACAAAATACTCAAAATTGTGTTATAGGAGAAAGAATATGGGCTTTCCTTAATATCTCCCATTACTTTCTGGGTGTGTAAAATTAATTTTTCAGAGATGCATTTAAACATGTTGTGATCACATCTATATTTCAGTCTCATGATCTCTCAATGTTATTATTCAACTCCATAATAAAATTTAAAGTAGCAATGGGACTATTTTTGCTTTTATATACAAAGACTGAAGAACAAATTTAGGTATCTAACAAGACATGCTCAGCAATCTTTCATTATGGATGATCAAAAGGTTATAAACATGCTATGTTTTTATTCTCTAGTTTCTCGTTTTGTGCTTGCACAGCCAAGATTTATTTGGCTGTTTCCTTTTTGCTTAGAGTTCCTTTCTAAACATGTGAATGGCATGAATATTCATTCTCACTTCCCCTTTGATAAATTAATAAAAAATGAAATTCTAAGTAAGACTCAATAGGTAGCTTCATTAAATAGCTTGTTCCAAAATAATATATATTTGTTGCTGATTTAAAATTCAGCCAAAATTATATATACCTACTTTTTAAAATATGAATTTCCTCTGCTAAAGCCCACAGATATTCTGGATAAGCCTCTTAAACTAAACATCAAGTTCAGGAGAAAAATGCTCACGTTCTAATTGGCCCTTTCCCCTGCTTTTATGGTTTTTGATTTTAAAATCAGATATGAAGAGAACATTTTAACAGCAGCAAGAGGTGAAACACAAGTAATGTAGAAATGTGAAGGTAAGCATGACAGCTGACTTCTTATGTATGATTTACATATAGATAAGTAAATCTGAATTCTCAACTGCAAACAATGTGAAGAAACAAACAAACAAACAAAAAACCCTCCAAATTTATGGGTCAAGTACCTGATGATGAGACAACCTGTACTTCAGATTCCCTGACTTCTTAGAAAAAAGATGCCTGAGGCTTTTAGTTTCCTGGCAGGAGACCTTAACTAACCGGTTGTATAAAAATTAGGAATCACATTCAACAGGCCCAAGCTTTATTACATGAATATTTATAAAATAGTTGTTGACTTCTGAAATTCAATAATCACAGATATTTATTAAAACATATCATAGGTAGGGTCAGGTGGTAGCACAGCGGGTTAAGTACACATGGCAAGAAGCTCAGGAACTGGTGTAAGGATCCTGGTTCAAGGCCCTGGCTCCACACCTGCAGCGGGGTCGCCTCACAAGTGGTGAAGCAGCTCTGCCTGCAGGTGTCTGTCTTTCTCTGTCCCTCTCTGTCTTCCCCTCCTCTCTCCATTTCTCTCTGTCCTATCCAACAACATCAATGGCAAAATAAAAATAATGACGACAACAAAGGCAACAAAATGGGGAAAAAAAGGCCTCTAGGAGCAGTGGATTTGTAGTGCAGGCACAGAGCCCCAGGAATAACCCTGGAGGCAAAACAAACAAACAAACAAACAAACACAAAAACCAAATCACAGTCCCTGTAAGATGAGTTTTCACATATATATATTTATAGATATGATTATAGAAGTATAAAAATGAGTCTTTTGGTTGGAAAAAGGGCTAGAAAGCTGGATCAGGGAAGAGAGTAGCTCCCAAATATGGGAAAGGTGTATAAATATTGTTGACTGTAAACCTCATCGATTTGGATCCACCTGCATATTAGATGTCAGGCTCAGGAAAAAAAAAATAGTATAGTCATGGGCTCTTTGGAACATAACCAAAACAGGACTACTAACTATCTAGAAAATGGAGGTCCCCCCCAACTTTTCATCTGAACTATTCTAGCCTTTAGGTTCATGATTAGTCAACAATTTGCTTGGCTCTATATGTTAACTCTTTTTTTAGCCACCAGGTTCCAGATGCTACCATGATGCCAACCGGACTTCCCTGGACAGACAACCCCACCACTTTCCCAGAGCCATGCCCCACCAAGGAAAGAGAGAGACAGGCTGGGAGTATGGATCAATCTGTCAACGCCCATGTTCAGCGGAGAAGCAATTACAGAAGCCAGACCTTCTACCTTCTGCATCCCATAATGACCCTGGGTCCATGCTCCCAGAGGGATTAAGAATAGGGAAGCTATCAGGGGAGGGGATGGGATATGGAGTTCTGGTAGTGGGGATTGTGTGGAGTTGCACCCCTCTTATTCTATGGGTTTTGTCAATGTTTCCTTTTTATAAAATTTTTTTAAATGAGTCTTTTGAATAAATCATATTCAGAACTACGTTTAATAGACAAGCTGATTAGTGGCCAGTCCATGGTGCACCTGGTTAAGCACAAACACGTGGTTAAGCACACACACCTGGTTAAGCACACACAGTGTGTAAGGACCTAGGTTCAAGCTGCTGGTCTACTCGTGGGGAAGCTTCATGAGTGGTAAACAGGGCAATGTTTCTCCCTCTCCACCTCTCCACCCTCCTCTCAATTTCTATCCAAGAATAAATAAATAATTTTAAAAAATAGGCACGCTGATTAAAAAAAAAAACTACAGGCATTTAACAACTGCAGTTACATAAAAAATTCAGAGGATGGCGCCAGGTGGCGGTGCACCTGGCTGGGCACCCATGTTCCAATGCCTAAGGACCTGGGTTTGATCTCCTGGTCCCCACCTGCAGGGGTAATGTCTCAGACAGGTGTCTCTCTGTCTCTCTGCCTCTCTATCATCCCCTTCCCTCTTGATTTCTGGCTGCCTCTATTCAATAAATAAAGATAATTAAAAATTAAAATAAATTCAGAAGTATAAAGACTACTACTAAAATGTTGTGTACTTTTGGAATAGTTTACACGAATGCTATATGTTCCTATTTTAATAAGCAATGGGTGACCACTTTCATGTAAATGTGCTGGTTTTCCATTAGCATTATAATTATCATACCACCTTATTTGTTGGGGTGGGTTGAAAAGACACAATGCAAAAGACCATTTGCTGACTCCTTCAGTGCTTATTCATGAAGAGCTACCATGTGCAAACACAGATGTTGTGGGGGAAATATAAGGAGGAACGACATATCTGCTGCCTACCATTTGGATAACAGCTATCAAAAATGTAAGATTGATTGCTACCTCAACATGCTTCACCTCAGAATGTATCCAGAGACTTCACGTGTGGAATGACAACCCTTCAGCTTCATTACTCGGGTGAGACCTTTCCTTTTATAGTACACTCTAATTTCATCTCAGGTAGTTCACTTTCTAACAAAGTCCCATAACCTAGATATACACCAGTTTCTGTGAGAGAGAGCTTATGTGCACACGTATCCATAAACTACTGCAAAATATATACCTGAAAGCAGGACTACACTAGAGTTTGCAGTGAATACCTCCCTAACACTTCCTCTCCACTATTCCAAGCTTGGGATCCATGATTGCTCAACAAATTGTTTGGCTTCATATGTTAATTCTGTTTTCAATCACCAGGTTCCAGATGCCACCAGGATGCTGGCTAGGCTTCCCTGGATTGAAGACCCCACCAATGTGTCCTGGAGCTCAGCTTCCCCAGAGTCACACCCTACTAGGGAAAGAGAGAGGCAGACTGGGGGTATGGACCGACCAGTCAACGCCCATGTTCAGCGGGGAAGCAATTACAGAAGCCAGACCTTCTACCTTCTGCATCCCTCAACGACCCTGGGTCCATGCTCCCAGAGGGATAGAGAATGGGAAAGCTATCAGGGGAGGGGGTGGGTTATGGGGATTGGGTGTTGGGAATTGTGTGGAGTTGTACCCCTCCTACCTTATGCTTTTGTTCACTAATCCTTTCTTAAATAAAAAAAAATTAAAAAAAAAAAAAAAAAGAAAACAGAATCAGCTAGAGGTTGTTAAAAATGAATGAAAGCTTATTTCCCCCCCAGCTCTTGAAAAAAAAAAAAGTAAGATTGAAAAGGCACTACAATAATTACTATTTTAGATATTTATTTTAAAGTTTTGAAATCATACTTGTTAGAAAGTATTGTTAGGTCAAGGCCAACTTTTTTCCCCATTCCTTTCACTTGGTTGAGGTCTTAAATTAAATATGGATATTTGACTCTATATTTTAAAAAAAACTGTTCAGTTTTTACATTTATATTTGGATATTTTTGTCATGTGGCCAGAGCTGAGTGATACCAGTGACAGTGACAGTTTTCTGAAATGTAATCCTGGCTCTGATAGCCACTAAGACTATAGTTTCACGTAGACATGATAAATCCACAAGGGGTGTGTAAGATAGCTCTTTCAAAACAATTATCAATACTTGTTATTAAAGCTATTATAAACACATGGCTGCGATCAAGTATTATTTTATTGGATGGCATTGCAATTATTTAATTCTACATATAAATTTAGACTAACTGTGCCAAAGATGTTTCTTTGACTGACTGCTTCAGACCTGGAATCATTTAGGAAGAGTGAGATGTATTCAAATATCATCAAACTACTAAGATTAAGTGCTAAAGTCAATGCTGACTTTATTAAGGTACTTGCTTCCTTTTGTCTGTTTTATGAGATGGGCAAACAGAATGCATTAGCATTCAACATTCATTTACCAAATGTTTATTTAGTTTTTAAAGTAAGATCAGCAGAGGATTAAAATGAATTCCTTATATTGAATTTCTACTTTATATAGCCACTGGCAGTTGCATAAAATATTTTCACATCTACTACTGAGACATGCTTAATAAATATATATTTTAATAGTTTAGACTACATACAGAGTGGAGATCTAACATAGAGACACAAATTAGAGAGGTAGAGACAAGAAATGGGAACAACTGATCTCCAGTAGTTTACTTCTTGAATTAACAAATGGATGATGTTTATTAGGGCAAATAAGGATTTAAAACTATTTCACAGATATGGATTGAAGCTAAAACTTGCAATTTGTTTATCTGTTTGCTTATTTTTATCTATTTTTCATTTTACCAGAGCACTACTCAGCTTTGGCATATAGTGGTGTGGGGGACTGAACCTAGGGATTCAGAGCTTCAGGCACCAAAGTCTTGTATAACCACTATGCTGTCTCCACAACCCAATGTTGCAATACATTTATTTTTATTTTATTTTATTAGTGATTTAATAATGAGTTACAAGATCATAAAACTGCAGGGGTACAGTTCTGTGTCCTCTCCCTCTATCTCAGCTTTTCCTCCTTCACCATAATTTTCATAAAGTGTTAGCCATGGTTTGATTTTTTTCCCTCCTCTACCACTAGGGTTATTGGTAGGGTTTGGTGCCAGCACTATGAATCCACTACTCCTGAAGATCATTTTTCTTTTCTTTCTCCTTCTTTCCTTCCTTCCTTCCTTCCTTCCTTCCTTCCTTCCTTCCTTCCTTCCTTCCTTCCTTCCTTCCTTCCTTCCTAACTGTCTTCCTTCCTTTCTCTTTCTCTTTTCTCTCCTTTCTCTCATTGTATTTTTTTATTGGATAGGACAGAGAGAAATTGAGAGGGGAGGGGGAGATTGAGAGGGACACACACACACACACACACACACACAGAGAGAGAGAGAGAGAGAGAGAAAGAGAGAGAGAGAGAGACTTGTAGATGTATTTCACCACTCATGAAGTATCTTTCAGGACTATCATTCAAATGGCAGCTGTTGTCTTCTAAAACCTGAATACACCATTCTCCTTGCCTCCATAGTTCCTGCAGAAAAAAAATCCAATACAAGTTTGACTACACTGACTTTCTAAGTCACTTTCTTCTTATCCCTGTTAGTTTGTAATTTTTGTTTTCCTTTGTGCTTGACTGTTGGTAGTTTCATAATGATGTGTCTTGGTACAGGTCAATTTGGATTTAGGAATTGAGAGGTTTGTCTGTTTCCAGAACATCTATATACTTAGCACATCCCAGTTTTGGAGAGTTTCCTATTATTTCTTTGAATATGGTTTCTGTTCCTTCTTTTCTCTTCTCTTCTAAGACCCCTATAACTCTGATACTTGTTTTTCTAATGGATTCTTCAATCTTTCAACGAGTTGTTTCATTTTCCCTAAGTCTGTATCTCCTTCTACTTTGAAGTCAGAGTGTGACCAGTTTGTCCTCTATTTCTCATGTTCTCTCTTCTACATGGGTAAGTCTACTTCCTTGCCTTGCTACTTGAGACTGGAATATATTTGAAGCGTCCTTTGCGTCCTGTAATTCTGCTTCAGGTTTTCTATTTTCCTATCAAGTGACTGAAGTCATGGCTTTTTTTTTTTCTTTTCCTTTTTTTCTTTTCCGTAATCCATTTCTCCATATTAAATTGAGAGATTTGTATCTTTAAAACTTTCCTGACAGTGAATTCCTGAAACTGTTTTTCCAATAGCTTTTTCTGGATTTACATCATTCAGTTTCTGATCTTCATCTTGAATCAGAGTTTCCTTAGTTTTATCCATCTGTTTTGGTTTCTGTTATTGCTCACAGGTGGTGCTGGGTTCTGCTTTGTGTATGAACTTTGGGGGGAGGGTAGCTTGAAGAAATGATGTAGTATTATGCTGCCTGATGTCCCTTGAACAGAAACGTAGTCTGGAGGATTGCAGGGGGAAGATGCCAGACCTCCTTCTCTTCCTAGACTGAATCCTGAAAGTAGTTACTCTACTTGTAGTAGTGCTGCCTTATGGCTTGATTTGTTTCTCCCTCCTGCTCCTGCTATCAACATACAATAATCACCCTTCAGACAGTAATCCTCCTTTCTTTACCAGAAATCCCAGATATTCTCTGATGAAATTCATTGAGTTATTTTTTTTTTAATTTTCTTTTTTAAAAAACTTTTTATTTTTATTTATTGATTCCCTTTAGTTGCCCTTGTTGTTTTTGATTGTATTTATTGTTGTTGTTGGATAGTACAGAGAGGAATGGAAAGAGGAGGGGAAGACAGAGAGGGGGAGAGAAAGACAGACACCTGCAGACCTGCTTCACTGCCTGTGAAGCGACTCCCCTGCAGGTGGGGAGCGGGGGGGGGGGGGCGGCTCTGTTGAATTATTTTGTTGTAATATTTGTTTTCCTGGGGAGAGCCAACTTTTCATGACTAGGCCACAATACATTTATTTTTGGACTTAAAAACCTTTAGCATTTTTGGCTTGAGTTTTTCTTAAAATTCTTTATGAATTATAATCACATGGTCTTAAGAGAAAAATAGTTCACAAAAAAAAAATATGAGGGAATATCCAAAGGCATGTAGTCCTATTAGACTTTGTCTAATAGACTGTATAATTAGAAAATTCTTCAATGATTTAAAGTCACTTCTCTAATGCTTAAAAACATAAATGATAATCTACAACTCAGAATTTCTTTACTAACCAAATATAAAGAGTACAAAGAGTTTATCTTTGTTTTGTAATAGGACATAAATATCATATTAGAAAATCATGAAAGAATACATTTAAAGAAGTAGGACTGGGTGTGGATGACAGTTCATCAATGATTCTTACTCTGGGCATCAAAATCTAATTGTGACTGGAGAAGTGTGTAACTCCTAACTTTATATAGAACACAGATCAGTCCTTCCTTGGCTTTTTAATTTTTTCCCCGACACCTATAATATCCAGTTCATTCTTTAAAGGCATCCCCATTGCTTTTCTTTGTTTTAGTGACTTTTATTTTCCTTCCATTTTATACACTGGGTGATATAGGATATACAAATGTTTCAAGACTAGTTTGTCAATAGTGACTAATGTTTCTCTGAAACAGTCTGATAGACAGATGCTTACTCCATAAATACAAAGGCAATTATATCAATCTAAGCTTTGATAGCATTTGATTTCCCTCCAGTTCCTCAGTTCTCTTTGTCCCATTTATATTTGATAATATTAACTGGTTACGAGAAGCTCTGTCCCTCCACTTCAATGGAATTTGGGAAATTATTCTCATGTGTGAACCATGAACATGAAACTAAGTCATTGTGGATTTAAATGTGGATGAGGAAATTAAGAGAACTCTGTAGTTGATCAAGAGATCAACTACAGCTATTAAATTATTCTGTTTTATTTGTAAATACACTATTCTAAATAAATATTTTTCCCAGACAACTATCACTTAGTATTATTAGGCTGTTGAAAAAGTCATGATGTGTTTTTGCATAGAAAAATGGAAAAAATATGTCATGACTTTTTGATAACCCAATATTACAGTCATTCCAAAGTTAAGAAAAAATAAATGGGTGGGGACTTTGAAAATGTGCCACAAACTTCTTTTGCTTCTCACAATATAGTCTGTATAATCATAAATGATTACACCTAACTAGTTGAGAACCAGCAGGCTTTAGGAGCTGCAGGGCTGTATTGTTCTTCTACTTAAACACCCTGTCTCTGGAGTCTCAATATGGGAGACTCTTTCATATTTTTCTTACCAGACAGGAGAAAATCTCCAGCTCCATTCTTCAGCCTGTAAAATACAAATCTCTGGCTGTTCCTTCTTCAGCCTGTTGTAAGCTAGAGAAACAGAAAACCCAGCCCATAGCGCTATGTAAATTAAGAATAAACTGACTCCCAGGAGAACATTGGGAGTTTTCTATATTTGGCATAAGAATCAGGAACTTTGTTGCTTGGGTTTACTCTTCCCTAGATATTTGAGGTTTGTAGATAAGGAACTTCCTGATGAATGTGGTTTTATTGTGTTACTGAAATAAGACACAGTGGTCTACCAATTTCAGCCTGGTGGCTGTCTGATATATTTATGATAAATTAAATTTTTAGAGTGATCAACAATATCCTCAGTGGTTCTGAACAGACTTCCTTAGGAGAGAGAGAGAGAAAGAAAGAGAGAGAGAGAGAGAGAGAGAGAGAGAGAGAGAGAGAGAAAATAGTGCCCTCTAGAATAGTTAACTTGGGCAAGAGAAAAACTGATCTGACATGATTTGGATTCAGTTTTAGGAGAACAAAGAAAGGATAAATCTCATTAAAAATTAAAGAGAATTTTACCTCAATAAAGTAGGAAAGTTCTTGTAAGCTTTGATGGAACAGAAAAGCTCCTTAATCTAACCCATAATCCTTTTAAGACAGAATAGGACAGCCTTGGGTCTGCACATTTTAAATTCATTAATGATCTTTACCTGAGAATTAGATTAGACATTTTATTCTCACAATCAGACAAATTATAAAAGAAATTCTTCCTTCCTTCTTCTGGTTCTTTCAGTCCCTAGAGGACTGGCCTATAACTCATGGTTTTGAAGTTTTTCTTCTTTACTGTCCTTTGGCTAGCGTTAATCCTAGGATCACAGCTCTTTATGAATATAGCATTAGATATCACAGATTCCAGTTTAATTTTTTCTCTGTTCTGTGCTCCAGTGTCTAAATAGATTACTTTTTTTAAATTTGCTTACCTCATACATCTAAAACACAATCTTTAGAACTCAAATGGGGGAAAAGTCTTAACCTCTCTTAGTGCTTCTTTATGGAAAGTCAGTCATATTTTATATAGGAAAATACTCCAAGGTACTAAATTCTCCCATGGCCTGCAAGTTATCTCGGAATCCCAGCTTTTCCCCAATCTCCCTAGTCATTTTGAAAACTGAAAAGGCTCACAAATATTTCTAACACTTCCTGGAGGGATGGAACTGGCCCAATTTCAGAACAAATTAGTTTGCTGAAATATCCATAGAAACTGCTGCCAATACCTCTACTACTGCTACCAACTCAACAAAGATCACTGAGGTTGGAATACTACTCAGTTATTAAAAATGATAAAGTCAGCTTCTTCACCTCATCTTGGATAGAGCTTAAAGGAATCATGCTGAGATAAGCCAGATAAGCCAGAAAGAGATGATACCACTTATGGACAGAACAGGAGACATTCTTTTTCTAAATTTATTTACTTATAAAAAAGAAACATTGACAAAACCATAGGATAAGAGACAATTTCCACCACCCATCCCACCACTCCATATCCCATCCCATCCCCTGATAGCTTTCCTATTCTTTATCCCTCTGGGAGTATGGACCCAGGGTCATTCTTAAGAAACAGAAACAGAAATGGGAAACACAAAATAAAATTTGGACTAGTTTGGTAAACTGTACTAAGGTCAAGGACTCTGGAAAAGGAGGAGAGGGAGCAAGGCGGGCAGAGGGAAGATTCCAGGTCCTGGTATATGATGATGGAAAGGGCCTAAACTGGGGGTAAGAATGTTTTGCAGTCACCTATCACAGTGAAGAATTGTGCCCATATGCCAACAACTGTATTGTAAACTATTAATGTCCCAATTAAAAACAAATTAGACCAGCAGTGATAGTTATATCAAATTGTTTTCTAGTCAATATGCAGAAGAGCTTTCACTTCTTGTAAGGAACATACATATTTATAATAGTGGCTATAATATACCTTTTCTCTGTACCAACTCTTGCTATTGAAGGATAGTTCCTATTACTTTTCATAGGCCATTGAAAAAGTTACTTTAAAAATTTCTTGGGGTCTGGAAAAAACAGCACAACTAAATAAGTCTGCTTTCTTTGCCATGCATTTCATCCAGGTTTGAGTCTGGCCCCACAGTACTGGAGAATGTTTTGTTGTTATAGTATCTTCCCCTTCTCAGAGAAAAGACTGTCTTCCAGTCCAAAAAAGTCAGCATGAAGTGGCCACTGTTGTCTTTGTTACAGCTATGGTTATTTGCTAATTGACATCTATTCAATTTGCAGGTTGCTTATATAATCTAGAAATTAACTAATTTCTTCCAAAATCTTCTATAATGATCATTTCATATACTAAAATATAAAGATTTAGTATTTACATCTGTAGTATGTAAATCCATATGCATCTAGTAGGCATTCCACTAGCACCTGGGGCTATTCACTGGTGAGCACGACAGACACAACTTCGGGAATTATAAAGAAGCTTCAGAGTTTTCCAATCCAAAGTCATTCTAAGTATTAACCTTCTTGAGATAAGCTCTCATGCTCATTCTAGTACATTTCAAAAAGAATATAAATTATTCTCCTCTTATACATCATATTTTGTATCTCTGCAACCTTATCCTCTACTACAATCAACTTATCAAAATAATTCTCTAAATACTATGATGCCCTAGAGATTTAAAGATTACCTGTCTCTATATACGTATCAATAAAAATGATACACTGTTATTTCACATTTTCTTTAGAAATTTATGAAAAGGCCCTAACCTTCTTTTGTTGCCTTTCCTTCTGTTTAAAAAAATTTTTTTATTATCTTTATTTATTTATTGGATAGAAACAGCCAGAAATTGAGAGGAGGAGGAGAAATAGACAGGAAGAGAGACAGAGAGACACCTGCAGCCCTGCTTCACCACTCGCAAAGCTTTCCCTGTGCAGGTGGGGACCAGGGGCTCAAATCCGGATCCTTATGCACTGTAATATGTGTGCTCAACCAGGTGCGCCACCACCTGGCCCCTTTCCTTCTGTTTTTTAATGTGAATCTCATAAAAGCTGAATCCCAGTGAAATAAATTAAAACATAAGCATCACACTTTACACATAATAAGAATTCAGGATTTTTTTTCAATTAAAAATGGCTAAGGGAACTGGCACAATCAAACTATCCTAATCAATATCTGTTTTCTAACTGAATGAATAAATCTGGTAGTTTATCATAACTTCATTTAATGTTGTTCACACTGAAAGTAGATAACAAATTCAAACAGTACTTAACATTCCATGTTAAGTACAGAAAGATATTTAGCCAAGGTGGGATTTTGCTAAAAATCCGTGTTCTCTAATTCTATAATACTGAGGACAGAAGTGATCTTGTAAATAGTCTATTACCACTCCCTCATTTAAATTAGGAACCATAAACTAAAATGTAGACAGACTTAACCCCATAAACACTCATAGCAGCCAATTTCCTTAAGATCTGTATGTGCTCTAGCAAGCTCCCACAGAAGGTGAACAGCTCAAGAAAAATTTATTCTCACCTTCTTTCACTGAAGCAGAACTGGAACTAAGGCTGCCCAGCTGCAATCTTTTTCCAGACCTCCAATGCAGTAATGAAAAGCATGGTGCTTACTTCCCCAGTGTAATCTGAGTAACCCTGAAAGGTGTTCCTTCCAGTCCTGTCCCCTAAGACCCCACAGTTGCTCTTCCATGTTCCTTTGCCCTTTCCATATGCTGAAATGATGCTAATTTGGGAAACCCTCAAATGGCCACATGAAAGAGCTTGCTGAGTTGGAGCACCTGTTGAGGAGGTTTAAGTAAATGGATACATAAATGTCTGCATTCCTTCAGTCATTTGACTATAAAGGGCTTTTATTTATCTATTTATTTATTTATTTATTTATTTATTTATTTATTTATTTTTGAGTAAAGTCTAATGCATAGTTCTCATGGTTTCACCAGAAAGTTCTTATGAGTTATTTTACCCAAAAGTTAAAGTGATATTGTGTTGACAGTTACACGAGTACCTTTTTTTTTTAAAAAAAAAAACTGCTGTGTTAACTCTCCACATCTGACTCTTAATTTTTTCCTTATATTTATTTATTTATTCCATTTTGTTGCCCTTGTTGTTTTTTATTGTTGTAGTTATTATTATTGTCTTCATTGCTGGATAGGACAGAGAGAAATGGAGAGAGGAGGGGAAGACAAAGAGGGGGAGAGAAAGATAGACATCTGCAGAACTACTTCACCACTTGTGAAGCAACTCCCCTGCAAGGTGGGGATCCAGGGGCTCAAGCCAGGATCCTTATGCTGGTCCCTGCGCTTTGTGCCACCTGTGCTTAACCGCTGCGCTAACACCCAACTCCCACAATTACCTATTTTAAAAAACTATTTGTCATGTGCTTCACTTAATGGTGAACATTTTACTCAGCTAATGATACTTATTAATCAAAAACTATCTCAGGTGGATTTTATTTTCATCCGAGTTTTGTAGATGAGACTATGAATACTACTTGAATAACTTCATGGGGTTGACATAACTTTTCCAATCTGAGTGCCTATGTTCTGTTTTCTTTTTAAATTTTTTTTTTACTATCTTTATTTATTTATTGGATAGAGACAACCAGATATTGATAGTGGAGGGGAAAATAGAGAGGAAGAGAGACAGAGACACCTGCAGCCCTGCTTCATCACTTGTGAAGCTTGCCCCCATAGGTGGGGACTGGGGGTTCGAACCTGGGTTCTTGCACATTGTAATGTGTGCTCAACCAGGCCCCTCTATATTCTTTCTACTTTCTTGATAATTCTTTGTTTCCATGGAGGTACCCTAGGTAGTCAATGAGCAGTGGCCCACAAATCCAACATCTAAAAGAGATGCTGTGAGTTATAAATCTTCAAAAAAATGCTCATAAGAATCCAAACAACATGAGGATTATGTAGATGATCTGTGCTCACCTGTTCTTACCTTAAAAATGACCAAAGCAGAAATTAGATTTTAGAAATTGACTACTAAGTTCCTTTAGCCTTGAAACCCTGTCATTATTTTCCCCTAGAGCAATACAAAGGGTACATATAGAAAGTAACTAGGGGCTGAGCAGTGGTGCACCTGGTTGAATGCACATGTTACAATGTGCAAGGACCCAGGTTCAAGCCCCCAGTCCTTCCCTGCCTGCAGATGGAAAGCTTCACAAGTGGTAAAGCAGGGCTGCAGGCCTATCTGCCTATCTGCCTCTCTCCCTCTCTATTTCTCCCTTCCCTCTTGATTTCTGTCTGTATCCAATAAAAAAGAAAGAGATAGACCCCTCACAGAATGGGAGAAGATCTTCACATGCCATACATCAGACAAGAGACTAATCAACAAAATATACAAAGATCTAAGCAAAATCAGCAACAAAAAAGCAAATGACCCCGTCCAAAAAATGTACAGAGGAGATGAACAGAATATTCACTACAGAAGAGATCCAAAAGGCCAACAAACACATGAAAAATTGTTCCAGGTCACTGATTGTCAGAGAAATGCAAATAAAGACAACATTGAGATACCATCTCACTCCTGTGAGAATGGCATACATCAAAAAGGACAGCAACAACAAATGCTAGGGAGGTTGTGGGGACAAAGGAACCCTTCTGCACTGCTGGTGGCAATGTAAATTGGTCCAGCCTCTGTGGATAGCAAGCTGAAGAATTATCACAAGACTAGACATGGACCTTCCATGTGACCCAGTAATTCCTCTCTTAGGGATATACCCCAAGGATTCCTAATGCCCAACCAAAAAGATATGTGTACACCTATGTTCATAGCAGCACAATTCGTAATAGCTAAAACCTAGAAGCAACCCAGGTGCCCAACAACATATGAATGGCTGAGAAAGCTGTGGTATATATACACAATGGAATACTACGCAGCTATTAAGAACAATGAATGCACCTTCTCTGACCCATCTTGGATGGAGCTAGAAGGAAATATGTTAAGTGAGCTAAGTCAGAAAGACAAAAGGTGAGTATGGGATGATCCCACTTATAAACTGAAGTTGTGAAAGAAGAAGAGAAAGGGAAACTCAAAGCAGGATCTGAATGAGTTTGGATTAGGGCACCAAAGTAAAAATCTCTGGGTGAAGGGTCAGGGTGGATTTGGATGCTCAGCTTCACTGGTGGGGTGGGGGGGAGGATGGGATGGGACACAGTATTTTGGTGGTGGGAATGGTGTTTATGTACATTCATATCACCTTGTAGTCATATAAATCACTATTTAATTAATATGAAGGGGAAAATTGATTGAATGTCTCAAACTTTTCAATACATAGACCATAGGCTTATTTATTGAAATGTTGATTCTGCTAAAAGCTTAGACCAGGATAGCTAAAGCAACTGGTGTCATTACTTTATAAAATACAGATATATCAAAATAACATCAAAGGACAAATTATGGTGAGGTCATGTACAGAAAATCCTGACAATGGTATTTTCAAAGTCAACCCAATTGCCAAATAATTTGATTACAGCAGTAACTATCTATTGCCTTCTTAAACCCTAAGACAGCAGGAATCTCCCCCTGCTTGTATAAAGCCCAAATTTCCCCCAGTCCTGGAACCTCTATGGCTCACTTTCCAGCATGCTTCTCTCAATTCATACCAACTGTTACTGCATCTGCTGATCCCAACCTATTCAGTGCAGTGGATACCACCTTGGCATGCTTCACTTCGGAATGTGTTCAGAGATGTCAGGCGTGGATTGTCAACCCTTCAGCATCATTGCTCGGGTGAGACCTTTCCTTTCTCATAGGACTCCTTAATTGCATTTCAGGTGGTTCACTTCCTAAAAAAGCCTCAAAACCTAGATATAGGCCAGGTCCCATGAGACAGGGCAGATGCACACATGTATCCACAAATTAGGGCAAAATACATACCTTAAAGTAAGAGTGCACAATAGTTTGCAGTGAGTCAATAAATGAAGCAAGCAAGTAGAAAGATATAAAAAGACACCTTAAAGTACCTAATAAATAGTTTCTACTTAGACCTAGATAACCTCCTCATCTTCTTCCTATTACATTTCCATCAGTCACTCCAAAGCTAACCTTATCAAAGTAAGGGCTACAATAGCTGAATAAGGGCAAGAGACTGGCATACTTTAATGATGACTCTTTAGTCACTACCAGGCCACCCCATAATCTGGGGCCCTAGTTGGGGAGTCCTGGGATTCCCACACAAATACGATGAACCTAGACCTTGAATATATCTCTCTCCCCATTATCATTGGTCGTCTCCATCAGGAACAACATAATGGACCCCTTTGGGAGCCCCATAGGACCTTGATGTGGAACAACAATGGTAGAGGATATTCCATCCTCTGAAGGAAGGCTGGATAACATTCTCTATCTACCACCTGAATAAGATGGGTCCTGAATTTGGTGCAACTCGGAATGTTCCTACTGATGACCACAGAATGCAAGTTCGGACCTACAGGGATGTAGAGGTTACATAGGCTCCTATGCTAAATATGGGCCCCAGATCAAATTGATGGGGTTTATAGTCAACAATATTTATACACTTTTCCCATATTTGGGAGCTACTCTCTTCCCTAATCCAGCTTTCTAGCCCTTTTTCCAGCCATGACATCATCTCCCCAGTCAATAACCTGGGTTCACCTGCATATCAGATGTCAGGCTCAGGGAAAAACTAATAAAGTCATGGGCCCTTTGGGATATACCTAAAATATACCTACTAGCTATTTCCAAAGCAGAGACCCCAAACCTTCATCTGCAATATTCCAGCCTTTAGGTTCATGATTAATCAACAATTTGTATGGCTTTATATGTTAACTCTTTTTCAGCCACCAGGTTCCAGATGCTACCATGATGCCAACTGGACTTTCCTGGACAGACGACCCCATGAATATGTCCTGGAGCTCTGCTTCCTCAGAGCCCTGCCCCACTAGGGAAAGAAAGAGACAGTCTGGGAGTATAGACAGACCTGTAAATGCCCATGTTCAGTGGTGATACAATTACAGAAGACCTTCCACATTCTGCACCCCCTAATGACCCTGGGTCTATACTCCCATGGGGTTAAAGAATAGGGAAGCTATCAGGGGAAGGCATGGGATATGGAGCTCTGGTGGTGGGAATTATACCCCTCTTATCCTATGGTATTGTCAGTGTTTCCATTTTATAAATAAATAAATTAATAATAAAAAAGATAATAAAAAATTTAAAAAAGAAAGTAGCCATGAACAATACTTCAACTGAATATTCCTTCAAGAGATTATCAAATTATTCTACACATCTTGAAGTTTTCAAGAAGTTAAAAAAAAGATCCTTTATTCTTTGTTAAGGATAAGATAAAACAATACACCCAAAAATATTTGGTAAGAATAATACTTTTGGGTGGTCATACATTTCCTTAAATCATAAGTACTTACATGGGATTAGCATATGAAGAGCCAGTTGAAGATAAGTTATAAAAAAGAAGAAGAAAAACTGAAGTAAATTGCAAATTTTCACTTGATTTACAATAAATTCCTGTCATTGGAGAATCCTTACTTCAGTCACTCAACATAGGCCCTGTACATGAACTCCTCCTACTTCATCTTTATAGTCGTTCAGGTACTTCTTTCGAAAGTGTCTATATCTATTTGTCTGTAGTTTCCCCATTTTTTACCTGCATGTATCTTCTGTGTTGGCTCATCAAGCAGTTGGAAGATTCTAATGCTGACTTACAAGTGAAAAAAGTCAAAGTATGTACTGCTTTGTATGGTTAGGAAAGGAAGTGTTCAGAAGAGAGTAGCAAGAGGAGGTATCACAGAGTGGGTGACATTTAAGATAAATTTGATGCAATATGATAAGTTTTATTCCCATTAATGAAACATGGGACAGCATCCTGAGGTACCCTTGTCTTAACTAAGACTCAACAAGCACAGTGCTCCTACTGTTTATCATTCATTCACACAATTCCTTCTAACTCCAGGAACTTCTTACCATTTGGCAAGTGAGTCCTTTAACCCTAAGAAGAGCATTTTATAAATTTTGAAAATCAGAATATTCTACTTCAATTTCAATTTATTTATAACAGAAAGTCTTACTTAGACAAATGTAAGCCTTCTGGTTAAACTGCCCTTGTTAAAACACAGGCATGTCTGTTTTTCTACATTATGGCTTAACTAGAATACTACTGCCAAGCACAGTGGTTTAGATCAGAGCCCGATTTTCAGAAAGGGAAAAAAGAAAAGAAGAGAAAACACCAATAAAAACTCTGTTTAAATTAACTACTGCAGGTGGTGAGGGCAGTAAAATAGTTTAGACAATGCTAGTAATTCCTCATACTTTACCAAAGAGTACCAAATCCAAATATATATTTTGGTCATTGTTGGATTTCAGTGGTCTATATAGGTTGACTTTTTTAGATAGAGATAGACAAGTGAAGATAGAGACAGAGACATACAGAAACAGAGTCACACTCCAAAGTCGCCTTCAGTGTCATTTTAAAGAGCTTGAGTTCTAACCTGGGCCATAAGGGTGGCAAAGCAGTTGTACTCCCAGATGAGCTATCTCATGGCCTGTCCAATGCAGATTTTACTTAAAAAGATAAAACAAACATTGAGGGAAGAATAAAAGTATATATGCACTTGGGCTTTTGAACTAATGAGAAGCAGAGTCTTTGGCCCTGGTAAATTACATGGTTCACTGCACTTATAACCCTTCTGAACCTTAAGTAGGAGCCATCTTTACTGCCAACCTCAGCACGGATGCTCAGTCAGCACCTATTTCACCAGAGCAATTTTCACTGAGCCTCCAGCAGAAAGTCGGTAATTCACAGAAATAACTGAATTTGCCCTCAATAAAGCCAGGCACTCAGTATTAAGATCAAGTTAGTCCTGCATAAATAGAAAGGATGAGTATTATTCCAGAGCACTGCTTAGCTCTGGCTATGGTGATATAAGGGGGATTCAACTTGGGACTTGGGAACCCGAGGCATGGGAGCCTCTCTGCATAATCATTATGCTATCTCTGTCATGAGATTGATTTCTTTGTTTTAAATAGAAGGCATGCCAAGAATTTGTCACTGGCATCTAAATATTGTTCCTTTGTGAAATTGTTGGTGTTTAAAGGCAAAACATATATCAAATAAATTATATCCATTTTCTAAACATTCACTTACTTAATGAGAGAGAGAGAGAGAGAGAGAGAATAGAGCACCAATCAGGCATGTGTAATGTTAGAGATCAAACCCAGAGCTTCACACACACAAGGTACTCACTCTATTGCTGACCTACTAACCCAACCCCCCTCCCCTTCCCAGGCCCTAAATCCATTCACTTTGGCTCAGTGACATATTTCTTGCCTACTTCTTTTTTCACTTTCTAACACTGCAGTTACAATAAATAGAGATCAATGCAAATAACTTCTTACAACTTCAAATATTTACATAGTTTAAAATTATATTTATTGAGCTTCACAGTAGACATCATTTAATTAACATGCAAGAAAATAAAACAGGTATTTCTCTTTTTTAATTTTTTATATTTATTTATTTTCCCTTTTGTTGCCCTTATTGTTTCTTATTGTTGTTACTGATGTTGTCGTTGTTAGACAGGACAGAGAGAAATGGAGAGAGGTGGGGAAGACAGAGGGGGAGAGAAAGGTAAGACACCTGCAGACCTGCTTCACTGGTTGTGAAGTGACTCCCCTGCATTTGAGGAGCTGAGGCTCGAACTGGGATCCTTACACCAGTCCTTTGCTTCGCACCATGTGCGCTTAAGCTACTGCGCTATCGCCTGACTTCCTAGAACAAGTATTTCTTAAATGACATGAGAATGAATTCTGATTTTTCTTCAATTTCATCAGGTATTCCCTGAAATTACACAAATATCTGGGCTAGCAGAAATCTTTGGAGTACTACTCTAACTATTCTTGAGACTTTTAGGCTCAGGAAAGCAATATATATATCACTGCATTTAAATATTTTAATCCATGATACTTATGCCTGCATTCTGATCCAGAATAGAACAAGTACTTAGGAGAAAATTTATGTTTACTAATTAGATGAATAAATTTTCATAATAGTATGGAACATTTTGATCTATATTATAGAAACAATACTTTTTTTTAAAAAAAGATATTATTTATTTATGAGAAAGATAAGAGGAGAGAGAAAGAACCAGACATCACTTTGGCACATGTGATGCCAGGGATTGAACTCAGGACCTCATGCTTGAAAGTCCAAAGCCCTATCACTGTGCCACCTCCCGGACCACTAGGAACAATACTTTTAGGACTCTTCTACCTATATCTAGACATTCTGCTTTATATACCAAGTGTTTTCTCTCAACAAGCATATATAAGAGGGAAGTAGCTATCACTCTGAATAAGAGGTGAATGAACTTAAACAACTTATTTAAGTCTCTGAGTCTTGTTATCACTTGAGGCTTAATTTCTTCAATTATAAATTTATACCCCAAATCACTATTTTTTTAAAATTAAGTGGGAAATACAAAAGTACCTAGCACAGGACACGCAAGTAGGACATGGGATAAATTCCTTAGAATATCATTTATGATGCTCAAGTCTGGATCTCCAATCAGTTCCTCTAACCTTATGACCAACCCTGTCCCACACTCTTTCTTCCCCTTCTGTGTTGGGTCCTAAAAAAAACAGCCACGTCCAACCCTGTCCCACACTCTTTCTTCCCCTTCTGTGCTGGGTCCTAAAAAAAACAGCCACGTCCTACTCCAAAACTTCCCTCACCCACTGTCCTAGCACAAAGTTAATTCCTTTGTCTGCCATGGTTTCTTCCCTCATTATTTCTCCTTGATCTTCTTTAAGATCCAGCCCAGCTATCATCCCTTTGTAGATAGTTGACCAAAATCCTTTTTTTCCCCTTTGAGTGGCCACTAATTTAAGCATTCTGAGCCAATAACATCTGCATGAATCACTTGTTATGTACCAGTCTAGTAGTCCTCCCCACACTACTCATCTGCATATAATCTCTGTGACTCAACAATGGTGTCTCCTTACTGGTGTTTAATAAGCACCACTGTGGTTCCATGGCTGCCAGTTCTTAGCAACATCGCCCCGCCAGATATTCGTCGGGATGCAGCATCATCTAAGTTTATTTCCCACGTCTACGCTCAACCGGACCTGCCAATATACGCGGATATCTTCGCCCACCCTGTCCAACGCTTGACGTCTCGTCACCCAATCTGGTCTCCTACGCCTACACTGAACTTCTCTGTTCCACTCTCTTGGAAACAGAGTTGGCAGTCAGCTGAGGTAAAGAACAAACACCTCATCACAGACCCCTGCAAGCGTCAACCCGGCTTTGACCTAGCACGTTATGATTGGGCCCTCCTCAATCGCTATCGAACAGGCCATGGCCGGTGCGCCGCTGCAGCTACAGACAGACTATGAACTGCCCCTGCAGCTACAGACAGACTATGACCCACATAGTCAACGACTGCCACCTCTCCAGATTCAAAGGAGGTCTCGAAACTTTACATCAGGCTCAACCTGATGCTGTTGACTGGCTACGGAAGAAGGGCAAACGCTAGAAGAAGAAGAACTGTGGAAATATCAAGAACAGCCCCCCCCAACCCCCCTGACCTGTTATTCTTTTTCCTTGATAGATGCCATCCAATTCTGCGAACTCCTTTGCTCTTTCTGAAACAAGTCAACCAGGTTCCTGCCTCAGGACATTTGCATCTTTTGTTTCCACTGTTGAACATCCTCTGCCTCAACCTCTACTTTTCCAGACCACTCCCAACCAGTATCTCTCAGTTTGGTTTCTTTTGACATCTTTACCTAAAGCTTTAGTTCTTGGATTACCCTGCCAACACCCCCACCACACACATTCCCCTTTCTGGTTCTCCTACATATTTATCACCTACTTATATGCTACACAGTTCACTAATTATGTGGAATTTGTTGGGAGGGGATGGTTTGTCCCCCTGATCAGAATGTGATACAAGTTTCATGTCCAATTGTGCTGACTGCTGATTTCCTGCTATCTAAAATAAATGCCTAGGACATAGAATAATTCCATGACTACATGCCAAATGATGTAGATATTAATTTAAGCACTGAAATGGAGGGGAGAGAGAGAGAGAGAGAGAGAGAGAGAGAGAGAGAGAGAGAAATGGAATTGTCAGTACTGAGCAGCTTAGAAAAGGATAAAACCTAGCAGTTAAAAGCTTAGGTTTAGATCTGGCTCTAATCTTGACATCTGTACTATACCTGTGACCCCCAAACCTGTGACTAAGCTTCTCTGCCTTGATTTTTTTCTTTTCATATTGAAGTGGGATAAAAAAAGATACAACATGTACAAGGTTGTGTGGTATCTTTCTGCAAAGTGCCAGCTGGAGGCTTAGTACATCCTACTTTCTCAGTCAAATGAACTGATTGTATTGTCAGAACTCATGACACACATGTTCAGGTCACTGCCATTAAGATAACCTCACTTATGTCTGTAGAGAAATTAGGGAACATGCAGCAGGCACTCTGTTAGATGCTGGAAAATAAATTCAATGAACATAGCTGAACTTCCTTTTTGCTAGGATGTGATGCTCTCTGCTCTTTATTTCTCACTATGGTTACTGGTGGACTTCCTTAGCTACTAGGTTCTTCAATTCCTGTTTTTTAGTCAGAGGGTGGAAAGCAGAGAGGGAGGCAGAGAGAGAGGGAAACAGAAAAAGGAGAGACACCACAATGTGGCTCCGCTGTGCAGGTGCTCTTTTGTGGTAGACGGGGCTTTGAACATGGGTCTTTGCACATCACAAAATGTGTACTCTACCAGTTGAGCCATATCCCAGCTCCCTATAGTTAATTTTTAACATTAAAATAGAAATGGAATTTTTAAAATTTTAAAATACAGAATTATAAAATATAGAATTTTAAAAATTAAAATAGAAATAGGATGCCGGCCAGGCTTCCCTGGACTGAAGACCCCACCAATGCGTCCTGGAGCTCCGCTTCCCCAGAGACCCACCCTACTAGGGAAAGAGAGAGGCAGACTGGGAGTACGGACCAACCAGTCAACACCTATGTTCAGTGGGGAAGCAATTACAGAAGCCAGACCTTCCACTTTCTGCAACCCACAATGACCCTGGGTCCATGCTCCCAGAGGGATAGAGAGTGGGAAAGCTAGTGGGGAGGGGACGGGATATAGAGATTGGGTGGCGGGAATTGTGTGGAGTTGTAACCCCCCATCCTATGATTTTGTTTTGTCTCCTTTCTTAAATAAAAATAAATAAATAAATAAATAAATCAAAACACTGGTGGTGGGTGTGATGTGGAAGTACACTCTGTAATCCTACAATTTTGTAATCTACTATAATCACAAATAAAAAAAATTATCTTATTATTTATTGTTTGTTTGTTTGTTTGTTCCAGGACACGTATTGTAGACTAAGCAACAATACAAAATAAAGAAGACAGTGTGGTCCAGGAGGCGGCGTGATGGACAAAGTTCTGGACTTTTAAGTGTGAGTTCCTGAGTTTGATCTCTGGCAGCACATGTACCAGAGTGAGATCTAGTTCTTTCTCTCTCCTCCTATTCCTCTCATAAACAAAATATTTTAAGAAACAAAGAAGGCATTAAACGGATGTTTTACAATCTCTTTAAATTCTCTCAAAGAATGTTCAGATTGTTATAATAGCGAGAACTCCACCCCTGTCAAGTTAGAGACAAACTACTATGAACAATATACAGTGGGTATCCATACACTGAGCCAAGAGATATGCTAACTTGTTCCCCTTCTTGATGTCTTCCTACTAAGCACTTCATCCCGGCAAAACAAAGTTTACAGCACAACAGTTTATGAATGCATTCTTCTGGTAGAATATTTCATCAGGCTGACCTGGAGCCTTCTTTTGATTTCATTTAGAACTCAGTCAGCATAGAGAGCAAAAGCAAACTATCAAATGAAAAGCTGTCAGCTGAGGTGCAGGGCATGGCAGGGAAAAAAAATCTTTTTCTTAGGCAAAAGTGGCTGGAGAAAGTGCTGCCTGGGTGAGGGAGAGTTTTCAGCTAACTCAAACCTCCAATCTTCTAAGAAAGAATTATGGGCAGCTTATGAAAAAAAATAATTGTAGTTTTGATCATTGTCAAAAGAGTATGATGCTGCACCCAATGCCAAGACAGGAGAGAAGAGAAAAACTTGGGGGAATGAATCTAAGATGCAGTTCTGCCAGCTCTAACTTTATTATTATTATTATTATTTTTAATTTTTTTTCCTTTTTAAAATTTAATTATTTATTTATTTTGTTGCCCTTGTTTTGTTGTTGTAGTTATTATTGATGTCATTGTTGTTGGATAGGACAGAGAGAAATGGAGAGAGGAGGGGAAGACAGAGAGGGGGAGAGAAAGACAGACACCTGCAGACCTGCTTCACCACCTGTGAAGTGACTCCCCTGCAGGTGGGGAGCCAGGGGTTCGAACTGGGATCCTTCTGCTGGTCCTTGTGCTTAGCACCACCTGCGCTTAACCCGCTGCGCTACCGCCCTACTCCCTCTAACTTTATTATTATTTTTTTAAGAGTCTGTCATTTTGGAGGCCCAAAGCCCTTTTCTGTTTAGTGTTAGGGGTACCTTTTCATTCCCAAACATTCAAGGATTTGGGTGGAAGGACATTGAAACTTCTTTAATAATGTCTGAAAATAAAGGAAGTTGCATCTAATGAGGAGAAGGAACATGTGGAGAAAGGCTTAAAAAGAGAAAAATAAAGAGTGTGAGTTAGGATGGGTGGGGATAGGGGAGAGACCAGCATGGGAACACAGGATTCGATTCCTGGCATAGCCATATGCCAGAGCTGAATAATGTTCTGGTCTACTCTTGCATAAAAACAAACTGATATTTGGAATAATAAATAAATAAATAAAACTGTAGGTTACAGTATGGCACAGAGAATTCATAGGATAAAAAGGATATTAGTTAAAATTTTGGCTGATCCCTTACTGGTTCTGAATCTTGAGCAAAGTTACTTGAATGATATGGAAACTCAGTTCTGTCATCTTGACAAGGATTAACTACACTCTCTACAGTGCTAATGGATTAGCATAAATTAAATATGGGATACAAACTCAGGTCATTGGGTACTGGTTTGTATACTATCATTGTATTCATGGCTACCCAATAAATCAATGAGGCCATGGTGAGAGCCGCTGGGACTTTGCTTGGTTACTGTATGAGTTCTTATAAAAAAACAAACAAATGCCCTTCTCTGTTATCTTTCAAATGATTCAGGTTAGAGACTTTTCCACTGATTCGAACTGATTTTTTAACTTAGCTGGCTTGAAGCACACTACATTTTTAAAAAATATTTTATTTATTTATGAGAAAGATAGGAGGAGAGAGAAAGGACCAGACATCACTCTGGCACATGTGCTGCCGGGGACCAAACTCGGGACCTCATGCTTGAGAGTCCAAAGCTTTATCACTGCCCCACCTCCCGAACCACAGAAGTACTACATTTTTAATTAAGGCACCTCTCCTTTGGTGGAAAGAATGAGAACAACTCTTTCATCAAATAAATGTATGATGTCTTTCTTTTTTATTATCTTTTTTATTTCATAGGGAAAATGAATTCATCTTATCACTAAAGAAATTTAAAATTTAGAGACAGTTCTCCGAAGGTGTATGCTATAAAACTACCTCATATTATTTCTTCACTAAATTACAAAAAAACCAAACCAAACCAAAACAAAACCCTTTCAGGTGTTTTGAAACACACACACATATGTATACATACATACACATATATATGCTATGATAGATGAAACACAGAATTCATACCTACTTTTTACATGACATCAAAAGGAAGTATAGAATTATGCATGGAATAAATAATGTTAACTTTTGGAGTTGACAGATCCACATTGAAATTCAGTAGGCTTTGAGAAGAACGGGAGATGCTGAGAGTATGAAGCAATGGGAAGACTGAATAAGGCAAAGGAGCCTGGAAAAAATGCTGTCAAGTTCAGGGTAACAATAGATGCAGATATGAGAACTACCATGACATGTGGGACTGAGATGTGGTTAAAGGGCTAATTAAAATAAGATTTAAGTGGGGGAGGTAAAGAAATTCTACTTTCTTCTAATTGGCCAGGACTCTTTGTGAAGTTCAGAATGGTTTCTGACTATGTTTCATATAAATCTAAGGTATGAGTATATGTGTGGATGAAAGTATAAACTAGTGGAGTGTGCATACTTCACTGTTTTTTTTTTTTTTTTTTGCCTCTAGGGTTATTGCTGGGGGTTGGTGCCTGCACTAGGAATCCACTGCTCCTGGAGGCTATTTTTTTCCTCTTTTGTTGCCCTTGTTTATCGTTGTTGTTATTATTATTGTTGTTGTTGGATAGGACAGAGAGAATTTGAGAGCGGTTGGGAAGACAGAGAGAAGGAGAGAAAGATAGCACCTACAGACCTGCTTCACAGCTTGTGAATCGACCCCCCTGCAGGTGGGGAGCCGGGGGAGGGGGGCTCAAACCAGGATCTTTATGCCTGGAAGTGAGGGCGATCTGGTTGCGACATCTGTCACCCCACTGATCTCCAGGGTTGATTCGGCTGATGTGGTTGGGTATGTGGGTGTCGCCTTCTTCCCTCACCGCTCCATGTGCGTCCCTCCCGAAGCTGCGCGCTTGGTCAAAGAGGACAGCCTTACCCCAATAGAGACTTCTGTGTAGGGTATACGAGTAGCTAGCTGTGCTCCCCTGCTAGAACCTCCAAACAAGCTCTCAAGGATCCTTATGCCAGTCCTTGGCACTTTGTGCCATGTGAGCTTAACCTGCTGTGCTACTGCCAGGTCCCCCCATGCTTCACTGTTTAAGAAAAGGCTTTCACTCATTGATTTCCCCCAATATTCATTTGATCTCATTTTTTTTTCAAACCCAGATGTTGTATTAAAAGGATAAGGGATTACTTTCAGAGTATATACAAATTTCATATAGAAAATACATGACTGCATCAGGAAAACAAATAAACAAACACAAGCAGAGAATGAGTATCATATTAAGCTGAGGGAATCATTAAAAATTTGAAGAAACAACAACTATTTTTATAAGTAAATGTAATCTCCACTTTTACCTCAGGGCATGTTTGCAAAACATTTTCCCTGTCAATTTCCTTCGTTGTTGATGTGGCCTCAGCCAGTAGCATTTATGTTTCCTGTTTAAGAAGATCTGACTGATCCTAGAAAATCTGCGCAAAACTATAAACTTCCAGATTTGAAATTCAGCAAACAATGAGAAGAAAGAAAAAAAATTTCTTCAAGTCCTGAGACAAAGCACTTCACAGAATTATTTTGAAGACATTTCCGTTGTTGTGTGAAAAGACAATAGCTATCTGAACTTCAGTTGTAACCTCTAAAATTCCTGGACTAGGGAACATCCTATTCCCTAACAGGAAGAAGGCTGTAAAGATAAAAAGTGACCTTGCAAGAGACACCCAAATGTCTTTTAGCAGAGACACCCAAGCTCTCTTAGCAGACTCTGTTCTTCTCACAGCCACTATCTCATCAAACTCCACCCCTTCTGGAATTGTTCCCTCCTCACTGTTTTTGACTCAGAAACTAGCACACTTACTTCCTTCACTAATGCCAGCAGAGAAAGGAGCTCTGTATAAACACAGGTCTTACTTACTGGATAGCACTCCCTTGTCAAGCAGCTCACATTCTTTCATTAAAGGCCAAGCAAAGAGCAATGTCAACTGGTCTCCAGATGCTGACACCCACAATCTAGCAGAGTAGAATATATAAAAAATGAATTGTTTAACAAATTGTGCTGTGGTATCCTGTCAAATGCATAATATTGAAAAGCTCTTGTTCTTGGCTGTTCTCCACCCATCAATTAAACTGCTAAAGAAAAGCAGACATTAAGAGTTCTTTCATTTATTTTATTGTTATTTTACTTTTGTGTTTGTGAATTAGTGGGGTCCTTGTCATGTATGATTTCACCAGTTAGGGCATTTTCATTCAGAGAGAGAGAAAGAAAGTGAGGGATGGAGAAACAGATCAATGCAAGTATCAGAACCACATGGGAGATACTAGATCAATGTAGGAAGCTTCAATGCCCTTGTCTCTCCCCTGTTTCTGTCTATCTAGATGAAATTATCCTGGAGCAGTGAAATCCTGTGTTTGTGAGGCCTCAGTTCTGAGAGAGAGAGAGAGAGAGAGAGAGAGAGAGAGAGAATGGGAGACCACAGCCCCAGAAGGTCTCCCAGTGTCATTATCATCATTCCTCATGTGGTGCTGGGGATCTAACTTGGATGCACACATGGTAAGTCTCACACTCTACCTGGTAAATTATTTCTCTAATGCCATGGTTCTGATAACACTTTCACTGAGATGAATGTAATATGCCCCACTTAAGTCTGATACTGTATTTAAAACAAGGTGTTGGGGGTTGGGCGGTGGCGCAGTGGGTTAAGCACACGTGGTGCACATCGCAAAGATGGGTGTAAGGATCCCGGTTGGGTGTAAGGATCCTGGTTTGAGCCCCTGGCTCCCCACCTGAAGGGGAGTCACTTCACAGATGGTAAAGCATGTCTGCAGGTGTCTCTCTTTCTCTCCCCCCCCTCTGTCTTCCTCTCCTCTGTCCATTTCTCTCTGTCCTATCCATTGTTGCTAACAATGGCAGCAATAACAACAACAATAATAACCATAACAAAGATAAAACAACAAGGGCAATAAAAAGAAAACAGAAAAAACAAGGTGTGTGTGTGTGTGTGTGTGTGTGTGTGTGTGTGTGTATTAATCTACTATCCTCAGCATGTGAGGCTACTGGGGGTATAATAAGTGGGTGTGGTCTTGAAAATAATTCAATACTCTGATACTACTGTTGAATCAACTACTTCCCAGACTGAGCTCATAAGTTTTGTATTCACTATTTTCATTCAATATGAATTCTTTTTTTTCAGTGTGAATTCTATAGTATCTAGTATGCAAAGGAAGTATTATGCCTACAAATGAATGCAAGTTAGCTCACCTGACTAAAGTTCTAACATCTATGTGATGTTTCGCTGAAATATGGCTACAATTGGCTTGATTAGCACTATTTTGGAAGAGAAAAACTTTTGGATTTGTTTTCCTTTCAGATAAAAAGAACAAGTACAAATCTTAACTCCTATTAATAGTCCCTGCAAGCACAGCAGCAAAGCCCAGTGCACACCCGTTTTCAAGTGCTTCTGAAATGACAGAGAGCTTTCAAACAAAACTGGGCAATGCATTTTTCCAATGCCAATGTGTGCTGGTGCTGCGATATCCTGTCAAATACATAATATTGAAGAGCCCAACTGGACACCTATTTGCTACAATGTTCTTGGCTATTCTCCACCCATCATGTCCCAAGATAGAGTTTGCTCAGAGAAGCAAATCTATTCTTGGGTATTTCCTGTAGTGTACATCAACAAACGATTGAAATCTCTGGAAACAGGTAGGAATGGGGAGAGGCGGAGTTTGGAGAGTGCAAAAACCTCCCAACAGCAACCTCAGAAAAGACATTACATGTGCTGTGCTTTATTAGTAGTAACAAGAGACTTCTTCACAATCAAAGGCTAAACGTCAGGATCTCTATTTTCCCAGTGACATACAAGGATGGGCATTTTTAGCCCTTTTTGTAAGAGATAAATAACTGCCCCAAAAGTCTGTTGCTTAAATAGTGCTTTTACAAGTGTGCCAAGTATAATCTCCACAACCTCTAAAAAGAGCAGAAAGAGGGCCAAAGTGATTGTCAGTTTCTGTTCCCAGGGTACAAGAACTAGAACAAGATAATAATGAATCTGCCTTAACTAGATCCATCTATCCATTCTTTCTTTCTTTTTCTTCCTTCCTACCTTCCTTCCTTCCTCCCCCCCCTCTTTCTTTCTTTCTTTCTTTCTTTATGCCTCCAGGGTTATCTCTGGGGCTCAGTGCTTGCACTACGAATCTACTGTTCCTGGAGGCCACGCCCCACTTTGTTGCCCTTTTTGCTTACTTTTCTTTTTCTTTCTTTCTTTCTTTCTTTCTTTCTTTCTTTCTTTCTTTTCCTTCTTTCTCTCTCTCTCTCTCTACTTTCCTTACTCCCCTTCATCCCTTTTTGCTCCTCTTTCTATTCATTCCTCAAGTTCAAACATCTAATTCACAGGTTTTAAATATTCAGTTGATCACATTAGAACCCCCCCCCCGCCACCACCAAGATCACAGTCTACATTTACCCAAGGAAGGATTTTTTTTTTGGGGGGGGTAACCCTTGGATTACTATGTCTAGATATCCCAATTATACATAGTTCCCTTTCAAAGGTCTCTGATCCTGACCCTGGGATGAAGCTCCTCAGTTGTCTCTACAATTAAGCCCTAATACAAACTGCAAGCCAAGACTCTGCATTGGTTCGGGGGTGGATATTTGTACATTGAGGAAACCAGGTATTTCTTGAATTCAGCACTAAGAGGTAGATCCTACAAGTATAGATGGTGTCAAAGTAAGAAACATGGGGCATAGGGCTACCATCTATGAAGATGGCACAAAGAGAAGACAGCGTATTTTATTTCCCTAATACAAATATGATGCATGATTAAAGAAAATGTTTGCTCACCTAGATGCTTCACCACAAAACTAATGGAATGAAACTTGTGGACCTCAACATCTATTAGTTATTTAAAGTGACTTTCTTCATTCTGAATAGCACTAAAGGGACAAACTAAAAAGCTATAAATAAATGAATAAACATTAATTAAATATTTAAATATTAAATATAATTAAATATTAAATATTAATTGGCCATAAGAAATAAATGCTGATTTCATTTGTTGTCTCTCAAAGGTGTGATTTCAAAAATACTTTGATAGGCATCTTTAAAAAAATATTTATTTACTCCCTTTTGTTGTCCTTGTTGTTTTATTGTTGTAGTTATAATATTGTTGTTGTTGTTGTTGATGTCATCATTGTTAGATAGGATAGAGAAATGGAGAGAGGAGGGGAAGAAAAAGAGGGGGAGAAAAAGACAGACACCTGCAGATCTGCTTCACCACTTGTGAAGTGACTCCCCTGCAGGTGGGAAGCTAGGGGCTTGAACCCGGGTCCTTATGCTGGTCCTTGCTCTTGGCGCCATGTGTGCTTAACCCGCCGCGCTACCGCCTGACTCCCGATAGGCATCTTTTAATCCACCATGTTTTTCTCCTAGAAATGATATTATAGGGAGAGTTTCCTCAGTGATCTGTTACTCAATAAATCCAAGAATCAGAGAAAGTGTTACTGAACTATGAACAGAATTAGAACTACTTAAGAAAACATGGCTGTACTCCAGGTGACAGGTGCAAACTGTAAAAGTAGTGAAACAAATTTTGAAGGAAAGATAGTTACTGCATGAGGGTTGGGAGAGAGGCCCAGGATATTTGGAAAAAAGAAGCAAGTATATGGTGAAAGTTACGGGTAAGCCTCAGGTCTAAACTATGTGTCTGGGACTTCGCTAGATGATATTTGAAGACCTGAACCTGTGATCAGGCATGCTTTATTTTTTCTTTAAATGATCTGTAGCAATGACACCCCACCCTACAATAACTTTAAATTTTCCATGGCTGGTATTGCATTTAGTGGTCAAACCTAAGTTCCGGAAGTCAAGCGGTAGCCAGAGGGTTAAGCACATGTGGCATGAAGCACAAGGACTGGTGTAAGGATCCTGGTTAGAACCTCTGGATCCCCACTTGTAGGGAAGTCGCTTCACAGGTAGTGAAGCAGGTCTGTAGGTGTCTGTCTTTCTCTCCCCCTCTCTGTCTTCCCTTCCTTTTCCCATTTCTCTCTGTCCTATCTAACAATGACGACATCAACAAAACAATAATAATAACTACAACAACAATAAAAAACAAGAGCAACAAAGGGGAAAATAAATAAATAAATAATTCACTAAAATATAAAAAAAATCTTTAAAAAACGTGTTCATATTTTCAGTCAAAAATTAATTTTGTCTAAATAATCATGACAATGTGGCTATATTTACTAATCATTCATGATAAAAGACAGCACTTAAATTGTAAAATCTGTTTTATTATTTAAATAATTGTAGCTATGGGGGGGTGCCAGGCGGTAGTGCAGCGTGTTAAGCGCACGTGGCGTGAAGCTCAAGGACTGGTGTAAGGATCCGGGTTTGAGCTTCTGGCTCTCCATCTGCTTGGGGGTCGCTTCACAAGCGGTGCAGCAGGTCTGCAGGTGTCTATCTTTCTCTTCCCCTCTTTTCCCCCTCCTCTCTCCATTTCTCTCTGTCCTATACAACAACAACAACATCAATGGCAACAATAACGACAACAAGGGCGACAAAATGGGAAAAATATGGCCTCCAGGAGCAGTGGATTTGTGGTGCAGGCACTGAGCCCCAGCAATAATCCTGGAGGCAAAATAAAATAACATAAAATAAAATAAAATAAAAGTAGCTACAAATTCTGTTAGTGAAGGAAATAAGTCCTGGATGATAAATTACTATAAATAGATACAACATTCCACACACACACACACACACACACACACATTCTAGAGTGACATATTGAAGAATGTGGAAAATGTAGATATTAAGTTAATATATACTTAATGGGTTAGGAGTTTATCTGTTTGCGAGAAAAATCTCCAGAAGGAAAGTGAAACAACAAATCATTTAAAAATACTTCTGCAATAGCAAAAATTCTATGCAAATATAAATGTGGTACATGAGTGTATTCACACATTTTCAGCAAACTGCACTTTCAGGGAAAACTAAATTAAAAGCAGTGAATTGATTTCTCTGATTTCCCAATGGAATACTTTAAGTAAATTTCAAGTTGCAGCCATTTTATAGGCAATTTCCTTACAAGTTACCTATTCTGTTTAAGGAAACAAAACATTAATGATGTAATGCTGCCAATTCAGTGCTAGAAAAGTGGATTTTGTTGGCATCATCTGTTATGGAACTAACATCCACAAGATTAGCAAACTAAGAAAAAATTGAGATGGAGTTTCAAATCTATTATGCAAAGCACCATCTAAGCACTCTGCGTTAATTTTATAGTCATGATAATGGAACATCTACTAATATAGTACATTCTAGAGTAAATTCTTAACTTTCATAGCAATAGCTGTGGCCAAATCAGTACCCCAATTTACAAAGCAATCAAACAATTATCTGCCTCTGGGACAGTATTAAGGTAGAGATGGAATTAGATAACGATCTATTAACAAGCTTTAAATATCATATTGTTGTTATTATCTTATCTGGTGGTTATGTTTTTAACTCCACCTTATATTTTAGTTGATGGTAGTAACCTGTCTATTTATTCTCAAAGAGATTATTTGGAGAAGAGATATAAATTCCCACCTTCAGGTCAGACTACAGAACTGAAATTGATTCTATAGTCGTTTAGCTTGCAGGTGTTGTTAATGGACATAATCACTTATGGCAACTGACTTTTCATACCTCTAGGTCCTCATATGACACATAACCTGGGAGATTAAAGGGGTTGAGATATAGAAAGCTCCAGAGACCTAAAAAGTTTAGTCTCGACTAACTACTATTTTTTAAACTTCATTTTTAAAATTTATTGGCTACAGACTGGGACATATGCAAGAGAGTGATAGAGAAAGAGACACTTCTCTGCAGCACTGCTTTACCACTGTGAAGCTTCCCTTCTGCAGATGGAGACTGGGTGTTTGAACCTGGGTCCTTGAGCATTGTAAAATGTGCACTCAACCAGGTGCACCACCTCTCAGCCTCCTATCTGCTATTACTAAGTAGAGAATAACAACTTTGCTGGTTTTATTCTGCTTGCTTGCTTTGTAGGCTCTAATTTCATGGGGAGAAAGAGCAAAGATGGAGTCTAGGTTGTGATGAATTTATCTTACCAGAAAGTCTACAGAAGCCACCTTATCGCTAAAGAGTGTGACAGCAACACTGTGTACCTCCAAGCATCCTGTGTAGTCTCAAGGCTAAATTACTGATGCTTTTCTGATGGAGTCTGTTAGTGTGAATTATATAATAATGTTAATTTGTCAGCATTCATCTTGGAGAAGAAAATTTTCTCAGACTGGCATATTTTCAAGGACAAAAGAAGAAGCAATTTTGTACTCCAGAGGTAATGATGAAATAATGTACTATAGGTGGACAGTAGAGAAAACAACAGAGGCTTTTACCTCCAGAGAAAATACTGCTTCATTTATTATTTATTGATACACACACACACACACACACACACACATATATTTTTACCACTTATTTGATTCAAAAGTTGTCGGGGAAAGAAAAGTTTAATAGTGACTTGTTTTGACATAAAAATTGATTTTTAAATTGGCTTATCGCTTGAAAAAGACTAATAAGCACAGGAAAAATGCCTGTGACTTAAAGCTTGTCAGCTCTGTGAAATGAGCAGTCATAGCAAATAGTGTTGAACATGATTATTTGGCAATACAGGACACAAGCACAGGCCACATCCTCTGAATACCCTATCTATGCATTAAGAAAATTGGTATAAAAATAAAAAAAATGGTATCATCTATAATGTGGTGATAGAAATGATTTGACTTTTGCTTCAAAAGAAGATTGCTGAAATCTGAGATCACTTACAGTGATTTTAGCCAAGATAACATTATAGGTGAAAAACTCATGCTACACTGATCTGATAATAATGTTTTATGATTTGGTGTCTGAGGACATATTTGATTTCTTTTCTCCCTTAGAAAAATAGGTTATTTAAGAGAATGACCATTTTCTTTTCTCGCTTTAGCATACCTGTTTCAGAGTAAATCTGAATGCCTTTTATTTTAAATGGGTGTACTATATGGAATTAAATATTTTAAAATAGTTAAAAATCATGTTCATTTTAAATAATGTTAACAGTTCAACATACACACATGTGGAGATATAATAATGGATTTTATTACCCAACTTTAAAAATTGTCAAAACTCTTCATTTAATTTCTATCTGTACCTCTCCATCTTGGACAATTCTGAAGCAAATTCCAGAAACATAACCACAATATCAATAACAGTCCTTATTAAACTTTAACAAATATTCTCCCCTAATATTCTTTCTTTAAATTCTTTTTTTCTATTTCTAAATATTTTTCTAAATATTTATTTATTTCCTTTTTGTTGCCCTTGTTGTTTAATTGTTGTAGTTACTGTTGTTGTCATCACTGTTAGATAGGACAGAGAGAAATGGAGAGTGGAAAGGAAGACAGAGAGGGGGAGAGAAAGATCGATACCTGCAGACCTGCTTCACCACCTGTGAAGCGACTCCCCTGCAGATGGCGAGCCAGGGGCTCGAACTGGGATCCTCATGCTGGTCCTTGTGCTTTGTGCCACATGCGCTTAACCCACTGCACTACCGCCTGACTCCCACTTCCCTGATATTCTATAACGGCATTTCTTTGATTATATCACCAATATTATTTCATGGCTGATTTGTTCAAATCAGGATCAAAATCACATTGTGTTTGGTTTTTTAAAAAATTACCTTTATTTATTTATTGAATAGATACAAGTAGAAATCGAGAGGGAAGGGGATGATAGAGAGGGAGGGAGACACCTGCAGCCCTGCTTCACCACTTGTGAAGCTTTCCTCTTGCAGGTGGGGACTAGGGGATAAAACCTGGTTCCCTGCGCATTGTAACATGTGCGTTCAATTAGGTGTGCCACCACCTGCCCCCTGTTTGACTTTGTGTTATTATTTTAATCTGCTATTCCCTCCCTCATTGTTGAAAATCTGGTTTATTTACCATGTGTGAGTTTCTAGTAAGCTTTTTTTGCTAATGAGGTTTACAGTGATTGCTCATTGTTAATAAAACTTTTTGTTTCAATTCTCTCCACTTGTCTGCATGTCTTTGAGACATGAAGAAACTTGGAGTCATTTTGATTCCCTCCTGTGTCCTTGCCCTTGCAGGATCTTTGTATAACACATACTCTGAGGAGCTGTCCAAATTCTGGAGCTGAATTTTGTGTTCCCTTGATGTTCAAGGTTGGTTGAGGTAACTGCTAATAAAATTTGTAACTGGAGGTTAGAGTTGTAATTCAAACAGATGGAAAGCTGGGAAACTTAGGAATTTGGTCAACTTGCTTAAAGGATTAGGGACAGATAAAGATAAAGGGAAAAGATAAAGGGCCAATTTTTATTGAATATAATGGGATTTGGATAATGCAAATATCTTATGGGAGAAGTATCATTTATAAGTACTTAAGCAATACTAAACTTATATCTGTTCCTCTGGATAAAGTCAGCTAAAATAAACAAAATACTAATTTTGATAATCTACATGTGATATGTTTTATATAACATGATAGGAATCACTGAATTTCATCTACATTTAGCTAAAGAACCAACCAGGTACAAATTTATGCCATAAAGGTGTCTTCTAACATAAGCTATGTTCCACAGCTATGTCTTCAAGTGGTTTCTGGACCAAGATCTTTTGATAAAGAAGTGCCATTCAATGGCAACTAAATAACTGTGTTTGAATCTAATTGTTATATTCATTCTTTATGGTCCAGAGTCACCATTCTTAGAAATCAGCTTAATACATATTTTTAAATTGAAAATACAGCCACATGTAGTTAATTACTGGTTAATTTTTCCATTTTGAGCCACAATTTTTGCCAAACCACTGATGCCAGCAGTACAGATTTTGAAGTGCTTTTGAGGGAAAAATCTAATGGCTATTTACAGAGCTTAAATGGTTGGCAAAAGATGCATTTGAATCTAAACCAAGATTATAATGTTTTAAATTATATAAATGCTGCCAGATATTTAAAAAGGGAAGATTTGTACTACAAAGCCCTCACGGGTTTCATACACATCCACTAATCTTCTACTCCCTCTCCCTCTTTTCTCTTATCCTCACAAGAATGTCCCAACATATATAAAATAATGATAGCATATAATCACTGAGTAGTGGATCAATTACTGAATTCTTCAGTCACAGAAAGGGATGTTGTTTACTCTCTATCTTAGAATAGGCTTCATGTATTACAACTTCAGGATCATTTACAGTTTTCTATTTTTGCTGTTCTCTTTTCAATATTGTTGTCCTTAGCCCTGCTATGTTCCCATTTCACATCCACTATCTGCATGATCTTAGGCACATCTATACAACCAACATTTGTAAACCTAACCCCTCCCAACTCCCACTTAACTCTTTATTTTAAACCCTTTTATTACTTTTAACAGGTATGCACATTAAATTATTCACTGGAGCTCTCCACTTAGATTCACAACCATACAGAACTCTAGATTCACAACCATACATAACTCTAAGTGTTAAGGTACATTACTTTTTTCTTAATTAATTAATTAATTATTATTGGCACCAGGATTTTCTCTGGGGCTTGGCACTTGCAAAATAAATCCACTGTAGACTTCTACTGGGCTTTCTTTTTCCTTTAAAAATTTGAAAATTTTAATTTGATAGTACAGAGAAATTAAGAGGAGAGGGAGAGGTATGAGAGGGAGAGAAAGAGAAATATCTGCAGCTCTACTTCTTCCTGCAAGTGGGGTCTGGGGACTTAAACTGGGTCTTTGAGCATGGCAATGTGTGCACTTCACCTGGTGTGCCACCACCAAGCCCCTATAGTATACTTATTAATATTATCTTTCTCCAGTTGATTTTTCCCTTGCTCTAGGAATGACGCGATTATCACTATCACCAGATAGATTACCAGCTATCTAATTAAAACACCTAACCGATACTTCTTTTCTTTCATCATCTTTTACATTCAGAAGCTTTCTGAGTCTTTATCTCTCTGGGAATATGGACCCAGGATTATTATGGGGTGCAGAAGATGGGAGGTCTGGCTTCTGTCACTGAACACGGGCATTGGCAGGTTGATCGTGTGGTCCCAGGAATCCAAATTCATAAACATATTCAAATCTGTTTTTTCACTGTCCTTACCCCCAAAATGTTGCTGCCTTAGTGCAGGTTTTTAGCAGTCCTCTCTCAGACTACTGCAATGGAGTCTTAAACCATTTCTCTTTATGCCAGATCCCTCAAACCCCCCCCCCCACCCCTCCAGCTCCAAGCATCACACACTACTACTAGAGTTACCTTTCTACAAAGGGAATCTTTCCAGTATGCTACCTAAGATCAACATAATGTGTAAGTTCTACTGCTGCAGCATCCTTGGCTTGACTATACTAAATCTGCAGTTCCCAGAACATGGCGTGTTCTCTTATAATTAGTTTCTTTGAACGGAATGTCCTCTCCACAAGAATGCCGATTCACTCCTTATTGTTCTAACATGCACTTGAACTTTAAAGAATCAGATAAACATCGAGATTCAGATAAACTGTAAGACTCAGATCTAGAGCTATTTCTTTTGAGAAGCAAGCTGTCTCTTTCCCACGTTTGTTAGAGGTCATGTGTCTCTTTCATTATTGCCTACCTACAGCCTTCTAATTCAGTATCACATGAAATGTAATAGCTTTATTGCCTTTTCTGTTTAGTCTGTTAAATGGTAAAGATATAAACTTTTATTCTTTTGCCTCTAGTGTTATGGTTGGGGCTCTACACCTGTATTATTTCTCCACTTTTTATTTATTTATTTACTCTAAGAAGATTAAAGAGAGGAAAATAGGGAGAATGAGAGAGAGAGAGAGAGAGACAGAGAGGAGTAGGGAGGAGATGAGAAGATGGGAGGGAAGGGGAGAGACACAGCAACACCATCTACCAATAGGTGCTCTCACATGGATGCCTGGGGCTTCAACCTAGGTTCTTGCACATAGTAATGTGTCAACACTACAGAGTGCATCATTTCTTGCATACTTAAACTATAGCTCAAAAAATGTGGGTCCTGTGGCAGGCCAAAATAGCTCAAATGGCAGAATGCAAGACTTGCAAGCCTGAGGGTCTTTGGCTAGCACCTGAGGCCTCATGTCCTGAGGTGATGCTCTGGCTTCTCTCATACAAAGACTTTCTCTTGGGGGCTGGGTGGTAATGGTGCACCTGGTTAAGTGCACATAGTACAAAGAGCAAGGACCCACATCAAGGATCCAGGTTTTGCTCCCCACCTATAGGGCGAAAGCTTCAAAAAAATGATAAAGCAAGTCTGCAAGTTCTCTCTCTCTCTCCTCCCTTCCTTCTTAATTTCTCTCTGTCATATCTAATAAAATGGAAAAGATGGCCACCAGGAGCAGTGGACTTGTAGTGCTGGCATTGAGACCCCATGATAACCCTGGAGGCAAAACCAAAAAACAAACAGGGAGGCGGAGCCAAGATGGTGACTTGCAATCAGTGGCTGGTGTGAACTCCAACAAGCAGGAAAGCTCCTGCTTGTGACTGGGAATTCTCTGGATAGGGTAGGAAAATGGGCTGTCAGCAGGAGGGTGAATAAGGGGTCCTAAAGGTGAGACCACTCCTGGGTTAGAAAACAGAGGCCAGGGGGAAAAAGAAAGGAAATCTTTTGATTATTTTTGAAGCTCACCCCTCCCCCCCACCCCAGAACCAGGCCCCAGGGTCTGGACAGGCTCCCCGCTGAGCTATTTTCTTTAACAAGATTCCTACCTCACCAGGAGTGTCCTACCAAACCTTTTCCTTCTGTCTCTCTCTCTCTCTCTCTCTTTTTTTTTAAGTGGCTGGAACTCTACTTGAGTGACAAAATACCTGACCAGTCAGAGCCTCACACCTACCTGGGAAAGACTACCTGGAGGTTTTTTTTGTTTGTTTTTCTTTTGGATGCTTCTTACAATTAGCTGTCTTTGCTCAGGCTGCCTGCAGCCAGTCTAGAGTGGTCCAAGCTGCAGACTGACTGTTAGGGTTCTTTATTCTATTTTATTATTATTATTATTATTATTATTATATACTTGTGTCCCTTTTGCCCCCTCCTTCTTCAGGTTTACCAAAATTAACTGTTGTTTTCTCCATTGCTAGGTGACTGGTGAATTCAAGAGAATTGAATTCATCCCAAGTATATTCTCAGACCACAGAGGAGTAAAGCTAACATTTAACAACAAACAGAAAATTACTTACAGTCACAGAATTTAGAAACTCAACAACATGATGCTTAAGAACCGCTGGGTCAGAGAAACACTCAATCAAGAAGTTCAAATATTCCTAGAAACAAATGAAAATGAAGACACAAGCTATCAAAATATTTGGGACACAGCTAAAGCAGTACTTAAGGGAAACTCATGGCTAAACAGTCACATATTACAGAACAAGAAAAAGCTCAAATAAACGACCTTATTGCATGCCTTAAGGACTTAGAGGAAGGGGAACTAAGGAACCCTAAAGCAACTAGAAGGACAGAAATCACTAAAATTAGAGCAGAAATAAACAACACTGAAAATAAGAAAAACATACAAAAGGTCAATGAAGACAAATGTTGGTTCTTTGAAAAATTAAACAAGATTGACAAACCCTTAGCCAGATTCACACACACACACACACACACACACACACACACACACACACACACACACACACAAAGGGAGAAGACTCAAATAAAAAAAATTGTAAACACTAGAGGAGTGATCACAACTGACATCACAGAAATCTAGAAAAGCATGAATATAGAAAGGGGTCAGGCTACAGAATCAATGTACAAAAATCAGTTTCATTTCTTTATGCAAACACCAAATCTGAAGAAGACATCCAGAAATCATTTCCATTCACTGTTGCAGCAAAATCAATAAAATACCTAGAATAAACCTGACCAAAGAAGTGAAAAACTTGTATACTGAAAACAATGTGTCACTATTCAAGCAAATAGAAAATGACACCAAGAAATGGAAAGACATCCCATGCTCATGAATTGGAAGAATAAATATCATCAGAATGAATATTCTCCCCAGAGCCATATACAAATTTAACGTGATACCCATCAAAGTTCCACCAAGCTTCATTAAGAGAATAGAACAAAAACTACAGTCATTTATCTGGAGCCAGAAAATACCTAGAATTGCCAAAACCATCTTGAGGAAAAGAAACAGAAATGGAGGCATCACACTCCCAGATCTCAAACTATATTATAAAGCCATCATCATCAAAACAGCATAGTACTGGAACAAAAATCGGCACACAGACCAGTGGAACAGAACTGAAAGCCCAGAACTAAACCCCCACACCTATGGGCATCTAATCTTTGATAAAGGGGCCCAAAGTATTAAATGGAGGAAGGAAGCACTCTTCAATAAATGGTGCTGGGAAGACTGGGTTGAAACATGCAGAAGAATGAAATTGAACCACTTTATCTCACCAGAAACAAAAATCAACTCCAAATGGATCAAGGACCTGGATGTTAGACCAGAAACTATCAAATAGTTAGAGGAAAACATTGGTGGAACATTTTCCCACTTAAACCTCAAGGGCATCTTTGATGAAACAAACCCAACTGCAAGGAAGACTAAAGCAGAAACAAACCAATTCAACTACATCAAATTGAAAAACTTCTGCACAGTCAAAGAAACTATCACACAAACAAAGAGACCCCTCACAGAATGGGAGAAGATCTTCACATGCCATACATCAGAAAAGAGACTAATCACCAAAATATACAAAGAGCTCAGCAAACTTAGCACCAAAAAAAGCAAATGACCCCATTCAAAAATGGGTAGAGGATAGGAACAGAACATTCACTACAGAAGAGATGCAAAAGGCTAACAAACACATGAAAAATTGTCCCAGGTCGCTGATTGTCAGAGAAATGCAAATAAAGACAACATTGAGATGCCATCTTACCCCTGTGAGAATGGCATACATCAAAAAGGACAGAAACAACAAATGCTGGATAGGCTGTGGGGACAGAGGAACCCTTCTGCACTGCTGGTAGCAATGTAAATTGGTTCAGCCTCTGTTCAGAGCAGTCAGGAGAACTCTCACAAGGCTAGACATAGACCTTCCATATGACCCAGTAATTCATCACCTAGGGATATACCCCAAGGACTCCATAATACCCAACCCAAAAGAAATGTGTATACCTATGTTCATAGCAGCATAATTCGTAATAGCTAAAACCTGGAAGCAATCCAGAGGCCCTACAACAGATGAGTGGCTGAGAAAGTTGTGGTATATATACACAATGGAATACTACACAGCTATTAGGAACAATGAACCCACCTTCTCTGGCCCATCTTGGATGGAACTAGAAGGAATTATGTTAAGTGAGCTAAGTTAGAATAAAGATGAGTATGGGATGATCCTCCTCATAAACAGAAGTTGAGAAAGAATAATGGAAAGGGAAACTCAAAGCAGGATTTGACTGACTTTGGAGTAGGGCACCAAAGTAAAAACCCTGGGATAAGGGTGAGGGTAGATGTTCAGCATCATGGGGAGGGGGGAGTGGAAGGAGGGTGGGATAGAACACTGTCTTTTGTAGGTGGGAATGGTGTTTATGTACACTCCTATCAATCTGTAGTCATCTAAATCACTAATTAATATGAGAGGGGAAAAGTGACTGTCTCAAACTTTTAAAATCACAGACTGAGTCTTTTTAATACATAGGCAGAGTCTTTGATATGTTGACTCTCTTTTAAAAGCTTAGACCAGGGAGAACAGAAGCAACCTGTGGCACAGCTATATACAAATAATATCAAAGGACATAAATTATGGTGATGTTGTGTATGATACAGCAAATCCTAATAAAGGAATATTTCAAAGTTAACCCAATTGACAAATAATGTGATGATAGCAATAACTATCTATTGTCTTCTTAAAACCTAAGACAGCAGGAACTTCCTACTTTCGCTTTAGAGCCTATATTTCCCCCAGTCCTGGAACCTCTAGGGTGGGGTTCACTTTCCTGCATGCTTCTCTCAATTCCTACCAAATGATATTGCATCCGCCAATCCCAGCCTAATCAATGCAATGAGGACCACCTCAGCATGCTTTACTTCAGACTGTGTCCAGATATGTCAGGCATGAAATGTCAACCCTTCACCCTCATTACTGGGGTGAGACCTTTCTTTTCATAGTATTCTCAAACTCCATTCCAGGCGGTTAACTTCCTAACAAAGTCCCAAAACTCAGATATAGACCAGGTCCCATGAGATAGTATATGTTCACATGTATCCATAAATTAGGGCAAAATATATACCTGAAAGCAAACATATACAATAGTCTGTAGTGAGTAAGTATATAGTTCATAATGAAATAGTCTCTACTTAGACTTAGATACCCTCCTCACCTACTTCCTTATGCCGGTCCTTGTACTTGGCACCACAGGCGCTTAACCTGCTGTGCTACCGCACAACTCCCAACCTACTTCCTATTACAGTTCTCTCACTCACTCCAAAGCTAACTTCATCAAAGCAATGACTGAAAAAGCTGAATAAGGGCAAGAGATTGGCATACTTTAACGATGACTCTTTAGTCACTATCAGGCCACCCCATCAGCTGGGGCCCTAATCAGGGAGTCCTGAGATTCCCAAACAGATAGGATGGGCCTAGACCTCAAATAAACCCCTCTCTCCATTGTTACAGGTCATCTCTATCAGAAACAACACAATAGGCCCCTATGTGGGCCCCCATAGATCCTTGCCCTCAACTTGGATCAACAATGGTAGAGAATCTTCCATTCTCTGAAGGGAGGCTGGACAACATACTCTATGCTACACCTGAGGAAGATGGGTCCTGATATTGGGGCAGCTTGGAATGTCCCTACTCATGATCACAGATAGTGAGCTCAGATCTACAGGGATGCAGGGGTCACATAGGCTTCTAAGCTGAATATGGGTCCCAGATGAGATGAAATCGATGGGCATTACAGTCAACAATATTTCTACACCTTTCTCACATTTTGGAGCTACTCTCTTCCCTGATCCAGCTTTCTGGTACTCCTGCCAGCCATGACATCACCTCCCCAGACAATAACTTGGATCCACCCGAATATCAGATTTCAGGCTCAGGCAAAAACAAAACAAAACAAAACAAAACAAAAACAAAAACAAAAACAAAAAAAACCCAAAACAAAACAAAACACTAGTATAGCCACAGGCCCTTTGGAATATAACTAAACTATGCCTACTAGCTATCTACAAAATGGAGGATTCCCCAACTCTTCATCTAAACTATTCCAGCCTTTGGGTCCATGACTGGTCAACAATTTGTTTGGCTTTGTATGTTAACTCTCTTTTCAACCACCAGGTTCCAGATGCTAGCAGGATGCCGACCAGACTTCCCTGGACAGACAACCCCACCAATATGTCCTGGAGCTGGCTTCCCCAGAGCCCTTCCCCACTAGGGAAAGAGAAAGACAGGCTTGGAGTATGGACTGATATGTCAATGGCCATGTTTAGTGGGGAAACAATTACAGAAGCCAGACCTTCCACCATCTGTATCACACAATGACCTTGAGTCCATAATCCCAGAGGGTTAAAGAATAGGGAAGCTATCAGGGGAGGGGATGGGATACAGGGTTCTGGTGGTGGGAATTATGTGAAGTTGTACCCCTCTTATCTTATGGTTTATTTAATGTTTCCTGTTATAAAGAAAAATTAAATAAAAAGCAAACAAAATTCTCCCTTATATAAAATTAATTTAAACGTTCTTCTAAAATTTTTTGCATCAATTCTCCTATGTTATGAAATTATTGAGTGTAACAAGCTTCTGTTTATGGGATTCGCTATATCAACATTTATCATAAATAAATTTAAAACAGACCAAAAATATATTGATAATTTAAAAATAACAAGCTAATTACTTACCATGTAAGCATCATAATATATATATTGTGAACAGTATATATTTTGTTGAACAGTGGCTATATTTTCAAATTGAAAATGTACTGATAATGGTACCACTTTATACTTCATAAATCATGTTAATGTCTGACTTAACAGAAGATGGACTCATTTCTACTTCTGAATTCATTCTGTTATATGTTCTGGTTGATGTAAAGACATCTCTGCTTCTCCCAACAGAAGAACAGAATTTTAATAATTTTTTTCATTTATTTGTGCATATCTTACTTTGAGTTTACACAAAAGCTCAACAGTAATAATTTAGAGTGACTATTTACTAATGTATATTTTGTAGGATCTTGTATATTAATTAATTAGATTAATTTATTTATATGGACAGAGACAGAGAAATTGAGAGGGAGGAAGGAGGTAGAGAGACATTAGCTGCACGGCTTCACCACTTGTGAAGCTTCTCCCCTTGCAGGTGGGGACGTAGGGTTTGAACCTGGGTCCTTGTGCATTATAATAGATCTTCTTGGTGGAATTTTTATTTATTTATTTATGCTAAGAAGATGATAGACAGAGAGGAAAAGAGAGAGCGAAAAAGAGAGAGAGAGAGGGAGGGAGGGAGAGAGAGAGAGAGAGAAAGAGAGAGATGGAGATCTTACATCAAATCTTCCCCCAGCGTTGTGGGGGTTGGATCTGAACCTGGGTTGCGAGCATGACAATGAAGGTACACTATCCAAGGGAGCTATTTTGCCTGGGTGTCCTGAATAGATCTTTAAAACACAAATCAATATAACACATGTCCAAAAAGTGCTTATCTAGACAATGACTAAAACAGCAAGCATGCAAATCAGTTACATGGAAACATTTTTGCTTTCTTCACAGAGAGATTTGACAATTTGTTATTTACTCTAGAAGCCACTGTATCATCATAATACTTAAATGAACTATTCCTTTGAACGTTTAACATACAGGACAAAGACTGAAAGATTTATAGGACTCACTCAACCAAACTGATTCAGAAATCCCATGGTAGGGCTCAAGGGTGGCATATCTGGTTAAACACAAGGACCCAGGTTCAAATCCCTGGTCCCCACCTGCAAGGGGGACTACTTCATAATGAGTGATTAAGTAAGGCTGTAGTTGTCTCTGTCTCTCTCTATATCCCTTCCCTTCTCAATTTCTCTCTGTCTCTATCCAAAAAATAAGTAAATAAATAAAATAAAAATATCAAACTAAAGTCAGCCCATAATTTAAAAAAGAAGAAGAAAGAAAAAATATTCAGGGGCCAGGTGGTGGTGTACCTGGTTAAGTGCACATACTAGCATGCATAAGGACTCAGGTTCAAGCCTGGTCCCACCTGTAAGGAAAAAGCTTCACAAGCGGTGAAGGAGGGCTATTGGTTGGTCTCTCTCTCTCTCTCTCTCTCTCTCTCTGCCTTTTTATCTCCTCCTCCCTTTCAATTTCTGTCTTATAAAATAAAATTTAAAAAGCTAGAAAAGAAATCTGATGGATGGCTTGGGTGTGTGTCCCGGGAGATATACCTCTCTACCGCATCTCATTGTTACTCCATGGCCACAAAATATGAATGTCCTAATGTCACATAAATCATAAACTTAAGATATTTGCCAGAAAAGACTCATTCTCTTCTATCTTAATCTCATTCAAATGGCCAGTAACCCTGACAACTAATGTTAAATTTAGCTTCTGTCAGTGAGGGTGATATGAAGTGTGTCTATGTTCAGAGCAAAGCATGGTGCTTGCTCCACTTATGGGAAACCCTTATCAACACTAAGCAGAGAGGTGGTTAGCAGTATAATTCTACTGACACTGTGTGAAAAGGAAGTAGGTTATGCAAATTAAATTGGCTGGGAGATCCTCACTTTAGAAAAGACTCCCCTGGCCCCCAACTTGTGTTCTCACAAGTGACAAGTGTCATCTTGGAAAAGTTCAACAAGGAAACTCCAAGGGCAATGAGAATTCCTGAGAAAAGTGTTAAGTTTATTTGGTGTGCTGTGCTTAGGCTTCTCCTGGCTTGGTGTTGTCAAACTGTGCAGGTACAAGCTAAACGCAGGTACAAGCTAAACAGGTGTGTGTGTGTGTGTGTGTGTGTGTGTGTGTGTGTGTGGTGTGGGGGGGAGTGGCCATCCTCTTGAGAAGGTTATATGAAGAACCTTTCCAAAGTGGAGCAGGTTTGCAAATACAGAACTTTTGAAAATACAGAGATCTTTCTCACTGGGCTCAATAAAGCACAGATAATTTAGTGTTAGAAGTAGTGAGGTTCCCCCCCCCCTTTTCTATAATACTTCTCTCATGTACCTTAAAAAACAAAAAATGTTATTTTGACCCTTGCTTGATCTGTGGAGGCAGAGTGTCCAATTAAGTTACTTCCATTATAAAAGTACATACAGCCCAATACTTTTTATAGCATATGATTCCAAACCTATAATAAGGATCAAGGAAAAGTAGCATAAAAGCTTTTTTTTTTTTTTAAATTAAAGAGACTTTTAAACAATTGGTGATTTCTGAAAAGGTCAGAGAGAAAAATCTCACTGTTGAGGGTTCAATTGGTAAAGAAATTATGAAACTGACATTTTGAAATGAAGGAACATTTAAATATATTCATTTCTTTGGTGTCAGGGGAAAGATACTCAGAATAATAATTATATCTAAACAGAAGATTAAAAATATCCCAGGAGAATTATCTATAAAACATGTTATATCCCTTCACTTAAGATTTATGTTAATTCATGAGAATAACTATCTTGTAAGTAAGAACTGCCTATGGAACTTATCAATTGTTAGTTATTTACTTAAGCTTTACTATTTGATTATCACAATAACTCTATGATGGAGTTACTGTTATTATCCCCAATGGGGGGGCATGTGGATTGAAATTAATTAATTAAGTTGTATAAACTGAATGAGGCAATGAATGGTGTAGCCAGCAACCAAATCCATTCCAACTTAATGCTGCTATACTGACGCTATATGCTAAACTATTATGTAGTTTTCAAGAACAGCTACATTATCTATTATATCATTATTAATTTAGCTAGTAAGTAGCTAGTAAATACTATCTACCAGATACTGAGGGATGCCAGCATTGTCATTATAAATAACAAGTCATTCTTATTTTTCACAAGTACAGTTTCACTAGAACGTCATTTCTTTTAAAATGTCTATTTATTTTTGGTTAGAGAGAGAGAAATTGAGATGTTAGGGGGAAACAGAGAGGGAGCTAGAGGCACCTGCAGAACTATTTCACCACTTGTGAAGCTTCCCTCCCTTGCAAAACTGGGAGGTTTGAACCCAGTTCCTTGTGCACTATAGTGTCTGTGCTCAACCAGGTATGCCACCACCTAGTCTCAGAATACCATTTCTGGAAGTTGATTATGTGAAAGACTTAACTGTTAAGATTATTTTCACAGAAGAATAACTAGAACTGCATTTGAAAGTGCTTTCTGCTCAAAAAGCAGTAGTTACTGTCCACTGATTTCAGTCAGAAAGTTTGTCTACCATGAGTCATGAAGAAGGCATGGGGAACATCATTGTTAAAATCATAAAGGTAAATTGTATCCCTCATCCCGAAAGCTGACACAACCACCTGACAAGAAGTCTTTTTCTTTTTCTTTAATACTCCAGACCTTAGTCATGAACATGGCTATCTGAACAAACCTTCATTTATAAAACTAGTCAGTGGGTCACATTTCCTCAAAGGCTGTGACTTTCTGACTCCAATGCTACATTATATGACTATGGAAGTGGTTAAAGACAATTAACAGTGGTGCTTTTCGTGACATTTTCCATACATTTAAAAAAAGGACAAGATGTGCACATCTCAATAATCAAGCTTTACAAATTAATTTTTGCGTAACTTATTTTTCCAATCTTCCATTGAACAATTTATGATGAGATAGCCTAAGCAATTGGTAATATGTAATAGTATTATATTTGAAAATATAAAAATGATATAGTGTTATTGTTATTCCCTGGAAAATGATAAATCTAGTCTTTTTCAAACAGCAAAAGAATTTAAAGAGTGATTTTATAAATAAGGGGAAAATGTCAAATTGTGCAGGTACAAGTTAAACAGATGTGTGTGTGTGTGTGTGTGTGTGTGTGTGTGAAAGAGAGGCAGGGGGATAGCCATCCTCTTAAGATTATTTGGAGAACCTGTTCATAGTGAAGCGGGTTTGCAAATATAGAACATGGGAGACCTTTTTCCTTGAAGCATGGATAATTCAAAGTGTTCAAAGCAAACAGTGAGGTTGCTTTTAAAAAAATGATTTTTTTTATGCAAGAAAACTATACTAGGGTGAGAGATAATGGCTATATTAAAGAAGATGCCATTATGTAACAGTGAATTAGAGGATGGCATCGGTGAGGGGCACATTTTTAGAGAGATTTAGTTCAAGATTAAATGTGAGAATAATAATTGGCTACTTTAATAATCAGGTTCAAAAATGATAAGTGCCTGAAATAGGTATACATTTATAGACTGGTATAAGAATGCAGTGAAGGGAGTCAGATTAGGAATACTTAGGTGGTTAAATCATCAGTCTGGTAGCTAATTATATGTGGGTGACAGGGAAGAAAGAGTGAGTAAACAGTATTTCTAGCTCAAGTGATTTGGCAAAAAGTTGAAATATAATACAAAGAAACAGAAATGGATTAGGGGAGGAGGATTAAGGAGCTGTATTTGAGAAATGTGTGAAGCACCCATGTGGAGAGAAAGTCAGATTAGTGAATCATCGTTATACACGATGCTAACTTTTATTAGCGTTCCCTATATTTAGTGTCAGGAACTGTGCTGAGCACTTTAAAATCATGATGAATTTTTGCATAGAAAAACAAAGAAAAATATGTCATGATTTTTCTGACAACCCAGTATAATCTGATTTATTCCTCCCAACAGCCCTACTGGACCACACTTTTTAAGGTAAGCAAGTTAAAATCTAATGAGTTAAATCTCCCTTCTAAAATGAATCTAAATAATAAATAATAAAATATGGACTTTAACTCATTATTCATAATTCTAAAATAAGCCCTTAACCTTTCTTTTGACCAAAACAAACCACAACTTAATATGAAGAATATTACAAAAAAGGTTTGTTTTTGTCTTCCCTAACTCCACAGGTATATTGTTTGGACTCTGTCATATTTCTGACCAACAAATGACTTAATAAAGAGAACTGCACTGACTTCCCTTTGTTCAGAGATCAAGGCATACTTCTGTAAGAAGAGGCTTATAAGGGTTGGAATGCATTCATGCCCTCCTAAGTTAATATTCTTGCCACGTTGACAATTTCTAGTATCTACATGACCAACAAAGGCAAGCTTTGTGCTTATGGCCAATACTGATTTGAGTAGAGACAAAGGTGCAGATTTATACGTCTTCTACCATCAGGAAAGTAAAAGAGATTGTCCACCTTGATTTCAATAAATATCAAGTCAGGGTCAAAATATAGCCACTCATAAGAAGCAGCATGTTTCCCAATATCTTGAATGTTCATGGATTTTTGGAAAGTTCCGGAACTTGGCACTCAAGTAAACTGGAACTACAAGGATACATAGTTTTGCTTTTCTATATCCCATGGCCTCATATTTAGGTTCTAGAATCACTCAAAGCTAAGTGGTGAGGAGGCCTCCAAATGATTTTAGCAATCCTGAATCAATCATATTTACCATAGCAACATCTCAAAGAATAGGGATCATATTTTATCACGTTACAGTTATATATATGGCTTGATATCTTGAGATACGTCATATGAATTCCCAAGCACTGTGTCTTGAACACACAAATTGCTAGTATTGCTTACCCTATTATTATATTTGATAGTAAAAGTATAGGAATAAAAATAGGAGGGTTTAATAACCATTTGAATTGTTGACCTTCCTAGTCTTTATAGAACTGTTAAGAATTTTAAGATTGCCAATAGCAAGATCTAAATCAGCAATCTAACTCTGTTCACATCATATCTATCGTAGATAAGATAAACTCATTTCCAGGAAAAATATTAATAAAAAATTTAATTACAAATTTTAAAAACAGAAGCTATAGTTCAACCTGTATTTTGTAAAACATATAGTGTTTATCCTCACAAAGTATATACAGGCATTCCTTAGGCACTGCTTCATACCTGAAGGGAACTATTTCATGATTTTAATATCTCTGGCCAGTTATTTATGCATTTATACAGTTAAATGAACTGGAGTGATGGCATCTTCCTCTTGAAAACAGATTTACACATCACTGACATGAAACCCAGAAATATTTCTCACATTACAAAGGTAAAATAAGATAAAGGAAGCAGAGAATATTGAGTCAATTCATAAATCTTCATTGATTCTAAGTGCTAATCTAGATACTATATATGCATCAATACGGAAATGCCAGAATTATTTTTTTTACTGATTTAATCTTAAGTTTGCAACACTAGAAAAATGTTATGCCTTTATGTGTATAACACTCATTACACTTATAACAGGAACCAATACTCCAGTGTTATCATATCAAAAAGACCCTGCTATCTATTCCCCCCCTCACTTTTCCCCAATTTCTCCAACAGTCGCTTTGATCTTCACAAAGACTTCTCTTTTTGTGCTAGTATGTGTAATTATTTATATTGTGCACATGAGTGATAGCATCTGGTGATTGTTTTTTCACTCTCTTACTTATTTCACTGAGCATGATCACTGTGGGTCCCATCCATTTTACCCCTACTGGCATGATTTCATTTTTCTGAAAGGAGTAATAGCTAACAGTATTCCCCTGGGTACATATCCCACAATAATTCATTGAGTATATATACACTCATCTGTCCATAGGTGCTTAGGCTGACACTATGTTTTGGCTGTTGACAACAGTACTAACATAAGCATAGGGGTATATACATCCTTAAAAATTAGTATTTTTGGGGAATCGGGTGGAAGCACAGCAGGTTAAGCGCACGTGGCGCAAAGTGTAAGGACTGGACAAAGGATCCTGGTTCGAGCCCCTGGCTCCCGACCTGCAGGGAAGTCGCTTCACTGGCAGTGAAGCAGGTCTGCAGGTGTCTCTCTTTCTCTCCCCTTCTCTGTCTTCCCCTCCTCTCTCCATTTCTCTCTGTCCTATCTAACAATGATGATATCAGTCACAACAACAATAATAACTACAACAATAAAACAACCAGGTCAACAAAAGGGAATGAATAAATATTTAAAAAATACAAAAATTATTTAAAAATTAGTATTTTCAGGAACAAAGAGTGTGTATCTTTCAGATAAATGCCCAGGAGTGGTATTATATAACCATAAGATATTTTCCATTTTTTTTAATGCAATGGAAAGTAAACTTAATACCTTACATATATGTGGTACCTCCTAAGTAAATTATTATTATTATTATTATTATTAAGGAAAAGTTAAGGAGAAGAGAAGGGTAAGGAAAAACACCACAGCTGTGCTTCACCATCCACGGAACTCCCCTGGTTCTGCTCATTGTGTTCCCACGTGGTGCCCCAGGTAAGCCATCTCTCAGACACCATTTTTATTCATATACTTCCAAAACTGTTTGAAATAGAGGCTGTACCAGTTTACAGTGGCAGTTGATTTTTTGAAAAATAATAAAATAAGACAAAAATGATGACTGTAAGTGGCATTCTTGTGGGAGTATCCTGTAGAGTGCATGTTACCATGTGTGAAAACAAGAGTTAGAGATACGACATAGGAGCAGCTGGGGGGATGGTACAGGCAGTGTACCTTCTCTCTATCTCTCTTTCTATTTTCTCTTTTAAAAAAAAGAAAGAAAAAAATATGGCTGCCTTGAGTGGTAGAGTCATGAAGACACTGAGCCTCCACAATAATCCTGGTGGCCAAAACAAACAAGAAAGCCAACCATGCATGTTAATTTAGTTCAAAATGAAATGTTTATTTATACAGTTATATTTGATATATTGGCAAAATAGTGATTCCTACATTAATGTCAGGAGTAGACTCTGTTAGAGCGAGGGGGGGTGGGGCACATGTATGTTGCTACTGAAGTACTGATCTATAAGAGGGAAGATGTTTAAGTGGGGAAAATATACTTAAATGGCTGGATAGTAACGATATTTATTCACACAACTCTATGGGCTGGTAGGGGGTTTACATGCATATGGTCATTGGGCATGAAGAAACATACCCAGGGGGCTCTTTTTGTTATGTTAGTTATCATGCACCCTGACTGAAATAAAAGCACATTTCACAAGAGAGGAAGAAACTTGGTTTCAGCCAACCCTTTCAGCATTTTCCAGGTGACTAAGTTATTATAAATCGCCTGGCAAAATGAAATGGTTACATTGCTTCACAGACTTTGGCTGAAACATTAAAGAAATGTAATGATTTATGAAGGAGAAGATCAAATAACCTGCACTATCTAAATGCTTGTCATTTGAGCCAAAAGCTGAATGTAACTTAATATAAAATTATTTTTCATTTTCTTCTAGGACTTTATGGTCTGGAATGCCTTTTCACTTTACACATTTGCAAAGTTCACCTTACTATTACCTCACTGTACTAAAGATATATCACATTAACTCTAGGTTGCTAAAGTTTTGTAACATTCATATTTTTCATGTTAAACTGGCATATTCATGCTTATAGTTTCATGCTTATAGTATTTTTTTTTTCCTCCAGGGTTATTGCTGAGGCTTGATGCCTGTACTACAAATCCAGCTCCTGGAGGTCATCTGTTTTCCATTGTTATTGTTGGTGTTGTTGCTATTATTATTGTTGTTGCTGCTGCTGCTGTTGTTGGACAGTACCGAGAGAAATCAAGAGAGGAGGGGAAGAGAGAGAGAGAGAGAGAGAGAGAGACCTACAGACCTGCTTCAATCTGTGGATGGGGAGCCAGAGGCTCAACCTGGGATCCTTGCACTGGTCCTTACGCTTCACACTATGTGCGCTTATCCCAGTGTGCTAGCGCCCGGCCCCTGTTTATAGTATTTTTATGCTTATAGTTTCCCAACTATTTCATGATTATAAATAGCAAGTAATTCTTATCCAGATCATATGCTTAAGATCTCTTTTGAATTCCCTGCACTGTATAAAGAGAATGCACATTGACTACTCCATGATAATTTTTCGTGCTAAAAACATTCTGATGGAATGGTTTGGACTGACAACATGGAAGTATTTTTTTTTCATACTTTCCAATACTAGAAGGGTAGCTATCTGTACTGAAGATATAAACTCCTATTTTAACTTACTTTACATTTAAAATCGGCCCTGCTTTGATGTGTTTATATCACCTATAGATTGTATATTCTTAAAAAATTATTATCTTTATTTATTTATTAGATACAGTCAGAAATCGATGGGGTAAGGGGGAGATAGAGAGGAAGAGAGACAGAGAGACACCTGGAGCACTGCTTTACCACTCCTGAAGCTTTCCCCCCTGCATGTGGGGACCAGGGGGCTCAAACCTGGGTCCTTGTGCATTGTAACAGGTGTTCTCAACCAGGTGTGTCACCACCTGGCCCCTAGACTGTACATTATTTATTGTGTTTAGAAGCCCTGACAATATTAATTTTTGCTCACTAAAAATATAATTTCTATAGTTTAATATAATTCCTACTATTTTAATGTGTTTCCTATTAGGTCCTGAAATACCTGGCATTTTGGTCTAAGTAGTGCTGTCTGAATTGATGAAAGGGAATTCCAACTATAATGTGAATCAGAGGACATTTCTTTCTTATTTATCATGTAGTTTTAGCTTGTGAATTTAGTATTCCCTCTTAAGATAAATTTAGGTGGATGAATTGATAAAGACAAAGATGAATTTTAGTTGGGTGAATATAGATAGATATATATGACTAAGAACAGAAACTCAGAAGTTGGGCGGTAGCGCAGTGGGTTAAGCACACATGCGCGAAGCACAAGCACTGGTGTAAGGATCCCAGTTCGAGCCCCAGCTCCCCACCTGCAAGGGAGTTGCTTCACAGATGGTGAAGGAGGTCTGCAGGTGTCTTATCTTTCTCTCCCCGTCTCTGTCTTCCCCTCCTCTCTCCATTTCTCTCTGTCCTATCCAACAATGACAACATCAGTAACAACAACAACAATAAAAAACAAGGACAACAAAAGGGAAAATAAATATTAAAAAAAAAGAACAGAAACTCACTGTTTTTATTTGCTTGCTTTTTAGAAATAGGTATCATTACACTGTATAGAGTTTGGGCATTTTATGCAATTCAATCTTTAAATTGCATAAAATTTTACTTTAATTGGGTCACATAAATAATGTCACTGTTATTTAAAAATTCATAGTACACAATTCCTATATTATAATATATGGAAATCCTTGCTTAACTAAATGTATGCAGTTTTCAAAACTATTTCACATGGGTGTATATAAGATAGAAATAAAAAATCAAATATTAACAAAAGCATATTACCTCTCAACAAATCACTCTTTGTCATAGTTACTTTAAAATAATTTTACTCATACTGGAGAAAAATATACTCAAGTAGCCTAAGAGGCTATTATTTTTCTTTATGTTTATTATATTTGAGGAAATAACCACTTTGAAATATTTAAGGAGACTTAACAATATGCCTGACTTCCAATTACTCTGTGTATTATGCCTGTTCATGCACATTTTAGTAAAACCACTATAGAATCATAACAGAAAGTCAAAAATCAAAACATACACAAAAATTCTAATGCCCTATGTCTGTATAGACAAAACCCTTCAAAGTTTAGGGTCAAGTATCTGCAAATATCAGGAGTACTTTAATAACATACATGGTTAGCTTTTTGTTCACTTAGTTACTGCTTGTTACATGAAACCACCCTTATTTGCACCCAGAGAAAATTGTAGCTAAATGATGCCAGGGCACTACCATCTCATTTTAATAGTCCAAGTTTAATTTCTAATAAAAATTTCATTCTGTTAAAATTTGGACTGTCATCTATTTTTATTTTGATGGGGGTGCTATTTGGTCTCTGAATAAATGACAAAATTATCCCTTACCAGTGGCTCTCCAATACAATATGAGCAATTTAAGCAAAGCCAATAGAGCACACTTTGCTTTTCATCAAAACACACATGCATGCTCTCTTTATATTTTAGATCATTTTCATTGAAACAATAAGCAGTAACTCAAACTGTTAACCACAACATGGCTTATTATTTTGCAGGTTAGATAGACAGCACACCAACTCACCCTGAATCATAACAATCAGAGTAATGAGGCAGCTATAACATAGTTTGCAAATCTTCACATTGCTCTTCAAAACTTAATGCTAACATAGGTCTTCTGAGTTTGTATTTTTAGTGCCCAGTTCTTCGTTCAGTGTTTTAAAATCCTGCTGATCCTAGAGACACAACAAAGCTTTCGGAAGCAATCAACTGGTCTTACCATTACAGGTGCCAAACACACACACAATGTCCTTTTATTTATGGACACACACACAGATCAATTCTGCATGTGCTCAAAGCACAACACAAATATCACCTCTTTCCCACAGGCAACAGGAAGGATGTGGTTTGAACACAGTTGCTTCATCTGAATGTTTAGATCTTCTTCAAAGACCTCTTGTTTCCACATTGAATCGCTGCACTACTGCTTAAGTATAAGAAGAGACAACTGGGCCATGTCTGAAATTCTGCTTTACTTAACTAAAATTGGCACTAAAATATCTCACGCAAGACTTCTTTCCCCTTACCTTCAAAGGACACATGCTGAAAGTGTGTTCACAGTCAAAAGACATTTCCACGAGCTGATGACCTAGTAATTCCTTAGGTATGCAGGTCAGTTGCAACAATACAATACTTAAAGCCCCAGATGAAATGGTCAGAATTATCTAGTGGCTTGATAAAATCAGCTTACTTGAGTTTAATCCCGGGATAAATATATGGAAAGCTCCAAGCAGTGGAAACTGTAAACACTGTAGAATTGCCCGAGAAACTAATACTGGTGGGTCTGTCGCTGCCAGGAAAACAAATGTTTACAGAATGATAGGGTGCTATCTTGGCCTTACCTGAATGCAAATGAAGGCGAAATAACCACGGGCCACTGCTTAAATTGGAAGAGAGTAACATGCAGTACAAGGGACTCCTTCCATACATACTTCCAAACAAATATAAATCTAGAACAAGCAAGCTACTAAACTCTAACTCAATATATCCTGCTTTATTAGAGCTTCCCAATTATTTCATTTTACTTCCAAAACACTCCAGTTCTAATTATATGGACATAATCCATATCCCCACATTCTTTTCATTTTCTCCATTATTTTTGAGTGACTTCCATTTCCACTGTAAATCTTTTTTGGTCTAGTACTTTGCATATCTTGATTTTTTTTTAAATGTTGTTCTATTTTCCCTTTTTCGGCCACTCCACTGTTGACCATCTCCCCCCCACCCCCGTCTTTTAATAGAGAGTGAGATGGAGAGAGAGTGAGAGAGAGAGAGAGTGAGGTAGAGACATCTGTAGCACTGCTCCACCACTCATGAATCCCCCCACTCCGCCACTTACTGCAGGTGGAGACTAGGGCTTTAAATCCAGGTCTTTGTGCAAGGTAATGTGTGGACTCTACTGGGTGCACCAACACCAAATCCCCTAACCCAATATTTCTAAGTTTCAAATAAATACTTGAGATTTTCAACTATGAAGATCAAATCTTCTTGTGACTTCTTACCTTAGAAAAAGTTGTATTGTTAGCTACCAATTGTTTCTTCACTTTTGTATATACAAAGTCTATTCTCCTTTGTGATTTCCTTACAAAAGTGCTAGCTGACTGGAATCTATACTTTGAGAAAACAATTTTTGTAATAAGGTATGTACATTGCTACTAGAAGCTACTTATGAATTACTGGAAATTGACTGTTACGTATATTTCAACAACTTTTTTTCTTTAATCAGTTTTAGTATGAATGTTTTTTACTTAGCTCTACTTAGTAATGTTAAAGTAGATATCAAAAGCCAAATGGAAATTGATTCAAATAATTTTGCTTGTAATGCAAAATAAAACACCATCTTCTGTGAAAGTACAAGAAAATCCACAAAATGGAGTATTACTTCTATTCAGAGAATTTAAAAATCATCTATGTTTTAGTGCAAATAAGTAGAAACAAATAGTACTTGACCAATGTCTATGCCCTGGTACTTCAGAAATCCCTATCTGACTTTAAAATGCCAGGAAAATTTCACCTTGTGTCCTGTTTCATGCTGAGAGGTTTGTACAGCTCTTGTATAAACCTTGATCTCTGAGACACATTCCAAGTTGAATTTATTTCAAATTCCAAAGTGAGTTTATTCCATTCCACTCACTTAAAATTCCAATTATGATTGGAAAATATACACTTCATTTACCTTCTGTGCAGTGTTCAATGAACCACTTATCATGTTTCACCCTTGTAAGCTGCATTTCAATCCTGAGTGAGTCTGTATATGAGTTGATTAAAGCTTTGAAATTATTTGAAAGGAACATTATTATAATATACACTGTCATCTTTCTTGGCATTCTTTAGATACTATAATGAGAATTCTGGAAAAATAATCCAGTGGTTGATACTCTTTCCCCAACACTTATACCCCTTACTTGTCAAACTCATGTTTCAAATGAAGTAAAAAAAAAAAAAAGTGGAATCATCAACTACTCTGTTGTCTCTATGTTCCTCACCACTGATATGGTATAAAAGGAGGTTGCTTGATAGTTTGCTAAAGTTAAACATAAATTCTTACCGGTTAACTAAAGTACATAAGGTCATTTCAGGACATGGTCTCAAGGAATGTCAATTTTAAAGGAGGTAGAACAGAACTCAGGTAAGGGAGCTTTTCCTTTGTTTAGTGTAGGTGAATTTCCTGAACAATGATTAAGCCAGAAATAACAGATAGATAATCACACCTTGAGAAAGCAAATGGTACAAGAACCCCAACCACAAATTTATTTTTGCCACACAGAACTTATCACATGGACTGCTGGTCACATCTGTTAATATACATATATATGTATATATGAATGATTGATAATAGTCAGCATCCACATTTTGCCAATAGGTACTAACATAAAAATGATAAATACCTGAGCCTGTATTTATTTTATTGTATTAGGATTTCATAGTAATAATGAAATTTTCACGGAAGAGAAACTCACAGGCACAGTTGAATGCAAATGGCATAAAGTGCCAAGGATCTGGGTTCAAGTCTCTGTCACAAACACACATATCTGCAAGGGAGGAAGCTTCAGGAGTAACGAAGTGGGTCTGCAGGTCTCCCTCTCTATATCTCCCTCGTCCCTCTATTTTTCCTCTATCTTATCTATTTTTAGAACATAAAGGAAAATAAAAAGAAAATAAATGAAAAATGACCATCAAGAGCAATGGATTTGTTGTGGAGATACTGAGCCCCAGTGATAAAACTGGTGAGGAAAGAGAGAGAGAGAGAGAGGGAGAGAGAGAGAGAGAGAGAGAGGAGAGGGGGGGGAGGGAGGGAGAGAATGCCTCCAGTTTCTGTCAAATAAATGACTCCACCTACATTCTCTGATACTGAAATTTCCAGTAGGCTCCTGATATTCAATGGTAACATATCTGTTCTATGGAGCCTACATTATGAATCCATTATCTAGTTGTTTCCAGAGCCTGTGACTACTTGCTAGTAACTATAGGGGTCCAGTTGAGGCAAAGACCTGATTCAGGGTCCCAGTCATTTAAGGTTCAAGAATGAACTAGAAAAATACTGTTTGAGAAACTTGCAGTCCAATCTTACACTTGAACTTTTTCAACTTTGGAAAATGTACTCATTACAACATTTGTCAATCCCAAAGAATAAAGTACAAAAGTGAAAGAATAGCCATGTTTTTCCCCTTCTGGAACTGAAGGCCATTCAATTAATGTCCTTTAAAGGTTCTTCCCTTAACTATTTTTTAGAACACACATTCTTCAAATAGACTTGAGATATGGCTGAAACAAAGCAAGTTCACCCAAACCAAACTGTCCAACACCCTCTTGTTCATTATCCTCAGAGAGAGAGAGAGAGCTGCTTTATACTGCTTTCTACCTTTACTGCATCTGGGCTCTGCTCTGTGCTTATGAGTATTTTCAGAAGTGTAGATTATTTGTCTGAGAAGAGATCCTACTATCTCAGAACCCACTGCATACTTTTGTTTATACTGTCTTAAAATATTATTTCTGGGGGTTGGGCTGTAGTGCAGTGAGTTAAGCGCACGTGGCGCAAAGGGCAAGGACCGGTGTAAGGATCTCGGTTCGAGCCCCCGGCTCCCCACCTGCAGAGGAGTCGCTTCACAGGAGGTGAAGCAGGTCTGCAGGTGTCAGTCTTTCTCTCCCTGTCTCTGTCTTCCCCTCCTCTCTCCATTTCTCTCTGTCCTTTCCAACAACAAACAATATCATCAACAACAATAATAACCACAACAAGGCTATAACAACAAGGGCAACAAAATGGGGGAAAAATGGCCTCCAGGAGCAGTGGATTCATGGTGCAGGCACTGAGCCCCAGAAATAACCCTGGAGGCAAAAAAAATTTCTACCACTCAAGGAAAATTGATCCTGAAAAACTCTCAGAAGGCTAGACATGGACCTTCCATATGATCCAGTAATTCCTCTCCTGGGGTTATACCCCAAGGACTCCATAACACCCAACCAAAAAGAGTTGTGTACTCCTATGCTCATAGCAGCACAATTCATAATAGCTAAAACCTGGAAGCAACCCAGGTGCCCAACAACAGATGAGTGGCTGAGAAAGCTGTGGTATATATACACAATGGAATACTATGCAGCTATCAAGAACAATGAACCCACCTTCTCTGACTCATCTTGACCAGAGCTAGAAGGAATTATGTTAAGTGAGCTAAGTCAGAAAGATAAAGATGAGTATGGGATGATCCCACTCATCAACAGAAGTTGACTAAGATCTGAAAGGGAAACTAAAAGTAGGACCTGACCAAATTGTAAGTAGGGCACCAAAGTAAAAACCCTGTGGTGAGGGGTAGACATGCAGCTTCCTGGGCCATTGGGGGGTGGGAGTGGGCGGGAGGGATGGGTCACTGTCTTTTGGTGGTGGGAATGGTGTTTATGTACACTCCTAGCAAAACGTAGACATATAAGTCACTAGTTAATTAATATGAGAGGGGGAAAGTCAATTGTATGTCTCAAAGTTTTTCAAAACACAAACTGAATCTTTTTAATATATAGGCTGTGTATTTGAAATGCGGACTCTCTCAAAAGCCTAGACCAAGTAGATTAGAAGCACCCAATAGCACAGCTATATACAAGATACTGGGTACTGTACAGCAAACCCTAACAAAAGGACTTTTCAAAGTTAACCCAATTACCAAATAATGTGATGATAACATTAACTATCGATTGTCTTTTTGAACCCTAAGACAGCAGGAACCTCACATCTCCACTATAGAGCTCCTATTTCCCCCAGTCCTGGAACCCTTGGATAGGGCCCACTTTCCCGTATGCCTCTCCCAATCTATATCAAATAATATTGCATCCGCCGATGACAACCTAACCAACGCAACGATTGCCACCTCAACATGCTTCACCTCAGACTGTGTCCAGAGACTTCACATGTGGAATGACAACCCTTCAGCTTCATTACTCGGGTGAGACCTTTCCTTTTATAGTACACTCTAATTTCATCTCAGGTGGTTCACTTTCTAACAAAGTCCCAAAACCTAGATATACACCAGTTTTTGTGAGAGAGAGCTTATGTTCACACGTATCCATAAACTACTGCAAAATATATACCTGAAAGCAGAAGTACACTAGAGTTTGCAGTTAGTACCTCCCTAACACTTCCTCTCCACTATTCCAAGCTTTGGGTCCATGATTGCTCAACAATTTGTTTGGCTTTCTATGTTAACTCTCTTTTCAATCACCAGGTTCCAGATGCCATCAGGATGCTAGCCAGGCTTCCCTGGATTGAAGACCCCACCAATGTGTCCTGGAGCTCAGCTTCCCCAGAGACACACCCTACTAGGGAAAGAGAGAGACAGACTGGGAGTATGGACCGACCAGTCAATGCCCATGTTCAGCGGGGAAGCAATTACAGAAGCCAGACCTTCTACCTTCTGCAACCCTCAATGACCCTGGGTCCATGCTCCCAGAGGGATAGAGAATGGGAAAGCTATCAGGGGAGGGGGTGGAATATGGAGATTGGGTGGTGGGTATTGTGTGGAGTTGTACCCCTTCTACCCTATGGTTTTGTTAATTAATCCTTTCTTAAATAAAAAAAATTAAAAAAAAATTGATCCTGAAATTAGTATAGCCTGGAAAGTTCCTAGCCATGACCACAGAATGTGAGCTTAGACTTACAGGGATGCAAAGGTTACATAGGCTCCTGTGCTGAATATGGGCCCCAGATCAAATCAATGGGGTTTACAGTTAACAATATTTATATACTTTCCCCATATTTGGGAGCTACTCTCTTTCCTGATCCAGCTTTCTAGTCCTTTTTCCAACTATGACACTATCTCCCCAGACAATACCTTGGATTCATCTTCACGTTATCTGTCAGGCTCAGGCAAAAACTATTAAAGCCATTGGTCCTTTGGAATATACCTAAAATAGACCTACTAGCTTTTTTCAAAATGGAGACCCCAAATCTCCATCTGCAGTATTCCCGCCTTTAGATTCATGATTAGTCAACAATTTGTTCTGCTTTATATATTTTTTTGTTACTTTTTTCCTTTTTTTGTTTCCCTTGTTATCGTTGTCATTATTGTTGTTGTTATTGCTATTGTTGTTGTTGGATAGGACAGAGAGAAATCGAGAGAGGAGGGGAAGACAGAGAGGAGGAGAGAAAGATAGACAACTGCAGACCTGCTTCACCGCCTGTGAAGTGACTCCCCTGCAGGTGGGGAGCCAAGGGCTTGATCTGAGATCCTGATTTCCGTCCCTGCACTTTGTGCCATGTACCATGTGCGCTTTGTGCCATGTGTGCTTAACCCGCTGTGCCATCGCCTGGCTCCATCTGCTTTATATCTTAAATCTTTATCAGCCACCAGGTTCCAGATGCTGCCATGATGCCAACCTGACTTCCCTGGGCAGACGACCCCGCCAGCATGTCCTGGAGCCCTGCTTCTCTAGACCCCTGCCCTACTAGGGAATGTGAGAGACAGGCTGGGAGTATGGATCAACCTGCCAACATCCATTTTCAGCAGGAGAGCAGTTACAGAAACCAGACCTTCCACCTGCTGCATCCCATAATGATCCTGGGTCCACACTCCCAGAGGGGTAAAGGGTAAGAAAGCTTTCTAGGGAGAAGATGGGATATGTAGCTCTGGTGGTGGGAATTGTGTGGAATTGTACCCCTCTTATCCTATCGTCTTGTCAATATCTTCATTTTATAAATAAAAAAAATTATTTCTTCACTATTCTGAATAATTCTTTTAAGGCTCATACTCTCTCCATATAACAGAGATGTATGTAGAGCACATGTTTTAAAGCCATGGCATTCAATCCAAAATCCTGGGTAACTTCCATATCCTTTTGGTGTCATCCAACTCTACCTCCACTCTGCTTCAGCCTGCCACCTTTATCCAACATACTGTTACTTCTGTATGGACACATGCTACATTCTTTAACTCAGTGAGCATCTTTTTCACTCTCTCAACTTCCCTTTCCCATTCTGTCTGTTCTATAACTTTATCAAGTCACTGACATTCTTTCAGCCTGAAAACTACCTTTAGGGTCAGGAAGGTAGCTCAGTAGCAATATATCTGTGTGTCTGCTTTGCTGCATGAGGCCGGGGTACTACGCCTAGCACAACATGTGAACTACACTGAAAAACAAAAAAGAAAAAGAAAAGGAGCCAGGCAGGTAGATTAGTGGTAAAGCTATAGTTTTCAGGTATGGTGCCCTGGATACCATCCCTAGCATTGCATTCAAAATAAATACTTTTATTTTATTTTATTAAATACTACTTTAGTACTAGTATAGTACTGATAAATACTAGTACTTTATTAAATACTATTTTTTATCTTCTTCCTAGACATCATAGTCTGTCATTTCAAACATTCTCTGGTCAATATTCCCACTGCTTCCTAAATTCTTGCCATCTCTATTTCCCAAGAAAAATACAATTATTTTACTTGACTTCCTATATATAGGCTACCAAATTCTAGGACAAACTCTTCTGACTCTGAAGAATGGTACTGATTCAAAATTCTGGCCTTCAATATCACTGGGGCTTTGAAAATATCCAATTATCCTGTCCCATTTACTTTTCCTTCAAACTTTGGACTTCCAGTCCAAACTTACATACCAGTCCCCATGTCCTTACTTTCAGCAAAGCCCTTCCTTCCTAATTCACAGTTGAAATAAAGTGTGAACTCTTGTGGCCTCCAAAAGTGGTGACATCTGGAGTTTCAAGATACTCACTGTACTACAGTTCTCTATCTTCCGTACAGTCTTCTAAAGGAAAAAAAATATATGTAAATTATTCTGCTGGGGAATTAAAAAAGGATCTTTGTTTATTCTTGAGGATACCATCCCATGCAGTAAATTTAATGGAAGGCTTATGTCAGATGAACTTAAAAAGTGGGAAAGAAAAGCGACCCAAGCTATAGTTGTGAACCATAAAATTGCTTACACTAGAAACCAGAAGTTGTACTTGGCCCTTACATCACCCCCCATATCCATTATCATGACCTATGTATTATAGGTATTGAAGAGCAAACATGCTGCTCCATTTCTTCAATTTTCCTTCTTTTGTCTCCAGTTAGGACCATCATGAAAGATTCCAACCACGACTACTTTCGTTCTCACTCAATCTATCCTTCATGACTCAGCTGAGCTGATTTGCACAAACTTGATCACGTATTTCTAGTTTAAACCCTTCACCCCCCTTTATTTCTTGTGATACCACTGTAGTGTAATCTCACATGTGATCTTTCTTGACTGCTGGGCTATGTTTGTGCAAATTTTGGTCTTTTTATACTTTCTGAGCTTTTGTCCATGCTCCCCTCAACACAAAGTCTTTGCAGAAAGTCTTGTTCTGTTCTTTCCTTTGTACACAAGTAACTTCTTTCTTTCTTCTTCTTCTTCTTCTTCTTCTCCTTCTCCTTCTTCTTCTTCTTCTTCCTCCTTCCTTCCTTCCTTCCTTCCTTCCTTCCTTCCTTCCTTCCTTCCTTCCTTCCTACCTACCTACCTACCTACCTACCTACCTACCTACCTACCTACCTGGGATATCACTGGGGCTCAGTCCCAGCATGGCTCCATTATCCTTCATGGAGACTTTTTTTTTTCTTGTTTTACTTATTTCTTCTTGAAAGAGAGTGGAACTGAGGGAGAGAGACATAGAGAATGAGAGACCCCTGAAGTTCTGCTCCACCACTCATGAAGCCCCCCCCCCCCCCACACACACACACTCACAAGACCAGGGACTTGTTCAGGTTGTCAAGGAATAGTAATCTCATGTGAACACTTAACCAGATATGCCACCATCTGGCCCTGACTTCTATTTCAAATCTTTTTTTTTAAGGTTTTATTTATTTATTAATAAGAAAGATAGGAGGAGAGAGAAAGTACCAGACATCACTCTGGCACATGTGCTGCCGGGGATCGAACTCAGAACCTCATGCTTGAGAGTCCAAATCTTTATCACTGCACCACCTCCCAGACCACACTATTTCAAATCTTAACTCAATGTATATTACACAATTTCCTCTAAATATCGGTGGTCAAATCAAGTCCCCTTATTATCAGCTCTCACAGCCAACTTTGTCTTTGCCTTTCTTCTGAAGCATTCTGAATGGTACAGTTTTATTTTTTTCATGATTCAGAATCTTTCTCTCTCTCTCTCTCTCTCTCTCTCCCTCTCCCTCTCCCTCTCCCTCTCCCTCTCCCTCTCCCTCCCCCTCCCCTCCCCCTCCCTCTCCCTCTCTCTCTCTGTTTAATCAGAGTACTTACCAGCCCTGGTTTATGGTGGTGCAGGAAATTGAACCTGGGACTTTGGAGCCTCATGCATGAGATTCTCTTTGCATTACCATTACACTGTTTACACCTGCCAGAATACATTTCTCTATTTACTTAGATAGGAATGTCTATGAGGGTTATGTTTTGTCCTGTTCATAATTATACACTCAGAAGCGAATGTATTTTAGATATGCAAGTAATGTGAATATTTAATGAATGAATAAATGTGAATCCTGAGAATTTCCAGAATTTTTTCATTCTCAGAATTTCCAGAACTTCTTTAGGTGAAGAAAATAGCAGAAGACTAGATTACTGCAAGCAAACCAAAGACAATTCTTTTTAAAAAAATTTTTAAATTTTATTTATTTTCCCTTTTGTTGCCCTTGTTGTCTTTTTATTGTTGTTGTAGTTATTATTGTTGTTGTTATTGATGTCGCTGTTGTTAGATAGGACAGAGAGAAATGGAGAGGGGGGAAGATAGAGAGGGGGAGAGAAAGATAGATACCTGCAGACCTGCTTCACTGCTTGTGAAGAGACCCCCCCCACCCACAAGTGGGGAGCCAGGGGCTTGAACTGGGATCCTTATGCCGGTTCTTGTGCTTTGCACCACATGCACTTAAACTGCTGCGCTATCGCCCAACTCCCACCAACTCCCACAATTCTCAGAAATTAGAAACTCCATAGAGATATAACCAGATGTTTTTATTTATTTAACTTTTTATTATCTTTATTTATTGGATAACCAGAAATCAAGGGAACGGGGAGAGGAAGAGGGGGAGGGGGGAAGAGAGGGAGGGAGAGAGGGAGACAGAGAGGGAAAGAGGGAAAGGGGGGGAGCAAGAGAGAGCTGCAGATCTGCTTCACCGCTTATGAAGCTCTCCCCCTGCAGGTGGGGACCAAGGACTTGAAACTGTGTGTGCTCAACCAGGTGTGTTACCACCTGGGCCCTGTATAACCAGATTTAGTAAGCACTGCTGATTTAGTAAGCACATCGATGATGGCTCAGATAAATGAGTTGCTCCAATGACAGAAATATGTTATCTGAACACTGTCTAGTTGTAAGACCAAGCTATAAAACTAAAAGAGCTATGCATATTTCTCTACTTTTCTGTGTAGTTTCTCCTCTAGACTGAAGAAAATGGAACACCATAGTTTTGTTTAATAGGGTGATCATTATAATTTATCATCCAAATTAGGGAACGTTTAGCAGTGAACGGGGGTGACAGTAAAGATAATACTAAGACTGCATTGGCAAACTAAATATGCAAACTGGGGCATGTGCTTACCTTTGATTTAGTGGGTACAGTAGAACAAAGTCAGTAAATGAGAAATCCTTTGTAGGGAACTGTTACAGGCATAGAATAACCAGATATATCACAGCAAGCTCCTGACAGTGTGCTGTAATTGTGCTAACTGTAGAATAAGTAATGTAACCTCAATAATACATCATGGGTAATCCAATTATCAACGCATTAATCATTCCACATTTCATATGGAGGTTGTTCTCTGTGTTATTCTGCCTGAAAACCCCAACAAATTCAACTCAGTTCTTCAAAGTGCATTTATAAAACACTAGAGCAGGCACAACTGTAGCCATGAAGGAAGAACAAAATATAGACCATCCCTAAAGAATTTACAGTTTAATTATAGGGAAAACGGCATTATTGTCCATGTGTACAGACGAAGAAATTGGCATCTAGAACTCAGAAGTTATTTGGCAAGAGTTCTACAGAGACCGTCAATTGCATAGATGGAATTGGAATTAAGGCCTCCAACTTCCAGGTCAAGTTCAGTTCATTTTGCAAAGCTGCCTCCGAAAACGGAGATGGCACACTTAAACGTATTTTATGTTCTTGTCTACTCCCAGGCAGAAATGCCCATGAAAAAGGTTTACACAGTCTCTGCAGAAGCAGCATGTGCCCAGGCTCAGCAGGCAGTGTTTGTGTTGCTTGTGTGAACTTCCTTTTTAGGCACAGGGAACTGGCCTGGTGACAAGGGTTTAAAGGGGTTTCAGAATACCAAACACATCTCTGATTGGCTCGTCATTGTATCAGAACTATGTTTAAGTCCTGGGTAAATAAAAAGACCAAAAGTATGTCCTTTTACTTTATGGTCAAATTCCATTTGGTGGGAGTGATGAGGTAGTCCAGATATGGATATTCTACCCTGGGTGATAGCAAACCATCTCTGCTACATACAAACTAGACATTTGTTCATGAAATAGTTTGTTTTATCTTTAACTGATGAAATTCAGTTTATTGGTGCTCTGGGGTCCTTTTTATTCTGTACCAGTTGCTCTATTAAGGTTCTTCAGGGAAATATTTTTGAGATTGCAATTAGGGTGTTAGAAGCAATGTGCCATCAATCAAATCTGTTCAATTATAAAGATCTCTAGACTTTCATTTATTCCAGTCAGTCACTATTTTCTATTAGTATGAGGTTCTATCTGATCATTTCAGTGTTAAAAGAATGTAACTTATTTAGCATAAATACTTTCTAAGTAAGAAATGACATTCAAAATCTCTTTTCCTTCTGTTCATCAGAGGAGAATTCTGTAAAGGACAAAAGGAAAATCTGAATAGCTCACAAATCAATTAGGTCATTCAAATCACAAGAAAGAATGACTAAAATAGAAGACTGCTAAAGTTACCTGAAATTGATCAGTATCCAAGTTAACTGAGAAAATCATAGTCAATAATCTCCACTACAAAATCTTGATCTTATCATCATGACATACGGGTAAGATTTGTAATTGAGAAAGAAAAAAAAAATCTCTTCTTGGGTAACCTGAAAATTTCTTTTTAAAGGAGAGCTGTCTTTCTTAGGAACATTTCTAATAAGAGTTCTAGAGAGAAAACCTAATGTGAAGGTCTCCACCAAGGAGAAAGTGGCCTGATAAGCTCTAGGGTGTATCTAACTATAGCTGTAAGAGTGGGGAGAAAGATGAAGCCAAAGTAGAAAGGGAGGAGAAAATCTGGTGGAAGGAGAACTGTTGTTTTTGTGGTCCTAACCAAAAAGAATCTGTCTAAAAATGTTGATAACTCATTAAACACATCAGATTCTGGAGAAAAATGGATTTTTTTTTTCCTGTAAAGTTGTTAAAGGGCTGCATGGTGGATCTGGGCACTAGATCATAGAAGGTAGGAGTCAGGAAATTCTGTATTGAACAGAAATAGTCTTAAGTAATTTTAACAACTCATAGAGAGAATTCAGAACCTGATAAGGATGCAGAGCTTGACAGGGTATATAAAGTTTTCTAGAGGAATTAAAAAAATCTCTTACTTGTGAAGATTACCAATATAATTGATTCACAACATCCAAGACTAATGGTATGAGAATATATATAGGAAACTATACTCCCAAATTTTATAATATTGTAAACCTATGTTAAATAACTTAAATAAACAACTCAAGTTAGGAGATAGAGCCAGATGAGTAAGCAATGGACTGTGCTGAAATAATTTCATTTGTGCCACAAGGGTTGCATATGTGTGATATTAACAGGAATCTGAAAAAGGTCTCACTTATCCTACTTGGGGACTCAGAGATGTCCCAGGGGACAGAGAGTTCTCAGTTGCTCTTGCAGGCTGAACATAAGTGGTTATATAATTTTGAAAACCCAGGACAGAAATCATTAAACTTGCTAAAATACAGCTGAACAAAATCGGAAGAGGACAGATAGGGAAGCCGAAAAAGATTATCTGGGTACATGCTTGAGGAATGCTCAGAGATAGCATATAAAATCTACATCTCCTTTCTGTATGCTTAGAAAGAAGTGATTTCCTAGCTTCTTCCCACATGAAGACCTGTAGTTTCATTTGCTTTATTCCTACCTTTGGGTGCCTGTATATTGAACAATTAGTTTTATATCATACTGTATTCCAGCCATCATGTCGCAGATGCTACCATGACACCATCCTGACCTCCCTAGACAGATGACCTCACCAATGTGTCCCGGAACCACATCTCTTCAGAGCCTTGCCATCTCTCCACCCCACCCTACCCCAACCCCGCAGGGAAAGATAGAAACAGGCTGGGGATATGGTTCGACCTGTCAGCGTCCATGTTCAGTGAAGAAGCAATTACAAAAGCCAGACCTTCCACCTTATACACCCCATAATGAATTTTAGTCCATACTCCCAGAGAGGAATAAAAAACAGGGAATCTTCCAGTGGAGGTGATGGAACACAGAACTCTGGTCGTGGGAATTGTATGGAATTGTACCCCTCTTATCTTACAATCTTGTTAATCATTGTTAAATCTTCATAAAAATAGTTAAAAATAAGTGATTTCTCCAGAATAGAACATATGAAATGCTTACTAAGTTGTTTTCATGAAACTTTGCAATCAATCTGTGTATCACACATGCTGATTAAATAATTAAATCATACTCAGTATAATGTATTTCATAAACTGAAGCTTGTGTCTGTAGTGACCCTAGATAATCTCTTCATGTATGTCTCTCCATATTCCAGACATATCAGAAATACAGTAAGTCTTTATGGATTCAACCATCTCAATTATTTACAGCAGCATGTCATTACAGATCATCTACTGACCTACTAATATAAAAGTGCTTAGTTACTGAAAAATTGCCTAGCTTAAGCCATGGAATTTGCCATGCTTGATAGTCAATGATATAAGCAATATCCATGAGGGTGGGGAAATAGCTTTCCCTGTAGTGCATACATTGTACGAGTGTATAAGCTACATGCACAAGTACCCAAGTTCGAGCCCCCAGACACTTAATGGGAGCATCTGTAGAAGGATGTCTCACAGGCAGTGGAGTAGTAATGTTCTGCTCTCTGTCTCTCTTTCCCTCTCTGACTCTCATCTATTACCTTAAAAAAAAAATCTACCACTAGTGTTTGGAATTGTGTAGATGCAGAGTCCCACTGACAACCTTTGTGGTAAAAATAAATAAACAAATGGGCAGTTTATTCGTCTTCTAGTCTTTAATTTCTTTATTTTTATTTTTTTATTTTAAAATTGTTGTAGTTAATTGTTGTCGTCGTTGGATAGGACAGACAGAATTGGAGAGACGAAGGGAAGACAGAGAGGGGGAGAGAAAGATAGACACCTGCAGACCTGCTTCATCGCTTGTGAAGTGACCCCCCCCCCCCACCGCAGGTGGGGAGCGGGGGCTCGAACTGGGATCCTTACCCAGTCCTTGTGCTTTGCACCACTTGCGCTTAACCTGCTGCGCTACCACCCGACTCCCTAATTTCTTTTTAGTATCTTTAGTAAACTATTGGATGTAGACTCTCAGAAAGCAAGAGGGAAGGGGGACATAGAGAGGAAGAGAGACAGAGACAGCTGCAGCACTGCTTCACCACTCACAAAGCTTTTCCCCTGCAAATGGGGACCAGGAGTCCTTGTGCATTGTAATATATGCGTTCAACCAAGTGCATCACCACCTGGCCCTGTCTTCTAGTCTTTAATTGGACTATTACATGATCTAATTCATTTTTTCCCCGTGGAATCCCATGATCAGTGTTGCTGGCACATTCAGTAATACTAATCACTCTTTTGGTGTTGGCAAAAAAAAATAATAATAATAAAAGTTATCTTTCAGCAGTCACTTGGATATATGAAGGATTTCATTCATTCATTCATTCATTCATTCATTCACTCACTCAACAAATAATTATGGAGTTTCTATAACAGTTGGGAAGATACAATGCAGGTAAATTCATACAATAACATCAGCTACCTCACTGGGAAAAAAAATGAAGCAGGTATGTAGGTCAAAGGAGTGTATGTCAGGGGTGTGACTACCTTGGATCTCATGGTCAATGAAAATAGCCTGAAGATGGAGACATCAAACAGGTTCCTCTCATGTGGAAGCAGTCTGTGAAAGTCTTCTGCAGTGGGCAACAACTTCATTGGTTCAAGAAAAAGCAAGAAGTCAGTGTGGCTGTAGTAAATGTGTTTGTTCAGTACTGAATTTAGTTGCAGAAAAAGAGGAAGCAGCATATGTGACAAGATAGGCAAATAATAAAACAGGATGAAATAAAAATATTATGTTCTTTCTCCATAGCCTTTGCCTTTGTTTTTAATAGCAATTTCTTTTTTTCTAACATGGACCATGAACTTCACGGCTGGTGGAGTGATACTTTTGCTCTCTCTCTCTCTCTCTCTCTCTCTCAAAACTAAAAAAATAAAAATAAATGGGCTAGGGAAGTGGTTCATCAGTAAAATACTTGCATGAGAAACTGAATTTGTTCTTTAACAACACATAAAATTAAACAAGTATCTTTCAAGGTGATAAATAACCTCAAGTCTAACTTAAACCCTATGACACAGAAATTACCTTTAGACCCAAGGTAGAAGACAGATTTGGGAGATTATAAGAGTTTCTTCCTTAGTTAATCATTTTAGCCCTTTTGCTTTTCAGAAAAAATCTATCTTCTTAAGTTATCATGAATATTTACTAAATGGAATATAAATATATATCTGACTCACAAACAAGCAGTTGCTTTTTATTGTTATTATTATCTGTTTATTTGATAGAGACAGCCAGAAATTGAGAGGGAAGGGGGTGATGGAGAGGGAGAAAGACAGAGAGACACCTGAAGCCTTGCTTCACCACTCATGAAACTTTCCCCTTGCGGGTGGGGACCAGGGACTCGAACCCAGTCCTTGTACATCTTAACATGTGCGTTCAACCAGGTGTTGAGCCCCAATAACAATTTTCAAGAAAGCATTTTTAGCCTGTTTTTACTTGGATAAAGTAAAAGTAATATCCATTTAGATATCCTAATTCCTCAGAAAATTAATGCTGTTATTTATTTGTGGACCCCTTAATGTTTACATTATAGGGTATCTTTTTCTCAAAAATCCACATATATTCAAAGTATCCCTGCCAAGATATTTTTATATGAAATATATTTTTCCTTGGTTAAGAGAAGTGCAAACTTCAATAACCCATCTCAGGAATTACAGGCCAAGGTAATGCATATAACATGGATTACTAGCTATGCAAGGGAGAGCTCACTGTATAGTTATATATTATTCTGAAAGCACTTAAACACTAGGATAATTAAAACTCCCAATAATAGAGAAACATTTAACTAAAAAAAGTATTTTTGAAATATGTCTAACATGATGACAATTATGAATCTAATCAAGATATGTAAACATCCATGCCATGTGGGAAAATTTAATTAAGGTTTAGGAATGTGATCTACATAAGATTTTATACTCACTCTTGATTATAAAAAAAGAAATTAATATATTTTTTTTTCATCATCAAAGCTTCACTGCTCTGGGATAGCTTTTTCTGACTGAGAGACAGAAAGGTGGAGGGAGCGAAAGCTTCCTTCAGTGCAGCAGGGGTGGGAATGAACCTGGGCCAATCTGTTTTTTTTTTTTTTTTTTTTTTTTCTGAAAGAACAATTTTAACTGCTGAGTGAAATTGTAAGATTTTTAAATTTATGAAACATTGTTTTTTTTTTTTTTTTTTTCACCCATTAAAAGGTACAGAGAGGGAGGATGGATCAGATAAGACAACCCAACCTGCTGCTTGCAAGAATCCTACCTGACCCAACAAGGCAAACACAGACATAAAGTGAAAGGATGGAAAACTAATGGACTACCGAAAATTCAGGAACAGCCATTTTCATATCTGACACAATAGACTTTAAATTAAATAAAGGAATAAAAGATAATCAAGACCATTACACAATGATCAGAGGATAAATCAATCAAAAAGAATTAACAATTATTAACATCTATGCACCCAATGAGGGTCCATCTAAATACATCAAATACTTACTGAAAGAGATACAAAATTACATCAATAGTACACAGTAATAGTAGGAGACTTAAACACCAAACTTTCATACTTAGATCAACTAAGCAGAGAATCCACAAAGAAATGAGAATTGATAAGATGGACAGACTAGATCTCCTGGATATTTTCAGAGTTCTTCACCCCCCAAAACTAGAATACACATTCTTTTCAATCCATATAGCACATCCTCAAGGACAGACCATATGTTAGGCCACAAAGATAGTATCAACAAATTCAAGAGCACTGAAATCATCCCAAGCATCTTCTCAAACCATAGTGGAGTAAAGCTAACACTCAGCAACAAACAGAAAATTAGTAAACGTCATAAAATTTGTAAACTCAACAACATACTGCTTAATAACCACTGGGTCAAAGAGGAACTCAAGTAAGAAATTCAAATGTTCCTAGAAACAAATGAAAATGAAGTCACAAGCTATCAAAATATTTGGGACACAACTAAAGCAGTACTTAAGGGAAACTCATAGCCATACAAGCACACATTAGAAAACAAGAAGCTCAAATAAATGACTGACCTTACTTCATGCCTTAAGGACTTAGAAGAAGAGGAATAAAGGAGTCCAAAAGCAACCAGAAGGGCTGAAATCACTAAAATTAGAGCAGAAAGAAACAACATCAAAAATAAGAGAACCATACAAAAGATCAATGAAACCAAGTGTTTGTTCTTTGAAAAATTAAACAAAATTGACAACCCCCTAGCCAGACTCATTAAAAATTTTAAGGGAGGGGGAGACTCAAATAAATAGAATTTTAAACAATAGAGGAAATATCACAACGGACACCACAGAAACCCAAAAGATCATATGAAGCTTCTATGAACAACTATATGCCACCAAGCTAGAGAATCTGGCAGAAATGGAAACATTCCTAGGAACATATACCCTTCCAAAACTGAACCAGGAAGAACATCAGAAACTTACTGCACCAATCACAGACAAATCAAAGAAATACAGATTGGAAGGAAAGAAATCAAACTGTCACTATTTGCAGATGACATGATAGTATACATAGAGAAACCTAAAGAATCTAGCAGAAAGCTACTGGAAATTATTAGGCAGTACAGCAAAATGTCAGGCTACAAAATCAATGCATAAAAATCTGTGGCATTTCTTCATGCAAACACTAAGTTGAAAGAAGAGGATATCCAGAAATCACTCCCATTCACTGTCATAGCAAAATTGATAAAATATCTAGGAATAAGCCTGGCCAAAGAAGTGAAAGACTTGTATACTGAAAACTATGAGAATAAATAGAAAATGATACAAAGAAATGGAAAGATATCCCATACCCATGGATTGGAAGAATTAATATCATCAAAATGGATATTCCATCCAGAGGCATATACAAATTCAATGCAATACTGATGAAAGTCCCACCAAGTTTCTTTAAGAGAGTAGAACAAAAATTTATCTGGAATCAGAAAACACCAACAATCGTCAAAACTATCTTGAGTAAAAGAAACAGAAATGGAGGCGTCACACTCATAGATCTCAAACTATATTATAAGGCCATCATAATCAAAAAAGATTGGTACTGAAACAGAAATAGGTACAAATACCAGTGGAATAGAATTGAAAGCCTAGATCTAAACCCCCACACCTATGGGCATCTAATCTTTGATAAGGGGGCCCAAAGTATTAAATGGAGGAAGGAAGCACTCTTCAATAAATGGTGCTGGGAAGACTGGGTTGAAACATGCAGAAGAATGAAATGGAGCCACTTTATCTCACCAGAAACAAAAATCAACTCCAAATGGATCAAAGACCTAGATGTCAGACCAGAAACAATCAAATACTTAGAGGAAAACATTGGTGGAACACTTTCCCGCCTAAACCTCAAGGATATCTTTGATGATGCAAACCAAATTGCAAGGAAGACTAAAACAAAAACAAATCAGTGGGACTACATCAAATTGGAGAGTGGCTGCACAGCAAAAGAAACCATCACCCAAACAAAGATACCCCTTCACAGAATGGGAGAAGAACTTCACATTCAATACATCAAAAGAGACTAATAACCAAAATATATGAAGAGCTCAACAAACTTAGCAACAAAAAAGCAAATGATCCTATCCAAAAATGGGGAGAGGAGATGAACAGAATATTCACTAAGAAGAGATCCAAAAGACTAACAAACATATAAAAAATTACTCCAGATCACTGATTGTCAGAGATATGTAGATAAAGACAACATTGAGATGCCATCTTACCCCTGTGAGAATGGCATACATCAAAAATGAAGGCAGGAACAAATGCTGGAGAGGTTGTGGAGACAGAGGAACCCTCCTACACTGCTGGTGGGAATGTAAATTGGTCCAACCTCTGTGGAGATCAGTCTGGAGAACTCTCACAAGGCTAGAAATATACCTCCCATATGTACCATTAATTTCTCTCCTAGGAATATATCCTAAGGACTCCGTAACACCCAACCAAAAAACTATGTGTACATCTATATTCCTAGCACAATTCATAATAGCTAAAACCTGGAAGCAACCCAGGTGCCCAACAACAGATAAATGGCTGAGAAAGCTGTGGTATATTTACACAATGGAATACACTATGCAGCTATTAAGAACAAATAACCCACTGTCTCTAACCATCTTGGATGAAGCTAGATGGAATTATGTGAAGTGAGATAAGTCAGAAAGACAAAGATGAATATGGGATGCTCCCCCTCATAAACAGAAGCTAAGAAAGGAGAACAGAAAAGGAAACTCAAAGTAGAATCTGACTGAGTTTGGAGTAGGGCAACAAAGTAAAAATCACTGGGTGGAGGGTGATGTAGATCTTCAGCTTCATTGGGAGGCCAGAAAGTGGGGAGGGGCACAGACCTTTGGTGGTAGGAATGGTGTTAATATAAATTCCTATTAACTTACAGTCTTATGAGTAACTATTTAATTAATATGAGAGGGGGAAAATGATTGAATGTCTCAAACTTTTTGATGCGTAGACCATAGGCTGAGTATATGTTCCTTCAATCTAAGCACTTAAGACTTCAAATTGGTAATGAGATTGAATTTTAACAGTTGTCTCAAGTTGTTAATACATTTCTAATAATCACCTGTTCTTTGAAATATTAAATCTAAAAGCTTAGTGCAGGGAGAACAGAAGCAACTGGTGGAGATACTTTATAAGATACAGCTACATATAAATAGCATAAAAGGACATAAATTATTCTGTGGTCTTGTATGATATACAAATCCTAACAATAGGATTTTCAAAGTTAATCCAAATGCCAAATAATTTGCCAAATAACTATCTATTGCCTTCTTAAACTCTAAGACAGCAGGATCCTTCCCCTTTCTCTATAAAGCCAATATATCTCCCGGTCTTGGAACCTCTAGGGCAGGGCTCACTTTCCTGCATCCTTCTCTCAAGTCATACCAACTGCTAATCTCAATCCCATCAATGCAACCTCAGCATGCTTCACCTGACTATGTCCAGAGACTTCAGGCATACAATGTCAACCCATCTGCTTCATTACTCTGTTCAGACCTTTCCCAGCTCATAGGACTCCTTAATTCCATTTCATGGTGCACTTCTTAACAAAACCTCAAAATCTAGATATAGAACAAGGCGCACAAGTGAGGGCATACATACATGTACCCATAAATTAGGGGAAAATATATACCTTAAAGCAAAAGTGCACAGCAATTTGCAGTGAGTCAATAAATGAAGCAAGAAAGTATAAAGAACTAAAAAGACACCTTTAAGTATCTAATGAAATAGTTTCTACTTAGACCTAGATACTCTTCTCACCTACCTCCTCAGTCACTCCAAAGCTAACCTTGTCAGATAAAGTAAGGACTGCAGAAGTTGAATAAGGGCAAGAGACTGGCATACTTTAATGATGACTCTTTAGCACTACCAGGGATGCATTGGATCGACCTTCCTGTGGTGCATCCCGTGAGTACCCACTCATTGGGGAAACTGACGATCCTTCCTAGCCGATTGAATCCACATGGATCCCAGTCACTTTCAAAGCCAGCAACAAGCAGCTCCTGACAGCTTTCAAGCTGTTGGTCCTGCTCTTCGAGTCCTCCAACTTAATGTTGAGGGGCCGTCCTATGCCAAACGCGTTCTTATTGGTCAATTGGTGATACAGCATCAGGCAGATGTCATTTGCCTACAAGAAACACATATAGCAGTCGATGAAGCTGCTCGAGAAGCTGCTCAATTCACCATCAGTGGATTCGATTTAATATGCTATAATCTCCATCCTAAACACGGCCGAATCATCTACGCCAAATCGTATCTTGTGGACGTTTACCATACGGCCTCTTCGACCTTCTATAACTCCATTACTATTGGATCTATTCAGCTTGTCAACGTATATAAGCCTCCCAGAGCCTCATGGAATAATGAGGTCCTGCCTAGCCCGAATCACCCAGCCGTTTACGTTGGAAACTTTAATAGTCATCACCAAGACTGGGGATATTCCTCCACTTGTGCTGACGGCTCTATCTTAGCCGACTGGGCTTCAGCGAATGACCTCTCCCTATTATACGATCCCAAACAGCCAGGCTCTTTTCACAGTGCTAGATGGAATAAAGACTCGTCACCCGACCTGTGCTGGATTAGCACAGTCAACGGCCAAGCCTTTCCCGCTACAAGACACGTTCTCAAGATCTTCCCGCACAGTCATCACCGCCCAGCTATCATCCACATTGGTCTCCAGCTCCCACTGACTCTGTGCTCGGAGAAACTAAGATGGAACTTTTGGAAAGCAAACTGGCGTCTGTTCAGTGATCTTACCAACAAATCTATTCCTGTAATTCCAATTAACTCTATCCCCTCTGAAGATTCCTACAGGTGCTTCCGCCAAGCCATCTTCAAAGCAGCTTCCCAAGCTATTCCTCGTGGGAGACATGCTAACTATACGCCTTGTCTTGATGCTGAATGCGAGCAACTACTAAAGCAGTATGATGAGTCGGGTGACCCAGATGTGGCCGACCATCTCACTGCCTCCCTGGATGCAGTGCGCCAAGCGCGCTGGCAACAACTCACGGAAAGTCTGAACTTCACCCACTCAAGTAGGAAGGCCTAGAAGCTTCTTCATAGTCTGGGTGCCGGTAGCCAACCCCCTCCCGTCTCCCATCCTCCCGTATCTCCAAACTCAGTGGCCAGTCACCTAACTCAAGTTGGATGTGCTAAGACCGACCCAGTCTGGAAAAGAGAAATTTCCCATGAGTGGTCACCCCACTTCCGTTTATCTTGTCCATCTCCAAAACTCTCTCCCTTTACACTGTCTGAACTGGAAGACGCTTTGAAGAGGGTTAAACCGGGAACAGCTGCTGGCTATGATAACATCACCCCAGAACTCATTCTTAACTTGGGCCCCGTGGCAAAGAAGTGGCTCACTACATTCCTGTCCCACATCTTGGAATCCGAATCTATGCCCAAAATTTGGCGTCGTGCGAAGATAATAGCAGTTTTGAAACCAGAAAGACCCAACACTGGCCGCCAACTATAGACCAATTTCTCTCCTCTCCGTGTGTTACAAACTCCTTGAGAGGCTGCTTCTGCCACGAATTTCTCCTCTTACAGAGAAATTCCTATCACCCGCCCAAGCTGGTTTCCGCCCAGGAAGATCTACCTGCGAACAAGTCCTGCTCCTCTCAACTTACATTGAAAATGGATTCCAGAAGAATTTAAAGATGGGTGCTGTCTTTGTTGATTTCACAGCAGCCTATGACATGGTCTGGCATCGTGGTCTTCTAGTCAAGATCTCAAGATGCCTGCCTCCATGGGTGGCCAACACCATATCATTTCTTCTCCAAAACAGAAGATTCTGGGTGCATCTGGGTGACAAGTCTAGCAGATGGAGACTTGTCTCAAGTGGCCTCCCCCAGGGCTCTGTTCTGGCTCCTATGCTATTTAATATTTACATCAATGACCTCCCAGAAACTTCTTCAAGGAAGTTCATCTACGCCGATGACATCTGCTGTGCAACTCAGGTATCCAAGTTCGACATCCTTGAGGAAACACTCACGAAAGACATGTCTCTGATATCTGATTACTATAAAAAATGGCGACTATTCCCTAGCATTGCAAAAACGGTATCATCTGTTTTCCATCTACACCATGCCTCAGCCTTGAGTGAGCTTAATGTGCAGCTTGGCAGTACGAGAATCCGGCATGAAGCCCAGCCAGTCTATCTTGGCGTTACTCTCGATCGCATTCTGTCATTTCACGAACATCTCATAAAAACTGCAGCAAAGGTGGGCATGAGGAATAACATCATTGCAAGACTGGCCAGCTCCTTATGGGGCGCGAGCGCTTCCACACTATGATCATCATCTCTGGCATTATGCTATTCCACTGCAGAATACTGTGCCCCAGTATGGTTCCATAGCCCCCATGTCCACTTGGTCGATTCCAAATTATATTCCTCCATGAGGATAATTTCTGGAACCATCCATTCCACCCTGGTTCCATGGCTGCCAGTTCTTAGCAACATCGCCTCGCCAGATATTTGTTGGGATGCGGCATCATCTAAGTTCATTTCCCACGTCTACGCTCGACCGGACCTGCCAATATACGCGGATATCTTCACTCACCCTGTTCAATGCTTGACGTCTCGTCATCCAATCTGGTCTCCTACACTAATCTTCTCTGTTCCAGACTCTTGGAAACAGAGTTGGCAGTCAGCTGAGGTAAAGAACAAACACCTCATCACAGACCCCTGCAAGCGTCAACCCGGCTTTGACCTAAGCATGTTATGATTGGGCCCTCCTCAATCGCTATCGAACAGGCCATGGCCGGTGCGCTGCTATGTTCCATCGCTGGGGAGCCAGAGATGACCCGAACTGCCCCTGCAGCTATAGACAGACTATGACCCACATAGTCAACGACTGCCACCTCTCCAGATTCAAAGGAGGTCTCGAAACTTTACATCAGACTCAACCTGATGCTGTTGACTGGCTACGGAAGAAGGGCAAACGTTAGAAGAAGAAGCACTACCAGGCCTCCCCATCACCTGGGGCCTAGTCAGGGAATGCTGGGATTCCTACACAGACATGATGGGCCTAGACCTCTTACAGATTCCTCTTGCCATTTTCACTGGTCATCTTCATCAGGAACAACATAATGGACCCCTTTGTGTGCCCCTATAGAATCTTTCTCTCAATGTGGATCAATAATGGTAGGGAATGTTACATTCTTCTAAGGCAGGTTGGACAACATATTCTACTTAGGATGTGAGAAAGATGGGTTCTGAAATTAGTGCAGCCTGAAGGTTCCTAGCTGTGACCAAAAAAAAAAAAATGTGAGCTCATATCTACAGGGATGCAGAGGTTACATAGACTCCTGTGCTGAACATGGGCCCCAGATCAAATTTATGGGATTTACTGTTAAAAATATTCATATACTTTTCCTATATTTGAGAGCTACTCTCTTCCCTTATCCAGCTTTCTAGTCCTTTTTCCAACTATGACACCATCTCCCCAGACAGTAACCTGAGTCAGATGTCAGGTTAGATGTCAGGCTCAGGTAAAAGTTATTTAAGTCATAGGCCCCTTAGAATATACCTAAAGTAGATATACTAGCTTTTTCCAAAGCGAAGACCACAATTTTTCATCTGCAATATTCTTGTCTTTAGGTTCATGATTAGTCAGCAATTTTTTCTGCTTTATATCTTAACTTTTTTTTTTTTTTTTTAAATAGCTAGAAGGAGAGAAAATGGAGATTGGAGGGAAGAGGGAGAAAGAAACAAGCTCATCTCACACTGGATAGGACACCTAATCACCTATCAATCGAAAAAACAACAACAGTTAATTTTGGTCAACCTGAAGAAGAGGAGGAAAAAAGGGACACGTGTATATAATGACAGTAATAATAAAATAGAGTAAAAAAACCCTAAAAGTCAGTCTGCTGCTTGGACCACTTCGGATTGGCTGCAGGCAGCCTGAGCAAAGATAGCCAATTATAAGAAATACCCCCTCCCCAAAAAAAAAGCAAAACAACTTTCAGATAGTCTTTCCTAGGCAGGGTTGAGGCTCTGATTGATCAGGTATTTTTTCACTCAAACAGATCTCTGGACTCCAAAAATAAATAAATAAATAAATAAATAAATAAATAAATAAAAAGAGAAGGAAAACAAAAAGAAAAAAGGTTTGGAATGACACCCCTGGTGAGTCAGAAATCTTGGTAAAGAAAATAGCTCTGCAGGAAGCCTGTTAGGAGAGGCTTTCCAGCCCTTTGGGGGCTGGTTTTGGGGAAGGGAGGAGGGGTGAGTTCAGAAATAATCAAGCCAAAGATTTTCCTTTCTTTTTCCTTTTGACTTCTGTTTCCCAGCCCAAGAGTGAGTTATAGGACTCTTTTTTGGTGTCACCCTGACTGCTCCTTGTTCACACTCTTACCCTATTATGGCCCACTATCTTACCCTATCCTATCCAGAGAACCCCAGGTTTTAAGCTGCTTCTTTTTGGAGCTCACACCAGGTGTTGTTTCCAAGTGGCCATCTTGGCTCCACTCATATATCTTAACTCTTTCCAGATGCTGCCATGATGCCAACCTGACTTCCCTGGGCCTATGAACCCACCATGTGTTTTGGATTCCAGATTCCTGCCTCATTAGAGAAAGAGAGAGAGAGTCTGGGAGTATGGATTGACCTGTCAATGTCCATATTCAGTGGAGAAGCAATTATAGAAGCCAGACCTTCTACCTTTTGCATCCCATAAGGATCCTGGGTCCATACTCCTAGAAGAATAGGGACGCTATCAAGGGAGGGGATTGGATATGGAGCACTGGGGGTGTACTTTGGGTGGAAATATACCCTTCTGTGGCCTGGGAAGTATTACAGTGGATACAACATTGGGCTTTCAAGTATGAGGTCCTGAGTTTGATCCCTGGCAGCACATGTACCAGAGTTATGTCGGGTTCTTTCTCTGTCTTTCTCCTCCTATACTTATCATTAATAAATAAAACATTTAAAAAAAATAAATATTCCCTTCTTATTCTATAGTCTTGTCAATATTTCCATTCTATAAATAAAAATAAAAAAGAATATTGACAAGTGACCATCTTTTTAAATATGGCTGTATTGATCACAGTTTCTTATTCCCAACAAATTTATATATTAACTTTACATCATGCAAACAAAATTAAAGTAACTCATATTTTACTTCTCTACTCACTGTAATATTTTTTTATAACTGCTGTGCAACATTTTAAAATGGTTAGCTTTTGGAATTGATTATTAGATAAAGTTTTTCTTTTTAAATTTTATTTACTTTAAAGTCTACTGTGTCAGATATGAGAATAGCTGTTCCTGCCCTTTTTTGTGGGCCATTGGCTTGTATGATAATTTTCTATCCTTTCACTTTGAGTCTGTGTTTGTCTTGTTGAGTTAGGTGGGTTTCCTGTAGACAGCATATTGTTGGGTTGTATTTTCTGATCCATCTTCCTACTCTGTGTCTTTTAATAGTTGAATTCAGGCCATTGACATTTATTGATATCAAAGATTGAAGATATTTTAATGCCATTCTTGTAGATTTTTAGAGTGTTCTGATAGATGGCATATTTATGGTGGTCTGACTGTTTATAGGAGACCTTTTAGAACTTCTTTCAGGGCAGGATTGGTGATAGTTGATTCCTTCAACTGTTGCTTGTCTGAGAAGATTTTTATGCTTCCATCTAGTCTGAATGATAGTTTAGTAGGATACAGTAGTCTTGGTTGAAAGTCCTTCTCATTGAGCACTCAATAGATAATCTTGCCAATCTCTTCTGGCCTGTAGTGTTTGTGTGGAGAATCTGCTGCTAATCTTATGGGTTTTCCTCTGTAGGTGACTCTTTGTTTTTCTCTTGCAGTCTTCAGGATCCTTTCTTTATCCTTATTCCTTTCCATTCTAAATATGATGTGTCTTGGTGTCTTTAAGTCTGGGTTAATTGTTTGGGGCCCTCTGGGCTTCTTGAACCTTTATGTCTTTTATGTTCTCTAGACTAGAGAAGTTCTCAGTTTCTTCCTCTCCCTCTCTTTCTTCCTGACAAAATGATGACTTTTCTAATATGAGATTGCCAAATCTATTGTTATATTTTACTATAATAAATGGAAAATATATACCTATAAAAATGCAGTGCACTAGCCATAGCATACTTCCTAGTTCTGTATTTAATTCATAAAATTAGGTATTATTATAACAAAGGCTCAAATATCTTAAATATCAAATATTATAGTGATAATTATTTTAATTTACGAATAAGATAACAAGTTAGCTTGTGTAAAAGCAGATATTTTTAAAAATTTCTTTTATTATCTTTACTTATTGGATAGAGACAGGCAGAAATGAGAGAGAAAAGGGGGAGACATAGAGAGAGAGAGACAGAGAGACACCTGCAGTCCTACTTCACCACTTATAAAGCTTTTCCCCCTGCAGGTGGGGTCTGGGGACTCAAACTCAAACCCTTGCAACCTGATAAAAGCTTTAGTTTCCTGAGATTATTTAATCACCTTACATACACTTGCCCCAGAATCTATTACCCTACTGAATGTTTTTATTTTGAACACCAAGGCCACAGGAAATATACTTTGATCTTCCTTCTCAGCCTTTTTTTTTTTTTTTCTTCATCTTTGGCTCGTGTTCCTCCTAAACGAACATTGAAATTCTCTTTTCAGCACCTCACACTGTGACCTTATTTGGAGACAGGGCCTTAGTGGAGACAAACAAGAAGAAATGGGGTTACTTAGGTGGAGGGGCTAAATTCAGTATGACTAGTGGTCCTGGAAATGGTGACACTGAGACAGAGGGAGAATACCATGTAAAGATGAATGCAAAGATTGGAGTCATGCATGAACAAGCAGAGAACAGCAGACTGTTGGCAGCCATAGGAGATAGGAGGCTGATATGTAACAGATTCACCTTCCCAGCCTTCAGAAGGAATCAGTCGTGCAAACTCTGATTTCAGACTCCTATCTTCCAGAACTAACTATGAACCATAAATTCCCATTGTGGAAACTCCATCAGCACTCCATGTTGTAAGAGCAGTCTCAAAAAACACCTAATATACATACCTTGAACGATAATCAGAAAAGGCTTTTTGCATTCCCATGTCTGACTCAGACTTTTTCCTTTTCCAACTTCACATATACCTTGAGTTTCTCACCATTTATGATTAGCACAGAGATGACTTTCACTTAGATTCTTCTACAAAATCCGTAGCTAGAATAAATTTATTTCCTCTATGTTCCCTGTAGCACTTTATTTGTATCTTTATAGTAAATATTAATAAATTCTCCCTTACATTTTTGCCTCTTGTATACATTGTCTTTTCTCTCTCTAATAAATAAACCAATTTCTCTGGGGCTAAGTACTACCTCTTTCCCCTTCTGGCACTGCTCATGACAATGATCAGACAGTTCTGCACAGGGAAGGTACTTCATGTTTATTTTTGTTATTTGAACCGCACAAGAGAGGCCCAGCTACTTGCGAAAGGCTATGCTTACTTGGGTTCCTGCTTCTATGAAAAGATGTTAAAATGCAGTTTTGATAGCTTATTCTCTTCTACAATTTTCTTTCAAGTCTTTTCTTTTTGAATCTGACTTACCAAAATTTCCCTTTTAATATTCAATGAAAACTTCAAGTCTCAATTCTACCAAAAGTTCTTTGCCTAATTCATCAGGTAAAAGGATTTATTATTTCTATGGCCAATTCTTTTTTAAAAAAATCTTTTAAAATTATCTTTATTTATTTATTGGACATAGCCAGTTAGAAATAGAGAGGGGAGATAGAGAGGAAGAGAGACAGAGAGATACCTGCAACACTGCTTCACCACTCACAAAACTTTCCCTCTGCAAGTGGAGACCAGGGGTTCAAACCTTGGTCCTTGAGCATCATAACATGTGCACTCAACCAGGTGTGCCACCCACCTGGCCCCTGATTAATTCTTCATTCTCTTAATGTCACACGGCTGAACCAGCACACAATGCAGAACCATTTAAATATCTGTGCTTGCATTTGATTCACCTGTACAGACATAACTGTTCTTCTTGCAAGAACTATCACTGGTTATTTCTTTAGCAATAATAACTGGTGTAGAGCAAATCCATAAACTGTGGAAGTAATTTCAAATAGTTTTCCCAACAACCTTTTTCCTTTAAAGAGAAAAAGTGAACTTTCTTTATCATGTGTGGGACCCAGGTTTGAGTCTGGATCTCACAGCACTGAGAACGGCTTCTGTCATGTAGTGTCTTTCTGTAACTCTCATTGTTTTTCTCTCTCTGTCTCTGAAACTGAACCCAGAATTGTGAGGCATAGGTAAAAACAAAAAATAAAAAGTCTATTGGTCAAATATTTATTATCTCCTCAAAGATATACTCCCCAAAACTTAATCTGCATCTTTCATGCTGAATCTGATATAATAAAGTACTCATTTATAAACTCCAAATAGTAGTTGACCAAAATACAAATTTCAAGTAAATTCCAATGGTCTAACAATACGACACAATCACTTATTATATGCTATCTGTATTGATTTATATTAGAATTTAATTAAACCATTTGCAGTCTAAGCATTGAGACGTGTTACATAAAAACTAGACAGCTTTTCTGTCTCATCTCATAAAAGCGATAACTTCCTTTCTTTCACTGGAAAGAGAGGACAAATATTTTGATATAAAAAAGAAAAGAAAATGAATCCCAGTAGTGGTCACCAGCTGACTGCTTTAATGAACTCCTTGATTTAAATAATAGGCATTTTTTTCTACTTCAACCCCAAACAGCAAGAATCAAATTATGTAAGTATTAATCTCTATTTTTTCCTCAACATGGCCCAGAATATGATTGTTACTTGGAATTTATTCATAATTTGCTTTTCACCTACAGGCACAGCGACAGTGAAAGCTACATCAATAAACAAAGAGGATTTCAGTTTGCATGGATACACAACCTCTAGAGACTTTAGAAACTTCCTCTGTCTCCTTGGAACTGGAAACTGATGCAAGCTTGCAAGGGAATTAAGCAAAACACAGTTTCCCAGGAGAGAGAAAATATGGCTGCTCTATGCTGATCTCTTTATATAACATCAAACCAAGATGCCATGCCTATTTAGGGGCCTAGTCAGTGTTTTTCCACAGTGACTATAAAGCTCTGACTTAATTATAATAATACATGATATAGAAGGGTGGGCTAATTTAGACTGTGGAATTTTGGTTGTCCTTAAAAACTGTCAATTTACATATATCTACTGAAGACATTAAGGGTTGCTTTCCCCCTGCAGGTGAGGACCAGAGGCTTGAATCTGGGTCCTTGCACATTATACTGTGTGCTATTAACTAGGTGTGCCACTGCCTAACACCCTTGTCTTAGTCTTTATCAAAATAAGAACAGAAAAATAAATGGCCAGGGAGTGCAGTGGATTCACCATGCAGACACAAAGCTCTGGCCATAACCCTGGTGACAAGGAAGAAAGGAAGGGACAGAGGGAGGGAGGGGTCAAGGCAGGGAAGGCAGAAAGGAGGGAGGGGAAACACTAAGTGAAACCTGGACTGACTGTGTTGTATTTCATCAAAGCAAAAAGCTCTGGGAAAGAGAAAAAGGAAGGAACCAGGGCTTGGGGGTTGGGGTTCTGGTGGATGGTAAAAAGGACTTAAATTGGGGTTGGAGTGTTTTGCAGTCACCTATTACAGGGAGATGGCAAATTGTACCCATCTGTCAACAACTGTACTCTGAAGCAATAAGTTTCAGTAATATAAAAGTAATATAAAAGAACAGTAATAAGTTCAGTAATAAGTAATAATTTCAGTAATATAAAAGAACAAAAGCATAGATTATAAATAGAAAGTCAATGAGTTAAGGGACCTGGCAGTAGCACAATGTGGCTCAAAGTGCAAGGACCGACTTAAGGATCCCTGTTCAAGTCCCTAGCTCCCCACCTGCAGGGGGGTCACTTTACAAGGAGTGAAGCAGGTCTGCAGGTGTCTATCTTTCTCTCCCCTTCTCTGTCTTCCCTCCTCTATCCATTTCTTTCTGTCCTAGCCCACAACAATGACATAAATAACAACAATAATAACTACAACAATAATAAAACAAGGGCAACAAAAGGGGAAATAAATTTAAAATGAAAAAAAAGTAACTTATATAAAAAGTCAATGAGTTAACCAACTTGAAATTTCCTAATTTTTATAAAAAGTCAATGAGTTAACCAAGTTGAAATTTCCTAATTTATATAAAAAGTCAATGAGTTAACCAACTTGAAATTTCCTATCACTAGATTTATATAAAACAGGGTTTTTTTTTGCAAAGAAATTAAAATTATTTGCTCAAGTAAAAGATAGCAATGTCTTCTTAATGATATGTTAAACAGTAAGAAAAAATTTAGGGACTTTAGTTCCTATTAGGAATTTAAGTCTTAAGTAAGGAGAAATTTAAAAATCCAATGTGTACATGGCTGATAAAAATGTTTAACTGATTTTAACTTTGTAGAATATAATTGAGACAAAGGAGATGAAAAGCATTCCAAAACATAACTAACTACAGGACTGTGTTTAGTTGATGCGTTTGCCATTTAAGACAAGGTCACAAAGAAAAGTCAGCTGGGCATAGATGAGTAAAAAATTTCAGGAGTTAGAAAATTAACACACACACACACACACACACACACACACACACACACACACACACACACACACACCAAATTATAGAAGTAAAGTGGCTCAGCTATTTCTTTTTTCCTCCCAGCTCCTCAAGGATCAAAGACTGGCATGGAGACTCTTGAGATCATGATATCTGCCTTAATGGGAACATGCCCACAATGGAGAGCATTCTGAGGTCACAGGATGCTAATTAAGCCCTGTCACACAGTAGAAAGGGATGAACTGTTAAGATTTAATACAGGAGGAGGCTTGTTTGATAGCTCTGTATGAAATTTCTGAAAGTTTCCAGGTCAAAGTGGAATTAGATCTGTTCTTCACAAATCCTCCAGAGCGTAGTACCAGGATTAAAGGTAACTGTTTCAAGAGTTTGGGGCTGTTTATTTGGGGGCAGTTTTCCAACAGTCAGAGATGAGTATCAGTAAATTAGTCTGAATTGTAAGATGTGAGTTTCCTGTTACTATTATGTCTTGTACTGAGACTTAATGAACACTTGCTAAAAAAGTCACTGGAAGAATAACATATATTATACAGGAATGATGGGTTGATGGGTTTTAAGATCTTTTGCAAATGAAAGATTATCTAATGGTAAGGTCTCAAGGGGTGGAGAATGCAGAACATAGGTAACGTGATAAGAATATATAGAAGTTGATGAGGATTCAGAACAGTAGCTGCTAGCTAGCATTTCTTTCATAAACATGCATTTATCAGATACTATATTTCTTATGTAAAATAATGACTTTAAAATCTAAAGGTAGGACCGGAAGGGTACTAAGGAGCAGAGCATCTGTCTTGCACGTGAGGCCTTGGGTTTTATTCTGGTACCACACAAGACTAAAAAAACTAATAATAATAAAGCAAGTAGAACTCTATGGATCATGGAGCAAGGCTTTTTGGTATCTCCATACTAATAAAATGTTAAGGCATGGGGATCCTCATTTTCATTTGTTCCAAAGGGAAGAAAAATCAAATCCTGTTGAATGAGAAGAAAACTTATGACAGGAGAAAAGGAAAGTTAATATAAAAGGAAGCTAATTTTCTTCCCTGTTTTCTTCTGGTTCCAAGTATTGGTCTGAAAAAGCCCTGTAATGAGGACTGAGAAAGTCCCAGAAACTTTTCACCTATAAGGTTCACCCCCATAGTGTGTGTGTTGCTGGAAGAAGAGTGTGAGATAAGGGTCTGGCTGCACAGCTTGACCTGTATGTCTGTCTATAGGGATATTCTCTGGGATGACAGATACAAATCACATCAGTTTGTTTTCCTGCACAGCTTAGACTGAGTTGATTCTGAAGGATTAAGGAATTGCCTTGAAATCAGTCACAGTGCTGCTCCTTTGATATTAACCAGCAATGCTCAAAATCAACCTTCTTTAATTAAAAATACTCAAAATTAATCAGGTGCCTTCTTTTTCTTTCTTTTCTTTTCTTTTATTCTTTTACAGAATAAATGTGTATTCTCTTTGTGTATACAACTGACCTGTATAAATCAAGAGCAAACCTCTAAAGTGTGTGTGTGTAGGGGGAATGACTGGTCTGTGAAACCACTAGTCTGCTCCTTGCCAAGACAATCATAGGCAGGACTCAAGATTCAACAACTGCTCATTTTTCAAGTTGATCATTTGCTATGGCTCATGAGTGATGTTATAAATATCCAAATTGCCCTTGGTATAAAAAGGTTCCCTGTACCACTGTTCTGCTCTAAAAGCAGGTCAGTCACTCAGAGAAAACTATTGATTGTTCCTGGGGCCTAGTAACTTTTGTTTCATTAAACTTTGATTTCACTTTACATAAGTGATTATTTCAGTCAACACTCTCTAAGACTTTATGTCCAAATATAGTTCCTTTGGGGTTTGGGGCTTTAACGTATGACTTTGTGGTGAGAACACATTCAGTCTATAGCATCACTCAATAATGAAATTTACAAAATGATGTAATACTTCAGAAATTAATTTTGATACATTAAATTGAATAAGGGATTTATAAATGGCACACGTGATAATGAAATCATGGTACAGATAACACAGATATAGGAAAAACTCCTTCAAAGAAAAATGTCAAATGTAGTTATAATTGCTGATAGCGTGATATAGTTATGAATGAGTACAATTTTTTTCGTTTAAAAATTATTTTCCAGATTTGAACAAGTACACTTAACTTTGAATCCACAGCAAAGGAATTACATTTGTAGTAATACACTTGCTAATCAAGTCAACAGAAGCTGACTGATAATCTCCTATGTTTGTTATACAGTAACACAGTTAAGGAGGATTCTCAACATCTGGAGACAGCGGTCATGTACAGCGGTCATGTCAGATACTACAGGACAAGTGACCCACCCATAGTAACTGTTTATGGAAGATATATATCTTTTCTTTCAAAAAGGCAACAGCAGAGAAATCCTTATAGCTCCTCTCTAAGCAAGGATACTATGAGTATTTTTTCTCACGAGAATAATTAACTTTTGACAAACGTGTGTCTTCTTCACTGGGAATAAGTATATCATATCTGAAATCTGATTTACTATTACATTTTATTTTCAGAAACGTACTGGATTCACTTCATTTTTTTTTTTTTTGGCAACAAAATACTGAGTTGAGTTCTAGACTGCTAGGCATATCACACAGGTCTGACTCTTTGAGATGTCTACAACTGTAAATTAAATTATTGCAGCATGTAAAGAACAAGTCTGTTTTAAATTTCCAAGCTATTTTCATATGTGCTATTAAAGTACCATAATATTTCATTTTAGATTAATGACACAGGAATAATGACCTTTGAGGAGGAAATAGGAGAGTGATTTCTCAAGATCTGAAGTAATCCATTCTTAATTATGTAGTAATGTCAAGTACAGGCATTGTAGCATTCATAATACCTGTCATGGTGAACAGTTTTACAAAATAATAATTACCTCTCAATGCCTGTTTTTAGAAAATGAATTTGACAAACTTAGTTTGTCATTTCTTTCTAGAGTCTTATTTTTTAAACTGCCCCTGAGTGTGAATAATTCCCTAGCTCTGTCTGCATAAAACTTGGTATGTCTAATTTAGTCACCTTCTCGGTTTTCTGTGCTGCCGTTTTCCCTCACCATCCACTAAGACAATGATCTACGGTGCTACAAGCATGAAGAACATTATTTGGGGGATTTATGTCTCCTCTCCCCTTTATTTTGGGGTAATAAAGTTAAAATAAGAAAATTTTATTCTGAATTAACAGTAAGTTGTCAGGCAGTAAAGGCTTCTCTGTATATCAGTCTATTCAGGCCACTAAAGCCAAGTGCTACACACACACACACACACACACACACACACACACACACACACACACACACACACACACACCATTCTAGAGACTGGGAAGTTCAAGATGAAGCGTTCAACAAATATAATTCCTAGTGATGGTAGGGAGCGGTCTTCTTTTTATAAGACCTCCAGTGCTATGGAAATAGAATCTATCCCGATGATGTCATTTGACCTTAATTCCTTTCTAAAAGTCCTATCTTCAAGTAAAATTACTTTGAGTTCCAGGTATTAAATGTATTAGTTTGGGAGCACACAATTCAATCTATGAAAAGCTAAAGGGATTGTGTAGCCTAGTGAATAAAAGAGTTGTAGACAAAGTCTATGTTGAACTAAATGGCTATGATTTTTGTAGTGAGTTGAGATCAGTGAGTACAGTACATTATTTTACAGTTGTATGAATGAAATATGGAGGAAGCAGAGACATATATGAAAGTAGACCAGGAATCTAAACACCAAACATGGTCTGAAAATACGGTTTTCTATTCTTGAAATGCATTTAAGAAGTATTTCTCTGGAACACATTAATAGATTAAGAGAAGTGGCTGGAAAAAAAACTAAAGGAGTTGTTTTAAGGTTAAAATTCACTGAAGTGAAAACATTTAAATCAAAATATAACTTCTTGGGCAGGGGTAGAAAGCACAATACTTATGCAGAGACTCTCATGCCTGAGGCTGCAATGTCCCAAGTTCCATCTCTGGCAGCATCATAAGCTAGAGCTGAGCAGTGCTCTGATAAAATAAAGACATATACACACATACATACATACATACATACATACATACATACATATCTTCCCTTCATCCTAATTATCTGCACCATCAAATTGAACAGCCCCTTTCTGATCCTTCCTTTATTTCCATCCAATGTAAAGGCTTTGAGTCTGTGGTTGGGAAATGCTATGTTCTACAGAAAGAAGGTGGATAAGACCACAATCATCTCTCAAAGAGCTGTTTGTGAGTTTCAGTACTGTTGAAGAAAAATTTATTTCTTCAATTTTCCATACCAGTCCTGTCTCCCTGTTCTGTTTACTCATTTTGCAATTATCCTTCAAACCCTCTTTTTAAATTTCTGGTTTGTCTTGAGTTATGGAACCAACCTATTCATTAGAGTCACATCACTGTTGTGCACAACAGCAGAGTTTTCTCTTTCTTCCCTTAAAAAATAGATGGGGGGAGGGTGGCCAGTAGTGTGGTGGGTTAAACATACATGGCGCAAAGTGCAAGGAAGGGCTCAAAAATCCTGGTTCGAGCTCCTGGCTTCCAACTTGCCACGAGGGGGTCGCTTCACAAGCAGTGAAGCAGGTCTGCAGGTGTCTATCTTTCTCTCCCCCTCTCTATCTCCCCCCTCTTCTCTCGATTTACTCTGTCCTATCCAACAACAAGAACAATAAGAATAACAACAATGTTAAACAACAAGGGTAACAAAAGGGAAAAAATGGCCTCTAGGAGCAGTGGATTCATGGTGCAGGCACCAAGCCCCAGCAATAACCCTGGAGGAAAATAAAAAGATGGCAAATTTTTAAAAAAGAGTGATAAATTCCTTACTTTACTTCCATTGCTATTTTTTAATCCAGAAAATTTGTTATTATTTTTTTAAATTATAACTAACCACAAGTCTTCCGTTATGTTGATGCACAAATCATCTCTGAGTAGAGTTTAATTTCTGGAGTGCTGATCATGAATCTTACTCCTTTCAATTGCATAGACAATGTCCTCCTCAGGAGAAGAAAATCAGGAAGATGAATGACACTATCATCAGTCAGGGTGATTTCCTCCAAAGACAGATGGAGCAACTTCTGCTCCCTGTTAGACAGACTAACACCAGTCTATGCATATTTATCTGGCAGATACACCTTTCTGTTCGAGATGTCCTCAAAAGAGAACATCTTTAAGACTAAAGAGAGACCCTGGGAGTATTCCAAGAAATGATCCTAGAGGGAACTTACAGAAGATATTGGTGACTTTTGAAATAGATTATTCATTTTGAGATAGTGCATACCCTATTTCTGGAACCATCCGTTCCACCCCGGTTCCATGGCTGCCAGTTCTTAGCAACATCGCCCCGCCAGATATTCGTTGGGATGCGGCATCATCTAAGTTCATTTCCCACGTCTACGCTCGACCGGACCTGCCAATATACGCGGATATCTTCGCCCACCCTGTCCAACGCTTGACGTCTCGTCACCCAATTTGGTCCCCTACGCCTACACTGAACTTCTCTGTTCCAGACTCTTGGAAACAGAGTTGGCAGTCAGCTGAGGTAAAGAACAAACACCTCATCACAGACCCCTGTAAGCATTAACCCGGCTTTGACCTAGCACGTTATGACTGGGCCCTCCTCAATCACTATCGAACAGGCCATGGCCGGTGTGCCGCTATGTTCCATCGCTGGGGAGCCAGAGACTACCCGAACTGCCCCTGCGGCTACAGACAGACTATGACCCACATAGTCAACGACTGCCACCTCTCCAGATTCAAAGGAGGTCTCGAAACTTTACATCAGGCTCAACCTGACGCTGTTGACTGGCTACGGAAGAAGGGCAAATGCTAGAAGAAAAGAAGTGCATATCCTGGGGGTGGTGGTGGTTGTTGCCTCAGGATCCTTGTCAAAACATTGAAATAAGTACTCTTTGATTTCATTATTTTATAATTGATCTTTCTGGACACTTAGTCCTAGGGGATATCCTCAAATAGTGTACCTTAGGGGACTGTAAAGCCATAGCCTAAGAGTGGACATTCTGTTTCTCATCAAAATATGGAGCAAGTCATTAAATCTGCTACTTAGATAATGTCCAAATTAGGAAACTTCAGCATGATTGAACAGAAAAGGTTAGCCCAACATAAAACATTTAGGGTTCATTTAAAATTATGATTGACCATTTTCTCCGTAGGAACAATGCTTAAAACTTTAAATGCATGAATTACTATCTGATGAAATCCCCAGGTAGACATGAGGGACATGGTTTAATGTCATTCTACTCTCACTTCAGACAATTGCTTAGTAGTTCCTCCCTCAAGCTGACATTTCATTTAAATTATATTGAGTATAAGGACTATTATTTATCTCTCTTGGCTAAGTAATGAAAAGTGTGCAGCTTCTGGCCTGTAAAACATTCTCCTTTCTTTTAAATTTTTTTTTTTGTAAACTCAGAAAGTTTTCTAACAAGTTGAGTAAGGCTTGATTCTTTGAGCAAATACAAGGCATATATATTTTTTGCCTCCAGTGTTATTGCTGGGGCTCAGTGCCTGCACTATGAATCCACTGCTGCTGGAGGCCATTTATTCCCAATTTGTTGCCCTTGTTGTCATTATTATTATTGTTGTTATTGCTGCTGTTGTTGGATAGAACAGAGAGAAATCGAGAGAGGAAGGGAGACAAAGAGAGGGAGAGAAAGACAGACACTTGCAGACCTGTTTCCCCACCTGTGAAGCAACCTCCCTGCAGGAGGGAAGCTGGGGGCTCACACCAGGATCTTACACCAGTCCTTGTGCTTTGCATCTTGTGTGCTTAACCTGCTGAGCTATCACCCGACTCCCTAAACAGAATATTTTTGAAAATAATACTATAAGAAACAAAGGACTGGGGAGTCTGGTGGTAGTGCAGTGGGTTAAGCGCACGTGGTACAAAGTGCAAGGACCAGCATTAGGATTCTGGTTCGAGCCCCCAGCTCCCCACCTGCAGGGCAGTCTATTCACAAGGGGTGAAGCAGGCCTGTAGGTATCTTTGTCTCCCCCTCTCTGCCTCCCCTCCCTCTCTGTCTCTCTCTGTCCTATCCAACAACGATGATAACAAGAATAACTACAATAAAACAACAAGGGCAACAAAAGGGAATAAATAAAATACATAAATAAATGAAAGAAAGGTCTGGAAGTTCTTAAGCACACTCACCAATGCCTCTCTTTATAAGTCTGATGGGCTCCTTCAAGTTTAAAATGATATGTTCCTGAGATCTTGACAGCTCACTCAGCCCCTCACTGCCCAGTTCCTGCTGTCACCTTGGAAGATTCCTTTATTAAATAACCTCTTTCATGCTACTCTAAAGAAGTATGGCTTGTTCTACTTGGGCAACAAGGGTTCAGGGTTTAACAACCCATCACTCAGTTAAATTTTCCTAAGTGATGCTGGTTGGTTCTTTGGTTCCTTTCATCCTATCTAAAAACCATTTGCAAACAAAAGGTTTGTGTTTTGTTGCTCTCAGCTGGGGTCTAAAATCATAATCTTCTTCAGATACTTTGCAATTTCTCTTCAATGCTCTGCATTCTTTTTTCTTATATTGCTATATATATACCCTATAGCCCTACCTATAGATTTGGGTATTCTGTTATAAACAGATGAATTTGAAATAAATAAGTATATATATTATTTATTTTTAAATTTTCAGCTACTATATATCACACAAACATTCTGAATTTTTAGGAATGCTAACAAAAACAACCATATGTGACTCTGTTAAATGATGGTCCTTTCCCAAAGCAGACAGAAAAGCACTTATTTTGAATTTCCATATAAGGAACAATTTTTGAGAAACACAGTCCTATTTTTAAGTGTTTTTTCCTCTTAAAACGAGAAAGTACTTTTGCATGAAATATGCTCATTTATGTTAATGCAGCCCTTTCTTTTGGTGATCATTTTTTCTTGCTGCGATCAATTTAGGAATTTCAAATATTCTATTTCCAAAACCTTGGTTTCACATTAAGTTGGGGAAACAAATTGCATTCTAAACCCATGAGACACTGGGTGCGGGGCAAAAAGGGAATTTACAAACTTGAAAGAAAGAGAAATTTGGGGCTGGGCAGTGACCTGATTGAGTGCACATGGTACAATGCACAAGCACCCGGGTTCAAAGACCTCCTACACCTTACCACTGTCCCCACCTGCAGGGGGAAAGTCTCACAAGTAGTGAAGTAGTGCTGCAGGTATCCATCTTCCCCCTTCCCTCTCAATTTCTCTGCCTCTATTCAATAAGTAAGTGGATGAAAAATGAGTATGAGAACCGAAACAAACAAAGAAATCTTTAAAATGAAAAGGAATCCACCCCAAACCCTTCCTCTACTTCTGAAGATTAAGTATGCTCTAGGGCGTAGGAGCTTGGAAGCACCAGTAATCCCTAAAATTCTTGTGTCTTTCTTTGCACTTGACATGATTTCCTTTTAATGATGAACTGACATACAGTAACATGGATTATCACCAAATCTTGCCCAGGCAGAGACCATCTGAAATACAAACCTTCTCTAGGCCCTTTACACACATGTCAACAGGGGTACAATTCCCACCACCAGAGTTCTGAATCCCCAATCTCTCTATAGTAAGCTACGGTAGTTTTCCCAAGGTAGCAGATATGGGTGATTATTTCTACAACTAGCTGTTCATATTTGTATATAATTGCCCCCCTTTTGTTTTTAAAGGTCTCATATTCTCTCCTTTTCAAACTACATGTAATCTTATTACTACACTGGATCCAAATGTCCCTCTATTTTTCCATTTCTCTCTCCAGGTCCTGATGGAGTTGGAATTCTGAGTCCTCTTATTCTCTTCCTCCTATCGCTCTTCTACATCTCAGTTGCCATACATATCTGATGCAATCAGATGTGTTCAGGGTGGAATGGTTGCAGACCACTATCATACACTTCTCATTATTGCATAACCTTTCTATTTTTCATCACAGAAAGTCAAAGAAATCATTTAAAAAAAAAAAACACCTCACATTAGTTCACTCCTTTGCTCAGTCTTTAAGTGGGTGCCCAAGTCATTAAGTAAGAATATAGTTACAACATAATCCATATATTTCTTGAGCATATCTAGTTAAAATGTCACAATTACATTAGTAAAGACTAATTTTTATGATTTTGTGATAGAAACACTACGAATCTGTGAAATTTGCTTTATGTAAAAGAATTTGAAAGTTAAAAGAAATGCAGTGAATTGATTTTTTAAAAGCATATCTATGTTTCAATATGATCTAATTTACTCAGGAAGGTAATGTAGCAGCAATCCACATTGCTATTGAGTTTAAATATTCCCACTCATAATCACTGTGATGCATAATATATGAAGTCAGAAGCAGGACTGTGCTGGTAAAACAAACCTCCTTTAAAAAGTGCTCACAGGGACTGGGTGGTGGCACATTTCATTAAAAGCATGCACTATAAATGCTCAAGAACCTGGGCTCAAGACCCTGGTCCCCACCTGCAGAGGGAAAGCTTTGCGAGTGTCAAGCAGTGCTGCAGGTGTCTCTCTCCTTCTCGAACACCTCTTCCCTCTCAATTTCTGGCTGTCTCTATCCAATAAATAAAGATAATATATATACTTAAATTTAAAAAGTGTTCACAAATAAAACAAATCAAATGTAAAGCATATACATATTTTCTTAGGAAAAGTGAAACAATCAATTGTTCTTGGGTATGAGAGGACGTATCTTTCATATCATTACATTTCCATCAAAGTCATCATTATTTAAAAAAAGAATAGTATCAGTAAAACAATAATGTTCCAGACAATCTGACACATATTAGACAAAACAAATCTGTGGAATAGAATAGAGAGTACATCATATCTTATAATTCTTCTTGAGTACTTATGTAAATGAGTAAAGTAGTTGACTAACAGCACATCTTACATGCAGTGATACAGTATGAGAGGTGGATACATTACATTTTACTCTATATGAACATTTTTACAACTAAAAACAATAAAAAGTGAGAGAGTGATAATACAAGTTAACGGAATTAATTGCTAATCTTTTGAGATGTTCTTCAATTTGTGGAAATTATTCTATTTCATAATTTCTATAGCTGCCAGGGAATCAAAAAAGAGTTGTGGATTATTTAGTACTGACTCAACTGTAAAGCATTGAGTCTTCATACTATTTTGATCTTACGAGTACTATGATGATTTACCCTCCTTTATATCTCTCACCTTTCAGTCACCAAGTTGCAGCTGCTACTCTGATTCCATCCTGAATTCCCTGTGCAAATATCTCAGCAATGTGTCCCAGAACCTCACCTCTCCAGAGCTCTACCACACTAGGGAAAGATAGAAACAGGCTGGAGGTATGGATCAACCTGCCAACACACATGTCTAGCAGAGAACCAATTATAGAAGCCAGAACTACCCCCTTCTGCACTCCAAAAAGAATTTTGTTAGATACTCTCAGAGGGGAGGAAATGTTAGGAGAAGATGACCAGAAGGCTCTGAACCCCAATTCTATTAAGACCCAAAGAGTGAAGAGGAAAAAAGGAAGGGCATTTAGAAGTAGCAATACACATAGAAAGGAAAAGAAGGTAGGGCCGTAGAAAAATAAGGGCAATTCCTAGCTTCCTTCTACCCTAAAATCCCTAATCTCATCTGCTGTAATCCTATTTTTTGGTTCTTGTTCATTAACCATCTTGTCTCAATTTAGGTCATACCAACCTTCCAGACACCAAGTTACAGATGCCACCATGATTCAATCCTGACTTCTCTGGGCAAACAACCTCACTAATGTGTCCTGGATCCTCGAATCTCCAAAGCTCTGGTCGACTAGGGAAAGATACAAACAGTCCAGGGGGAGTCGGGAAGTAGGACATCGAGAAATCGAGAGAGGAGGAGGAAGAGGAGGAGGAGGAGGAGGAGGAGGAGGAGACAGAGAGGGGAAGAGAAACACAGACACCTGAAGACCTGCTTATCTCTTTGTGAGGCGACTCCCCCCTTCAGGTGCGTAGCCAGGGGGCTCGAACTGGGATCCTTAAGCGGGTCCTTGTGTTTTGCACCATTTGTGCTTAACTTGCTGCACTACAGCCCGACCCCTGGAAATTAAATTTACAGTGACATTTATCAACTGCTGAGAAAAATAATTTTAGTTTTGAGGAGTTTCTATTATTGTTGATAAAGCTATATCCACTTAAGTCATATGATCTTTTTCTAAAACAGGATAGTGAAGCAATGTCAAACTTACTATCTTTGATTGGGTTTTGATCTTTGCCAAGATAAAAGGGATTCAAAAGATTAGTGACAGCAAGACATGGGGATGATTGCAGTACTTCTTACAAAGTTTACCTGAGTAAAGTATTACTGACAGAACAGTCTTAGAAGGTATTCAGTTATTAATAATTGCAATCATTTCCACAGCAGACTAGAATCCACAATGACAGTGTCATATTTTATCACTTAATGTCTGTCCGTGTGACAATAGCAAAGCTCTGAATGATAAGTTACTCTAATCAGAGTCTTTAGGCTACAAAACCTCTTAAGGTGACAAAAATAAAAGTGATTTTTAAAATGAAAATATTGATGAAGGTAAAGAAACAACATCTTAATAAAATCAGGATGAGCTGCTAAGTAAAATATTAGCTTTGCTAGTCCTTTGACTTTGTCCACATTATTTAAAAATAATGTCCAGCTCAGAGGCTGGGCAATAACGCAGCAGGTTAAGCGCACATGGACCTGCTTAAGGATCCCGGTTCGAGCCACCAGTTCCCCACCTGCAGGGAGGTTGCTTCGCAAGTGGTGAAGCAGGTCTGCAGGTGTCGATCTTTCTCTCCTCCTCTTTGTCTTCCCCATCTCTCTCGATTTCTCTCTTTCTTATCCAACAACAGCTATAATAACAATAACAAATTGTAAGTAGGGCACCAAAGTAAAAACCCAGTGGTGAGGGGTAGGCATGTAGCTTCCTGGGCCAGTGGGGGGTGGGAGTGGGCGGGAGGGATGGGTCACAGTCTTTTGGTGGTGGGAATGGTGTTTATGTACACTCCTAGCAAAATGTAGACATATAAATCTGTAGCTAATTAATATGAGAGGGGGAAATCAATTGTATGTCTCAAAGTTTCTCAAAAGACAAACTGAATCTTTTTAATATATAGGCTATGTATTTGATATGCGGACTCTCTCAAAAGCCTAGACCAAGTAGATTAGAAGCTTCCAATAGCACAGCTATATACAAGATACTGGGTACTGTCCAGCAAACCATAACAAGGGACTTTTCAAAGTTAACCCAATTAACAAATAATGTGATGATAATATTAACTATTGAGTGTCTTTTTGAACCCTAAGACAGCAGGAACCTCTCATCTTCACTATAGAGCCCCTACTTCCCCCAGTCCTGGAACCCTTGGATAGGGCCCACTTTCCCGTATGCATCTCCCAATCCAAACCAAATAACATTGCATCTGCCGATCACAACCTAACCAAAGCAACGATTGCTACCTCAACATGCTTCACCTCAGAATGTATCCAGAGACTTCACGTGTGGAATGACAACCCTTCAGCTTCATTACTCGGGTGAGACCTTTCCTTTAATAGTACACTCTAATTTCATCTCAGGTAGTTCACTTTCTAACAAAGTCCCATAACCTAGATATACACCAGTTTCTGTGAGAGAGAGCTTATGTGCACACGTATCCATAAACTACTGCAAAATATATACCTGAAAGCAGGACTACACTAGAGTTTGCAGTGAGTACCTCCCTAACACTTCCTCTCCACTATTCCAAGCTTGGGATCCATGATTGCTCAACAAATTGTTTGGCTTCATATGTTAACTCTGTTTTCAATCACCAGGTTCCAGATGCCACCAGGATGCTGGCTAGGCTTCCCTGGATTGAAGACCCCACCAATGTGTCCTGGAGCTCAGCTTCCCCAGAGTCACACCCTACTAGGGAAAGAGAGAGGCAGACTGGGGGTATGGACCGACCAGTCAACGCCCATGTTCAGCGGGGAAGCAATTACAGAAGCCAGACCTTCTACCTTCTGCATCCCTCAACGACCCTGGGTCCATGCTCCCAGAGGGATAGAGAATGGGAAAGCTATCATGGGAGGGGGTGGGTTATGGGGATTGGGTGTTGGGAATTGTGTGGAGTTGTGCCCCTCCTACCTTATGCTTTTGTTCACTAATCCTTTCTTAAATAAAAAATTAAAAAAAAAAAATTAAAAAAAAAAGAAAAAACAATAACAACCACAACAAGGGCAACAACAAGGGCAACAAAATGGGAAAAGTAGCCTCTAGGAGCAGTGGATTCACAGTGCTGGCACCGAGCCCCAGCGATAACCCTGGAGGAAAAATAATAATAATAATAATTATTATTATTATTATAATTATAATTATTATTTCCAGCTCTCTGCTTCAACAGAGTATACCAGGTATTATCTCTGATCTCATGAATTTCCATTTTGTTGTTCATTACTTCATGTTTCTTGTTCACTGGCTAAGTTACTTGCTAGTTTTGATATAATTTCATCTGCTTGTGTACAAACTAAAATGTATGTGAATTACTCATTCATCACATAAATATTTAGAAAAGTCTACTTCTAAGATATTCAGTCTTAAAATTCAATACACAGTGCTGGAGGAGTGGGTAGAATAAGCCATTCTGATATAATAGTGAGCATATGTGATAAATATGAACAGTCTAAATATAGAATCTTGCAAATTTTTAAAATGACTCCTAGTTAATTATATACTAGTTCTTTAGATATTTTCTGATTAAAGGAAGTTAACGCCAAGGGAAAACTTAGTAGACAATGCAAAGTGCAATACTATGTAATAAACTCAAGGTATATTACAGGTACTATTAATAGCCTTCTCAATAGATGTTTTATATAGTGACAAAATTACAGATTTCATAAAGATTTTAATTTTTCTCTTCTAGAACCCAGACACTCAGGGATACTGGGAATTTTGAAAGCTGCCTTTATATTATTTTAAAAGCTTCACCTGCACTAATGTAAAACTCTAAATCATAATAAGAAAAAGCACTGCCTGAACTCTTTCAAATAATTCCCTAAAATGGCATAAAAAGAAGTTATGGCTTTATCATAGCTCTATTCATCCCCTCAGAGAAGAATTGTCTACAAGGCCAACACATCTTGATCCCAAAAGGAAACAGAAAGACCATCATTATAAGCATTACTGACTTGTATCTTTAGGGATGTTCAGTATTTGAGTCTCTGCATGTGTTTTGCTCTTCATTTTCCTACAGTAGTAATTGAGAAAAGCTTAAGTTATTAACAGTTTCCTTAGTGTAGAACAGGCTTATACGAACAGGTTATTAGGACAAATCAAGTTCTCCAAACACACTTTAGCTTCACTGATGAAAACAATTTATGGCAAAGAAGAAAACTATTCTTCGGCCACTAACTTAATGCCCAGCTAACTGACTATAAGTTTTTCATTGATCCTCATGAGCTGAATGTAATAAGCATAGTTTTTTTTTTTAATGTTCTTCACACAGATTCTTGAACTTTTTATAACATAAATAGTGAGAATCCGATGGTCTTCTACTGAAAACAAAAACTGTCATCCATATGAAATTTGATAATGAAAGTTGATAATGCCATGCACAAGGGATGTGGATATGGACCCACATTTACATTCAGCTTTAAGGCAGTTTTTGATTACTTTTAAAACTCGGATAACAAATACATCCCTATACCTCAAAAGGCATCTTTTTAAAATTGAAAACTTGCTAATGGTACTTTTATCTATTTCTTTTTCAGCGGACAGTGCAAATCAACAGTTACAGTCTAAAGGAAAGATTTCAGAGGCTAAAACAGTCTGTAGCCCAATGAAAAAAGAAGTCTCCATTGTGGTTAAAGCAAACAACTAGGTTGCCACTATTCACTGGTGAAAAGGTAGAACTACCTGAGCAGCAGGAGAAACGATCTCAGCTGAAGCTCCTATATTGCCTGACAAAAGACCATGCCTATATCTGATATTCTACCTAAAAAAGTAGAAATGTCCAGATAAAATCTAACTTTTGGTATAAACTGAGCAACTGTGAAGGAATGATATTTAACAAATTTTGGTAGTTGCACCATGAAATAAACTTTACAATAAAAGTGTTGCCAAATTATAAAATCTCTTTGCATTCTCATTGTAAGTTAAGATCAGGATGTGGTTTGGGTGGCAACTTGTATGGTAGTCAGTAATACTTTGGAACTTCAGGTCACTGTCTTGAAGAGGAGACATGTAGAAGATGCTGTTAGTTTGATCAATAAACTTCTGTGGAAATTGATATTAATCGTGGTTCAGGAGGTGGCACATTGGACTCTCAAGCATAATGTCTTGCGTTCAGTCCCTGGCAGCACAAGTACCAGAATAATGTCTGGTTCATTCTCTACCTTCTCTTATCTTTCTCATTAATAAATAAATCAAATCTTAAAAATAAAAGAAATGGATAATACTGCCTTAGGACCTGCAGTTATACCACTTAAACCCTTCCCCCACATTTGTTCCTGAAAGTTAACACTAAAGTGACTTGGTCCTTCAACAAAGTCTGTACTTGGGTTCTTTATGCAGTCAATGTACACATGATTTTTAGCAGTTACCACCACGATTGCTATTTTTTTTTTTTCCCTCCAGGGTTATTGCTGGGCTCGGTGCCTGCACCATGAATCCACCGCTCCTGGAGGCCATTTTTCCTTTTTGTTGCCCTAGTTGTTGCAGCCTTGTTGCGGTTATTATTGCCATTGTTGACGTTGCTTTGTTGTTGGATAGGACAGAGAGAAATGGAGAGAGGAGGGGAAGACAGAGAGAGAGAGAGGAGAGAAAGATAGACACCTGCAGACCTGCTTCACCGCCCGTGAAGCGACTCCCCTGCAGGTGGGGAGCCGGGGGCTCGAACCGGGATCCTTACACCGGTCCCTGCGCTTTGCGCCACGTGCGCTTAACCCACTGCGCCACCGCCCGACTCCCCACTATTGCTATTATTATTGAAGTGGACAAGAACAGCAATGAAAAGATAGTTTAGGGACCATTATGACAAAATAAGAAGAAAACAAAGTGATGAACATGACTTGTATTGGGGAAGGACATTTAACATACAGACTAGTGGAAATATTAGAGCAGTAGTTCAATGCCTTGGTACACAGGACATTTATTATTCTAAGAGCTTTTTAAAAATATCTGAAGTCCAAATTCTACTCTCAGAGGTATTCTCAGGTTGCTGATACAACTGAGTTACGAGTTCTTTTAAGAATCTCTGGGTCAAAGGAATTGATGGGTTAGATGTGAAGGGACTGAAGAAGGAAGTATCTTGCATCAAAACCTTCTGGTGGGGCTGGGAAGTGGAGCACCTGGTTCATTGCACTTATCACCATGTACAAGGTCTGGGCTTCAAGCCCCAGCTCCCGACCTGAAGGGGGAATACTGCATGAGCTGTAAAGCAGGTTTGCAGGTTTCTTTCTCTCCCCCTCTCTGTCTCCCCTCCCCTCTCAATTTCTCTCTGTGTCCTGTGAAATAAAATAAAATAAATAGAAATAAAATGGAAAATAGGTGCTGGGAGTGGTCGATTTATAGTGCAGCGCAGGCCTCAAGCCACAGCAATAACTCTGCTGGCACAAAAACCAAACCAAACAAACAAAAATGAAAAAAAACCCAAACATATGGTGACCTATGAGAGATTAACTTTGATGCTACAATTGTAATTATTTTGCATTGCCATGAACCATGCCCAAACAAGCTGGCAGACCTATAACATAAATTATATATATATAATGTTTTATTAAGGAGGGGTAATGTAATGGCTTACAGTTTTCACTTAGGCAACTGCACACAAAATTTGCTTTACTGTGTTTCACCTTATTGTTACTCATAGAAACTTTATCAGATCTCTTACAAATGGAAGGTTTTGTGGCAGCCCTGCACTGAACAAATCCCGTCAGTGCTGTAATTCCAACAGCATGTGCTCAATTTTTGTTTCTTTGCCACACAATGAAAATTCTCTCAGTATTTCAAACTTTTTTTTTTTTGTTGTTGTTGTTGTTGCTGGGACTTTATGCTGTAGACCAACTTCTTTAGTTAGGAGATAAAGAGCGATGAAGATGGGGAGAGGAGTAGGGAGAAGGAGGGAGGAGAGAGTGAAGAAAGGAGAGAGAGAAAGGCACACTATTGCACTGAAATATCTCGCAGTGATGAAGTTTTCCCATGTGGTGTACTGGGGACTTGAACCTTGGGTTGTGCACATGGAAAAGCAGGCAGCTGCCAGGTGAGCCATATTGTCATGACCCAAACTTTGTTTTATGATTATTATATCCCTTATGGTGATCTATTACAGGTTATTTGATGTTATTGTTGTAACTATTTTGGATTGCCATGAGCTATGTCCAAACAAGCTGGCAGAACCTATAAGATAAACACTGCGTACAATCTTTTAAAAAATGTTTTATTGAGGGGGGTTAATGGTTTACAGTAAATATAGTTGTTGGCATATTTGTACAATTTCTCAGTTTTCTGCTAAACACTCTTACCCCCAGCCTAGGCCCTCTTCCACCATCATGCACTATGATCTAAAAGCCACCCCACACAACCAGTCCTTTAGTTTGGTGCAATACATCAAACTCAGTCCAAGTTATTCCAACTTTGATGGCTCTACTGGCCAGCTCCCCCCCACCACCACCCCCGCACCTCCTTTTCATTAGGTTTTCTAGGGAGGACATGCCACTATTAAAATTAGGCTGATTAACAACCCTATAATGGCTACTGAATCTGCAAATGAAAGGCAGAGTCTCACATCTTTCACTTTTAAGTGAAAAGCTAGAAATGATTAAGCTTGTTGCACCAAAGCAAAAAAAGCAAAGTTCTCTGGAGGAGGGACCTTTCTAGTCCTGGTGCATGATGGTGGAGGAGGTTCTAGGCTGGAGTGAGAGAGTTTTGCAGAAAATTGAGAAATTTTTACCCATGTATCAACTGTACTTACTGTAAACCATTAATCCCCCCAATGAAAAAGCAGGAAAAGAAAAAAAGTAATAGAGATATGTGGAGGGAAGACTGAAAATAGATTTTGAAAGATTTTTACCCCTTTATTTTGAAACTGATAAACTGGCCGCAGAGAAATGTTACTAATATCTATCGTGCAGAAGGGTCATTTAGCCAGAAAGAAAAAGTCTAAAAAATAGGGTTACTAAGCAATAGCCCTATTTTTTTTTAAAAAAATTATTTATAAAAAGGAAACACTGACAAAACCATAGGCTAAGAGTGGTACAACTGCACACAATTCCCACCACCAGAACTCCGAATCCCATCCCTTCCCCTATTAGTTTTACTATTCTTTAACCCTTTGGGAGTATGGACCCATGGTCATTATGGGGTGCAGAAGGTGGAAGGTCTGGCTTCTATAATTGCTTCCCCGCTGAACATGGGCAGGTCGATCCATACTCCCAGCCTGTCTCTCTCTTTCCCTAGTGGGTCAGGGCTCAGCAGGGCTCCAGGATACTTTGGTGGGGTCCTCTGCCCTGTTTCTGTATCTGCTTCTGTTTCTCTACCTTTAGGTCTGAGTCCTCTCTGTTTCCATCCCTATCTCCCCCATTATATCTGAAAACATAATAAATGAAATCCAACAACCACTTGTTCCTAATTATTACAGTTGATTGAACTATATGAAAAAAGAAGTTATTAAGCTTAGTGAGGAAGGAATATCAACAGTTAAGATAAGCCAAAAGTTAGACTTCTTGAATCAAACAGTTAACCAAGTTGTGAATACACATAAAAAGTTACTGAAGGAAATGAAAAGTGATACACTAGTGTACACAGAAACAATATGAAAGCAAAATAGCCTGATTACCGATAAGGAGAGTGAATGAATGAGTCATCTGGCTAGAAGATCAAGTCAGCCACAACATTCTCTTAAATGAAAGCCTAGTGAAGCTCCAGGTCCTAACTCTCTCCAGATACATTATGGCTAAAAAAGATGGGGAAACTGCATAAGTTTTTGGTGCAAACATCGGTGACTTCATGAGGCTGAAGTAAGAAGTGTGTTCAATAGCTAAAACAGACTTTCTAGCTTATTCCAACATGAAGACCCCAAATCTCATCTGCTATAGTCTTATCTTTAGGTTCCTGATTATTAAACGATTTCTTTTCAGCCACCAAATTAAAGATGCCACCATTACGCCAATCTGATTTCTCTCGTCAGATGACCTCACCAACGTGTCCCATAACCTCACTTCTCTAGAGCCCTTCCCCACTAGGGAAAGAGAGAAACAGGCTGTGGTTATGGATCCACCTGTCAATGCTCATGCGCAGCAGGGAGAAGTAATTACAGAAACCAAACCTTCCACCTTCTATAGCCATAAAGATTTTTTTCATACTCCCAGAGGGATAAAGAAGAGAAAACCTTAAATGGAGGGGATGGAATATGGAACTCTGGTGGTGGGAATAGTGTGGAATTGACCCTTCTCTCACAGTCTTGTTAATCATTATTAAATTACTAATTAAAAAAAGTATAAAAAGAAAGAAAGAAAGAAAAAGTGTTCATTGAAAAACAGTGCAAGGTGAAATAGCAGCGTTACTGCAGTAGCTTTAGAAAATTATCATAAAGGTCTAAGACAAATTATGATACTTGGTATGCTAAATAACAAATTTTCAATGTAGATGAAACAGCCTTATCTTGGAAGACAACTTACGAGAGGGGAAGGCAATGCTTAGCCTTAAAATGCCAAAGAGTAGGCTGACACTCATGTTGGAGGCTAATGCAAAATGATAACTTCAGATTGAAGCAAGGCTTCAATGACCATTCTGAAAAGATTAGGGTCTTAAGAAATGCGTGAAATCTACTCTTCCTGTGCTCTATAAGTGGAACAACAAAGTCAAGATGACAACACATTTGTTTACAACACAGTTCATGGAGTATTTTAAGCCTGCTGATGAGACCTATTGCTCAGAAGAGAGAAGCTCATTTCATGATACTGACAATGCAATTAGCCACCACAGAGCTCTGGTAAAGATGTGCAAGAGGAGTGATATTGTTTTGGTATCTTCTCACAACACTCATTCTATACCTCATTATTCCATGAAGAAATGGTTTTAACTTCAAGTCTTATTATTTACAAAATATATTTTGTAAGACTATTGTTGCCAAAGACAGTCGTTCCTTTCATGTTCTCTGGGCAAACAGTTGAAAGGCCTCACCATTCCAGATGCCGTGACAGAATGTCATGAATTTATATTATACAGGTAATTATTTTATATTATAATTTACTTTATATTATACAGGTAATTATTTGTCTATTTGTGCATAAGACTCAGCTCATCACTTCAGTATATGCAGTGCTCTGACACAAACTCATGCTTGCAAGTCCTGCACTTTACTACTGCACCTCCTTCTAGGCTACTAGAATATCAACACTGACATGAATTCTGACAAAGTTGATTCCAACTCTGTGGATGACTTTCTGAGGTTCAATACTTTAGTCATACAAGTAACTGCAAATAATGTAAAGCTCAGATATAGGGAGTCTGAAGATATGGCCCAATTGCTGAGATCTCCTAATAAACTTGAATTGATAGGAAGTTGTTTCTTATGGCTGAACAATCAAAATGGTTTCTCAAACTGCAATCTACTTCCAATGATGTACTGTGAACAGCACTGAAACAAAGGTTTTATTTATGGAACAGAGACCTTATTATAGGAGCAAAACTCTTTGTTGACTCCAGGAAAAACAACCAATTCTACTTCATGTATGAGATGAAAGCTGGGTACAGAGCAGTGACTCAGTGATAGAGAACCTGTATGTGTGAGACCCTTAATACCACCAAGACAAACTGAGTCAGAATTAAATGAGTCATGGAGTAGTGCCTTGGGCTCTCTCTTTTTTAAAATAAATAAATCAAATGGAAATTGAAGATATTTTTATAAAGGAAAGGTGACCTGCTGAGTTTAGTACATCACTATTGTGAAATTATTTATTTCTTTTCCCCTCCCTCTATTCATCTTGCCTTCTTTCCTTATAAAATGTGTAATAATACCCATATTAGGAAGAAGACAATTTTTCCAAGGTCCTAGTAAAACTTGGTCTCACATCTGATAAAATCTCAAGTGTGTGTGATTTCCTACATGTGCTTTTCAGTAACTTTTGTTAAGTGGCATGGGAACTGGAAGTTGCTATAGGGTTTGACTAGGAAAAGAAAAGATTTATATAGAAAAAAATTCTAAATATCTGCAAACATGAAAACAAGATTACCATAGCACTAACAAAAGTTAAGAAGTATAAACAAGGGAGTCCGGCAGTAGCGCAGCGGGTTAAGCGCACGTGGCGCAAAGCGCAAGGACCTGCGTAAGGATCCTGCTTCGAGCCCCTGGCTCCCCACCTGCAGGGTGAAGCAGGTGGTGAAGCAGGTCTTCAGGTATCTATCTTTCTCTCCCCCTCTCTGCCTTCCCCTCCTCTCTCCATTTCTCTCTGTCCTATCCAACTACAATGACATCAATAACAACAACAATAACCACAATAAAACAACAAGGGCAACAAAAGGGAAAATAAATAAATATTTTTAAAAATTAAAAAAAAGAAGTATAAACAAGAAAGGGGACCAGGTGGTAGTGTCCCTGATTAAGCATAGATATCACCATGCACAAGCATTCAGGTTAGAGCCACCTGTGGGGGGAAGCTTCACAAGCGATCTAAGCAGGTATGCAGGTGTCTTTCTCTCTCCATCTCTATCTCCCTTCCCTTCTCAATTTCTCTCTGTCCTCTCAAATAAAAGGAAAAATTTGGGAAAAAAAAGCTTAAACAGGAAACTAATATAACTTATGATAAGTTTCCCTTAGAGAGAACACACAACCCTTCCAAAGACACATATAGAGAGAACTCAACCAAGTAGTATTAATTGAGTCAAATCAGGAGTCACATAAGCCACCTTATGAGAATCCAATTCCAGAGTATTCCCTTCAAGAGACTTCATTAAATAATAAAACTGTCAGATACATTTTAGGTTTATTTTTTTAATGTCATATCTATGTCAGAATGCATCAAGGGAGAAGTCACGAAAAACTAGAGATGAAATGATCAGTAATTAATTCACATATGTATTCACTCAGTACATAATTCAGTTCTCAGTTTTATCTAGACCTAGAAATTTTTTGGAAAAAAGTTTCTTTTCTGTTGAAATTTTAAAATAAAGTTGCTAAAATGGTGATCAGTTGTATTTCGTATACTTGATTCCCACAAAGGAGTAGATAAATCATTTTATTTTTCAGTATGAGCATAGAATCTTCCCTTTAAATTGGAGTCTCATATGTAATATTATCAAATCATTCCTAAGCAGAAAAGATAAAAATCACATCTGATGCATGAATTTCAGTCTTCAGAACATATTCTATTCTTGGTAAAGTACAATAACAATAGGAGTGAGGTAAGATTTGAAAGTGGGGGTAAGCATAAATGAGAAGTTTTACATACCTATTCCAGGTAGGGTCATCAAACCAATCCAATGTATCAAGAACTGTGTTGTGTGCTGAATTTCTCTTGCAGAAAGGAATCAGGTGCCATGCTACCACAAAAGCTGAAAATAAGACAAAGACAAGTGGTTAAGTCAGGCTAAAACAAGATAAAAAAGCAAAGGACACTTGGATCACTAAATTGTGAGATGACATTTTAATTAAATGATAGAGTTCATCACAAGAAGTTATCCCAGTACATATTTCCAAACATATTTCATCAAATAACACTTTTGTTCTAAAATACCCGTTATCATCCTGCAGAATGAATGATCCCCAGCACTGACTGGGGAAGCAATGAACTTGTGTAACCAACTTCTCTATACAGATGACACAGATGTCTCATCTTGTGACTATGTGTTCTCATTCTGAAATATCTGATAATTGAGAATACAAGTTTCCCCTATTATAATGAAGTTATACTTTAATTTCATATGGAAGGGTATCTATGCTTTAAATTCCCTTAAGTTTTATAGCAATTAGTCAATGAATCATTCACCTTACTAATTTAATTCATAGTTATTTATAAATTTTCTAAACTTTAGAAATACTGTGAGGAGGGGGAGAGAAAGACTGCGAGCGGGAAAATTCAAGGGACTCTTAGTCCTTAGTATTATTCATAGTGCTCCCATGTGGTTCCAGGGATCAAACTCCATGCCTCACACATCGATAACATGTGCTATATCAATGAACCCCTTGCTAGGTGCCATATATTTTCATTCAATTTCATGACAACAAGTATCTGGCATTCATCATTTTCACTGACAAGAGCCAGATACTAGGTTGACTAAAAGAATAGAAGTTGGCCTTTTCCTTAGAAATCCAAGTCAGGTGGAAATGACCAAGTTAGATGTTGACCAACTTCTAAGAACTACCTGTCTATAGTGTAGAAAGGGTACAGAGGTGGTGTCACCAAGAAGAGAGTGCTTAAAACTGAGCCTTAAATTCTGAGTACAAGAGTGAAAGAGGGCCCAGGAATGAGGAGGAGGAAGAATATACAAAGGTAGCATATTCAAGGGCAGGGAGCAGTGGGTGACAATGGGATGTTCTGAAAGCTGCCTTAATGTCATGCAAGAATGTGAGGGAAGTATAGCCTTCTGACTTCATTCTCTCTGAAAGCTGGGATAATATTACCTAACCTCCTCTCTGTTTAGGGGAAACTGAGGTCCAAGGACTTGCCCAAGACCATAAAGTGATGTCTCTCGACTAGTCTGACTCTCCTTCTGCTTCAGGAAGAGGCTTGTTCCAGGATTCATGTGTTGCAGTACAATGATAACAGAGGTGTGACTATCACAAGCACTTCCTCTCAATGCTTTCCTATGTTTGTGTGGAGAGCTGCACAACTGAACTGAATTTACTGTCACCTTCACTGTTTCAGGAATGCAATCGGGGGGTGAGAAATGTTTGTTTGTTTTTACCTTGTGAGGTTTTTTGTTTGTTTTGTCCTTTTAAAAATTTATTTTATTCATGATTTAATAATGATCAACAAGATTGTGACATAAGAGGGGTACAATTCCATACAATTCCCACCACCAGAGTTCTATATCCTATTCCCTCCATTGGAAACTTCCCAATTCTTTATCTCTCAGGGAGTGTGGAAAAAGGATCTTTATGGGGTGCAGAAGGTGGGAGATCTAGCTTCTGTAATTGCTGTCTCCTCTGGACATGGGCATTGACAGGTTGATCCATATCCCTAGCCTATTTCTATCTTTCCCTAGTGAGGTAGGGTTCTGGGGAGGTGGGGGTCCAGGGTTCATTGATGAGGTCAGGTTAGTGTCACGGTGGCATCTGCAACTTGGTGGCTAAAAAGCATTAAAATATAAAGCAGAATAAATTGTTCAATAATCTGGAACCTAAAGGTGAGAGTGTAACAGATAAGATTTTGAGTCTTCATATTGGAAGAAACTCAGAAGTCTATTTTAGCTATATTCTGATGGGCCCGTGACTTTACCAATATTTTCCTGGGCTCCTGTGCTAATTATGAATAGACATGGGCCCTGGTTCAGATCAATGGGGTTTATAGCTAGTGGTATGTATATAATTTTCCCATATGGGGAGCTACTCTCTACCCTGATCCAGCTTTCTAGTCCTACACCCAACTCTGACACAATTCTCCCAGACAATACTTTTATACCACCTGCATATTATCTTGTGAGTTTTTATCTTTTTCAGTAAGACTTCTCTGTGTGGCCATTTCACTTATGTGGCTGACTTCTCTGTGTTATCCAGTAACAGTGGAAAAGCTGGTCACTGTCTAATTCTAGCTGTGGCCTTCAAATTCATTCTGACTTAACTATTGCATGTGAGCCTCTCTTAGATCTTTTGGCTTTGGCCTCTGACAATTTAGAACTTCAATAACTTTGATGGTGTGATGAGTGAATAAAGAGCTTTGATAAAGGTAAAGAATTAGAATTGTGAAGAGACTAGTACTCTATTATGCAAAATCTGAGTGTATAGAAATGGAGATGAAGGTGCAAAAATTTTCAATGTGAAAATGAAAAAAAAAAACGTGTCTTTTTCACACAAGAGAATTATATAAAAAAGGAGAGTCCAGTGGACACTGTGGCATTCTTCAGAGGATGAGAAATAGAGTTGCTGAGGCAGAAGGGATTGTAGATGGTTTGTTTCCCTTCCCTTTGATCCCTCCTCTTCTCTTTTTAAGTTGTGCTTAGAAGATGTCTTAATCGGTTCAGTTCCTCATTATGAAGGTTAGAGATAGCAAAATCATTTCTCAGCACCTTCCCCCCAATTGCTCTGACTACATGAAAGAGAACAGACACTTGTATCTTCAGTCCATTTCTAATTGAAAAACTGCAAGCCAGTTAAAGGCTTTCAGCTGCCTTATAAAATTTTAGGGATTCTTTTAGCTTTAAAGAAGCATGATTGATTTAAAATGTAGTTCCTGCTACCAAGGTCCTCAAGATAGAAAACAATTCCAGGCAACAGATGAGTAATAATGCCTAGGAAACACTACACTAGTTCTAAGATGGGAAAAAAAATGACAGTATCATCTAGATATGTAACTTGTAGTAATGATCTTGCTTAGCAATTGTTTGATAAACTGAACTTGTATTGTTGGGAAGGACACAGAAGATAGAGATTTTAGCTGAAGTATTCCCAGAAACTAAAAAACAAATAAGCAAATTAAACTATTTCTGAGAAAACTTATTGGAAAAAGAAAAACACACAGAGAAAGGAAGAGCAGAGCCATCACTATGTTTTATGGGGATCAAACTCAGAACCACAGGTGTTCAAATCATGTGCTCTACCAAAAGATGACACCCAAAACAATAGTTGAGCTATCCATAGTATTTGGGGATGAATAATTCATGGAAATATCTATTTTGAATGTAGTTTCCATTTGTTTATGTCAACGTGAATAATTTATGGGGTTCAATGGATCTGACACCAATAATTTGCAATAAAATTCATTATTAGCCTACAATTAGAACAATTCTCTACAAAACCTTGGCTATTGACCTTTATGAATGTTAACTTCAGAGTGAGAAAGTGAGTATTATAACATTTTGTACTAAAAGAATATGAAAAGATAATCCATGCAAGAAGTCAAGGGTGGAAAGGCTGACAGATGAGATGTTTGAGACAAAGAGCAAAGGATGAAACAGCCATTTCCTGTGTGCTGCAACACACCAGATACTAACTCCTAATTTATCTAATCTTTTCAGCAAACTTGTGTCAAAGATAGTATTTTCACTGGTTGGTCTATAGATGGTCACCTCTTTTTTTTTTTTCTTTAATTGTTGTTGGAATTTCACTGCTTTGAGCTGACTTTTTCAGATGGAGACAAAGAGAGAGAGTGAGAAAAGAGGGAGAGAAGGATCAATATCCAAGCAACATAGAAAGAAGCAAACTGGAATAGGTAGGAAAATAGAGAATGGTTCCTGCTGTGGGGAATAGTCTGGAGAAGTCTCAGAAGGCAAGAAGTGGACGTACCTTGACCCTGCAATTCTTCTCCTAGGGATATATCCTAAGAAACCAAACACACCCATCCAAAAAGTCAGAAACAGAAGGATGAATATGGGATGATCTCACTCTTGGGCAGAAGTTGAAAAACAAGATCAGAAGGGAAAACACTAAGCAGAACCTGAACTGGAGTTGGGTGTATTGCACCAAAGTAAAAGAATTAGAGTTGCGGGGGGGGGGGGGTGAGGGGGTTCAGCAAATAAAGATAAAAAATTAAAATAATTCTTATAAAAATAACTTTGGCTTCAGGACCCAATGTATGATGTAGCTCTGCTTCCCCAGAGTCCTGTCCCACCAGGGAAAGAGAGAGACAGGCTGAGAGTATGGATCGACCTGCCAACACCCATGTTCAGCGGGGAAACAATTACAAAAGCCAGACCTTCCACCTTCTGCATCCCACAACGACCCTTGGTCCATACTCCCAGAGGGATAAAGAATAGGAAAGCTACCAGGGGAGGGGATGGGATACGGAGTTCTGGTGGTGGGAATTGTGTGGAGTTGTATCCCTCTTATCCTATGGTTTTTGTCAGTGTTTCCTTTTTATAAATAAAATTAAAAAAAATAACTTTGGCTCTATGTAAAAACAAAATAACTATGATTGCACTCAAATTTTTTTATTCACACTCTCACAATGCCTGCCCTGCTGGTGGGAATGTAAATTGGTCCTACCTCTGTGAAGAGCAGTCCAAAAAACTCTCATAAGGCTAGAAATTCACCTACCCTATGACCTGCCAATTCCTGTCCTGTGGATATATCCTAAGGAATTAAACACACCAATCCAAAATGATCTTTGTATACCTATGTTCTTAGCAGCACAATTTGTAATAGCCAAAACCTGGAAGCAACCTAAGTGTCTAAAAACAGATGAGTGGCTGAGAAAGTTGTATGATGAATGATGAATTTCATCATTCACCTCATTGGATAGAGCTTGAAGAAATTATGTGAAGTGAGATAAGCCAGAAAGAGAAGCATGAATATGGAATGATCTCACTCATGAACAGAAGTAAAGAAATAAGAGCAGAAAGGGGGAAACACCAGGCTGAACTTAGATTGGGTTTGGTGTATTGCCCCAAAGTAAAGGACTCTGGAGGTGGAGGACTGTCAGGTCCTGGTTTATGATGGTGGAGGAAGACCTACGCTGACAGTGAGTGTTTTGCAGAAATTTTGCACATGTATCAACAACTGTATTTGCTGTAAACCATTATATACTCCCAATAAAAATAAATAAATAAATAAATAGATAGATAGATAAATAAAGTTTCCTATCCAAATTCATAGCTGTAGGGTACAGGAATTCTTTCTGGATTTTCTGTGGCTAGTCTTTTCTTTTCTCCTTTCATCACTTAGGAAACAGGAAGTTTCATACTAGAATCTACCATGAGGTATATACAATTCAAAAACTAAATAACATGAGGGAATAGTAGCTAAATATCTGAATCTTCTTCTTTACATTAAACAAGAATAAATTTCAGAGGGCATGACTGTAAGAAGAGAGCCTGGCTCAGAAACAAATGAAACAATATGGTCTTGCAAAAACACCACTTTATTCAAGGAAGTGAAGTAACTAGGCTGACTGAACCAAGCGTTAAGAAAGAAACCAATTAAACACAATGAACATATATTAAATGGTATAGGACATTTAAAAGAGACAGGAAATTGGGCTTTCATTTTCATTCTTCCTTTCCCTTGTAAGGAAAACAGAATTCTTGCTAGCTTTGGGGAGGGGGGGAGATTTTCTTCTTGGCTTGCAGTTACATGAGTGGGGCGTGGGTCTAGAAGTGCTGGGCTAGATTTTGAGTGTTAACAGACTCCATGCTGACAGGACTTCCTAGGTTTTCCTCTAAGATTGAAGCTCAGGATGAAGTCAGTCAGAATAGAAATTGATTAACGATGTAGAAGGTAGTGTTCAACTATGTAGGCAGGATGCCCTTTAGAGAAATTAATGTCTGCTTCAGCTTCTTGGTGTTACATAAAATAGAATATGGCTTTTCCCCTGATCCTATTATCTCCAGAACTACTCGTTCTTTCTTTGAACTAAGACCCCAAACTGCTTTTCTAATGAACAAGAGTGGACAAAAAACATGTAGTAATTATCAACAAAGAACACAAGCTTCTGCAATCACACTCTGATGTGATAAATTAGAATTCTATTTCCAGAAATGAACACTTTATGGATGAACTGGAAATCGTTCTTAAATGTAAAACAAGAACAATGAATGTTCAAGAGTGCAAGCTGTGTAGCAAGCATGCAATGCTATTATTGTATAGCTCTCATTTTGCTTTTGATCAAGTCCTGTACATTTTAATTCTATCATCTTGTAAACTATTTAATTGATATACATAAGCTCAAGAAATTACTAGAGAAATGATTCTCACTTTAGAGCAAAGGCCAGGAGAATTCCTAGAGTAGAAACGTATTACACTTGTTTCCTTTTCCACGATGGTGTTTATATAGTCATTCCAAAGGAATGCAGACAGAAAGCATATCATACTGTCCTTGTAGGCTGTAGAGAAATGAAAATCATCATCTCTGCCTTTAGAAAGTTTGGGGCTAAAGATATTCTTGTTATAAGCAAAATGATGTAAACTATATGTATGTACATTTGTCTGTTTATATTGTTTGTCTCATATCTAGCATCTATTTTTTAAAGAATTTATTTATTTATTCATGGGAAAGATAGGAGGAGAGAAAGAACCAGACATCACTCTGGTACACGTGCTGCCTGGGATCAAACTCAGGACCTCATGGTTGAGAATCCAGTGCTTTATCTACTGCACCACCTCCCAGACCACTCTATCATCTATTCTATCTTACTTGGCAATTGAGGTTTTTGGCACTCTTACAGTGTCCGCAGTGCTAAGGGAAAGGAATAGGTTCATAAGGGTATGTTAAAAAAAAAAAGAAGAAGGAAATTGCAATGAGTTACGAGAGCACATGGTGCAAAATGCAAGGATCGGCATGGCGTAAGGATCAAGCCCCGGCTCTTCACCTGCAGATGTGTGGGGGAAGGTCGCCTCGTAAGAGGCAAAGCAAGTCTGCAGCTGTCTGCTCTCTGTCTTACCCTTCTCTCTCAATTTCTCTCTGTCCTATCCAACAATAACAACTACAAGAAGGGCAATAAAATGGGAAAAATAGCCTCCAGGAGCAGTGGATTCATAGTGTAGGCACTGAGCTCCAGCGATAACCCTGGAGACAAAAAAAAAAAAGGAAGGAAATGTTATATGGGTAGTAAGTTGATCTTAAAATATGACTACAATCCATAAAGTAACATTGGGGTCAAATCCTTCAAGGATGAGAGCCAAAAATCAAGATGAGAATACAGAGAGACAGAGAGCTCACTTTGTCAGGTAAATGACTTGCCATGTCCTGGCATTACAGGTGAGGTGAAATGGCAATGAAGCAGAAGCTCTGGTGCTGTGATAGCTCTCTCTCTCTCTCTCTCTCTCCCTGTATCTCTCTCTCTGAAATGATAAAGTATGTCAGCAGTGATGAGACTATGCATGTGTGAGGTACCAGGATGCACAGCACAATCAGGACGATGCACTGCAGAATGGAGAATACCACTTAGCTTAGGTATAGGGAGTCAGGTTGGATCCAGACTAGGGGAACCTTGATCTTGAGAAATTTGCCTTTTGTCCTGAGAATAACTCAGAGTCAGTGGAATATTATGAGCAGAAAACTGACGTAGTACAGACAGTCTTTATATAAAACATACTTAGACTCAATGTTGACAAGAGACAAAGGACAAGAAAGTAAATAAACAAAGGTCAAACAGAAACTTAAAAGTGAGGGACAAGGAATATACCAATGTATCCTGGAGCCCTGCTTCCCCAGAGCCCTGTTGCCGCACTAGGAGAGACAGGCTGGGAGTATGGATCGACCTGCCAACATCCACATTCAGTGTGTGGGGGGGAGCAATTATAGAAGCCAGACCTTCCACCTTCTGCACCCCATAATGATCCTGGGTCCATACTCCCAGAGGATTAAAGAATAGGAAAGCTATCAGGGGAGGGGATGGGATACAGAATTCTGGTGGCGGGAATTGTGTAGAGTTGTAACCCTCTTATCCTATGGTTTTGTCAGTGTTTCCATTTATTTATTTATTTATTTATTTATTTATTTATTTCCTTTTGCTGCCCTTGTTGTTTTTTTATGGTTGCAGTTATTATTGTTGTTATTAATGTCATTTGTTGTTGGATAGGACAGAGAGAAATGGACACAGGAGGGGAAGACAGAGAGGGGGAAAGACACCTGCAGACCTGCTTCACCGCCTGTGAAGCTTCAGTTCTGTGGTGTCTTTCACTTTCACTGTCTCTTTGTCTCACTCCTTCTCTTAAAAGAGAGAGAAGAAAAGAAACTTTGTGGGAACTATGATGGGCATAGTATGAAACTGTATCCCTATAATCTTTTTAAACACACACACACACTGTGATTTTTGCATGGAAAAATAAGTCATGACTTTTTCAACAACCCAATATATAAATATACATATGGGGGTCAGGTGGTAGCACGGTGGGTTAAGTGCATATGGTGCAAAGTGCAAGGACTGGCATAAGAATCCTGCTTGGAACCCTCGGTTCCACACCTGCAGGGGAGTTGTTTCATAAGCAGTGAAGTAGATCTGCAGGTCTCTGTCTTTCTCTCCCCCTCTGTCTCCCCTCCTTTCTTGATTTCTCTGTTCTATCCAACAACATCAATGGCAACAATAACAATTACAAACAAATACAACAACAAGGGCTGTAACAACAAAGACAACAAAAAATGAGAAAAAAATGCCTTCCAGGAGTAGTGGATTTATGGTGCATGCACTGAGCCCCAGTGATAACCCTGGAGGCAAAAGTAAACAAACAAATATATATACACACACACAGTCATAGAGGTTACTTAAATAAGTGAATAGTCATTCATTGTTTTCTAGTGTCATATAAATATTAAAAAATGCAAACCACATTACAGTATTGCTAGGTTCAATTTCTTATACGGGAAATAAAGAAGACCTGGAGATAAATTTGAGAATTGCATTTTTAAAATTTGGTTTCATGATTCAAAAATGAAAAAAAAACTTATTTTGGAAATGCTACATATATTTCATAATGTTGGTCTTTCATTGGCTTTGATTTACCATCCAATACTGTAAGTTTCAGTTCCCCTAGACCGGTAATTGAAGACTACACTGTGAGCTCTTTGAAGGGAAATATACCTGGGTGCTATCTCCAAAAAATTTAACTGAAGAGGTCTGAAGGAGAGCTTAGAAATCTGCCTCCAAAGGAAAACTGAATCTTCTGCAAGTGACAGACTATAGTTAACAGACTGAAAAGACTGCAAGTTAGCACTGTACAAAATGTAAGAGTAATATGACTCACATGAATTGTTTGTTAAGTACATATTTATTTTTTAATTTGGCTTACTTGCTCCTTATTAAAAATGTAAAGAACTCTAAAGATAACTAGGCAGAAAACTAGAAATTCATTTACCACTGTATATTCTTTCTTCTAGACTTTCATTCCTCTTACTACTATGGCGTTGTTAGGAGATGAGATCACCCCTTGCTATTTGTCACAGGGAATCATTCATGTCTCCCTCTCCTGAGGATGTGCAGCCAGGAGAGTGGCATGGAAAAAAAAAAAGAGTATGAGGTGTGAAATATGTGGAAGTTTAGCATACTGGTAATAAAATTCATTGTATCAACTCTTAATATTCTTATGTCTTTTGAGATAAAAGCTCAAGCTCCTAATCTGTTTTGAATAGGAAGGGGGAAGTAAAGGACAGATAACCCCATCAATGTGTCCTGGAGCCCCGCTTCCCCGAGAATCCTGCCCCACTAGAGAAAGAGAGAGACAGACTGGGAGTATGGATCAACCTGTCAACGCCCATGATCAGCAGGGAAGCAATTACAGAAGCCAGACCTTCCACCTTCTGCATCCCACAATGACCCTGGGTCCATGCTCCCAGAGGGATAAAGAATAGGAAAGCTATCAAGGGAGGGGATGACATGCGGAGTTCTGATGGTGGGAACTGTGTGGAGTTGTACCCCTCTTATACTATGGTTTTGTCAATGTTTCCTTTTTATAAATACAATACAATAAAATAAAATAAAATAAAATAAAAACTCCCAACTTTTCAGCAAGACTTAAACTGATAGCTATAATACCCATACAGAAACATTGAAAACCGTCCTTCCCGCACAGGAAAATCATTTGCCATCTAATCTACATCTTTTCAATTTTTTGTAGCTCTTGTGACTCCTTGGACATTATGAATCAAGCTTAATATTGCTTCTGTCAATTCCCAAAGAAACCTAGGGGTGCCTTTTAACACATCCAATCTACTAGATGGTATGAGAAATTTTCAAAAGTTTTGTGGCTCTAGTAAAATTTATATTAGAATTGCATATCGAGTCATATATAAGGTCATGGTCAATTTACAGATTTATTTTATAATAGGATGTCAGCTTGTTTGAAATCTAAAGAGTTAATGAACTCAGAACAAAAGAGTACCTCAGCAGTTGGTCACAACTCTACTGAATATTTAACTCTTAATCTAGGAAAGAACTTTTCCTATTTGAGAGATCCACACATAAAACATATTAAGAATGGCAAATTAAAATGAAAGGAAAACAGCCTAGATCACTTAAAATAATCTCAATTAAGAATATTCCATTGCTCTCAGTTTTTTTTCCAGAATTTTATACAATAACATAGCTGTCAGAGGAAAAAAGATAAATCTTATAATTTCTCTCCAAGAAATGTAGAAGAAAGGATATGTATATTTTTGCTATGAAAACTTCATAAAACAACCAAGGGTAATGAGTGTAGGTGCTGTTTTTTTACGTGACTTTCACTGATTTTATTATTTGCTGTGATTTCTGGCCTGCAAGGTTCCATTTCTCTCTATGGCCTTTATTTTCTTTACAATATGAGGGAGGGAGAGGGGGAGGGGGTGGGAGGGAGAGGGGAGGGGGAGGGAGGAGAGGTAGAGGAAGAGGGAGAGGGAGGAGAGGTAGAGGAAGAGGGAGAGGGAGGAGATGGAGAGGGTGCACAAGTGCAAGCATTAGAGATGGAAGGAAAGACACCACTGCATTGCTCTATCTTCCATGGAGCTTCTCACAGTGCTGTGCATAGATCTCACATGTGGGGCCTGGGCTCTGATTCAGAAAATCCTTGCACATGGTAGTGTCTACTCTATCAGGTGAGCTATCTCTCGACCTCTTGTTTTATTTTAAAAGATGACTTAATAATGTGAACATTTTATGAAGTCATTTGATTTACATGTCCAGTTTTCAAATGGCAGAACAAAATTGGAATTCAAATGGTTTTACTCGAACGTTTAGTGTCTAAAATATATTTTTCATTGAGAGAATATAATCAGAGTATAAAAAGGCAATCAGAGTAGTGGTATACCCAATTGAATACACATGTTATCATGCACAAAGATCCCTGTTCAAGCACTTGGTCTGTAGGTATCTCTCTTTCCCAATATTTATTCCCCCCCTTTTCAATTTCTCTCTGTCCTACCTATCAAATAAAAGGAAAGTTAAAATAAAGGCAATTGGAGAAGGAAATGGATAGCTGAGGAGCTGATATGGTAGGAAGAATATAAACTTTAACATGCCTCTGGTATTGGGTAGTAGCCCTGACACCATAAGGAAATAATCAATACCAACAGAATTCCATAAATGGTGACATGGTGATTTAATCAGTGTTAGTCTCTCTCTCTCTCTCTCTCTCTCTCTCTCTCTCTCTCTCCTCTCTCTCTCTTATCTCTTCTCTCTCTCTCTCTCCTCCTATATCTAGAGAAATATAAAATTAGAAAAAAATGTACTAGGCTGGGCGACATCTCATATACGACCTAGGTATGAAACTTTATGTTCATTGCTTGGTGTAGTAAATAAAGGAAGGTGGTTCTTGGGCACCAGTGATGGTACCACTCATTGTAAATAGTTCCTATAAGCTACTAATTGTTCTTTGTTAAGTTATCAAAGTTCATAGTTACTGAGCCCACTTACGTAGTTAGCCACCTGACTTCGGCATGTGAGGTTGTTGCAAAATAATGTCATTCAAAGTAATTTCACTAATTAAATGTTACTGGATTTGAAATCTTACACACATATATGAACATACCACATATATGTATCCACACAGATATGCCTATTGCCCTTTCTTGTAAAGGTTCAATTTTAAGTCTTCTGTAGTTAGTAGATAGTACTAGAATTCTAGTAGATAGTACTAGAATATACTTTCCCAGCCTCCAGGAAACATCTGATTGAGTGACCTAGCTGCAAGGGCAACACTTCACAAGCAGGTCTGCAGGTATCTCCCCCCCCCCCTTATTTTTTATTTTCTTCTTCTTCCAGAGTACTACTCAGCTCTCCCTTGTGGTGGCATATGAAATTGATCCTGGGACCTCAGAGTCTCAGGTATGAGTCTTTTGCATAACCACTATGCTGCGTCCACTGTCTCTCTCTTTAGCTCCCCCTTCCCTCTCAATGTCTCTCTGTCCTATGAAATAAAATAGAAATAAAAAATGGATGCCAGGAGTGATGGATTCATCATGCAGCACTGAGTCTGAGCAACAGCCCCAGTGACAAAAAAAAATTCCTTTCTCATTATTAAAATGTTGATTGTAAGTTTAGTTGGTTTTAAAAATCACCCTATCTTTAATATCAAAAACTCATAATTCTCTATCTTTGTATGATGCTATTTTGAAGTTCTAAAATTTTAGAACCAGTGCTATAATAGGAAGTTACTAAGTAACAGTACATAACGGTGAGGGGAAACCTAGGCTAGGAGTGAGAATGTTTTACAGAAAATTGAGAAATTTCTTATTATTTACTTATGTATTTATGAGAAATATAGAAGGGGTGTGGGAAAGAACCAGACATCGCTCTGGGACATGTGCTGCCAGGGACTGAATTCAGTACCTCATACTTGACAGTCTAATGCACTTCACTACCACCTAGATCACGAAAAATGAGAAATTTCACACATGTACCAACAACTGCATTTACTTTAAACCATTAATGCCTCCAAATACACACACACACACACACACACACACACACACACACACACACACACACACACACTCACACACATTTGTTTATTTATTTATGTAAAGAAAAATAAGGGTGATGTAGTCATCAAACATTCCAAAGGACAGATATTCACAATGTATATGCTAATAAATGCTCTTTACCTCAAACCTTAGGGTTGGTATTACTATCATTCTTGTGTCTATAAAGAGGGAACTTGTTCCAGGTGTAAGAGTTGGAGGTAAATTTGTGTGTGTCTGTTGGGACCCACTCACTGATAAAATCTCAAAATACTAAAGTGGAAGCTGGGTGGTGGTTGAGTACACACATTGACTGTGCTTAAGGACCCAGGTCTAAGTATTACAAGATGAAGTATAGTTACCATAGTTAAAATTTAAATAATAATATTTTACACTTATATAAATAGTATTTATGCATTATGAGCACTTTAAGAAAAGAGAAGAACATTTAAAATCACTTATAATTCTAACATTAATATTGCCTGTGTCAGCTCTGTTCTCTTTCCACTTTTAAATATTTATTTTTTGAAATAAATAAATGGTATTAAGTCAACTGCTATGCTTCCCACTACTTAGGAAGCCTTTAGAAAACAAGAAAAAAAATACTGTCCATGCAGAGAAGACATTTCATGATTATCCTAATATCCTGCCTACTTTTGCAGTCAGATGAACTAATTTTAGAGCTGGGAAGGTCGACACTAACCTCTGAAAATAAGAGGAAGGCAGCTAATCTTTAGATTCAAGAACTACAGCAAGAGAGAAGTTGGCCTAAAGCCACTGTGTATGAGGACATCCGAAGTAAGTTTAATTTTGGACTTCACAAAAATATCTTAAAACCAAGGAACTCAAAAAGCCTTTGTTACAGAGGCAGAGATAAATGAAAATATTATTACTCCTCATTCAACAGATGGAAAAACCCCAGCTCAGCCAACAGTCCAGGAGGTCAACAAAGAGACCAAAGTTTCTGATGCAGTCCTGGACTCTATTGTTAGACCTTGAAAATTTCTGTACGAAATAATCTGATTTTGCTTTGACTGGCCTTGTGGCCTGCAAAAATGCTAAGGCAGGCTGACATTTCGGCAACAGATCTTGCAGCTGTGTAATCACTGGGGTCTGGGAGACCTTACTATACTTGGTTCAGCTCTTGAATGCCTTTTGAGACCAAGACAATAGAACTTATAATTAGCAAACTACCATAAGTCTCAGAGTATGACACATGAATAGAAATCTTACTTTTTTTCTCTTTCTCTGCACAGGGACATAAAAATAGAAGAAGTAACTAGTATGTTTGCACTTTTACTCACACTAACTTTAAGAAAAAAAAAGACTTACTTATTTTTATGAGAGAGTGTGAGCAAAGCATTACCCTGGAATATGCAGTGAAGGAATCAAATCTAGGGCCTTATGCATCTGAGTCCCATGTTCTACCTGCTGAACCACCTCCCCAGACACTACTTACACTTTGAAGAAAAAAAAAAATGTATCAAAAGAGAGAACTTGGCAAGAACAATACCCATCATGAGGTGAATTACTTTGTTTTCCTCTAATATTCTCGATGACACTAGTCATTCTGAGCCTTAGAAAGGCGTTTGTTTCTAAGTATCTTCTCCTTTCTATTCTCAGTGTTATAAACCCAGATCAGGACTTTCTAACTTTCCCTAGCCTGGGAAATATATCTCTTCTGACTTAGTTTCTCTAGTTATTATTGATTTACACTAACTCACACATAGGTGACAGATAAATGCTGTGAACCATATCCCTAATCATGGTTGCTCCCAAGTGAGAAAAAAAATGTCATTAAAAATAAGCCCAAAAGCAAATGGTCAAGTTTTTTTCAAAATCTGGTCCTCACCAACTTCAGTAGGGTTAGATATGAATTTGAGCTACTGTGACATTCTAAGTGATGCTGATGCTAACGGCACATGAATGACACTTAAAAATCTAAAGGAAAAACACAGTAAAATCTGAATTGGATTTGGCACACTGCATCAAAGCAAAGGATTCTGGGGAGGAATCCAGGGAAGAGGATAAAGAATGATGCTCTAAGGTCCTGGTATATTATGGTGGTAAAGGACTTAAATTAAGAGTGGGAGAATATTGTAGGCACTTCTCATGGCAAAATGAGATATTGTACACGTGTCAACAGCGATACAGTAAATAACTAAACTCCCCAATAAAGTGATAAAAATACTCAAAAACTCTGTTGACATGACTTAGAGGCTACTGCTAGATCTTAGTGATAAGTAGGTATGAAATTAGAAGTGAATATGTATATACATATATGTTTGTTATTATGATTATATGGTTATTATTTACTTTTTATTATTTTATTATTATTATTTTATTTTTTCTACCTCCAGTGTTATCACTGGGGCTCAGTGCCTGCACTACGAATCTATTGCTCCTGGAGGTCATTTTCTCCATTTTGTTGCCCTTGTTATTGCTGTAGTTGTTATTATTGTTGCCATTACTATTATTGTTGTTGGAAAAGACAGAGAAATTGAGAGAGAAGGGAAAGACAGAGAGAGGGAGAGAAAGACAGACACCTGCAGACCTGCTTCACCACTTGTGAAGCGACCCCCCTGCAAGTGGAGAGTCGGGCTGGAACCGGGATCCTTAGGCTGGTCCTTGTGCTACTGCCCAGCCCCCTGAATAATATTCTTTATTCTAGTTAAAGTTCAGGCCCTAAAGTGGACACAATAATTTGGTTATGTACATAATAATGTTTTTTAGAAAACAACAGAACAAAAGAAGATGCAGAATAGCCATTATAACAGAGAATGGGCAAACAGCCTCCACTGCAAGTGTTCTTAGTCTTAGATTGGGGAGTTTTCCTTATAATACCACTATAATTCAGTGAGAAACGGGCCCAGGAACTGATGAACTAACAAACAAACAAGAAAATAAATAAATAAGGACAATATCTGTACTAACAATTTTTTAAAAGATTTTATTTCTTTCTGAGAAAGATAGGAGGAGAGAGAAAGAACCACACATCACTCTGGCACATGTGCTGTCGGGGATCGAACTCGGGACCTAATGCTTGAGAGCCCAAAGCTTTATCACTGCGCCACCTCCTTTAATCTCCAATGAATCAGGTCTGTGATGAACAATTTTAAGAATCTTCAGTCCACTCATACTTAGACTAAATTAGGAGTGATGAATTATTTAATTTTTTCAACTTTTTAAAACTTTTTTTTTTTTACTTAGATACAGTGAGTGTATGAAATAAAGAGAGAGAATGAAGGAGATCACAGCACTGAAGTGCCCTTCAATGCAGTGGCACCTCGGTTCAAACTTGGGTTGCACACATAGCAAAGCAGTGCACCATCCAAGTGAGCTGTTTTGTTGACCCCAGGGCCTTACTTTAAAAAACTGTCAAATGTGATTCCTTTTCTTGGGTTCAAATTTCAGTGTGATGTTTAATAAACATCTCTGAAATAAGCAAATTCTTGTAATATTCTTTTACTCTATGTTCTTTAGGTTCATTCCTTCATTCATACTCATTTTAGAAGTACTTGCTTAGTATCTTCTGTGTACTAACAAGTGTATCCACTGTACTATCATCAAGAAATTTATAAACCCAATCCATAAAATTTGTTAAATTTTAATCCCAGAACCAGAATAAATGAGTAATTGTTATCATGATGAATACTTTAAAAAATTATATGTAACGCTTATGTAACATAGGAGAATTATAGTTGCTTCAAGACTGGAAAGTTAATGACCAAAATTAAGCTTAGATAGCTGAGAAGTTGATCTGGTGAAGGAACATTAAACTGTGACTCAAAGAATATATAAAAGATATATAAGTAAAAGAGAAATATCGTGATGGTTACATGGGATGTTAAAATGCCTGGGCATTGAAGAATGAACCATTAAAAGAAACAAAGTGGAGAGAAAGAGAGAGAGAGGGAGGGAGAGGAAGAAGAAGAAGGAGGAGGAGGAGGAGGAGGAGGAGGGAAGAGGGAAGAGAGGAGAGAGAAATGTGAAGCTAGTGAGAAAAGAAGGGTAACAAAGGAAAGCAAAGTTTCTGATAGTCCTAGCTATATGACAGGTAAAATAGTATTCTACTCAAGTTTTACAACAGAAGTAACAAATGCCTACTATTAGAAGTATTTTGATGCAATTAGTAGAGAAAATCAGAAAACATACACATTTAAAAGATAAAGTTGAAACAAACTGATGAACAGATCATGGCAAGGGGGAGGAGAGGCAACACAAGCTGCAATTACCAAAACCAAAGCTATTTAACTATCCTAGAATTTGCCACTAATGTAAATATAAGCAAGGCTTAACAATTTCAACATGAAATGTTTACTTCTGTATTGGATTTAAACCTCAGATAGATATGATTCAAATAATACTAGAATATAGTTATAAGAATTAATTCCCCACTGGGGAAAGAGAGAAATAGGCTGGGAATACGGATCGACCTGCCAACACCCATGTTCAGCAGAGAAGCAGTTACAGAAGCCAGACCTTTCACCTTCTGCACCCCACAATGATCCTGGGTCCATATTCCCAGAGGGATAAAGAATAGGGAGATATGAAGGGAGGGAGTAGGATACGGAGCTCTGGAGGTGGGCACTGTGCGGAGTTGTACCCCTCTTATCCTATGGCCTTGTTAATATTACCATCTTAAAAATAAAATTTAAAAAAGGATTTAGGGATTAAGTTGTTAGAAATTCAAGACATAAGACTGCAGATCAAATAAGATAAATGATCAGAAAAAAAATAACCCAGTTCTTCATACTTTCCCACAAAGTTCTAGAACTAACCACTTGAGTCACAGACCTTCCAATTCTGAGGCAGGCAAAGAAGAATGAAGAAAAGATCCTGGGGTGTCTTGGCTAAGCAAGGCAAAGGTCTCTAAACCGTCCTCTAGTGTTCTGTATACTGTGTTTTAAATCTTGTTTTCCTTGTTCTCATATAAGAATATTTTCATTCTGAAGCAGAGACAACATAACTATCTGTGGTAATGGATACTGCTATTAAATTGTATCACAACTTTTTTTTTTTTTCAGCCTGGAACACAATCCTATTGTATATCCATTATATGTGATTTACAACGTCTGGCCTTCTGTTAATTTGACACATTAACTTTCAAAATCCCCTGATTATCTTCTATTTTAAACATTATCTATAATATTTTCTTGTAGATAAATAATTATGCATTGGATATTATAATATTTTTATCTATATGAAGATATGGAATTACACAACACGGATTGTAAAGGTGATCTTCATTCATCCATGTATTTATTTGTCATACCTATAAATGTGCTATGCTATATTTTCTGATACTTGTGGTATATTTTAAAATCAAAACATAATATATGCATGTTTAATATGTCATTAAGATATTAGATGCATGGTACTACAAAAAATATTTTTCTTTAAAGAACAGCTTATGTGTTTGTAATCTGCAAATGGTCAGTTCCTCTGACATTGTGTGGTAATTAATGCTATTACTCAATATAAAATCTCATTCAATTAAGATAACCTTTGTGAATATTTTCACTTGTGTCCATGCAACTCCCAATCTACCCTCACATCATCTTGGAAGTGAAAATGAATCAATTTTTATTAAATTTATCTGCTTCAAAGGAAAGACTGATCCTTCACCATATCATAAGAATTTAACTGGCTTTCAGTTAGTCAAAGATTACATTTCTAACTCGTATCCTTCTAATCACAATTCACTTTTCTTGCTTAAACTTCATTAGAAAGTTACCAATCTCTGCTTGGCCAGTACAACCATCCTATTTTCCTTCCAAGCTCTCTTGCTGTCTCCTGGTAACTTCATGAACATTTTTTAATTGTCATGGCAATTGTCTGTGCTCCCATTTTACAGTTAGATAATTAATCTTTGAGTTAGGAACTAAAAGCGAATGTTGAATGTTGACTGGCTCTGGAATATATGCATATGTTTAACTCTACAAAAGTTGCATCATTCTCATGGACTGCTTTCTCTGCCTAGAGGTAGAGTTATTGTTAATCTTCCTATTAGATGAGAAGCACTAGGCAGGAGGGCTAAACTGACCACAGCTTACACAGTGAGTGAAGGCAAAAGGATCAAGCAAAGGGGTCTAGTGAGGGGCTATACTAACAACCTGGTGAGGGGCTCAAAGCTGAAAGAAGGTCGCAGAGTCAGGGCACAGAGGACAGTCAGAAAACAATGCCCCATGAAGTCTGGCATATGGCTTTCTTTCTTTAGTTCCTTGAAGTGATTTCATAATAGGTTTTCAGAACTGCATAATTTTTATCTAGATCTGTGCCTGTCTGGTCATTTGGGGTTTCTGTCATTGCTGTTTATATATTTCCCAATTTTCACATTTAGTGTTGCCTCCTTCCTTCCTTCTTCTCTTTTTTCTTTCTTTCTTTCTTTCCTTTTTTTTTTTTTTTTTTTTGCCTCCAGGGTTATTGCTGGGGCTTGGTGCCTGCATTAGGAATCCACTGCTCCTGGAGGCCATTTCCCCCTCCCCCCTTGTTGTTGTCCTTATTGTTGACAGAGAGGGGGAGAGAAAGATAGACACCTGCAGACCTGCTTCACCACCCGTGAACTGACTCCCCTGCAGGTGGGGAGCCAGAGGCTCGAACCAGGATCCTTGGGGCAGTCCTTGTGCTTTGTGCCATGTACGCTTAACCCACTGCGCTACCACCTGATAACCCCTCCTTCTTCTTTCTTTCTCTTCTTTTTTAATAGTTATTTCTTTAACTCACACCCACAAGTGGTGCACCTCAGCTGCCAAGCTCCCAGTTTGGTGCCAACAGTCCCTGAATCCTGGGAATCTCTCCCTCATCCCTTTCCTGTGCAAGAGCCACAAATATCTGTACCTGTGGCTTAGTGATTTTCTGAAGAAATTCTGGTCATATCTTCTTGAATTTTCAGGTGCTTTTCATTGTTTTTCCTAGTTAACCAGGGAGAGCAAGAAGGAGTCTGCTGCAATTGCTGGGAACTTTGTTTCACTCTCTCTACCTTATTTGAACATAAGGGACAACAGGGTCTTGCTGCTGCATCTTTTCTGGAGTGTGTGTGTGTGGGGGGGGGGGGGTGAGGGAGAATGGAAGAAAAGTAGTAATTTGACATCCTCTTTCTATTTTGGCCATCTACCAGCATCTGTGCCCATGAATCTGCCTCTCCTCTCTCCATCACTCAAGATCAAGTGAGGTCTTTTTTTGGTCTCACACAGAAGGTCTTTACTTCTGAAGCCTCCATCTCTCATTCATTGTCAATTTACCTTTCTTTCTTTGATTATTGGCAACATTTTACAAAAAGACTTTAATATCTCCTAGTGCTGAAGAGTTCTCAGTTGGCTTTAGGTCATGCCATTCTCACATGTGGTCAGCCAGGTGACCTCCCGACCCCCATGGCCATGGAAGACAATCACCAATCATATCGTATTTCTGCTCTCTTTTAAGAACAAACTTGTCTAAGAAGCTCTCTACGTAACCCATTTCAACTTTCTCACCCCCAATTTTGATATTTGCCCCATTTCAAATCGACCTTACATTTTTTTGTCTAAAATTTTCTACAATAAATACTGTTTTGCCTACAAAATAGATAATATGCTGTTATATTTGGCACTACACATACTACAACAGAAATGTGACTCATTAACGTGACTCATGAAAGCTATGTGTGTGTACATACACATGTCAATGTTATATCTTAGCATTCTGTAGATTAAAAAACTCTCTTCTTTTGCATTTTGACAATGTTGGAAAAATTCTCCTCCCTAAAGGACAGGAAGGTTCCTTGGAATACTATGGAAGACAGTGAATTTCAAAAAGGTTTGTGGTAACAAAAATTTGCAGGACGTCAAGAAAATTAAGGATCAGTTATTCTTGAGACTTATCAATCAAGAGACCTTTTTCCATTAAAAAACATTTTCAGATAAAGGCAGAGGAAGTGAAGGGGAATGGAAAGAGATATAGAGATAGAGACAGAGCTAAAGGTAAAGATAGATAGACAGACAGACAGACAGACAGACAGACAGACAGACAGAGAGATAGATACTGAATAAGAACACAGCACCAAAGCATCCTTCAATGTGGTAAAGGTCAGGTTCAACCCTAGGTTGTGCACACAGTAATGTAGTTCACTATTGAAGGGAGCTATTTCACCAGCCAGTCTTTGCTCATTTCAGTAACCTGAGTTTAAGTAAGGTAATGGAAGCAAAGTAAACAAAATGGGTTGTAAAGTTCTGGGCAGAGGATGAAACTCCAGTATGGAAGAAAGTGCCGGAGGGTGGGAGGTAGAAAAGGAAGGCTAGACAGAAATTAATAAAGGGAACCCCCAGGTGTAGGTGTTATTTGTCTTGTCTAATCCACTTTAGATTTACATGTAAATTTAGTTCTTCCAAAAAAAAATTGTGAAGACACAGAAGAAAGCAAATGCAAAACTGATGTGGGAAGAAGCAAGATCCAGACCTCATCATGTTGACTTTTGAATATATGCTATGAGTTTTTTTCTTTGCTTTTTAACCTTGATTTTAAAAGATGTTTTATTATCTTTATTTATTGGATAGACAGCCAGAAATCAAGAGGGAAAGGGATGATAGAGAAACAGAGACAACTGGAAACAACATCCACAAAGCTTTCACCCTGCAGGTGGGGACAGGGGGCTTGAAGTAGGTTCTTGTGCACTGTAAGATGCACAGGATGCCCCATATTTCCTTTTCTTTTAAATTTATTTATTTCCCCCTTTGTTGCTCTTTTTATTTTTGTAGTTATCATTGTTATTGATGTTGTCGTTGTTGGATAGGACAGAGAGAAATGGAGAGAGGAGGGGAAGACAGAGAGGGGGAGAGAATGATAGACACATGCAGACTTGCTTTACTGTCTCTGAATCGACTCCCCTGCCAGGTGGAGATCTGGGGGCTGGAACTGGGATCCTTATGCTGGTCCTTGTGCTTCGTGCCATATGTGCTTAACCTACTGCACAACCGCATACCCCCTCCCCATCTTTCCTTTTCAAATAAAAGTTACCTATGTATTTCTTCACCATCAGACAAAGTCTTCATAGTGTGGCCTATTTAACTGTTTTCATGCTCTTACCCTGTTCATTTTCTTTCAGTGGTGGTCTTCCATTTTTAAGAGAAGATTCAAATTCATTAAAAAAAAAAGATGAGGGAAAAAATTCTCATTCTGATCTTACCTACCTTTTCCCATCCCGAGTCCATTCCAACACATCCACACACAAGCCATGATTCTGAAGTTGTGACTTCTAATCCAGTCATTCCTAGATCTCTAGTGATCTCTCTCTCTACGAAAATAGTAGACTTCCTCAAATATTGTAATATGCTATCCCTTAGTTATAAAGGGGTATTTTATGTCTCTGGAATCACATAATATATTATTTTTTCACATATTATAATATGCAAAGATCTGCATGGGTTTGAGCCCCAGGTCTTCACCTGCAATAGGGAGGCTTTGCAAGTGGTGAAACAGGTCTATATATTGTTGGTATGCTTCACATTGGTTTGGTCTCACTCCCCCCTCCTCCGGGAGATTGTGGTTTAGTCTTTGGCTTTTCATGCTTCTCCCTTCTCCCTGCCCCCTATCCCAGGTACTTCCTGGGTTCCTGCCGCTGCTGCTGGAGGAGAAAGATGCAGGCCAGAACTGTGTGGTGATGAGATTAGATTAGTTTTTGAACCGTTTGCTTGTGAATAAAGAAATACAGCTTCTCTGCTCAGCCGTGTGTGCCTGGTCTCTTCCCCCCCCTCCCACCCGCGAAGCTAGCTGGACATACTGGCGCCGAACATTGACGACAATGTATGTCTCTTTTTCTCTCTCCTTCCCCATTTCCCGAACATGGACGACAATGTATGTCTCTTTTTCTCTCTCCTTCCCTATTTCCCGAACATGGACGACAATGTATGTCTCTTTTTCTCTCTCCTTCCCTATTTCCCCTGCCCCCTCAACTTTTTTCTGTCCTATGAATAAAAAGAAATAAAGGGAGAAGACCTTTATACAACATACTTCAGATAAAGGACTAAATCAAAATTCATAAAGAGTTCAGTAAACACCAAAAAAAAAGAAACATAAGAAAATGGGGTGAGAACACGAACAGAAACCTTACAGAGGATAACTAGAGGGTCAACAGACACATTAGAAAGTACTTAAAGTCAATGATTATCAGAGGAATAATAATAAAAAAAAATGAGAGACCACTTTCACCTGTGCGAATGCCATATATTAGAAAAGACAGTAACAACAAATGTTAGAGTGCATGTGGAAGAAAAGAGACACTCCTGGACTTCTGGTGGATAGATAAATAGGCCTACCCCCTGTGGAAGACAATAATTAGATTTCTCAGAACATTAATCTACCATATGACCCAGCAGTTTCTTACCTAGGGATTTCTTACCTAGGAAACACCTATCAGAAGAGATCTATGTATAATCATGTTCAAAGCAGCACAATTTGTAATTGCCAAAACTTGGAAGCAACCCAAGTGTCCAAGCATGAATGAGTGGCTAAAAATACTTTGATATATATACATGATGAAATACAATTCATCATGTATATGAACTGTTGAAGTCATCTCCTTGGATGAAAATGGAAGATACCATGTTAAATGAGAGAAGTCAAAAAGAGAAGGATAAATACTGAATGATTTCACAAGTTTGACCTAGTAATTAGGAGCAAAGCAAGGAACATCAAAGCAAGGATCCCAGTTCATTGAGCCCCCGGCTCCCCACCTGCAGGGGAGTCGCTTCACAAGCAGTGAAGCAGGTCTTCAGGTGTCTATCTTTCGCTCCCCATCTCTGTCTTCCCTTCCTCTCTCCATTTCTCTCTGTCCTATCTAACAAAGACTGCATCAATAACAACAACAATAACTACAGTAATAAAACAAGGGCCACAAAAGGGAATAAATAAATAAATATTTTAAAAAATAATTTAAGCATTTGTTTTAAAAAAATGCTTCAGGGGCTGGGCAATGGCACATCTGATTGAGCACACAAATTATGTTCAGACCCAGGTTTGAGCCACCACTCACTCCTCACCTGCAGGGAAGATGCTTCAGGAGCTGGGGAGCACATCTGCAGCTGTCTATCTTTATCTCCCATTCTATCTTCCCCTCCCCAATCAAACTTTCTGTTCTTTCAAATCAAACTGAAAGGATAAAACTAAAATTTAAGAAAGAAAGAAAGAAAGAGAAGGAAAGAAATAAAGAAAGAAAAAGAAAGAAAGAAAGAAAGAAAGAGAAGGAAAGAAATAAAGAAAGAAAAAGAAAAAATGAAAGAAAGAAAGAAAGAAAGAAAGAAAGAAAGAAAGAAAGAAAGAAAGAGGAAAGAAATGGCTGCCGGGATGAGAGGATTCAGTGCTGGCATTGAACCCCAGCAAAAAACATGTTGGCTTTCACCTGGGTAGTTTCTTTATGTATTATGTATTATGTATTTTTCTACCCCCATGTAATGTATTACATTTTGATGTCCCCAAAGTCCTGTACAGCCAAGATAGCCTGGGCAGACTTATTAGTCTTCAGAGGCAGGAAGGACCCTAGTGTGTAGCATAATAGAGACCCTGACACCTCTGTGATGCTCTGAGCACAGCCAACCTGGACTCTGTCACCCAGGCAGCAGAGCTAGGTCCAGTAAGTGAAATGCTTCCCCTAACTGAGAAGAGAATATGGGCTGGAGGAGGAGCTATTCATATTAGAATTCCCAGGATCACAGTGAAGAATCAGAAGGACAGTGTAGGAAGGATCTGTGGGTAGCTTTCTCTCTAGCAGGTCCAGGTCTGTCTCTCCCTCTAAGACACTTCTTTCTGTCCAGTATTCTGCTGAGACATCAGCCATGGGACTCAAAGCTGACCCTGGGTAGCACAATCCAGCTCTTCAATGTATACTCAGCACCAACATCCGTCCCATCTAGAACTGTTAAAAATGAACATCTCAGGCCTGCCTCTCTCTTCTGGATCAAACCCTGAAAACTAACAAGTGACTGGCTATACATTCATGTTTGAGAAACACTGTGTAAGGAGATCAGTTCTGCCTTTTTTTTTGCCTCCAGGCTTATCGCTGGGGCTCCATGCCCCTACTATGAATCCACCACTCCTGGTAGCCATTTCCTCCTCTCCTCATCCCCATTTAATTTTACTACTTGCCTCTGGCCATGACCTTTTCAAAGGAAAAACCAATGGGAGTTGCATCTCTTACTGTCTATGTTTCATACACTAATGTTCCCAGAATCCCGTGCCCAAAGGTCCAGGTTCACACATTTGTATGGTAAACAGGAATCTGTCTATCAGATGCATCTGCTTGTATGTGGCCAATGGGTAACAAAGGGACAACTGTGCCACTAAGGACAGGGATTATGTGGCTGAGTATCTACATGCACACTTTGAGGGTAAGAGCCCTGGTGAAGCAGGAGTCAGGGAGAGGCAAAGTGTAGACACAGACACTCCAGTTGTAACTGTGCTTAAGGTCTCACAGTACAGATCACTTCTGCTTGTCATTGGCACATCCTGCTTATAGGGTCCCAACTATGTGTAGGGTGATGGCTATAAAAGAATGTATGCATCCTACACAGTTTGAACAGTACCTGATTAAAAAAAATAGGTTGGGTAACACAATCATTTAGCTTAAGAAATTGTACCATCACATGTGTTAGTAGAAGACAATGATAGCTATTAGCTTATATAAATACAGTTGTCAATTGCAAGAACCTCCTGAAAAGCTATAAAATAGGTTTTAAATTCCAACCAATCTACTTGTTCTTACAAAATATTGTTTTAAATTAAAGCCTATGAGACAGGTTTTAATGTTCTATTAATAACTTTACATTAATAACACAGACAGCGACTGCCACTTTAAAAGGGGCACTGACAAAGAATTACACATTTTTATAACATAGTATCTGGCAAGAAGAAGTTAAATGTGAATTTAGGCATCATATCACAAAAAGTGAAAATATTCTACTTTAAAATCTATGCAAGTTTAATACCCTGTATTTGCCTCAATACTTGTTATTTTCTCTTGTACTAACTAGAAACTATAGTTAAGGTTTTCTTAAAACAAATTTCAAATGGATGGCCCCAAATCCTATCTAATTTATAGACATGCCATTGCAATAATACATGAGCATAAGACAGTGAGAACTGGTAAGAAGCGTGCACCCAACTAAACAGAGCTGATTAAGATAGATGGGGGGGGGGGAGGAAAATACTCCTTCATATTTAGTATGTCTTTGGATCAGAAATATTTTTTCTTGAGGCAGGGAGGTGGTATACCTAGTTGAGTGCACATGTTATCATATACAAGGGCCTGAGTTCAAACCCCCCAGTTTCCCACCTGCAGGTGAGAATTTTCACACGTGGTGAAGCACTGATGCAGATTTCTCTCTCTCTTCTCTTCTCTCAATTTCTCTCTGTCCTATCAAATAGAAGGGAAAAAAAACCTGAAAAAAATAAATTAATAAAAATAAAAAAGAAATATCTATTCTTTCTGACTTTTACTAAGTACGTTTCTAATAAAGTAGATTCCCTTCCTTTGCACATTTTTAAAAACAGATTTTCCACTCAACAGATAAGCTTCCAATTTTTTAAAACATTTTCCTAACATATAATTATCATCTTCCAGAGATCTAAAAGTGCTGTCAATGTGACTGAATTCAGAATGTAAATATTTTATAAACAGCTGTCAAATCTCAATTGGCAGAAAACAAAAAGCCCCTGAATTGCTGTAATCTAACCATGAGGCTACATCATTTAATTGACAGATAAGACATTCTTCTGGTTTCCATTTTTCCATCAGCATTTTAATACATTAACACGGTGTGCCATTCTGGATAGTCACTGCGACAGTTTACTTGAAGACAGGATAAACTGAATTGCTCCAAAGGAGATGCTGAGCACAGAAACTGAATTCTGTTTCATGGAATATCTTTCACACTCACCGTATTTGGAAATTCTCTTACCAACACAGACTAAATTTATTGGCATCATGGGAATATTGCCATGTCTATTTTTTAAAAACAAATGGCAACATTTGCTCTTAGCAGGCCAATAATTTACTATTTAATTCTTCTGGTCTTTCATTCAGCAAGTATTGCCGATAGTCTGCATACAAAACTTATCAAATAAATCCGTGTAAGATCCAAAGAACTGAGCCATGCCAGCCATCATGAAAGATCAGAAATGCCACTAGTAAAAATGCCTGAAGCAGTCTCCTTTAAGCATACACCATTATTTTTTTGTGTTTACCACTGTCTTTCTCTAGTCCCAGAATTTTGTTTCCAAACATATAGGTGAAATTAGCAGAGGTTATTTTAGCATTAACATATAACATAACAGTAATGCAATCTGATCAACTAGGAATAGCAGAGAAGATCACCTGAGAATGTAACAATATAAGACTAGGATCACTCCAGGAACCTACCAAGCCACAAGTGAGTGCAAAGACATATGGCTCATGGGCAGAGAGGGCCTTAAGGAGAGATTCCTGGGGTTGAAAGCCTGTCCTTACTCAGGAGTGGCTGGTACCAGTCTGGCTGTTTTCCAGTTGACACACCAACTCAGGTTTGAGCTTTATCAACAAAAAAAAAAAAGGGGGGGGGGAGGAGGTCACCTAGACTTCACTAATTTTTTAAATTTTTTTATTTATAAAAAGGAAGCATTGACTAAACCATAGGATAAGAGGGCTACAACGCCACACAATTCCCACCAACAGAACTCTGTATTCCATCCCCTCCCCTGATAGCTTTCCTATTCTTTAACCCTCTGGAAGTATGGACACAAGGTCATTGTGGATCACTAATTTATAGTTGTGGGTCTCCATTGCTATTGCCCCTCAGGGGCTGGAACAGCAGCAGGGAAACCCTATAATGACACCAGGAGGCAGAGAACTGGCCAGATAACTCAGGAGAAAAATCTACATTCCTGATGGCCCATAGATGTGGCTATATAGTAGAGGACTTTTCATGTCATTTTACTGATAAATCAGGAAAAAGGCTGAATAATTCCCTATCAAAATATTTGAGACACAGCTAGGCAATACTGAGAGGAAGTTCATAGCCATAAAAGCACACATTAGGAAACAAGAAAAAGCTCGAATAAACAACCTGACTGCACACCTTAAAGACTTAGAAGAAGAAGAACAAAGGAATCCTAAAGCAACCAGAAGGACTGAAATAACTAAAATTAGAGAAGAAATAAATAATATTGAAAATAAGAGAACAATACAGATCAATGAAACTAAATGTTGGTTCTTCAAAAGAGTAAACAAAATTGACAAACCCTTAGCCAGACTCATAAAGGGGTGGGGGAGATTCAAATAAATAGGATAATAAATGAAAGAGGATATATCATAATAGACAACACAGAAATCTAATGTATCACATTGGAAGTTTCTATGAACAACTATATGCCACCAAAGTAGAGAACCTGGAAGAAGTGAATGAGTTCCTAGATACATACAAACTTCCAAAATTAAACAAAGAGGAACTAGGAAATATGAACAGGTCAATCATAGCCAAAGAAGTTGAAACAGTTATCAAAAACTTTCCTAACAATAAAAGTCATGAACTAGATGGTTTTACAAATAAATTTTTACAAAAACTTCAAGAGTTAATACCTCTACTTTCATAATTCTCTGAAAGATCGAAGACATAGGAATACTTCCTTCCAGCTTCTATCAATCCAGCATCATTCTTATATCAAAAACAGACACGAATATAACAACAACAACAAAAAGAAAACTACAAACCAATATAAATTTGTATACTGAAAATTATGATTCACGATTCAAGGAAATAGAAAAAGACACAAAGAACTGGAAAGATATTCCATGTTCATGGGCTGGAAGAATTAATATAATCAAAATAAATATACTGCCCAGGGCCATATAGAAATTTAATGCAATAGCATCAAGATACCAGACAGCTTTTTTTTTAGGAGAATAGAACAAAAGCTACAAGTCTTTATCTGGAACCAGAAAATACCTTGAATAGCCAAAGGAAAGAACAGAACTGGAGGCATCACACTCCCAGATCTCAAATTGTATTATAGGATCACTGTATCAAAGCTTCCTGGTACTGGAACATAAATAGACACATCGACCAGTGGAACATAATTGAGAGCCCAGAAATAAGCCCCCACAAACTACAGATATCTAATCTTTTATGAGGGCACCCAGACTATTAAATGGGGAAAGGAGAGTCTCTTCAACAAATGGTGTTGGAAAAATTGGGTTGAAACATGCAGAAGAATAAAACTGAACCACTATATTTCACCAAACACAAAAGAAAATTCCAAATGGATCAAGGACTTGTATGTTAGACCAGAAACTATCAGTTACTTAGAGGAAAATATTGACATAACTCTTTTCCATATATTTTTTAATATTTTTACTTATTTATTACTGTATAGAGACAGGGAAATTGAGGGGGGAGGAGGAGATAGAGGGACAGAAACAGAGACACCTGCAGCCCTCCTTCACCACTATGAAGCTTTCCCTCAGCATGTGGGGACCAGGGGTGTAAACTTGGATACTTGAGCACTGTGATGTGAGCGCTTAGCCAAGTGTGCCACCACCTAGTCCCTTTCCACATCACTTTAAAAGGCATCTTTAATGATACAAATCCAATTACAAAGAAGCCTAATACAAAAATAAACCAAAGGAACTACACCAAATTAAAAAGCTTCTACATAGCAGAAGAAACCACCATCTAAACAAAGAGACCCCTTACAGAATGGGAGAAGATCTTTACATGCCAAACATCAGACTAGAGGCTAGTAACCAAAGATATGACAATCTCCCAAACTCAGCAAGAAGAAAACAAATGAACCCATCCAAAAATGCAGAGAGGATATGAACAGAATATTCACTGAAGAAGAGATTCAAAAGGCCAACAAAGATATGAAAAAAGGCTCTAAGTCGCCGATTGTCAGAGGAAAGCAAAGACAGCAGTGAGATAACATTTCACTCCTGTGAGAATGTCATATATCAGAAAAGGTAGCAACAACAAATGCTGGAGAGGTTATGGGGACACAGGCACCCTTCTGTACTGCTTGTGGGAATGTAAATTGGTCCAACCCCTGAGGAAAGCAGTCTGGAGAATTCTCAGAAAACTAGAGTTGGACCTTCCTTATGACCCTGCAATCCCTCTCCTGGGAATATATGCTAAGGAACCAAACACACCTATCCAAAAATATTTGTGTATGCCTATGTTCATAGCAGCACAATTTTCAATAGCCAAAACCTGGGTAGCAACCCAGGTGTTCAAGAACAGATGAGAGGCTGAGAAAGCATGGTCTATATATGCAATGGAATACTACTCAGCTATTAAAAATGGTGATTTGACTTCCTTCACCTCATCCTGAACAGAGCTTGAAAGAATCATGTTAAGTGAGATAAGTTGGGAAAAGAAGGATGAATATGGGATGGTTTCATTCACAGACAGAAGTTGAAAAGTACTACTATGATGCCAACCTGAGTTCCCTGGGTAGACAATCTCACTGATGTGTCCTGGAACCCCACTTCCCCAGAACCCTGCCCTACTAAGGAAAGATAGAGACAGACTGGGGATATAGACCGACCTATGTCGATCCATGTCATGTCTAGCAGAGAAGCATTTACAGAAGCCAGACCTCCAACCTTCGGCATCCCATAATGATCTTTGGTCCATATTCCCAGAGGGATAAAAAACAGGGAACCTTCCAATAGAGGGGATGGGATATGGCACAGTGGTGGTGGGAGCTATGTGAATTGTGCCCCTCAATCTTGTCTATGAGTATCAAATCACTAACAATAGTAATAATAGTAAAAGAATCTGAAAAATAAGAAAACAAAGCAGAACTTGGACTGAGTTTGGTTTATTGCAGCAAAATAAAAGACTTCAGCGTGGGGTGCGGGGAGGGTTCAGGTCCTGGAACATGATGGACTAGGAAGACCTAGAGGGGGTTGAATTGTTATACAGAAAATAGAGGAATGTAATACATGCACAAACTACTGTATTTTACTGCTCACTATAAACCATAATCTTTCTAATAAAGAAAAAAATGCAGAGTGAAAAGACTAATAATGCAAGATTAGAAAGTTACTTAAGAGGCAAAGCAGAAGGAAGTCTCTTGGGAATCTGCACTCTGTGGAACCCACTCACTTCGAAAGCTGCTCTTGGATGGAAGGTGTGAGCTTGGGAAGCTGTCTACTGAGAGAATGGCCTCAAAGACTTGTGACAGAAGCTGACTGATGCCATGAGGCTACTGTTCGACCTTTTTTTTAAAAAAAATATTTATTCCCTTTTGTTGCCCTTGTTTCATTGTTGTGGTTATTGATGTCATCGTTGTTGGATAGGGCAGAGAGAAATGGAGAGAAAAGGGGAAGACAGAGAGGGGGAGAGAAAGACACCTGCAGACCTTCTTCACCGCCTGTGAAGCGACTCCCCTGCAGGTGGGGAACTGGGGGCTCGAACCAGGAGCCTTACACCAGACCTTGCGCTTTGTGCCATGTGCTCTTAACCCACTGTCCTACTGCCTGACTCCCCCTGTTCTACTTCTTTTAATCTTTTACCTATTCTCACAGTAATGCAGTTTAATTAATTGGCTGTAAGACTTGAATGTAAATCAAACCACTACCATGACTTCCAGGGACTCCACAAAACCTCTGTTTTTACTATATTAAAATCAATGCGTTCTTTTATAAGAAAAGATAGATCTTATTAAATGTGTTGTGAGTAAGGACTTTACTCTAAATATAAAGGACATCATTGAGGCTTTTGAGGGGGTCCCAAATAGGAGAGTAACAAGATCTAATTTAGGTTCCCCATATACTGACTAGTGGATTTAAAAGAAAATTACTATCTTTATTTATTTATTGGACAAGACAGCCAGAAATTGAGAGGAGGAGGGGAGATAGAGAGGGAGAGAGACAGACAGACACCTGCAGACCTGCCTCACCACTTGCAAAGCTTTCCCAATGCAGGTGGGGACCGGGGGCTTGAACTTGGGTCCTTGCGCACTGTAACATGTGCGCTCAACCAGATGCTCCACCACTCAGCCAGCCCCCAGATTACTGGATTTTAGATGAGCAACAGAAGAAGCCAAGAGAAAAAAAAAATCACAACTTGGGAATGAATTGCAATAAAAGAAACAGAAAGAGATTCAAGATGCATTTGAAAGAAAGGGAAGGAAAGACAATTGATGACTCTGAGGATCACATGCAACATTTCACTGTGTTAGCAAAGAAGATTCAGCACAATGTAAGTATTATTTTATACTAACAGAACATATTACACCCTACATTTGAAAATAAAGAACAAAGGGCCAGAGCAGTGAAATAGCTTTTTTAAGCCTCAGAGAAGCTATCACCTGTATTTCCTGCCTAGTGCTTTCCAGCCCAGGGACATTTCCATTATCTAGTATGTTCTCTCTCGATTCAGCTCAGTGCCTTATTCAATAACTTGCCTGGATTTCCTTTTTAAAGAGATCTCATTATGTAAGTATGATCAAAATAGTGAAAATTGTTAGAAGGAACTTATTTAATAATGGTAGATTAAAAACTAATTTTTGGTGGCCACAATCAGACCATTTGCTCTACACTTTTACTTCAGAAGAGCAAATACAAAGAGAAAATGCCTGGAATTCCTATTTCTTTTGCTTCTTCTCACAATAGATTCCACTTCATCTCAATTATCTCATACCAGAAATTTCTTTTTTAATACAGAATGCCTTCAATTCAATTAATTTCAAAAATGGATACACCAATGAAAATCCTATGCTATTGGACAATATCCAAATGATTGGCTAACTGATGATGCCACTATCAAACATATTCTTCAGGGCCAACAAGACTTCTCACCTGGATGTTTCACCTACTTTGAGTGCACAATCAAATTAAAGCTCAGCTCCCATTGTATGGGAAAAAGCTTTTGTGCTCTGGTCTCATTTTCCTTATATCTCTTAATTTTGTCTTTATCTGGAAAAGATGGTACTGATGGATTAAGTTCCAAACATTAAAGTGACAAAAAATGAAAGAAAAGACAAAAAAAAAATCATTTATTGCAAACGGTCCTAAATGATACCATCAACGCAACTTCTAGCAAACAGAATGGGCAACTGACAGATCCAAGTTCAAACGTTGTCTCTGAAATGCATATAAAACAAGATTCTTAAGATCTCAATGTATCAGATTTCTTATTTAAGAAATGGAGAAATAATACTTTCCCTGAAAATAGTACTACAGAAATTTCAAGATATAAAAACTTGCCTAGCCTGATGTCCACATATCAGCGCTAGTGAAAGTGAACCAACTCAATCTGTATTTAACTTTCATTATCAGTTGTGGACAAGTTAGGGATTTGTTTCTCTTGTGCAAAAGGACTTCTGATGGCAGACTCACTAGACAAAAAGAATGCCACCAAGGAGCCAAGCTACTTTTACCTTTCTTCTTGTACACGCCTGGTTGTGGATTCTGCTGTGATTACAAGATGAGGGCGAAGTTTTGTTTTAAGCAATTATTTTTGTCTACATTGTATGGTGCTTTGTTATCTCAAGAGCTACATGGTCAAGGAGAAAAATGTCCTTCCATGTCTAGTCAGTTTTAGTAGATAGCAAAGAACTTGACTTGGCTGAAAGCAAATCTTTCATCTATAAACCAAATAATTATGACTCTGTAAGTCTCTAGTTTCAACTGCCACAGCCTCCCACTTCTTTATTTTAAAAAATTAATCTTATTTTATTTATTTATAAAATGGAAATATTGACAAGACCACTTAGGGACTTATGTTTGCACGATCTCACTGTTTCTGGAGGCAACTGTCTCTCTCTCTCTCTCTTTCATATATAGAGAGATAGTAAGGAAAGGGGATCATAAGGCAGAGGGCAGAGACCCCTGCAGTATTGCTCCACCACTGGAGAAGTTTCCCCACTGCAGGTAGGAACTGGGGCTTTGAACCCTGGTCCTTGACCTTGGTAACGTGAACGATCTACAGAGCAAGCTGTAACTTGGCCCCTCAATCACCTTCTTATCTGATTCTCATATATCAGGACATTATTCTTTCTGTTCTAAATCAACCCAGGAACAGATACAAGATAACCAGAGACTACCCCTCAACCAAGAGGCCACCAACATTATTCTAACATTATTCTATTAGTCCTCCTCTGCCTTTCCTTTACTGAGGGAATTACCAGTAAAGACTTTGACCTAGACATTCTCCTCATTCCTGTCTTCTCCTGTTGTTATAGACAAACCTGGTGCAATTCTAAGTGATTCTGAGTGGGACAAAGTGCACCCTTCTCTCAAGAAATAAAATAGACTGTTTTAACTGTTTCAATGGCATTGACCTCTCTATGTCATTAGTCACCTTCACACAATAAATTAAAATCTCTTGATTATAAACTTTACAACAGTTTTCTGAGAAGGAAGGTGGGTTAATAACAGGATCTTACCCCCAAAATGATCTCTTCCCGAAGCTCTACTCTTTTAATTCAGCAAGAGAATTAGTCCAGCACTGCTGGGCCTCCCCACCGCCCAGCATCTAGAGTTCATTAGCCAGCAATGGGCCACATGGTGGCAAAAAAGGAATCTGGGAAATTGAAATAATTTAAACAAGGGACATTACTGTGCTTCAAGGTATCAGGATTTGTGGGGAGGAGAAATGATATTAGGTAGACTGTTAACAATGCCCACTGAATAGAGAAAATATTATTAAATATACCAATTCAAAAGGATTTAAGTTTTTCACAATGCTACTATTTATGACCATAATAAGCTTTTGTACAACAATACAAATTAAGAGATAACATGAATAATTTTATGACTTTGGCAAGATATACAGCCTCTAGGCTTATTGTGGGGTCTCAGTGCCTGCACTATGAATTCACTGCTCCTGGAGGCCATTTTTTTTCCCATTTTGTTGCCCTTGCTGTTGTCAGATAGGACAGAGGGAAATCAAGGGAGGAGGGGAGAGAGAGAGGGGGAGAGAAAGATAGATACCTGCAGATCTGCTTCACCACCCGTGAAGCAACCTCCCTGCAGGTGGAGAGTCAGGGGCTCGAACCAAGATTCTTATGCCGCTCCTTGCACTTTGCCCCATGTGCACTTAACCCACAGTGCTACAGCCGCCCGACCCCCTTAAATTAAATTTTCTTGAAAAGTAAGAGATATTCAGAGAGAAAAACCAGAGAATTGCTTAGCTCTGGCTAATGTTGGTGTTGGGAATTGAACCTGGGACTTTGGAGCCTCAGGTGTGAAGGTCTTTTACATAAGCATTATATTATCTCCTCAAACTTGTCATTCACATTTTTAAAGTGTATGAAGATGACATTTAGAAAAGTGCCTTTGGAAAGTATCACATTTGACCTAAAGGGGAAAAGAAAAGAGGCATTGAATTCCAACAGAGAATGTGAGAAATGTATTCTTGTCAAGGTTGTCCTTGAAAAGAGGTCAGGAACAATAAGTGCTACTAGAGAACTAAAGAATGAGATCAGATAAGATTATTAGATTTTTATAAGGAGGATCTTGCAGTTTGTACAGAGTTGAAGGTGAAGTCCAATGAGCAGAAGAGGCTGAGACATGAGAAGCAGAAGGATTAAAAAAAAAAAAAGGTGAAAGCATTTCCTTGGTAAAGTTGACAGGTGCTAAGTGTAACCTCTTAAAGTATGGCCTGCAAGAACATAAGTACAAAGATGGAGATGTGCTTCACTGGGGGCTGGGCAGTGGTACACTGGGTTGAGCTCACACAGTACATAGTGCAAGGACCCACACAAAGAGCAGAGTTCGAGCCCCTGCTCCCCACCTGCAGAGGGGATGCTTTACAAGCTGCAAAGCAGGTCTTCAGGTCTCTCTCTCTCTCTCTCTTTTTCTCTCTCCCCCTCTCAATTTCTGTCCTAACCAATAAAATTGGCCACCACCAGGAGCAGTGGATTTGTGGCACCTGCACCCAGCCTCAGCGATAACCCTGGACAGACGAGAAAATATGTGCTTAAATAATCATTAATAGTTATATGTGTGTCTTGTATGTTTTTAAAAATCACTCTGCAAAACATTGGCAACAGTGGAAAGTCCTTCATCCTTCCCTGGCTTGAGAATCAAAATCCAAGAGAATGTCTGCCATTTTGTTATTGCTATAGTCCTTTCCTTCCTTAGCCCCTTGCCCCTGCTGCTGTACGTAATGAAGCGATTATCAATGGAAGAACCATCTCTCATGTTAGGCAAAAGTAAAGACTCTGACACAAGTGAAACCTCTCAGATACTTCTTTCCCAGGAACCCAATCTGAGAAGTATATTGTAAGAAATAATATGGCTGAGGGCCAGGGTGGTTGAGCACACCTTACCATGTTCAAGGACTGGGGTTTGAGCCCTGCTTCTCAACTGTAGGGGGAAGCTTCGTGAGCAGCAAAGTAAATCTGCAGATGTCTTTCTCTCTCCCTCTCAATATTCTCCTGCCCCTCTCAATTTCTCTCTGTCCTATAAAAATGCATATATGTATGTGTATATATATATATATATATATTTATATATACACACATGAAGGCTGGAAGGAAGGAAAGAAGGAAGAAAAAAATGAAAGTAAAGGGAGAAGAAAAAAACCAGCCTCCTGTTGTAATATTAGTGCTGGCACCAAGCCCCAGCAACAACCCTGGTGTTAATCAAAAAAATCAAAATAAATAAATTAAAAAAATAATATGGCTGAAAAGGGTCCACTTCATGAAATCCATTCACTTTATACTAAAGAAAACTGAGTCTAAGCATGAATCAGCAGAAGCAATTATTTCTAATCATTGTCTTGCCGCATCCTCAGAAAATCAAATCTGTACAACTGGAACTGCTAGAGAAAACTCAACCACATTAACATTCACATTTCTATCACAGGAAGTGGTGGGTAGTCATCAAACAATACTCCACATAAGAGGAGAGAGTCATATCTGCCTCTCACCTGGGATTCATTTTTTACTATGGATACTTTAGAGAAGAATGAAGATGATTCAGAGGGTAGGGTACTCTGTGGATCCCTTTGGGGCCCATGTATGTCTTCTCACGACCACTTAGTAAGTACATACTACATAGCACTGCTTTAATAAATATGACTTACCACTGAAATGAAAAATATCTGGGGGCTGGGAGATACCACAGCAGGTTAAATGCACATAGTAAGAAGCTCAAAGATCAGTGCAAGGATCACGTTTTGAGCCCTTGGCTCCCCCCCTGCAGGGGGTTCGCTTCACAAGCAGTGAAACAGGTCTGCAGGTATCTTTCTCTTGCCCCCTCCTCTCTCAATAGCTCTCTGTCCTATCCAACAACAACAGCAGCAACAACAAATAGTAACAGCAACAACAACAATGGAAAAAATGGCCGCCAGGAACAGTGGATTTACAGTGCAAGCACCAAACCCCAGCAATAATTCTCTTGCTTATTTACAACTAGACATCCTAACATGATGACACTGAGACTCTGATCATTTAATGTGTGCATCAAGAAACGTATCACTATCACAACTTAGGTTGTGTCATTGATGATAAAAAAATAAATGAACAGTTTATTTATTAAAATAGCTTCCAGTAAAGATACCTTGCTCATTAAATGAATTTTAGAGCAATAAAATGAGATTAAATACCCTGAAGTGTTTTTTTGAAATTTCACTAGCAAATAATGTTTTAGCAGAGCATTCATTATGAAAACCAATGAGAGAGCAGGCTTTTATACTAGCTTCAAATTCTTTCTGTTGCATATTAACTGCACATGCTATTCATTTGAGGGTAAGCTTCAAATCTGAGTATAGCTGACAGGGTCCTCCAAATCCAAGTAAACATGGTTTAAAAGATTGCGTAATCAAAATATGTTTGGTGATTTCAGAGACTGTTGTCATAATCATGCAGTTAACCAAAAAACAAAAAGAAGGAAAACAGACTTAAGAGACAGAATAATAATTAAAGAAGGCTATGTGACAGACTACTTTCAATAAGTCAATAAAATATCAATTTAGTGAGCCAGGTGGTAGCACACCCAGTTTATTGCATACAGTACCATGCACAAGAACCTGGGTTCAATCCCCCACCCCCTGTACTCTTCACCTTCAGGGAGAGAGCTTCACAGTGGTAAAGCAGTGCTACACGAGTTTCTCTTTCTCCTCTCCCTATCTATCTCCCATTTCCCAATTATTTCTATGTCTCTATCCAATAAAATAAAAATAAAATGTTTTTTTTTAATTTTTTAAATTTATTTATTCCCTTTTGTTGCCCTTGTTGTTTTATTGTTGTAGTTATTATTATTGTTGTCGTTGTTGGATAGGACAGAGAGAAATGGAGAGAGGAGGGGAAGACAGAGAGGAGGAGAGATAGACACCTGCAGACCTGCTTCACCGCCTGTGAAGCGACTCCCCTGCAGGTGGGGAGCTGGGGTTTGAACCGGGATCCTTATGCCAGTCCTTGTGCTTTGCACCACCTGCGCTTAACCCGCTGCGCTACAGCCTGACTCCCCAAATAAAATGTTTTTTAAAAGTTGATTCTAAGGGGCCAGGCGGTAGTGCACTGGGTTAAGTGCACACATTGCAGAGCACAAGGGCACAGGCTCAAGTCCCTGGTCTCCACCTGCTGGGGGAAAGTTTCACAAGCGATGAGGCAGGGCTGTAAGTGTCTCTCTGTCTCTCTCCCTCTTTATCTCTCCCTCTCCTCTCAATTTCTCTCTGTCTCTATCCAGTAATAAATAAATAAAAATTTTTAAAAAGCTGATTCAAGGGGGTTGGGTGGTGGCACACCCAGTTAAACACACATAATACTAAGCACAAGGACCCGTGCAAGGATCTGGGTTCTAGCCCCCCCCCCCCATGTGGGCTTCTCACCTGAAGGGACGCTTCACAAATGATGAAGCAGGTCTGCAGGTGTCTATCTTTCTCTCTCTCTCTATCCCCCCTCCTCTTTCCGTTTCTCTCTATACTAACCAATACAATGAAACAATGGCCTCCAGGAGCAATGGATTTGTAGTGCTGCCAACAAGCCCCAGCGAAAACCTGGAAGCAAAAATAATAAATAAATAAATAAATAAAAGCTGATTATAAAAGAAACTTAAAAATAAAACATCAATTTAACTTGGGAAGTATAACAGTGAAAGGGCTTTTTAAAAAATTGCCTTCACCACCCAGCACTCCACACCTGCTCTATTTCACTGCTTCTGATGGACTTTTATTTTCTTCCGTTTTGAGATTGAGAGAGATAGGGAGACACCACTCCACCATTCTTGGAACTTTCCCTGATGCGGTTGTTATGCTCCCAGGTGGTGCCATGGGCTCAGATCTGGATCCCTACATATGACAAGCTGTGCACTCTACCAGGTGAGCAGGTGTGATAGCTCCTAGTTCCAGAACTGTTTTTGAATGCACTTAAAGCAGTCATTTCTTTCTGTCTGTGATGTATTGGAATATTTAGTAGGGTAATCTGAATAGTCCTATTTCCTTAAGCTCCCTCACTCCCCAAATTGCATTTGGCTAATTCTTCATTATTTTAGGCATGCATATTGCTGCTATCTCTAGGAAGGTGTAAACATTGTAGCAGAAGTTTTTCCACCTAAGTGATTGCAAATCAACAGCTATCCAATTTTGGACAGCATTGGAGACCTGCTCTTAGTCTTGAAATAAATCAGCTTAATTAACGAATTTAGCCTTTTGTATTCAGCTGAAATTAGATCCCAGCCTTCCAGACCATACTTCAAATGTTCACCTTTTAAATTTCATAATGTAGTGTCAGTTTCTTAACCTGCCTTATTTGAAAGCAGAAATAACAACTGCTTTGACAAAGCAGAGCACAACAGTCTGTTCTGTGGAAATTGGGAAAATGTAGTTCCTCAAATGAATATAATATGCCAAGTCTGGGGGATCGGGTGGTGGCACACCAGGTTAAGTGCACACAGTATGAAGTACAAGAACTTATACAGGAATCCTGATTTGAGCCCCTGGCTCCCCCCGATGTTTCACACATGGTGAAGCAGGTCTGCAGGTCTCTCTCTCTCTCTCTCTCTCTCTCTCTCTCTCTCTCTCTCTCTATATATATATATATATATATATATATATATATATATATATATATACCTCCTATCTCAATTTCTCTCTGTCCTATCTATTGAAAATAGGGAAAAAAAGGCCACCAGGACTAGTGGGTTTGTAGTGCTGGCAACGAGTTCTAGTGATAACCCTGGAGGCAAAAAGAAAAAAAAAAAGCTAAGTCTAGGTTGCATTAAATTTTTATTCAGAAAACAGAATTTATGAGATATATAGGCCAATTTAGATGTCCTGCTGCACTCTGATTTGTTCCCAGAAAGCCTATGTTCTCATTTTTAGCCAATCTGTTTAGAGATGAGGAGATAGTGCTCCTTAAAATTTCCTTTTATAGTACACTCTAATTTCATCTCAGGTGGTTCACTTTCTAACAAAGTCCCATAACCTGGATATACACCAGTTTCTGTGAGAGAGAGCTTATGTTCACACGTATCCATAAACTGAAAAATATATACATGAAAGCAGAAGTACACTAGAGTTTGCAGTGAGTACCCCCCTAACACTTCCTCTCCACTATTCCAAGCTTTGGGTCCATGATTGCTCAACAATTTGTTTGGCTTTGTATGTTAACTCTCTTTTCAATCACCAGGTTCCAGATGCCACCAGGATGCTGGCTAGGCTTCCCTGGATTGAAGACCCCACCAATGTGTCCTGGAGCTCAGCTTCCCCAGAGACACACCCTACTAGGGAAAGAGAGAAGCAGACTGGGAGTATGGACCGACCAGTCAATGCCCATGTTCAGCGGGGAAGCAATTACAGAAGCCAGACCTCTACCTTCTGCAACCCTCAATGACCCTGGCTCCATGCTCCCAGAGGGATAGAGAATGGGAAAGCTATCAGGGAAGGGGGTGGGTTATGGAGATTGGGTGGTGGGAATTGTGTGGAGTTGTACCCCTCCTACCTTATGGTTTTGTTAACTAATCCTTTCTTAAATAAAAAAAAATTAAATGGAAAAAAAAGCAAAAATAAACAAACAAACAAAATGTAATGGAGCTAGGAAGATGATACAGGAGTGGCACATAGGAATTGTATGTGAGAGGTCCAGAGGTTTGTTTCCCAGCACCTCTTATCAGTAGAAAAAAAAAAATCAATGGTTCTTAGAAATGAAGTCATCATTCATTTAGAATTGAGGAAAAATTAAAAAGAATAGCAAGTGAAAGAGTAAGTACTGCTTTCATGTGCCAGACTGTTGCTTTCATTTTGTAGATGGAGCTCTATGATCAAATAACTATCTCAAAGTTGTTCTTGAAGTATCAGTAGTTGGTAAGGATTGTGTGTGCCTGTGTGTGCATTTTTCATTCCAACTTCCACATAATAATAGTAGTAGTAACAGCAACAGCAATATTTACTGATGTTTGGATACAACAAATGGCAACATTTTAACAACTTGGAGAAAGTCTAAGCTCATTAGATCAAGAAAGGACTAAAATATCTGGGAAAGGGCAAAAGACTGGCTTAATTAGTGATGGTCTTTTTGGTCAATACCAGATACCCCATCATCTGGGGCCCTAGTTAAGGAATCTTGGATGACCACAGGCTCCTGTGCTATTTATGAGTATAGATGGGCCTGGGTCAGACTGATGAGATAAACAGTTAATTGTATTTATATACTTTCTTCAAGTTTGGGAGCTACTTTCTGCCCTAATCCAGCTTTCTAACACTATTCTCAACTGTTACTCCATCTTCCATATATATATATATATATATATATATATATATATATATATATATATATATATATATATATATATTGCCTCCAGGGTTATTACTGGGGCTCTGTGCCTCCACTATGAATTCACTGCTCCTAGAGGCCATTTTTTCCATTTTTGTTGCCCTTGTTGTTGTTATTATTGTTGTCAATGCTATTATTGTTGCCAGGTAGGACAGAGAGAAATCCAGAGAGGGAGGGAAGACAGGGGGAGAGAAAGTTAGACACCTGCAGATCTGCTTCACTGCCAATGAAGCGATCCTCTGCAGGTGGGGAACCAGGGGCTTGAACTGGGATCCTTACTCCAGTCCTTGCACTTCATGCCATGTGTGCTTAAACCACTGCGCTACCACCTGCCCCCTAACAATATTTTTAGCCCACCTGCATGTTAGCTATCAAGCTCAAATAAAAATTACTAAAGTCATTGGCCCCTAGCAACATACCTAAATCTATATAGACTTCCTTGCTTCTCTCCACCGTATTGATCCCTAATCTCATCGGCTCCATCCCTCCTTTTTGGTTCCTGATTAATTTTTTATTTTATTCTTTTGTCCTGCTTTATATCTTACTGTCTTTCAGTCACCAAGTTGCAGATGCTACTATAGTTCCATCCTAAACTCCCTGAGAAGACAACTGCACCAGTGTGCAGGCTGGGGATATGGATCAACCTGCTAACACCCATGTTCAGCAAAGAAGCAATTACCAAAGCCAGAACTCCCACTTTCTGTACCCCCAAAATAATTTTGTTCCATTCTCCCAGTGGAGGATAAATGATAAGGGTAAGATGACCAAAGAGCTGTGAATTCCAACTCCATCAGGACCAGGAGAGAGAAGAGAGGAAAAAAAAAAAAGAAAAAGAAAAAAAAAAAAGGAAGGACATTCAGAAGTAGTAATAGGTATTCGTGTGACTTATAAAGGAAAATGCAGGACTGTGGACAAAGGGGCAAATATATAAAAACATAGATAATTATAGAAATAAAAGTCAACTCATATCTGTGGCCTTGGGGGGACTACTGTAGTTTCCACTGGTGGGAATGGGGACACAGAAGTCTGGTGGTGGGGATCATGTAGAATTATACCTGTTATGTCATAATTTTTTTTCTTTTTTCATTGTTGGGAGATTAATGGTTTATAGTCAACAGTAAAATACACTAGTTTTTAGATGTGTAACATTTCTCAGTTTTTCACATAAAAATTCAACTCCTTGTAGGTCCTCCTCTGCCATGTATGCCACAATTTTGTAAGTCAATATTAAATCAGAATAAAAAAGAAAAGATGAAAAAAATTTACTGATGCTCATAGTATTCCAGACACTATCCCAACATATAATCAATCATATAACCATCATATCCCTGTCCATTCTTATATGTATTTTACAAAGAACGAGATGTCTTTTTGTTCTGTGTAGAACCACAGAGCTACAGGATTTTTCTTTCCTCTGGCCATTCCTTATTATTTTTACTTAATCCTCATTATAAAATCAATGCAACCGTTACTTTGAATGCACAGATATTCAACTGCTCTAGCAATCTCTATAGTATTTTTAAGAAATTGTTTTGGTTGTTTTGATATTCAGTAGTACTTGATCCCTGCAGCTTATCAGGAGTTCAGAGTGGGTACCAAGTGTTTTTTTTTTTTTTTTCTTCCTTCCTTTTTTTTTTTTTTTTTTTTTTTACATGCATAACATTTCCCAGATTCCCATTTAGCAATACAACCCCCACTATTTCATTCATCATTTTTCATGGACCTGTATTCTCCCCACCCACCCACCCACCCACCCCAGAGTCTTTTACTTTGGTGTAATACTCCAATTCCATTTCAGGTTCGACTTGTGTTTTCTTTTCTAATCTTGTTTTTCAACTTCGGCCTGAGAGTGAGATCATCCCATATTCATCCTTCTGTTTCTGACTTATTTCACTCAACATGATTTTTTCAAGGTCCATCCAAGATCGGCTGAAAACGGTGAAGTCACCATTTTTTACAGCTGAGTAGTATTCCATTGTGTATATATACCACAACTTGCTCAGCCACTCATCTGTTGTTGGACACCTGGGTTGCTTCCAGGTTTTGGCTATTACAAATTGTGCTGCCAAGAACATATGTGTACACAGATCTTTTTGGATGGATGTGTTGGGTTCCTTAGGATATATCCCCAGGAGGGGAATTGCAGGGTCATAGGGTAGGTCCATTTCTAGCCTTCTGAGAGTTCTCCAGACTGTTCTCCACAGAGGCTGGACCAATTGACATTCCCACCAGCAGTGCAGGAGGGTTCCTTTGACCCCACATCCTCTCCAGCATTTGCTGCTGTTACCTTTTCTGATGTGTGACATTCTCACAGGAGTGAAGTGATATCTCATTGTTGTCTTGATTTGCATTTCTCTGACAATCAGAGACTTGGAGCATTTTTTCATGTGTTTCTCGGCCTTTTGGATCTCTTCTGTGGTGAATATTCTGTCCAATTCCTCCCCCCATTTTTGGATGGGGTTATTTGTTGTCTTGTTGTTGAGTCTGGTAAGCTCCTTATATATGTTGGTTATTAAACTCTTATCTGATGTATGGCATGTAAAGATCTTCTCCCATTCTGTGAGGGGTCTCTTGATTTGGGTAGTGGTTTCTTTTGCTGTGAAGAAGCTTTTTAATTTGATGTAGTCCCATAGGTTTATACTTGCCTTAGTCTTCCTTGTAATTGGATTCGTTTCATTGAAAATGTCTTTAAAATTTATGCGGAAAAAAGTTCTTCCAATATTTTCCTCTAAGTATCTGATAGTTTCTGGTCTAACATCCAAGTCCTTGATCCACTTGGAATTTACTTTTGTATTTGGTGAAATACAGTGATTCAGTTTCATTCTTCTGCATGTTTCAACCCATTGTTTCCAACACCATTTGTTGAAGAGACTCTGCTTTCCCCATGTAATAGTCTGGGCCCCTTTGTCAAAGATTAGATGTCCATAGGTGTGGGGCCTCATTTCTGGGCTCTCAATTCTATTCCACTGGTCAGTGTGTCTGTTCATGTTCCAGTACCAAGCAGTTTTGATGACAATGGCCCTATAATACAGTTTGAGATCTGGCAGTGTGATGCCTCCGGTTCTGTTCTTTTTTCTCAAGATTGTTTTGGCAATTCTAGGTCTTTTCTGGTTCCAGATAAACATTTGTAGCATTTGTTCTATTCTCCTAAAAAATGTGCTTGGGATCTTGATGGGGATAGCATTAAATTTGTAGATGGCTCTGGGTAATATATTCATTTTGATGATGTTAATTCTTCCAACCCATGAGCATGGAATATCTTTCCACTTCTTTGTGTCTTTTTCAATTTCTTTGAGTAGTGACTCATAATTTTCAGTATACAAGTCTTTCACTTCTTTGGTTAGGTTTATTCCTAGATATTTTATTGTTTTTGTTGTTGTTGTTCCAAGTGTTTTAAAGTCGATAGGCTCTACCTGAGCATTTCTGAAAGCACAATACTGTGGAATGGCAGACACTTATGAAAGGAAGACACTTCTGAATACAGAAACCAAGAGAATTTGCCCAGTTAGGGTTTGTTGCCAAGGAATGTCACCACTACTTTTGACTGCAGTGTTTAAGGAGCCATTGCTAAGTCAGAATGGTGGCTAGTGTGCCAGGCTGGTTAATGGATAATAAAGCTTCAGAAGTCTTCCGGGCAGGTTCTTATTTATCATCAAGATGATGGCAGACTCAGTGGTTCACATAAACTCACAAGACCTCAGTCTGTGGCTGGCAACACAAGGAAGATTTAATACTTTGGGTTGGGTGAACTGCAGTGGTAGAGCATAACCCTTGCTTTCTGAGAGGCTGTGTTGGGAGAGGAGGAGTGTTGTATCTATTTTAAATAAGAATGAATCAGACAGACAAAAGAGCAATCAAATAAAAAAAAGTGGACAGAAATATAAATAGACAGTTCTCAAATGAAGAGACACACATGTCCCACAGACATAGGGAGACTTGTACCACTTTACTCATCATTAGAGAAATGCAATTTTAAATCATATTGAGATTCTACCTTACACCTGTGAGGAACAACTTTCATCAACAAAATAGGAAACAGTAAGTGTCAGAGAGGATGTGGAGAAAGAGGAAATCTATTACACTGTTGGTGGGAATGCAAAATGGTGCAACCCCTGTGGAGCTAATATGATAACCCTTAAACAAATACAAATGGAAATACCTTATGATGCAGAAATTCCACTCCTAGGCATGTACCCAAAAGGCAAGAAAACAATAATTCAAAGAAATATATGCACTCCTAAGTTCACGGCTGCATTGCTCACAATAACCAACACATGGAAGCAACCAAAGTGCTGACTGCCTAGATAACTAGATAAAGAACTTAGGGGACATAAATTCAATGGAATATTACTCCACAATCAAAAAAGACAACATTGTGTCCTTTGGGACAGAATGGATAGAACTGGAGGTAATTAATGCTTAGTGAAATGAGTAAGAGGTGAAGGACAACTACTGTGTAATAGAAAATTAATTGAAACACATGAACTTGAAAAATAACTGGCAACCCATATCTAAGTATTACGGCAGTTATTGTTGGTGGGTGGGGCGGGGCACAGAACTTTGCTGGTGGAAGTGGTGTGGAACTATACCTCTATTATTTTATAATCTCATGAATAAATCATTATTAAATCACTACTTAGGAAAAATTTTAAAAAAATAATGAAGCAGGCAAACCATGAGCCGAAGGTGAACTTTATAAACTGGCCTATCCTAGATGTCTTGGAAGTGAGTGGATCCAAAGTCATCAACTATAGAGATGAATCTACTGATTTATTACACAGAGACTAGACAAACTGCTTTCAGTTCCCTGAATCCGAGGTTTCAGCAATGGATACTAAGATTCTTATAAAGACTCATTACACCAAAGGCTCTAGAGATTCTCTGCAGCATCAGCATACAATGAAGTGAAAAGATATGTATTGCTCTCTCTATTTCAATTTTGATAGACAGCAGTAATGGAAGAAAACTTTATGCCTGTCCACAGAAAAAGACTGCTTGTCAATTGAATTTCAGCAGATCTAATCACACTCTGTTGAGATAAAAGTTGGAGGCTGTACAAAACAGTGTGAAGAGCATTATCCAAACTTATAAATTCATATTTTGTTCTATGTACAAAGTAAATCAAATGAAAGATACGTTAGTGGTAATATTAATGCTTGTTGACTGACTTTGAAAGTAGATGTGCTTTTTTATTTCTTACCTATGTTGGTGAATTTACTTGAAAAAAGAAAAAGGCTTTTAACAACACCCAGGTAGTATTTCTGCAGTGGCAGTTAAAAAAAACTGATGATTTATGTATTATCTGAGATTTAAACAGTTTCTTAAATGTAAGCTACTTTAAAAGTAAAAGAAAAAATATAAAGCAGTTTTAAATATCACTTTCAAAAAGACATATGTAGATAGTTCACGCAGAATGTTTAAAATGTAAAGATAATTTTACAAATTAATGAAATGGTGTATACATTTACATGTACACAGAGTATGACTGCTAGCTGGAGTAGGCAGTTAAATGCCATTGTAGTGTATTGCTTTTTTAAAAAAGCAAATTCAATGATTACTTAGAAAAGTAATCTCCCTGTTACAAACTGGTTTCCCTCTCAAATATATGTGACTCTATAACCGACAAACCATATGCATGAAGTTCTCATTCAATTAACTGGTATCTTTCAAAGAAGAGGAAAGGACATTCCATTCCTCACACACAAAGGAAACATTATGGAAGGACATATTGAGAAAGCACTGTCTTCAAGGTCAGGAGAAAGATCTCCCCAGGAACCAGAAACTAATCCTGCTAACACTTTTATCTTGGACTATCAACCTCCTAAACTGCACAATAAAAAATGTTTTTTTTTTGTTTAATCCCCAGTCTGTTATTTTTTCCTTTCATTTGATTGAACAGAGAGAAATTGAGAGGGGGAGGGAGTGACACAGAAAGAGACCTGCAGCATTGATTACCGCACATGAAGATTCCTCTTGATACTTCTTTTTCTCCTCCTCCTCCTCCTTCTTCTTCCCCTTCTTCTCCTCCTTCTCCTCCTCCTCCTTCTTCTTCCTCTTCTTCTTCTTCTTCCTCTTCCTCTTCCTCTTCTTCTTCTTCTTCTTCTTCTTCTTTTTAACCAGAGCACTGATCAGCTCTGCTTTGTGGTGGTGCAGGGGATTGAACCTGGGACTTTGAAGACCCAGGCATGACAGTCTGTTTGCATAACCATTATGCTATCTACCCCTGCCCTTGATACTTCATTATTGCCGTCAGAACGGACTAATTCACTATCATTTTGATATTCAGTTCTACAAAAACTTATGGAAGAGTAGCTTTACATATAGTTGTGCATTTTATTTTCTTTAAAAACATAAAACCATAGAGTGCTGAAGCTGAAAAGAAGTAGATAACTTAGTTCAATTTTTTATGATTTACAACAATATTGTCTTAGGAGTATGAAAACAAAAGGCTACGCTTCTGATATATCTCACCCACCATTGAAGTACCATTGGCAACTTCTTTCTTTCTTTCCCTCTTTCTTTCCCTCTTTCTCTCTTTCTTTCCTTCCTCCCTCCCTTCCTTCCTTCCTTCCTTCCTTCCTTCCTTCCTTCCTTCCTTCCTTTCTTTCTTTACCTCCATGGTTATCACTGGAGCTCAGTGCCTGCACCACGAATTTACTGCTTCTGGCGGCCATCTCCCCTACACTGTTGTTGCTGTTACATTTCTATTGTTGCTGCTGCCATTGTTTTTTTTTATTATTTTATTTTGTTTTATTTAAGAAAGTATTAATTAACAAAACCATAGGGTAGGAGGGGTACAGTTCCACACAATTCCCACCACCCAATCTCCATATCCCACCCCCTCCCCAGATAGCTTTCCCATTCTCTATCCCTCTGGGAGCATGGACCCAGGGTCATTATGGGTCCATAATGTAGGTAGAAGTAATGAAGGTAGAAGGTCTGGCTTCTGTAATTGCTTCACGCTGAACATGGGCATTGGCTGGTCGGTCCATACTCCCAGTCTGCTTCTCTCTTTCCCTAGTAGGGTAGGTCTCTGGGGAAGCAGAACTCCAGGACACATTAGTGGGGTCTTCAGTCTAGGGAAGCCTGGCTGGCATCCTGATGACATCTGTAACCTGGTGAGTGAGTAATGAAGCTGAAGGGTTGTCATTCCACACATGAAGTCTCTGGACACAGTCTGAAGTGAAACATGTTGAGGTGGCAATCGTTGTGGTTGTTTAGGTTGTGATCCGCAGATGCAATATTATTTGATATGGATTGGGAGAGGCATACGGGAAAGTGGGCCCTATTCAATGGTTCCAGGACTGGGGGAAGTAGAGGCTCTATAGTGGAGATGTGAGGTTCCTGCTGTCTTAGGGTTCAAAAAGACAATCGATAGTTAATGTTATCACATTAATTGGTAATTGGGTTAACTTTGAAAAGTCCTTTTGTTAGGGTTTGCTGTACAGTACCCAGTATCTTGTATATAGCTGTGCTATTGGTTGCTTCTGATCTACTTGGTCTAGGCTTTTGAGAGAGTCTGCATATCAATTACACAGCCTATATATTGAAAAGATTCAATTTGTGTTTTGAAAAACTTCGAGACATACAATTAATTTTCCCCCACTCGTATTAATTAACTAGTGATTTATATGACTACATTTTACTAGGAGTGTACATAAACACCATTCCCACCACCAAAAGACTGTGACCCGTCCCTACCACCCACTCCCACCCCCCAATGGCCCAGGAAGCTGCATGTCTACCCCTCACCACAGGGTTATTCCTTTGGTGCCCTACTTATAATTTGGTCAGGTCCTGCTTTTAGTTTCCCTTTCAGATCTTCTTACTCAACTTCTATTGATGAGTGGTATCATCCCATACTCATCTTTATCTTTCTGACTTAGCTCACTTAACATAATTCCTTCTAGCTCTGTCCAAGATGGGTCAGAGAAGGTGGGTTCATTGTTCTTGATAGCTGCATAGTATTCCATGTGTATATATACCACAGCTTTCTCAGCCACTCATCTGTTGTTGGGCACCTGGGTTGCTTCCAGGTTTTAGCTATTATGAATTGTGCTGCTATGAACATAGGAGTACACACCTCTTTTTGGTTGGGTGTTATGGAGTCCTTGGGGTATAACCCCAGGAGAGGAATTACTGGATCTTATGGAAGGTCCATGTCTAGCCTTCTGAGATTTCCAGACTGCTCTCCACAGAGGCTGTACCAATTTACATTCCAACCAGCAATGTAAAAGGGTTCCTATGTCCCCACAACCTCTCCAGCATTTGTTTCTGCTGTCCTTTTTGATGTATGCCATTCTTACAGGAGTGAGGTGGTATCTTAGTGTTGTCTTAATTTGCATTTCTCTGACAATCAGTGACCTAGAGCAGTTTTTCATATGTTTGTTGGCCTTTTGGATCTCCTCTGAGGTGAATGTTTTGTTCATATCCTCTGCCCATTTTTGGATGGGGTCATTTGCTTTTTTGTTGCTAAGTTTGCTAGCTCTTTATATATTTTGGTGATTAGTTTCTTGTCTGATGTATGGCATGTGAAGATCTTCTCCCATTCTGTGAGGGGTCTCTTTGTTTGTTTAATAGTTTCTTTGGATGTGCAGAAGGTTTTCAATTTGATGTAGTCCCATTGGTTTGTTTCTGCTTTAGTCTTCCTTGCAATTGGGTTTGTTTCATCAAAGATGTCCTTGAGGTTTAAGTGGGAAAGTGTTTTACCAATGTTTTCCTCTAACTATTTGATTGTTTCTGGTCTGACATCTAGGTCTTTGATCCATTTGGAGTTGATTTTTGTTTCTGGTGAGATAAAGTGGTTCAATTTCATTCTTCTGCATGTTACAACCCAGTTTTCCCAGCACAATTTATTGAAGAGAGCCTCCTTGTTCCATTTAATCCTTTGGGCCCCCTTATCCAAGATTAGATGTCCAGTGGTATGGGTATTTATTTCTGGGCTTTCAATTCTGTTCCACTGGTCTGTGTGCCTATTTTTGTTCCAGTACCATGCTGTTTTGATGATGATGGCTTTATAATATAGTTTAAGGTCTGGGAGTGTGAAGCCTCCATTTCTGTTTCTTTTCCTTAGGATGTTTTTGGCAATTCTAGTTGTTTTCATGTTCCAGATAAATGATTGTAGTGTTTGTTCTATTCTCTTAAAGAAGCTTGGTGGAACTTGGATGGGTATTGCATTAAATTTGTATATGGCTCTGGGGAGAATATTCATTTTGATATTTATTCTTCCAATCCATGAGCATGAGATAGCTTTCCATTTCTTGGTATCAGTTTCTATTTCCTTGAGTAGCGACTCATAATTTTCAGTATATAAGTCTTTCACTTCTTTGTTCAACTTTATTCCTAGGTATTTGATTGATTTTGCTGAAACAGTAAATGGGAGTGATTTCTGGATGTCTTCTTCTTCAGATTTAGTGTTTTCATAAAGAAATGCCACTGATTTTTGTACATTGATTTTGTAGCCTGATACCTTGCTATATTGCCTAATAATTTCCACTAGTTTTCTGCTGGATACTTTAGGTTTTCCTATGTATACTATCACGTCATCTGCAAATAGTGAGAGCTTGACTTCTTCCTTTCCAATCTGTATTCCTTTTGATTCCTTTCTCTTGCCTGATTGCTATGGCAAGAACTTCCAATACTATGTTGAAGAGTAATGGTAACAGTGGACAGCCCTGTCTAGTCCCCGATCTGAGGGGGGATGCTTTCAGCTTCTGTCCATTGAGTATGATATTGGCTGTAGGTTTGCTATATATAGACTCCACTATGTTTAGGAATTTCCCATCTATTCCCATTTTTTGTAGAGTTTTGAGCATGAATGGGTGTTGGATTTTGTCAAAGGCTTTCTCTGCATCTATTGAGATAATCATGTGATTTTTGACTTTGCTTTTATTGATGTGGTGAATGACATTGATTGACTTACGGATGTTGAACCAGCCTTGCATTCCTGGGATGAATCGCACTTGGTCGTGATGAACAATCTTTTTGATATGTTGCTGTATCTGGTTGGCCAAGATCTTGTTTAATATTTTGGCATCTATGGTCATCAGAGATATTGGTCTGTAGTTTTCTTTTTTTGTTCTTTCTCTATCAGCTTTTGGTATCAGGGTGATGTTGGCTTCATAGAAGGTGGAAGGGAGTATTCCTGTTTCTTCAATCTTATGGAAAAGCTTAAGAAGTATGGGTACTAACTGTTTCCTGAAAGTTTTGTAGAATTCATTTGTGAAGCCATCTGGTCCAGGACTTTTGTTGTTGGGGAGGTTCTTAATAACGGTTTCAATTTCTTTGTCTGTGATTGATGCATTTAGGTTTTGTAGTTCTTCTTGGTTCAGTTTTGGAAGGGCATATGCTTCTAGGAATTGTTCCATTTCTCCCACATTCTCTAGTTTGGCGGCGTATAGTTCTTTATAGAAGTTTCGCAGGATTCTCTGGATTTCTGTGGTGTCAGTTGTGATATCTCCTCCATTGTTTACAATTCTATTAATTTGAGTCTTCTCTCTTTTTTGTTTGGTGAGTGTGGCTAGGGGTTTGTCAATTTTGTTTAATCTTTCAAAGAACCAACATTTGGCTTCATTGATCTTTTGTATGGTTCTCTTATTTTGATGTTGTTTATTTCTGCTCTAATTTTAGTGATTTCTGTCCTTCTGCATGCTTTAGGGTTCCTTTGTTCCTCTTCCTGTAAGTCCTTGAGGTGTGCAGTAAGGTTGTTCATTTGAGCTTCCTCTTGGTGTTTAATATGTGATTGTATGGCTATAAGTTTCCTTCTCAGTACTGCTTTAGCTGTGTCCCAAATATTTTGATAGGTTGTGTCTTCATTTTCATTTGTTTCCAGGAACATTTGAATTTCCTGCTTGAGTGAATCTCTGACCCAGTGGTTCTTAAGGAGTATGTTGTTTAGTTTCCAAATTCTGTGACTTTTAATAATTTTCTATTTGTTGTTAAATGTTAGTTTTACTCCACTGTGGTCTGAGAAGATACTTGGGATGATTTCAATGTTCTTGAATTTATTGATGCTGTCTTTGTGGCCTAACATGGTCTATCCTTGAGTATGTGTTATGTGAATTTGAAAAGAAGGTGTATTCCAGTTTTTTGGGGTGAAGGACTCTGAAAATGTCCAAGAAGTCTAGTCTGTCAATCTCTTCATTCAAGTCTCTTGTATCTTTGTTGGTTCTCTGCTTTGTTGATCTGTCTACGTGTGAGAGTGGGGTATTGAAGTCCCCCACTATTATTGTATTACTGTTGATGTATTTTTGAAATTCTTTCAGTAAGTGCTTGACGTATTTAGATGGTCCCTCATTGGGTGCATAGATGTTAATGATTGTTAAGTCTTCTTGGCTGATTGATCCTCTAATCATTATGTAATGTCCTTGCCTATCTTTTATTACTTTATTTAATTTAAAATCTATCGTGTCTGAGATGAGAATGGCTGTTCCTGCCCTTTTTTGTGGTCTGTTAGCCTGTATGATAGTTTTCCATCCTTTCACTTTAAGTCTGTGTTTATCTTGTTGTGACAGATGGGATTCTTGTAAGCAGCATATAGTTGGGTTATGTTTTCTGATCCATGCCCCAACTCTGCCTTTTGATGGGTGAGGTTAAGCCATTGACATTTATTGATATTATGGATTTAATGTATTGTAATGCCATTGTTCAAAAAAAAAATTTTTTTTTGCTCTGATATATTGCCAGTATTGTAGTGATGTTCTTGTTTATAAGAGGTCTTTTAGAACCTCTTTCAGGGCCAGTTTGGTTATGGTTGCCTCCTTTTACTGTTGTTTGTCTAAGAAGGTTTTGATCCCTCATCTAGTTTGAATGAAAGTCTAGCAGGATATATTATCCTTGGTTGAAACCCTTTTTCATTCCGGGCTCGACAGATATCTTGCCATTCTCTTCTGGCTTTTAGAGTTTGAGCGGAGAAGTCTGCAGATAATCTTATGGGTTTTCCCTTGTATGTGACTTTTTGTTTCTCTCTTGCAGCCTTTAGGATCCTTTATCCTTAATTCTTCTCATTGTGACTATGATTTGTCTTGGTGTCTTCAGGTCTGGGTTGCTTCTGTTTGGTACTCTCTGGGCCTCTTGAATCTTGATGTCCTTTCTGTTATTCAGGTCTGGGAAGTTTTCTTCTATTATTTCCTCTAGAATGTTTGCTTCCCCTTCCTCTCTTTCTTCCTCTGGCAGGCCAATTATGCGAAAGTTACTTCTTTTGAGCTCATCCCATATGTCTCTTCTGTTGTTTTCAGTGTCTCTCAATCTCTTTTTAAGCTCTTTCACCTCTTTCTTCGTTTTCTCTAACTCATCCCTTGTCTGACTAATTCTGTTTTCTGCTTCTGTTAGTCTGCTTTCCCTTGCCTCAGCTTCTTTCTTCATTATAGCTATTTCAGCTTTCAGTTCTCTAATTGCCTCAAGATAATCAGTATTTTCCTTGGGGGTCTCAACTGTTGTTTCCCTAATACTGCCATTCCTTTCCTCCTATGTTGTTTTCATTTATGTGATTAATAAGTTTATTATTGCTTGCATACTTTTCTATCTATGGTTACTTCTGGCTGATTTCTAGTTTCTTCTAGGCTCTTGTCTTCATTCATTGGAGTAGCAGTTTTATTTGTTTTTGATCTACCCATTTTTTTGATTTATGTGTTTCTTTTTTTATGCTCTGTTGTTCCTCAGCTGTTGTGTCTTGAGTACAAGCAACACTGTACTAAATACCTTTATGACAATTGCACTCACCAACGTCAGGAATTACAGTAGCAACTGAAGCAAGTATTGAAGCAGTTTAATCACTTCCAGTTAGTCAAACAATTTCTCCAGTCCGTGAAAGAATAGTAACCAAATCCCAGTGAAGAAAGAGAAAAGAAAGAAGGGATAGCAAGAATAGACAGTTATGCAAATCTACTATCCACTGTATATTCTAGGGGTAACAAGAGGGGAAAGGGAACTAGAGCAGAGATACACACATAGAGAGTCCACTCTGAGTCAGATTTTTTCCCCAAAATAATTCACAAATTCAGAAAGGCAAAGAAGAAGGAAGGAAGAAGTGTATGACAATATATAAAAAAAAGAAAAAAAAAGAAAAAAGAGACAAGTGAGAGAAAAGGTAAAAGATAAGAAAAAGAGCTGTAATTAAAGAGCAGTGAAAGGAAAGGTTTTTTTTTTTTATTCCTTTATTTAATTAGCTAGGAGGAGGAGGGAGGAGAGAGTCTGTAGAGGAGGTAGGAGTAAGGAGATAAGTTCCTCTTACAATAGATAAGATGCCCACTACCCTAGCAATGAAAGATACCCTAAGAGTTAATTCTGATCAACCTAAATGGGGGAAGATATATGCCTTCATATAATATTAATAATAAAATAGAGCAGGGTAAAAAAAAAACCCTGTCCCAGATTACCTCAAACCTTGTGATCAGAGGCAGCTGATTGTTAAGAATGAGAAAAAAAAAAACACCCTCAGGACTAGACAAGGATAGCTGAAATAGACAGTTATAGACAGTTATGCAAATCTACTATCCACTGCATATTCTAGGGGTGGCTAAAGGAGGAAGGGAAGTTGAGCAGAGACACTCACAGTGGGAGTCCACACTGAGTCAGAATTCTTCCCTAAAATAATTCCCAAATATGTATCAGTGAATTCAAAAAAGCATACCGTTTGGTGGTGTGGGGGCTGGGCCCTGTGGCTTTGGAAGCTGTAGGATTAAGGAAGAAAGGATGACAAGAATGAGAAAAAGAATAAAAAAAGAAAGAGAGAAAAAAGAAAAAGATAAGAAAAAGAACAGTCATAAAAGAGTTTTGAAAGAGTTTATTTGTTTATTTATTTATTTTTAAGTATTTAATTAGCTATGCGGGTGAGGTGGGGGGGGTTGGCTACTTAGAAAGAAAAAAGGCCAGAGGTTTCAGAAGGGTATATGATACTCCCTGGTGGGACAGTTATTTGGTAAAGACAGAAGCTCAGCAGGGGAGCCTGCTAGGAGCTTCTTCTTCTTCTAGCATTTGCCCTTCTTCCGGAGCCAGTCAACAGCGTCATGTTGAGCCTGATGTAAAGTTTTGAGATCTCCTTTGAATCTGGAGAGGTGGCAGTCATTGACTATGTGGGTCATAGTCTGTCTGTAGCCGCAGGGGCAGTTCGGGTCGAGCTGGTTCCCAGGGACTGGTTATGGGGGGGAGGGGGAAGCGGTGTCCTTAATAATTAAAAGTAAAAAAATTTTGTTTCCTTTTTTTCTACTCTATTTCTTAACCCAAATTAAGTTATAGTCACCTCCTTGGTGTCACCGCTAGGACCCCTTATTGACTGGCCTACTAAAGGCAGAAAATCCTACCGTTTCCAGAATATGTGGTCAGAGCTCAAGCCACTAGCAGCTTCTCAGTCCGCCATCTTCCGGGAACCCATTGTTGTTGTTGGACAGGACAGAGAGAAACTGAGAGAGGAGGGGAAGACAGAAAAGGGAGAGAAAGACACTTGCAGACCTGCTTCATCATCTGTGAATCGACCCCTCCTTGTAGGTGGGAGCTGGGGGCTTGAACTGGGATCCTTGCACTCTACACTCTGTGAATTTACTACTGCCCAGTCCCCACCATTGGCTTTTTACTTGTTCCATAGTTAATAATGGATGATTTCACTCATAAAGGAACAAATATAGAAAGGGAAAACACCAAATAAAAATTGGACTGAATTTGGCATATTGCACCAAAGTATAAGGACTCTGGCAAGGGAATAAAAGAAGAGGCCTGCAGAGGCTTGGGGTCCTGGTACTTGCTGGCTTTGCCAGTGGTGAAGTAGAAGATAGGTGTCTCTCTATCTCTCCCTCTCTATCAACCCCTTTCCTGTCAACTTCTGGCTGTCTCTATCCAACAAATAAAGGTTTTTTTTTTTTTTTTGAAGTGGGAAAAAATGTTAACACTGGGCAGAAGGCTATTTTGCTCACCCTGACTGTCATTAACTTTTTGTTATGCAGCCTTAATTTCTGTTAAATTTTAGACTTCTCAGTAATTTAGAAGCAAAATTAAATGTCTAACCATGCATAAGACATGGTAAATAGATTTCTTCTAGTTATAAAGTAGTAAAGTTCATTTAAAAGCTACACAGTTACCCGAAGGAGAAAAACAAAGTAATGATTCCCTCCCCTTCACCATTCTTACTTCCACATTTATTTCCCAAAATGTTATTAGGTTGATGCTCATTAACCCTTATCTTTTTCTTTTTTTTTTTAACTCATCACTTTTCTTAGCAGTTAACATTTTAAATACTTATTTATTTATTTATTTATTTATTTATTCCTTTTTGTTGCCTTTGTTGTTTTATTGTTGTAGTTACTATTGATGTTGTCATTGTTGGACAGGACAGAGAGGAATGAAGAGAGGAGGGTAAGACAGAGAGGGGGAGAGAAAGATAAACACCTGCAGACCTGCATGAACACCGCTTGTGAAGAGACTCCACTGCAGGTGGGGAGCTTGAACCGGGATTCTTACTCTGGTCCTTGCACTTTGCGCCAAGTGCGCTTAAATGGCTGAGCTACCACCAGACTCCCAGCAGTTAACATTTTTTATTTATATTTTATTTATTGGAAAGATAGAAATTGAGAGGGGAAGGGAAGGGATATAGAGAGACAGAGACCTACAGCACTGCTTCACCAATTGTGAAGCTTCTCCCTATAAGTGGGGACCAGGATCTTAAACCTGGGTCCTTGCTCATGATAACATATGCACTCAGCCAGATGTGCCAATGCCCAGCCCCCCCCCCCTTATGTAGTCTTAAATTTAAACATTTATTTTTTAAAAAAATATTTATTTATTTATTCTCTTTTGTGCCCTTGTTTTTTTATTATTGTAGTTATCATTGTTGTTGATGATGCCATCATTGTTGGATAGAACAGAAAGAAATGGAGAGAGGAGGGGAAGACAGACACTTGCAGACCTGCTTCAATGCTTGTGAAGCCACTCCACTGCAGATGGGGAGGCAGGGGCTCGAACCGGGATCCTTACGCCAGTCCTTGCACTTTACACCACCTGTGCTTAACCCACTGCGCTACCGCCCAACTCCCATTAAATATTTATTTACTATTATCTTGCCACACATATTACTAAATCTAAATGACTGATCTCACTAATTACAATAGCACTTTTCATCAAACCAGATGGATGTAATTCATACTTTGTGAGACTTGCAATAATAGTCTATTTGCATTGGGATGCCTATTTTTATAGTTATAATTCCTAAAAGTGTAACTTATGTGTTGTCTCCTCTTCATATTTTATATTTTTGTAGATAATGGCAGTTACTTAACTTAGTAAAAAAAGTAAAAAGTACCATTCTTGCTTTCTACTTCCTTTACCAGAATTAGATATTATCTCGATCTTTGGCTGGATTGATAAATGGATAGTTTTTCACCAGAAAAGATGTCCTTAGTGGTATCACTAGGTATGTTTGCCCACAGACATAAGTGTATGCCAATAGCTGACTGGAAACCAATTTTTGTCAGTATGTAGCATAACAGAGATAATCCATGGAAGAATAGATTTGACTTAGAACAACAGTAACTTCTATGTAGAGAAATAACTTATAAAGGATTGAATTGCATTATACTAAGTTACTCTATATGGTAAAATAGCATTAAGATTTAAACTTCACTGCTATTACTTTCCCCATAAAACTGCAATTAAAAATATTCACTCCAACAAATAGCTTCCTATGATAGTCAAAAGGACACAGAGAGAAAAGCTTTGTGGGAAATGAAAAGGCCCACTTTTCAAGTTCCTGCAAGTCATAAATACTATTTTATCTTTACTGTGCAACTGTTCAGCCAGAGACGGATCAGTCCAGATGACTAGAGATTGAATCACTCTTTTCTTTTGATAACCTTTCAACTGTCCCTGAAATCTGATTCAGTTTATCTGCATTTCTCTCTCTCCAGTCCCCAACCTCTAGGTTAACTCTTAATATGAATGTAAAGGTCTGTAAGATGTATTCCTTATTTTTTATTAAACCAGTGATAAAGTCTGATCAAACAATATTTGCAATGGTTAAGGATCTAATGTTAAAAGAAAAAAATGTACTGTTCATTTAGATTATTATAAAGGATATTCTATCAGGCATCCAAGAAACATCATCAAGTACTGAGTATTCTGAGTTTACAACCAAGATCTCTCCTTTAAACTAGAAGTTTATAAAGTATAGTTTGGAACCAACTGACAATGAAGAGTTAGTGATGTGACTAGCTCAGTTTAGATATGATAAGCAGGCACATTCTTTAACAATAATATTAATGATCACAGGGAGATAAAAAATTGTACTCAAGTGACAACCCCTGTCTTATACATCATTATTTTCCAAATAAATTTATTTGAAAAATATCTCATGTTACTGAATATTGAAAAAAAAACAATGAGGAAATTAGTAAACTTATCATGCTTAAGATGATTGTTTGGAGACATTTTTTTTCCCTATAGGAAATTTTCCACCCTGGATCTTCACCAATAATTGAGTCTAAATTCTGGGAAGTTACTTACTTCAGTGGATTTCTCACCCACAGCCCTGGAGTTAAAACGAATTTACCTCATGGAAATGCTAAAATAATTACATTTTTTTGTAAAAGAGAAATGATACAGCTGTGATACAATGACTACCTTTTGAATGATGAGAATGAGTGCATTTTTCCTGTAACATCCTCATTTCCCAAGTTGTATATTATAGTGAACATATATTGCATTGAAATTAAAAGTCACTTAAGACCAAAGCCTTTGGGAGTCGGGCTGTAGCGCAGCGGGTTAAGCGCAGGTGGCGCAAAGCACAAGGACCGGCATAAGGATCCCGGTTTGAACCCCGGCTCCCCACCTGCAGGGGAGTCGCTTCATAGGTGGTGAAGCAGGTCTGCAGGTGTCTGTCTTTCTCTCCTCCTCTCTGTCTTCCCCTCCTCTCTCCATTTCTCTCTGTCCTATCCAACAACAACAACAATAATAACGACAACAATAAAACAAGGGCAACAAAAGGGAATAAATAAATAAAATAAATATTAAAAAAAATAGAAAATAGAAATTAAAAAAAAAAAAAGACCAAAGCCTTTATATGAAGTCCAAATGCCTCTTCCCAGGCTGACAGAATTATTCATGCCTGACACTCCACTGGCCTCTTGGAACTTCTCTCTCTGTACCTCCCTTTGCATGGATTCTTTTTTGGCTCCCAAGTTTCCTTTAATAACAGTTTTCTCTGCCTGTCTGTTCATTCATCCCTCTCTTTTTCGCAAGATTATAGGTGAGGACTATGTGCTCCCAAATGTACCTGTATACCCTTGTTAGTGTCCAGGCTGACAGCAGCAGCTAAGAGCAGAGTAAATAATAAAGCAATGTCTGCTATACTGTAGAGTGTAGTACAGCTAAGCCAGACTTGTTAGGAATATAGATGACTGAAGTGAAAACGGGGATTGGGCTAGTCAGAAATAGGTTGTTGCATGAGGCATGTGTCAGGCCAAGTACTGTGATCTAGACTCAAGTCTTGGCATCACATGGAAGTACCACATGGATATGTTTCAACGTTTCTCCCTTTTATATATGTTATCTGTGTTTCAATATGTCTGTGAAAGTAACATGGGAACAATGAAATTACATATAGGCAATGTCCCAGGTTCTCCACAGTAAAACAAAACAAACAAAAGAAGTGGCTAGTAGATGGCTCAGTGGGTAAAGTACATACCTTACTTTGAATGAGGTCCTGGTAATGATCCCTAGCACCAAATAGAAGTACCCCGGACAGTACTAAGAGCGGTGCTTCAGTGACTCTGTTTCTGTCTTCCCATACTCTCCTGCACTTTTCCCATCCTCCACTCCCTTTCTCTATTAAAAAATATAGACTAGCAATTGGGCCAGTAGGGGTCATGTGGTGGTACACCCAATAGAGAGAGCATATTATCAAGTACAAGGACTCATGGACATGTCTCTCTTCCCCACCTGAAGAAAGGTAAGCTTCACAATATTGTAGGAATCTCTTCTTCCCTCTCTGTCTCACCCTTCACAAAAAATAATAATAATAAAAATAAAATAATAAATAAAAAGAAAGAAAGAAAAAATAAAAAGGAAAAAATTGTTGCCAGGAAAGATGAAGTCACTCTTTGACACTGATTACTACCAATAACAATGGCGGTAAAGAAATAAAAATTGGACTGGCAGCACACATGCACATACATAGACTCATTCCTCTGCACTGCCTTTAAAAAACATGAGAAGAAAATAAACCTAGCTACAGGCAATGACTGAAACATTTTATAAAAGCTTTTAGAAGATACATAAGCAGAATACTGACATGAAATAATACTAGGGTAATGGGGTTGGAAAAAATAAAGAAACTATCACAAACTATACCATCTAGATAACAAAAACCCTCAAGTGGACCATTACACCGGTCATTTAATGTGCAGACTGTCATTTATTTTATGTGTGTTAGGAGAGGAGTAGAAAATAATACCAAACCCGTATATTTTTCCATATATATATATATATATATATATATATATATGTATATATATATATGTTATTTATTTTTTCCCTTTTGTTGCCCTTGTTTATCATTGTTGTTGTTATTGCTGTCATTGTTGTATAAGACAGAGAGAAATGGAGAGAGGAGGGGAAGACAGAAAGGGGGAGAGAAAGATAGATACTTGCAGACCTGCTTCACCACCTGTGAAGCAACCCCCCTGTAGATGGGGACTCAGGGGCTCTAACCTGGATCCTTAAGTCAGTCCTTGCACTTCACGCCATGTGTGTTTAAGCTGCTACACCAATGCCCAGCTCCATATATATATATATATATATATATATATATATATATATATATATATATATATATATTTTTATATACCATATAAAATAGACATTTTAATGTGACATTGAAGATTGAAATTTTTGAAACTTTTTTTGGCATTTTTATAAGAAACAATCTCTCCCCACCTGCAGGCAGGAAGTTTCACAGTCTGTCTCCCTCTATCTCCCCCTTCCTTCAAGATTTCTCTCTGTTTCTATTCAATATATATATAGAAAGAATCTTGCTGACACTATCATAAGTAGCTAACTTAATCCAGAGCTATATGGACTCTGATATGTATTTAGAATAGGGAATCTTCAGCAATTGGAAGACTCCTATTTCTAGATCTGCAACATTTTTTAGGCAGCATCTGACTTACCCAGAACTCAATAAAATAAAGAGATTAAATGTTCTAACAGGTTTGGGAAATACTGGCTTAAAGATTACCCAGAAATGTTAAAACCAAGATATGCATGGTAGATTTCCTCTTTCTTTTCCAAATCTTGTTTGAACATGTGAGCCTCTCTTAGGGGAATTAGTGCAAATGCTGCATTGACAAACACCTCAAGACTCCTTTCTAGTTCAGAGAAGAAAGAAGGAAGATATATTCTTCAGGATCTAGTCTATCTTGAAATCAATTTTCTCTTAAAGGTAGATAATCAATTTCCCCAAATTTAGAGATGATGGCATCTTGAAAAATATATTCATCTTTCTGAAGACAGAATATTGCACGGGATGTTGCACAATAAATACTAATCAGTTTGGGTTAGAAAAAAAAAACTTGGGAAACAATATTTGGACATACATATTTTAAAATACCACATTCTGAAATGCAACCATGACATCCTAAGATTCACTACTGAAAATATAATGAGTTCCTGAAACTGTATTTAGCTAAAATTTCAACCTCTTAGTATTTGGCAAGGTCAGTTTTGATGTGGTGAATAATACTTTTGGCATTTCAGATTGTGCAACTGTTTTAGGAAATATAATAACTGTTGGTGGTATAAATGACATATTTAATCAACTCCCTTGGAGTTTTTCTTGTTAGCAGTCTTTCAGAAAATGCTCAAATGTCCTCAGTTTAGGTGCTTAAACAATACCTTTGGTCGATCCATGTTTAAGACATACCACTGAATAACAATCTGCCTGGAGCCCAGGACCCCTGAGGGATGGAAGAAATGCACCAAGAAATGAGCACCTATAAAGAAACTCAAAGTCGGGAGTCAGGTGGTAGCACAGGTTAAGCGCAGGTGGCACAGAGCGCAAGGACCGGTAGAAGGATCCTGGTTCGAGTTCCCGGATCCCCACTTGCGGGGGAGTCGCTTCACAGGCGGTGAAGCAGGTCTGCAGGTGTCTCTCTTTCTCTCCTCCTCTCTGTCTTCCCTTCCTCTCTCCATTTCTCTCTGTCCTATCTAACAATAACAACATCAATAGCAACAACAATAATAACTCTAACAATGAAAAACAATAAGGGCAAGAAAAGGGAAAATAAATAAATAAAAATAAGTAAATAAATAAAAGGAAACTCTAAGTCAAATATTATGTTTTGACACAATATAAATAATTCTTACAATATGTGAAAACATAATGGTTATCATAGCTAAAAGGGTCAGGTGGGTAGAAGGACTGAGTATTGGAAGTCATTACTGAGATACCAAGGATGGAAACCAGGGACTCCTACATGGGGGATACATACAAATGAGCTACTGCCTCAGAGTAAAACTTTTTTTTTTTGAGGTAGAGAGATAACTGTTTAATTTGCTTAATTATTCAAGGAGTTCCTCTCACTTTTGTCTTTGGTGCTACCTATGGTTCTCTCATGGGCTATCAAGAATTGAACCCCGGGGACTCAGACATGGAAGGTAAGTGCTCTATTGCTTATTTTTATAGTATGAAGGCATTGGGATTTGCTGATGGGTGAACTGTGCCTTATACACTCATAGCAGTGGGAAGTTACTTCCCTAAACTTTTAATCCAATGGTAAGTCAGGAAGAATTGATTTTTCAAAAAAGATTAATATTCTGAAAATCAAGGGAAAAACTGACCCAGATACAAACTACTTCATGGGGAAGACATGGCATAAGAAGGATGATTTTGAGAGATATATGCAAATATGTGTGCCATAGGTTTAGGCTCTTTAAAAAGAGAAACTATGTTTGCAAATTTTTTTTTCTGACAAGGCCATAAGACTGAAAAGAATTTCAAGAATATGATGGACGATTATTTCTTAATTCGTATGTTGAAAATAGAATTCAATTCTTTGTCTTTGAGTTAGGATTTCTCTCACAGAAGTAATGAGATGTTTGTTTAAATAGTATTTGTCATTGTACATTCCAAATGTTATCCCTTGTGAGTGTTAAAATAGCTCATAGCCCTATTTATCAGAGAATAAATAAAACTATGTTGACACACTGACAATAAAATTACATTTTACAAAAACCCATTACCTGGTAAAAATTTCTATTTTTTAAGAAATGTTTTTATTATTTTAATATATTTATTGGATAAAGACGGCCAGATATTGAGAGGGTAGGAGGTAACAGAGAGGGAGGGAGGCAGAGAGACATCTGAAGCCCTGCTTCACCACTCGTGAAAAATTCTCCCTGAAGGTGGGAGCCAGGGACTTGAACCTGGATCCTTGAACCCTATTGCATGTGTGCTCAGCAAGGTGCACCATTCAACCTCCAAGTTTCTCTATATTTTGCTAAATTAAAAAAATAACTCTAGGGGTAGGGTAGTGGCACAGCTGGTATAGCACATATGTTACCATGTGTGAGGACTGGGATTAAATCCCCCAATTCTCACCTGCTGAGGGAACCACCTTCACTATTATAGAGCAGTGCTGTAGATATGTCTCTCTCTCCTACTCTTCCCCCCACTCTATTTATATCTGTATCAGAAAGAAAGAAGTAGGGGAAAAGATGACTACAGGCAACAGTGGAATAGTTATGTCAGCACCTACCACCTAGCACCAGTGATAACTAACTACCCAGTAGTAAAACAAACAAAAAAACAAACAAAAAAAAAACACCTCTAGATATAAAGTTTATAAAGTTTTGTGGAAGACATGGCCACATGTTAAAAACACAGGTATATAAGAAAATAATATTTTAATAGACAAAGAAAGAAAATGTTGACTTGACCAAGTGAATCACTGTCCCAAACAGTCAAATATCAAGTTTCATATGATTCAATTCATGCAGCAACATATTGACAGCAATTAAATTTAGAATTTGAGGGAGTTGGGCAGTAGCGCAGTGGGTTAAGTGCACGTGGCGCAAAGTGCAAAGACTGGCGTGAAGATCCCGGTTCGAGTCCCTGGCTCCCCACCTGCACGGGACTTGCTTCACAAGCAGTGAAGCAGGTCTGCAGGTGCCTATCTTTCTCTCCCGCCTCTCTGTCTTCCCCTCCTCTCTCCATTTCTCTCTGTCCTATCCAACATCGACGGCATTAACAGTATTACTAACTACAACAACAATAAAAATGAAAAAACAAGGGCAACAGAAAGGAAATAAATATTTTAAAAATCTTTTTAAAAATTGAAATTTTATATCTTATGTATTTATTCTGCTTATTTCCACAAATTTCTATAATGAGCATTTGACAGTTTAAATAATATGCCTTTTTCAATTTCTATTTAATTTTATTTTTTATTAATTAATGGGAGGTGGCTAATTGTTGACACATGAACACAATTTCTCCTTTCCCTGTGATGTATCTGACAAACACTCTCAAGCCCAGCTTAGGTCGTTCTCACCATCATGCAGGAAGATCCCAATGTCCTCTCCAACCCTCCCTTCCCCTCTCCCCAGAGCCCTTTGCTTTGCTCCAGTACAATTCACTCCAAGTTTCCCTTTGTAATTTCCCTCTATGTCCCTGGTTCACAAGTTTCACCTAACTGACACACTTTCAAACATTTAAAGTAAATACACAGGGGTAAAAGCATCACAGTAAAAGAATAGTTGTTTATTGGAGGGAAAGATCTAGGGAAAAAAGAAAGATGACATGTTGTGAATTAAAGTGTGCGAGGAGTTCAACATTTCCGTAGAAAACCCTCTCTAGATGCCAATCTAGAGGATCCTGGCTGATTACAGTTCAAGGGAAAAGCAACACTCGCTGCAGCTAGTGTTGAAAGATTCTCCTCATTTCTGGCTCCGTTATGGATCAAAAGGACACAATTAATCATATCGGTTTTTAGATACTGAAAAATACAAGCTATTCCAGATGACAGAACATTTAGACCAGGTGGCAACAATCACTGGGAATCTAAGGTAAATGAGATTTTAAAAAATGCGCGAACTTAAGTTCAGGGTTTATTTTCCATAGTTTTTAGTATGTATTTTCCATAGTTTCATAGGGCCAGGATGACAGCTCACCTGGATAGTTCACATACTTTATCATTTATGAAGCCTAGATTTGGGCCTGGTCCTCACAACACAGGAGAAAGTTTTGGTGCTGTGGAATCATTTCTCTGTTTATTTTTCTGGAAAATGTTGGACTGGAGTAGTGATGACCAAAAAAAAGTTAATTCTTTAAAATTTATTTATAAAATACAAAATACTGACAACACCATAGGATAAGAGGTGTACAATTCCACACAATTCCCACTATCAGAGATACATATCCCATCCCTTCCCTTGAAAGCTTTCCTGTTCTTTGTCTCTCCGGGAGCATGGACCCAGGATCATAATGGGGTGCAGAAGGTGGTAGGTCTGGCTTCTGTAACTGCTTCTCCACTGAAAATGGGTGTTGGCAGATTGATCCATACTTCCAGCCTGTTCCTATCTTTCCCTAGTGGGGTAGGGGTCTGGAAAGATGGGGTTCCAGACTACTAAATCTCATCTTCTATATTCTTTCCTTTAGGTTCCTGATTATTAAAAAAGTCAGAAGCCAGACCTTCCACCTTCTGCACCCCATAATGATCCTGTATCCATATTGCCAGAGGATCAAGAATAGGAAAGCTATCAAGGAAGGGGATGGGATACGAAGTTCTGGTGGTGGGAATTGTGTGGAAATGTACCCTTCATATCCAATAGTCTTGTCAATATTTCCATTTTATAAATAAAATAAAAACACCTCAATTTTGTGAATAAACATTAACAAGTGTTTTCATGTCTTCCTAGTGCAACCTAATAACCTCCAGTCACCTAATGTGATAAGTCCTTATGCTCAGTCTTTATAGCTTCATATATGTAGCACTTTTTGATTGGTCATCCTACTAGTATGATTCACTTGCTCTTTTGAGTTTACTTGCAAAGGATTTATATGATGATAAGTAATTTTTCAGATTAGTAGCCACTTTTCTAGGTCTGCATTACGTTAAATGTCAGGCTTGTATCAGTTAATGTTTGATAAACATAATTAATCAGTTTAAGTTAGAAAACTTCCTCTTCAAGAAAGGACCGGTCAATTATGTCACCCATGTCTTATGACTCAGAATTTTTACTCTACAACCAGTATTTTTTTCTGGAGCTTCTAAAATACTTGGAATAGCTACAAGGCATGGCAGTTATATAATCAATAATCTCCACTCCCCAATATCCCAAAGGCACAGCTTTGATGACCCTCAGATAGGCAGTAGGCATTACCTTATCCCTAGTTTACCTTTTATTAGAGAAACAGAAATATAAACTGCTTTCCCTCCTCTGACTGTTTACCTACTGTTGATAGAAGGTAGGTTCTATTTCTACAAATTCTGTGTCTCAACCAGCTCAGAGAAGGATTTTCAGAGTCTAAATCTTCATTCTTTCCTTATGCCAAAGAATAAAACATTCACGTTTAATTTTTTCATGTTTCTTTTACTTATTACTTTAGAGGCCTGACTGGAAAACTATTTAGAGGAGTATAATCATTAGAATATGAGAAACACTTTATTCTTTTCTCCCCATAATATTGCAGACTTTTGCTTACTGTTATAATATTATACTTGTTTAAAAAATTTCTTTTAAACTTTATTTTATTTTATAGGACAGAGAGAAATTTAGAGGGAAGGGAGAATAGAGAAGGAACGAGACAAAGAGACACATACAGCTTTGCTTCACCACTTCTGAAGCTTTCATTCTGAAGATGGGGAGTGGGGGCTTGAACACAGGTCCTTGTACACTGTAATGTGTACACTTAACCAGGTGTGCCACCACCCGGTCCCTGGTATTGCACTTCTGATCAATTATTACAGTCATTACTGTCAGGTGAAGGTGTTTACATGCATTTATTCATGTGTACATGACAAAGAACAAACACACAGGAGACAGAGAGAGAGACACAAAGAGACAATGAAGCAAAGATAGTAAGGGACACCAGTAGAAAGACTTATGGAGGAAACAAAACAAGGACAGACACACAGACAAATAATAAATAAACAACAACAGGCATGCATTTTTTCCTTACTTAATGGTCTTCTCACTGACATATCTTTCATCAATTTAAATTATCTGATCTGAAGACTGAAACTACTCAAAATCCTATCATATATATATATGATTTACATATATACGTGCTAATCATGATTATGCTCCATTATGTGCCACTTAAGATTAACAGAATTTAAAATATGTCATCTGTATATACTTATTTTTCTATAACTACTAATCTTGTACTTACGTCTTAAGACTCTCATTGCTCTAATTCTATCTTTAAAAATCCACAGCTCTGAAATTGTTGTGCTGCAAGCTATTAGTTACTCCTTAGAGATAATCTGTAACATGGCAGAAATGACCATACAGTGATAAAAATATTTATTCTTTGCCTGCACACAGTAAGTGCAGTTAAAGCTGGACTGTGTAAATACGTGGGCTTTGTGAAATAGCATATCATCTCTTCATTCTAAGCTCAACCTCTTCTACAAGTATTGGGAGAGTTGCATGGGAGATAAGCGGTCACCCCAAATCACAGATACCTGTATTTAAAAAAAAATAGTTTTGAATTTCATTTGAGATTTTTTAAGATAAGAAAAAATAGGCTGATAGAGGAAAGAGAGACAGATAGAGAGACAGAGCTACCAAAACATTGCTTTAGTACATATAGCACAAGTAATAGAGCCAAGAGTCTCATACAGTAAGTCCTGTGCTCTACTAGTTGTGCTCTTTTATCAAGTGTCCACACACTGATTATATAATATAATTTAAGGTAGCATTCTCTGTATCATAACTTTATGTGCATAAAAGAACAAAGAATATATTTATGTGTGTATGTATGCATGTGCACGCATATATACACATTAGCTAACATATTCCAGAGAGTTCTCTGTATCGTTCCAATTTTAGTATATGTGCTGCCGAAGCGAGCACCAGAGAGTTCTTCCAGTGACAACTTTATAATTAGGATACTGTTATTTATAATTAGGATACTGTTATTATCATCATTGTGCTGACTACCAAGGGTTAGTAGGGTTAAATAGTAACCTCAAGATGGCATAGGTGGGTAGTCGCAGGAACAGAATTTGAATCTTAGTCTTTCCTAACTGGGGTTCTACACTAGCCAGCTACTTCATACTGCTGCTGCTTTGGGGCTTAATCTCATTTCACTTCGCAAACAATAATGAAGTGGGAAGTAACTTCCATGAAGGCTCCAGAGGCATAAATATAAGACAATGATTAGCATTCTTTTAAGTGCATCCTATTTGGAATATATGAAATAGGACAGAAAAACACACACAGACAGACACACACTGAACAAAAAGATAAAACAAAGAAAAAACCAAAACCAAAGGAAACTACTTCTAGAAGTGCTGAATGCCCTGTCTAGGCCAACAGTTCCCAATGTGTAATGAAGAGTGAGACTGACAGGCAATGAGAAATAGCCAATTTCTGTTTATCTGTGGGCTTCATAGCTTTTTTCTTATCTGTATGAGAAGAAGACTTGAGGTTTACAAAATGAAGGAAAAAATATTTTCTGATTTAAGAGACAGTTTTAAATTATAAACAGACTTACCAAAGCTCAGTAAGTGTTGACACCCCTGATTTATAGAAATTCCAATTCAATAAACAAATAAGCACACTTTATATATCTTCTGATAAAAATTAAGTAATGAAAATAAGAAAAAGCTGCTAAATTATGTATAGCACAATGTCATGTGTCATACTAATTAAGACAGAAATTTAAAACAGGGAACATGTCTTCTAAGAGTTTTCTTTCTAAGTTGACAACAGCCCAAAGTCCAATGATCTCATGGATAAAGTAAAATTATGAAACTAATGATAGGACAGAAAATAGACATGGTTCTTCCATTCTTGAATATATTTAATCAGAGACATATTTATTGCCAGGTGCATGAGGAGACAATAAAGACGAAGAGCGACAAAAGCTATTCTGACTATCATATTTAGCAAGTCTATACGTGTACCTTCTTTCATTTGAACTATAATCTTACAAACTGTTGCTAGAATTTGTAATCTTTTTAAATTTTCTTTTTATTTCATTTTTCACAAACACCTTAACAAACTGACAGTTATCTCCCCTGATTGGTCTGAGCTTATCATGTTAACTTTTTTTTTCCTTGTGAAAAGGATATATCTCTTAAATTTTCTGAAAAGCAAAAAAAGTTTTCAGTAATATTTGGATTGAGACCATGTTTAATAGATTTTCATTAATGTACTACTATACTCTTGAAAGTTAGGTTGTAAAAATCAACATAGTTGAACTATATTCAATAATATTCAATATATTCAGATATGAATTCAGTTTACAACTTATAGATTTCTTATTTCCTCCCATTATATATGTACATTTTGGAAACATAAAATGATTATAAAATGGAAGTAAAGATAAGACTCTAGTATTGATATATCTGTATGAACGTTAGCTAGAAGGGTGAAACTAAGACACCATTTATGGTTATTGATAAAGTACTACTATTGTCTAGAATATTGTTTTTTTATAGTGCCACCAGGGTTATCACTGGGGTTCAGTGCAGGCACTACAAACCCACTGCTCTCAGTGCTCATTTTTATTCTATTTTTATTTGATAGGACAGAGAGAAATTGAGAGAGGAGGGGGAGATAAAGAAAAAGAGAGAAAGGTATACAGCACTAGATCTGATTCACAGCTCCTAAAGAGTTACTTCTGCAGGTGGGGCAGGGGCTGGAATTCCAGTCTTTGTGCATGGTAACATGTGTGCTCAACTGAGTATGCCACCACCTGACCATAGAGTAATTTTTAATGTGGTATGAGAGTTGAAACCCAAAGTCTCAAGCATGTATTCTACCTCTGAGACACCACTTTGGCCCAATTTTTATTTCATTGTATTCAAAGTATTTTAAATTTAATTATAGTTTTATAATAACCTTGATCTACAAGCATAAAAATGTCCTAGAAGTAAAATATATCACCTCTTCAAAATGTGTCACTCCACCTAAGCACCGCTATCTTTCCAACAAAGTTCACTGTAACGCTCAGTCCCTTGCAGCATCCAACATCCCATACAGCTATGTACTTCAGATCTGAATTCTGAATCCACAGTCTCCTTTAGATGTGTTACAGAAGGACTACAAAGATTTATGAAAACATTACACAATGTTGAACATAAATATCTAATTGCCTTCTTTCTATTTATGATTGCACACGTGTCTACAATAGTCAAAACATCAAACTGTATGCTTTAAGGACATGCAATTTATTAATTTCAATTATGGCTCAATAAAGCTAGGCAAAATGATAAATTAACTATATGTTTCAACTTATGGTATTTTTCAGAGCCCTTGCAATTGATATATATATATATATATATATATATATATATATATAGTAAATACTCAGAAAACATGTTTGACAAGAATAGTCATTTTGAATTGAGTTGCTACATATAGCATGTCAAATCTATTTGTGAAGTTACATTGAAGTTACATTGAAGCAAACATTATGTTTAAAAGTTTTATTTTTAAAATTCATACTGCTGAGAAACACATTTTCCCCCCAGAATGAATGATGGAACTTAGAAATGCTGATTCCATTAATACCCCTGCATGTGTACTGTGGGTCTAGTGGCAGCACTGTCACACATTGTAAGGTGACAATCAAACATACTAAATGAATGTGTCCTTGTTCTGTCAGAACTATAAGGTTTATTGTTTTATGACTTATCAATAGAGCCATAAAATATATACTGCCTCTCAAGTACATATATCCATGCTGTTTATTCTAGGGAAAAAGGATGATTAAAACAGATGGAAGCAAATAGGATATTTGCCAACAAGATATTTGTCAGAGAGGCTTCTCCCAATTCCCCCTCCATGGAAAGTCTGATTTATTAAAATCCACAAAATTTAACTTAAAAACAATAGGCATGTAGGGAATATTTTTAAAAGCATACTCGGGGGGGGGGGATGCATAATGGTTATGCAAAGGGACTCTTGTGCCTGAGCCTCCAGAATCCCAGGTTCAGTTCCCTGCACCACCATAAGCCAGAGATGAGTAGTGCTCTGGTAAAAAAAAAAAAAAGAAAGAAAGAAAACTCAAGATAAGAGAGACATTATGTGATAAGCACATGAAGACTTAGATGACAGCCAATGACAAATGAGCTCAATTCACTTATGAATAAATGACTTCAAAGTAAAATTAGATATTAAATTTTAATTTTACTAAATAGTATTTTACTTATTCTGGATATAAGTCCAATCATTATAGTTATTATAACACAAGGTGGAATCTATAAAATAAAGGTACTTTGGATCTCAAAAAGAAAATGGCTTTGCATATGAAAATCTTGCTTATTCCTTATGCTGAAATTTTATGATTTCTTACGCTGAATTTCCTTTTAACTTGGAACACAGAGTATAATGGCAAGTATTTTTTTTTATTCTCAAGTTAACAGAAGCAATAAAACAAGCACGGTAGCATTTTATTCTATTAACAACTATTATCTCAACTATTTATATATATATTTTTTTAATTTTTTTTTTTTTTATTTTTCCTCCTCCAGGGTTATTGCTGGGCTCGGTGCCTGCACCATGAATCCACCACTCCTGGAGGCCATTTTTCCCCCCTTTTGTTGCCTTTGTTGTAGCTTCTTTGCGGTTATGTGAGAACTATTAAGTTCTCTTTCAACCTGCTCAGCATGCTACATATTAAATCATCAGACCTTCCTCATCTTCTAACTGAAAGTTGTTCCCTTTAACCAAACACTTCCTACTTCCCCGTGTACCCTGCTAACCACTATTCTATTAGCTATTTCTTAATTTTGTCCTTTATAAAACTGCTATCATTAGTGGTATGATTTTAAAAATATCTTAAAACAAGACATCTTAGTTTTCTTCTGTGTTGTTTATTACAATATTGCAATCTAGGAAGCTTCTAGATAAATCCACTGAACATACTGAGAGAGTGAGAGTATAAAAGATAAAAAGGAAGGCCTTTAAAGGACACTCGGGTTTCCAAAGAGTTTGAAGGCCCACTCTGGCAACTGATGCCTGGCTATCCTGAGTGACATTTGCGACTACTGTACTGCATGTTTATGATTGTTTAAAAAGTTATAAATGCCTGAACTGATAATCTTCTGTAGTTTTCTCTTACAACTAAGAATTTACAATTTCCAGGAACTTTGCTGTCTCAAAAGTTATAGTTGAAAATGAACTTACTGAGATTTCTACTCAAAAATCTTAAGTTTAATTGAGTACTCATATTATTACTCAGACTGTAAACAGATTAGAATAATCTCATAATTCTATATTATGTATGATGCCAAACGTGTAGATTCTTCTTAAAATAAAAATATCAATGTTATGGCTGACCCTTCTACATACTTATATTTTACAACATCTCAGATCTAAACAGTTATCTTTTGTAACATCTCCTGATTGGGAGAACAGTTTTCTTGTCAGCCATTTAGGGATTTCTTTTCACCTGTTGCTGTGGTCAAGGATTTAATGGTTTTAGGCACTAATTGCACAAGGTCATTTTATCAATGATTCTGTACCATCAAGACTAATAGTTTGGCTAGATTTGAATTTAAGGGAATGGTAAGATATGTAAATGTCTTCTGGCCTAAATATATTTGAATTCAACAGTAATTATTCATCCATTCCTATAATTTGAACTTCACAACTAAAGAGATACTTAAAATGTTAACTGACTGGCAATAACTAGCTTTGTCTTCTTAAACCCTAAGACAGCAGGAACCTCCTGCTTCCACTATAGAGCCTATATTTCCCCCAGTCCTGGAACCCCTAGGGTGGGGCTCACTTTCTCTCAAGTCATACCAAATGATACTGCTTCCACCAATCCCAACCTAATCAATGCAACAAGTACTACCTCAGCATGCTTCACTTCAGACTGTGTCCAGAGATGTCAGGGATGGAATGCCAACCCTTCACCCTCATTACTCGGGTGAGACCTTTCATTTCATGGTATTCTTTAATTCCATTCCAGGAGGTTCACTTCCTAACAAAGTTTCAAAACCTAGATATAGACTAGGTCCTGTAAGATAGAGCACATGTTCATATGTATCCATAAATTAGGGCAAAATATATACCTGAAAGCAAAAATACACAATAGTCTGTAGTGAGTCAGTATCAAGTTCATAATGAAATAGTGTCCACTTAGACTTAGATACCCTCCTCACCTACTTCCTATTACAGTTCTCTCACTCACTCCAAAGCTAACCTCATCAAAGCAAGGACTGCAAAACTTGAATAAGGGCAAGAGACTGGCAAACTTTAATGATGACTCTTTAGTCATTATCAGGCCCCCCATCAGCTGGGGCCCTAATCAGGGAGTTCTGAGATTCCCAAACAGACTTGATGGGCCTAGACCTCGAATAAATCCCTCTTTCCATTGTCACTGTCATTTCTATCAGGAACAACAAAATAAACCCCTTTGTGGACCCCCACAGGACCTTGTTCTCAACTTGGATCAACAAGGGTAAAGAATGTTCCATCCTCCAAAGGGAGGCTGGACAACATACTCTATACTACACTTGAGGAAGATGGGTTGATATTGGGGCAGCATGGAATGTTCCTACTCATGACCACAGAATGTGAGCTCAGATCTAGAGGGATGCAGAGGTCACATAGGCTCCTAAGCTAATTATGGGCCCCAGATCACATCAAATCAATGGGGTTTACAGTCAACAATATTTATACCCCTTTCCCATATTAGGGAGCTACTCTCTTCCCTGATCCAGCTTTCTGGTCCTTTTCCCAGCCATGATATCATCTCCCCAGACAATAACTTGGATCCACTGGCATATCAGATTTCAGGCTCAGGGGCAAAAAGAAAAATGGAAAAAACAAAAAAACACAAAACAAAAAAACTAGTGTAGCCACAGGCCCTTTGGAATATTACTAAAATATGCCTACTAGCTATCTACAAAATAGAGGACCCCCCAACTCTTCATCTGCACTATTCCAGCCCTTAGGTCCATGATTGTTCAACAATTTGTTTGGCTTTGTATGTTAACTCTCTTGTCAACCACCAGGTTCTAGATGCTACCATGATGCTGACCAGACTTCCCTGGACGACAACCCCACCAATGTGTCCTGGAGCTCTGCTTCCCCAGAGCCCTTCCCCACTAGGGAAAGAGAGAGACAGGCTGGGAGTATGGATCGACTTGTCAATACCCATGTTCAGCGGGGAAGCAATTACAGAAGCCAGACCTTCTACCTTCTACATCCCACAACGACCTTGGGTCCATAATCCCAGAGGGTTAAAGAATAGGAAAGTTATCAGGGGAGGGGATAGGGTACAGAGTTCTGGTGGTGGGAATTGTGCGAAGTTGTACCCCTCTTATCCTATGGTTTTGTCAATGTTTCCTTTTTATAAATAAAAAATTAAAAGCAAAAAAAAAAAAACTGACTGGGAGCCAGGTGGTGGCCCATCTCATTAGCACACACACAGTACACAGTGTGCAAGGATGCTAGTTCAAGCCCATAGTCCCCACTTTCAGGGTGAAGTCTTCACGAGTGGTGAAGCAGTGCTGTAGGTCTCTCTCTCTTTCTCTCCTCTCAATTTGTCTGACTATATCCAATAATAAATAAAAAATCATTTAAAAAAATGTTAACGGTTAAACTCTGGCTAACTCATATGCCTCTTTAATCATAAAATTCAGTATGACTTAATACATAAATGATCTCTTAAGATGTATAATTTACTGTGACTTTTATAAAAAATTATTAAATAAAATGTGTCTGTGAAAATGTCAGTTATGAGGAAATTTTTATGAAAATTCAGTCTGAAATTAGCCTGTGTAATCATAGATTATAAGGAAGTAAATTGAAAGAAACTCATTCTACAACAAAGCAACCAAGAAAGAGTGTTAGCAACCTTTAAAAGGTACAGACATTTAAAAATATCACCTGGCATTCCACTTTCCCTGTATGCACCAATTTAGAGGGAATAAAAAACCATCTGCAAATCCCTGGATTAATGAAAAAAAATGAAAGTCTCTGAGAGATTCTCAACCTGGAATGTTTTATACGACATCTATGTTGGGACCTATTTCTCTTGGATTATGTGTAAGCCACAGAAAATGATCCCAAACACTAGGGATGCACAGTCTGTCACTTCATTACAGGGCATCTGGCACCTGACACAGTGAATGTGCAAGGCAGAGCGAGGCCGTCCATATTCACTTGTTTCTAGGCATACATTTTAGTGAAATGAGTATATTGCTAAATGTATTATTAGAGATTTTGGAGAATCTCTTCAGTTTCTTAATAATATCAGCCCTACCTTAAAATAGACAAAAAATATGGTCAAGAATTCATCCAGCCCAGGAAATATTAAATAGTGAGGTAGATGATACATGCATAAGATGAATGGAATCATGTCAATATACCAAGGCTGTATTTAAAAAAATAAATTTCCTCTAGACTACATTTGTTGATTTAAAAATATAGAATTTATCTATATACAGATAGGATAAGATCCTATCTAGTCCATTTAAAGTTTTTCATATGATTCTGACTTAATAAATGCTACTTCTCAATGTATAAATAAAGTAATTACTTATAATTAACTGTTAAAATTCAACGTTGTGGGGCAGGCAGTATCACACTTAGTCAAGTGCACACATTACAGTGGGCAAGGACCCAGGTTCAAGCCCCTGGTCCCCACCTGCAGGGGGAAGCTTCACAAGTGGTGAAGCAGGGCGACAGATGCCTCTCTGTCTTCCCTTCTCGATCTCTCCTGTCCCTTTCAATTTCTCTTTGTATTTATCCTACAATAAATAAATAAAAATGTTTTTTTTTAAATTCAGCGTTGTTCACTCACATTGCTTAAAAGGAAGCAAATGTATAATCTATTATCTAAATCTCAAACTCAGAAATAAAGGTGAATTACAATAAAAAGAGTGCATACAAAGAGGAGAATATTTTTATTTTAATTTTATTTCATGACTGCTTCATTTTTACCAATATATAACTAGGTATCATGATCCTCCTGAGAATTCATGTTTCTCTGCACAACTGGAACTTGTTAAAACTACCTAAGAAAGTACTGTTTCCATGGCTAATGACTAAGTTATGGAAAACTATTCTTGCTTTGTCTAATCCAATAGGCTGATTTAAGTTTGTGGCTTTAATTATAGGACCTGCTTATAAGAACTTAATTTGAAATCTAAGATACATTGCATTTGTTTAAAATATCCTTCTGTGAGACTACTAAATATTTCTGTTACCTCTTTACTAGCACAACACATAATAATAAAAAGTACTCTACTATCACTACATGTACTCATTCTACAACTAACAACAATTTCAAAATTCTAAAAAATAAGACAAACTGGACTATCAAAATATAAAATTGATTTTCCCCATTGGTTTATTTTTTATTTAGTTTTCTTTGTAAATGGATTCGTTTCATTGAAGATGCCTTTAAAATTTAGATGGAAAAGAGTTCTGCCAATATTTTCCTTTAAGTGTTTGATAGTTTCTGGTCTAACATCCAAGGGGTGTTTAAATCCCCTACTATTACTGTGTTGCTGTTAATATATTGCTTTAGCTCTTTCAGGAGATGTTTGATGTATTTAGTTGGTCTCTCACTGGTGCAGTGAGAGACCAACTAAATGCAGTAAAATTGATTTTTCTCACAGAACATGTAAACATACTCTAAAAGGGCAATCTTGCTTTTCAATGTAAAAATTATAAAACAAATATCTAACATATAATTAATATACAGACTATATGAACAACTTTCAGAACTAAGCAACAACAAAGCAGCTTGATTATAAAAAGAAAAAGAATTTCGATGCATTAAGTTGCCAACAAACATGAAAAAATACTCAGTGTCACAAATTATTAAGAAAATACCTCAACCCCACATAACATATTACCTTATTCTTAAAAGGATGGCCACAAACAAACAAGTATTGTTGAAGATATGTATAAATAATAGAGCATTATTTGTGAGAATGTAATATTATGGTACCATGGTGGAAAGTAATATGAATGGCCTTCCAAATAGTTGAAAATAGAATTGCTATGAGATCCATCAATTCCATTCTTGGATATATGTGCATGTGTGCATGCATGCATGTATCCAAAATAACTGAAAACAGATCTCAATAAGATATACATGCACCTATGTTAATAGCAGTACTATTCAGGGAAGCTCTGATGAACAGATAAACATATCCTATCAATTCCATCAAGTATAGCTGAGCTATCTTGGCACATGCTACAACATGCATCAACATAGAGGGCATTATACTAAGTGAAATAAACCAACCATTGACAGACAAATAGTGGATCACTTACATGATGTGCTCAGAGACAAAGTCATAGAAACTAATATTAATATAGTGGTTGCCAAGAGTGGGGAGTGTGGGGATCTATTTTATGGATGTTGTATCTCAGTTTTGCAAGACAAAAAAGTACTGGGAATTGGTTGAAGAACAGTGAAAATATATTTACATAATTGTATCATATACTTCAAATGGTATGATGTTATTGCAAATAATTCTAAAAATACCTTTTACAGATGTTTAGAAAAATACTTCTAGTCTTGTAACGATACAGTGTCCTTCATGAGTAATAGCACAGCTTGCACACTGATTATTAATTCAGAAAATATGTACTTAGCACATATTATTAGTCTATTGGTTAATACAGTGATTATTTTTGTACAGATATACATCAAATTAAAATAAAAAAGAAAAATATTTACTTATTTTTAATTCAGGACATGATTTCTCAGATGCACAACTCTTGAAAAATCCCTTATTAGCCTAGCACTTAACTCTTCCAAAATTTTCTCTTTATTCATGCAAGAATTCATGTTTTCAAATGGTTGTTTTATCTCTACCAAAACCTAAAATCATTCAGGTTTGTTACTACGGTAATTTTATCTTTTATGAAATAGTAATACTAAAGGCAGAAATTATTCTTTTTTATAAAAGACATTTTTTTAAAAAGGAGCAATTTATTGGCATTATGTGTGTTCATATATTAAAAAATGTTATGAGAAGACAGGAGGAAACTACCATGGAAACTTTATACTAAAAAAGTACATGATGACAACTAGTAAGAAAAGGATAATGTCTGAGTTTACAGAAGAAGCACATAAACAGGAGATGTTGAAAGGACAATAATGTCTAAATAATTGCTATGAGAGCAGTCACAAGAACATCATGGAGGTTATCATTTATCCACTTATCAAGCACTCTTACTTCATCTTAATAGCATGTACATCTGGTACACTATTTCCTCTTATTCAGAAATAGGACTGAGATTCAGAGAATTCAAGTAATTTGCCTTATGTCACAGTGTTGGTATCCATGGGCCTAACCATTCTTTTTTTTTTTTTTTTTTTTAATTGATCTTAGGAATAAATAACTGTGATGGGCCCAGACGTTCCTCTAAAAGGCATAATACCCTTTATCTGGCTCTAATTTCATTCCCACTTCTTTCCACTTTATCACTTCATAAGCTCTGCCAGATTTTCATGCATACTGACATTTCCTTTAAGAAAATACTTAAAAGCCACATTCATCTCAGGAGATCAATCAGGTCACACAGAGTATTTGATTGTTTTATGGACCCGGAAATAATATGGCATTGGCATTACTTGCGTCTCCATCAGTCACACCACAGCCTCTCTAGAGTCTCCCATCAATCACCAAATCACCCAGACCTTGGCAAATTAACTAGGAAAAATGCAAGATTTGAGGGCAGAAGATGAGGTGAGTTGGTTGAAAGGAATGTTGTAGAATGAGATGGACTCCCTTAGGATAATTAATATTTCCTGAAACATAAAGAGACATTTAAAAAATTACACAATCCTCTTTTTTTTTCCCCTCCAGCATTATCCTGGGGCTCAGTACCTGCACTACGAATCCACTGCTCCTGCAGCCATTTTTCCTATTTTTTTTCTTGGATAGGACAAAGAGAAATTTAGAGAGGATGGGAAGAAAGAGAGGAGAGAGAAGGATGGACACTTGTAGACCTGCCTCACTACTTGTGAAGTGACCCCTCAGCAGATGGGGAGCCGGGGACTGGAACTGGGATCCTTGCGAGTCCTTAAGCTTTGTACTATGTCTGCTTAACCCAGTGCACCATCCCTGGCCCCCTCTATTGGGTTCTTAAAGGTAGTATTTCAGATGGGAAAGGAGATTTCAGTTTTCTATCATTAAATTTATTTCCTCCTTCTTCCCCTTCTCAAATGTTTTAAATAGATGGCTTTAAAAACCTCAACTATACCCCCTATTCCATGCTAAGTACTTTCTGGAGTTTCCATAAGTAACCTTTTGCTTCTTTGAACTTCCCAGTGTGTATTCTAGGGTAAAGAATATGCACATGTGGGTGCAGACAAGATCTCAGCATCTTACAGTTGTCATACTTATTCATACTGTGGCCTAGGAAAAGAGAATGGCAGTGAGGATAGAGAGGAAGAGCAAGACAAGCAGAGACTTAGTGTTAAAGCAAACATGACTTGGTTTTGAATTTGATATAAAGAGGAATGAAGGAGGTGGTTAGGATCATTAACAGATGACAGAGTTTTGTGGGATAGGGAGTGACTTTTATCACAAGGACTATATTAAAATGTCGATTCAGGGAAATAATCAGTACTTAATATGTGAGAGTTATATCTGCGCACAGCTGTGCACCAGCTTAGGGGATATAAACTGTAAGTTATTGGGCTTAGGTCTTGCACTACTTCAATGACAGATATGGATAAGAAATAAATGAAGGACATATTTAGTGATTGTATAGAAGACAGACAAGCTAAATGATGAAAACCCAGAAAATGGTATCAGACTAGAAAAAAATATATATCAGAAATGACTGCTTACATTCTCGTTTGTAGAAAAGTACCCTCAGTCTTGAAAATGAGAGAGAGAGAGCAGAAGAAGGAGAAGAAGGAGGAGGAGGAGGAGGAGAAGGAGAAGAAGGAGAAAAAGGAGGAGGAGGAGGAGAAGGGGGGAGGAAGAAGAGAAGGAGGGGAAAGGGAGGGGCCGGGTGGTGGCATTCCTGATTGAGCGCACATATTATAATGTATAAGGATCCAGGCTCGAGTCCCCAGTCCCCACCTGTAGAGGGAAAACCTTGCAAGTGGTGAAGCAGGGCTGCAGGTGTCTCTCTGTCTCCCTCTCTATCACCCCCTTCCCTTTTGATTTCTGCTTGTCTCTATCCAATAAAGAAAGATAATAATTTTTTTAAAGAAGGGGGAAAGAACTGCTTTGGGGTATGTTAAGGAAAATTAATTATTTCTGAGCAACTTTAGAATACATACTCAAAAATCCAGGATCCAATTTAAACCATAAAACTTTTGTCAGAGCTTCCCCCCAAAATAGGGAGTATCAACTCTGCTCTGAGTTCCATGTAACCCCATCCCCAAGCCATATCTTTGTCTTACTGTTAATCAGAAACATTTATGCAAGCAATTCCAGTTCTAAATTCAATGTCATGGATAACCCAAGCTGAGCTACACATCAATTTATCAAAATATAGTTACACAGGCTCTTATATTTCTTGTTACATTAAGACAAAGGAGGACTCCCAGTCTGGAGTCAGTCTCCTGAGTCTTAGTTTGGCAATCTTTCCTTAAGCTAATTCTACATGAATATAAACATAATGGATATTAATGTATCTCTGATGAATTCAAGATGCCTGAGAGTTAAGGGATCTAATATTTCTTATTTTATCTCAATCAATGAATATCTAGCATGAGAACACTGTCCTTCTGGGCTGGCAGGGACATGTAAATAACAGCAATAATATAATAATAATAATAATAACCTTTACAATAAGGTCTTGGTGTCTTACACAAGGCCAGTGTCCTATGGAGTCCATTCACCTGCCTCAGCTGTCACTGTTAACTGTCTACAGGGGATTTTGACCCTGGCATGTGGATGTCAAGAGACAGAAATGATCTTTATAATTAAGAGTAGGCAGTTTAAATCCATTGTCTTGCTGTAATTTTCTCTCAGTCTTGCCACGACCTCTTGCACTGACACTACATTACAAAGGACCCCCCCAGCCAACATAGCTACATTTTTAGGGGGAGCAAAGATTCTTTTTTTTTTTAAAATACTTTTTTAAAATATTTATTTTATTTATTTTTTCCCTTTTGTTGCCCTTATTGTTTTATTGTTGTAGTTATTATTGTTGTTGTTGTTGTTGGATAGGACAGAGAGAAATGGAGAGAGGGAGGGGAAGAGAGAGAGGAGGAGAGAAAGATAGACACCTGCAGACCTGCTTCACCGCCTGTGAAGTGACTCCCCTGCAGGTGGGGAGCCGGGGTTCGAACCGGGATCCTTATGCCGGTCTTTGTGCTTTGCGCCACCTGCGCTTAGCCCGCTGTACTACAGCCCGACTCCCAGGAGCAAAGATTCTAATAAGGCATTTTCCCCTTCTTATTGCCTTCACAGATAAAATAGCAATGCTCCCCCCCAACAAATTTATGCTTTCACAGAAAAGAGGAAATGTCCTTGATTAAAGAGAGAGAGAAAGAGAAGAAGAAAATAATAAAGTGCAGCTACTGATCTTCAGTCAAGGTCAAGGAAAGCTGGGGAAATAAATACAACTTAGTGTCCTAATTCTGTGGCCTGATTCGAATATTAAATAGGAAAGAAAGGTACTGAGTAGACATAATGAGTGCTAACTCTAGTCTTTTCATTACAATAAAACCCACTAGATCACAAAGTTCAGAGATCACTCTTTTGTTCTGTTATTTTCTTATATTTTTCCATTGGGGGGATTAATACTAGCTCATAGTAAACAATAAATACAGTTGTTGGTACATGTGCAAAAGTTCTCAGTTTTATCCAAAACACTCTAACCCCCAAAACCTGGGACTGCATTGAAGCACTGAGGTATTGCCATTGTGAGAGAGAAAGAGAGAGAGAGAGAGAGCAAGTGAGAGAGAGAGAGAGAGAGAGAGAGAGAGCCTGAGAGAATGCTCCATTGGTGAAGTTCCACCCATTTTTTTTTTTTTTAATTTGCTTTCATGTGGTACTTGCATTCAATCTAGGGCCTCTTACCACACATGAAGGCATGTGGTTTGCCTGCTGTGTTTTTATTTTTAAGCCTTGAACAAGATCTCTCAGCATATGCAACAGGTTAGCTATGGATAACTGTGTTACTATAGGGTTGTCAGAAAAGTCACAGTGTGTCTTTTATGCAAAAATACATCATGACTTCCACAACCCACTATATACTATTTTAGCTTTCATAAACAGGTTTCTTTCTTAAGAAGGCAAGTTGGAATTGGTATATTGCACCAAAGTAAAAGACTCTGGGGTGGGGGGGGAAAGAGTACAGGTCCTGGAAAAGGATGACAGAGGACCTAGCGGGGGTTGTACTGTTATGTGGAAAACTGAGAAATGTTATGCATGTAAAAACTATTGTATTTACTGTTAACTCTAAAACATTAATCCCCTAATAAAGAAATTTTAAAAAAAAAGCAAGTAAGACACAAAAACAAAAATGAAGGCATTGTAATTTTTATGTTATACAAATCTCAAAACAGACTGGAATTGCTACTGAGTAGTAGTATCTTTTGCATCTCCAGCATCTAACTCAGAGGAAATGTTTAAAATATGTTTTGATGATGATTCTAAAACAGTAGGATGATGTAAAACAAAAAAAAAGGACTGATCACCACCAAAAAACAAAAATGTAAGCTGAACTGTACGATGACTGAATCTCTTAAAGTCTTAAATAAATCGGTCTTCCTACTTAGTTTCATTAAACTAATATTTATGTTTTGCTTTTACTCTTATGTTTAAACTTCAAATATTGTGGAAAATTAAAATGCATTTTTGGAGAGGGTTAAAAATTTATCCCAGTCTTTTTCCTAGCATAGAAAATGAAGTTTATTTTGCTTCCTATGCCTTGAATATATTATTTTTGTCATTTACACTTCACTGCTCTAGGCCAAGTATTTTCATAAAGATGAAGGTGGGGAGGGAAGGAGGGAAGGAGACGGGAGAATGGGGGGGAGAGAGAGAGAGAGGGAGAGAGAAAGAAAGTGAGAGAGAGAGAGAGAGATGAGAGAGATACCACAACTTTCCTCAGTGAGGTGGGGGCTGGGCTCAAACTTGGATTGTGTCCCTGACAGAGTAAACACACTATATAAGTGATCTATCTTACCAGTTCTCTCTAATATTTATTTAGTGCAGCCTGGAATGTTCCTAGCCATGACCACAGAATGCAAGCTCAGACCTACAGGGATGCAAAGGTTACATAGGCTCCTGTGCTGAATATGGGCCCCAGATAAAATTGACGGGGTTTACAGTTAATATTTATATAATTTTCCCATATTTGGGAGCTACTCTCTTCCCTAATCTAGCTTTCTAGTCCTTTTCCAACTATGATACCATCTCCTCAGACAATAAGTTGGGTCCACCTGCATATCAGATGTCAGGCTCAGGTGAAAACTACTAGTAAAGTCATGGGCCCCTCAGAGTATACCTAAAAAAGACCTACTGGCTTTTTCCAAAACAGAGACTCCAAATCTTCATCAGTAATATGCATGCGTTTAGGCTCATGATTAGTCAACATTTTTTTCTGCTTTATATCTTAACTCTCTATCAGCCACCAGGTTCCAGATGCTACCATGGTATCAACCTGACTTCCCTGGGTATACGATCCCACTAATATGTCCTGGAGCCCTACCTCCCCAGATCCCTGACCCACTAAGGAAAGAGAGAGACAGGCTGGAAGTATGGATCAACATGTCAATGCCCATGTTCAGCAGAGAAGCAACTATAGAAGCCAGACCTCCCACCTTCTGCACCCCATAATGACCCTGGGTCCATACTACCAGAGGAATAAAGAATGGGAAAGCTTTCAAGGGAAGGGATGGGATATGGAATTCTGGTGGTGAGAATTGTGTGGAATTGTACTCCTTTTATCCTATGGTCTTGTCAATATTTCCATTCTATAAATAATTTTTAATGGTCACTTAAATGTACCTGAAGTATATATTTTAGTACATGTGTTGATACTCAAAAGTTAAAAACTGGGTCCACCATTTTCTACCCTGTATCTATTAAATATTAACCTGTTTTAAACCCACCAGTAGAGATAATATCAGCTCCCACAGTGTGTCTTTCACTTTCAGGAGCAGCAAGAAAACATTCTTTGCAACTTTCTTTACTAACTGCTTACTCTTACTCCTTTCATACTTGAAATGATCCTTTAACTTAAAAAACTGAAATTTTTAGGGACATATGGCTTTTCTTCCACCTCCATGTTTCAAATTTACTTCAAAACACCTACACAGAGTTGGAGGTTCCTAAAGTGTCAACAATTGAAATGTCCCAGGAGCTGTAAAGGCTTTTTGTGTAAATAGTCAGAGATGGAAAATTACTAGATTTAAAGAATGGAAAAAAAAAAAAACCAGAAGGCCTCCGTTTTACTTTTATTGACTCTCTTCAAAGAGTTATCTAGAGATTGCTTGATTTTTTTTTTTTTTTTGGCTCCAGGGTTATCCTGGGGCTCAGTGCCTGCACTATGAATCCAAGGATCCGGGAAGCCATTTTCCCTATTTTTGTTGCCATTGTTGTTGTTATTGCTCTTGTTGTTGATGGATAGGGCAGAGAGAAGTCAAGAGAGGTGGGGAAGACAGAGAGGGGGAGAGAAAGATAGACACCTGCAGACCAGCTTCACTGCTTGTAAAGTTACCTCCCTGCAGATGGGAAACTGGGGCTCAAACGCTGGCTCTTGCCCTTAGCACCATATGCACTTAACCCGCTACACTACTGTCTGGCCTCCGATTGCTTGATTTTTATGAGACCTCAGATGGTCTAACTCAAATAGAGATAGAAGAAACATTTGATATCAGCATTTTTTTACTCCGAATTTTATAAATGCATCCAAATGACATATATGTTAAAGTGGGCTTGATGTTCCTTATTTGTTTTTTATTGTGGTATCACTGTATTATAGCATAATGCAAGTTTCAAGTGTACATTATTCAAAAACAACATTTGCACTCTCTCTGTTATTCTATCCTTTCTCTTTCTGAGAGAACATAAAGTGATCTTTTTCTTGGTCTAATTAGTAAGAAGCATGAACTAATACCAATTCTTAGTAATGTTTTTTAGGGAAAGCTCCTTCTTTGAAATATAAACTATAATAGCAAAAAAGACTTGTCTTAATATCCAAATTCTTAGTATCAAAATTACCAGCAGAAATATTATTTGCAAAACTAATTCAGTATTTTCAAAACAAACTCTAAAATTAAGGAAGCAAGTATAAAATGAAGAAATAAAACTCAATGTTGGTAATAATGATTATACTCAGGCATATTTTTTGAGGTACACAATATAATTTTCAGCAATTCTAGAGCTAATTTTATACATAGTAAAAATGGTTATGGTAAGTTTGTATTTGTTTATCTAAAGAAAATTCTAATTTCCTCCATTCAAAGGAAGATACTAAATATAATTTCAAAATTACTTAACAGTTTCACAGGCTTGGAGAACTGGATTATTGAGAGAAAAGCTAGAAAATGCTCTGACATAACATCTCCAAAGTATGTGGTTTCTAAATAAGTCTGATGATTTTGTGCTTTGCAGAGTATAGATTAATCATGAAGATAGCAGAGGTCTGGTCCCATAAATTTAATTTATGGGCAATCTTCAGAAGATACACTTTTCATTTAGTTGTACAAATAATACTTTTATTTTACTTATTAATGAGAGAGGAGACAAGAAGAAAAAGAGGGGAGAGGAGGAGAAAGAGAAAGGAAGAGGAGAGAGGAGAGAAGAGAGAGAGGAGAGCAGAGGAGGAGAAGAAAGATGAGGGAGAGAAGGAGGGACAACTACAATATCATTTTGACACATGTTAAGCCAGGGATCATAAAAAGGACACATGCGTGAGAGTTCAAGGCTTTATCAACTTTGCCACCTCTCAGACTGAAATACTATTACCCTTTCTCTTAAATGACTTTTAAAGATTGATTGATTGATTTATTATCCCTCCAGTGTTATCACTGGAACTTGTTACCAGCATTATGAATCCACTGCTCAGGGACACCCCCCTCTTTTTCCCTCCTCTTTTCTATTGGATAAAACTGAGAGAAATTTAAACTACTGCAAAATATATACCTGAAAGCAGAAGTACACTAGAGTTTGCAGTGAGTACCTCCCTAACACTTCCTCTCCACTATTCCAAGCTTGGGATCCATGATTGCTCAACAATTTGTTTGGCTTCATATGTTAACTCTCTTTTAAATCACCAGGTTCCAGATGCCACCAGGATGCTGGCCAGGCTTCCCTGGATTGAACACCCCACCAATGTGTCCTGGAGCTCAACTTCCCCAGAGACACACCGTACTAGGGAAAGAGAGAGGCAGACTGGGAGTATGGACCGACCAGTCAACGCCCATGTTCAGCGGGGAAGCAATTACAGAAGCCAGACCTTCTACCTTCTGCAACCCTCAACGACCCTGGGTCCATGCTCCCAGAGGGATAGAGAATGGGAAAGCTACCACGGGAGGGGGTGGGATATGGAGATTGGGTGGTGGGAATTGTGTGGAGTTGTACCCCTCCTACCTTATGGTTTTGTTCATTAATCCTTTCTTAAATAAAAAATTTTTTAAAAAAACAATTAAAGCAAACTAAAAAAAAAAAAAAACAGAGAGAAATTGATGAGAGGGAGAGAGAAGGATGACTACAGACCTGCTTCACCACATGTGAAGTGGGGAGGTGGGGAGCTTGGGAGCTCAAACCTGGATCCTTGCATGGGTTCTTACTTGGTACTATCTGTACTTAACTGGGAGTGCTCTCATTTATTTATTAGAGAGAAAACCAGATTATCATTTTGGCATTTGCAGTGGTGAAGCTCTAAGTCTGAACCTCATGTTTATAAGTCTTGCATTGTACCACTCACCTTCTGGCCACTAAAACCTTCTTTTTAAATCATGTATGCCAGCAGCTTTCAGATTTCTGCTGGAATTCTAGCATTAAAAATGACACAGAGCTGGGGGTGGTAGCGCACTGGGTTAAGCGCACATGGCGCGAAGCACAAGGACAGGCATAAGGATCCTCTTTCCAGCCCTGGTTCCCTACCTGAAGGGAAGTCGCTTCACAGGCTGTGAGGCAGGTCTGCAGGTGTTTCTCTTTTTCTTCCCCTCTCTGTCTTCCCCTCCTTTCTCATTTCTCTCTGTCCTATCCAACAACGACAACATTAACAACAACAACAATAAAACACTAAGAGCAACAAAAGGGAAAATAAATAATAATAAAAAATGACATAGAGCTAAAGACATTGTGTGGGGAGATGGTGTCAGAGTTGGGAATGAGACTAGAACTTTCTATCTTTTGCACCCCATAATGATGCTGGGTCCATACTCCCAGAGGGATAAACAATAGGAAAGCTTCCAATGGAGGAGGTGGAATGGAGAAGTCTGGTGGTGGGAACTGTGTGGAATTGTACTGCTCATATCCAACAGACCTGCCATTCATTATTAAATAAACAAATAAATGACATAGAGAGACTTCTATTGAACTGAGACATACATGTATCTAAAATTATATTTTCTCCCGGCTGAGCAGTGGCTGGGCGGGTTGAACACACATGTTACAATAAGCGACGATTTGGGTTTGAGATCCAGGTCCCCACTTGCAGGGGGAAAGTTCTGCCAGTAGTGAAGCAGCAGTGCAGATGTTTCTCTCTCTCCCCCTCCTCCCTCTCTATCTCCCCTTTCCCTCTCGATTTCCAGCTGCCTCTATCCAATAAATAAAGATAACAAAAAATCATTTAAAATTTTATCTTCTCATAAACTTTTAAAAAATTGTCAAATTGAAGGCAGTTTTAAGAGATTTTCAACTGAGTTAAATCTTTCCATTAGTGACTAGCTGATTCTGTAATAGTCAATTCACAGGTTTTAAGCTGAAATCAATATACAGATTAAATGGTAGCATTACTGCTATAATCACACTAAAGATATGCCTAAATAGATAAAAACAGTAAACACAAATATATAAAGATATCCTTATAAACAGAAACATCTTGCAAAATGTATTAAAAATAAATGTATCTCAGAAAACACATACAATTTAGATAAACAGTTTGTTGATACCTCTTTTAGACTCCTAAAAGTTAACTAGTACAGCTATACTTATAATTTTTTTCATTTCAGAAATATAGGCCTATTATCTCCTTGCCTTTAAACAGAGCCACTTCAAAAATACTTCTCTTCTAATTTCAAAATATTAGAACAAATAATATTACTGGGTGTCACAATATAGAGTACAGAAAAAATTAGGTTCAGGAAAAATTTTAGACATAAAGGGAAAAAAAGGGCTCTCTACTTACATGTTTTGCAGTATTGTTTTAGTATGACAAAAACAAATTTCTTGGCTGGTGATATCCATTAATACAGATTAAAAGGGGGAAAAGATATTAATAACATGAAAAACAGCTAGAAGCGCAATTAAAGTGGTTATACAGAGTAACAAATGATGAATTTGCTTCAGTGGATTTGAACATTCAGAATAATTACAACTCTGAAGGTTGATTTACACCTTAGTTGCAATTGATTTTGAGTAAGGGTTATGGGTACACAGGATTGCTTTTGAATAAGCTGTGATAGTATGTCAGGTGCCAGATGCACTAATGGCTTCTATTCATCTTTGAACTTAACAGCCTCCGTCAGTGGATGCTTTGCTTATCACCCTGGGAATGGAGAATCTGGCACTGCATCCTCTCAGTGGACAATTTTTAGTTCAGTAGTACTGGTAGTACTACTCATTATGTTGCTGTTGATGTTGCCAGGACTTCATTACACTGGGCTGACATTTGGAGATAGAAGGTGGGATATAGAAGGAGAGAGGGAAATACACCATTACACTGAAGCTTCCCCACAGTTGATATATTAAAACTTTATTTTAGCATGTTAAGATTGTATGATCATCTTAGGAGCCTATGTGGCCTCTGCATCCATGAAGATCTGAGCTCACATTCTGTGGTCAAGAGTAGGAACATTCCAAGCTGCTCCAATATCGACCCATATTCCTCAGGTGTAGTATAGAGTGTGTTGTCTATCCTCCTTTCAGAGGATGGAACATTCTCTACCATTATTGAATCAAGTTGAGGGTAAGGTCCTATGGGGGCCCCACAAAGGGGTCTGCTTTGTTTTTCCTGATAGAGATGACCAGTAACAATGGAGAGAGGGATTTATTCAAGATCTAGGCCCAACGTGTCTATTTGGGAATCCCAGGACTCCCCAACTAGGGCCCCAGCTGATGGGGGGGCCTGATAGTGACTAAAAAGTCATTGTTAAAGTATGCCAGACTCTTGCCCTTATTCAGCTTTTGCAGTCCTTACTTTGCTAAGGTTAGCTTTGGAATGAGTGACAGAAGTGTAATAGAAAGTAGGTGAGGAGGGTATCTAGACACTATTTCATTATGAACTTTATACTGACTTACTTCAGACTATTGTGTACTTTTGTTTTCAGGTATATATTTTGCCCTAATTTATGGATACATGTGAACATATGCTCTATCTCACGGGACCTGGTCTATATCTATTGATGGTTTTATCAATGTTTCCTTTTTATAAATAAAATTAAAAAAAAGAAAAATAGAAACTATCTAGAACAACAACAACAAAAAGATTGTATGATCATATTCTTTGACATTAGCTATGACCCAAATACTTGAGAAAAAAAAAAGTATGAGTAATACTATATACAAGACAATGATGAATGTAATCCTTGTTTCTGTTATCAGAGAAAGAACAAAATAAAACAAACAAAACTAGGGGGTAAAAGGGGGTTTGGCAGAGGCACACTTGGTTGTGCACACATGTTACAATGATGAGCAAGGACCTGGGTCCAAGCCCCAGTCCTCACCTGCAGGAGGAAAGCTTCACAATTACTAGAGCAGGGCTGTAGGTGTCTCTCTGTCTCTCTTCCCTTTAATCTCCCCCTTCTCAATTTCTAGCTTCTTTATCAAATAAATAAATAAATAAATAAATATAATTTTTTTAAAAAAATAAAGGAAAAGAAAGAGAATAAAAACATTTAAAAAGTAGCCTTCCATGTGTAAGTGGATATTCGGCCCATGGAACAGCAGAAGTATGCATTAAAGGAAAAAAAATCTGGTGCGGAGAGTGAATTCTTGCTCGAGTTTTCCTTGAAGAATGCGTAGAATAATTGAGAATCATTAAGTAGTTTAATCAGAAAGAAACCCAACATTTGGATGAAACTGATCATCAATATAAAGGTCAGGGTGAGTCTAGATTTATATAAACTGCTTCTTCTTGAAAAGCCCTCACATTCTCCTTTATTTTATTTTATTTTATTTTTCTTTACGCCACTAGTATCATCACCATGATTATCGCTGGGGCTTGGGAATGACACATGAATCCACTGTTCACAGCAGCCAATGTTTTCTTTTTTTAAATTTTCTTGCTATTTTATAGGACAGAGAAATTTAGAGAGGAGGGGAGATAGAGGCAAAGAGAGAAAGGTAGATACCTTTAGACCTGTTTCACTGCTCCTGAAGTGTCTCCCCTGCAGGTGAGGAGCTGAGGCTCAAACCTGTGTCCCGGTTCATGGTAACATGTGCGCTTAACTGGGTGTACCACCACCTGGCCCCTAGGTTCTCCATGATTTTGAATGTGACATACAGAACTAAACCAATACTTTTTTTTTTTTTAATGTGTTCTGACTAGTGGTCAACATAATGATCAAGGCAATTACTGTGAAGAAATAAATACCAACTGTGAGCAAGTGGATGATTTAGGGATCATCAACTACAGCCTACACTAGACCTTATGTCTAAGTTTGCAGGCAACTAAAATCCTCAACTTTTTTCTTTTTCATGTATGTCAGTACTTCTCGTCTTTTATCTGTATGATAGTAAAATTTTATTTTAAATATAGGATTTTTATGTTTATTTCTGTTATATTTAATCTTTCTGGTTTTTGTCCAGAAATTCAGCCTGCCAAAATTCAGGTTGCTATATAAAGGATACCTATCAGTAGTTTTCAATCTTCCCTGGAGAAACTTAGAGACTTCAAGTTAAAAATGCATCGTGAGGTATTTGGGAAAGATATAAAGAATTCCATAAGCGATGAGAATCTAAAATATATACAGAATGAAACTTGGGATTTTTTACTTTTTGAAAATATGAAGAACTTTTGAAAAAATGGATAAAATATCATCTTACTTCAATGACTAAAATATATTTTTTATAATTTCATTTTTGAACTTTATTTATTTTATTTGATAGGACAGAGAGAAATTTAGAAGAAGGAAGTAGGAAGGGATAGAGACAGACCTACTTCATCATTTGTGAAGCTTTCCCTCTGCAAGTGAGGACTGGGGGGCATGAACCCAGTACTTTGCACAGTGTAAGGTGTGCACTTAAACAGGTGCACCACCACCCAGCCCCAAACATATTTTTTTTTACATTTTTATTTATTATTGAGTTTCTTACAAGATTATAAGGTTACAATGTAAAGTTCCACACCATACTCACCACCAAAGTTCTGTATCTTAGCCTCCCACCTCCCAGAGATAATCACTATAGTTCTCATAAGGCTTACAAACAGTTCGCTTGTGTCTGTTTTGTTTGAAATTTTTTTTGGGGGGGAGGGGCTTTCTTGGAAATCAGATCTTTAGATTTACATATGAGTGAAACCATCTCATAGTTGTCTTTTTCCTGTACTAATTTTGCTAAGCACAGTCACCTCCAGTTCAATACACAGTATTGTCTTTTTTATTGCAAAGTAGTATTCCATGGAATATATACTCCATAAATTCTTTAGCCAGTCATCTGATGATGGGCATCTAGGCTGCTTCTACTCTTGGCTACTGTGAATAATGCAACTATGAACATAGGGGTGTATATGTCCCTTCTAATTAATGCTTGAGTGTCTACTAGATAAATGCCTAAGAGTGGTATTGCTGGGCCATAAGGTAATTCCATTTTTATTTGTTTAAGGATTATCCTTACACTCTTTGAAAGCAGCTGTGCCAGTCTGTACTCCCACCAGCAATGAAGCAGAGTTCCGTATCCTCCACAACCTCTCCAAAACCTGCCACTTCCTGATTTGTTAATGTAAGTCTATCTTTCAGGAATAAAAGGGTATCTCAGTGTAGTTTTAATTTGCATTTCTCTAATGATAAGTGAAGTGAACCATTTCTTCATGTTTCTGCTGGCCATATAGATTTCTTCTCTAGAAACTGTTTAGTTCTGTGGCCCACTTTTTTATTATTTTTTCCTTCTTTTGTAGATCTGTACTAGTTCTCTATAGATGTTTCACATCAGTCACTTATCAGTCAGCTGAGGTAAAGAACAAACACCTCATCACAGACCCCTGCAAGCGTCAACCCGGCTTTGACCTAAGCATGTTATGATTGGGCCCTCCTCAATCGCTATCGAACAGGCCATGGCCGGTGCGCCGCTATGTTCCATCGCTGGGGAGCCAGAGACGACCCGAACTGCCCCTGCGGCTACAGACAGACTATGACCCACATAGTCAACGACTGCCACCTCTCCAGATTCAAAGGAGGTCTTGAAACTTTACATCAGGCTCAACCTGACGCTGTTGACTGGCTACGGAAGAAGGGCAAACGCTAGAAGAAGAAGAAGTCACTTATCTGATTTGTGATGTGCAAATATCTTCTCCTCTTTACTGGGTCGCCTGGTTATCTTTGTGTAGTTTGCTTTCGATCTGCTGAAGCTTGTTAGTTTCATGTAATCCCATTTATGTACTCATGTTTTCATTTCCCATATCCAGGGGTTTGAATCTCTAAATACATCTTTGATGAAAAGGTCCTGCAAAATTTCACCAACATTTTTTTTCTATAAATTTTAGTTTCTGGTCTAATATCTAGACCTATAATCTACTTTTATTTGACCTTGGCATATGGTGTTAGGTGGTGGTCTGGTTTCACTTTTCTACATGTGGCTGTCCAAATTTTCTAGCACCATCTGTTGAACAGACCTTTTGTAATATATTAGGTGGTTCTATAGATGTAGGCTCATTTCTGGGCTTTCAGTTCAGCTCCACTCACCCCACTGTTCATTTTTATTCCAGTATCATGTTATTTTGATTACTGTTGCTTTGTAGTATAAACTGAAATTGGGGAGTGTGGAATATGTTTCCTTTTTTCTCAGAAGTGCTTTGGCATTTCATGACCTTTTGTAGTTCCATATAAATTTTTGAACAGGTTGTTCAATTTGCTTAAAAAATGCTATTGGAATTTTGACAGGGATTGCATTGAAAAGGTAGATTGCTTTTGGTAAATTGGCATTTTAACAATGTTGTTCTTCCAATCCAGGAAGAAAGAAATATTCTTCCACTACTTTATTATTTTTATTTGCATTTTATTTTACTTATTTATTTACCTTTTGACCAAAGCACTGAATAGCTCTGGCTTATGGTAGTGTAGAGGCTTGAACCTGGGACTTTGAAGCCTTATGAAAGTCTCTTTGCATAATCATTATGCTATCTGTTCCCCCTCTTCCACTTCTGTGTGTCCTTCTCTATTTCTTTTACCAATGTTTTGTAGTTTTCATTGCAAAGGTACATCATATCTCTCATGAGATTCACCCTAAAGTATTTTATCATTTGGGGTTCAGTTGTAAATTGGATTGGGTCTTTGATTTCCCTTTCTTCTGACTCTTTGCTTGTAAACAGGAATGGCACAGATTTGTGTGTATTGATTTTGTATTCTCCTACTCTACTGAATTTATTAATTATTTCAAATAGTGTTTTGGCAGAGTTTTTGAGGTTCTCTAGGTCTAATACCATGCCATCAGCTAAGAGTGATAATTTGATTTCTTCTTTTCCAATCTGTATGCATTTGACATCTCTTTCCTGTCAGATTGCAGTGGCAAGGATCTCAAGAACTATGCTGAATAACAGTAGAGATAGTGGACATCCTTGTCTGGTACTTGATTTTCGGGGAAAAACTTTCAGTTTCCCCATTGAGAATGATGTTAACTGGTATTCATCGTAAATGGTTTTTATTGTGTTGAAGAATGGCCCTGTTATTCTCAGTTTCTGGAGGGCCTTTATCATAGATGGGGATTGAATCTTGTTGAATGCCTTTCTGGCATCAATTGATATGATGGATTACATAGATTGTTTTATGCATGTTGAAGAACCCCTTTTTCCCAAGGAAGAATCCCACTTGGTCTTCATATATTGTTCGATTTGATTTGCCAAGATCTTGCTCAGGATCTTTACATCAGTATTCATTAGGGCTATGAGTCTACAGTTTTCTTCTCTGGCCAAACATAATTATTGAAGCGAGCATCTTCCCTTTCTCTAGGAAATCTGGTTATGGTTTAGGTCCTAAATACATACTGTTTTACCCATAGCTCACAATCCTGGTAAATGTACTGTTCTTCTTTCTATACTTATCTTCTTTATATTTTTAGTTGTTAAAATTTTGACAATAGCTCTTTTTATTTAGGGTATACTTATATCTAAAGTACAAAATGTTTAACATATTTTTAACAGCTCAACTTAAAAAAAATCACAGACTGAATTAAGACAAAAAATGAGCCTAAGGGTGATTCAGCCAGTTCATCAATATTCAAAATCAGTTATATTCCAGGTAGAGCAAGAGATCCACAGATACTTCTGGCTACTGTTCTGACCACCTAGGGGTGAGAAGATGGAGTCAGAGGAAATACTACTTTCCCAACCTTGAGTCTTGTGAATCCATCACATCTATGAGTTTATATCCACAGAAACATAAGATGCTTGAGGGAGAAATATAACATAATAGAAAGCTTTTTAAATTAGTGGTGCTTAAGTTGATAGTTTTCATTAAAAAATAAAGGACATCCTCTTATTTTATATTTGTACAATGAGTATATTGATTTTTATGTTGTTTTATGGCAACTGTAAATGAAGACATGTTTCTGAAGTCATACATTTAGTAGGGGCTTATCTGAAGTACACAGTTCTTCAGGTGCAATGTCAGAAATATCTATTTTATGCAATTTTCAGGAACTAATACAAGATTGATTGACTCTGTGTGTGTGTGTGTGTGTGTGTGTGTGTGTGTGTGTATAGTGCTTACATTTAGCACCTTGAATCAACTTTGGCAAGGAGATGTCTACATATATAGGAGGCTATTTTCACTTGGGTGAGTGATCTAGTAGATATTAAATTCAGTTCTTCATTGTAATCGTCCATTAACTATTCATAAGTCAATACATTTTTTTCAGTTCTCACTTGTAATAATATAGACAAGCAGTTCTGTAATACTAAAGAAGAAAGCAGTTTTAATTTTTTTTTCTTCTAACAGCTGCATGTCTAAGATGGATTTATAAAGTGACTTCCTTTCTAAAGTGTGGTCTAAGCATCTGTGAGATATCAGATACATGTAGGTGTGTTCATGTCTATCCAGTCTGTATAGGTGTTGTTATTTGCTGTTTTTTATTGTTATCTGTTTGTAAAACACTCTCATATGTAATGTGTCCCCCAACTTGAGCACTTAAGGCTACTAGTACTCTGGTTTGTTTGTTACAGAGCAGGATATGGAGCACATATACCCTTTGAATAAACAATACAATATATACACTAAATATATATATGAGATACCAAGACAAAGAGACACCTGCAGTACTGCTTTGCCACTCATAAAATTTTCCCTCTGCAGGTGGGGACTGGGGGCTTAAACCCAGGTCACTGTACATAATAACATGTACACTTAAACAGTGTACATGCAGCATCACAAGGTCCCTCACTGTTGATTTTCAAAGTTGCTGTTTATTCATGGGAGTAAGATAGTTGAGTACTCAGTTACTGACATACAGTATCTGAAAGTGAAAAGGACAGCTGTCGGGGGACCAGGCAGTGGCACAGCTGGTTAAGCACACACACTACAGTGCACAAGGACCCAGGTTCAAGCCCCTGTTCCCCACTTGCAGGGGGAAAGCTTCACAAGTGGTTAAGCAGGGCTGCAGGTATCTTTCTGTCTCTTTCCCTCTCTCAACCTCTTTCCTTCTCAATTTCTCTGTCTCTATCCAATAATAAAAATAAATAATTTTTTAAAGAAAATTATTAAAAAAGAAAAGGACAGCTGTGTACTTCTAGTAGGGCTTTCTTATGGTCACACGTTGAATTAATGAGTATTTATTTGGACCATATTACTTACTCAGCTTATAGCACATACCATACACTGTGCCGAGTAACAAATGCCACAAACTGTAGACACAGACACTTTGCTTTACTTTTTTAATTTTTTAAAATTATCTTTATTTATGTTAGAAATTAAGAAGGAAGAGGGAGACTGAGAGAAAGAGAAACACTTGCAACACTGCTTCACCACTTGCAAAGCTTTCCCCCTGTAGGTGGGAACCAGAGGCCTGAACCCAGGTCCTTATGCACTGTTAACATGTGTGCTCAACCAGGTACACAACCACCTGGCCTTGACACAGGCACTTTATTAAAAGAAAAAAAATATATACCTCCATGTGCCAAAGTGACACCTTCAGATGCATGACTTAATCTCTTAACAGACCAGTATCAATTGCTTGGTGTAAAAGCTAAAGTAAAGTTTTATGAATATTGTCCCCAGGCTCATTCATATGCTTGATACCACTTAAATCTCCAGGCTCATCCACACCCTGGATACTGTTTAAATCAAGTTTGTTTAAAATTATAAAATGCCATAATAAATTCAAAAGATTTTTTGCAGTATTTACATAGAATTAAGAATTCACTATATGATCTGAATTCAGAGGGCAAAAGATGTTTGGCTTACCTATGGGTCTAATAGAATGTTCAAAATTCAAACTTTGAAACCTTTATATTTATAAAAATAAAAAGACACATAAGCTTGTTTAGCTGTCTAATAAAAGTATAATTATCCTGTGTGAGAAAACTAGATTGGTTAAGCCAGATTTGAAGTTTGTATGAAGTTTCTTTTGCTGCTTAGTATACAATAAAAGACTTTATATATGAAACTGAGAAATTGTTTCTCCTTGCCAGAACATGCTTTTGTTACTGTGGCTGTAATTCCTGAATTAAGCCCTGGAAAATGACTCTGTTGCAGAGAAATAGAGAAGTTAATGGAGGACTCAGAGATAGATAGAGAGAGAAAGAGGCAGAAAAACAGAAAGATAAAATACAAGCTAGTACGTGTCTGAAAGTAATTTAAAGAGTTTTGCCAACTTCACTATCTCTAACTGCATAGCTGACGTGAAAAAAAATTCTCCTGAAAGCAATACCACTTGTGGGCATTTACGTAGTAGACACTCAAACACTAATTAGAAGGGACATATGCACTCCTATATTCATAGCTGCATTATTCACAATAACCAAAGAGTGGAAGCAGCCTAGATGCCCATCATCAGATGACTGGCTAAAGAAGTAATGAGATATGTATTTCATAGAATGCTACTCTGCAATAAAAAAAAAAAGATGTGTCCTTTGGGACAAAAATGTATGGAACTGGAGGTGATTAGCAAATTAAGTAAAGGAAGAATACTTACTACCAGATGGTTTCACTCATATGTAGCATCTACAGATCTAATTAAAATAAACTTACACCCCATCCCTAACCCCTCCGAAAAAAGATCCTAACAAAATGGACACAAGCAAACTGTAAGCCTTGTGAGAACTATGGCGGTTATCTTTGGTAGGTCAGGGCGTGGGGTGGGTGGGTGGGGGAAGGGAGGTACAGAACTTTGGTGGTAGTTGTGGTGTGGAACTATACATTGTAATCTTACGATCTTGTAAGAAACTATTAGTAACAAAATTTAAAAAAATTAAAGAAGTGAATGAAAAAAAAAATCTAGAACTGCTTGGACAATACCTGTTTTCCCAAGTCCCCACTCAATCTGTAAATGAATACATTTCTTGAGGACAAAGAAATTCTTCTCTGGAGTGAGAGTGTTTTGAGGTTGGGAGTCACTTTATCTACCTTACATCCTTTATTCTTCCAGTTTCCTTTCCATGCAAAGCTGCTGTAGTAATCTTGAGTGGTAAGAGACTCCCTTTCATGAGGGATCATATTATTTACTAGACAGAGAAAATGAACTAAGGAGGGAACTGTCAGCCTTTCACTGTCTGTTTGTGGTGAGATTTACACATCTGCAGGTGGGACCAGAATTGCTCTGTGAAGCACCTGTGGATAAGGCTGATGATGCCAAGGGAGGATGAGGAGAGAAGCTCACCCCTTGCTGACATGATCTTTCTGTGATATGTGTGAGGAAAAACTGAGGTCAGTAAAGAGACATGCACCCAACTTTCACTATAAGCATGAAGGATTTAGTAGGCACCTTAGATATCCTCATCAGTCATGCTTTCAAATCTATCTTAAAAAAATAGCTGTATATTGGGAAATGCTGACATCTATCACAAAGAACCTGGTACACTGACCTCCCTTGTATTCCCGTTTTTCCCAGATAGAATCTACAGTGATAGGGCAGGTGATGTCATACCTGTTTGTACCCAAGTTTAAGTCACCAGTCTCTAAATGCAGTGGAGGAAATTTCAAGAGCAATGAAAAACATGTGTCTCTCTATCTGTCTATTCCTCCCTTCCCTCTCAAATTCTCTTCATCTTTAACCAAAGCAAATAAATAAGATATTGAAGTAAATTCTACAGTGAAGGAGAAGCAATAAACTGGCACTCCAAACAACCAGTTCCACTGCAGAACTAAATGTAGCTTTGGGAGTTTCATATAAAGTCCAAGGAAATAATTTCAATTTGCCCAGCAAACACTTAAGAAGAATCACAGTATATTTTTTTCCTTAGCATCAAAGTTACAAATTTTCACACAAAAGTAAGAAGGGAGTATGACACCTATCTGCTTTACAAAGTTCCAAAATGTATAGTGAATTACTGAAGTGTTTCTCAAAAAATATCTTAATACTTTGCAAATAAGTAAATGGCATGTATAAGAATAATCTCCATGACCCAAGTGAAAGAGACAGATCCACACCAGAGAATAGTATTTGTATGTCTGTGGCTCCAGAGTTTCCTGGTTTAATCCTCAACAAATCCATGTGTCACAGCTGAGAATTGCTATGGTCTTTCTTTTACCTATCTCTCAAATAAGTAAGTAAGTAAGTAAGTAAACAAACAAACAAATAGGTTTGCTTCTGTGCACATGAAACAATTTCACAGCTTCCAAGGCCAATATTTTCATTACTTTTATTTCTGAGCAAATAAGAGAAGAGAGAAGGAGAGAAGGGAGAAGGGAGATGGGAGAAGGGAGAAGGGGGGGCTGATCCCACAAGGCACCACAGCACAGGATCATTCCTTGGTGTTGTGGTTCTTCCATGTGATGCACCACTATCATTCATCCCAGTAATATATATATATAATCAAAGTCTCATTGAAACATTAAAGAAAGAGATGGGATTACCTTCTGTACTTTCTGTTTGTGTTTTAAGGGGTCTTTAAAATGTTTTATTTCTATATGTGTAGCTGACTCCTGAGTATCTAAAGCCCTGACATTTGCAGTAAGAATCTTTTCTGCAACACATACAGGCTAAAGTTGAAGTTTACTTTTGCAGTTTTCCCATAAAGACATTAAGTACTGCCTGGAACACAGTTATATATTAGTAGGCTTTGGTTGTATTCCAGAGCCCCAAACCACAGAAAGATAGCAACAACAAAGTACCTATGTATCTTATTTTTAATTTTTTTTATTTATAAACAGGAAACACTGACTAAACCATAGGATAAGAGGGGTACAACTCCACACAATTTCCACCACCAGAACTCTGTATCCCATCCCCTACCCTGACAGCTTTCCTATCCTTTAGCCCTCTGGGAGTACGGACCCAGGGTCATTGTAGGATTTAGAAGGTTAAATGTCGGGCTTCCGTAACTGCTTTTTTTGTCAGTTCTGATTTAGTTTTGCCTCTAAGATTGTTTCTTGAATGTATTCACCCACAGACATCAGAGCTCCATTCCTGTGTTGGTCTATTTCTGGAGGCAGAACAGAGTAAGTGGAAATGGCACCTTCAGATGTTGCTTTCAGAAAGGCAACATAGTGGATAGAAAGCAGATGGTTGACTTGCCTATCAGATCAGGGATTATACTGTTACTGGCTAGTCAAGTTCACCTAGCAAGACTACTTGACTAGACTGATATATTCTCATCTCTAAACTGGGAATGAATAATAACAGTGACATCACACAGAAAACCCTTGTTTTAAAAAGTGGAAAGTGTGAGCAGGATAGCTCACCTAGAAGAGTGACTACTTTGCTGCCAAATGCACCCCCAAATAGAGTCTAGCCCCGACAGTTCTGGCAGAAATTTGGTGCTATAGTGTTATTTCCTCTTTCCTTCTGTCTCTGGAAAAGCCGGCTCATATTCACATTGACACTCTGACAGACAACAAAACAGTGGAAGCTGGCGGGGAAGACACAGTTGGCATCAGAGCATAGAGCAAACCCTCCCAAGGTCTCAGAGTCAACCCCAGGCACCAGCAATATTCTAGTCTTTTCTCTCACATTTTCACATTTAACTATCATTAAAATAAATATCGTTTTTTTTTAAAAGTGGAAGAAAAAAAGGCCCGAGAAATTGCACATGGCTATCAAGTTCCTTTCTCTTCATTTGGTATGAGACCATCATCATAGGTTGGAACCAAACTAATTCTGGTGTGGCTATTTAGAAGTCATATTTTGTCTCTTCTCTAAAGTAAAAGTACACTGAGTGCTTTAAAGTACAAGTACAACTCTCCACTGACTTTTATAATCGTCATCCTGAAAGGAGAAAGTAGGGCTATGTCTGTCAGGCATTTATAGCTACTTTAAATGGTTATCTTGATCTACACTGGGTCCTTTCTGCTCCATGACCACTGCTGAATATTTCTTTGTAGGGGGAAGATCAATGGGTAATTTTTATAATGAGATGATCACAGATGTGCTGTATATCCTACTCATCTCAAAAGTACTAAAGATTCCCAAGAGTCCTGTTCCATGAGTGCATCATCTTCTTTTTAGTTGGCTCCCTTAATGCTAGACATAACTGCTCAGAATTTTTGCATAGTGACCTCAGCTTGAAATATCTTTCCATTCTGATGTGGCCAGGATGCTGGATTAGCAAGTAGAGTCCAGGGCTCACTAAGTATCAAGTCCAGAGTTCACTCTCCAGCCTTGCATGTGCCATAGTGGTGCACTGCCTCTTTCTTTCCCTAATAAGTATTTTTTTAGACAATTTCTTTTTGCATTTATTTGTGTGCACTCCAAATTGTCTCATTAGAGGTCTATGATTTTCAGTGTATGGATTTTTCACCTTTTGGCTAAATTTGTTGCTAGATACTTTGTGTAATTGTAAATAACACTATTTGTATAATTTCACTTTTTTTATAACCTATTCTCTATGTATACCAATACATGTTTTTGTATATTTATTTTGTATTTAACAACTTCACTGAATTTCTCCACTAGTTTTGACAGGGTTTTGTTTCTCAGGTGGAATTCTTAAGAGTATATGACCTCATGCCACCTGCAAATAGGGAGGGTTTTACGTGTTTTTTTTTCCTTATTCTCATCATACTGAAACACCTTTCTTTTCTGAAACCCTAGCTGAATTTCATACATTTACAGAACATCATTTTTTTCTTCCACACTATTCATTATGATAATATAAAAAAATTCCTTATCTTCAGTGAAATTTCCAGATTACTATCAGGTTAGTCTCAAAGTCCTTTGCATCAGACAATGAAAGAGGTTAAAAAGTGATTTTGTTTCTAAAAAGTATGTATATATGTGTGTCTATTCATATTTAAAACATTATGTGATTTTGTAATGTTTTATTTTGTTGCTCTCATGAGTTATTGCCTCCTTATAGCTATAAGTGAAGGACCTATGTAAATCACTTCAAGCAGAACCTAGTGTAAAATCTCACAAAATTAATCTGACTTATTTTGCATTTCTTGTTATTGAGTTACAGCTGACATATAACATTATATTAGCTCCAAATGTGCAACATAATGACTCAATGTTTGGCATGAGATATTTTTTGGTTCTTTATATAAGTTTTTTTTTTGTTTTACTTTATTAAGCCATTTTATAAATTCATTAGTAGTGGTTTATAAGACTGTAAAATTACTGGGTACAGGTCCACACCACACCCACTAAAAAAGTTCTGTGCCCCAACATATGATTAGACCTGGGCTCTAGGTATTTGCAACTTTATTGAATTTCTTCATTAATTCTGGCAGGCTTTTTGGGGGGGGGGCGGGTGAGGATCCTTAATGATTTTTTGTATATATATATCTTTATGTCATCTGCAGCTAGTGAGGATTTTGCCTCTTTTCAAATTTACTAGGTGCGCTTAACTTCCTCTTCTCAAATTTTATGACCACTTTTTCATGCCTAATTTTTATCTAAGATGATCCCATAATTTTATTTTTAAATATTTATTTATTACCGAAGCACTGTTCAGATTTGGTTTATGGCAGTGCTGGGGATTGAACCTGGTATCTCAGAACCTCAGGCATGACAGTCGTTTACATAACAATTATGCTATCTTCCCAGCCCCATATAATTTTCCATTTTGTCAGTGTAATATGCTTCAAAAGTATCACACTGACTGATTTGAACATGTTGGACTTTCCTTGCATTCCTGGAGTAAATTCCACTTAGCATGGTGGGGAACTTCAAAATCCCTTTAGACTTTAATCTGTATAATGAATGGATTCTAGAGGAGTGTGATTTGTTTAAAGAATGAGTTTTGGCACTATATCAGTAACTAAGTTGAAATAGTACAGTGCTGCAGGATAGAATGTGGCTGGGGAGATCAATCTCGGAGGGCCAGAGACAACAAAATGTTCTTTTGGAGAAGTGTTTGAGAAGGTTAGCACACAAAAGGGATCTTTCACATCAAGAAAACAGACATACAGATTGGCTGACTTATGATCCTGGATAGTTTAATGTTACAATCACCTTTGAACTCAATTTACTTTGCTAATATTTTGTGGAGGATTTTTATTTCTTCATCAGAATATTGGCCTGTAACTTTCTTTCATTATGCTGTTGTTGCTTGGCTTTGGTGTCAGACAGTAAGATTGAAGTAAAAAAAAAAAAAAAGAATTTGGAAGTGTTTCTTCCAATTGTGTTTTTTGCAAGAGTTTGAGAAAGATCGGAAAAAAAAATTCTTTTAGTGGCTGGTAGAATTCATCAGTGAAGTTATCTGGTCCTTTAGATTGCTAACAGTTTTTTATTTTTGATTAATAACTTCAAGAGTGATGAGTTAGCTTAAATATTTCCTTGATTCATTCCTGAAAGTTATTATGCCCCTTTGGAAATCATATCTTCTTCTTTTTTAATATTTATTTATTTATTCCCTTTTTGTTGCCCTTGTTGTCTTATTGTTGTAGTTATTATTATTGTCTGTCTTCATTGTTGGATAGGACAGAGAGAAATCAAAAGAGGGGAAGACAGAGGGGGAGCGAAAGACACCTGCAGACCTACTTCACTGCCTGTGAAGCGACTCCCCTGCAGGTGGGGAGCCAGGGACTCTAATCAGGATCCTTACATTGGTCCTTGAGATTGCACAACCTGCGCTTAACCTGCTGCGCTACTGCCCAACTCCCGGAAAATATCCATATCTTCTATGAAGCTCAATTTTTTGGTATAATTTGATTTTACAATAATAATATTGATATCTCAGTGAATGTGAATCCAAAGGTGTTAATGTACTTCAAAATTATTAGCAACTACAGTGCACATTCTGTTGGTTAATATATCATCTACAAATCCTCAAGCTCTCCTTTTGAACATTATGAGGAACAAATTCTGTTCTAAGAGGAAAAACCATCACTGCTCATGGCACATTCTGGATGGCCATATTCTCAATGCTGAGACAAATAATCCGATGTCTCTCTGACTATTCTCAACACAAAATTTCAATTACTCTCACCATATACCAAAATAGTCATAAGAATTTATTACCTATTTTGAACTTTTTTCTGCATATGCGTTTAAATACACTGCTAAGCATGACTGAATTCCAGTTTAACAAAATTAACTTTTTTCTAAAAAAATATATATATGCGGGCTTGATAGTGGCAAACCTGGTAGAGTGCATGTGCTACCATGGGCAAGGATATTGGTTCAAGCCCCCAGCTCCCAGCTGCTAGGGAGAAGCTTCATGAGTGGTGAAGCAGGGTTCATGGTTTCTCCTTTTCTTTCCCTATTTCTGTATCTATCCAAATAAATATATAATACGGAAAGGGAGATAGAAAGACACCTGTAGCACTACTTCTCTGCTTGTGAAGCTTCCTCCTTGCAGGTGAGGAACAGGAGCTCGAATCCAGGTCCTTGCACATGATAAGATATGCATCTAACCAGGTGCACTACCTTCCAACCCTATAAATAAATAAATATATATAAAACTGACAAAAAAAACTGAAGAGTTTGAAATACATGTTTACTATCGAAATCTCTGTTTTCTGTGCCAACTATTCTTAATGACAATTTGATTCAAACCAGAGAAGATAGCTTTGTTGTGAGGTATGCTGCTATCGGCCTTGAACTAGGAGAAAGTAAGAAGTTGAGGAGGGGGATTAGAAATATCCATGTTAGTCGGAAAAGAAGCAGATTTTGTCTATTACTCATGTCTTAATCCAATAGAACTGTGAGGGTTGACTCTGTGGTGTACTCAGGGACAAGCGGCTAGGAGAAAGCTCATAATTTAAAGTGTTTTTTTCTTTCTTTATTTCTAAGTAGTCACAAGATTTTTGCTAAACTTCCCCAACTACAGTAAATAAAAATGAATGATTAGTAACCATTCTGACAATAAAAATGTGCTGGGTGATAAAAAAATGTAAAACAAAGTCCACTTATGGTAGTTATACTGATGACTTTATACTGTCATGATGCCAAATAAAGAGGGCTAAATAAATCTTACATTTCTCCTCAGAAAAGTGGATGTGGGGGAGGAAAAAAGGATAGAGCAAAGCAGTTAAGATCAGGAATGTTACTTAGGAGCTAAGTAACTAGTCAGTAAGAATAGACACTGGGACATAGGATCACTATATTATATAAATCTCTCTAGCTGGAGTTCTTCATATCTGGGTCTTATCTTCCCAACATCATTGTTCAAAAAAGTAAATACAAAGACTGTATAGTATAGCTCTTATATTTAGTACAGTTCCTACCAAGTCAGAGGTGTTTACCAAAGCTTGCTGAAGAAATGTTTTCTTTCTTGTGCTGAGCATGTAGTAAGTATTGAATTAATATGAATATTTTTGAAACTGATGATATACTTGATTGCTTCTGTTTTATGCACTCAGTGAATCATTTATACTTAAGCTGTAAATAAATGCATATGTATGCTGATCGTAAAATGCACAAATATTATTAACATATTTGTTGCTCATATTGTTCACTCGTGCATGTGACCTGCCCTCAATGAATTCATTTTCCCACAGAAAATAGCTTATTAAACTATTAACTGCAATAAAGTGTGTTGTGAGGCATGCACATATTCCTCAATGAGCAGAGTCTCATTGCATGGGCTACAGAGAAGATGTCAGCTGGAGTTGTCTGTGTGAGCCTGTGAAAGCATGAACCAAAGTGAATTTTCACATTAGAGAAACAGAGAGACATGCAGAGTGGCTGGGGGTACTAGAAAGAAAAACGTGTGAATGTGTGTACTTAGGGGAGGAGAAGAAGCTTTTGATGACTCTGGAGAGCTCACTAGGGACCATATTAGAAAATGTTTCACTTTAATTTGACTTCAGTCATTGGACTTGGTCCCAATGGGTTACACTGAAGAGTTCTGAGTGAACTCACAGTTTGATCTCATTGCAAAGACCTTGTGTGAGTTTGAAAAGTACACATAAAATGTGGCATATAAAATCACACACAAATAATAAGTGGAAGTGAGTGCTGGCCCTGGGACTGAAGTCAGAGTAGAAACAATCTATAGTACTATTAGTTTTGATACAATCTCTATGACCACACATCAGTCAGTCAGCAGGATTTTTTTTCATTTATTCTTTCATTGAGTAAAAATAACTGTGACTTTCCAACAAGGGGCAAATGTTACTGAGCTCTCTGCCAAAAAAAAAAAAAAAAAAAGATTATATAAATAGTCAGAAAGCAGGAACAGCAAGGCATGAGGAGGCATTTCAATTCTCTTCCATTCTAGACAAAAGCAAACTAACAATTTGATTAAAAGAAACTATGGAAACCCAGTAATTAGAAAATCCTCAGGTGAAAATGTTCAGTAAATTTCTTTTCAACCTAACAATTTATGTGTTTGTTTTCTACATAATGTAGGCATGCTCCTAAATACAGAGGAAAATATGGGCTGAGGGAGGATCTACAAGTTAGAATACTTAGGACTGGGGATCTTTAAAACAAAAAATAAACCCAGAGTCTCTATAATTTTGTAAAACTGCCTTTTGTTCAACTTTCTAAAAAGCAATGCCATTTCCAGGTTTTGCAACTAAATTGTTTTATAGTCCAGGAATATCTTTGACACTCCATGAATGATGTAACAATACTGTGGTATCTCTCCCTATCTCTTCCTCTCTCTATATATAAATTCCTAGTTCTCTGAAAGAAAGATAATAATATATGAAATAGACGATATAAAATTTTTCTATACAAGCAATCACAAAGCTGCAAGACATAGATCATGAATACATTTACTGTAAATGCATATATAGACTGTAATATACCATCTAATAGATTTTCCACAGACTACCATCAGTCTGATGTGACTTCAGGGACACGCAAAAGTCACATCTTACTTCCTACTCTTTCTCCATTTTATTATTTTGACTGTCGATATTTAAAATTCAGTCATTAGTATCTTATTCTGGATAGGCTTAACACATTGACCAATAACAAATGCACACACCCCTGGGAAGAATGACATAATAAATCCTCTCAAACACTACTATCTTCACATTAATAAGTCTTTCATTTCCTTCATGACTGAGATTTTGCTAGAAATATAATGATTCTCATGAGGGAACAGAATGCTTATGGTCACTTTAGGGGAAAGTTATAAACACTGGGAACTGAGATTACTGCAAACTGGATTTGCCTCCTTTAAGATAATAAATTTCTGGGCATATTGAAAAGAATAATGTGCAATAAATATGACATGAAGTGGTATTTGGAGGGAAATTTAGGAGGTTATAATCAGCTATGATTAATGTATGCCAAAGTGTACAAGGGAATTAGTATAAAGGCAAGATTCAGAACACAGAAACAATCAATACTCAAAAACCCAAGTGTATGTTGTTAATGGTTGAAAGAGTATGTTTACGTGTCTTTGCAGTGGTGACACAGGGAAGTGGATGATACATGGCCGGTTGTGGTGAGAACACAAGCCATTTGGCTGCCTTGTATGAGAGGATCACCTATAAATTATGTGATTGCCTTACAGTTTCACCCTACTCCCGTATCAGATATCAGATGTCAGGATAGCATGATGGATATTCTCTGACAGCTTCTTTCTCACTATATACTTTAAATGTCTCTGAACAAATAAAAGATTTAATATTTAAAAGTAAAGTTAAAACAACATGTGTTGCTGCATAGCCTTATCAATAAATTCTAAAACAATGAGAACTAAGGAAGGAAAGCAATGAAAGGAAAAGAAAGGAAATGAAAAGACTAGATTAGACAAGAATAAAGTAAGTCCTAATCAGAGTTTCATTAGGATTATGAACATCATAAATTTTAGAAAGGGCATTATAACTTTTAACTTAAATATTTTAACGGGTCTTAAAATTCTAGGCTTTCTGTGATTTCTTTCACTTTGGAAATGTTTTTTTTAATTTTTTAAATTTATTTATTTTTCTCTTTTGCTACTCTTTTTTATGGTTGCTACAAGGGATTCAGCATTAATAATAATAATAATAATAAAAATCCTTGTGATCTCTGCCAAGGAGCGTGTTCTGTGTCTGCATGCTCAGTGTGCTTTTTCAGACTGACACAGAAGAGCTGTTGGACTCTGCCATGATGGAACACTTGCAGTACACAGTAACTGTGCAGAAATGGTGAGCACTAACCATTAATAAAATACATCACCAGTCAGCTTAATCTCACCCTCAATTCAACAGAACAGCCATTCTTACCATTTCCTTTGTAGTCACGTTCTGAATAATTTTGAGAACATTTTGTAACTACTTTCATATCTGCAAATACCATCTACTTCAATCCCTGGGAACAAAAACATAAGGTGTGGGGGAGAGGTCTAACCTAATAGGAGGAACAGAAAAAACAAAACAAAACATAGTGTACACATGAAATGGAATATTCAGACTTGAGAAGAAGAATACTCTGGCCCACGCTACAATATAGATGAAACTTCAAGACATGAAGCTAAGTAAAACAAATCAGTCAGAAGAAAAGACAAATACTGTATGATTCCACTTAGATGGGGTAACCTAAATAGTAAAAATTCATAGACAGAAAGTTGACATGGGGTTGCCAGTGACTATGTAGAGGAGGAGATAAGGAGTAATGTATAAGTTAAAACAGAATTTAGGATTTCCAAAATGAAAAAGCCCTGGGGGAATGAAGAATAAGAAGAAAACACTTAACATAACTAGACACTCGAATTAGAACTGGTTAAAGAGAGGGCAGTATTAAGATGGGGGCTTGAAGGCAACAACCACACAGATTCTCCAAAAAAAAAAAAAAAAAAAAACCTGATTAAAATCCTGAGAATTTCAAGTGGGAGGAGGATTTCCAGGGCTGTAGGAGATAAACTGTTAGAGGAAGGAGAAAAGAAGCAGCACGGTGGAATAGTATAACACATCTACAAACCAGCAAAAAGGATCTGAAAAGGACAAAAAGAAAAGCTAACCAGCAAACCTAGAGTTTTCCAACCCATTCTCCAGGCCAGAGGTGGGATATTTTGGGAAACAGATCAGAGACAAAGATGCCCACCTGTGGAGTTAAACTCATCAAGCAAGATTCCAAAGCTGAACCTTTTGTCAGAACTTAGTGGGGAGCCATCTAGAAACCGCCTCACTGGAGTTCAGCTGCAAATACTACCAAGTCACAGTTTGGGTGGGGTGGAGTATATTCTCTTAGTCTGATTTGATTTAAATGCTGTATGTTTGTTTCTTTCTTAGTTAGCTTGCTAGCTAGTTGTTAGTTTGCTAGCTAAGGTTTCTTTGTGATTTTGTCTGTGGGAGGAGTTTGTTTTGGTGAGGTGGTTTTGCCTTGTTTCTGTTTTCTTTTTCTTTCTTCTCTCTGCTTTGATCAATTTTTCCTTTTGCTTTTGTTGTGGTTATTGTATTGGATGGTGGTTGGTTTGGTTCTCTTTTGTGGGAGGCATTTGGTTTGGTTTTGCAGTTCTAATTTGTCCAAAAAAAAAAAAAAGAAAAGAAAGAAAGAAATGGTTAAGGAGGCATATGAATGTAACTCAAGATGATTTGGGGGGCACAATATATTCATTCATTCATTCATTCATTCATTCGTTCATTTATTCATTCATGTTTGCCTGCCATGGGGTTCGCATCTCCATAGTTTCACTTTTCAGAGCAAAGTTTTTTTTCCTCTTAAAATTTTAGATAAATGAGAGAGAGAGGGAGAGAGGGACAGAGGGACAGAGATGTGGAGAGAAACCACGGAACCACTGTTCTTGGAGCTTCCACTGGTGCTGAGCATGGTGCTTCATATGATTCTGGGAGATCCAACTTGGGTTGTCATGCATGAGCTCTATAGGGAGAGCTATCTCCTGGCCTCCACAATACTAATTTTATATACATGTGTAGATGTTTGTATATCAGAAAATTAAAGCATATTTAATGGGTCATGGGACTGTACACATGGTGTTCTAGATCCAGGATATCACTACACAGGTATTCAATCTCTGCTAGTGGCTAAATTTGGCCTTCCCTGACCAAAGATGTCTGCATTAGATTCAACACTTCTCTGTCCTTTAAGGTTCACTTAGACTCTGATATTTACAGTCTTCCCAACCTCTAGGAGAGAATCTTGCTTTAGAATAGAAAACAAGGTGGAGGGGACATAGCATAATGGTTATGTAATGTAAACAGATTTTCATGCCTGAGGCTCCAAAGTCCCAGGTTCAATCCCCCACACCACCATAAACCAGAGCTAAACAGTGCTCTGGTAAAAAAAAAAATAAAAAAAAAATCAAAATCAAATGGATAACTCAGTCTAGGAGAAAATGTAGTTTTACCAGGCACCACAAAGCATCTAGTACTTTTAGCTGATACCTATGTGTGGTGACAGTGACCTACACCAGGAGTAGGAATTAACTCTGTCCTAGGTATGCTATAAAACTGATCATTACTCTCAAAATGTTTAACTCTCTTTCAAACTTGCATCCCTTTAATCTAACTCCTTAAATTTTCAGTTTCATCACAGGTGCTTTTAAAAAGTTCCACTGTACTGATAAATACATTAGAATCAAGGCATCACCATTGCCACTATACACTCTGTACTAGAAACATCCCCAAATGATCCTTTACTGTAAGGATAATATTAGGAATAAATCACAAACTGCATAAGATTAACATTTCTAATCACCATATTTTTGAATACCTAGTATATGTCAAACAATGTTAATTCCAGGAAACAGTAACATGATGGAAATTAATAATAAGTTATGGCAGAGGAAATAAGACAATAAACAAATCCAAAGAGGTTGCGTGGTAAAGCATCTGGTTGATTCGTGCTTTACAGTGCATAAGGACCCGGGTTCAAGCCCCTGGTCCCTACCCGTAGAGTTAAAGCTTCACGAGTAGTGAAGTAGTGATGCAGGTATCTTTCTCCCTCTCTATATCTCCTTTCCTTCTCAAATTCTCTCTGTTCTATCCAATGTAAAAAGATAAAATAAAATAACCAGTAAGCTAGTAAGTTACATAGAATAACTGAAAGTGATAGGAGGATGGGAAGAAACAAAAAATAAGTAGAGTAATGGAAAACCAAAATAAATGGTATCGGCTGTATGGGTTTGGGGGGTGGTGGTGAGAGGAGGAGGGACAGCTAGCTCTATTATCTAGGACAGTCTAGATAGACCTGGTAAAGGAAGTCATCAGATGTGATGGAACTGAATAATAGTCTCAGTATATATCTGATGAAGTGTTCTGAACCAACACGTAGAGCAAAGGCTCCACTGTGGAAGCATGTGTAACAATTATGAGGACCAACAATGGCAATGAGTGGACCAATGGAAGGCAGACATGAGAAAGAAGTTCCAACAGGAAATGGAGTTCAAATCATTCTTTAGGGATCTGCACTTTGGCTTCAACCCAAAGTGAAATATAGAGCCATAACAAGGATATGGACCAAAGAACAGTGTACTTTTGCTTATGCTATTCCAGGATCTCTGGACATTAAGAAGAATACATAGAAGTCATCTTGGATAAAGTGTAGTGCTTTCCTTTACTACTGTCTGGCAGAACACTGCTCAGATAGAAACAATAGATAGTTTCCCTTTTCTGAGGACAGCAAAAATACATAGAGTGCTTTTGCTTTGCTTATTAACTGCTGATAAAAATGAGATAGAATAAACATTGTTTAGGTAGCAGGAAATAATAGTATAGTTTTTTGTTGTTTTTTTTTTTTAGAAAAAAACTGTAAATCTAACTGCAAAGCATAACTTGAAACTATGTAAGAGAGGCTGGTGATGGTGCATCTGGTTAAGTACAAATGTTAGTGTGTGTAAGGACCAGGGTTCAAGCCCCTATTCCTCACTTGCAGTGTGGGGGGGGGAGAGATAGACATGGAGTAAAGCATGTGTCTATCTTTCTCTTCCCTCTCTATCCCCTTCTCTCCTCTCAATTTCTCTCTATCTAATCAAATAAATAAATATTTTTAAAATAGAAGAGTAAATAATGGGGGCCAGACAATAGCGAACACAGTTAAGTGCACATATCACCATGTTTAAGGATCCAGGTTCAAGTCCCCTCTCCCTACATCAGGGGTGACACTTCACAAATGGTGAAGCAAGTTAAGGTGTCTATTTTTTTCTTTCCCTCTTGATATCCTCCTCCCCTCTCTATTTCTCTCTGTCCTATCTAATAATATTTTTTTAAAAAATCAAACGGAAAAAATGACCACTGGGAGCAGTGGATTCTGTGTGCAGGCACTGAGCTCCAGTGATAACCCAGATGACAGAGGGAAAAAAAAGAAGAGAAAGAAAAAGAAAGAGAAGGAAAACAAAGAAATGTAAGTATAACTATAAAGTATGTCTTAGAAATAACATAGTAATAACTGTAAAACATGTTGATTTTAAGATGTTGGTTCAAGTAAATGTGGGTATAAAAAACTCAGGTTGTGGCACTCAGTTCTCCAGCATTCATCTCCTCTTTTTGTCTTATTTCTCTACCAGAGTGTCAATTAATCATTCTCATCACTGTCATGAATTCTGCCTGTCAGAACCAGGCGAGACAAGAATTAAACTAGAATTAAAATAGTAAACTAAACTAGGGGAAAACAGAAAAAAAAAAACATCTTTTCCCCAAACTAAATAATTGTGTGCAAGTTGAAGACTAACTCTCAGCAAATTCAGATGTGATGACGGAAGGGGCATTCTTGTATACTGCAAAGAGCTCTAGATTAGAAGATGGGAGAAGTGTCAACTTCCACTGCTGAGTAACTAAATATAAATAGAGCTTTTCCAGGATATGATAAGAAAACAAGGTCAAGAATCAAAAAGCAGAGGGAGATAAATTTGATGAAATTTGTGTTGGTTCTGAGATTAAAAAAAAAAAAGGACAAGATAAATATATCTGTAGTATAGGGGTTTCATTCAGAGAAATCTTAAAAAGCTGTGAAATTATTTAAAAGAGAACAGGATCATTATAGAAGAAAGAAATTTACTGGAACCCTGAATGCCAGCTAATTCCAGAATAGCTACCAGCAGGTTTATCCAAACGGGGTAGGAAAATGCATGGGTAATGGGGACCTATAGTGCGTTGTGACATGAGATTAAATACTTTTTGCAACACAGGTCATGTGTGTTTAGTATAATTTCCTTCTTATTCCAGCAACTCTTTCAGAGTAGCAAAATCATTACAGGGTCTTATCATCACTTTAAATATAGTTTAGCAATGAGAATTCTCTAGGACATGCCAGGAACCAAAGTATGGTTAAAAGAAGCAAAGTAACTTTCTGTAGAATAATCTTCCCTTAAGAATATAATATTACTCAACATCCTCGCCTCTGATTTTCATCAGATTGAATGTACTTGGTAAAGCTGTCTGCTGAGCCAGGAGCTGGAAGCATAGGACTGATTCGGAAGGTAGAAGCAGAGACTGGAGGTGAAAAAAGAAAGGTGACAGCCTAAATTGAGAAAAAAGAGTTGGCACTGACTGGCAGTAAGAAAATGGATGCCAGGAGAGAAGACATGTTCATTATCCTGAAGTGGTTATATGCTGAACTGGGGAATCTAGTTAGCATGACCTTTGTCAGTATCACATTTCTAACAATAACACGCTGATAAACAATCTTAAAACAATAAGCTTCTCCGTTTCAGTCAAAACATTAGCAATAACTGTTAATGGACCTAAGTACCTGAGAAAGAAGACAGAACTGATGAAACGCTTAGACACTGGAGTCCCTTTTCTACCTCATCAAGGTGGTTCATGGATTCTTCAGGAATCACTATGGAAAACCCCCAGGGTGTCAATATCATCTTCAATAAAGGAAAACTTCTCTATAGCAACTGCATCTGTATTTCTCTAAGTCCTTAGTAGTAGTGTGAAGGAGCATTTGTGGCAAGATACAGCTTTGGATAAAATTCAAGTTTAAATGGAGGTCATTACAAATTTCCTATAGACTGTTTGTAAGGGTAATTAGCACACTGTATGTAAATTAGTAAGATTGACACTTGGCAAGCAACAATTTAATAATTAAAAAGCAGCTGACAGAATTAACTGTCTCAGCAGGGGAGATAGCATACAGAGAGACTCTCATGCCCGAGGCTCCAGAGTTCTAGGTTCAATCTCCTTACACCATAAATCAGAGCTGAGCAGTGCTCTGGTGAAAAAGAAAAAAATATATACAGATATCCTGTGTTAAGACTTCGGGGGGATGGTGGAAGTCAGCTCTCCTTCGAAGCATTGACCAATAAAGACTGAATTTGAGTGTGAAGAAAGATGTAAATGCCCAAATGTTCACATATCTCTTTAGAGTTACAAATTAATACACTGATCGCTTTAAAAGAAAGGACCTAGAACTTTGGTGCAAATAATCAGAACTCTAGCGTGCACTGAGATTTCAGTCATGGTCTTCACAGATGATCTCAGCTCATCAAAGTGTTGGACAGTTGGTATGTGCTTCTGCTATCAGGAGACACTTGCTATTTAATTCAGATAAATGTTTTGATGTTTTGTATCATTTCCCTGTTAAATAGTTCCCCAGGGGTGGGGGCAGTGGCACACCTGGTTAAGCACATGTAGTATGAAGTGCAAGGACTTGCACAAGGATCCCAGGTTCCAATCCTTGCTGGCTCCCATCTGCAAGGGGGTCACTTCACAAGTGGTGAAGCAGGTCGGTAAGCATATCTCTCTCTCTCTCTCTCTCTCTCTCTCTGTCTCCTTCTTCTCTCTCAATTTCTTTCTGTCTTATCAAAACAAGGCTGCAGGATTCATACTGCAGGCACTGAGCCTCAGCTTTAATCTGGAAGCAAAAAAAAAAAATCCCCTGCAATTTTCTCTATACTACATTTCTGGTTATATTAAAGGCTTCCCTAAAAAATCTGGACACATTGGTGGGGTTGTTTGCTCAGGGAAATCAGGTTGGCATCATGGTAGCATCTAGAACCTGGTGGCTGAAAAATAATTGAAAAATAAATCTATAAAAATTATTCATTAATCATGAACCTAAAGGCGGGATGCATTGGATCGACCTTCTCGTGGTGCATCCCGTGAGTACCCATTCATTGGGGAAACTGACGATCCTTCCTAGCCGACTGAATCCACATGGATCCCAGTCACTTTCAAAGCCAGCAACAAGCAGCTCCTGACACCTTTCAACCTGATGCTGTTGACTGGCTATGGAAGAAGGGCAAACGCTAGAAGAAGAAGAACCTAAAGGCAGGAATGTTGCAGATGAAGACTTGGGGGTCTCCATTTTGGAAATAGCTAGTAGGTCTATTTCAGGTATAGTCCAAAGCGCCCATGACTTTATTAGTTTTGCCTGAGTCTGACATCTGATATGCAGTTGGGCTCAAGTTATTGTCTGCGGAGATGAACGAACAGTCAATGCCCTTGTTCAATGGGGAAGCAATTACAGAAGTCAGACCTTCCACCTTCTGTACCCCATAATGCCCCTGGGTCCATACTCCCAGAGGGTTAAAGAATAGGAAAGCTATCAGGGGAGGTGATGGGATATGGAGTTCTGGTGGTGGGAATTGTAACCCTCTTATCCTATGGTCTTATCAGTGTTTCCATTTTATAAATAAAAATTTAAAAAAAAAGCAGGTGTTCCTTGGTTGTCAGATTCTATTTTTATGCAAAGCCCTAACAAGGTGACTGGAACCCTACAGTAGAAGTGGAACTTGTCTACTTTGAGGTTAGGTGACTGCAGGTCACTGATCTCTAACTGATGCCTCTTTAATTCTTTACATCACTTCTGTAGGTAAATTCATTTTATCAGGCACTAGATCTCTTGCCCTCCCTGTTCAGTCCTCTATTGTCACCTGTACAGAGACTCCAAGCTCACAGATTTATAAATAAGTCTCTGTAAGTAATATAACTAACATCTGCTTCATTTCCCATGTTCAGAGAATCTTTTTGTTCCTTGTATCACAGAATACAGGAGTTTGGGTTTATTCTTTTTTTTTTTTTTCAAATGACTGCTTCAATGAGAAGGGAAGGTACACATTTTTATTCCATCTCAAAGGTAGTGGCTTGGTTAATCTAGATAAATGTGCCCCATTCACTATGGGGAACCTTATCCATATCATTTACTTTACTTCTGTGTACATTTTACATTAAATTGCCTCACATTATTTTAATATTCAACACAATGATATAAAAGGAAGACATTTTCCACATCACTGTTCTATTTTTTTTTTTTTTCCTCCAAGTAAAGAAGGAATTTTTGACCTTTCTATATGAGAAGCGTCATCCTCAGTGAGTTTGTTCCTCAACTTTTCTATGGGATCTGAGGGCAAGTTAAAGAAGAAAGAGTAAATCAAAGCTAAGTGGAGCTTTCATTTTATATTCACACTCTTGGCTCTGGGAAGAGGCAGTCCTTACCAGCCTGAGTACAACAGCATGAATTTGAACTTGGCTGTCAAGCATTATTGGGCAGTGGAGAAATGAGAGTTCCATTTTGGGGCCACCGTCAACTCCTCTGAAGTGAGGACATCTCCAGAGCAGTCTCTCCTAGCAGAGGGAAGGGGATGCCCAGTAGTAACCAAAGTTTGAAGAGAACCTTGAGGTCCTGTTGCATGATGATCTCAAAGGACCTTAATTGTGAGTGAGAGTGTTTAGCAGAGCACTTTCATAAGAACTTAAGAAGTTGTTCCCATGTGTCCACAGTTACACTATAAACCATTCACCCCCCAATAAAATTTATAAAAAATATTAAAGAGCCTATTATGCTCCAGAGAGAAATCATTAGCAGGTGCAAAGGAGGGGAGAGCTAACTAGTGAAAGCCACCAGAATCCTGACTATGCCCAAACAGAACAGTTCAACAATACTACTTACCATATTTGATCCATAAATGCTCACTGGATATCTCTAAAGCGGCAGCCAGGGGCTAGTCGTGACCAGTGATATGCAACAGTTTTTCCACAATATAATGGCAGCCTACACTCTCCCCCACCCATAGAAACAGGCATTTCCCATGGAGAGAGTAAGTAGACCATTTCCCTTTTAAAATAAGCAATACTGAGATTGCTATTTAAATTCTTGCTTCAAAATAAATTTCGGAGTCAGGGAGATAGCTGTTAGAGCTCAGAAATTTTCATGTCTGAGGCCCTAAAGACTATAAGTTCAATCCAAGACACCACATTATGTCATGGTTGAGCAGTGGCCTGGTCTTTCTATCTCCTTCTTTGCTTTCTAAATGCATCAATATTTAAAAGAACAAATCCTGGAAAGTGTTTTAACTTGCAGTTTAGAGCTAAAAGTAGTAAAATGTATTATTTCATTTGCATATCTGTTATACTGAGATAAACATCACAAAGAGAATTGTATTGTTTTATATAAATTAGAGATTCTACATCCAAAGAGAGCTTATTGGTTAGTTCAATGATAGATTGAAATGCCTAAACTGTAATTCTTTTTTTAAAAAAATTATTTATTTCCTTTTGTTGCCCTTGTTTTATTGTTGTAGTAATTGTTGTTGTTACTGATGTTCTTGTTGTTGGATAGGACAGAGAGAAATGGAGAGGGGGAGAGAGATAGCCTGCTTCACATTTTGTTGTTGTTATTGTCATTATTGCTGTTGTTGGGTAGGACAAAGAGAAACTGAAAGAGGAGGGGAAGACACAGAAGGAGAGAAAGACAGACACCTGTAGACCTGCTTGACTGTTTGTGAAGCAATCCCCCTGCAGGTGAGCTGGAGGCTCGAACCTGGATCATTATACTGGTCCTTGTGCTTTACACCATGTGTGCTTAACCTAGTGCATCACTGTCAGTCCTCTTAAATATATCTTTGATGGGCAGTTATATAGGGTTTGCTATTGTGAAAAATCATACAATTTTAACAAAGTATTCATCATATGACCACTCCAATCATAAAAACTCAACCAGGTCTTCTTTAGAATAAACTTTTCTACTAATGCTAGCATTAAGATCTTGAATTATATACTTCATTTATTTTAAAGTATATTTCAATATTTGTATTTATTTACTACTGGATAGAGAGAAATTGAGAGGGGGTTGGGAGATAGAGAAGGAAAGAGATAGATACCTGCAGCCCTGCTTTTCCACTCATAAAGTTTTTCCCTTACAGATGGGGACCAGGGACTTGAACCTGAGTCTTGTGCATATTTATTTTAACTTTATACAAAATGAAAATATTTCTGTAGAGTACAGTTAATCCATCATTACAAATATCAGTTAGAAACATTATAAATATTTGTTACTAGTGAAATAAATATTTCAGACTAGGAAAGAGTTGAACTTTGTGGACAACCTTCTTTCTAGGTCATTTCTCTGCCTTTGGATCTATAAGACTATGGGAGAGAGGCATTGCTGAAGAGTTGAAAACTCTTACTCAATGCAACTAGTACCACCGTAGCATGCTTCACTTCAGACTGTGTCCAGAGACTTCAGGTGTGGAATGACAACCCTTCAGCTTCATTACTCGGGTGAGACCTTTCCTTCCATAGGATTCTCTAATTCCATTCCAGCAGGTTCACTTCCTAACCAAGTCCCAAAACCTAGATATAGACCAGGTCCCGTGAGATATAGCATGTGTTCACACATATCCATAAACTAAGGTAAAATATATACCTGAAAGCAAAAGCACATAGTAGTCTGCAGTGAGTCAGTATAAAGTTCATAATGAAATAATATCTAATTAGACTTAGATACTCTCCTCACCTACTTCCTATTACAGTTCTCTCACTCACTCCAAAGCTAATCTTAGCAAAGCAAGGACTGCAAAAGCTGAATAAGGGTAAGAGACTGGCATACTTTAATGATGACTCTTTAGTCACTATCAGGCCCCCCATCAGCTGGGGCCCTAGTCAGGGAGTCCTGTGACTCCCAAACAGTCACAATGGGCCTAGACCTTGAAATAATCCTTCTCTCCATTGTTACCGTTCATCTCTATCAAGAACAACACAATAGACCCCTTTGTGGGCCCCACATAGGACCTTGCCCTCAACTTGGATCAACAATGGTAGAGAATGTTCCATCCTCTGAAGGATGGAACATACTGGACAACATACTCTGTGCTACACCTGAGGAAGATGGGTCTATTTTGGGGCAGCTTGGAATGTTCCTACTCATTACCACAGAATGTGAGCTCAGATCTATAGGGATGTAGAGGTCACACAGGCTCCTAAGATGAACACAGGCCCCAGGCCAAATCAAATTGATGGGGTTTACAGTCAATATTTATACCCCTTCCCCATATTAAGGAGCTACTCTCTTCCCTGATCCAGCTTTCTGTCCCTTTTCCAATCATGACATCACCTCCCCAGACAATAACTTAGATCCACCTGCATATCAGATTTCAGGCTCAGAGGAAAAAAAAAAAACTAATATAGCTACAGGCCCTTTCTTTGAAATATAACTAAAATATGCCTACTAGCTATCTACAAAATGGAGGACCCCCAACACTTCGTCTGCACTATTCTAGCCTTTAGGTCCATGATTGTTCAACAATTTTTTTGGCTTTGTATGTTAACTCTCCTTTCAGCCCACAGGTTCCAGATGCTAGCATGATGCCAACCAGAAGTCCCTGGACAGACGACCTCACCAATGTGTCCTGGAGCTCAGCTTCCCCAGAGCCCCACCCTACTAGGGAAAGAGAAAGGCAATCTGGGAGTATGGCTCCACCAGTCAACACCCATGTTCAGCAGAGAAGCAATTACAGAAGCCAGACCTTCCACCTTCTGCATCCCACAATGACCTTGGGTCCATACTCCCAGAGTGATAAAGAATAGGAAAGCTATCAGGGGAGGGGATGGGATATGGAGATCTGGTGGTGGGAATAATGTGGAGTTGTACCCCTCTTATCCTATGGTTTTGTTAATGACTCCTTTTTTAAATAAATAAAAAAAAAGAAAACTCTTTACTGGAAGTCCTAGGTATGGTACAGAGAATAAAACACTGAAATCTCAAGCATGTATTAAATGAGTTCAATTCCTGGGATTGCATATTGTAGAGTGACATTCTATTTCTCATCATCTCTCTTATTTACATGAATAAATAAGTCTTAAAAAGATTATTAAATTGAAAATATTTCTCTGTGAAAGTTGTGTCAGGGATAGAAAGTAAAATTTCAACTTCATCAAAGTTTCTTTCCAACCTACATTCCTAGAATGAATTTTCATGTCTCACAGTGAATTAATACCCCCCTCTTATTTGACTATAACTCATGATTAAAAAGTAACTAGTTTGACTCTAAGGAATTCTTCAAAGGTAATAAAGATACACAGAAGAACTTTAATAAAAAGGGACAGAAAGTGGGCATTTAAGCAAAAATGAACAAATCTGATAACAAAAGGCATAGTGCATTTTACTAACTATAGTCTCAGTTTCCATTAGCAGGAATAATTGCTGCCACTTATGGAACTAATATGTCTTTCTCCTTCTTCTTACTATGATAAATTGACAGTAGAATGCATTATGAAATGCTTAATGTCTTGCAGGACATTGGTGATTTACTTAAATTGATTAACATATTAAGAGATACAATGACATGATTTTTGACTTCTCCTTAATATCTATATCTTGGCTTGCTCTCACATTCATATAAGCAAATCAAAATGAAAGATGTTTGGAATGAAAAAGCATCCTCCCCACATGGTGTTTTAGTATTGTATTTTTTTTTTTCTGGGTTAACATACTTTAGTAAAATAGGACTAAATGAGAATTGTTACATTCTGTTCATGATTTCTTTCCATCATAGCAACTTGTCAGAAAGTGAAAATACCTGTGGAATTTTAAGAAATGCCTAATCAGTTTTTCTCAAGATATACTGTAAGGATCAGCTTAGGTAAAACATGTCAAGAAACTTTGTTAATTAAATTAAGCCAAACTTACTGATACCTTTAAAATTTGATTGCTACAGCATTTAATTAGCACAGAACAGAAAAGTTTTATTGGTGATCCGGGAGGTGGTACAGTGACTAAAGCACTGGACTCTCAAGCATGAGGTCCTGAATTCGATCCCTGGCAGCACATGTACCAGAGTGATGTCTGGTTCTTTCTCTCTCTCTTATCTTTCTCATGAATAAATAAATAAAATCTTTTTAAAAAAAGTTTTATTGTATGACCCCAATAACCGAGTCTGGATGAAATATTTGGGGTAAAAAGTGCTACAGTTATTTTCACCCCAAATAACTTTTTTAAAGTTAAGTCACAAGTTCATATGCCCTCTTCTTTTATTTTTATTTATTTATTATTGGATAGAGATAGAGATGCAATGAGAGGGAAAGGAGAGATAGATAGGGAGAGAGACAGACACCTGCAGTCCTGCTTCACAACTTGTGAAGCTCTGGCCTGCTGGTGGGGACCAGGGGCTTGAACCTGGGTTCTTGTGCACTGTAATATGTGCACTTAACCAGGTGTGCCACCACCTGGCCCCTTCCCAAATAACTTACATTACTTGCTCATATAGTCGTGGTTGATTGGTTGTAATTAACTAAACGCTGGAGGTAGGTCAACATTTCAAAACATTCTACCAATTAATTTAGACCTAAGAATAGAAAACTAAAAATTGCAGTTGAAATGAATAATGCCCTGGGATCAGACCAAAATCTACATCCCTTAAATATTACATTATTTGGGAGTACAATCTTTATAGATGTGACTCAGTTTAAGGAAAATTATCCTGGATTATTTAGATGTTTTATTAGAATGTATTATACATATAAAAGTAAGGCAAAGGGAAACTGGATCTATATGGACAGAAGACAGACAGAACTGATGGGGCCACAATTCAAGAAATGAAGCAGGAAACAGGGTGGAAAAACCAAGGAAAATATTCTCCCCTTAGCCTGTAGGGGGAGTATGGCCTTTGTAATAACTTGATTTTTGACTTCTGTCCTCCAGAACTATCAGAAAATAAATATATTTTGTTTTAGTTGCAGAAATCATGGCCATTTTTCTCCATGACAACAGAATACTAATACTGACTTTGGTTCCCCTAAAGAAAATTTAGACTCAAGAAGAATGAATACATATCATTTGTAAAGTTTTAATTTAATTTAATTTTTTATTTTGTTTAGCTCTAATTCCTTTTTAATTTTTTAAATTTATTCAAAAAATAAAAAATATCGATAAGACCATAGGATGAGGGGTACAATTCCACACAGTTCCCACTACCAAAGTTCCATATCCTATCCCTGTCTTTGAAAGCTTTCCTAGTCTTTATCCCTCTGGGAGTATGGACCCAGGATCATTATGGGGTGCAGAAGGTGGAAGGTCTGGCTTCTGTAATTGCTTCCCTGCTGAACATGGGAATTGGCAGATGAAGCCATACTCCCAGCCTGTTCCTATCTTTCCCTCCTTGGGCAACACTCTGGGGAGGTGGGGTTCCAGGATACCTGACACTACAGCAAGACAAAGGGGGAAAATTCCAAATCAAATGTCATTGTTACTTTAAAGTACAGTTAACTACTATAACTGAGCACTGAAATGATTAGCCACAGAACCACATATGATTTTATTTATAACCATGAGAACAGAATATAGGTTGAAATAGTTCAGGACATATTTTGAGAGGAATGAAGAACTATTTTCTCTATTTGTATCACTGAGGAAAATGAAATATTTTTTATAACAAGAAAACTTAAGATCTCTTCTAGTAACTAACTGCTTAGTCACCAAGTTGCACATTAATTTTTCATCATATACCTAAGCTTTCTTTAAGATGTATTCTATTTGATAGGACAGAGAAAAAAATTGAGAAGGGAATGGGAAGATAAAGAGGGAGATAAGAAGAGAGAAATCTGCAGCACTGCTTCTATATTCATGAAACTTTCTCCCTGCAGGTAGGGACTGAGGGCTTGAACCCTGGTCCTTGTGCATGGTAATGTGTGCACTCAACCAGGTGTCTGACCTCCCAGCCCCATAATTAAAAAAATTCCATCCCTTGATTAACATCTCCACATAGCCTTATTATCCATCTCTTAGTTCTTTTTTCCTTTGTGTAATTTTATAAAGAGAATCCATATAAATCTCTTAGGACATATATATATATTTTTTAAAAAAGCCAATCCTACCCATAGAAAGTTAATTGTATTAAAATATTTTTTAGATTTCCTGCAGACATATTTTTATTTTGTGTATTTTATTTACATGTCTCCTCTAATTTGTTTTTGTATCATGTTAAGATTCTGTTATGTATTTATATCAGTCTTCTTATTTCTTGGCACATTTAACTTTAGTTTATAAAATGTTACAAATACTCTATCTTTCACTATATCTGAATTATTTTCTCAATGATCAGTTAAATATTCTTTATTCTACAAAATGGTTTCTGAATATTGAACTCAATATAGTAACATTGTCTTTACAAAAGATACAAGCAGAAACATACTTGCTTTTACTCAAGATAATTTGTAAGAAATTAAAGATATATGTATTGTTTCAATAAGGTGTCTCTAAAATGTTTAAGAATTCACTTCTCAAATGTTCTTTCCTATTAAATTTTTACAGAAATCTGTTACAGGACAATCAGTCTGCTTTCTGAACCATTTCCTGTCCTTGTTCCACAGCTCGTGAAAAAGAGAAACACTTTAGATAAACCAGCTGCTGGATTTCCTAGAATAGTAAATTACTCTAGCACTCCTATTTGATGTGATCCTGCTACAAATTTTTTTTCCAAGCAGGATTTCCTCATTTTTCACAACTATTTGTTTCTACTCTAAATTAGCTTCCTACAAATAGCCTCTTGTCAAATGCATGTTTAGTAATCTCCAGAGTTACCATAAATAGACCACCCAGTTCATATGCCCACCTCCTTTAACTAAAGAGCCACAAAATATAATTTTCCATTGCAGTTTTAACTTGAAGTAAACCACAGCTATAAAATAAAAAAAATCAAAATACTACAAACCACTTTAGCATTCTTAATAATTATTGATAATATTGATTAATGTCTTCTTTTAAAATTATTTTATTACTATATCTGTTTGATAGAAACAGTCATAAATCTAGAGGGGAGGGGGAAATAGAGAAGAAGTCAGACAGAGAGACACCTGCAGCACTGCTCACGTACTGAAAAGCTTCCCCCCTGTAGGTCCATGCACATTGTAATATGTATGCTCAATCAGGTACTCCACAACCTGGCCCCTGATAAACATCTTTTAAATATTGATATTTATGAGAGGGAAAAACAGGAATGAAAGAGAAATCAGAGAGGAGAGTTCTGGCATATGATGTTCCAGAGAAAAAGTCTGGAACCCAAAGCATGTAAATTCTGTTCCCTTTGAACTGAGCTATCTTCCCAGTACTAGACGGTTAATGCTTTGGTTAAAAATAGTAATAATCAAAATGTCAGTCACAAATTCAAGTAACTATAATAAAATTAACTCCAATTTCTTTTATAATGCTAAGCCACTCTTATCTTTTCTACTTTTTTAAAATTCTCACAAATAGATGAGTATTTTAGTGGTATTCAGATAACTACTAATTTAAGCTGAGAAATTTTAGCAATATTATGCCTACTCTAATCTGACCTTATTTTCCTGAATTGAAGTAAATCATTCTTTGAAAATCTACTTATTCTTAGAAACATACAAATACTCATGACTTTGATTATATAAACTAAGAGAGAACCTACACCTGGAAGCATTTCCATTAGCTTTGGAATAAAGAAAACTTACCATCTTGAGAAAGTAGGTAAGTCTTGAGACAGTAATCACTTCTAGAGCATAATATAAATTCCATCTGTACAGATCATATTAATGTGATTATATTAGTGACATAAATAAAGGGTTCGTCGAAACTTCCACAGCAATTTACTGTTTCTTTGCCTATATAAATGATAGATTCCAGTCTCTACCATTCCACTACCTGTGAAACTTTCCTTTACATAGTAAAACAAATATTTAAGTCTGTGGAAGTCTTTTAGAGGAATGACACTTGTTTCTTTTTTAAATGCTTTTAATAGAACATTAATATTCAGAATCTCTTCAAAAGCTTAGTCATTAAATCTCAGAATGTTTGGATGATAAGACAGACCATTCTTCTTATTATTATTATTATCATTATTAAGCCAATTTAAAAATTATTATTATTATTATTATTATTATTATTATTATTATTATTATTATCATCAAGCCAAGTTAACAATTTGGGCTTTGGCACCAGCCAGATCCAGATGTAGGCTTCAGTCCCATGACTTCCTAACTTCATGAACCATAATCTCTTAAAGGTCTCTCTTTATCTAAAAAACTATAAGGACAACTATTTTGTAAAGTTGCTATGAGAACCAATTTATGTATCCATAAATAGTTGAATGAAAATCAAATGAGTATGGTCTTTAATAATGTCTCAAAAATTTTTTTTCATCTGTCTTATTCTTTGCTTCCAGAAACCATGAGGTGCATGTGAACCTCATGCACTGGATCAGGAGTGACTTTGCCTCGAATGAGAAAGTGGTTGTTACATACCTTATAATTTGGATTTTTCAAATTTAAAAATGCTTTTGTCTCATTAACTAATATTTCAGGTGAGGCAATTGGTTAAATGTTAGACATTAAACTGGCAATAAATTTATGTAAGCAATACTGAGTGTGAGTATAGGTGTGATTTACAGGTTGGTAGAAAGGAAAATTGATACTGTTAGGGATATGAATGCTAGATTAGGAAGCAACAGCCCACCCCTTTTGACTGAGAAATTCTAGACACAGTTTTTCGTAGTAAATCTTCATGGATTACCCAGTTCCTTTAGTAAGTACTCAGTGAACAACAGATAATAACCACTTATAGTGGCTGTCAGTTTAGGATGTGAATAAACATGATTAAGACTTTTCTCTGTTCCCATGGAGTTGATGTTCTGATGAGTAAGAAAAAATATTCATATAAAGGTATAAAATTGCAGGGCACTGATTGAGATTGACTGGAAGGATCTTCTCACACTCCATAATATGCAGGAATCTTCTGTCAGGCATTTCCACTGAATCCTGACTGGCTACGGAAGAAGGGCAAACGCTAGAAGAAGAAACTGAATCCTGAATAAAAATAAGGGTGCAGCAGGAGTGTGGGGGCACAGAAATTTGGTGCAAGAAAGTTTGCTTGGTAGACACTTAAGGAGGAAGTAGGTTGTAAAAGGTGAGGATGAACAGGAGCATGATCATATGGAGTCCTGACAATTTTCTCAAGAGTTTAAATTTCATTCACATTTAAGTCCTTACAAGACTGAAAACAAAGGAATAATATGATAGGCACCATTGTGGTAGCAGGGAAAGCCTGTGACCTACGTCAGTCAAGATCTGGTAGACAGACAGTATTGCCAAAGTCTGAAGGAAGAGTTAAGATCTGTTTCTGTTTTGAGGATACAGTGAATACTGATGTACTGCATGTGGAGAAAGTAAGGAGAACAATTTCACCTCAACTTGTGCCCTCCATCTTCTGGATACATAGTGAAGTCTGGAAAAGGGATATGAGACAAGGGAGAAGCAAAGTTGGGATAATGTGGGAAAAATCTTCAGCTTTGTTTTGGGCATGTTAATTGAGCAGTATTTAAGAAAAGAGGCCATCTTTATTGTATGGAGTCTAATATGCAAAGAAGGGGCCAGCTGTAGCCTAGAAAAGACTGACTTAAAAATTATATACAAATAGGATTTTTAAAGTTGTATTCAGAATGAATGAAAACAAACTACATGGTCACTAATATGAATAAACAAAATTTGACACATCCAAAAAATTTAACATTATATATCCTTTAAATTACCTCATAGAGCAATATAGTAACAGGAAAATGGGAATGCATTGTCATCTTAAGAGGCAAAAGCATGAACAAAGTGATTCTATATTTACATAAAATATGTACATTTTCAGGCCAAGAGTTTAAAAACTGAAGAGCTACACTGGAGTTTTTCAGTGTTGCTATTAGGAGTTATGTGCATGTACCTGTTTTGTGTTTTTATTTTATTTTAAAAAATATTTTTCCACCTGCAGGGGAGTCGCTTCACAGGCGGTGAAGCAGGTCTGCAGGTGTCTTTCTCTCCTCTCTGTCTTCCCCTCCTCTCTCCATTTCTCTCTGTCCTATCCAACAATAATAATACTACAACAATAAAACAACAAGGGCAACAAAAGGGAATAAATAAAATAAATATAAAAAATATTTTTATACACTTATTTTAATGAGAAAGATACAGAGAGAAAGACCAGAGTACTAATCAGCTCAGGCTTATGGTGGTGCTGGGAATAAATAGAATGACCATGCTCTGCCATTGTTTTAGGTGACTTAGAATCAACAACTGGACTTCTGCGAGGTGTTTGGAACAAAATCACCTTTCCTCCCAAAACAACAAATAAATACAACAACAGACCCAACTGAAGTCATAATCTACATAAGCTGAAAGTTCTGCAGTCTCAGGTGTGTGCTCGCATGCAGCTGGAGCGAAAAGGAGGACAGGCAAGAGTTGAAGAACAGCAAAATCAAATCAGAACTCTGAGCAGTGCAGGGACTGAGCTGTGTGCCATTTTGGAGATTTCACTTTAAGCACAGCAAGCAAGTTACATTGTTCCTAGCATCAGAAGAAAAGAGACAGGGGCTTAAAACCTCTCAGTCTTTGACTCGGGGGATTTAGCTTTATGAATTCAAGGCAAAGATACAACATAAAACAGGGCGTTTGTGACCACAAGACAGCCCAAAGCAAATACACCCACCCCACCACAGCCCATCCACTGCAGATCATACAAACAAGAGAAACCTACAGATCACAATAGCACCGTGTGCTGGCCATCAATAACCAGCACAAAAAAATATGCAAGCAGAGAAACAGAACAAAAAAGCAAACTATGCAGTATTACCCAGAAATGAAACCGAAGAAATCCAAGGAATTGCAGATTTAGAAACTCTCAGAGACAGACTACACAGAGTTCATTATGAGAACTTTCCATGAATTTAAGCAAGAATTAAAAGAACATTTTACTATGGAATTAAAACACAGAAGAGAGGAATTTATAACAGAGATGACTAAGAATCTTCAAATATTGAAAGAACTTCAGTCAGAACTGCAGGGAATAAAAGGCACTCTAACTGCAATTCATGCGCAGGTATAAGGCTCAGGAAGTAGATCCACACATTCAGAACAATCTACAATCTAGATATGGCCAACCCACTCTCAATTCAAAGATGATGAAGAGAAATGGTTTAGAAAGACTGAAGCAACAGACTTTTTTCAGAAATTTCAGACTCAATCAAAAGATTGAATATCAGGAGTCAGGCGGTAGCAGAGTGGGCTAAGTGGACTTGGTGAAAAGCGCAAGGACTGGCATAAGGATCCTGGTTCAAGCCCCAAGGCTCCCCACCTACAGGGGAGTCACTTCACAAGTGGTGAAGCAGATTTTCAGGTATCTATCTTTCTTTCCCTCTCTGTCTTCCCCTCCTCTCTCCATTTCTCTCTGTCCTATCCGACAATGACGACATCAGTAATAACTACAACAGTAAAACAAGGGCAACAAAAGGGAATGAGTAAATAAATAAATAAATAAATATTTTTAAAAAAAGATCGAATAAAAGAGTGACAGGTATATCTGAAGAAGAGGACAAGGCCAAAGTCTCAGAGTCCATTTTCAGAGAAATTTCAGTTGAGAACTTTCCTCACTTAGGAAACCATCAGAACATTCTCATCCAAGAGGCAGAACAACCACCCAGATATATAGATAGAAAAAAATCCATTGCCAAGGCACATTATTGTAAACCTATCAAAAGTTAACAACAAGGAAAAAAATGTGTTGGCTGCTAGGGAAAGGAAAGAAGTTACATACAAAGAGAGAAATATCAGACTCTCATCAGATTTCTCTATAAACTCTAGAGGCAAGGAGAGTGTGGAATGACATATTCAAAGTTCTAAAGGAGAGGAAATTCTAGCCACGGATACTGTAGCCTACAAAATTATCCTTCAAATATGAGAGAGAAATAAAGGTTTTCTCAAATACTCAAGAACTAAAGGAATTTGCCACAGTCAACCCCACCTTACAAGAACTACTGAACCAAGTCCCACAAGAAAGGAGGAAGCAAAGGAATACATGACATGTTCCAAACACCAAGTTGCAGATGCCACCATGATGTCAACCTAACTCAACTGGACAGACAACCTCACCAATGTACCCTGGAACCCCACCTCTCCAGAGCCCTGCCCCAGTAGGGAAAGGTAGGGACAGGCTGGGAGTATGGATCAACCTGCCAATACTCATGTCCATTGGAGAAGTAATTACAGAAACTAGACCTCCTACCTTCTGCACCTCATAATGACCCTGGGTCCATGCTCCCAGAGAGATAAAGAACAGGAAAGCTTTCAAAGGAGGCGATGGGATATGGAACTCTGGTAGTGGGAAATCTGTGGAATTTGACTCCTCTTATTCTATGATTTTATCGATATTTTATATTTTACAAATAAATTAAATTAAAAAAAAAGAAAGAAGAACCAATACCTGAGGAAAAAGACCTGTATTTCTGTTCTGAGTGATTCATAGCCACCAGTCAATGAACTCTTGGCTCAGATGACTGCCCCATGTTATCAGTATTTCTCACATTGGAAACAAATTATGACTCACTGGAGAAACACCACCCATTACAACCACTGAATTATGTCCAATACAACCTTACAGGACAATGATATAAATTTATTAATAACACAAATAAGTATAAAATTTGATAGAAAATACACCATTATGAAAGTGAAAGTCCAAGCCATTACTTCTTTACGAGACCTTATATATTTCTAGTCCCTTCCTTTTCTCCTCTGATTTTTTTCCACCAAAAAAGTAAACACAACAAAAGCCATCCTAGATGTAGAAACAACCAAATCTTCATAACAACTAAAGGATTGCACTGATGTTACCTAATAGACATAAAAAACAAAAATGGGTCGTTGTCATTTATTATATAAATAAGGATACCATATTCAAGTTCTTTTTTAACTAGTAATTTGATATGATAATTTGCTTTCTTTCTAAATTATAGATCTGACACAATACATGTTTTAATCAGGCAAATTTCTAAAAGACCTTCAATAACAAACTCAAAAGAACATTTTCATATTTAGAGAAGCTCTGATTTATATAACTTTAAAACTGTATTTTAATTTGTGATTGTATCTTTATAATTTATACTGGAGATAAAAGTGACCATTCCTTCAAAGGAGCCTTCTTAAACTACCTTAACAGGTAATATGAAGTATATATATTGCCTCCAGGGTTATTGCTGGGGCTCAGTGCCTGCACCATGAAGCCACTGCTCCTGGAGGCCATGTTTTCCCCTTTTGTTGCCCTTGTTGTAGTTATTATTATTATTGTTGATGCCATTCGTTGTTGGATAGGACAGAGAGAAATGGAGAGAGGAGGGGAAGACAGAGAGGGGGAGAGAAAGACACCTGCAAACCTGCTTCACCGCCTGTGAAGCGACTCCCCTGCAGGTAGGGAGCCAGGGGCTCAAACTGGGATCCTTACGCTGGTCCTTGAGCTTTGTGCCACATGCGCTTAACCACATGCTGCACTACTGCCCGACCCCCATGAAGTATATTTTAATAATTCCTATTTTATTTCTTTTTTATAATTTATATCATTAAGTGGTCCTACTCTTTTACTTTTAAGATTTCATTATTTATTTCTTTCTTGAATAGAGACAGAGTAACACTGAGAAGGGAGGAGAAGAAAGAGAGGAGAGAGAAAGAATGACACCTGCAGCCCTGCTTCACTGATCATGAAGCTTCCCCCCTGCAGGTGGGGACTGGGGGCGTGAATTGGGTTCTTGTGCACTATCAGGTGTGTGCTTAACTAGGTGCACCACCATCTGGTTCCTCGATTTTATTTCCTAGAAGCTGAGAACATCACAGAGATTGGTAACTACTTTAGTCTCCAGCATTAATTAATAAATGGATTTTTCCTAACTCCAAACCTATGACTATTACCATTACTGCACAGCAGTAAACAGTAATTAGTAATAATGATTTACAATTTACTAAGTGTCACATTGTGGTCTAATTAAGCACTTGACAATATTTAACTAAAGTAGTCTCTACAACTCTATTAGGTATAACCTTTATTATTTACTTTCTATAGTTAGGTCCATTTTGAAGATTAGTAAACAGATGCAAAATGACTAAAACATTGCCAGTCTGAAACAGGATGAGACTAGATTGCAGCTAAGGCAGTCTGTCTCTAGAAGATCCCTTCCTACTTGAGGACTATGCTACCACATCAGAATGAGTCTGCGTGTTATCTGTTATGGTGGTTCATGTTTCTTATGTATACAACATTTTATTCATACTCCTTCCATGATACTAATCCCTAATTTCTGGAATGGAATATGCAAATGAGTTTCAAACGGACATTGCTGTGATTATAGAATAATTTGTTTAATTTTAGTAGAACAGTCCTTCCAATACTTGTAAGCATATTGGTTAAGAGTTTATTTCTGTTCTTTTAAATTACTTACCTGTGTTTTATAACTCAAGTAATATAAACAAAATTATTATTAAAGGGACTTAGTAACAAAAAAATTAAACATATTTAAAACAAATTAAAGCTCTCCGATTTCTACTATGTTCCTTTGCTATCTCGAAATTAAGCTATACCTAAAAATACTAATGGTATCTTTTTTCCTTCAAGTGCAAACATCTAAAATTAAATCTAATAAAAGAGAAAATATTGTAAATATAAGCAGAATTCTAACTTCTATGGTTGTCAGGGGGATGTATATACAGAATATTAAACATGATTTTTATTATTTCATTCCAGTGTAATTGTCACTATAATTACTTATAGTAATACTTATTACTATAAGTAATTCAGGGAGCATGCAGTAGCACATCAGATTACTTAAATGCACAGAGCAAACTGCAAGGACCAGGGCAAGGATCCAGGTTCGTGCCCCCAGCTCTCCATCTGAAGGGGGGGGTCACTTCTCAAGCGGTGAAACAGGTCTGCAGGTGTATCTGTCTGTCTCCTTCTCTATTCCCCCTCTCTATTTCTCTCTGTCCTATGTATCAAAAAAAAAAAAAGGAAAAAATGGCCACCAGGAGCAGTGGATTCATAGTGCTGGCACCCTGCACCAGTGATAGCCCTGAAGGCAAAATAATAAAAATTAAAACATAAAATAATTCAAGACATGAATTAAAATTAAATGCTTTTATTTCTGTAGAATAAAATGTTAAAATAATATCAACCAGGACCGGGTGGTGGTGCACCTGGTTGAGCGCACATGTTACAGTGGTCAAGGAACCGGGTTCGAGCCTCCGGTCTCCACCTGCAGGTGTCTTTCTCTCTCCCTCTCTATCTCCCCATCCCTCTCAATTTCTGGCTGTCTCCATTCAATAAATAAAGATAATAAAAAATTAAGATAATATCAACCAATTTTAAGAGACAATTATGGTCTCAACTTTATTTTGTCAGACAATATTACTTTTTTTTCCCCCCTCCAGGTTTATTGCTGGGGCTCAGTGCCTGCACTGCGAATCCACTGCTCTTGGCTGCCATCCCCCCCCCACCCTACCTTGTTGTTGTTGTTGTTGTTGTTGGACAGGGCAGAGAGAGGAGAGAGGAGGGGAAGACAGAGACTGGGAGATAAAGATAGTCCCTTGCAGATCTGCTTCACCTCCTGGAAGCGACGCCCTTGCCCCCGCAGGTGGGGGGCCAGAGGTTCAAACTAGGATTCTTGAGTTGGTCCCAGTGCTTCGCATTATGTGCGTTTACCCTGGTGCACTACGGCGACAATACCACGTTTATGGGGACCCCGATTAATGAATAATTTCACATTGATGATATTCTTCACATTAACCCTCTAACATAAACTTATAAATTAGGTAAGCATATATATTTTTCTCTTTTTGCAGGTGAGAAAACTGCAGTTAGGCAGATTACAATGTTGGGGCCAGACCTAAAAGTAAGGTTCTCTAACACTCTCATTCCGTTTTCTTTCCACCATAACCATCACAAGTCAACTTATCATATCACATTTGTGAAAGTGGAAGCATATTAGATACCAAGTTGGCTAATACAGTATTAATATCAAACTATGTTGATATGTGAAACATGTGCTTATATTACCAGATTTACATTAAAGAACAAAAGATACTAAACATTTCCAGTGACAATATTACTTCAGTTTAAAAGGAAGATAAAGGGGAGTTGGGTGGTAGCGCAGCGGGTTAAGCGCACGTGGCACAAAGCGCAAGGACTGTTTTAAGGATCCTGGTTCAAGCACCCAGCTCCCCACCTGCCGGGGAGTCGCTTCACAGGCGGTGAAGCAGGTCTGCAGGTGTCTGTCTTTCTCTCCCCCTCTCTGTCTTCCTCTCCTCTCTCCATTTCTCTCTGCCCTATCCAACAACAATGACATCGACAATAACTACAGCAATAAAACAAAGGCAACAAAAGGGTATAAATAAATACATAAAAATTAAAAAAAGAAAGATGAGGAACTGACCACATGAGAAAATGACCCGAGTTGAAGTCCCTGGTCTTCAGTGGTAGGGGGGAAGCTTCCTGAGCAGTAAAGCAATGCTGCAGCTTCCTATTTTTCTACCCACTCGATTTCAGTTTCTACCAAAAAATAAAGAAATAATAAACTTAACTTAAAAAAAAGGAAAAAAAGAAGGAAGATAATGGCAATAGTGCTTGAAATAATGAAGGCACAAGGGCCCAGTGATAATCCTGGCAGAATAATGAATAAATATTTTTTAAAGATAGCGAGCTGCCAGGCGGTGGCTCAGCAGACTCAGTGCATACATTACAGGGTGAATCACATCCATCACTGTGTGCAAGGACCCAGGGTTTGTGATCTTGCTTTCCACATGGAGGAAGGATGTTTCAGGAGCAGCAAAATGGGTCTCAGGTGTCTATATTTCTTTCTCCCTCTCTATCTTTGCCTCCCCTCTCAATTTCTCTTTGTCCTATTCAACAAAATAGAAAGGGGAATGTAAAGCAATAGTGCAGTGAGTGGGGGGTATGTGGCTGCCAGGAGCAATGGATTTGAATTCATAGTGCAGCAGAGAGCCCCAGCAATAACTCTGGTGGCAAAATTAATGACAAACAAATAAAGAAACAAAAAATAGAGATGGGATTCTATAGTCTAAATTCTGCCTCATAGATGCAGATACATATATACCACCAGATCCATACACATGCGTAGACACAGTAGATAAAGATTAGCTTGTCTTTTCCTTGTACGACTGGTAGTACCTCAACAAAAGCTAGCCATATCTAATAAAAGCAACATAGCTGTATATGTAGTTTGCATGTTATTCATGTTAAATGCACTGTTAAAAGTCTTAGTAAGTAACCATATAAATGACAATGAGTTGAAAATACCTACTAGTGAAGAGCCTTAGTGGTGGACGTCATGATGGGAATGGATATGATTCAGTCAATCCACAGTCCACTGAGTAACTCATAACTGAAATATGTGCCATCACTTTCCAGTTCTAAACAGACACAAAAGGAAGTGACAACAGTAAATAAACATTCCATTTCATTCACACTAAAGTATCTTTCCAACATGTAGCATTATACACCAAAGGAAAAAAAAAAAAGAAAGAAAAGAAAAAAATAGACAAGCCACACAAGCATTTCAAATTACACAACTCTGCATGGTTCACTAGTAAAATATTATGTTGTCAGTCAGTAAGCCCAATTAACAAGGGTATATTTAGTAGTGAATTGTTATGTCATCACTGAAAGCCTGTAAGTTTAACATTAAGAAATTAAACACACACAAAGCAATTTTAACATCCTTTAATATGGACTTCCTATAGGGCTGGGTTGCTGAGTACAATACCATAACTGTGTATGAGATCTTATTTACTCTTCATTTAAAGTGTTATAACTACAGTAGACCCCTTGCTTTACATTTAAGACTCAGAATAGTAGACCACTTGGGCTAGGAATTTGAACTCTAAGACAGGCTCCTTAACTGTTCCACACAGTGTTACTCCTATGTCTGATTGTGTATATGTATGTCATACAATATGAGTAACAGATGTCATAAAAAAAGATGTATCTTATTGGTCTCTGTCTTACTCATAGCTCTGTGGAAAACAAGCAAAGCATTCTGCTCATTTTTGTATGTTAAGATAGAAAGTGAGATCTCATTTTGGGATATAGTGCCTGGCACACATAAACATTTGCTGTGTAAATGAATGAATAAGCAATAACAAGTAGAAATTGGCATATATTTTTTGTCTCAATTCACACTTTGGTTTGATCAATCCTTTCTGCTACTTGCCAAAGTCATCTTTCTGTTTGCAGCACAATCTAAAGAAGACAGAGTACAAAGAATAATCTGAAAGGAAAATAATGCAAAAGGAGCTCAAGCATGTCTATTCAAAGAACTATAAACTAGTTAAGCTTAATTTACTTCCACTGCATAAGTTTCTGAAGAACATAGGTGAAATAGCAAAGAAACATTGCAAAGGGGGTGGGGAGGTTAAATCCATGTTTTACTTTGCAACCAGGCAGTCAGCTTGCTAAAGAGAACACAGATTCTAAAAGGGAAAGACTGCACAAATAAAAGAGAAAAGAAATAAATAAAGAACATGAACAGGTGGGAGTCAGGCAGTAGTGCAGTGGGTTAAGTGCACATGGCGCAAAGTGCAAGGACCTTCCTACAGATCCTGCTTTGAGCTGCCAGCTCCCCACTTGCCAGGGAGTCGCTTCACAAGCGGTGAAGCAGGTCTATAGGTGGCTACCTTTCTCTCTCCCTCTCTGTCTTCCCCTCCTCTCTTCATTTCTCTCTGCCCTATCCAACAATGACAACAACAATAAAACAACAATGGCAACAAAAGGGAATAAATAAATACATATTTTTAAAAAATCTTTTTTAAAAAAGAAGAAAACGAACAGGAACTTCCTGACTGCAAGAAATTAGCAATAGCTGCTCTGGCTTGGAGATGCTGTAGAAATAGAGTCAGACTGAAGACTGGAAGGTCAGAGGCCACATTTCTCTGCAGAAGATGCAGTGTCAAGGCACACTGCCTGTCTAGAGCAAGCCTTAGCAGCAAACTAAAGCCTGCTGCCTGTTTTTTTTTTTTTTTTTTAAGTAGCCTGTGAGCTAAGAATGGCTTTTACATATTTGAATCATTGAAAGGAATAAAAAGAAGCATGTAAATTATTTGAAATTCAAATTTCAGAGACTATAAATACAGTTTTGTTGGAACCCTGCCACAGCTACTCATTTTGATATTGTTTCTGCTTTCAAATGACAATAACAGAGTTTAGAGGTTGTGCCAGAAACGGTTTGATTTGCAAAGTCTAAAATATATACAATTTGACCCTGTATAGAAATTGTTTATGGATTTTGTGTCTGGAAAAATTATGAGTTCTCAATCTGGAGGGGAGAATGTTAGTGAAAGAGGGTTGCTTTAGGGCAAATTGGAAGCCAGTGTGGGTATCCACTTTCTTACAGAGAATCAAGAGTTCCAAGGACAACTTAATAGCTGCACTGAGTCTGCAAAGCCTTTTTCTGGGAGTTTCAGAGCTTCTCCCTGGAAAGGACATTAGAAAGGAGTCTCATTCCCCATGAAGTGGGAAAAAATCTTTATGTGTCATATATTAGACAGAAGGACTGGTAAGCAAAATACTCAGTGAGCTCACCAAACTCAACAATTAAAAAGACAAAAACATTGAAAAATGGGCAGAATCTTCTCCAAAGAAAAGATTCAAAGGGCCAACAGACATGAAAAGGCTCAGAGTCAATGATGTGAATCCAGGACAGTGCAAATAAAAACAACAATGAGATACTTCTTTATACCTGTGAGAATGTTATACATTAAAAAGGACAGAAATAGCAACTGCTGGAGAGGCTGTGATGAGATATTATGCCTATGTGGTAAAGACTATAGTGTAAACTATTAACTTCCTAATCCATAAAATTAAAAAAGGGGGGGCTTAGATCAGCCACTGAGCCTGATACAGCTTCCAATGAAGATGAATGGGAAAAAAAAAGACCACCAGAAAGCTGTCTTTTTTCAATATAGCAGAATGAACTGCGCAAGAAAGAAATTGCAGAGCTGAGTTGACCTCCCAGTAGGTAGAGCCTCCAGAATGACAACTAACTTAGATAGCTAGTGCTCTTGCTAATGGCATAAGAAAGGTTACAAGAGCAAACAGGAGAGACCTATGTAGGTTCACAGAGATTTCATCCATTCTTTTTAATTCAAAGAGTTGGCCATATCTAAGGGTGAATAAATGGATGATGAAGCATGGAAATATAAAACAAAGACTATTTAAAATCTACCACATACGATGAAAACTGTCTTTATGGAAGGGAAGCATTTACATTTGAAAGATGTTAAAATAAGCTTTGGAGAATATCTGCTTTGTACTTCAAATGAAGTTTGAGGCAACACAAAATAAAATCTTAATGACTTATCGCACAGAAGCTAATTAAACCAAAATAAATGATAAGACTATTGAGTGATTTCCTATTTAAAGATTAATTGCATCTCAGTGAAACTAAGAGTGGTTTCGATCTTGAAGACCAGATCCTGAACACTAATTTCAGCTTTTCTTTTTTTTTTTTTTCTCTGTTTAACCTTGAGCAATGCATTCCAGGCCTCTATTCTGAGAGGCACCTGACAACAAAATGCATATATATCAAGTACAGCACCTGTCTCTTGGGATGTACATAGTATTTACTGGATTTTTATCTTCTTTCATGCCTATCCCTGCTTAATTTAACACCATCTATTCTAAGACTAATTCATCTTCCATGATTATTACAATTATACAAAATAGCTTCCAGGCATGCAGATCTCTTTGGTGCTATCACACTTTATTCTGTATCTTCTCATTCCTCTAGGTTGACTGTTCCCTTTTATTTTTGGATCCTTCTCTTTAATTGGTAGAATGATATTCATTTGGAATCTATGTGCTAAAATACTTGCTTATTTTTTTATTTCTCATTCTTTTTTTTTTTTATTGCCACCAAGGTAACTGCTGGGGTTCAAAGTCTACTACTCTAGTGATCATTTTCCTTCCTTTCTTCTTTTTCATAGAAAAAGAGAAATTTTGAGGGAAGAGGAAGATAGAAAGGGAAAGAGAAACAGAGATACCTGCAGCTCTGTTTCATGGCTCATATCTCCCTTATACTCGGGGATCAGAGCCTTGAACTCAGGTACTTACACACTGTAATGTGTACCTCCTACCAGGTGTGCCACCAACCAGCCCCCAAATACTTGCTTATTTTTATGAGAAAAAGAGACCAGAACACTACACATCCTAACTATGGAGACTGAACCTATGTCTTCAGGCACACAAGTCTGTGCTCTGATGTAGTGAGTTATCTCCCCAGCTTAAAAATATATTCTGCTTAAAAGTGAACGACATCACCATTCTTAACCCCTTAGGTAAAACTATATAGAAACAACATTTTATGGATGAATCTATCATTTTCACCTCTATTTTATTGTATGTTAACATTTGCCTCTGTCAGTATACTTATCTTAATTATTATCAGAATCAAGAATGGTCCCATGAAGAAAAAATGTGTAAACACACACACATACACACACACACACACACACACACACACACTCACACACACATATTTTTGTTTTTTTTTTCCACTGGCCTATCCATGAAGTATACTGATTTACTGAATATATAGCACTCTTTTGACAACATTTACAACATGAAATCTTACAGTAACTTCAGATACACTATGTGCAGGACATAAAAGATTAATGGGAAAGAAAAATGATAAAAAGGCAAATTTGTCAAGGATTTAGTATAAAAGACAAACCCATAATATAAAGTTAGTGTTACTATTTACTTAGCTTGGAAAATTCACTTGGGAACATGTGCAAACTAGTAGAAAACTCATTTATCGATTTGGGAAAATACACTTTAATGTAGTTCTAATAACAAACTCCCCACATATCTTATTTTAATATTTATTTTATTTATTTATTCCCTTTTGTTGCCCTTGTTGTTTTATTGTTGTAGTTATTATTGTTGTTGTCGTTGTTGGATAGGACAGAGAGAAATGGAGAGAGGAGGGGAAGACAGAGAGGAGGAGAGAAAGATAGACACCTGCAGACCTGCTTCACCGCCTGTGAAGCGACTCCCCTGCAGGTGGGGAGCCAGGGTTCGAACTGGGATCCTTATGCCGGTCCTTGTGCTTTGCGCCACCTGCGCTTAAACTGCTGCGCTACAGCCCGACTCCCTACTCCCCACATATCTTAAGTTTCTTAATCAGTGAGTTACCTCTAAATCAAATAGTACTTTTGGCTATCAAAAAATAATGGTGTATTTTCTTTCTTTTTTTGCCTCCAGGGTTATTACTGGGGCTTGGTGCCGGCACTATGAACCCACTGCTCTTGCCAGCATTTTTTTTCCATTTTATTGGATAGGACAGAAAGATACTGAGAGGGGATAGGATACACACACACACACACACACACACCCCTATATGGGGGGGGACCTGAAGACCTACTTCACTGCTTGTGAAGTGACCCTCCTACAAGTGGGGAACCAGGGCCTCCAACCAGGATCTTTGTGCACTTTACACTGTGTGCGCTTAGCCCCGTTCGCCAATGCCTGGTCCCCATGTTATATTTTTCTACACAAAAATGTGTCCTCAGTTTTCGAACAATCCAATCCTTTTAATTTTTCAGAGGAGGAAACTGAAGGTTAGGTAACAATAGGAATTTTTTTTTCTTTCACTAGGAGCAAATAGATTGTAGGAACCTAAGTATGTCAAATTCTAAAGTTTAGGTCTTTCCACATAAGGAAATACCGTTTGTCTTTTAAAAAGAAGTATCTCTTTTAAAATCTTTATTCATAATAATACTTTGTATTGTTTTTTAGGAAACCTTGGTTTCCAAATATATACATGTTTTAAAAGTACAATTTCTCACTACCTCAAAATGTGCTATCCCATCTCCAACCCCATCAAACCACCAATATTTTTCCATCAAGTCCAGTGAACCAACTCCATACTTACAGAGTTCCCAGCTCTCTACCTCAGTCCCCCACCTGTTCCCTTGGGTAACCTCAATTCTATAGTTTGAGAATATATTCTTTTTGGGGTTTTGCTGTTTCTTTGCTTTATCCTTTCCCTTCATGAGTGAGATCATTCTCTATTTCCATTTCCTATAATTTCATTAGTATTTCTTATAGATCTGGTTTAATGGTAATGCTTTCCTTTAGAGTGGCTTGACTGAAAAAGCTCTTTGTCCCTTCTTCAAATCTAGTTGATAATTCTTGTATGGTCATCTTATTTAAAAAAGCTAGAGAAATCAAAGATCTGCTAATAACAGTACACTCATAAAACTATCAATTGTTTTATCTGCAGAAACTCTAAAGGTTAGAAAAGACTGACAGGATGTATTCCAAGTTTTGAAAGGAAAAGGCATCCACACAATAATACTCTATCCAGCTAATTTATCACTCAGGTTTGAAGGAAGCACAAAGAGCTTTTCAAAAAAGCAACATTAAAAAAATTTTTTTTGCTAACACTAAACCCAGCCTGGAAAATAAAAGTTCAAAGAACTTTACAGAATGCTCCCTCTTTTACAGAGTGGATAAAGAAATAAAGTAAGGGAACGAGGAGAAAAGTCAGATGAAGACAAAACTTTAGTCTGGTACTGCAGAACCAAGATTACTAAGAGAGATTGGCATTGGGTGGAGTTGGTTGGGTTGCCAGGGTAGAAAGAAGTCTCATTGGCTTTGGTGGAGGAATACTGGTATTGGTGGTGGGGGGGGCAGGTGTGTCACACTTTTGAAAAAGGTCATAAATTGGACTTCAAAATAACTATAGTCTTATAAATCAACATGATTGCACAAACAAAACTGTCATAATGTTTTTAATCTGATGGTACTATGATGAGAAGAAAAAAAACTGTGTTGCTGCAGATTACTCTTTTGAATTTCACACATTATTTGAGAAAGTAAAAATTTTCTTGAGAATATTACGACTTTAAAAGAGGGAAGAGGGAGGGAGGGAAGGAAGGAGGGAGAGATAGATGAGGGAAGAGGAAGAGAGGGAGGGAGGGAGAGAGGGAAGGAGGGCGGGAGATTCTTACAGGGGAGTTTCCTTTTGCAGCACTGGAACTTTGTGCATGTGCTATTTTATCACTCCCGGGATTTGCTTATCCTTTTATTTCACATGAAGAGGAAAGAAGACTGAGACAAAGGCAAGGTGGAGACACAGGAAGACCAGAGTGTCCTTCTAGTGCTATGACACCATCATGTGATCCCTGGGCTCAAACTTGGATCCAGATGAGTTATATTCCAGCCCATACAGTTCTCTACACACACACACACACACACACACACACACACACACACACACACACACACACAAACACACACTCTATTCTAAAAGTAGCTGCAACATCCCAGACCTCCATATTTGTAATCTCAGCATTTCTTTTCTTTAAGCAATAAATATTGTTTTAGTCAGTTATTTATCCCTTCCCTTCCCTTCCCTTCCCTTCCCTTCCCTCCCCTCCCCTCCCCTCCCCTCCCCTCCCCTCCCCTCTCCTCCCCTCCCCTCCCCTCCTTGCTTTCAGGGTTATCACCAGTGCTTGGTGCAGGCACAGGAATCCACTGCCCCTGGAGGGCTTCCCCCCATTTTATTGGATAGGACAGAGAGAAATTGAGAGGGGAAAGGAGAGAGAGGGGGAGAAAGACAGACAACCTGCAGACCTGCTTCACCACTTATGAAGAGACCCCCTACAGGTAGGGAGCCAGGGGCTCGAACTAGGATCCTTGTGCAGGTCCATGTGTGTGTGCTTATCCAGATGCATTACAGCCCAGCCCCCATATGCTTCATTTCTCATAGGAAATGGAAACATTTAGAGGCAGAATTAAAAGAATTATTAAAGCAAAACTTTCTTTAAAGATGGTGTCATTTAAACTATCAGCTCTATTTTAAATAGCATGACTTACTATTTCCCAATAAGCATAAACAATCAATACATGTTAATGCTAACTCCCGTACTGAAAAGTGCTATGTATTATATGCTTATGTGCATACTTACTTAATATATAATGCATGTATATGAGACAGAGAGAACTACTGGGCTGCCAGAAAAGGCATAACATATTTTTTTCTGTGCAAAAATGCATCATGACTTTTTCGACGGCCCAGTATTTTAGCAGAGCCAGAAAGGAAATATTGCTAAATTTTACTAAGCAAATATGGGTAAGAGAAATATCTGAGACTCAAAAGCGTACTGCTTTCTGCTCAAACAGCACGCTGAAAGCTACTATTCCGGGGGATTCAGACTTTCATCCAACAGTGGTTTTGAACACTATCACTCACTCATGAAGAAGCTGAGAAGGGTCCCTTCTTCTCATTGCATTGTAATAGCACAAAGGCACACAAAATTGAAAGGGTTCTGCTTAATCAAAAGCATTTTCTACTACAGTAAATTCATCAAAGTGGCCTTGATTGGATAGCTATAGATCTTAACCATCAGCAACTGAGATGCAGCTCCTTCTGTCCAAGTGGACACCTTTTCTTCCTGTTAGTGGCTTTGCCCACTTGCACATCTGATGTATTCATGGTGTGAGAACACTGAAGTTAGGTCACAGGAAAATCGTGCTATTTTCTTCATTATCCGTGCAGACTACAGAGTTGCTCATGTTTTGTTAGAATTATTTTAGTAACTGTATTTAGTATTTGACAGCCACAGGGGTTAAGGTGAGCAAGAATAAATCAGAAAGAATGATCGCCTTGATGAAAAAGGCTCAGGCATAACCAAAGATAAGTGGTATAGCTTTCAGTTTGTTATTCATTGCTACTTGGTGGGCTTGAACATGTGTTTATATTTGTAATGAGGCAACTGTCACTTCAAGCTTATATTAATTGGCTATTAAACTTTAAAGTCTAGTTGTACTAAGAATTAGCTTCTGGGAGTCAGGCAGTAGTGCAGTGGGTTAAGCACACATGGTGCAAAGCACAAGGACCGGCTGTAGGATCCCGGTTCAAGACCCCGGCTCCCCACCTGCAGGAGAGTCACTTCACAGGTGGTGAAGCAGGTCTGCAGGTGTCTATCTTTCTCTCCCCCTCTCTGTCTTCCCCTCCTCTCTCCATTTTTCTCTGTCCTATCCAACAATAACAACATCAATAACAAGAACAATAAAACAACAAAGGCAACAAAAGGGAGTAAATAAGTATTTTTAAAAAAGAATTAGCTTCTTGGCTTGTTCTATATTTGCTCTCCTGATGCTCCCAGTACGTTTTCTTTTTATTATTAATTTTAAGCAAGGACATTTATATTAACTAGACAAAAATCAGTGTATTTTTAATATGCATTTTACAAAACAGACAGCAGCTTCTACCTCTATTTAAAATTTAAATCAAACTTCATTATATCATTGGGTTACAGCATCGCAATCTACAGTCTCTGGAGAAAGGGCTCTCTTAGGAGTAGGAGCTGTCAAGATGTTACAGTAGTGATCATGCTGTGTGATCCAGGGGCTGGGTGGATGGGAGGTAATGCAGGAAGGAGGTCAAGAGTCAGGGCATCAGGTCGACATGGGAAAGTGGGAAGCTGTTTCCCCTGACATCTTCCTGGAAAACCTTTCAGAGACTCTCATCACATATCATAATTGTACTGAAGCTCAGAACAATGCAAATTAAAGAAAGGGATACTTAAGAAAATCCCTCCCAAAAAACTATGGTCCAATATCATTATTTCAGTCCTTACATTAGACTGCATGCTATACTCTTTCTCTCTCTTCCCTTACCCTCTCTCTCTTTTACTTCCTTCTGCATCAACCTTACTTCTCAGCCCTTTTTGCTTTTTCTTCCTTATGTCTTTTAGCTGGGGCCAAATCATCATTCATCAGTATTCCTGTTTCAGGTACTTTAAAGGATGCTTTATATGTATAGTTTTGCTTTGCACACCCTACCAAAACTGTTACTACTATTCATATTTTAAAGAAGTTATGGTTCTTATTCACTGAATTGCAAAACTACATAGCCAGAAAAGAGTCAATTCTTGATCTATTTAACAATTTTATTAATAAAAGGAAGGTTCCAGTGAGTCCATTTCTTGTCTGTCTGTCTGTCTCTCTCCTTTCCCTCCCTCCCTCTTTCTCAATAATATCCTTAAAAAGAAATGATCAACATTTGAGGTAATAAAACATTGGGAGTTGAATTAATTTACACTTAAGAACATAATTTCTTATTGGAGAGCAAATCAACTTAAAGATTCATAAATAGCAGCAATAAGTAACTAGGAAATTGATCCCTGAACCCTAGTGTAAGGAGAAACTATTATTAGTGGTAATATAACAGTTAAATTACAGATGATAAAAGAAAAATAATTTTTACTAACACCAAAAGATATCTACATTAGGGAGTTTTTAATGGGGCACTTTATCAAGTGGCAGCAAAAGTAGCAAGCTATGAATATACCCAAGAAATAGAGCCCAAGGAAAGCAAATAAAACTCAACAATGAAGACTAAGAAAGAAAGGAAAATAGGGGGCAGAGTGGTGGTATAGTCAACTGAGTACACATATTAAAAAGTACAAGAATCTGAGTTCAAGCCTGCCAGCAGGGCTGCAAAGGGTGTGTGTGTGTGTGTGTGTGTGTGTGTGTGTGTGTGTGTGTGTGTGCAAAATGTGTGTGTGTGTGTGTGTGTGTGTGTGTATGTATGTGTGTGCATGTATGTATGTGTCCGCCCTATCCCCTCTCAATTTCTCTCTGTTCTACCAAACAAGCAAACAAACTGTTCTTTAAAAAAAAAAAAAAAAAAGGAAGGAAAGGAAAAATAAAGAATGAAAAACAGGAGGCCAGGTGGTGGTGCACCCAGTTTAAGTATATATATCACCATGTAGAAGGATCTGGCTTTGAGCCCCCCACACACAGTCCCCACCTCAGGGGGTAATGCTTCACAAGTGGTGAAGCAGAGTTGCAAGTATCTAGTTTTATTTATCTTCCCCTCTCTATCTCTCTACGACTCTCAATTTCTCTCTGTCCTGTCAAATAAAGTAGAAAGTAAAACAAAACTGGAAAAAAATAGCCTCTTTCAGAATAGGTGGATTTGTAATGGTGGCACTGAGCCCAGTGATAATGCTGGGGAGGAGGAGAGAAAAACAAGCCCAGCTATCATCTAAAGACCTAACAGATCCCATTAGGAGAATGATGAAAATTCATATAGAATACAACAACGAGGGTAAAATATGAACTTAGATTGGAATGGGAAAATTTAGCTTTCAACTTGTAAATTGCTAGAATACTTACTTAATTTAAGTATCCAGTGTACTCATGAGTCTGAAACCTGAAAAGGCTTTTGATTTCTTGAAAGCATATGAAGTAAGGCAGCTAAAATAGTGAGAAAATATTAAATCTGGGGTTTTCTCCTTTTACATCACCAACTATCTGTAGTTGGCTATCTTCATGATTGTTTTTGGAAACTTTCCTAGTTTTCGTCTTGAAGAAACTTATGACTCAGAAATTGTATAGTTGCCTCATATATATTTCAATTTTGAAAAATGGTGCTATATTAGTATACTAGATGTAGAATTTCACTGGTATGCTTTAGAGCTAGAATACTGACATATTTAATAAAGACACTTTAGTGTTAAAGACAAATGCATTCTGCAGAGATATGTCACAGTCTTGAGTAAGGAAACTCTAGAAAGCACTTTGGCCTCTAGGCTACTGTGTTCTTTCTTCTTCTTTTTTTTTCAAAGTCATAACGCATTTATTGAATGAATACCAATAAAGGGAAACTAATTCTACAAACTACAATTTGAAAACAAAGCCAATATAACAGGAACAAAATATATATAGCATGAGGGGAATGTTTGATTTGGACCCATTTTCATCCCGTATCTTTATAATTAGCCTAAATGTCTGCTAAAACAAAATGGTATACCTTGGTCTAACTTTAGCACTTTTTCAAAATGCAACAGCATTCTAGAATACTTTTGCTTTGAGATACTTAAGATTCACACATTTCTTCAAGTATGTAGATTCTGATTCAACAGTAGATCTACATAGCTTGTTATTTTCTTAATATCTTGAGTAGCGTGTACTCCTGAGCAAGTACTTTCTGAAATTATGAAATTGCTGACTTTTGAAATAAAGATTATTTCAGTTGTGGGTTATTAATGAATTGAAATGAAAATACAATTCACCCCTCCCCCAGGAACAAAGAGTTTTTATTAAAGTATAGAAACTCAAGTCTATCTTTCTACTAGAGAACATTTCTTACTAACATTTCTCATAAGGCAATGAATGCTCCAGAATAATCTTCAATATATGCTTGCAAAGATTACACTGTTTAATATCAATAACAAAAACAAAACAAAAAAGGGGGACAAAGGAAAGACGCCTCTAAATTTCCGCTAAAATATGCATAAAAAGAGTCATGGCGGTATTTCTTGAAATGATGTAAATGTTACAAACTTCTCAAATAATGTCATGTTTATTAAAACTACAATTTAATGACTGTGTTCTTAAGGTAGAAAGAGGTCATCTTAATAACTGAAAATGATAATGTCTTAAGTATAGCAAAATACATTTAGGATTTCAGTGCATGACTTCACTTAGCTGTCTCTCCCCACGTCTCTCTAACCTGCACATTTAAGCTTGGAAGTAACTTTTTACACATTTCACAAAGTAATTTTTAAAAATTCTTTAGTGGGGGAGTCGGGCTGTAGCACAGCGGGTTAAGCGCAGGTGGCGCAAAGCACAAGGACTGGCATAAGGATTCCGGTTCGAACCCCGGCTCCCCACCTGCAGGGGAGTCACTTCACAGGCGGTGAAGCAGGTCTGCAGGTGTCTGTCTTTCTCTCCTCCTCTCTGTCTTCCCCTCCTCTCTCCATTTCTCTCTGTCCTATCCAACAACAACAACAACAATAATAGCTACAACAATAAAACAACAAGGGCAACAAAAGGGAATAAATAAATAAAATAAATATATAAAAAAATTCTTTAGTGGGGGATTAATAGTTTATAGTCAACAGCAAAATGCAATAGTTTGTACATGCATAACATTTCCACATAACAATACAACCCCCACTAGGTCCTCCCTCCTCTGCCATCATGCTTCAGGACCTGATCCTTCCCCCCACCCCACAGAGTCCTTTACTTTGGTGCAATATACCAGCTCCAGCCCAAGTTCTGCTTAGAGTTTTCCCTTCTGATCTTGTTTTTCAACTTCTGCTTTTGAGTGAGATCATCCCATATTCATCCTTTTGTTTCCGACTTATCTCACTTAACATGTTATCTTCAAGATCCATCCAAGATGGGATAAAAAAGGTGAGTTCACCATGAATCTGAGACTTTGGAGACTCAGGAGTAAGAGTCTCTTTGCATAACCCTTATTCCATTTACCCCTGTTCACATTTCTCAGTTTTCCACAAAACAATTCAATCCCCCTCTAGATCCTCCTCTTCCATCATGTTCCAGGATCTGACCCCCACCCTGAACCAAGATTCCTTTACTTTGGTGCAATACAGCAGACCCAGTCCAAGTTCTGCTTTGTGTTTATTGCTCAACTTTTCTCTCTCTCTTTTTTGTAATTGGATTTGTTTCACTGAAGGTGCTTTTAAAATGTAGATGGAAAAGAGTTCCACAAAGTAAAAATTTAAGTTCATTACAAATTGACAAGAACAAAATGAAGAAACAATGGATTTCAAGGTACTGGTACTTTTGTAGTAGGCGTGGTTTGGTAAGACATCAGGAAAAGGGGTGTGAGAAATTGTATTAAAACATACAACCTACTCATCCATCTGTTTCTGACTTACTTCACTTAACGTAATTTCTTCAAGCTCTATGCAAGACAGGCATACGTTGAAAAACAAGACCAGAAGAGAATACACTAATCAGAATCTGGACTGGAGTTGGTATATTGCACCAAAGCAAAAGGCTCTGGGGTGGGTGGGGGGGAGAGTACAGGTCCTGGAAAAGGATGACAGAGGACCTAGTGGAGGTTGCATTGTTATGTGAAAAACTCAGAAATGTTATGCATGTACAAACTATTGAATTTACTGTCGAATGTAAAACATTACCCTTCTAATAAAGGAAAAATAAATAAAAAGAAAAGCATTAAAAAACCAAAAACATACAGCCTTACAAACCAATGGAAAGTCAATACAAATTAAGTAAACATTAAAAAATACAAAGAACGAGAAATAATCTGATGATATGAGACATAGAGGTTTAGGTCTGGAGGTCTTTTAAATTATATATTCAGATGATCCTCAGGAGCTAGTATTGCAAACTTCCCACACACTAAGAAATCTGCAGTAACGTTTAACTCCCTCAAACTTCATTGACTGATGCTGACCTATCAATAACATGAATAATCAACACATATTTTTGTATATGATTAAGCATTATATTCTTATGAGGTGAAAGAAAAGAATACTAGCAAAATCTTAAGCTAAAATATTTACAGTAATGTACTTCTCTATACTCTTAGTTCACACTGTTTGCAAGAAACAAAATGTGTAAATACAAATGGAATTTGTGCAGTTGAATCCTGTATTGTACAGTCATTGTATAGGTCATTTTAAAACTACGCATTTACACAATGGAAACAATAAGATTATAAACCTTCTGGCAGAGGTCTGCTGAATTCCATAGTCATAAAACTGTCAACTGGACATAGGGGGATGTTGGCTGGCTGCCTCATTAACCTCAAGGACTAGTAAGTCAAAGTTGCCCTCTTTCTCAGTCACAGCTCACAAACATTAATCTCAATAGAAATGATCTCCAATAAATGGAGAGTGACATTAGACAGACTAATATCATAAACCATGTCCTCCAGTTGGAACCCCTAAATAAAATTAAATAGAATAGAGGGTACTCAGCTCATGTTAACCAAACACTATACATTAAAACTTATATCTACTGGAAAACACAGCCTGGGTTAGAACTAGAGAGAGGCAGGCTGGGAGTATGGATCGACCTGTCAATGCCCATGTTCAGTGGGCAAGCAATTACAGAAGCCAGACTTTCCACCTTCTGCATCCCACAATGACCTTGGGTCCATACTCCCAGAGGGATAAAGAATAGGAAAGCGATCAAAGGAGGGGACGGTTAACGGATTTCTGGTGGTGGGAACTGTGTGGAGTTGTACCCCTCTTATCCTATGGTTTAGTCAGTGTTTCCTTTTTATAAATAAAAAATTTAAAAAGATAAAAAGAAAGAAAACAAAAAACACCCATATCTGTAACGTTAGGAGAACTACTGCAGTTTCCAGTGGAGAGAATCGGATACACAGAACTCTGGTGGTTAGAACGGTGCAGAATTATTATACCTCTGCTATCTCATAACTTTGTAAATCAATATTAAACCACTAATATTTTTTAATATTAAAAAAGAAAAGAAGGAAGAAGAGGAGAAAGAGGAATAAATACCAATAGGAGATCAACTAAAATTTATGATAATTATGAAAGGAATGCATCTCTTCTTCAAGTGAAGCACCCTTGACTGGGTTCAACCTCCAGTACCACATATACCAGAGCAGTGGCTTCTGCTTTCTCTCTCATAAAAATTAACAGGTGACTCGGGAAGTGGCACAGTGGATAAAGCATTTGACTTTCAAACATGAAGTCCTGAGTTCAACCCCTGGCAGCACATGTACCAGATTGATGTCTGCTTCTTTCTCTCTTTCTCCTTTTTTTTTTTTTTTTTTTTTTTTTTTACCAGAACACTGCTCAGCTCTGGCTTATGGCGGTGTGGGGGAACTGAACCTGGGAACTGAGAGCCTCAGGCATAAAAGTCTCTTTGCATAACCATTATGCTATACCCCACCCTCCCCCATTTTTTAAATTAACAAATAAATAAAATATTTAAAAATAAAATAATAATAAAAATTTTAAAAAAAGAACTTGAGAAAGTAATTTAATAATAGCATCAATCCAGTGTTATTTCTGTCTTCTGGTCTCTAAGTGTGAAATGGAACTAGGAGCAACAGACTTAAGAGTTCTAATACATACTTAGAACTATTAATATGATAATGACTAAATATTGCTCCATCACACCTGTAGTCTATACTTAAAGTACTGCATGCCGTTTTCCTACTCATAATTATAGTATCTAATATGTCTCGGGCTCATCCTCAATTCTAGGTCATGTTATTTCTTTCTGGTTCAGTATCAAGTTGCAATAGCTTCAACCCAAAGGCCGGTTGATGGCTCTTTTAGTCCTTACTTTACTGAGCTTAATCTCAAATGTGAATCCATGTCCTCAATGCGACTGAGCTTCATGAGGTTCATTCCTTGGTATTAGGGAATAAGTTGCCCATGTATTTATAGCAGTCTCAAGCCAGGAATCTCAGAAAGATCCTGATATAGGTAAACCAACAAGGGGGTGGGTGGTGCAGTTTTTCCCAATAGGAAGGGTTTCTTAGACCTAAGCAAAAAGTAAAACAGGAACTTGAAGACTTTGCTGACAACAGTGTGAATGAGACTGCACAAGGCAGATATCCTATCCCATGAGTCTTGAATAAAAGAAACAGTAATGAAAGGAAAAGTAGAAGATAGAGAGGACTTGAATATATTTGACAGCCTCATTGAAATTTCTCAACTAGTTCTCTTTCTTTAAAAAGAATTCACTGAGTTTTTTTATCCTAAATATAGTTAGTTCATAATATCAATTTATCTCTACAGGAGAGTTCTATTAATAAGTATTAACTTCACAATAAATGTACTGTAACCACTGGAAGATTCATTGCAAACATAAAATTCCCAAGTTCTAACAATCTTTCGTGATGAGTTAATTCCACTACTAAGGTTCCGATAAAAGTATAATGATTTTATGGATGAAAATAGTAGAAAGAACTCAGTGAAAACTGAACAGAGATGGTTAAAATATCATTTAATGTAAGCCAATTAGAACAAGACTCTTATAGGCTGTATTGCCAATTACCTGGCACATGCCTGATACTGATTTATATTTAGAGAGATGATTTTGAGTGGATGCACATTTTTTACTCAAGTTTAGCAGATATCAGCAATGGTATTACACCCTTTCTTTAATTAAAACCTTGCACAAGCATAGATAGCCACTGTTGTTGTTGTTATTATTATTATTAACCATAATTAAATGGGGTTCCAACAAGAGCTCACTAAAATTATAATTAATCCAAGTATGGAAAGTCATCTTCTCTCATATGTATGTATAGGTACAGGTACAGGTATAGGTATATCTATAAATACCTTTTTTTTTTTAGGGGAAATAGGAGTTTAATACACCGGTGTGTATAGGAGACTCCAGATCGCTCCAGGAAGTTCTCCCCGCACCTTGGAAAAGCACACAGTTTTATTCTGGTTATACTGCAGTGCCCCAAAAGGGGCAGGGGAACAGACCAGATGGACTTTTCTCATTACTTCAAAGTAAGCAAAAAACAGACAAAGGGAATTTTTTTTTTTTTACATAGTTACAATACATGCACCTCATCCTTGGCCTTGGTGAAGGCAGAGATAGGGAGGCCTAGTATGTATCAGTCCCAGCCCAGCTGGATTCCTCCCTAGTCATCTTTATTTTCAAGCATTGTTGCCTTGGGCCTACTAGCTTAAGAAGTGGAGGGAGGAAGTACAGTAGTTGCAGTCACTGATTGCTGTGAGGTCTATCAGGCACAGAGGTAATACAGACTCAGTCTCTATGTCCCTATGTCACAGAGGAAATGCAAATCTCTACCAGGCACATAGATTAAAATACCTACTTAGAGTGAATCAGGAGAGCATGCACTCTGTGTTCATCTATTTTTCCAGAGAGAGAGAAAGCCTGAAAAGCAGGTTACTCACTTACTCTGCTTACTTACTCTGCTAAGGTGGAGATCTTAGCAGAGCATTCACATTAGGCCAAGAGAAAGAGAGAAGCCTCCTACTCCCATCTTGATGGGAGCCCCACGCAGGTAGAAAGAAAAAGACAGAAAGCGAGAAAGACAGAGAAGTCCCTGAGTGCTACTACTCAGACAGCTAGTCACACCCACAGGTCTACCTTTTTATTATTATTATTATTTAATTTCTTTATTGGGGAATTAACATTTTACATTCAACAGTAAATACAACAGTTTGTACATGCATAACATTTCCCAGTTTTCCATATAACAATACAACCCCCATGAGGTCCTCTGTCATCCTTTTTGGACCTGTATTCTCCCACCCACCCACCCCAGAGTCTTTTACTTTGGTGCAATATACCAATTCCAGCTAAAACGGAGACTTCACTGTTTTCAGCCGATCTTGGATGGAGCTTGAAAAATTATATTAAGTGAAATAAGTCAGAAACAGAAGGATGAATATGGGATGATCTCACTCTCAGGCAGAAATTGAAAAACAAGATCAGAAGAGAAAACACAAGTAGAACCTAAACTGGACATACCATATTTTGTAACAGATCAGGAAACTGATGATTCAAACACAGGCTACATTTTGCCAAATGTCATTACTTTTTATCTCCTGTTTCAGAATGTCCCTAAAATAATAAATAGGTAGTCTCTAGAGGTGATAGGTAGTGACTAATTTTGGCATCACTGTCTCATCATATGATGGTAATCTAGCCAATGATCCATTCCTCTCAATCTATTAAATTCTATTTTATCCCAAATCTATTAAATACTATTAGGCAAGGTGATGTACATGTGACATTTAAGTCATGTGAGTATAGGGAGTTGGGCAGTAGCGCAGCGAGTTAAGCGCACGTGGCAGAAAGTGTCATAAGGATGCTGGGTTCGAGCCCCTGGCTCCCCACCTGCAGAGGAGTTGCTTCACAAGCAGTGAAGCAGATCTGCAGGTGTCTATCTTTCTCTCCCCCTCTCTGTCTTCCCCTCCTCTCTCCATTTCTCTCTGTCCTATCTAACAACAATGACAACAATAATAACTAAAACAGTAAAAAACAACAAGGGCAACAAAAGGGAAATAAATATATAAAAAATGTTAAAAAGACGTGTGTATAATTAAGTGCAAGTATTATCTTAAGATGCGCATTTCCATTTTGACAACCTTGCAATGGTGAGGAAAGCTAGCAAAGGACTTTCACCATTCACTAGCCAGTTTAGGCAAAGTTAGACATTCTTAAAGTAGTAGTATCATGAGAATTTTTTCTTACTTATAGGAGACTTATCTACTAGTTTTTTTTTAATAATACACATATTTACATAACATATTCACATGACAATTGAAGAACTGACAGAACAGTAATATTTTCTTATTCTTAAAATTGGAGTGATTGGACCTTTATTTCTCTAAAGGAGAATAACAATGTTTCAGAATAGATATTTTTTATTAGAATATCAGAAATAATTAAGGGATGCTTCAGTATTATTTAAGGCCCTAATTAAGAGATCATATTGCAAACAAAAAAGAAATCATGCAACTAAATGCATTCAGAGTCAAAATGAACTAAAGTATATAATATTTTAACACGCTGTTTCAACTTTTTGTTCTCATTTATTTTGAAGGGAGTATGTGCAGATTAAATTTCAAAAAGTTTCTATCTCTTATTAATATCAAGCATAGTCTTCATTACCTTTTTTTAAATACACAATTTTCAAGACCTTTTCTAAGGGTTTTAATGTTTAACTCTTATAATTTTCTATGTACAAGTCTTTCACTTCTTTTGATAGGTTCCTTCCTATGTATCTTATTGCTTATGTTGCTATAGTAAGTGGGATAAATATCTGGATTTCTTCTTCTTAGTGTCTGCATAAAGGAATGTTACCAACTCTCCTATGATAATTTTGTAAACTGACACCTTACTGAATTGCTTGATAATTTCTAAAAGCTTCGTGATGAAATCTTTAGTTTTTCCTATGTATAGTATCATATCAATTCTTCAAATAATGATAATTTAATTTCTCTTCCAATCTGTATCACTTTAATTTTTTTCTATGGCCTAACTGCTAATGGAAAGAACTTCCAGCACTATTTTGAATTGCAATGGTGAAAGTAAGCAGCCCTAGTACCTGATCTAAGTGGGAATGCTTTCAGTTACTCACAATTTACTATGATATTGGCTGTAGGTTTGCTGTGGATGGACTCACTAGGCTAAAGAATTTTCTATCCTCACTTTTTCTAGGGTCTTGATCATGAAAGATGTTGGACTTGGTCAAAGGCTTTTGCTGCATCTACTGGGATAGTCATGTGTTTATTTTATTTTATTTTATTGATATGATGGATCACATATATTGATTTACATATACCTGCATGCCTGGCATATACCCTCTTGGTTGTGATGTATAATCTTTTTAATATAGTGCTGTTTCCAGTTAGCTAGAATTTTATTCAATATTTTATGTTCATCAGAGATATTGGTCAGCTTTTGTCTCCTATCTTACAAAAAAATAGTTTTCATTTGAGAAATCCATTATAGAAATACTTTTTTTTTCAATACAACAGTGTAAAGAATATATAACTTTCCCTAAGGTAATAAATTTCATTTTATCTTCATAGACTTAATTCATAATAATATATTTCTAATTTTTTATTAACTTTATTTATTTATTAGATAGAAACAGCCAGAAATTAAGAGGAATAGGGAGACTGAGAGAGAGAGAGACAGAGAGATACCTACATCCCTGCTTCACCACTCATGAAGGTTTCTCCTTACAGATGGGGACTGGGGGCTTGAACCCAGGTCCCTGTGCATTGTAACATGTGCACTTAACCAGGTCTATGACCACTGGCCCCGTAATAATTCTATTTTAAGTAGAACTACATACAGTACTATTTCCTAATGTGTTTGAGCTCTCACATGATTAAACTATGTGATTTACACATAGTTACTAAATATAATCATGAATAACTATGAAACTACATTTTAATTTCTAAATGATACTGTCCTAGTACTCTAACATATTATATGTATTTGTTTGTGTTCTATATGAAATGCGTTCTTATCTTTATGTACCCAAAGCCTTTAAAAATACCAATCGATAAGTACAAAACATGATTTCCAGGTGCCATGAGGCTCCCATGCTTTCATTAGAGAAAATACTTCCTTGAAGAATGTGACACGTACATAACACACAAATGTTAGGAATCAATTATCTCCAGAAGTAATAAAGTGAACTAAAACATGGCATACTTAACAATAGAATGAAATAAATCCTGTTAAAACTTTGAATTCAGGAAAAAAAATGATAGAAATAACTCAATACGTAATATAAATCACATATACAGATTTCCATACATTTTAATGAGAGGGATTATTGAAGATAATGTTCCTTGTCTCAGAAAGTTCACTTCTCTCAGCAGCTTTATGATTTCTATGTACAAATGGTATACTTCATCTGTTAAATGTACTCAAGCATGTTTGGCTTTTTTGCAAATGAAATCATTTAAATTTCACTTTTAACAAGTTCACTGGTTGTAGATGTCAAGTTGCTTTGCATATGAATCATAGAATGTCTAGGTTTTCTGAATCCTTTTAGTTCTAGTAGCATCTTAGTGAATTGCTTAGGTTAGTCTAAGTATGGGGTCACATTGTCTGCCAATAAAGACAGTTTACATCTCTCCTAATCTGTGTACCTTTAATTTATTTAGTTACATTTAACTACATCTTTACAGTAGTGCCTCGGCTATTTTGTAAAGGGGTCACTCAGTGTCACACCCTATCTATTTCCTCTTTCCCTCGCAATTTCCATCTCTATCCTAAACCAATAAATAAAATATTTTTAACTGTTTTGTACAATGTTGAGTAGAATAGAAATATATAATTTTATATTTTACTACCAGTCCTATTATAGTGAAAAATAGTCAGTCTTTTTTTTTCTTTAGTAATTTTTCGCTATATATAATTTTGTAGATGTCCTTTAACAAATTAAGAGATTTCCGTTCTTTGTGCTGGTAATTGTTTGCTTTTGGTGGTCTTGTTCATGTTTTATATACATGTCATTTTCTGTGTCACTAGCCTACCACAATTCTATGTATTTTTAATAGTACTAAAGTTTTCAAATATTCTTGTTGAATAGTCTATTTCTCATTTCAATGTTTGCTTACTTTACTTTAGGCATCTTCTGTTAGATAACTATCCACTTTAACTCCTTTATCTGCCTGAAGAACTGATACCTTAAAAATTTTAAATGTCTCCCTCTCTCAGAAGTTATTTATTTGGCCATGAACCTCTCAGTATTTATGTGACTGGGGATTCACTGAGCTCCTTCAGTATATAAATTGATTTTTTAATATAGGTTGGGTAGTTTTGGTTATTATTCCTGCAAAAGATATTTTATACAGATTGAGAAATTTTAGTTATTATTCCTGCAAATAGGTTTTTTTCCCTGATCTGTTAATTTTCTACTTGAACTCTCCAAAATTGGTATGCTTGATGGCATATCCCAATTCACTGATTCTTCTCCTATTTCAAATATGCTTTGAGCCTTCCTAATAAGATTTCTTGTGATTTTTTATATAGTTCTTCTTTTTTGATATTCTCTATTTGGTGAGAGATCATACACTTACTTTAATTCACTAAATACATTAAATTTATCAAAATATTTGACCTGTTTGATAAAGTAATTGCATAGAAGTCTCTGTATGATATATTCCACCTCTGAACCCTCAGAGTGAAATTTTATTTTATTTAGTTTTATTATCTTTATTTATTGAATAGGGACAACCACAATTTGAGAATGTAGGGGGTGATAAAAAGGGAAAGAGAGAGACACCTGCAGCATTGTTTCACCACTCACAAAGCTTTCCCCCTGCAGGTGGGGACCAGGGGCTGGAACCCTGTTCCTTGCACATTATAACATGTACACTGAACCAGGTATGCCACCACCCAGCCCCCATAATGAAAATGTATACAAAATGTTTCTACTTCTATAGTGTATGATTAAATGTTACCCTGTCCAAGAAAATAAATGCATTCCACTGTTCCTTTATATGAAAATCATAAATAAGTATAGAGACCATTTTGTAGGTTACATACTATAACAGTAAACAGCATTTGATGCTTGTAGAAGACTTATGTTGTGGAGACATAATAAGAATCCAGGGAAAGCCATTCTCATCATGATTAATATTTTTATTATCATTATGGATGAAACAGACTTGAAAATGATAATGAAATATAAAAGGAAAAAAAGGTCTCATGAATGAAAATGGTATATTCACTGAGCAGGAGTTGGTTGTTTCAAATGTAGTATCAATCCATGATAAATTCTTTTGGACTTAATTGCAGCACAGGAATCAGAGGAGAGGTGTGCATCCTAAGATCGTAAGATGTCTTACAAACTAAAGCTATAGGGAGATCAATTCAGACTGGAGCCTCTAGAAAATACAACATTCAGAATCATCACAGAGATCAAACTCAACTGGTTCCACAAAGAGGAGCTGTTTGGATTCTTACTAATATATATTTAAAAAGAGCATATTGAAAGAACAACTTCAATCAGGAAGAAAATTTAGCTCTTAATAAGAAAAATGCTCCAAGTCATTGATTGTCAGAGAAATGCAAATAAAGACAACAATGAGATACCACTTCACTCCTGTGAGAATGTCATACAACAGAAAAGATAGCAGCAACAAATACTGGAGAGGTTGTGGGGTCAAATGAACCCTCCTGCACTGCTGCTGGGAAAGTCAAATGGACCTACCCTCTGACACTACAATTCCTCTCCTGGGGATATATTCTAAGGAACAAAACATACCCAACCAAAAAAGATTTGTGTATACCTATCTTCATAGTAGCACAATCTGTAATAGCCAAAACCTAAGAAGCAATGCAGGTGTCCAACAACAGATGAGTGGCTGAGAAAACTGTAGTATATATACACAATGAAATATTACTCGGGTATTAAAATTGGTGAATTCACCTTCTTTATGCCATCTTGGATGGAGTTTGAAGATATCATGTTAACTGAGATAAATCAGAAATTAAAGGATGAATATGGGGTGATCTCATTCATAGACAGAAGTTGAATAACAAGACCAGAAGAGAAAAACACTAAGCAGAACTTGGACTGGAGCTGGTGTATTGTACCAAAATAAAAGACTCTGGGGGTGGCTGATGTTGGGTAGTATGCCAGCTCCCCTGGATTAAAGCTTCTGTCTCTAATCCTGCTTAACTAAGCACTGGCATGCCTGCGGGCATTGGTTTGATCCTTGATCCCACTTAAAGCTGTGGTCTATTTACATAAACCACTGTTAATTATGCACCACGGAATGTAAATTGGTACAGCCTCTGTGGAGAGCAGTCTGGAAAACTCTCAGAAGGCTAGACATGGACCTTCCATATGATCCAGTAATTCCTCTCCTGGGGTTATACCCCAAGGACTCCATAACACCCAACCAAAAAGAGGTGTGTACTCCTATGTTCATAGCAGCACAATTCATAATAGCTAAAACCTGGAAGCAACCCAGGTGCCCAACAACAGATGAGTGGCTGAGAAAGCTGTGGTATATATACACAATGGAATACTATGCAGCTATCAAGAACAATGAACCCACCTTCTCTGACCCATCTTGCACAGAGCTAGAAGGAATTATGTTAAGTGAGCTAAGTCAGAAAGATAAAGATGAGTATGGGATGATCCCACTCATCAACAGAAGTTGAGTAAGAAGATCTGAAAGGGAAACTAAAAGCAGGACCTGACCAAATTGTAAGTAGGGCACCAAAGTAAAAGCCCTGTGGTGAGGGGTAGACATGCAGCTTCCTGGGCCAGTGGGGGTGGGGGTGGGTGGGAGGGATGGGTCACAATATTTTGGTGGTGGGAATGGTGTTTATGTACACTCCTAGCAAAATGTAGACATATAAATCACTAGTTAATTAATATGAGAGGGGGAAAATCAATTGTATGTCTCAAAGTTTTTCAAAACACAAACTGAATCTTTTCAATATATAGGCTGTGTATTTGATATGCGGACTCTCTCAAAAGCCTAGACCAAGTAGATTAGAAGCATCCAATAGCACAGCTATATACAACATACTGGGTACTGTACAGCAAACCCTAACAAAAGGACTTTTCAAAGTTAACCCAATTACCAAATAATGTGATGATAACATTAACTATCGATTGTCTTTTTGAACCCTAAGACAGCAGGAACCTCACATCTCCACTATAGAGCCCCTACTTCCCCCAGTCCTGGAACCCTTGGATAGGGCCCACTTTCCCGTATGCCTCTCCCAATCCATATCAAATAATATTGCATCTACCGACCACAACCTAAGCAACACAACGATTGCCACCTCAACATGCTTCACTTCAGACTGTGTCCAGAGACTTCACGTGTGGAATGACAACCCTTCAGCTTCATTACTCGGGTGAGACCTTTCCTTTCATAGTACACTCTAGTTTCTCTCAGGTGGTTCACTTTCTAACAAAGTCCCAAAACCTAGATATACACCAGTTTCTGTGAGAGAGTTTATGTTCATACATATCCATAAACTACTGCAAAATATATACCTGAAAGCAGAAGTACACTAGAGTTTGCAGTGAGTACCTCCCTAACACTTCCTCTCCACTATTCCAAGCTTTGGGTCCATGATTGCTCAACAATTTGTTTCGCTTTGTATGTTAACTCTCTTTTCAATCACCAGGTTCCAGATGCCATAAGGATGCTAGCCAGGCTTCCCTGGATTGAAGACCCCACCAATGTGTCCTGGAGCTCAACTTCCCCAGAGACCCATCCTACTAGGGAAAGAGAGAGGCAGACTGGGAGCATGGACCAACCAGTCAATGCCTACGTTCAGCGGGGAAGCAATTACAGAAGCCAGACCTTCTACCTTCTGCAACCCTCAATGACCCTGGGTCCATGCTCCCAGAGGGATAGAGAATGGGAAAGCTATTGGGGGAGGGGGTGGGATATGGAGATTGGGTGGTGGGAATTGTGTGGAGTTGCACCCCTCCTACCCTATGGTTTTGTTAATTAATCCTTTCTTAAATAAAAAAAATTAAAAAAAAATTATGCACCACCCTGCCTCCAGGGCATTGGTTTAATCCCCACTGGTTCACGATGTCTTTTTGCTCTGCCCCCTCTCCTAGTACACCCTGATTTCCACCAGTCTTTTTTTGCTCCACCCCCTCTACATCACATCCTGTTTCCACCCTACTTGGTGAGTATATATACAGCTGCTTTTCTGAGTAAACACACTTGGAACTGCTTTCTGGATCCGAGAGTTCCAGAGTGTATCTTCTGCGAAACTAGTGGCATGAGTTCCTGATCCCTCTCCCACGCAGCAGCCTAGGTTGGCTCCAGTTGAGTTCTCTCCAACCCAGAGAGCACTTGCTTGGGAAGAAGCACCCTCAGGCTATCCCAGCATTCTGGGGGTAGGGGTAGGGGTAGGGTTTAGATCCTGGAACATGGTGGCAGAGGAGGACCTAGTGGGGGTTGTATAGTTATATGGAAATTTTATACATGTGCAAACTATTGTATTTTACTTCCAACTGTATACCATTAATCCCCCAATAAGGAAATAATAATAATAATAAAAAAGAAGAATTAGACGATCTGCTTAACACATGGGAGTCTGTGTAAAAATGATAAAAATGTATAATAGTATATTCTGGCTAGTAGTTTGCAAGGAATGTGTTTATTAACAGAGTGGAATCTTTGACTTTGCTATTTGTTTTTTTTTTGTTTGTTTGTTTGTTTTTTTGCCTCCAGGGTTATTGCCAGGGCTCAGTGCCTGTACCATGAATCCACTGCTCCTGGAGACCATGTTTTCCCCTTTTGTTACCCTTGTTGTTTTTATCATTGTTGTGGTTATTATTATTATCGTTGTTGTTGCTGTCATTGGATAGGATAGAGAGAAATCAAGAGAGGAGGGGAGACAGAGGCAGAGAAAAGACAGACACCTGCAGACCTGCTTCACTGCCTGTGAAGCAACTCCCCTACAGGTGGGGAGCTAGGGGCTCGAACCAGGATCCCTATGCCAGTCCTTGCGTTTCACGCCATGTGCGCTTAACTCGATGCACTACTGTCTGATTCCCTGGCTTTGCTATTTGAAATTTATTAAAACTTTTCTTAATTTGTTCAATCCAAAACATAATATACTTAAATACTGTCTTAAGAAATTATGTAACTTCCCAGAAGGATAAGAATAGGAACTAAGCTTTTAAGGGAGGGGGTGTGATATGGAGTTCTGGTGGTGGAAATTGTGTGGAATTGTACCCCCCTCTTATCCTATGGTCTTGTAAATATTTTCTTTTTATGAATTATATATTACAGACTTGTGGAAAATCAGAGTACTGACTGAACATAGTCTTCCTTTTTAAAATATTTTAATTTACTTATTATTGGATAGAGCAAGACAGAAATTGGGAGGGGAGGGGAGATAAAGAGGGAGTACAGAGAGACACCACTCATGAAGCTTTCCCCCTGCAGGTGGGGACCAGAGGCTTGAACCTCAGTTTCTGTGCACTGCAATGTGTGCACTTAACCAGGTGCACCATTACCTGGCCGTAAACATAATCTTTCCTGACCAGGTATTCTGACCAATACTAAAATTGGAAGAGGAAAAAGCAAAGAAGCTGAATTTTGAAGAGTTAATTTAGATTTTGCGATCTTTTCCTTCATATTTTTTAATCTAGAAATTCAATTGCATTTATTATTGTTGCTAAGGTATAATGTATTCTGATTAAAATGTTAAAATGGGAAGAAACCCTGATTTTCATACTCAGATTTTAAATTCAATATCGGGGGCATATTAACTATTTTCTAGCAGAAAAGGTCTTACAACAACAATTTCTTATTTACATTTATCAAAACTTGACAGGGTAAGTAGTTACTCACCTCTGAAAGTGACACAGGCAACTAGTAAATGAATATTCTGTCCATATTTTTAAAAAACACATTATTGTATGGAGACATAGAGAAATTTTGCTGAAATATCTTCTGAAGTATTACAAACTGGAGAATCAAATCAGTTAGTTAATTCAAATGCCAGATTGCTGGAAAGAACAATGACAAGGAACTGTCTTCCTGAGGAGATAAAAATATATGCTGTCAGTGAAATCTGTGCTTATTTTGAAAACCACATAAGGCTTGTTTTTAAAGGAACAAGAAAGACAAATAATAAGAAAATTCTTACATAAGTGAGATTTATAACTAACCTTAGTGCAGTAGCTGAATTTTCAAAACAGTTGAAAAAGTAGCAAGCAAACTGAATGGTTTTGGTAGGTTAAATGATGAGAAATGCTTCTTTAAAGCCTATAGGTGCAGCAGAACTCAGGCCCTGTTGGGTTTAGTTCCACCTGAATGCCACTTTCTAATGCACCTGATTGATTTGATAGATTCTGTGTTGTTTCACACCACTAATATCCCATGTAGATTTTGAATTCCTGGACTTAACCACTTCTTATAATTACCTCTATGCTAAATCAAAAAAATAAAATAAAATAAATGTTGTACCTGACACAATCAAACTATTTTTAATTAATTTCATTTTATATTGTCACTTTCACATTTCTATAATACACTGTTCTGCCATCACACATTAGTTTTTCACTAATTGCTACTGAGTATCTTTGTGCTACCCTTTATGTTACATTTGTTTTAATCAAGAAAACAGATTGAAATTAGAATTTCAGAAACAGTATGACAGTAAGAGGGAGACATCAAATGGGGATTAAAAATAACCTAACACATTTTTCCATATGGGGGACAATGGATTCAGATTTTATTTTTATCTGAAACCACATCTGTCACTTTGATTATTTGCATTAATCAGCTTATGTGTATTTTTTAAATGGGGGATTAATGGTTTACAGTAAATACAGTTGCTGATGCATGTATAAAATTAATAATCTTCCACAAAACACTCTCAACCCCAGCCTAGATCTTCCTCCCACCATCATGCACCAGGACCTGAAATCACCCCCCTCCCATCCTGAGTTATTTTAAGTGGCATTTTCATTTGTAAAACATCACTGCTGAGAAACATGCCTCCTACTATCTCGTCAGTAACCAGAGTAGTGGGCGCATATGGCATCTGGACAGGTTACTAAGGCAAATCACTAATGGACAGCTAGTGTTACAAGGAAGTCTGTCATTATGAAAGTCTGCTCAGTCAACAAGCATGACTGTTCAATACAGAGCAAGATACTGTGAACCAGGTATGAGAATGATTTTATATACTCATACACTCAAAACTTTTAAAAAATATATTTATAAGATAGAAACCAGTAGAAATGGAGAGGGATGGGAGATACAGAGGACACCGGAGGGACACCTGCAGCACTGCTCTGCCACTTATGAAGCTTCCCGCTGCAGATGAGAAGAAGCAAGGTCCTGAACTGTGTCCTTGCACCTGCTAACATGGGCACTCAGCTGGCTGCACTGCAACTCAATCTCCACTGGAATCTTTCAAATGCATATGTTTTCAAAAGTGATCAGTCTTTCCACAGGTATCTTTGGAGGCCTGTTATCCTTGGAATTATTCTTACTTTTAAGATATCAGACCTTAACTATTAGATAGCAGAGTTAGACTAAAAAGAATGCATGACTACTTCCGGTTTCAAGGTTCTAAGGTTTAGAGATTCTCCCATCGTATATACCTTCCTTAGTGAGAAGGAACCAATCAATATACTACTGGGTTGTTGGAAAAGGTGTGACATGTTTTTCTATGAAAAACGGCAGTATGATTTTTTTTTTGTCAACCTGATATTATGGGACTTATTAGTCATATTGGAAGATAGCCGGATGATGAAACATTGAGATTAAAAGCCAAACATTCATTAATTCAAAAAATACTTAGTGAGTACCTACAATGTGTACCTCTTTTAAGTGAGTACCTCTTCTAAGCAATAGAGGTAAACCAGTAAAATGCAAAAGTTTATACCATGTGAACAGAAAGCAGAGTACAGAAGCACATCAGTAAATATAATCTATGTGTACCTGCTATTATGAAGTTGACATGCTAGTGGGGGGAAATTTATGACTTCTTTATAAACAACATTAGCAGGTAAACTGCTGGGAAGAAAATAAAAAGGACAAAGCAATGAATTATGGGATGACTTCAAGTTTATAGTCTGTAAATATTTCTCTAAAAGGGTGACAACTAGGTAGAATCCTAAAGAATGACAGCAAGACAGTCATTGTAGATAGAGGTGGAGGAAAAGTTTTCCAGGAAATGGGAACTTAGACAAGTATTCACAGCTCTATGAGCTTGTCTCTATGATCTACATTCACACTGTCTTTAATAGACAGGTTTCATAACATGCTGAGATGAATAGGTTAAAAATGGAGACAGAAAGAAAAACAATAAGATCAAAAGAACTACAGTCAACCTCTCTTTTTTAATTGGGAGGCTAGTTGTTGGCATGAGTACAATTTCTCCTCTTATCAAGACAGGAGTCTTCAAAACACTTGTACCCCCAAATTAGGTCCATCACCATGTACTAGGACGCTTAGAGTCAGTTGGCCTCATTTTAATATACTGAATTCTGTAAGCAGTAGGACACACCAACTGTAAGTATAAAGCACAAACTTAATTTTTGTAATTTTGTAAAAGTTATCTTTTCTGACACATATGTAAAGGCAAACAATGAGAGCACTAAATCAGTGAAGAAATTGCTAGAAACCAGTAATGACATGGAGATGGTACTCACAGCATCGCAGTAAGCTGAGGTGCTGAGGTCTCTCTCTCTCTCTCTCTCTCTCTCTCTGTGTGTGTGTGTGTGTGTGTATTCTTGTTCTCTCTCTCTTTCTCTCAAAAACTGGTTATATTAGCAAAATAATAATTTTGCTAATTGTCACATGGAGACAATTTCATAGCTCCTAATGACAGGTGTCTGTCCACTACCCCTACCAATTTAAACTACCCTCTACTATCTGTAACTTGTCCTCAATCATCTCTGATTACCCCGTGTCCCCCAGATGGCTCCCCACTACCCACTAGAGTCTTTCTTTATGCTATACTGGGCTATAATCTGCTCCATATTTTATCCTGACCTTTTCCTTTTGCTAATTCTGAAAGGTGACCTGGAGAAGTCAAGTCGTGCTGAAAGAGAAGCGGAAAAGGAAGAGGAGGAGGAGAAGGGGTAGATGGGAGGAAGAGGAGAAGGTTAAGGAGAAGGAAGAGAAGGAGAAGCAGGAGAAAGAGGAGGGGGAGAAGGAAGATAAAGAAGAAGGTGAGAAAGAGAAGGAAGAGGGGGAGGAGTAGGAGAAGGAACCTGCAATCATTATTTGTGAATGAAAATAGTACAGCAAAATCTCATTTTTCCCTAGCAGAGAATGCAAAATCTCATAATATTTTTTGGTTAGTGCAGTTATAATCCATATTTATAAATTTTATAATACTGACTTATATTAGGAATCACTAGAAACTACATTATTTTCATCAAATAATTCATTAATAGCAAATGAACATAAACGAGTATTCTTAATAAAGTAAACTTCACATATATGTGAAACAGCAAGATTAAATGTTATAAATATTCCCATAGGACCTTGCCCTCAATGTGGATCAACAATGGTAGAGAATGTTCCATCCTCTGAAGGGAGGCTGGTCAACACTCTATCTACCACCTGAGGAAGATGGGTCCTGAAATCGGGGCAGCTTGGAACGTTCCTACTCATGACCACAGAATGAGAGCTCAGATCTACAGGGATGCAGAGGTTACATAGGCTCCTGTGCTGAATATGGGCCCCAGATCAGATCAAATTGATGAGGTTTACAGTCAACAATATTTATACACCTTCCCCATATTTGAGAGATACTCTCTTCCCTGATCCAGCTTTCTAGCCATTTTTCCAGCCATGGTATCATCTCCCCAGACAACAACTTGGGTCTACCTACATATCAGATATCAGGCTTAGGAAAGAACTAGTATAATCTTGGGCCTTTTGGAATATAACTAAAATAGGCCTACTAGCTATTCACAAAACAGAGACTCCAAATCTTCATTTGCAATATTTCAGCCTTTAGGTTCATGATTAGTCAACACTTTGGCTTTATATGTTAACTCTTCTTTCAGCCACCAGGTTCCAGATGCTAACATGATGCCAACCCAACTTCCATGTGCAGGCGACCCCACCAATGTGTCCTGAAGCTCCTATGCCCCAGAGCCCTGCCCCACTAGGGAAAGAGAGAGAGAGACAGGCTGGGAGTATGGATTGATCTGTCCACACCCATGTTCAGTGGGGAAGCAATTACAGAAGCCAGAGCTTCCACCTTCTGCATCCCATATTGACCCTGGGTCCATACTTCCAGTGGGATAAAGAATAGGATAGCTATCAGGGGAGGGTATGGAATATGGATTTCTGGTGGTGGTAATTGTGCAGAGTTGTACCTCTCTTATCCTATGGTTTTTCTTCAGTGTTTCCTTTTTATGAATAAAAATTACAAAGAAAATACTCCAATGATTCTGAAGGAATTTCATGTCACCATTAGAGAGTGAATGGCATTAATGCAACCCAGCTATGAGTCCAACCCCTACTACTTGAAGCAAGCCTTCATGCTGTAGACTCAGTGTCTCTGTCTCTCTCTCTCTCTCTCTTTTTCAAATACTTTATTGTCTTTATTTATTTGATAGAGACATCCAGAGATCGAGAGGGGCAGGGGAGGTAGAGGAGAGACAGAGAGATACCTACAGCCCTGCTTCACCACTCATGAAGCTTTTCCCCTACAGGTGGGGACCAGGGACTTAAGAGCTTGTTTGGAGGTTCTAGCAGGGGAGCGCAGCTACTCATACACCTTCTACGGAAGACCAGTCTGTCTCTATTCGGGGAAGGCCGTCCTATATCTGAGTGATATATATTTCTGAAGCATAATGGGAAGATTGTAAAACGAGACTGGTTTCTAGTCATTCCTTTGAAATTAGTTACAGAAAGCTTTAATATAGATAATCCATTTAGCTTATTCTATTAAAATTAAATTATAGTTACTAAGATTTTTGAAAGAATCTGTGAGGTAGCATGATTATTTCTGATGTTATACATGATAAAATGCTGCATAAGTGGTGGGGGAGCTGATGCACTGGGTAAAGCACTGGACCTGGGAGTATGAGGTCCTAAGTTCTATCCTAGGCGTCATATATGCTAGAGTGATACTCTGACATACTCTGACTTACTTACTTTCTCTCTCTCCCTCTCCTTCTCCATCTCCCTCTCTCCTCACGCCCTCTCTTTAATAAATAAATAGATGTATAAGAGACTTCTGCATAATGATATTGAGTGGTAAACATATAACTTACATGAATAGGTACATACATATACAGTCAAAATATATTTTATTTGCAAATATATATTACATATATTATCCAATCTGTGCTGTTTAATTTTGATTGTCAACTTGATAGGGTTGTAGGATGTTCTCACTAGGTTAAACATTATTCTGGGTGTGTCTGTAAGAATGTTTCTGAAAGAGATGAACACTTCAGTTGGTAGAGAGAATGAGGTAGACTGCCTTCCACAAAATGGGAAGGTTTCATGGAATTGGTTAATGGGCTAACAAGAACAAAATAGAGGAATGAGAATTTGCACTTGCTGCCTGAGTGTCTTGAGTAGGCAATTTTGTCTTGTCTTTGAAGTCAGACTGGAACTCATCTAATCATATTTCCAGGTTGTCAAACCTGAAGACTAAAGTTGAAATAGACCATGGGTTCTGGATCTTTAGATTAGATTAATTAATAATTATAAACTCATTATAGATTACATTACATATAGATAAATTAATCTAGATTACAAATTTTTCAGTGTTGCATTATAAGATTAGCACTACATAGGTCCAGGAGATAGTTCAAGTATAAACTAGACCCCAATTTCAAGTCCCAGCTTTGCATGGGAGGACCACAACATTGGATGAAGCTTCATGGGTGGAGGATAAGAAAAGGAAGAAAGGAAGGAAGAATGGAAGGAAGGAAGGAAAGAAGGGAAAAAAATAAAAACAAAACAAACAAAAATTATCCCTGCAGCTGTGGCACTAATCACTCAAGGTCCCAGCAGCACATACATACCTACAAAATACTGAGTTGTACAAAAAGTCCTTTCAGAAGACTTCATATGGTACAGTTTTCACTGTCAGAAACCATGTTAAACACTTAGTAAATAACAAAAAAATCATAAAGGATATTCATTTTAGTTATGGGAACCCACTTCTGCTATGTCAGTGATGAAGAATTTCAAAGAATACTGTGGAACATAATAAAGTCATTCACCTGGTAGACAGCATACTTTACCATGCATGAGGACCTGGTCTTGAAACCTGAGAATCACATCACAGCACCATGTGTGGCATCTAGGGAAGTTCCATGAATGATAAATTGGTGCTGCAGTACCTCTTCTAGTATATTTCTCCACACACCCCTTACCCACCCCTCCCCCCATGCATCTGTCTGAAACCTAAAGGGGAAAAGAAGTTTGCAGGGAGCAGAGGAACTGTGCAAGCATGCCCCAGTAGGCAAAGTAATAATGACATTGTCCTCCAGAAGAAGATGAAAATTCACTGTTTCTTTTTTCTTCATATTCCTCAGATCCATTTTTTTTCAATGCTATCATTACTTTATTGAGAAAATGCTGATTTGCTGTCAGAGGGGTACATCTTCATATGTATCCAAGACAGGTATCAGTACATTTTATCAATTAAAACACGATCTTATTCTACCACAGGGATTTGAGTGTCCTACACAAATTTATTTTTCTTCTCAATTTACCCGTGGGCCATTGATGATCCTTTGGATTCACTGAAGCTATCATTAGTAAGATCTAATGGCTAGAGAAAGACATTTGTTTACATGTATGTTATACAGAATAATGGGGAAAAAAACACTGAACTCATCAGTGCCTATTTTGTCACACTGGAGAGTGTCATCTTTTCTGTGTATTGACAACTACAAAGAAGTACCTTCAGTCTTTGTCTGATGTCTATGATCACAGACTTCTAGATGCTTCTACATATATCGTGAAGGACCATCTGATCCAATTATTTTTATAATCCACTTATATTTATTTCTTAAAATCTTGCCATCATGTCCCCCATCCACAGCATGTTTTTCAAATGACACAAAAGAACGTATGTATTTTTGTAGTCCAGTCTAAGAGAAAATTGACAGCAAAATGATTATAGGCATCTGAGTTTTTCAAGAGTAATCCCAGTGTCCATTTGTCAGGCCTTAAGCCACCCCCCCCTCCATTGCTGATACTATGGTCTATTTACATAATCATTGTTTTGCCTGAGACCCACTCTTCCTTCAGGGTATTAATTAATCCCACGGGTAAAAACCTTTACAACAGTTGCTAAGGGAGTTTCTACCATTAGCCCGCTCTTTCCTTTTCTCTACCCCCTTTCCTAGCCATTTCCTTTTCCAATTTGCCACTTCCAGTTTCTAAGATATAAAAAACATTGTCTCTGATCAATAAAGGCATTGCATTCCTGCTCCCCCATGAGTTCCTGGTCTCTCTCCTGTGTTGCTGTTAGCAGTAGTCCAGGTTGGCTCTAGTCGAGTTCTCTCCAACCCAGAGATCACGTGCCCAGGAAGAAACACCCGCAATGCTAGCCTGGCATCCATTTGCAAATGTACTTTATTCACTTGATCTTAAGTGAGAAGATGTTACTGAGAATGCCTCCTTAGAAGGTCTAGGTCTGGCTGTACCCATTTACAGAAGGAAGAAATGGCAGTTCCAGAAGGGAAGCATTTGATGGCAGACTAGGGAGGGCCCCAGGTTTTGAACCAGAGGCAAATATTTGGGTTCTTGCGACAGCAGTGGTGGTGGGTTACTTGACACATCTCATGCTTTCCTCCTTCAGAATCGTATCTCCAAGCTCCTTTGTGTATGGAGTGTCTGTGGAGACATCCAACTTCATTCAGCTGAGAATCTGTAGTGTCATTTCCAGCCCCTGAACATCACTCTTCAGGTAACTACCATGAGACATCCTCTTTGATACTGGGGCCAACAGAAGAGCCAACGAGGTCTAGGCTCTTATTGGACTGGCTGGACTATAATGCTTACATGTATATAGTTTTTTTCCACACCTGCACAATAATTCAATACTCCCTACTGTGTAGACCCCTTTGCTTTTCAGCATTTGAAAAGATGGCTGTAAGAACACTAGCTTTGCCCAAGAGGGCCTCTGGATGGGGGTGAGGAGGTTGCAGGGGGTGGAGGGATAGGGGGTAGTGGGTTTGGCTGGCAACATTTCATTCCAAATAGCCCATAGGAACCCTGTCAACTCTCCATTACAAGTAGGGCAGGCTCAAGGATTCCCCATGTATTTTTCTCCCTGAGATTTTCCACACAGTCTCACAATTAGGAGCCCACTTCTCTCACAGTGGGAGCCTTTCAGAAGCACAGGTTAGCTGAGAGCAGAGCAGTGAGAGCATAGGTAAACCCCCTAGGGAGGGAATGTGCTGTCCTATGCAGAGCAATTATTGTCTCTTCCCACTCATAAGCATCTGAAGTAGGCTAGAGAGTAGATATTTTAGGCTCTGTAGACTTCGTCTTTTTTTTTCTTTCATATATTATAGACCAGGGACATTTAGAGGGAAGCTGGAGAAAAGGAGCTCCCTCTAAATCAGAGACAGATACCTGATGACCTACTTCAGCATTTGTGAGGCTTCCCCCACACACGTGGGGACTGGGGACTTGAATCCAGTTCCTTCTGCACTGTCATGTGTGCACTTAACTAGGTGTGACACCACCCTGATCCAATTATTATTTTTTAAAATTTCTTTATTGAGAGATTAATAGTTTACAGTTGATAGAAACATATAGTAGTTTGTACATGTGTAACATTTCCCAGCTTTCCACATAACATTTTAACCCCCACTAGGTCCTCATCTGCCATTAAGTTCCAGGACCTGAACCCTCACCACCACCCCAGAGTCTTTTAATTTGGTGCCAAATATTTTAATATAAATCTAATAATGAAATACATTCCCAGGATTTCCTTGTATCTGTATGTCTACTTTTGCTCTCTGCCAACACTGTTTCTTTTTCATTTCTACTGGGTCAAATCTTGCTTTCTTGTGCTTTATACTTAACTAACTATAAAGAAGAGAGTATTTGCAGCTGGGTACATTTTAAAACCTTTATAAGTTTGTATTAATAGTATTATGTATGGACAAAATGTTTTCTATTGAAGTTACCTTTGAAAGTCAACAAATGCCCTGGCAAATACATTAAAGTGTCCCTAAAACAAAGTCAATATTTGCTGTGTTGAAGGGAACATACTGCTTCATGATCTAGAAGAACTGGTTAAGATCTTGTTTTTGTTATTGATTTTACTTCAATTATGGCACCTATTTTTGACACCTAAGTTTTACTATAAAGTATTGGGGTATTTGATCATCTAACTTTTCTACTCCCAAATATATATAATAATTCAAAGTGAAAGACAATGATTTTGAAATGTTTCTTTTTAAATTTTTATAATTTTTATTTATTAAATGGAAATATTGACAAGACCATAGGACATCACCTCCCCTGACAATAACTTGGGCCCACCTGCATATCAAATGGCAGCATTAGGTAAAAACTAGTAAAGTCATTTTTAAATGTTTCTAAGCCTCACTGTGGTTATCAAAGAGGGGAAGGTAAGTAGAGGGGGTCATTATGATAGCATGAATGACACTACAACTTTGGCAGTGTGTGTGGTAAAGCTGAATACAGTGTGAAGAGGTGCTCTCCAAATTTACACAGTAATATAAGCTGACATCAAATTAGCAAAACTTTATTTTTCAAAAGTTCTCTCAATACAATTACTGAGTTATTTACGAATCACTAGTGATTCAAGTACAGACACAGAAAAACAGATTATTAACATCTATGAAAGAATTGCAAAAAAAATTAGTTAATGTTGGTCTATCTTAAAGCATACATAAAAGACCATTATTTGTTAAGATTGTCTCAATGGATGTTTTATTCAAAATACAATATTCTTAGAATTTGAGTGTCAGTTACTATAGAAGAACAACCACTTCAATTTTTATTTCTCTAGAAAATTGTTCACCACATATAAAATTTTAATACTATTTAACTCTTAAGAAATTACATTCAAATTTTCTGCATGTTATACTCAAGTGGAATTTGTACAAGCAGGTATTACTTTCTATAGCAAATCCTGAGTACAGACAGCAAAGGACAAAGGGAAAACAAAATACCACTTTTACCATAAAACTCTAGACTCAAAGAAGTAGTCAGGAAAGATAATTATATAAAAAAAAGAGGTTGTGTAATCTTACCGATAGGGGTATAGAAAGTAGAAATGAGGGAATCTAGCAGAAGCGCAGCAGGTTAAGCACACGTGGTGCAAAGCACAAGGACCGGCATTAGGATTCCGGTTCGAGTCCCCGGCTCCCCACTTGCAGGGGAGTCGCTTCACAGGTGGTGAAGCAGATCTGCAGGTATCTGTCTTTATCTTCCCCTCTCTGACTTCCCCTCCTCTATCCATTTCTCTCTGTCCTATCTAATAGTGGTGACATCAATGAAAACAACAATAATAACTACAACAACAATAAAAAAAGCTAACATGGGCAACGAAAAGGAAATAAATAAATAAAATTTAAAAAAGAAAGAAATGAAATAATTCTTTTTTGATCCTGTCAAGGACTGATTTGCAAAGCTCTTAGATAAAAATTATAAATCCAAAACTAGTATAGTCATGGGCCCTTTGGAATATAATTAAAATAGGCCTACTAACTATCTACAAAATGGAGACCCCCAAATCTTCATCTGCACAATTCTAGCCTTCAGGTTCATGATTAGTAAACAATTTGTTTGGCTTTATATGTTAACTCTTCTTTCAGCCACCAGGTTCCAGATGCTAACATGATGCCAACCCAACTTCCCTGGGCAGGCAACCCCACGGATATGTCCTGGAGCCCCGCTTCCCCAGAGCCTCACCTCATTAGGGAAAGAGAGAGGCTGGGAGTATGGATCCACCTGCCAATGCCCATGTTCAGCAGGGAAGCAATTACAAAAGCCAGACCTTCCACCTTCTGCACCCCATAATGACCCTGGGTCCATACTCCCAGAGGGATAAAGAATAGGAAAGCTATCAGGGGATGGGATGGGATATGGAGTTCTGGTGGTGGGAATTGTGTGGAGCTGTACCCCTCTTATCCTATGGTTTTTTGTCAGTGTTTCCTTTTTATAATTTTTTTTAAAAATCATACTAGTACTTATGTTTACATGGACAGGGAAGTGACTCAGAGGTAAGAACACCAGAGTTGCAGCTGTAAAGCCCATAATTATAGCCCCCCCAGCACTACAGATGCCAAATGATATTGTACTTTTCACTTAGTAAAAAATACATTTTTAAAAATGCAAATTTTTAAAAGCTAATTATGGTGCAAATATGAGTTCCATCATTGTTTGATCATAGAAGCATGTTTTTTTTTTCTCCAATCAAATTTTGACTGGGATAATTCAGAAGAAATAATGGAAAAGAGCTGATCACCCTAGAAAGGTTTTTTGTGCCTTAATAGTACAATCACTAACCCTCTGCCCTTTAGAAATGAAGATCGATATGGAGGGACTACACTTAAAAAATTGTCCTTCATGGGCAGAAGTTAGATAGCATAATGGTTATGCAAAGAAATTTTCATGTCTGAGGCTTCAAAGTCCCAGGTTCAAGCCCTCACACCACAATAAGCCAGAACTAAGCAGTGTTCTGGTAAAATAAATAAATTTAAAAAAATGGACCCTCAGGTTACGTGCACTTAGTACATAGTAAGGAAGCACAAGGATCCTGGTTCGAGCCCCCCAGGGTAGTCCCTACCTGTGTGTGTGTGTCACTTTGCAAGTGGTGAGGCAGTTCTACAGCTGTCTACTTTCTCTCCCCTTCCATCTCCCCCTCCTCTCTCACCTTTGCTCTGTTCTACCCAGTAAAATGGAAAAATGGCCACCAGGAGCAGTGGACTCATGATGCAGTCAAGAAGCACCAGAGATAACTCTGGAGGCAAAAAAAAGAACTGACCCTTATAAGTAAGTATCAGTATATAGCTATTCCCACTATGACCCTAATCATGTTACTATTTATTATATTATTATTATTATATAAACTTAATTACTATCACCAGTTATTCTCATGGAGATATCTTCAGTTTTCTCCATTCAATGTTCTGAATTTTCTGAAATGCTTCAAATCTATATAAAGTTAAAAGGGATTAGGCCAACACCATCCACATTTGTTTTCACTATCTGCTGCAGAATACCTCGTGGAATGATTTTGGGTGGCCTTATTTTTACAATCACTCCACATAATGTCACTAAATCAATCATCGTATAAGTATTTTATATATTCAATTCAATTTTATAGTTGAGAATGACTTGGGGTAGACAGAGTAAGGTGGTTACTGAACTATCATTGTTCAAATCTTGTTTGAACACACACACAAACTATGTTTTCATGATTCTCCTTTCAGAGTAGGGAAAATCTTCAGTTGTGCTTACTATCCCCCCTGCATACACTGAATGAGCTGATTAGTTCTACTTTTAAGAGATAGCCTGTAAATGTATTTGATTACTTAGTCTTCCCTACTGCTCTTTAAAAAGCAATTAAATTAAAACACGTTGGGAGTCAGGCTGTAGCGCAGCGGGTTAAGCGCAGGTGGCGCAAAGCACAAGGACCGGCATAAGGATCCCGGTTCGAACCTCGGCTCCCCACCTGCAGGGGAGTCGCTTCACAGGCGGTGAAGCAGGTCTACAGGTGTCTGTCTTTCTCTCCTCCTCTCTGTCTTCCCCTCCTCTCTCCATTTCTCTCTGTCCTATCCAACAATGACAACAACAATAATAACTACAACAATAAAACAACAAGGGCAACAAAAGGGAAAAATAAATAAAATAAATATTTTTTAAAAAAAACACGTGTGGAAGTTGTCTTTAGCTTATCAGATACAATGATTTGAGTCCCAGTTTGCCATGCTTAATACAAAGTAGGATACATAAGGCAAATACAATGCAAACTGTGCTTCCTCGATTGTGTTCTTTGAAAATGCTCATTCTAGGGAGTTGGGCGGTAGTACAGCAGGTAAAACTCACTTGGCGCAAAGCGCAAGGAGAAGCATAAGGATCTCGATTCGAGCCCCTGGCTCCCCACCTGCAGGGGAGTCGCTTCATGAACAGTGAAGCAGGTCTGCAGGTGTCTATCTTTCTCTCCCTCTCTTGGTCTTCCCCTCCTCTTTCCATTTCTCTCTGTCCTAGCAGAAACAACAACAATAACTACAACAACAATGAAAAGCAGCAAAGGCAACAAAAGGGAAAAATAAATAAAAATATTTTAAAAAAGAAAATGCTCATTCTAAAGACACAACTAGTCTTTAGGGAAGAAACAAAATTTTCTTAACTTCTGACTCTCTAGATGTTCTGAAAGACATTCACTGATAACTGAACAATTCATGTATTACATTTCGCTAAATTTTGGAGCATTTTAAAAGGTATAATATACTGATGCTAAGTTCATATTGTTAGCTTGTACTTTAGCCCAAATGAAAAAAGCACAACAGTGGAAACAGAAGTAAAGTAAATGGGAAAATGAGTATTTATGGAAGGAGGGACAAATAATTCTTTGCTTGGTCATTTATCAGCTGAGTGAACTTGGACAAGTTAATTAACCTTTTCCCTCAACACTCAATCTAAAAATTGAGGGAAATATCAGATACAGATCCAAATGCCAAGCTTTATCAAATAAAAGAGTCAATGATGACAGCATTTTCCAAATACTGTGTGCTAAACTTACATATATTTCCTTCTTTAATTCTCTTTTAACAAAAAAGAAATATTACACTAGAAGGACTAGTCTACAAATTGATGTTGCAAGAAACACTGAGTTAGCTCAGAACATTCTGGCAATTTACAAGAATTCTGGGGAAATCAATAAATCACCTACCTCTTGACTGCTATTAAATGGAAGATTATCAAGGGTAAGATTTCTTCTAATTCAGTTTTTTAAATGATTTAATTATTATTGGATAGAGACAGTGAGAAATTGAGAGGAATTGGGGGTAAGAGAGGGAGAGCAACAGAGAGACACCTGCAACACTGCTTCTCCACTCTCAAAGCATCCCCCATGCAGGTGGGGATTGGAGGATTGAACCGGGGTCCTCATGTACTGTAATGTGTGAGTTCCACCAGCTGTGCCACCACCCAACCTCAAGATTCCTTATCATTTTTTTCAACAATCTAGTCAAAGGGCAGCAGTCTTCATTCATAGTTTACCTTCCTAAAACACACAGTGGCTTTTAATGAACTTTTATTTTAATAAATATACAATAAAATATATCTTCATAACTGTTTATATTGGTATTGTGCTGCTTTTATTTATCATGAAGTGAATACATCACAGTTGATTCCTGTTATCTTGGCAAAATGGTGAGAATTCAACATCCCATAACATTTCATTTATTTAAGATGTAGATCTCTGCCTCTTTAACAACATGATGCAAGGAGTTTAATGCATTGTCACTTCTCATTTCTCACAATAACTGTTTGCCTGCAGTGGTTCTGAAGCCATGCAGTAAAATAAATAAATAAATAAATAAATAAGTGCAAGTCCAGAGAAATAATTTCCCCTTTGTTTATGGCAGAAAATTCATTGTTCTTACAAAATTATAAATATTGTGAGATTCTTTAAATCAAGAAAAGTATTCCCCTATACCATCCTTATTCCAGAATTTTAAAGAGTAAACAATTACAAATTATTCTAGATTGCCCACTAAAGTTGACAATGATATGACATATTTCCTGCTGTTCATTCATACAACATTTTAACTTATCTAATGTTTGTAAAGTCAGCATAAGATTTAAAAATCACACTAAATCATTCTTACTTTTAAGATAACATTTTAATTTGTAATTTCAATAGCAACTTTATAAAGAAGTTTGGACTTAGATATTCAGTTTTACTAGGTGCAGGGGAAAAGCTTTCTTCCGACATCCCACTAGGTTTTTCCAGGCTAGCAAATAATCAAAGAAGCATCAGACAAATCGGTATGAAAATAAAAGAAGTTTAATAATAAGACCTATAGCCCTTGCACACCTGGAAGAAACCCAGAAAGAGTGAATAAGATCATCTCAGATCTCAGGATCACCTATGAACCTCAAATAAAAACAAAAGAAGTTTGAGAGATGGAAAAGGTCAGATGTGGGAGATTATTAGAGAAGCATGGTAAACAAAAGTATGATACACACATATATTATATATTGTATATACTACATATATGTTTTTGACAGATTTAGTATCTGCCTTGTAAACTTAAATAAAAAAGTAAAACTTTCACAGTAAAGGAGTTATCTTTGCAGAGAAAAGTTTCCCTTTGCATACGTAAATGTCTTGCCTCAAAAAAGTCAGTCTCAGCCCAGACTTCACATATACCAGGGGCTAGAACTTCCTTTAAGCACATGGCAAAGTTGAGCTATTTCATCAGCTTTGATACTTTGCTTTGATTAGGTCTTGTATACTTGATTCACTTCTCAAATGACAGTGTTCTCTTTTTAGATATCCCAATTTCTTTCTTGCTATAATTTTATCTAATTCTGCTAGATCATCCTATCACATCTCTAAAGAAACTTTCACTAATACCTATTTTATGTTTAGGATAGGTCTTTTTTTTTCTTTTTGCCTCCAGGGTTATTACTGGGGCTCAGTCCCTGCAGTATAAATCCACCGATCCTGGAGGCCATTTTTCCTCCCATTTTGTTGCCCTTGCCCTTATTGTTATTGTTGTTATCATTATTGTTGTTTTTGGTTGTTGGATAGGACAGAGAGAAATTGAGAGAGGATGGGAGACAGAGAGGAGGGAGAGAAAGATAGACACCTGCAGACCTGCTTCACCACTTGTGAAGTGACCCCCTTGCAGATGGGGAGCTGAGGGATGGAACTGGGATCCTTACACTGGTCCTTGCTCTTTGCACCAAATGCACTTAACCCACTGCATCACCACCCAGCCACCTTAGTATAGGTTTTATTTGATTTTTATATAGTTATGGGAATATGAAATTCTTTTAACTAAATTAAAAAAAAATTATTAGCAATTTATCATTGACTTACAAAATATGAGACAACAGGGGTATAATTCTACATCATTTCCACCACCAGAACTCTGAGTCCCCTTCCTTCCATTAGAAATACTTTATATATTTTAGGTGATCTTCCATTTCAGGTTAGAAAAAAGGAAACTCAGATGAGTTGAAGAGTATTGTCTCACAGTAAAAGGATTCTATGGAGCTATTGTGGGTTTCTGGAACATTCCATTATAATAGTATCACTAGAGATCCAGGTCTGCTCTTCCTTTAACTGTTAATTGGCTTCTCAGTGATGGTCAGGATGTGACTGGCATTTCCATGCCTCAACACCCAGAAAAAGAAGAAACATTTTTCCTTGCCCTTCACTCCTCACTCCCTCCCGTCCTTTTAAGCAAGGCACTGCTCATCCCTGGCATACAGGGGTGCCTGGGATTGATCCCGCATCTCCTTTTGAATGAACAGGAGAAGTTTGCAGAAGGACCTGATTTCTGCTCATGTTCTGCAGACCTTTGATACATATGCCTTTTCAAATTCATCTCTGGTAGGGCAAATTGAGTTTTGATTTTTGACAAACTAATAATGTAAGGGTATATTTTGATGAGTCAACCTCAGTGAAAAACGACAGCTTCTTTTGTGTTCTCTCTGAGTTCTTGCACATGGTAAATGGCTTTAACTTTAAAAGACATTTCAACTGTTAACTAAGCATCAACACCCACCCACTTTCTAAATAGAGGACACATAAAAAATTTTATGCACTGAATTTAATTCAAAACACATGGAAAATAGCCAAAAATACTCATTTCTGCCATCAAAATAGTATAAGTAAATAAATCTCAAAACAATAGGCCATATTTAATGGTTTCTGCTACCTACAGTATCACCTTGTCTATGTTAGAAAATATGACCCCCAGAGCTCGTTAGATTCTGGTTGGGAAGATCACAAGGTATCCATTTCCAGGAGCACTTTGAGAGAAACGGTAGCAAGGTTTTTTGTTTGGTTGTTTTCATCTGTTTGCTTACTTTTTTTGGAGGGGGGGTCAAATATTTTATATACAGATTTTTCTGGGGTTAAAGATCTGGGTGCAATTGGATGGAAATTCTAGGTTAATTTATTTTTTATTCAAATGAAATAGCATATAGGGGCCAGGTGGTGGTGCAACTAGTTGAGTGACATGTTACAATGAGAAAAAATCCTAATTCAAATCATCCCACCTGTATGGGAGAAACTTCATGAGTGATGAAGCAGTACTGCAGGTCTCTGCCTCTGTCTCTCTCTGCTTCCCCTTCTCCTCTTCCCTCTCAACTTCTCTCAGTCTTATAAAAATAAATAAATACTTTTAAACTAAATAAAATAAACCACTAATCTCCCAACAAAATAAATAATATATATGTATATATATTTTGCCTCCAGGGTTATTGCTGGGGCTCAGTGCCTGCACCATGAATCTACTGCTCCTGGAGGCCATTTCCCCCCCTTTTGTTGCCCTTGTTGTTGTAGCCTTGTTGTGGTTATTAATATTGTTGATGTTGTTCCTTGTTGGATAGGACAGAGAGAAATGGAGAAAGGAGGGGAAGACAGAGAAGGGGAGAGAAAGACACCTGCAGACCTACCTGCTTTACCGCCTGTGTAGTGACTTCCCTGCAGGTGGGGAGCCAGGGGCTCGAACCAGGATCTTTACGCTGGTCCTTGCACTCTGTGCCACATGCACTTAACCCGCTGTGCTACTGCCCAACCCCCATAATATTATATTTTTAAAACATGAGGCTGGAGAGAGTGCACAATGGTCATGCAGAAGGCTTTCATGCCTGAGGCTCCAAAGTCTCAGGCTTAGTCCCCTGCAGTACCTTAAGCCAGAGCTAAGCAGTGCTTCGGTATTTCTTTGTATCACTCTCCCTCTCTGTTCTCTTTCTTTCTCTCTCTCTCTTGTTAAAATAAAATAAATACAATATTTTAAAAGACATAAAAATTAAAAAGGAGAGAGGTATGGGGTGAAAAAAGAAAAGGAATATTTCAAAGGTCTGGAGAGGTGGACCAGTGAGTCGAACACTTTTTCTGTAAGAGAGCGGTTCTGGGTTTAATCCCTGGGAAAAGCATACGGCTACCATGAGCAGTTGTGGTGAACTCAAATCCTAGCATCACATGGAAGCACCATGGATCTCACTAGGGGAGCTCTATGGATGATGAAGCCGAGCTGTAGTATCTTTCTTTCCCCTTTCTCTCTTTCGCAAACAAATAATCAAAAATTGACAGGAGGAGACAGCCCAGCAGCAATACACACATACCCTAGGTTCATCTCTGGGTTACATATATATATATATCCCTTGCACCTTTTTATTGATTTGGTTCAGTTATATAAAAGAGGTAAAATAGTTTAACTCTGAAAAATGTGTTTGAACTAGTATTCCTTATCACAATAATACCTGGTCCAGGGGACCTAATAAGTACCTACTGGGCTGCAGACACTTTCGCAGTGTTAGGTGGAGAACTATCCCTCACATCCTTTGTTTTTTGAGGAGACAGTTTTTTGTTTTGTTTTTTTTTTTAGATAAAGTTCTGGCTCTTTTAGACTTCTCCACTGCTTAGAAATCAAACATACCTGATTTTTCTGACAAGGTGAAGCTAAGTATTTTTAGAGTAGCTGGGAGTTGAATATGAAAAGCTAATTATAAGTTGGATTAATCTATACAATGGAAAATGAACGTAAGTTAATTCTTTATTTTTCTTTTAATTATTTATTATGAGTAAGTGAGGGGTGAGGGGTGAGGGGGGACTAGAATAGTGATCAGCCTTGGCTTAATGAACCAGAGATCTCTATAGTCTCAAGCTGGTACTCTTAACAAGCTGCACTATTTCCTAGCTTGTTATTTATTTATTTTTTGGACTAGAGTTCCAGTCCTATTTTGCTATGCTTTGCTATTTTTATTTCAAATGTAAATTAACTTCATTCTACTTGTGCTTTAACATTTTAATCAGAATTCTGACATGTATAGGTTATTCAAATTCCAGGGCACACGATTTCAAGTTGCATTTCATTGTTTAGCTGTATTTGTGCTGTGTGTAGATGCCACACAAGTCATTCAGTCTCCCTCACTGGTAAGTTTTTATCTATCAAGATGTGTACACTGGATGGTCTTTCAGTTCTGAATTCTGAGATGATGACTCAGAAAATCTGGGGAAATATCAGCTTTGCTTGAACTGTATGCAGCAACGGATAAGTCCAAAAGTAAAAGGGAGCTTTGCCTCTCATTTATCTCTAAATACTAACTTGAGGAGAACTGATCTAATTCTTGTCTTTGGGAAATAAATTTGAATATAATTAATAGTCACTTCCACTGATGCTTAAAGACTTAAAGCATGCCTAGTATTAACTTCTCTGTGAACTCTTCCTGTCTTCCCAGTCAGAATTAATATTTTCAGCTTCAGGTTCCATAGCGTTGTACTTAAAGTAATTCTGCCTTTTTTTTTTTTCCACCAGTCACATACCAAGGAGATGTTCTCCAATTATGTCTTAGGTTATTACTCATATCTCTGCTCTTCTCATACATACAAAACTCAGTTTCAGGGACTTTTATGTAAATTGCAGGGCTATCCCCCTCATATCCCAACACCAGAAGCCCCAAACAGAATTTGTATTTTTCACTTTAATGCCTTTTCTTCAATAGTCCAACAAGCACAGCCATGCTTCTCATACAAAAATAAATGAGACCAATTCCCTGAATTCGTTAAGTTTCAGTCTACTCACGTAAACAGTCTCATAAACATGTCACTAAAAATGTAATACAGAAAGCTCTTAGACCATAGAATGGTGATCTTTTTTACCTTCTCAGTCCCCTGGTCAGCATTATCAGACATTGACATCATGATCGTTTTCATCACAACAGAGAGCTTGCAAACCCTCAAGGACTTGTTTATGTATTAATTCCCCTTACTTCTCCCCAAAATCAATTACCATTTTTAAAATCAAAGAAACTAAGGCACAGAGAGCTTAAGAATAATGTCAGGGAGTCAGTGGAAGCGCAGCGGGTTAAGCGCACATGGCGCAAAGCCCAAGGACCAGCGTTAAGGATCCTGGTTTGAGCCCCCAGCTCCCCACTTGCAGGGGAGTCACTTGACAAGTGGTGAAGCAGGTCTGCAGGTGTCTATCTTTCTCTCCTCCTCTCTGACTTTCCCTCTTCTCTTGATTTCACTCTGTCCTATCCAACAAGAACAGTTATGACAACAATAACAACTACAAGTGCAACAACAAGGGCAACAAAATGGGAAAAAATGGCCTCCAGGAACAGTGCTGGCAAGGAGCCCCAGCAGTAACCCTGGAGGCAAAAAAAAAAAAAATAATAATCCCTAAATACAGATTTGTTAAACAATGGAGTCTTGGGGCTAGGTAGTGATGCACATTGACTGTACATGTAACAATGAGCAGTGAAGCAAAGCAGCAGGTATCTATCTCCATCTCTCCATCTCTCTATCTCTCTCTCCATCCTCTCTCAATTTCTATCTCTATCAAATACAATAAAAATCATTTAAAAATAATAGTTTAACTATTAAAAAACCACAAAGTTTAGTTTTCCATTACTGTTAAACTACAGTTCACAGGTGGTATTTATTATAATACAGTACAAATACTATGTTTTAGAATGTTTTTTTATCATAATAGATAGTAATATAATCTACATTGTCATTCACAGCCTACACTACATATTGCTATTAGTATCTGCTTGGCATTAAAATTAAGTTTAATACAGAATTGTGAAGCAATAACAATGCATTATTTTGTTCATATTCACAAATCTGCAGGTCATGTAACTGGGTTCCTTGCTCGAGGTTTTTTTAATAAGTAAACTATTATTTTAGAAATGATTTTTATTGTACTTGATAGAAAGAAATCAAGAGGGAATGGAGAGACAGAGATAGAGACACCTGATGCAGTGTTTCACTGATCATGGATTTTTCCACCTGCATGTGAGGAATCAGGGATTTGAACTGGGTCCAGGTAGTGTTAGCTGAAGAAGCCTGTCTGAGCACAAGAACCAATTCTCTATTTTTGTTGAGCCAGGGGAGCTACATGTGCACAAATTTCACCACTCCCATGCTACTTTCTCATTCAGAAATTGAGCCAGAGCCAGAGCCAGCCTCATCAAGAGAGCTTCTTCCACCTTGTATCACCTCCCTTGGGGGGGCCAAGCCTCTAATCTGGGCAGTCTGTGTAGCAAGACACAAGCCCTACCTGGTGAGCTATTTCCCCAGTCCCATTTCTGCTTTTGCAAAAAAAAAGATTTGTTTTTATATATACTTGCAAGAGTGACCCATGGATCACTTTGGTGATTGAAGTTCCAGGGATTGAACACAGGATCTCAGTATTGACTGATCCCAAACCTTACCACTACATAACGTCCTTGAATTGCTGCCAGCCCTGCAAATAAGCCACTTAGAAAGGGGGTGCCTAGGCTGAGAGCAAGGAGGCTTGGTTCTTTTCTCTTGGACTTCTTTTTAGAGAGCTTTGAGGTGCTTCTTTACACTGTAGTTGGGTTCCTATTAAAAAGATTTCAAGAGAACCAGATAGTAATACATGCTATCTTTATGATTTAAACTTGGAAATTATACTTACTTTATTTACCTCATTAAGGCCACAGAAAAGTCTTCCCTAGTTTCTAGGAAGGGGACACAAACCCCAGATGGTGGCAGTATTAAAGAACTGAAGAAAGGTCTATGTGGAGAGCGGTTGTCTGGTTCATGTTCTCTTTCTCTCTCTTCCTCTCTCTCTCTTTCTCTCTCTTCCCTTCTCTCTCTAAAAGGAGCAAGAATACATGGAATAAGAGGTGTCACTGCTTCTCACTTTTGAGTCCAAACACAATATTTTAATTCAGTCATGCACACTGAAGTCCCATTCCACTTTGCAGTTTAACTCTTACTCCTCCCTTAAGACATGGAAATCTCCTTCTGGCATCCTTGCATATTTCTGAAAAAGTCAAAATATCCATCTCCTGTTTGTCTGCCATTAACAAAAATTCACAACCTCATGTGTGCTAGAGAAAGATGGCTTATTAAAAATGAGCATGGTAATATGCATGAAATTGCCTATTTCTTCCCAAATCGCCTCACCCCCTTGGCTCTCTTTCCCAGGCTTCTAGGTCTATTTTCAGGCAAGCCAGTCTCTTATAAATTGTCTTCTATTGCTTTTCATGCATACAGGTAGGGGTAGAAGTACCCATTTTCAGACCTGCAGTCTGGGGAGAGGCTGAGGCCCTTTGGATTTGTTCTTAATAAGTTACAGTTCAACATTATTTTGCTTGCCTGACAACAGAAAGTATCCAGTATGTGTTTTTTGAGTGAATAAGTCCATGAGCAATTACTACATCTGTTAAAAATGCCTATCTTAAAAATAAAAAGATTTATTATTAAGAGAAAAATGAGAGAACCAGGGTATAATTCTCATGCTTGAGAGTTCAATGTTTCACCTACTGTATCACCTCCTCAGCCACTATAGTATTTATCTCTTAAACTACATTTTGAACACCATCTGCTCTGAAAGGCCAATTCTGATCTCCCTGCTAGAAATAATCTCATGATCTTAGTATCAGAAGTTTTATCTGTACCGTCTAAAAAGCATGAGAACCAGCAAGTGACTTCCTAAATCCAGAAGTCAAAGTCATTCTTAGCCATGGGCTCATCAGCTAACTTCCAGATAAGCAAAGAAAGACCTCAGAACAACTTTGACATGTGCTTCTACCTTGTCCAGACAGGTAATAGTTCATGATAAAACTAAAACTGTGAGAGATGTTTCAAATAACATCCTTATGATTTCTGAGGGTTTACTCATACTCAGCCTCTGATTTTCCCTGTCTATTCATCATCTCCCATTCATCAATAATCCATGGGAAACTGCTTAGTGTTGCATTTACTAATTATTTTTCCCCATAGTCAGTTAAACTTTTTTCTTTCTTTTTCTCTTCCTTTCTTCTTTCAAACAGAAAACTGCTCCTTTCTGTTTAGCAATGGCACTAAGGACTAAGTCAAACTTCAGAATCTCAGGCATGAAAGCCTTTTGCATAACCATCATGCTATCTCCTCAGCCACTTAATGCATGCTAATTAGTCTTCATAAAATCCCTGGAGAGCATGGAATTAAATAAAACTTAATTGTAAAATTGGGACATGGAGCTATTAAGCTAAAGGACAAAAATATGGCCATGGCAACCCTCATCCTTATCAGTAACGATCTTCAATAAAAATGAGCAATGCTTCACATTTCTTGGAATAATATTTGTATCTAAATGTACTCTCCAAACACATGATTGTGGTTACAGTTTATGATAGAGCATACTTGGGAACATCAATGTAGCAGTGATTTCTAGTTCTGCCTGGCTATTTTAGTATTGTCAACCCAGCATATCCCTGAATAAAAAAACTTTGTAAAAGTCTAATTTACTGCCTCGTATACATATGCAGATAAGGGGACTTTCTGGGATAACATGGGATTTTAAAAAGTAATAGTGAGAGAGAAAGAATGGACTTAAATTCAGCTTCTCTTTAGCAGAGACTAGACCCTTACTGCAGAAAGTTAAAAAAAAAAACAGAAATTTAAGAATTGCCCTTCATTATATTACTATGATAAGGTGGTGTGGGATATGAATTCACTGAACACTATGCTGCAATTAAAAAGGATGAGAAAGTTATCATTTGAAACAAAGTGGATAGAACTGGAAGTTACTATGCTAATTAAAATAAGTAAAGAGGTAAAGGACAGCTACTGGATGGTTTTCCTCACATAGATGACTAAAGTAATTGAACTGACATATTAAAAAAAGGTAACCCAACTATTTCTAGGACTTTATGATAAAAACAGTGGAGAGGGGCTGGACACAGAACTTTGGTGGAGCATCTTGCTGACTTCTCAGCTCTGTGTGTGTGGGTACATATATTTCTGAAAACTTATAATTTTGTAAAAGATTATTAAGTCACTAATAAAACATTTTAAATAACTGGTCAAAGTGTTTTTTGTTTGTTTTGTTTGTTTTAGAGATAGAGAGGCAGAGTAAGAGTAAAGGGGCAGGGAGAGAAGGAGAGATGGGGAGAGAGAAAGAGAGAGATGGAGAGCGAGAGGAAGAAACAGAGAGAGAGAGAGAGAGAGAAAGTTTCTTTCAGTGTGGGGACCAGGATCGAACTCAGGTCAAACACTTCAAAAAGTAGCATGCTATGCAAATGTGCTACTCTACTATCCCATATGGTCAAAGTCTTGTTCAAAAAAACAAGAAAAAAGGCCAGGTGGTGGCACACCTGGTTAAGTGCACACATTACACTGTGTAAGGAACTAAGTTCAAGCCTCTGGAAGGAGAAGCTTTCCCTGCAGAAGGAAAGCTTTACAAGTGGTGAAGCAGGGTTGTAGGTGTCTCTCTGTCACTTTTCTTCTCTCTCACTCCCCTCTCAACTTTTCTTTTTAAAAAAATATTTATTTATTCCCTTTTGTTGCCCTTGTTGTTTTATTGTTGTAGTTATTATTGTTATTGATGTCATCACTGTTGGATAGGACAGAGAGAAATGGAGAGAGGAGAGGAAGACAGAGAAGGGGAAAGATAGACACCTGCAGACCTGCTTCACCACTTGTGAAGCGACTCCCCTGCAGGTGGGGAGCCGGAAGTTCAAACCTCTCTCAATTTCTTTCTGTCTCTATCCATTAGTAAATAAATAAATAAATAGAAATGCTAAATTTCAATGCAAGAGATTGCTTAAATGCATTCCATGGTATAACCTGGAGATAAAAGATATAAGACTTGTCATTTAAGAGAAAATAACAGAAAATGAAATCCTAATGTCATGCTTTCAACTCTTTACAAATCTACACATTTGGTAAAGGATTCAATACGTAGAGCGTAGGGCAAGACGGATACAATTCCACACAATTCCTACCTCCAGAGTTCTGCATTTCATCCCCTCCATTGGAAATGTCCCTATTCTTTATCCCTCCCACAAGATAGATTACCTCAATGTTTATACTTATGTAATGCATCATGAAGATATCTTCTTCAATTTCTAATGATAAAGGAAGGTGGGGGGTTGTATGGTGTGTGTGTGTGTGTGTGTGTGTGTGTGCGCGCGCGCACACACTAATATCAATAGCAGATGAAGGAAGAGAAGTCGGAATGTAGGTAATGGGTTTAATCTCTCCAAATTTTGTTCTTCTAATATGTTAGACTGGGATCTATACATGGGCTTGTTCATTCATTTATCAGTATTTCATCAGCAATTGTTATTTTTATTGCCATTTAATACCTGAGGGATGTTAAATTGAGTTTATGTAAGTAGCCTGGTAACTTTCAGCTGGTGAAGAATTGTACCTAAGTGACTCACAGTTACAACCTGCCTAATGACGATGTGATCACACCCCACCGTAGCTTCTATCTCTCTGTAAACGAAATAAAGCAAAAAGTATTTCTCAAAAAACAGATAAGAACACATAAAGTGAGGTATTTTAGAGATTGGGTTAAAATGATGGACTACTTTGAAGTAATTTGTTTATTAAAGGGGTAGAGAGCAGAGAACAAAATAAAGGAAAATCCAATGCTTAGAAGCTCTTCTAAGGCTAAAAGTTTACCTGCCTACCTGTTTCTTGAACAGTTCTCTTGGTCTTGGTTTTTGTATATATGTACGTATATGTATGTAGGGAGAAACAGAAATTGAAACCAGTATTATTTATGCTGAGGCAAAGTCGACTGACCTTTTCCTGTTTAGTTGTGTCTAACAGTGTTAACAGTCGATTACTTAATGTGAAGATAACCCACCCACATATCTGCATAATTTCCAGGATCTTCAATTTTTTTTTTTTAGTATTTTATTTACTTACTGTATAGAACAGAGAGAAACTGAGATGGAAGAGAAGTTAGAGCAGACAGAAAGGGAGACTACTGCAGCACTGCTTCACTGCTCATTAAGCTTCCACTGCAGGTGGGGACCTGCAGATGTTAGACTTCGGTCCTTGCACATAACAGCAAGTTCACTCAAACTAGTGTGCCACCACCCAGTCTCAACTTGAAATTTTCAAGAGGGAGAAGTATTATTGCTTAGTTATGACATGTAGTATTGCGGGAAATTAAACTTGGGGTCTCTGGGCTCGCAAGCATGAAAATCCTGAATTCTCAGGCTTAACTATCTTCCCCGACTTCCTCCAATGATTTTGATTCTAGGGACAATGATACATCCTTCTTCTGAGTTGATAAACTCAAGAATATTGCATCAAGTATAATTATGCTGAGGATGTTGTACCTGGTTAATGTGAATTTTGAAAATCTGTAGTGGTAGTGATTACCTCATTTCAAAAAACAGGAAACAGAACTGGAAAAAAAAATCAAAGAATACTCTAATACAGAGATTATTATTAATAAAAAAAAGATCTAGCAGGAACAGAGACTAAATATTTTTATCTACTTAGAAGTAATGATTTCCTTGTGGAGAAGGAGATAGTGTAATATTTTTTCCCCCTACTCCAGCGTTATTGCTGAGGCTACATGCCTGCACTATGAATCCACTGCTCCTGGAGGCCACTTTTTCCCATTTTGTTGCCCTTGTCATTGTTGTTATTATCGTTGTTGTTGCTGTTGTTGTTGTATAGGACAGAAAGAAATCGAGAGAGGAGGGGAAGACAGAGAGGGGGAGAGAAAGATAGACATCTGCAGACACCCTTCACCCCTTGTAAAGCAACCCCCCATGCAGATGAGGAGCCAGGGCTTCGAGCCAGGATCCTTACACTGGTCCTTGTGCTTCATGCCATGTGTGCTTAACCCAATGCGCTACCACCTGGCCCCCAGTGTAGGAATCTTAATGATGCAAATACATTTGGTATATTAAGTGTTGAATGCATATATGACCATGCATGTATGCAGTATCAAGTCTGCTGTCTATTGAAGTGAACTATTGTTTTTATCATTAGTACACTTAGTACATAACAACACTGTTAGAGCTGGGGCTATGAATCAGCTTGTCAATAACCATGTCCAGTGGAGAAGCAATGACAAAAGCTGAAGTTCTTCCATCAGTACCCCCAAAATACTTTGTTCAATACACCCACAGGGGAATAGTAGGGATGATGATAGGAAAAGATGACCAGAGAACTCTGAATCCCAATTACACCAGGACCCAAAACATTTGTCACTAGGAAACAAATTTGAAAAATACTAGATGTCTCAAGCACCGTTTAGCATATCTAAGAGAAAAGAAGGAAAGGAAGGACACCTGGAATTTGTAATAGGTGTAGGTATGATTTAGAAATGAAGTGAAAGCAGAACAGTAGAAGTGAATAAAAATTATATATATATATATGTATGTATATATATGTGTGTGTGTGATATAGAAAGATAAATACTGTGATATAGAAAGATAAATACTGATATACTGTCACCTCATATCTGTAACTACATGAGAACTATTACAGTTTCGGCTGGAGAGGTCTAGGGACACAGAATTCTGGTGGTGGGAACAGTGTGGAACTCTACCCTTAATGTCTTATAATTTTGTAAATCACTTATAAAAAATTTTAAAGAACACTGTTAGACATAACTAAACAATAACAGGTCAGTAGACTTCAACTCAGCATAAATAATACTGGTTTCAATTTCTATTCCTCCATACTATGTGTATATATATATATATATATATATATATATATACATTTTTTACAGAAGGAATCAATATTGTGAAGTTGAAGATTTAAATTTTCTAAGTAGGGGCTCATTACCTAAACAGGAAACTCTGATTTTTATGAACTTTGTTGGTCTTGAAATCCCTACTGTGTGTTCGACAGTTCATCCACATATTTTTAGGCTACATTTTAACAAAGTTCTCAAGAAACTTAACCTATAAATAAACCTTCATCTTATAAATATGTAATAAGAACAGCTTCCCACAGAGATTAATTTATAGCTGAGATATTTTCAGTGCAGAACAGATAGAGCAAAATTAATAAATAAAATTCATGTGATATGGTTTGTGAATAATGGTGACAATCAGTAAAGGAAAGTCTCGTCATGTTTAGTTTAGTAATCAAATCACAATTTTCCACAAAGTAAATGGGATATTTAGATACAATCTGTAGGCTTTACCGAGAAATAGTACCATTTAATTTGAGTGAATCTACTTAAAAAGGCACTAATATGTCGATAGTGTGTACTTTTTATTAACTGTTTATTTCTATCATTTTGTGACAGCTCAATATACATAATACCTAAAACTCTTGGTTTCTAATAATACTATTTCCTTGAAAAAATATTTTCCTTACTAGAAGAGTGCTAAATATATGCCATAGTTTCAGTTCAGTTATCGCCTCCAACTGTAAAATTTTCTTTATATTTATTTATGTATTTTATTTAGTTGTTGAATAGAGACAGCCAGAAATCGAGAGGGAAGTGGGTGACAGAGAGGGAGAGAGACAGAGAGTCACCTGCAACACTGCTCCACCACTTGCAAAGATTTCCCCCTGCAGGTGGGAACTAGGGGATTGAGCCTGGGTCCTTGCACACTGTAACATATACGCTTAACCTGGTGCACCACCACCCAGCCTCTATTTATTTATTTATTTTTGGAAACTCGATTTCTTCACCTATAATCTGAGATGCTCACAAGGGTGTCTACTCAGGATTGTTATATTACCTAGACTGTACTGAACTGGAAGATTTTTAAAATCTTTTAAATTTTTTAAACCCTTTTAAAAATTTTTTATTTCTAAAGTGGAAATATTGACAAGACTATAGGATAAGAGGGATACATTCTCACACAATTCCCACCTGAACCAGAACTCCGTATCCTATCTCTCCCCTGATAGCTTCCCTATTCTTTATCCCTCTGCGTGTATGGACCCAGGATCATTATGGGGTGCAGAAGGTGGAAGGTCTGGCTTCTGTAATTGCTTCCCTGCTGAACATGGGCGTTGGCAGGAAGATTTCTTTTTTCATGTTTGCTAACTGTTGCTGGCCATTGCCATTATGGGTTGATTTAGAGACAGAAAGAGATGGAGATACATTGCAGTCATTTCTCTAAGTGATGTACTGTTGGACTCCCATACAGCATACTATGGCCAGTGCCATAGTAAAACTCATAGAAATTCATAAAACTTATAGTTAAATTCATAGAAAAGCTAATAACTCCCCAATGAGCTATCTTGATGCCCAAAATTGGAGCTCTGATGCAGTGCAACAAATAAATACAACAGTCTCTTCATAGGAGTTTTGGACAAATGAACCTAAGAGCAGAGGCAAACCCTGTAGGCTTTTAACTTCCCATGTCTGTCTGATAAAGGTTATTCTGAAGCAGTAGGCAGGTCGAGACAGATTCATTGCTGGCAGCCCTAGACTGGGTGGAGAAGACTCCTCTCCCAGGACAGGGGTTCTACCTCCAGGCCCACAGCCTGACTCAGAACAGTAAAGACCCCATTCTCTGGACAAGCCAGGAGAGAGCACTGCTAAACATAGTGTGCTAGGCTCTTCTGCTCATATTTCTGTTAAATCCCTTTGCCTAGAATGGGAAGGAATGAGTCAAGGACTGTACGGAGGCAGATTTGCTGGGGTAAAATTCCCTTTCGGGAGGTCAGGAGTAGAAATGATACATTCTCCCTTTACCAAATTAAACTGTTTTCCCGACAAACTCAGCTAAAATGGCAGGAGGGCCTGAGCATATATTACCTTCATTACAGTCATGTGAAAAGTCATGTATGAAAAGTGAGGTTGTTGTTAGCCTCTCAGGGCTTTTTTTTTTTTCTCAGAAATAATTTGTGAGTCTGCAAGACAGCTAGCATAGGATGATGTCTACTTTTGTTATGCATGTGGCCTGGGTTGCTAATGTCCAGTCCCTACCACACTGAACTAAGCTTTGGTGCTGTGGTGTCTTTCTCTCTTTCTCTTTCCCACTTCCTCTCCCTCTCCCTCTCCCTCTCCCTCTCCCTCTCCCTCTCCCTCTACCTCTCCCTCTCCCTTGTGTGCTTTCTTTTTTTTAAATATTTATTTTATTTATTTATTCCCTTTTGTTGCCCTTGTTGTTTTATTGTTGTAGTTATTATTGTTGTTGTCGTTGTTGGATAGGACAGAGAGAAATGGAGAGAGGAGGGGAAGACAGAGAGGAGGAGAGAAAGATAGACACCTGCAGACCTGCTTCACCGCCTGTGAAGCGACTCCCCTGCAGGTGGGGAGCCGGGGTTCGAACCGGGATCCTTATGCCGGTCCTTGTGCTTTGCGCCACCTGCGCTTAACCCGCTGCGCTACAGCCCGACTCCCCCCTTGTGTGCTTTCAACTTGAAAAAGTCAGCTCAAAATAGAGGTTTGAAGTTTTTCAGATTGTTTCTACACATTTCTAGTTGATTGTTTACTTCTGATATATGCTTTCCTCATTCCTATTATACATGAGGTTCCTTTCCTAAAATCAAAGTATTGACTTCATATTAAAAGTTATACTCTTATCGATACAGTAGTTTAAAAGTTGACCCTTGATTAAAGCTTCCTTTTTGTTTTGTTTTTTGTATGAGATTTTAGGCTTTACCATCTACAATATCATTTTAAATAATATTATTGTTCATTTGAAAGAGTGAAAAAATTTTATTGTGATTTTGAATGTTCTGTGTTCAAATTATTTTGGATAAAATCACAGAAAATATCTTTCTATTTCATACATTAATTGCTTGAAGAGAACCTTCTGCTCAAACCTATTTTGAATTTACTAACTATAAAAATCCAGTACATGGTGGCTTCAAGATTTTTTTTCTTTAATTACTGACTTTCTCATTTCAAAGGGAAGAAATGGTGTAGATATTACCAAACTTAATCTTACCTATTTTGGTTTATATTGCCTTTTTCAGTAATTTCTATCTAGAAGTTGGAAATTGTAATACATACCAAAGCCCAATGGTATCTGTAGCATAGAGCAAATATTTTCATCCAATAATATCAAGATGGGAGACGTAAGAATGGGTGTTGGCACACTTGGTTAAGCACACATAATTCTAAGAGCAAGGACCCGGTTTCGAGCCCCCTGCTCCCTACCTATGGGGGGGATTACTTCACAAGTGATGAAGCAGGTCTGCAGGTATCTATGTTTATATCTCCCTCTCTATCTCCACTTCATCCCTCAATTTCTGTCTTTCCTGTCTAATAAAATGAAAAAAAATAGACACTAGGAGCAGTGGATTTATAAAGCAAGCACCATGCCCAACAATAACCCTGTAGAAAAAAAAAGTACTTTTTCCAGTTTTCTTCTTCCTCCTCCTCCCTCCTCCTCCTCCTCCTCTTATTCTACTTCCTCTTCCTCTCCTCCTTTTTTTTTTTTTTTTTTGGCACCAGGTTTATTGCTGGGGCTCAGTGCTGGCTCTACGAATCCACTGCTCACAGTGGATATTTTTTTCTTTCTATTTTTTTTTATTTGATGAGACAGGGAGAAATTGAGAAAGGAGAGAGATAAAGAAGGATAGAGAAAAATAGATACCTGAAGACTTGCTTTACCACTCATGAAGCGTTTCAACTTCAGGCAGAGAGCAGGGGCTTGAACCCAGGTCCTTGTGCATGGTGGTACATATACTTAAATGGGTACGTCACTGCCAGGCCACTTGACATTTGACTTTTCCACTCAGAAATCTATCATTTTCTTAAGGAGGTAACACTACCATAAATAACCACAGGACTCGATTCCTCAGATCAGAAACATGAATTCTTTTCTGACAGAGGGGAGGAAAAAGAATTGAAGAGCAGAATGTTCGTAAATGCAGAAAGGGGAGGGTATTTTAAGTATGGAGTCAGCATACTACAGCCTGTGAGCCATCTGATTTGTAAATAAAGTTCTACTGGGACAGACTCTTTCCTTTACATGTTATCTGGTTAGTTTTGTACTTACCACTATTGGGGTGAGTCATTTCAACAGAGGCCATACAGCCTGCAAATCCTAAAATCGTCCTTCTCTGGCCATTACAGAAAAGTTTTGTCAGTCCTTGCCCTACTATGATCCAGTTTCTATAGATATGAAAGAACAAGACATTTTGCATTGTTTGTAAGTGTGTATGTACATGGTGGAATGACACTTGTGGCTAAATGGAATTAAGAGCAGAATGGGGTTTACACCAGAGCTTAGACTCATGACTTTCATATCTGCAGCAAGCATCATGATGGATGAAGGCTGAAGTCGTCACCCTCAGGAAACCCAAGAACACAAGGCTAAACTGTTAGGAACATATTTTAGTAGCAATAAAGATTTATACATGTCTCTAGATGATGAAGCATGATCAATGCAGAAACTGAGGAAGATAAACCCAAGATCTGTGTAGGGAGTAGGTGCTACAAGAGAGGGGTGAATGAGAATCAGTGTAGTGGTGAGGAAATAGGACTTATTCAACTTTGGAACCCAAAAATTGTGTCCAGTGTCTGACACACTGAGAGTACACTGAACCACTCTCCTTGAATGAACAAAATAAGAAAGAAAATAACATCTCATTATCTCGGGTATAAGTAAGTAAGAATAACCACAGGTTGGTGTGCAGTTGGAGGTAGGAAAGGAAAGAACTTTGAGAGGATTGTGAAGAAAAAAATTCATGTCGTGCCTATAAATGTTGAAGAACCGAACACATAAAGAGTAGTGAGGGGGACTGTTTATTAACTGACTTAAAATATTAGGTGAGGAAGTAAGATGAATAGCTTTGAGAGCAGGTAGTTAGTTCAGCTTTTGTGAAATCAAGCTCTAGATAAGAGGAAAACAGGTTTAGTGGCAAAGTCCTCACAACTGCTAATGAATGACCAGAGAGTTGGAGGTCAAGTAAGTAGGCAGGAAAAGTCATTAGCGAGAAACATGCTTTGGGTAGGTGTCCTTTAAAACAAATCAGAAGATTTTCCATTGAAACTGAGTAAATACTGTCTTATAAAGCTTATAATGGGGGCCGGGCGGTGGCATGCCTGATTCAGTGCACACATTACAATGTGCAAGAACCAGGGTTTGAGTCCTGCTCCCCACCAGCAAGGGGGAAGCTTCATGAGCAGTGGAGCAAGGCTGCAGGTATCTCCCTGTCTCTCTCCCTATCTCTGCCTACCTCTCAATTTCTCCCTGTCTTTATCTGATAAATAAATAAAAAAATTATAATAAAGAAGGGGGCTGGGCAGCAGTGCACTCAGTTAAGTGCACATAGTATAAAGTTTATAATGGGGAGACTGACCCACACTGTGCTGATTACGCATGGCAAGGAAGAGTAGAAGCTGTCTGTACTGTACAACACACGCAGGCACACACTGTAGGATGGGTATGGTCACTCAAGATCAAGTATCACCTGTAATTTCTCATTAAGTTGGATTTTTTTTCCCCTCACCAGGGTTTTCACTGGGGCATCATACCTGCAGGATTTCATTGCTACAACAAACCAATATATATATATATATAATATAATATATATTAATATATATTATATATGATATATATTATATATATATTAATATATATATTAAGAAAAGGTAATGCAAAGCTTGAGGTAAAAAAGGGGGGGGGAGATGTATTGCTATGTCCATTTTTAAAGTTACCCTTCTTTTATTTTACTGATTACAATGAGAGAGTTTCATGTGAGGTGGGAGAGAGAAAGAAGCCAGTGCACAGTTAGACGGTAGCGTGGTGGGTTAAGCGCATGGGGCAAGAAGCTAGAACTCAATGTAGTACCGATGGTGCTGAGGATTGAACTGGGGACCTAAGGCATCCGAATCAAATGCTTTGTGAGTAAGCTATTACTCACAATTCCAGTCCCACGATTACCCTTACAACCAAATCATTTCATTGAGAAAATGTTGACTTATACAACTGTTGTCATCACAGGGTTTCTATTTCATATTTCCCCAAGACAGGTGTCAGCACACTTCACTCACCACCAAACAGTCATCTTCATGCACCATAAAACAGTGAGCCCCCAGCCCCCTTTCAAGATCTAGCTTCAGCCTCCCCAGCCACCCCTTTCCAAAACCTTTCTATCTGCTGAAACAGATCATAATTTAGTAACGATTCACCCTGAATTTTCCCCTGCTGCCATTCAGATAAATTACTTTGGATCAGTTCTTTGGACACTGTAATAAACTTGGCAGAGTTTTGCCTTCAGCTTAATTTTTACAACCCAGAAGTGAAAAAAAAAAAACCTACAAGCTACATAGGTTTTACACATCTACAAAGGAGTTAGCACCTGCTGAGAGAGCTAAATGACTTAAGACATCCTACTATCTGGACCAAAAGAAAAAAAAAAAGGATTTCATTGCTACCAGCAGACATTTGTTATTCTCATCATCATCATTAGAGGAGAGGGACACCAAGACACACCACAGCACCACAGCACCACCCCACAAGCTACTCCCATGCACCCATGCACGAGGCTCCAGCAGAGCAATCAAGACCCATCCCTGTTCCCTGAGCGTGGCAAAGTATGCACTATGCCGAGTGAGCTATTTTCTGGACCCCTGGCAGTTTTCTCCCTACTGGAGAGTGGTTTGTCTATTCCCACATCTTCTATCAAAAGATAAATAACACTGAGATGACTATGTATTTTGGTAAAAGAAATGCTATCTGGGACTGAAAGATGAGCTTCACCAGTTTACTAACAAACTCCTGACTCTTGTGGACTATTGATTCTGCACTCTAATCCTCTTAAAGAAAGAGACATCTATGAAATGAGTTAATAGCTGGTTCCCAGGGATTCTAACATAGGAAAGTGAACTATAAAGTGGTTCTCCTAACTTGATAAGACAAATAATTGTGATAGATAATGACCAGTAATGACACTGCAGAATATTAAGAAAAGCCTAATTCTGATGAATCTAAAGGTGGGTGATGGAAAAAATAGTCAGTAAAATATCAACTTGGTTTCAAGACACCACAACAGAGAAATGCACTGCTTCTGCCTGCCTAGCAACACTGGAGAGAACATATAAAACACACACATACACACACGCACACACACACACACACACACACACACACACTCACACGCGCGCAGTGCGCGTATGACTGGAAGCTCAATTAGAATATTTTCTGTTATATCAGAGGATTTTGCTTCAGAGAAGACTTTGTCATAAGATTCCCATTAGATTGAACCTTTGGTATCTCAGAACACAACAAGAGGATACAAATTTCCAACTGTGTATACTGCAGATTCATGCCTCAGTCAATGCAGGATGTGCAACTCAAAGTCAGTATCCCTCCCTAACCCCACCCCCACATCTGCCATTCTAACTGCTGTATTCTATTTGTTGAAATTATATCCTAGAAATATTTTAAAGAGTTTATTGTAGATTTTGAAGGAGATACTTCAACGAAGACTGCACATTTATTTTGTTAATAGTATCATGCTGTCCAATGAAGTCTACAGCAGCTAAATTATTGGTTCCTTTCCTATAAGCATCCAAGAAAGAGGTCACTACATAAGTAATTATGTTAGAAGTAGACAATATCCTGCTTGTGGAAAATCTGCATTTTTCTGTGATACCAAATTATGATTTCAACCAATTTAAAGGGAGACTACAGGCAAGGACAATGGGTTACCCACAGCCTCAATAAATAATCAGAGGAAAGGAGCATGACTTGTCTCGGTTTTATTAATACTGCTTTCTGTCTATGTAGACACTGTCTTTGAAGTGCTCAGATAATTTTTCAGACAGTATCCAATTAATCCCTAGCTATGTGGGTGGCAGCATTTCAGATTAAATTATCTTGCAGTCACTCCTTTATTAAAAAAAAAGACTCAAGCATGTGATAAAGTATCTTGTCAAAAGTGGCTTCTCAACTGAAGACATTTTGCAAAAGAAGGGTAGACAACTCCCATTTTCTCCTGGAAGTCAAATTTGTGTCCTTTCATTCACTGTTTTGAGGGATGATCATCTTAGACTACTTAAAATTAGTCTTCCAAGATTCCCAACTATCAGGAATATCTTTCACGATAAAATGAAGAATCACGGGAAATGAAGAATCAAACTGGGGATTCCAAGCAGGAGTGTGATTAAAGGAGAAGTTTAGAATTGCAATGACTTTATGACACAGAGAGCTTCTTAACAGATTCTACAGAGGAGCACTGTTCCACTGAGGCAGCATTCCAAAGACTCATCTTAGTCAGTTAATACCATCTGGTTTAATGAAAGAGCAACAAGAGGGTGAGAACACAGAACTTCGGTGGTGGGTCTAGTGTGGAATTATACCCTATAATCCTACAATCTGGTAACCCACTGTAATCACACACACACACACACACACACACACACAACAGCTAAAGAGTATAAAATATGGAACAGACACTAACAGTTGAAAGAAATACAATACTGGCTTTCTGTGAAGCATATTTTTTTCAAGTGCTTTAAGTCTCTGAAGTACTATTATGTTACCACTAGCATTCTCAAGCTCATCCCCCTTGGCCCACTTCAAATTTATTTTCAGTGAGCAATTAACCAACACAAAAAGAGCAATAATAAAATATCTCTGTTTCACACAGTGCATTTTATATGCATGATTATTAAACAGCTTGGATATTATATAGTGTCTTTTTTAAGGAGTGGGGGAAGCAGTGCCTCAGAATCATATGAATGTAAATTTTTTTCAAGACAAGAAATAAGTAAGAGATCCAGTTTCAGGAGGACAATACTTAAATACCTCTGTATATTTCTTTAGCATGTTATTCATTCACTCACATGACAAATATTTACTAAGCCTACCAAATTCCAAGCTAGGAACTGTCTGTAACAGATAACTATGGCAGATATGACACAAAACAGAAAACACAACATTGTAGCTCTGGGAATATGGCAAGCAAATAAATAATTACACTACAGTGTGACCAAAGAACTGTTCAATTCAAGGGTGTGTGTGTGTGTGTGTGTGTGTGTGTGTGTGTGTGTGTGTGTGCAGGTGTTATGCAGACCCATTAACTCGTGTCTTTGTTTTTTTTTTCTTCAAATGCTGTCTGTGGTTTTCTCCCTAAAGGAGCCAAAGTGTTTCCCATTACAGTTGCATGCTCAGGTGGACAGAGATGATAAAAATAATGGCATGCAAAGAAAAAAAGCAAAGTGACACATTCAATAGTAGTGTGAGAAAATACTGGTTCTATGAGTAAGCAGAGCAGCCCAGAAGCAGCAAGGAGTAGACCTTGGCTGTTACTGCCATTCCTGAGCAAGGACAAAAGTCCCTGTCTGAAAGAGGAGCAGAGGAAAAGATGGCATGTCTCATGGGGGAAGGGCTTCAGGGAGAACAGAAAAGGTAAAGAGAAAAATAAAAGAAGAGAGACCTTCAGAATTTTGCTTCCATGAAAAAAATTATCAGATTAGCCTTCCTAAAGCACTGTGATATGTAAGGTATAACTGTCAAAAACTATCAAGGATTCCTTCCTTCACGCCATAATTTGGTAGCAACTTCCAAAAGAAACTCGATTTCTTTGTATTTATTTATTACTGGCTAGAGACAGAGAGAAATTGAGCAGGAAGGGGAAAATAGGGGTAAGGAGAAACACCAGAAGTACTGTTTTACCTCTTGTGAGACTCCCCCCAAACCCACACGCTCCCCCCCCCCACACACACACACTGGTGGCGGCCAGGTGCCTGAATTCACACCCTTGTACACTGTAAGAAACTCTGCTTCACCAACACATACTAACACACCTATATATACAAAACTATTCTTGTATGTAGTGATTTATCTCATATTTCAGACCACGGGACACTATCTATCTTGTATCTGCTGAAATATCACCTCCCATATATTGTCTTATAGCAATCTGTCCTATTTGTATTTATTTTCATACCTGTATTTCAATAAAATACGACCAATGTTATCCAATTGAAAACTTAACAAATGTTAATGCAAATATCATACCAAAGAAATTTAAAATGGCCTTTGCTACTAATAAGATTATGTTGTAAGTCTGTGAATTTAAGGTAACGAAATGAGCAAAGGTTTTGTTTATTAAAAAATGTTACATTACAAACAATTCTAATACGTAACAATTTTAAAATGATTTATTTAAGTTTATGAGATTCCAGATACTACTATGGCATATACAGTGCTGGGGACTTGACACATTTAAGCCCTGTTGCACTACCTGCTAAGTCACCTTCCCAAGTTTCCATCATGTAAGTAGGTAAAAAAAAAAAATTCACTACCACAAAAAGGTGGCTTCTCTTTCAATCCTGACTCTCAGATAAGTAGTATTTATATGTAGATTTTAAAATCTCTTTTAACAGTTTTTATGTGTTGTTTTGAGCTAGTTCCTTTATGTAATTATTTATGTGTAAAAGTATTTGTATAACTAGATGCATATGAATTATATTTGTATGCATAAAATATCCATATATATATATATATATATATATATATATATATATATATATATATGGAAACAGACTATTCTCACTAAGTTCAACCTGATTTTTCCCACTTAAAAGTATGTCATGAGTACTGTTTCAGATCAACACACTTAGGTGTGTAACACTCTATTCATTAGCTATATTAATACCTCACTGTGCAGAAACACCATAATTTAGTAAACCATTTCATACTGATTAAATCTAGTCATTTTCTATAGTCTATTCACACAAGCCATGTTGAACCTTCAAGCATGTTGGAGTTCTGAGAACAAGTGCTGAAATTTTTGTTTTGCAATTTCGTGACTGGGTGCCCTGGTGCAAGTTACTAAACTGAGCTGTCCTGAAATACTGTTATAGTCTTCATGTTTGAAGAACTTCTTCTAAAGAAGTAGAGTCCTAAGTCAACAGTCCTTTGAAATAGGCCCTTCAGGGCAGAGAGGTGACTCACTTCATAGTAAGCTAGTCTAAGCATGCATAAAGTCCCAGGTTCAAGTCCTAGCACTATGTGGGTCTACTGACAGTGGAACAGTATTGTGGAAAATAAAATAAAATAAGAATGCTGCCCTGGAAGTGGTGGATTTTGCATGTGTGAGGTACCTGCACACACACACACACACACACACACACACACACACACACACACACACACACACGATATCCATCACCCTTTGCTTTTCAATGCATCTGATGAAAAATTTGTTGTTCTTATCTTTGCTCTCCTGTAGGTCATGTATCTTTTGTTTTGGCTGCTTTTAAAATTTTTCTTTCTGGGGGTCAGGCGGTAGCACAGAGGGTTAAGTGTACATGGCAATAAGCACAGGGACCTGCCTAAGGATGCCGGTTTGAGCTCTCGGTTTCCCACCTGAAGGGGGGTCGCTTCATGGGTGGTAAAACAAGTCTACAAGTGTCTATCTTTCTCTCCCCCTCTGTCTTTCCCTCCTCTCTCGACTTCTCTCTGTCCTATCTAACAACAACAATGACAAAAATAATAATAATGACAACAACAAGGGCAACAAAATGGGGTAAACGGCCTCCAGGAGCAGTGGATTCATAGTAGTACAGGCACCAAACCCCAAACATAACCCTCGTGGCAAAAACAAAAACAAAAAACACCTAAACACCTTCTTATTTCTGTTAACTGCAGTTGACAACTATGTATGTTAACTGAAGTTTATAGAGCAGCTGAGATAAAATAATGATTATTCAAAAAAAAAAAAAACCTTTCATGTCTGAGGATCTGAGGCAACAGGTTCAAGCCCCTGTATCACTATAAACCAGAGATGAGCAGTGCTCTGGGTGAAGTGCCTCCCCCCATTTCCTGCCTCCCTTCACCCTGCCTCTCTCACTCTCTTTCATTCTCTCTATAATTTTATCTTTAATTAAAATAGGTAAAGTATTACAAGTGGGTTATTTTGTATTCAGCCTGGCTAACTTTACTGGGTTTATTTGTAAACTGCTATCTTTGTTAAATTAGGTGGGCTGTTATCTGTTAACCCCTGCAGGGTTCAGGCAAAAATTACTAAGTCATGGGCCCCATGGAATACACCTAAAACAGAATTCCTAGCTTTTTCCAAAATGGAGATCCCGAATCTCATCTGCTATATTCTTACCTTTAAGTTCCTCATTACAATTTGTTCTGCTTTATATCTTAATGCTTTTCAGCCACCAAGTTGTAGATGATACTATGATGCCAACCTGACTTGCTTAGGCAGAAGACTTTACCAATATGTCCTATAACCTCACCTCTCTAGAGCCCTACCCCACTAGGGAAAGATAGAAACAGGCTGGGGGTATGGATTCACCAGCCAACGCCCATGTCTAGCAAGCAATTACAGAATCCAGACCTCCCACCTTCTGCACCCCATAATGATTCTGGGTCCATACTCCAGAGGGATAAAAAATAGGAAAGTTTCCAATGGAAGGGATGGGATGCGGAGCTCTGGTCATGAAATTGTGTAAATTGCGTCACTCTTATCATATGGTCTTTTTCATTATTAAATCAATTAAAAAATTCCCCTGACTCATTCTATCTTCTGTAAAGGCTATTTTCAAATTCAGTTAGTATTTCTATTTTTGCGTAGTCTCTATTGCTCTGTTGAAATTTCAGTAATTGTTTAACATTGCTTTCTAGGTCTTTTGACATTTATTGTGGTGGTTTTTTTTTTGACAGAGATATAGAGAAACTGAGAGGAAAGGGGGATAGAGGAGAGAGACATCTTCAGCCCTGCTTCACTATTTATGAAGTTTCCCCCTGCAGACTGGGACCAGGGACTTGAACTCAGATCCTTATATGTGGTAGCTTTTGTGCTCATTGGAATGAACCACCACCTGGTCCCTTCTTCTTCTAGCGTTTGCCCTTCTTCCATAGCCAGTCAACAGCATCAGGTTGAGCCTGATGTAAAGTGTCGAGACCTCCTTTGAATCTGGAGAGGTGGCAGTCGTTGACTATGTGGGTCATAGTCTGTCTGTAGCCGCAGGGGCAGTTTGGGTCGTCTCTGGCTCCCCAGCGATGGAACATAGCGGCGCACCGGCCATGGCCTGCTCGATAGCGATTGAGGAGGGCCCAATCATAACCCGTGCTAGGTCAAAGCCAGGTTGACGCTTGCAGGGGTCTGTGATGAGGTGTTTGTTCTTTACCTCAGCTGACTGCCAACTCTGTTTCCAAGAGTCTGGAACAGAGAAGTTCAGTGTAGGCGTAGGAGACCAGATTGGATGACGAGACGTCAAGTGTTGGACAGGGTGGGCGAAGATATCCGCGTATATTGGCAGGTCCCGTCGACCTGGTCCCTAAGATGATATTTTAATTCTTTAGTAGTAGTAACGCCTGTACCATTTTTGTGTCTAGTAACTTTTGTGTTTATCATAGTCAACTTTTATTGTTTCCTCATCATTCTGTTGTTTATTTTATGTTGAATATTGAATGAGAAGAATATTTAGGATGGAAGAAAGCAATATTCTTGCAGAATGCATGCATCCCCTTCTGTTAGCTGGGGATGAGTCAGCCAATGAACTTTGTTTTGGCTTTTTTTGCATTTTTGGCATAGCTAACTACTGAGAGAGCATCAGAACATCCCTTTTAGCAGAAAGTGAAAACTTAATGTCATCAAGACTTTAGACATTTAACTTTATTTATAGGCCAACCTCCACTTGATAGGAGATGCTTCTCTATCTTACTAGCCTTAGTCATTGCTCTGTCTTATTGGAGAATTCACCTCTGTTACTTAGTTTAGCACAAGTTAGGAGCTCTCTTTCAAGCTGCTGCAGCTTCACACAAGGCCTGCATGAAATAAAGGCCAGCTGAGCCTCAAAGAAATGTCTCCAGGGCTCCAGCACCTCTTTTGAGTTTTAGGCAGTTACTAAGTATGCTTAGTCTAGAATTCTTTCAAGAGTTTCTTCTGTGTCCTACCTACCTACATACCTATCTATCAGTTTTTGTCATCACTGGGACTTTACTGTTCTGGGTATACTTTTTCAGAAAGAGAGAGACACACAGAAAGACAGTTCTCCTGTTTCTCCACTGTTTTGTTATTCAATGAAGGCATTGTTTTTATTTTCACTCACTCACACACACACACACACACACACACACACACACACACACCTCACTCAGCTATGATTTATGGTGATTATTATGATTTATCTACATAAAATATTTCCTCAGATTGCCCTAAGCTTTTCTGACATGCCCTCAGCTTCTTAACTGCAAATGTAGTCACTAAAGGACCCAGAGGAAACAGTTGATAAGTAGATACAGACTCATTATGTAGCTGTAATTCTATAGAATTTTAAGCCACCAAGGAAACTTTGATACTGATATTGAAAGTTTATTAAAGACCTATCCATTTCTTCCTCCTACCCTTTGGTAGATTTTCTTTCTCTCTCATTTTTGTTTTTCTATCAGATTGAGAGAAGCTGAGAGTCTTTTTATATCAATCTTTGTGTTTTTCAGCTCATTTAATTTTGTTTCCTCAGGTTGTCTGTGAATTAAAAAAACATGATTATATAGCATATCTAGATTCTTCTTATTACTAGGATGTGAATAATACTTTCATGACTTTCTAAATCTTAAAATTATATGGCAATTCCATGAGTATGAACCAAAACTTCTCTACGTATTAATTGTTCCAACCCTCAAGACCTTCTGAGATCATTGATAATTCTGCCTCAATATTAGAGTTGAAAGCTAAGTCATAGAGATCTAATTATAATACTCAATCATCTGGGTAGCAAATGGTTGGGTCAGAATTTTAGTGTAACTAAAGGCATTTTATTTTATTTTATTTTATTTTATTTTTGTTTTATCATGGCCTAGGTTTCACCACCCTGACTCAACTTTTTCAGATAGAAAAAGTGACAGAGAGAGGCTGGGTAATGGTGCACCTACTTAAGCATATTTATTACTAAATTCAGTACTAAATCCAGGTTTGAACCCCCAATCCCCACCTGCAGGGGGACATTTCACAAGCAGTGAAGCGGGTCTGCAGGTGTCTGTCTTTATCTCTCCTTCTCTATCTCCCCCTTCCTTCACAATTTCTGTCCTATAGAAAAAAAAATGGAAAAAATGGCCACCAGGAACAGTGAATCTGTAGTATCATCAAGGAGCCCCTAAGCTACCTCTAGTGTGGTGGAAGCAGAGCTTGAACATGAGTCTTGTGTGTGACAAAGTAGGTGCACTGTTGAGGTGAGCTAGCTAGCTATCTTACCTATCCTATTTAGTAACATTTGAAGTCATACATAATCTGGTGAGATTCTGTGAGTTTGCTATGGAATTTTATTACACAAGTATTTCTCCTACTGTTTCCAAACTTGGACTATCCTCCTTTGGATAGTACAGTCTATTTATCTTCCACTTCCTTGAAAGTTTCCTATTAACTCTGTGTTTCCAAACATCCTGAGTGATCGGTAGAGAATTTATTATTTATTTTTCAGCCTAGCAATGGCACAATGTGTCTTCAATTTAGGGGAACTTCTTTTTTAAAAAAAATAACAGAAAAAAACTATTGAGGGTAATATTTGAAAATGTAATCAGTGTGCTTTTAAAATAAAAGTAAGTTTATTTTGCATAACAACTTTATTCTCTGATTAATACCTTCTAGTTCTCCCTGTCCACAGCATCTGGTGAACTCTATTTTCTGTTTGTGTGAGATAGACTATTTTAGATTTAATGCATAAACTTGAAATTTGCTAGAGATTTAAGTACTCTCAGCACAAAGGAAAAAGTAGAAGAAGAAAGGAAGTAGAGATTACAGCCATACCACCCTGAACATACCCGATCTCAGCAGATCTCAGAAGCTAAGCAGGATTGGGCCTGGTTAGTACTTAGAAGGGAGAAAGGAAGGCGAATAGTGAGATAGCTCAATGTGCCTGAACACAAAGTATGCCCACCTGAGGCCCAGGATGTCTTTGGTTCAATCCGAGCCCCACCATAAATCATAGCTGAGTGAGGTGTGTGTGTGTGTGTGTGTGTGTGTGTGTGTGTGTGTGTGTGTGTGTTAAAAAATAAAAACAAAACTTGAGACTGGGTAGTAGTGTAGCTGGTTGATCACACATGTTACCATGTGCAAGGACTCGTGTTTGAGCTCCTGCTCCCCATCTACAGGGGGGACACTTCACAAGTGTTGAAACAGGTCTGCAGGTGTGTCTCTTTCTATCTCCCTCTTACTTAATCAATTTCTCTCTGTCTTAACAAATCAAAAAAAAAAAATAGAAAAAATGTTTTAAAATAAAGGAGCCCAGAGTGCTGGATGCATAGTACTGATACCCAGCCCCAATAATAACCATGGTGGCAATAAAAACAAAGTATACATACATAAATCTAAAATAAGGATGAAGAAACCAGGAAAGTTATTTGGGAAATAACTTTATATTAATTAAATAATATGACTATTTGGGGAAAATATTAGCTTGATTAGTGATCAGTTTATAAGGTACAACATGGTTTATCATTGTTGATGTAACTATAGCAATCAATGGTTAAAATTCAATTTACTAATTCTTATTTACTTCATTCAACATACTAGTGTATATCATTCAGAGATACAAGATGGATTGTTTGCTCTAACTTAATTACTTCTTGCTCAGACTATGCTCAATTTTGTCAACTTAATTTTGCTAAGCAATTAAGGCATCCCATTTTTTTTAATTGTTTGTTGTTCTTCTCAGAACTTCCTCTTGATTGTGTATGTCTGTCTGGTACTTTGGTGCCCCGAAACAAATACAAAAGTAAAAATACAGTTTATTCTTGTTAGTAGGCAGTATCACTGGCTTTACTTGTTGTTCAAAATAGCATAGCTTATAAAAATTCTCTAGTGTCTAATTTGTTGTGCTAGATGTGCTATAATAATTTATTAATATAAAACTGTAACAACTTGTCGGCTCCCCACCTGCAGGGGACTCACTTCACAAGTGGTGAAGCAGGCCTGCAGGTATCTATCTTTCTCTCCCCCTCTGTCTTCCCCTCCGCTCTCCATTTCTCTCTGTCCTATCCAACAAGGACAACATCAATAACAACAATAACAAAATAATAAAACAAGGGTAAGAAAGGGAATAAATAAATATTAAAAAATTAACCTCTAGGAGCAGTGGGTTAATGGTGCAAGCACTAAATCCCAGCAACAACCCTGGAGGCAAATAAATAAATAAATAGATAAATAAATAAATAAAACTGTAACAACTTGTGCTCTTCAAAGTCAAAACTGGTTAAAGTGATTTTAGGTAATTTTGGAAAGTGTAAGGTTTTTGAAATTTTGTTGTTGTTGTTTGTATTAATACTTTTCCACACCTTGTTATAATCCTCCTCCTGGGTCCACTTTGCTCATGACATCCCTTCAAAGTAAGATACCTATCTTACCCCCTTCAATATCCTCCATCCCTGCACCTGTTCTAAGAGGGGAAGAGGAGGGGTTGGCACTGTGATGAGTAGGTCTTCAAAGAACCAACCTTTTCCTATTTATTTATTTATTATTGGATAGAGACCGAGGAAATTGAGAGGAGAGAGGGAGATAAAGAGGGAGAGAGACAGAGAGACACCTGCAGCCCTGCTTCACCACTTGTGAAGCTTTCCCCCTGCAGATGGGAACTAGCGGCTTGAACCTGGGTCCTTACGCAATGTAGTATGTGCGCTTAACCAGGTGTGCCACCGCCTGGCCCCAAGAACCAACATTTTTCTATTTGTGATGTTGATTTAAATGACCATTTCAACTTCTCCAATATTTTACTGCTCATATCTCTTCCATCTCAGTTGACCCCCTAACATCTTTTAATAGAAAAAAAATGCCTGGAAATAGTGAACTATCACATTAAAGTTACTGTTGTAAATGTTTATCATTTTTGAGATCCTTCAGAGCACAATCACTCACTGGGTTATCTCACATAATCTGCATTTATGCCGATTCCTTCGGGGCAATTTATATGACTAAAATGCATAAATTTTAATTATAATTTTGATAATATTTTATATAAGTGGAAGTATATATTTTAAATATAATTCTAATAAGTATTTTATATAAGAAAAGCATTTTTATATAATTGAGTCTCATAAGATTGTTTTTGCTACAAACTCTTTCATTAGCAACTTTCCAAAAGTGGATTCAATAAAAATAAAATCAAACCTTCTTATTACTCTTGCAATGAATACATGTGCTCTCTTAGCTAAGGCTTTTCCAAAGGGGGCTGAAATGAGTATTCAAACACTGACACTTTTTGGCAAGTTGTAATTCCATGACAGATAGTAATGGTGAGGATAAAAGTGTGGCAAAGTGAAAACACACACAAAAAAGAGCCATACAGTGCTGTAGTGATGGACTCCATAATGTACTGGGAACATAATATAGGTTATCTTGGGGAAACAAGACATGTAGACATGAGGGTTTAGAAAGTACCAGAAGAAAAAAAAGGAAGGGTTTCTCTTTAAGGGTGAGCAAGGCTAGTCACTCTTGCTTTCAGCTGTTTAAAATTCATGTTATAGCATTCTTTTGGGGGTGTAGAAGGTTGTAGTCTTGATTCTGTGATTGCTTTTCAACAAGACATGGGCTTTGGCAGGTTGATCAATACTCACAGTCTGTTTCTATCTTTCCCTAGTAGAATAGGGCTCTGGAGAGTTAAAGTTCTGGGACACATTGATGAGGCCATCTGCCTAGGGAAGTCAGAATGAAATCATAGTGGCATCTGCAACTTTGTGGCTGGAAGGTAGCAAGATACAAAGTAAGGCAAAACAATAAAATTGGACAAACAGGAACCAAAAAGTAGGAATAGAGCAGATTAGAATAGGGGTTTCTTTCTTTCTTTCTTTCTTTCTTTCTTTCTTTCTTTCTTTCTTTCTTTCTTTCTTTCTTTCTTTCTTCTTTTCTTCTTGCCTCCAGGGTTATTACTGGGGCTCAGTGCCTGCACTACAAATCCACTGCTCCTGGAGGCCATTTTTCCCATTTTGTTGCCCTTGTTGCCATTGTATTGTTGGACAGGACAGAGAGAAATCAAGAGAGGAGGTAAGACAGAGAGGAAGAGAGAAAGACAGACACCTTCAGACCTGCTTCATCACTTATGAAGTGACCCCCCTTCAGGTGGGGAGTCAGGGATTAGAACCTGGATCCTTACACTGGTCCTTGCGCTTTGGGCCATGTGTACTTAACCCGCTGTGCTACTGCCCAGCCCTGTAGAATAGGGATTTTAGGATGGAAATTAGTGAGGAAGTCTATTTTAGGTATATTCCTTGAAGCCTATGACTTTAGTAATTTTTGTATGAGCTTGATAGCTAACATTCAGGTAGACTAAAACATTGTCTCGGAAGAAGAGTTGAGAACAGGGGTAGAAAGCTGGAATATGGCAGAGAGTAGTTTCCAAATTTAAAGAATGTATATAAATACAATGAACTATTTACCCCAGTGATCTGACCCAGGGCCCATATATATTCACATTTAGTGCAAGAGTCTATGTAACCTCCTAGTACCTGTCAGTTTGAGCTCACAGCCTATGGTCACAGCTGGGACCATGTTAGGCTGCACTTATTTCAGGATCTATCTTCCTTGAGTGACAGAGTAGATGGACCCATTCTCCCTTCAGAGAGTGTGGCATTCCCTACCACTGCGGTTACATAGTAAGGTCAAGGTCTTGGAAAGGATCACAAGAGAGCTTCTGTTGATGTTCCTGATGGAAGTGACCAGTGAGGGTGGAAAGAGAGAGAGATTATATGTGTGGGAATTCAAGGATCCCCTGACCAGGGGCCCAGATGATGGGGTGCCCTGGTATTAGTCAAAAAGACCATCATTAAACCACCAGAATGGAAGCAATATTAGGGAAAGACGACTAGAGGGCTCTGAACCCCAAGACCCGGAAAAAGAAGAGAAAAAAAGGAATGACATTCAGAAGTAGCAATAGGGGTAGGTATGGCTTAGAAAGGAAGGAAAGGCAGGGCCATAGAAAAGAAGGTCAAAAACATATAAATATAGATAATTATGAAATCATAGACAAACCATATCTGTAACCTTGGAAGAACTACTGTAATTTCCAGAACTCTGATGGTGGGAAGGCTGTTATCTCATGATTTTTGTAAATCAACATTAAATCACTAAAAAAGTATAAATAATAGGGGACCAGGCAGTAGAGCACCTGTTTAAGTACTCACATTACAATGCACAACAACCCAAGTTCAAGCCCCTGATCCCCATGGGCAGGAGAAAAGCTTCATGAATGGTGAAGAAGAGCTTCAGGAGTCTTTCTGTTTCTCTCCCTCTCTGCCTCTCCCTCCCCTCTCAATTTTTCTCTGTCAATATCTAATAATAAATAATATTAAAAATAAATAATATAAAATGAACCATCAGTGAAATAAAAAAAAACATGTGATAGACTGTTAATGCATCCCTATTTCTGGACTTCTTACCTAGTCTCCTTGATGTCTGTTCTGGAACCCAGACTAATAAAATAAAAGATAAATAAAAGAACAAATAGCAAAAAAAAAAGTCATACTATACATTTTTGAATTCTGTGGTTTGCAAGCTGTGTTTGAATACTCCAAGAATTATATTCTCAAAGTCACAAGGTGAATTGTATCAGTGTTTTGTTGTAGGGATAATATATAGTCATTACATATTAATCATTTAAAAAATTATGAAAAGATAAAGCCATAGGAATAACAACCAATTTCCTCTGTTTGAAATTTCAAATGCTAAACAGGAAAATGGCATTGCTCCAAATATTAGAAAGTACAACCTAAAAGAGAAAATTAAAGACGTTACTGCTATTTCTAGAAGCTAAAAAAATAAAATACTTTTTAGATAGCAATTTTCATTCATATAGGATTGGCAAATATTGTTTCCATTTGCCAATAATATAATGCCAGGCATTAACTTCAACATATTTAATTTTCAAAGATAAAAAACAAACCTTAAAATAAACACATGCTGGGAGTTGGGAATATTAAGTGCACGATGGCACAAAGCACAAGGATCTGTGTAAGGTTCCCAGTTCGAGCGCCCGGCTCCCCACCTGCAGGGGAGTTGCTTCACAGATGGTGAAACAGGTCTGCAGGTGTCTTTCTTTCTCACCCCCTCTGTCTTCCCCTCCTCTTTCCACTTCTCTCTGTCCTATCTAACACCTAACTAACAAGATAACATCAATAACAACAACAATAATAACTACAACAACAACAAAAAGAAAAGCAAGGGCAACAAAAGGGAAAATAAATTTTAAAAAGTTTAAAAAATTTAAAAAATAGACACATGCTGAGTGATTACAGAAAAAAACATATTTAATTTACCACTTATGTAGTAGTAGAACTATACTCCCATGGTAAAAGCTACTGAATATTTCTCTTTATCTCCACAAGACCGAAGTTTTAGAGAACCTTTCTAATAATCTTATAATTTGGTATACTCTATTAACCTTGGCAATAAAATGAGGAAGCACAGTCACTTATTTCAGAAGTGACAACAGAGTGTTTTAGCATCATTTCTGAATCACTGAACCAAATGGACAGTTGGCATTCTGCGACAGCATCCATGAATTACTGGAGGGAGAAGGAAAGAAACTTTATGCCTTATACAAGAAGAGCAAAGCCTATTACATTACTAAGCCTAAATTTGTTTTTTTTTTTTTTTTTTTTAAGAAGGAATTATAAGGGGCCATGTGCTTTTAGCATAATCCCATCTGCTTTAGCACTCAGAATTCTTTAACACCCTCAGACTTTGAGGAGACAAATGATCACATTTTGCCATCTTTTCCTCTTGGAAAAAAGTTGGGAGGGGGGAAGGGAACTTGGTGAAGAAAATGATGAGTTCTATTTTAAGGATGACACTCTGGGAAAGAAATACAGAAAATAAAAATGACCCAACCCCCTAAATAAGAAAAGGCCATGCCACTGTTAATTCAACCCAAGATTTTAAATACCTCAGAAAAATAGGTATGTTAGTATTCTTTTTAAAATTTTTTAAAAAAATTTTTACTTATAAAAAGGACACATTGCCTAAACCATAAGATAAGAGGGATGCAATTCCACACAATTCCCACCACCAGAACTCTATATCCTATCCCCTCCCCTGAGAGCTTTCCTATTCTTTAACCCTCTGGGAGTATGGACCCAAGGTCATTGTGGGATGCAGAAGGTGGAAGGTCTGGCTTCTGTAATTGCTTCCCCATTGAACAAGGGTGTTGACAGGTCAATCTATACTCCCAGCCTGTCTCTCTTTTTCCCTAGTGGGGAAGGGCTCTGGGGAAGTGGAGCTCCAGGACACGTTGATGAGGTTGCCTGCCCAGGGAAGTCTGGTTGGCATCATGCTAACATCTGGAACCTGGTGGTTGAAAAGAGAGTTAACATACAAAACCAAACAAATTGTTGGCCAATCATGGACCTAAAGACTAGAATAGTGCAGATGAAGAGTTGGGTGGGTCCTCCATTTTGTAGATAGCTAGTAGGCATATTTTAGTTATATTTCAAAGGGCCTGTGGCTATACTAGTTTTTTTTCTTTTTCTTTTTTCTCCTGAGCTTGAAATCTGATATGCAGGTGGATCCAAGTTATTGTCTGGGGAGATGATGTCATGGCTGGAAAAAGGACCAGAAAGCTGGATCAAGGGAAGAGAGTAGCACCCTAATATGGGATAAGAGTATAAGTATTGTTGACTGTAATCGATTTGATGTGATCTGGGGCCCATATTCAGCTTAGGAGCCTATGTGACAGAGGTATGTTAGCGTTCTAACTTCATATATTTAAAAATTAAGCTAGTTAGTAAATAATAAATGTATATATATCCAATGTCACAGTAAATGTCTACCACAAACTTATTTTTTAATGTTTGTGTTTTCCTACCAATGATATAAAGGTTTTTAAGCTCAACAGCCTGTACCCACTGATCCTTCCTTGGAACCCGGTCATTAAATCTAATTAAAGAACAAATATCAACAAAAAGAGGCCAGAAAGATAGCTTGTGATAGAGCACAGGACTTATATGAGTGAACTGCCCAGTTCAGTTCTTCAGAATACCATATATGCCAGAACTAAGAGCTACATTAATAAATATTTTTAAAATAAGTAAAGTAGAAAAAGAGAACTGATTTTCAAGATGTGAATTGTGTTTGAAGTCCTTAGGGATGGAGTTTTCCATGTCACGGTTACTTTCTTAGTTGTTAAATATACCATGTTGAAGAGAAACACAAAATAACCAGAGGGAAAAAGCATGTATTTAAACACCTGTCTAAATAAACAACAAATAAGATATTACTTTTAAAACTACACTACACTTTCTCCAGGGTTATAATACCTTTGTGTGTTGATAGAAAAGGCATGGGGACATTAATCCATACACCTTACTCTCAGGTCTGCATTTACAAGTGACAGGCAAAGCTGATTGTCACCTCTTGAGCCCAGTTTACATATTTGGGTTGCACTGATAACATAATCCTCTTATGCACATTAAAGGATTTTTATGAACCCAGATCATTTCAATATACTTGTAACTTGCAATTTAAAATAATAAAGATTGCACACTTTATGAATTGTTAACAAATATTTTCTGGCAGAAAAATTCCAGTTTTGGGGTTAGAAGACTTGGCACTGTACAGTACAACTAAGCATTACCTGAATTGTAGTCACCCACTCATTGATGTAGCATAATCTATAAGCAAAATATCAATATCAAACAAAAATATCAAAGCATAGAAATAATACCTAAGCTTATACAATTCATAGTTTTATTTTGGAAGAGAAGACAAGCTCATTGTCACAAATAGTAAAGCCTGGTTGTTACAAAGGGAAGCTGTCAATTCCACACCAGTTTTCTGCTCATTTACCTGCCTCTATATATTAAAACCAACAAATAAATTAAAACTCACTTTGCCTTTATAAAGAGATACTTAAAGTCTTCACCTTGCCATTCAAGACTCTCCACTCTTAACTTATCCTCCCAAGTTTAGTTTGATTTTTTTTCTCTACATACACAGCCAAAATGAACAACTCATCTGCCCATAAATATATCTCTTCCAGATTTCTGCTTTTCCATATGCTATCACATAAGATTATAACATTCCCTCGGTAGCCTGACTTACCTCCAGAAAATCCAGAACATTGCTGTCACTCAGACACACCTCTCAATCCAGTGTCCCAAAGGCCTATTGTGGGTATTTATTGATTTGCTTACTTGATAAGACATTTTAGAAAACATAAAGTGCTCATTTCTTTTTTTTTTTTTTTGTATTATACAAACACGGGAAAAATCAGGTATCTAAAAGTGAATTGGATTGTGGAAAATAAAATTAGAGGCATGGTTTTGAATTCTATAAGGAGAACCTTTGACTCGATGCTCATTTGTTCATTCTCCAAATTTCAGAGACTTAAAACACTATAGCAGAAGCCAATTATTACCATAAGTATAGGAAGCAGAAATATCTGGGAGTTGGGCAGTAGCACAACAGGTTAAGTGCAGGTGGCACAAAGTGCAAGGACCTGCATAAGGATCCCAGTTTGAACCCCTGGCTCCCCACCTGCAGGGGAGTCACTTCACAGGTCTGCAGGAGTCTTTCTCTCCCCTTCTCTGTCTTCCCCTCCTCTCTCCATTTCTCTCTGTCCTATCCAACAATGACAACAACAACAATAATATCCACAACTACAATAAAACAACAAGAGCAATAAAGGGGGGGGATGGCTTCCAGGAGCAGTGGATTTGTGGTGCAGGCACCGAGCCCCAGCAATAACTTTGGAGGCAAAAGAGAGAGACAGAGACAGAGACAGAGACAGAGACAGAGAGAGAGAGAAATATCTGTGGCTAGGTAGTGGTAGACCCTGGAGAATGTAAACGTTACCAAGTACAAGCTCCTGTACCCACCTGCAGAGGGAAAGCATCAAAAACAGTGAAACGGTGTTGCAGGTGTCTCTCTTCCTCCTTCATTATCTCTTCCTTACCTTTCAATTTCTCTCTGTCTCAGTCAAAATCAAAACATATATGACTTCCAGGAGTGGTAGATTTATCATGCAGGCACCAAGCTCCATCGATAACCGTGGTGGCAATAAATCAATTATTTAATTAATTTGAAAAGAAAAGAAAACAAAATGATGTACCTAGGACCCAGTTTCAAGCTGGGGAAGTTCTGTTGCTGTAATGTCTTTCTCTCATGCTCTGTCTCTGAATACCTACCTCTTTCTACCTGCAAAAGTCAACCCAGAGTTGTGAATCCTTAGCTATAACAAAGCAAATCAGGTACTCATGTACATATTAGGCCTAGAAACATTCCTACAGAAATCTGGATTTGAAACTTTTCAAATAATAAAACTCTTTCATTAAAAGTTATGTGTGGGGGGTCGGGCAGTGGTGCAGCAGGTTAACTGCACGTGGCACAAAGCACAAGGACCGGCATAAGGATCCCGGTTCGAGTCCCCGGCTCCCCACCTGCAAGGGAGTCGCTTCACAGGTAGTGAAGCAGGTCTGCAGGTGTCTATCTTTCTCTCCCCATCTATGTCTTCCCCTCCTCTCTCCATTTCTCTCTGTCCTATCCAACAACGAACGACATCAACAACAACAATAATAACCACAACAAGGCTACAACAACAAGGGCAACAAAAGGGGGGAAAAATGGCCTCCAGGAGTAGTGGATTTGTGGCGCAGGCACTGAGCCCAGCAATAACTCTGGAGGCAAAAAAAAAAGTTATGTGTGTATACCATATATATATATATATATATATATATATATATATATATATATATATATATATATCATATGTATTGCATGTCACATACTACTAAAATATAAATGGTACATAAATGAAAAACTTTTAAATGTGCCACAGACTACATACCACTATACATTACAATATTTCCTGCCTTTATCCAAAGGAGTACCTGTCTTTCAAATGGTATTTTGTAAAGCACTCTTAGAAAAAGCCTATATATATCAGTATCAAAAGTCCATGTCAGCACTTTTTTAAAATAAAAGAACAAGATCACCTCACAGCAATCAGACTTTTCATATAGAGGTATAGGGCATCAAGAGTGAGTGTTGGAGGGGGGGCAAGTGGTGGCACATCTGGTTAAGTATTCACATTACAGTGTGTGAGGATCCAGGTTCAAGCCCCACTCCCTACCTGCTGAGGGAAAGTTTCACGAGTAGTGAAGTAGGGCTACAGGTATCTCTCTGTCTCTTTCCCTCTCTATCTCCCCTCTACTCTCAATTTCTCTCTGTCTCTATCCAATAATAAATAAATAAAAGTATTTTTAAAAAGGTAAAAAAAATAGTGAGTGTTGGGGGTTAGGCTGGTGACACACCTGGTTAAGCACTCATATTACAGTGCACAAGGACCCAAGTTCAAGGCCCTGATCCTCACCTACAGGGGAAAAGCAGAGATGAAGGTGTCTCTCTGTCTCTCTCCCTCTCTGTCTCTTTCCTCTGTGTCTCCCTCTCCCCTCCTAATTTCTCTCTGTCTCTATCAAGTAAATAAATAAATAAAACATTTTTTTTAAAAAAAGAGTGAGTGTTACAGGAGAAAGAAAGCAGAATTCCCCCATCTCTTAGACTGCCCATCTGCCCAGGACTATAAATTGGCAGTCATATTGTGCTGTTCAGAGAATTCAAGAGTCTACTCAGATTCCTGGGGAAAGGACGCAGCAGTCACATCTCAACAGGAAGAATGTCAAATAACCTGTGGCCTTTTTTAAACACATGACAACTAGAGACAAAGGCAAAGATGCTTATTTTGTAGCAGTTTTATGTGGCTTTGGGGATGAAAAGAGAGAACATTGCAGAGAAGAAAAATAGTACTCGAGTGGAAACAGGTTAAACGGGTTCAGGAATGGGAAGGAAAGCTCACGCAAGAAAATGTGCCGGTTGGAGACAGAGAATGTATCCCTACAAGAAGTGACGAAATAAGATACACTGGCCTTCAGACTCTAATTATAAAGACACAGAGGTGACTACAACTAAGCTTTTTTTTTTTTTTTTTTTTTACACCAGAGCACTGCTCAGATCTGTCTTATGGCAGTGTGGGGAACTGAACCTGACTTGAGAGCCTCAGGCATGAAAGTCTCTTTGCATAACCATTATGCTATATCACTACCAACAACTAAACCTTTATTTGCTGAGAAGGTACACTGTAAGAGTAATATTTGAGAAAGATGGATGGCTATTGCTGTGAGATAAATACTGGGAAAGTTCAGATTCCAAATGGAGGGGACTTCAAACCTGACATGGAATAAGAGAGCAAAGAAGCAGGGTTGTAGAAAATCAGCCAAAGAATGAGCAGGGAGGACTAAGGAAAATCCAATAGAACACAGTCATAAAAATTCTGCGAAGTGGGACAGGGCAGTGACACCCATAGTATGGTGCACATCTGACAGGGCATGAGGACTGAGGTTCAAGTGTCTGAGTGAAGTTTCATGAGCAGTTAAGCAATGCTGCAGATATATGTTTTCTTTCTCCCTCTCTATCTCCCCTCTCTCTATATATCTCCTGAATAAATTAAATAATGTTTTTAATTTGCAGGGCATACCCTTTCAGACTGCCTCAATAACAATAAAATTTATATAGGGAAATGATTCTGACTGTGGCTTAGAAATAATTCCTTTGGGAGTCGGGCAGTAGCACAGTGGGTTAAGCACACGTGGTGCAAAGCTCACGTGGTGCAAAGCTCAAGGACCGGAGTAAGAATCCCGGTTCTAGTCCCCAGCTCCCCACCTGCAGGGGAGTCACTTCACAGGCTGTGAAGCAGGTTTGCAGTTGTCTGTCTTTCTCTCCCCCTCTCTGTCTTCCTCTCCTCTCTCCATTTTTCTCTGTCCTATCTAACAACGATGCCAACAATAATAACTACAACAACAATGAAAAGCAACATTGTCTCTGTCTCTCTTCCTAACTCCTCCTCCCCTCTCACTTTCTCTTTGTCTCTATCCAATAAGTAAGAAATGGAGTCGGGCGATAGCACAGAGGGTTAAGCGCACATAGTGCGAAGCACAAGGACTGATGTAAGGATCCCAGTTCGAGCCCCGGCTCCTCACCTGCAGGGGAGTCACTTCACAGGCAGTGAAGCAAGTCTGCAGGTGTCTCTCTTTCTCTCTCCCCTTTTATCTTCCCTCCTATCTCCATTTCTCTCTGTCCTATCCAAAAATGATAACATCAATAACAACAACAATAATAACTACAACAATAAAAAACAAGGGCAACAAAAGAGAAAATAAATAAATACATTTTAAAAAAGATTATAATAATCAAAATTGGGTGATACTGAAATAAAAATAGATACATGGAACAATAGGATAGACCTGAAAGGGCAGACTGTCTATAGGGATAATACACCTATGGGCATTGACATGTGTGTGGGAGGGGACATTAAATGGAGAAAGGAGAGTCTGTTCAATACATGATGCTGGAAAAATCAGGTTGAAATGTGCAGAAGAACGAAACAGGAACACTACATGTCACAGTGTACAAGTCAACTCGAAATCAACTTAGAGCCATGGATTTTTGAAACCCTTAGCTAATGTGATGCAAGTCTTGGGGAAAAAAAAAAAACCTCTAAAAATAGCTGTCAACAAAATCTGTTATAAATTCACAAAATTATTTTAGCTTCAGCCACACTTTATATAAAGTTAGTCTAAGACTTTACTGTACATATTTTAAAGTTATCTTAAGAGTATTTCTATGTCATTTAATATCAATCATTTATTTTTGCCATCATAATCTGTCAGAAAAGTGAACTTGGAGTTAATTTATTTTTACAGATTTCCTGCAAGCAGCTGTAAAAGTGTCAATGTGCACAATGAAATACTACTTTTTACATTCCTGGGATGCATTATATTATAAAAACTAAACAAAGTGTGATCTGACACAAGGTCATAAACATAAGAAAGCTTATCTTGCTCCTACTGGTGATCATGCAGCCATGATCAACTTCCAGTTATTAGATTATAATAATCAAAATTGGGTGAATCACTTTTATTTATTTATTTTTTCTGTTTCACCAGAGTCGTGCCTAGCTCTAGATTATCATGGTGCTGGAAGCTGAACCTGGCACCTTGGAGCTTCAGGCATGAAGTATTTTTGTCTAACCACTATGCTATCTTCCCCCATTCCAGAATTACAACTTTTGAAACAAACCAAACTTGAGCAAGAAAAACTGGCTCTCATGAATAGAACTCAGTATAACTCAATGTGCATTATTTACCCAGTGATGTGTAACAAACATTGCTCCTCAAATAAAGGACCTGCAGGAAAATAAAATTAATGTATACACAGTTCATAAATTCAGTAAATGTCGCTGGATTCCCAAGTTTTCCACTTTAAACAAATTTAGCAGTTATGCACTTTATAGTTGTAAGGAAGAGGACAAAGAATATTTTATAGTTATTGACTAGTTAAATGCATGTAGGAAACCGAAATTCAACTCACAATTTAAGTAAGCCTCATTTAAATAGCAAACAAGTTTTCCACTCACTGGTGAAAAGAAATGCCATTGCATCTGGAAAGGTCCAGTGAAATTTAGTCTTCTGAACATACTACACTGGCCCTGAGGAGAACTACTTTCTAGCAGGAATTTTTTGTGTGTGTGTGTGGATATTATGTTATAGAGCGTCATAAAAGACACTGGGATGCATTGGATCGACCTTCTCGTGGTGCATCCCGTGAGTACCTATTTATTGGGGAAACTGATGATCCTTCCTAGCCGACTGAATCCACATGGATCCCAGTCACTTTCAAAGCCAGCAACAAGCAGACATCAGGCTCAACCTGATGCTGTTGACTGGCTACGGAAGAAGGGCAAACGCTAGAAGAAGAATAAAAGACACTTTAAGAAATAGCCCAGTAAATATCATGGAGGACATACAGCCACTGTATAAGGAACTATATACGTTTCTCTCACTGAACAGGAATAACTACACTTCTACAATTACTTTTTATCCTAAATATTGGTATACTTTGCTTTATAATTTCCATTTTGCATTGATTACCCAGAGGCAATAATCTTTTTGCCTCCCACTTTTTTTTTTTTTAATCAGAGCACTGCTCAGCTTATGGTGTGTGGGGGGGGAGAACCTGGGACTTTGGAGCTTCAGGAAAGATTCTATTTGCATAATCACTATGCTACCTACCCCCTCCCCAGGAGGAATTTTTTAAAGACAATATAAGATGCAACTAACCACTAGTTTCAAAATCATTTATTGTGTGCAATCACTACAAAGTTTTTTTTTCTTTTTAGTTGTCACCAGGGTTATCACTGGGTGATAGCTTGGTGCTGGCACTATGAATCCATTGCTACATTTTTTTCCCTTTTTATTCTAGTTTATTTGACAGGAAAGAGAAATTGAGCAGGGAGGTGAGAAAGAGAAAGGAAGATAGACAACTGCAGATCTGTTTGACCTCATGTGAAGTGTCTACCTCTTCCCCCTGCAGGTGGGGAGCAGGGGCTTGGGTACACCACTGCCTGCCTTCCACCCCACCCAAATTAATTCTTGGCTGGAAAAGGGTAAGTAGACATAATCTACATCCTAACGTGAAGAGGTTTCACTAGCTTTGGCCATGGACTACAAAAACACATGGGCAGCATACATGGAAATTCAGTTACTCCACAAATTTCTATTTTTCACATGAGGAACAATTTCTATTATTGACAGGAGCACACGGAATTTAAAAAGTTTTGCAAATCAATTAGTTAGAGTTCATATGATAATCTCTATTGAAGCCCCCCAGCTGAAGTTTGTAATTTCTTTTGACAAAGCATTTGGCTTCTCTCATATCCACCAAGAGCATTCTCATGGGTTGATGATTTTATCATGAGCATTTTTCACAAGACAACAAAGGTAGTATCCAGTCTTGATTAGAGAAACCACCTCTGGACTGCAGATGTCCCAGCCTCTTTCCTATGCAGCTAACATCCAGACAAATACCTCACAGATAGCATGCTTCCTTTCATTCATAAGCCTAACAGCCCTTGACACTTAGGCTTCTGTTTTCTCAGAATCCTCACTGCACTTTCTTTGCGCTATGTGTACTGAACAAAGTGCACTACATCCCCACCCCCTATTTGGGGATTTCTTTTGGGGGAAAGGAGGCTATATTTCAACTCACTGTGGTGTTTGTAGAAGGACACATTCCTTCCATCAAGCTAATCACTGTACTGCCCCACATCAGTTACAGTCCATGATCAAGCACTGACAGAATACATATTAGAACCTGTCTAGTCTTCTCAATACCATCCTCATCATTCCTACTCCCCTCTCTTTACAGGTGCACTATGGCTTGGAAGCTTTCCTATCCTTTAATTCTTCACAGGTTTCTCCTCCAATAAATCACTTGTCATCTAAATCTATTTTGGTGACCTGGTTCCAAACTGTCAGGGTCAGATTTGCTTATGAAAACAACATGTTGAAATGTTTCAGATTATTTGCAGGATCTGAAAGTGTCAGAGATAATGCACACTTGTGTCTTGTTCAGTATAGGCCACAATTTGTATGTGTGCATCCTTATGTTTTCAATGGTTAAGCCTGATCACTACTTGTGCAGTGTATCTTAGTTTATTATGGAGTAATACATATAAGCAAGCAATATCTTGCTTCAACTTGAAAAACTGTTTGCATAACAATTTTGTGCAAATTGTACAGATATGGCTTTGCCATTAAAAAATGAGAACAAGAACAGCAATACAGAAACTGGTATATATTTATATGACAACACATGCACACACACACACACACACACAGACAAGGCTTCCAGTCTGATTCTGAAATTGTTAACTTAGCTTTTACTACAACAACAAACAGGAGAGAGACAAATCCATTTCCAGATTTCATTATGAATTAGTTGCAATTTTATCATAATTAAAGATTCTACAGTAGGAATAAAATATTGCAGTTAAAAAGATTTAGTCTTTTTCACTTCTTAGAAGTAAAGCGGAAATAAACCAATCTTCATAATTAAATTACCTTCATCATAGTATATGATATGGAAGCTTCTGAGCTTTGTCTTCCTAGATTCTCACCACTCCTCCTCCCTATCATTTAATTAGAAGCAAGTCTAGATAAAGAGTTTGCTTCATCTTTTAAAAAGATGTCATTGCTTTCTAGAATAGAAATGACTTGCCTTTTAAATGTAACTGTCAGCTATTAATCTAGAGTTTTGCTACAATTTATACTCCCTTTGGGTAACAAATTTGACATATCTATTAATTTTTTGCTGATTGTTCTTACATTAATATGGTAAAATTACATCTTGGCAAAATATCTTGGCTATAGTAAAATTTGGTATTGGAAATATTGGAACCTGTTTAACAGATTAGTGGTCATTCAGGTAAAAATTCCTAAAACAGGGAATCATGTCTAAAACCTAGGCTTAATGAAATGCCTTTTAGAAATCCTAAAGTCTTTTTATCCATTCTGTTAATGATGCCATGGAAGTGTTATCAGTAACTTATCACTATAGCTATTCATAGCTTATAATAGTAGCATATTGCAATTAGCTTCGACAATGACCAGTGATTTCTGCTTCCTCAGAGAAATCCAAACCCAAGTTAAAAATAATTCAAACACATGTGTTCATGTGTCTATGCAATTATTATAAGAAGGGAATTATTCTTCCTTTACATGGTTGAAATCAGGCCAGAAGAAAGGTTATTTCAAGGAGTCAGGCAGTGGGTTAAGTGCACGTGGTGCAAAGCAAGTGTCTATCTTTTCCTGCCCCCTCTGTCTTCCCCTCCTCTCTCCATTTCTCTCTATCCTAGCCCACAACAACAACAACAACAATAAAACAAGGTAAACAAAAAGGGAATTTAAAAAATCTTTAAAAGAAAAGTTATTTTAATCACAGCAAGTGGACATCAACTTGTCTCAAAAAGTTATGGGAAATGGGTAAAAATCTTCTCTTAAAATATTTCCATAATATTTTATAGAAAATGTGCTAAAACAAGAATGTTGGGGCTGGGTGGTGGTGTGCCTTCTTAAGTGTATAGGATACCATACACAAAGACATGGGTTCACTCCCCAGCTGCAAGGAGTGTCAGGAGCAGTGAAGCAAATATTGCAGGTATCTGTCTCCTTTTGTCCCTCTCTCCCCTCCATTTCTCTGTCCAACCAAATAAAGAATAAAAGAAGGGAGGGGGGCTTCCAAGAATGATGAATTGTTTCATGTGTACTGAGCTCTAGTGATAGCCCTGTTTGCAATAAATTTTTTAAAAATGCTACTTAAGTAGTAAAAAAAACAAAACCTGTTTAAATTCCATAGTTTTAATAAATGTATCATGTTTGCCATCAGGGTTATTATTTATGGCATTCGGTGCCTATAGACGTATACCCAAACCTGTTAACATATTTTTTTGATTTTTTAATTTTTTAAATAGTCTAATGATATTTATTTATTCTATATTTATTTATTTCCCCTTTTGTTGCCCTTGTTTTTATTGTTGCTGTTGTTGTTGTTGTTGGATAGGACAGAGAGAAATGGAGAGAGGAGGGAAAGACAGAGAGGGGGAGAGAAAGACAACTGCAGACCTGCTTCACCACCTGTGAAGAGACTCCCCTGCAGGTGGGGAGCCGGGGGCTCCAACCGGGATCCTTACTCTGGTCCTTGTGCTTTGCGTGCCACGTGCGCTTAACCCACTGTGCTACCGCTCAGACCACCATATTTTTATATAGGGTGAAAGAGAGACATATGGAGAAAGTGCCAGGTGAGAGACCCGTGGCACTGTTCCATCATTCATGAAGCTTTCGCCCCCTCCAGGTGGGGACCATAGACTTTTTCAAGTCCTCACTAAGGGTAACTCTTAGTATTCTAGCAGGTGATGCACCACCCAGCTCACAATGATGTTTTAATTATTTTATCTCATTAGAGGGAGAGAAAACTGTACATCAGACAGAGAAGCAAAGAGGGCAAGAAGGTGAAGTACCACTCCAGTAAATGTTACACCAAGAAATGAAGTCCTAAACACTACCAGCGGAGGTTATTTACTCAGGTGTCACTTATTTTTAATATGATAAATAGTGGATTGTCAGAAAGTCATGACGTTATTTTTCTAGTTTCCCATGCAAAAATACAGCATGAGTTTTCTGACAACCCATACACATTCTAAATGCATTATCCAAAATGTTTCATTCAATAATTTTTTAAAAGATATCTCCTTACACCTTTGGAAAAGTCCTATGTTTTTTCTTAGTTTCTTTCTCCTTCTACTCACTAGAGCACTGCTCAGCCCTGGCTTATGGTGGTACGCTGGGGGTTGAACCTAGAACCTTTGGACTTTATATACATGTACTATGCTACCTCCCAGCCCCTCAATTTTCTTATGCCGTAGAATCTAGAAATATAAGATCAAATATTATGTGCATTATATTCATTTTGAAAACCTCATTGATGTTACACATCTAATAATAGTGCTTTATTAAATGTATATTCTTTAATTGTTCTCCATCCACTCTCTGGATGGTTTTCTACTGGGTACCAAGTTAAATTTATTAAGAATATCTTGCTGAAGTTTGCAATCCTGACTCAATAGGAATAAAATCATTAAAAATTATGCTGCTGGCACTGCTTAAAATGCTCAGCATGTGAGAATAATTTTAATCTGTATGACACTTGTGATGAAGGTGAAATTCTTAGCCCTACTACATCAGTAAAGAAATCTGTGCATTAAATTTCAAGAAAACTGTCCACAGACACCAATATCCAAGCTGAAGAGGTGGGCTCTCGAATGTGTCCTCTACATGTCATGAAAAACTAGCTTTCTACATTTTTAACTTAACCTTCTCTTTTTTTTTCTAAATCTGCATTCTTAGCAGTACTTTCAGTACTGACTTATGTAATATACAACATTAATTCTGCATAATTATGTAAGATAGATGCCTTTACTTTACTTCAAATTCAGACTGGCATAGTGTCCCCTTTTGGCTCAGTGAGTAATAGCTCAATAGATCAATAGGTTTGCAATATATAAGGCCCAAACTTAAAACCAATGCTACTGCTGGAACAGTGAGTCAATTTATGAATTCATCAGGACAACATAGCTTTTAGGTTCTCATAAATACATGATTTATTTTATAAATAATATCTCAATACTGCCCTAAGAAACCAAAATGTTTACAATCAAACATAAATTATCAACATCTCACAATACAAACTGAGTATAAAGCCAATGTGAGAATTTACATACCTGAAATACATGAGACAAATGCATCAGATAGCATAGAACTTCCATATGTTGTAAAGGAAAAAACAAAACCCTTTCTATAAAAACATGCTTACATCTATTGTCATAATTTTCCCTAAATGTGCACAGCTAAAAGAAGAATAGATACAGACTCACTTTCTGTGACCATATGTATTCTCTATACAGGTCATTGTGTGAAGAAATCCATTGTGGGGGGCCAGGTATTGGCACATCTGGTTGAGTGCACATCATAGTGTACAAGGACCCGGGTTCAAGCTCCGGGTCATAGCTTGTTGGAAAGTGTATGAAAATTACTTTATATTTTATGTATCCTCTCATTTTAAATTCACATGACGGCCTTTATAGCTACCTCCTATGCAAATCGATGCAAGCTTTATTAACAGCACTTCGGTTTTTGTCTTGTATCTTTCTTTGGTTCTTTTCAAAAGTCTCATCTAAAATACTTTTTCTTTTTAGCAAAGGTTTTGTTGGTATTACATTACTTGATATCTAAACAGAATTAAATATGCAAAAAATTATACTAGTAACGTCTTTGGGGTTTGACCAAATAAACTAAATTGAGCTGTCATAAGTCCTCTTAATTTATTTGCCCAGCAGAATTGTAAATGCAGTGAAACACAGCTTACTGTAATGTAAACAGAGTTTTCCATGTACTGCGTACCTGACAAGTTTATTTAATGTAATATATTACACTCACCCATCATTGCTACCTTTCAGTTTATACTTTTATGGTAACAAACGGTTATAATAAACACAGTCGTGTTGAAAATCAAATAGAAGGCTCAGTGTTCATCCTCTAGTTAAAAAGAATATGATATTCTTCAACTTCATACTTTGTGCTAGCAAAGTTTTTAAGTAATATGAAATTCAGTAATGTGAAACTAAAAATGCCCTTAATTCCTAATATGATCTTTGGAGAATTTTTCGTCTAAATTTGTTTACTTCTAATTCACCCTCTGGTATTCTATTCATGGTTTATAGCTGATTTGTAAATCATGTGGGTAAAAAAAAAAACTAACTGACTAAAATAACATGATATGGGCATTTTATAGTGATGATAATAATAAAAATAATTACCAATACTCTTGTTTCCTTTACAGTTATTTTGCAACAATTCCAATATAACCAAATACTCCCTCAAATAGCAGTGATTTGTTATATCTTTTCAAACTGTTTGTCAAGGAATATTTGTCAAGGAAATTATTCAATTAAATGTATGTTAAGACTGCAGCTGCTCATATTAATATGTATTTTTCCTTTTTGTTATCACTTTATTCAGAGGATGGTGATTTATAAGGTTGTTGTTGTCACAAGGGTACATTTACACATACTCTAAGTGGCAACAGATAAATAATTTAGTGAACACATGCAACTCTGTGTTAAAATTAAAAATTACTTTACTGCAACTCTGAAACTGAATGTCAATTATATAGGAATATTGCCTCTGTGTTTGAGATCCTGAGGCAGAACACAGTTTGCATGAACATGGTTTAGGAAAGACATAGTTGCTACTCGAGTATTGTATTTGGGACACTTAGCTAAATCTTTTCCTGTATTGTTTCACTTAATTCTCCAAGCTAACTTTATAAGGCACCATGTCTAGCTTAAAAGCAAGTGCACTGATGCTTAGATGGTTTGAATAATTCACCTACCACTATGTATAGTGAAATAGCAGGATTCAGACAGAAATCCAGGTCTCTCTGACCTGACTTGTTTGCTTTCCCAAGTGCCAAGCTGGATCTAGCACTGAATGATGACAATCAACCCCAGCCAAAAAAATAATGATAGTAATAATAATGAATATGGATGCCAAAAGAAAAGAATTTAACTCATAAAGTCTATTCCAGGAGGGCCTTCCAAGTACGCTGACTCAAATTTTAAGGTTTTCATTTCCTATCTGGATCGAAACTCCCCGTATTACATTATTACACATTAATAATTTATTTTTGTTTTCTTGGAATTCATTCACTTTTGAAGAATAAAAATGCATGTATTTTTTCCACTAGTACTTTCCGTTCAATCTAATTTTTCCATTTATCTCTCCAAATTCTAAGAATATTCTCAAGAACATATATAAAAAGGAACTTACTTAATTTTAATTAAGCCTCTACATCTTGTTTTTAAGTCTTTATTAAGATTCTTTAATAAAATCAGTTAATATAAAATAATTTGTACTAAGATTTGTGTTATCTATCACACAAGTAATACAAATCTTAGTACAGGAATTTGATATTCAGCATTGGGTAGTCATAAACATCTTTCTTTTAACTATAAAGAATATAGCAGTCAGGGGATGGGTGGCAGCAGCGAGTTAAATGCACATGGTGCAAAGCGCAGGACCGCATAAGGATCTGGGTTTGAGCCTCTGGCTCCCCACCTGTGTGTGTGGGGGGGTCATTTCACAAGCGGTGAAGCAGGTCTGCAGGTGTCTATCTTTCTCTCACCCTCTCTGTCTTCCCTTCCTCTCTCCATTTCTTTCTGCCCTCTCCAACAACAACAACTATACCAACAATAACAACCACAACAAGGGCAACAAAATAGGAAAAATAGGCTCCAGGAGCAGTGGATTCATAGTGCTCACACCAAGCCCCAGTGATAACACTGGAGGAAAAAAAAAGAATATGCCAGTCTTAGCTAATAAATTATTCTGAGAAATCATTAAGTGAATATTTTAAAATGTTAATCCATTTTAAGTTGGTGATGAAATTAATTATTATACTCACAAAATGTATTAGATCTAAAAAAATGCAAAATGGTAGAAAAACTGAAAAGGTTGCATGCTATAGACCTGTTACCGAAGACTTACTAAAACAAAAAATAAATACTTTCTTTTATTAATAGCCTATATTTTACAGATATGACTTTTGCATTCATTTTGCTTATTTAATCTTGCTATGTGGCATTTTCCATGCTGTTAAATAACGTGAGTTACATCCTTCTAAGCAGTCCCTTAGAATCAGCCTTTTCCTAAGCACTGCCTACTTCTATTTTTCATTGAGCTAACAATTACAATTCACTTCTAGATGGACACTTAGATAACTCCAGTTTTCTTCCATTTTCAATAGTTCTGAAATAAAAATGTGTATTACCTTCACCACAGTTAATAGCATTTCAGTACAATAGGCCATACAGATTTAGACATTCATAAATTATTTTTCAGGAAATTGTACCATTAATACAATGCACAGACTGCACTTTGGTGATTGTTGGAAAAGTCTTCTTTTGTGCCTAATACAGAAATAAAAAACTAGGTCATAATGATTAACTTATATTTGTCCAGTTAATATTTAAGTTGCAGTATTTTTTTCTTATTTAGATATTCTGACTACCCTTTCTTATTTATTTATAAAATGAAAACTATTTATTTGTAAAAAGAAAACACTGACAAGTACATAGGATAAGAGGGGTACAATTCCCACCACCAGAACTCCATATCCCATCTCCTATTCCAATAAGCCTAACCCCCCCCCTTTTTTTTTAAATTGCCACCAGGCTTATCCCTGGGATTTGGCACCTGCACAACAAATGCTACACTTCCAGAGCCTTTTTTTCCCTTTCATTTTTGAATAGATACAGAGAAAGAGAAGGTGAAGATAGAGGAGAAAGACACCTGCAGCACAGAGTCACTGCTATGAAGCTCTCTTCCTGCAGACAGGGATCAGGGGCTTGCCCTGGACCCTTGCTCATGGTAATGTGTGTGCTCTACCAGGCGCACCAACAATCCAGCTCCAACATTTTAATTATCCACAATAAGTGATTGGTCACATATATAGATAATTAGTTTCTGAAGTGACTTATATAACTTCCTAATAGCTTCATGGATATCATTATATAGTAAAGATAATTTTCATTTAGTTTAATGCAAATTATATTGTTCAATCATCTCCTAATTGGACTTCTTACTTTTTATAAAAGTTACAAGACACTAATGCGTTCAGTTCTCCTTTTTTATGATTTACCGAATAGAAACAAAGAGAAATAAGGAAGGGGAAGACAGAGATTGAGAAAGAGAAACTTGTAGTACTGCTTCACCATTCTAAGCTTTACCCTTGCAGGTAGGGACTGGGGGTTTGAACCTCATGCACTTTAACATAGGTGCTCAACCAGTTGTGCCATCACCTCATCCCTAATTCTGCTTCTCTGTGGTATTTCTTCTGTATCAAGGCTTAGAAAGTGCACACCGTTTACAATTTCTGAAAATGAACTCAATCTGTTTTTATATTTTTTCAAATATATATTTATTTATTTATTATTGAATAGAGACAGAGAAATTGAGAGAGGAGGAGGAGATAGAGAGACACCTGTAGCCCTGCTTCACAACTCATGAAGCTTTCCCCCTGCAGGTAGAGACCAAGGGCTTGAACTTGGGTCCTTGTGCACTGTAATATGAGCATTTAACCAGGTGCACCACTGCCTGGTCCCTCAATCTAATGTTTTTTCTTTTGTTAATGGATAAGCACTCTGTAGTTCCTCACTTTACTTTCTGACCACACTGTACTGTTACTCAAACAGGGTCTCTTCTTTCAGCTATAAATTTCCCAATTTCTTGTCAACAGCATTCCACATTACTAGCTATATGAATAGATAAATAGATGGAAGATAATGGTGGTACTAATAATGGCTAATGAGGGATGTGTGATGGTATACCAAGTAGAGTACACAAGTTACCATGCATGACCCAGGTTCAAGTCTCTATTCCCACCTGCAGATGGGAAAGCTTAATGAGCAATGGAGCAGTGCTGCAGGTTGGACTCTGAATCTCGCGCTCTCTCTCTCCCTCCCCCCCCCTCCCCTCTCTGTTTTCCTCTGTCCCTGGATCTTTAAAAAATAAAAAATATAGAGCCAATGGGATTGCTGGAGTCATGCAGGTACTGAGCCCCAGTGATAACCCTGGTGGTAAACTAACAATAATACCAGTTAGTGTATTTGATTCCTTATTTAGCACTGCTCTAATAATTTTTATAAATATCAGTTGTTGATGCATTAAAGTTTCTATTCTTAACTGCACTTATGTAACACTCTTGGAAAGAGTCAGAAATCTACCTTAAATAGCTTGTTTTTCTAACAAAGGGACATTACAGAATAATTGCCAAAATTCTAGACACCATCCTAAGATGATGTCTGAATTGTCTGTCAACAACTGTAAAATGAAGGTGTATGGAAACACTGATGATATCCCTGCTCTATTGTAGCTCTGGTTTTGAATCCATATTTCTTTGACACTTTGGCTCAGATTCTTCAATCTGGAAATGTATTTGTTATATAGGTGACCAATCTCTATTGCATGCTCTGTCTTTTTGCCTTCATTAGTAGAAAGAAAGCAAGAATATAATCTACTTCAGAGGGTGGTTCGGAGGAATAGCCCCCAAAAAAGCACTTAGGATAATGCCTGGCACTTGAAAAGGGCTCAGTTACTCTTTAACTTTTATCATCCACATCATTATTATTATTAAATAGGCAAGCACCACTGTACATTCATTTTTCCCTGTAACATGAGAAGTCTTTGCACTTGAAAGCTGTAGAAATTTTAGGTAAGTTTAAGAAATGATGGCACATCTGCAAGGTTCTCCAACTTTCACACATTCTTAATTAGAACTTTAGCACCATTCATTAAGATATTACCCTCAATGTAAATTGTGCCCCCCCATTGCTAACTGGTCTGTTGCACAAAAGGAAATCATCATTTATCACTCTAAACTTTGCCATCATTCCTGACGCTACTGCCAGACATGTCAGTACATTCTTGTTCTTTCATCTTCTGTCTGTGAATAATCATCAAGCAGATAATCAGTCAAATCCATCCACTTTGAAGAGGCCCTCCACTCTACTCTCTTACCTTACACCACAGCCTTAGGCCTCTGGAAAATACACAATGCTCCCTGGTCTCTTTATATTTTCCTTTTCCCCAGACATAGTATACTTCTTTGTCTAATTTATAATAGCAGTTATATCAATCAATTATTTACCTTTAAAAACTCTCTGAAGTCAGTCAAAGTGAAAACACACTTCTTAGCATAATATTCAATGTCTTTCATTATATACTTCCAATTTCAATCCCTACCTCCTCCTCATACTTGGCCTTTCTCCTTAATAAAGTTCAACCCACCAGTCATCACATCTTGCAGTGCCTCTAATGAAGACTTTTTTACTTCCTCTAAAAGAAGGTACTCCTCTTATAAATCCTCTCCCCATTTTTGGACGGGGTCATTTGTTTTCTTGTTGTTGAGTTTGGCAAGCTCTTTATGTATTTTGATTATTAAATTCTTGTCTGATGTATGGTATGTAAAGATCTTTTCCCATTCTGTGCAAGGTCTCTTTGTTTGGGTGGTAGTTTCTGTTGCTGTGCAGAAGCTTTTTAATTTGATGTAGTCCCACTGGTTTGCTTTTGATTTAGTCTTTTTTGTAATTGGATTCGTTTCATTGAAGATGCATTTAAAATTTAGATGGAAAAGACTACTGGCAATATTTTCCTCTAATTGTTTGATAGTTTCTGATCTCAAATCCAAGTCCTTGATCCATTTGGAATTTACTTTTCTGTTTAGTGAAATATACTGGTTCAGTTTCATTCTTCTGCATCTTTCATCCCAATTTTCCCAATACCATTTGTTGAAGAGACTCTCCTTTCCCCATTTAATAATCTTAGCACCTTTGTCAAAGATTAAATGTCCATAGGTGTGGGGGCTGACTTCTGGGCTTTTAATTTTATTCCACTGGCCAATGTGTCTATTTATGTTCCAATACTAAGCAATTGATTACAATGTCCCTATAGTACAATTTGAAATCTGGCAGTGTGATGCCAGTTCTGTTCTTTCTTCTCAATATTGTTTTGCAATTCTAGATCTTTTTCTGGTTCCAGATAAATTTATAGCTTTTGTTCTATTCTCCTAAAAAAAAACCTGTTAATATATGACCTCTCATTGGATGCATAGATGTTAATAATTGTTAAGTTCTCTTGGTTGACTGATTCTCTGAGCAATAAGTAATGCCATCCCTGTCTTTTATTTCTTTTAAAGCCCATTGTATCAGATCTGAGAATAGCTAGTCCTGCCCTTTTTGGAATCCATTACCTTGTATGATAGTTTTCCATCCTTTCACTTTAAGTCTGTGTTTGTCATGTTGAGTCAGATGGGATTCCTGCAGACAACATATAGTTGGTGTTTTCTGATCCACCTTTCTACTCTTTGCCTTTTAATGGGTGGATTCGGGTCATTGATACTTATTGATTATACAGGATAAAGATAAGTTAATGCAATTATTCTAAGCCTTTAGAGCTTTATGATATATGACATCTTTATAGTGATGTTGTGATGGTGAATGGAAACCTTTTGCAACTTCTTGTACTGCAGGCTTGATGGTAGTTGATTTTTTTCAACTGTTGCTTGTCTAATATTGTTTCTTATACATCTATCTAGTCTGAATGACAATTGTGCAGAATACAATAGTGTTGACTGAAAGCCTTTCACATGGAGTGCTCGATATATATATATATATATATATATATATATATATATATATATATATATATATATATATCTTGCCACTGACCTTTAGGGTTTCTGTGGAGAAATCTGTTGATAATCATATGGGTTTTCCTCTGTATGTGACTCTTAATTTTTCTCTTATATCTGTCAGAGTCCTTTTTTTATCCTTATTCCTTTTCATTTTAAGTATGATGTGTATTTAGGGTTGGGTCAATTCTGTTTGGGACTTTCTGGGCTTCTTAAACTTTTATGTCCTTTATGTTGTTTAGAGTAGGGAGGTTTCCACCTATTATGTCCTGTAGAATGCTCTTATCTTTTCTGGCAAGTCAATAAAATGTGTATTATTTCTTTTGAAGTCATCCCATGTGTTTTTCTGTCTTTATTTATTTATTTATTTTTTGCCTCCAGGGTTGTTGCTGGGGCTTGGCGCCTGCACTAAGAATACACTGCTCCTGGAGGCTATTTTTTCCTTTTTGTTACCCTTGTTGTTTATCAATGTGGTTGCTATTGCTATTGTTGTTGTTGGATAGGACAGAGAGACATCGAGAGGATGGAAAGATGGGGGGGGAGAAAAATAGACACCTGCAGACCTGCTTCACCATTTGTGAAGTGACCCCCCTGTAGGTGGAGAGCCAGGAGCTCAAACCAGGATCCTCACTCTAGTCCTTGTGCCTTGCACCATGTGCACTTAACCCACTGCTCTACTGCCTGGCCCCCATCTCTGTTTTTTTTTTTTTTTTCAGTATCTCTTAGTCTCATTTTTAGTTCACTGTTTCTCCTAGCTTATCAGAGAAAGATATGAAAAGGGTCTTACCCCATAGCCATGCCTCTGGACCAATAGCAGGGTAAATCTATGCTGAAAAATCCCAGCCAGTTCTGTGTTCCAAATGTTAATATAGAGTTTCCCTGCTACTGTTCCAGCCTCTGAGGGGCAACAGCAATAGATTCTCACAGTTGTAAATTGGTGAGTTGTAGGTGATTTTCTCCTCCCTTTAACAGTCTTTTTGTTGCTAACACTGTGACTGGAAGTTGGCAAAGCCCTGGACTGGCACTAGCTGCTCCTGAGTACAGCTTTTTAGTCCCAGGTTTCTCTGCAAGTTTGCACTCACCCATGGCTTGGCGGGTTTTTGAAGAGATCCTAGTTTTATCTTGTTGAGTTCTCAAGTGATCCTTATTGCTTTTCCTAGTTGGTCAGGAAGAGCAAAACACAGCTGCTGCCACCCCAGCAGTGTCTTTTTTTTAAAAGACAATTTGATAATTTGATGTGACCTTTGTCATTCCCAGTTCATTGTTAATTTTTTAAAGACTTTATTTATTTATTTATTAATGAGAAACATAGGAGGAGAGAGAAAGAGCCAGCCATCACTCTGGTACATGTGCTGCGAGGGACCGAACTCAGGACCCCAGATTTGGGAGTCCGATGCCCCATCCACTGTGCCACCTCCCAGACCACAGTAATTTTGTTTCTAGATTTGGTTTTCTCATAGTTATGTTGAAAAACTGATAATGAATTTCTAGTTGCAATACCACAAAAAGAGGCTTTTTTAATCTGTTAGCTTTTGTGTGTTATCTTAGTGTTCCTTAACCCAGCCTGGAACCAGCAGCCCTAGTGATTGTCCCAATTATAATTTTTTCACTTTTTCCCCTCAAGTTTAGGACTCTTCATCTGCAAATAATAACCAATAATTTTGTGAAACACTCTTCCACTTGTTCACAATCACCATCAGGAAATTTTTTTTTTTTTTACCTACTGTCCCCGTCTATCTTCAATTTATAGGTGTGTGCGTTTAACTATCAACATTAAGACTGATGAACAATCAAAAATCCATAAAAATGATGCCTGTCTTATAAAGAATAAATGCAAATTAAATCACAAAGAGGACTGAACTGTTTATGGAGAGTTTAACCATGAAGATGTTGGGACTAACGTAAAAGAAATCCAGGCAAAGATTTAAAAATTACTGAATTAGGTACAACCTGGGAGGGGTGCTGAAGAAAAATGAAGAGACTTAAGTAGAAAGCCCATATATTTATTAGAATTAATACACCTACCCTAGAAAAATTAGCTTCTACTAGTCTAGAGATCTTTCAGTGTAAACTAGTGAAGGGAGACCATTACACGCAATGCCACAGAAAAGATACCAGAGCATAATTAGTGAATATAAGAGAAATTCACAAAGATTTCCTCCTTTCAATCAAAATAAGAGTAAGTGACTATCCCTTGGCTAATTCTGACAGGCTCATGAGACAGATGAACAAGTAATGCAGTAGATAGAAAGGAACAAATAAAGCTGTGTTATCTCTGAATTGCACACACCACTCAGCTGCCCACATTAAAAATGCTAAGGGGCAAGGGCAACCTGCCCACTCCTTTTGCAATGGCCGGGTGAGAGAGGCACAGAACATACATCTGTTCACTGTGGACAAAGCAGGGTTACTTCCTCTGGCCCCTCTCCTGGAGCACTCTGGAGCAGCCATACACCTAGACCTCCAAATTCAAGTGATTGTGTCCCTGCACTCACCAGTTCAGAAGTGCCTTGATGAGCCCAAAATACTGCCTTTTAACGTATCTGGTTTCCATTGACTACCTCAGGAGAGTCCTCCAAAGTCAACTTTTAAAATATGAGGCCAAATAGATAGGCTTTCTCCCTCCTTCTCCTTTCCATGTGCCCCTGTGCGCTCAGGCGGGTATGAGTCATGCATGCATACATACAAATTTCATTTTTAAAAAATCTGCCTTAAGGGCTGGTGAAATAGCACCAGCTATTTAATGTGCTGCTTTGCTATGTGAGCAACTCAGATTTGAGCCCTACCTTCTCTCTCTCTCTCTCTCTCTCTGCCTTTTCTGTTTATCAAAAACAGAAAACATATAAACAAAAAGCATCTTATGAGTGGGAGAGACAGTATCATGGTTGTGCAAAAGGACTTTTATGCCTGAAACTTCAAATCCTAGGTTCAAACCGCTGTACCACTATAAACCATAGCTGGGCAGTGTTCCAGTCTATCAATGTATCTTTGGGTGCATTGGATCAACCTTCTCATGGTGCATCCCGTGAGTACCTATTCATTGGGAAAATTGACGATCCTTCCTAGCCGACTGAATCCACATGGATCCCAGTCACTTTCAAAGCCATTTAACTAACTACGGAAGAAGGGCAAATGCTAGAAGAAGAAGAATGTATCTTTTATCTTTCATTAAAATAAAATATTTTTTAAAAAACTGATTTATATTATTGTTTCCATAACTTTTAAAAATATTAACAAACATATATCTTTCATTTTCAAAGGACAAATGCAAACCTTCAAGTAATGCTTTACATTTAACCTTACCAGTCCAAAATACCACACTATGGAAATGTTTGGGTAGAAACGCTTTCTAAAACAAACACAGAATCATTTGACTTCAACAATCTCTCTAGGTTACTAAATAACATTACTGGTTTTCATACATTACACTACCTTATTTTTTTGTTGTATCTTATTTGCATGAAATAAATCTCAACACTAGCCTTTCAAAAGAATGAAGTAGACATACTAGCATCACATTTACATATGGGTCATTCCTCACATAATAAATCACAACCACATGATGGTAGCTAATTAGATAATATTAAACACAAATGCAACACAGATGACTAGAGAGGAAGATGCATGTATTTCAATATTTAAATATAGAATGTGAATTTTCAAACCCATCATGTGAAATCACATAAGTATAGACTGGTTGATGTAATGCCACTGAGACATAATCAATCAACAGCAAGAAGTTTCTATAATTTTCCCAGGAGATAAAAACACTGTTTATGGAATAACTGAGCAGTAACCAAACAAACCACTTCCAGATGGGACATCTAAAATATTTATTTATTTACTTATTTATTATTTGTTTATCTATTTACAAGATAGAGAATTAGATGCATGATTCCAGTAGGTATGATACTGAGTCTCAAATTTGGAATCTTAAACATGCAATTCCTGCCACCTCCCTGGCTACCCAGATAAAATTTTGAATTCACTTGCTTGTTCTTTCCTCATCCTGACCAGACCTGAGGGTAACAATCTGTAACACAGCTTAGCATGACATACTCATCTTTTATGACAATTTTCACATCCTTATTCTTCAAAGAGGTTACAGGGAATAATGAAGGAGTGTGCTGGGAGCTGAGCACTAACAGGAATCATCTTCCCTTATTCTCATCTCATAGCAGAGCCACTGAGCTTTTATAACTGGCCGCACTTAGTGTCTAGATTCTAGCAGATTCACCCTAGGTAGGCCAATTCTAGACTCAAAGGTACATGGATACTGTAAAATGTAAACAAAAATAGTTTAGGATTATTCCTGTTTATTTAATTAGCATTTCAAAATCCCTAAGGAAGAACAACATAGCCTTGTTAGCTAAATTCTTCAACTGGTACCAAGTATTGTTCTTTATTTGTGTCTCTCATAATAAGGTTAATAAGTTAATAAGGTCTCACTGACTGAATTGAATCATTATATACTCAAAATGGCCACTGACTGTCCCAGACAAAAGGTTGCAGAGCATGGGAAAACCAAGGAGACATGAGGAATTTACACTCACAGATAGTAAGTCTTTCTTTCTAACAAGCAATGGCTGACCTTGAACTTGGGATTTAAGTTGGCTTCAGCCTAAGTCCACACATGGTAACTTTCAGGGATAACATTATTTCCTTATAAGTGAAGAGGCTATTGTGTCATGTGGCTCCACTGAACCTTGTTAATTTTGTTATTTGGCATGCCTTCTTCTATCCTTGGGCATTTTAATTGCTATTTTATAGCCTTTAAAAAGCCTTTCCTTGAAAATGAAAATCAATGAAGCAAATGTGATAATCAGTGGAGGCTTGGGAGAGCAAAGACTGCTTATGATCCCTAGGAACCTTATAAATTTACTTTAAGGGGAAAATAAACAGTTGAACAGATTTATTCTTCAAATTAAGTGTACTCCTTTGTACCCTATAGCATTTTATTGGCATTGTAAGTGTCTGTAAATATCTCATGAACAAGTAAATAAATGCATTAATCTCAATAGATTTTTTTCATATGTGGGCATTATGGAGTTCATATTCTTTCATTCATATATCGTTTGTCTCAGAATAACATTTTATGTATCTGTCACTAAAGACTCAAGTCCAGTATTTCCACAGATGTTATGGTTTTCATGTTTATGTTGAAAATGCTTTACCATTAGTCCCTGAAGATTAAAAGTAACCAAGGTCTCTCCATTATTCTTCTCTCATATCCTGAAAACTGCCCTCTTACAATTAATTTACCTACTATATAAAAATCAATGCAATAGGCTAAAAAAAATCTGATAAAACTTTAATGAACTAAACTAACAATCTTTTTATTATTGTGTATATGTACATATGTGGACATGTATAGAGGGTGAAGAAACTCGGGCCAGGTGGTGACGCACCTGGTAGAGCACATATTACAGAGTGCAAGGTCCCAGATTCAAGTCCCCAGTCCCCACTTACAGGAGGAAAGCTTCAAGAGTGGTGAAGCAGAGGATAAAAAGGAAAGAGAAAAGATGGCTGATGACACTATAATTCTGTATACATATCATTTTATATTTGTCCAAATTCGCAGAATGTGGACTAAATACCAACAGTGAACTATAAGCTATATACTGGGTGATAATGATAGTATGTCAATACAGATTCATCAACTGTTATAATTGTCCAACTCTGGTGAGGAAATCTGGAAATGGGAAAGGTGTATATGTTTAGCAGCAGAGTCCACAGGAAGTCTCCACTGTGCCTTGATATTGTTATAAACAAAACTGTTCTAAAATATAAAAAATATATAAATATAAATATATATTTAATAAATATAAAAATATAAAATCAAGTATAACGCCTAAGCAGTTACCTGTGGTGACCCCAACAGGAGTTTGGGACAATTAGCATACGAATGACCTCACCCTCAGAAGGTGCTTCAGAGAAGGGAATGTATAAAAGCAAGGGACTTTGAGCACATGAGCCTCTTTGGCTGCTGCTTCTTCTCCTGGTCAGAAGTTTCTTCTAGTCAGGTGTGCCAAGGCTACTTCTCCTGGGAACTGAACACGTGTGACTCTGCTAGCCGGTAAACTTTTAGACCCCTCTACAGCCATGAGCAACCTTTACCAGAGCTTATAATTGTTTACCTTATGGAACTAAACTTTTGATAACTATGCCTAGACTTTATGGACCTAGCTTACTCTTAATCCTTGATGATAAGTGCTTAATTTGCCTTTTACCTGTTTCACCCTAATAAACCTTGTATTGTATAAACCAGTTCTCAGCTCCTGTTGTAATTCCTTCTATGTGCGCTGCAAGCAGCCCCAACCCCCAGGTCCCTTATTAAGTTAATTTACAACAGTTACCTATCAATATCTTCATAAATTTAGCTGAATTCTACTGACCACCTTCACTAATGAATGGAAAAATAACTGGTGGCCACACTAAAACTGTATCTACTGTTAACTTATAAGTGTTGAACCTTGATTGGGCAGACGCATGGTACTAGTTGGTGACAACATTATGAAACTATTTACATTTGAGGCTTTTCCTAATTTAGAACCAAAAGTGAAAATTTCAAAACTGTGTAAAGACTTCACCTACTTGTATACAGAGTAAAATATTACAAGGGATTTCTAGGTACTTACTTACACAGTCAAATGACTTTATGTAATTTAAGCATGTATCTCACTCAGCTTAAGCAAACATTTAATGAGTTTCAGTTTAAGGATGACAGAACCCATGAGTAGGTGGTGTGAGAAAACCTAAGAGAATGACTATTGAGGAGATAGTGGAGAAAAACTTCGTGATGATGAAGATGGGCAGGCGGGGGAAAAATAGCATAAGGAAAATAATTAAATGCAAAGAGAAGAAAAATTCGATCAGACTAACCAAATAAAATCACCAGATATGAAAAATCAACACATTGTCAGAAATGTAAAAGAGCAAATCAAAGAAGATATGTGGCATATTCTTAAGCTCCGCAGTGTAAGATGCTGGGGCAAGAGTTAAATACATAAAACAAGTTTTGGTTGACAACAATTGTATCCTGGTTTCCCAGCATATGTTACATTCAGTATCATTAGCAGATTCTGGCTAGCCTTTGTGATCCAAAGTACTCTAGCAAATCCTAATTAGAAAGAAAGAAATCACTGATAATTACCCTAAAAAGCATATTAAAACTGCACTAGTTGGAGTCAGTTCATTAAAATAAGTATTTGTCATGTTTGTACTGAAGGCTAACAGATTTCAAGTCACTGTGTTAATCCCCCCTCACGCTCTTTGAACACCCACAATTTGGATTACATAAGGTTAAAGGTAAAATCCATTAAATTTACTTAGCTTAGAGAGTTGTTAGATTTGAAGAATGTTAAAGAAATTAAACTTGTATATTCTTTGGAAGACAAGCCTAGGACATAGTCATATCAATGTGTCTTAAGCTGCATGAAAACTCACACCAAGATTTTTGCTTTGGGACCTAATAATTGATCTCAGGAAATTTTAAAAGTTTTCTTAAAGTCACCTTCAATTTAATGAAGAAAATTCTGGGTACAAAAACATTACCCTATGTGTATGTACTGGCTGGAGGGAAAAAAAATCAAACAGTCAGTAATAGGGGAAACAGGTAAGAAGACAATTTTGTAATTGCTGGATAGGCTATTATCCAGTCACAAAAACTGATGATTATAAAATAAAAGAAAAACTACCCAACATTTTACATTTAAAAAGAAGCATTATATATAATTAGAATATAGAAATAAAATATAATAGAGTATAATAATCTTAAAAGAAATTTTTACCAAATTCATATAAGCCATGAATGAATACAGCTTTATTTGCATGCCAAGTAAGATGTTTGCAGCTTTATGATTAATGAAGTCATATTTTGTAATGTAAAATAATAATGTAGAAATGAAGAGGGAAATTCACTTTTGTCAATTCTTTGGTTAGATTTCAAAGACTGTGAGTTAGAAACATTCCTTGCAGTTCAGGGGGTAGAGTATAGAATTTCTAAGTTCAATACCTTCACCACATACTACAGAGTGATGTTCTGATTTTCTTTTTCATTACATATATATATAAATTTTCTCCATTATGTACTCTTATGAGTACATTTTATTGCACCTCCAACTTATTCAAAAATATTTATGGAGTGTTTTCTAAACACTGATCAGATCTCCCTATATGCATTTCAGTGGTCCTTGGAAGTGCTAGTTTTCTGATGTTACCTGCCAAATATAAATACTTTATCCTTTAAAACAGCCCAAGCAAATGATTCCTGTCTCCTATTCAATTCACAATCAGGTCATCTTGTGTATTCTAAAATACCTACTTAAGTTGTGTCAGACAAAGATTACTGCTGTTAATCATTTGTGCAAAACAACCCACCTGTTTCTGAAATAGAAAATACTGAACTTGTGCTCTTGTGTCTGCGATACAAGACACTTCAAAAAGGCAAAAGCTACTTCTTTCTTGCTGCCATTGCCTTCCTTTCTTAGACAATACTGTAGTAGATGATTTTGCCTGAGTCTGACAGCTAACATGCAGGTGGGCTAAAAGTATTGTCTGGGGAGATGGTAGCAGAGGTGGAAATAGGACTAGAAAGCTGGATCAGGGCAGAGAGTAGTTCCCAATATGAGAAAAAAGTATATAATAACAATAACTGGAGACCCCATTGATCTGATATATTCTTATCTTTAGGTTCCTGTTTATTAAAAAAAAATTCTGCTTTACATCTTAATGCTTTTCAGCCACCAAGCTGCAGCTGCTATCATGACACCAAGCTAATTAACATCCCTAGGCAGATGATCTCACCAATGTTATCTTGGAACCCCAGAGCCCTGCCCCACTAGGGAAAGACAGAGACAGGTTGAGAGTATGGATCAACCTGCCAATGCCCATGTCCAGCAGAGAAGCAATTAAGAAGCCAGACTGCCCAGCTCCTGCACCCCATAACGATCCTGGGTCCATATTCCCAGAGTGATAAAGAATAAGGAAATGACCTAGGGTCCATACTCCCAGAGGGTTAAAGAATAGGAAAGCTATCAGGGTAGGGAATGGGATACAGAGTTCTGGTAGTGGGAACTGTGTGGAGTTACACCCATCTTATCCTATGGTTTAGTCAATGTTTCCTTTTTATAAATAAAAAATTAAAAAAAAAACAGTAAGGAAACTTCCAATGGAGGGGATGGGATAAGGAACTCTGGTGGTGGGAATTGTATGGAATTGTACCCCTTTTATCCTACAGTCTTGTCAACCATTATTAAGTCGATTCAAAAAATCTGAGGATTACTCATCTTCCTTCACTAACTTTTCCTTGCAGAGTCAAAACAGAGATGAGACAGGAGATACAGGAGAGTGGAACCATCCATAATAAATAATGGACAACTCTTTACCCCTTTTCTTTATTCCACACAAGAATAATGACATAGACTTACAGATCCATTCCTGTGGCTACCAAAAATTTGATAACTGCCAATCACTATATGCAATAAAATAAATAAAGCAACCTAAATCACTAATTGTTGGACACTTCTTGGGATTTTAATAGAATTTTTATTTGTATGTAATGTTGACTGTTCTCATAACATTCTCTTTCCTTTTGGCAAAACTGCTTACTCTTGATGACCTTCTATTCTTTCTGGAAGCCATTCTCTCTCCTCCTTGTGCTTGATTCTTTAATATCGTTCAGTGTTGGTACCTCTCAAGGTTCCTCCCTATCTCAGTCACTCAGGATAATCTCATTGGTTGCTTTCCATTTATTATCCCAAGTCTACTACCACAGTATTTCTTTTTTCTATGCCCTACTCTCTGGCCCAGAAAATATGACCTCCATTTGGGTTTCTAGTTATGCTTTTACATTTTGCTTTCAGGATGAATTTACCCATCAGGAAGTCAAAGGTCAGCAAATGAGAAATAAGGAAGGTCATAGTATGTATTTTTTGATTCTTGGCCTGTAGGTGACGGACTGGCAGTAGCTAAATCCAATATGGAAACTACATCTACAGATTAAGCTTCTGTCTGTCCAACTTCTGTTAAATATACCTTCCATTTAACTGTTCAGGTCCAAGAGTGGTGATGGTTCCCAGCTGTTGATAGTCCCAGTGTGTTTCATCAACTCAGTGTTTCCTTAATGCTTCAGATAACCTTTATGAATAGACTTGTCATCAAATTCTCCTTAATTACTCTCATTGAGTGTGACATCTGTTTCCTGTCGGGATCCTGACTAATACTCCATCTTATTCTCACTCAGCTTTAATGACCACCACGTGGTAATGACTTGAAATCACTATCTCCCAGTCTCTTTCCAATTTCCACATACATTAATTCAAAACTTCCTTAAAATTCTGAAATGACTTTAAATTTGCAAGCTCCAAATTAAACCCAACTTTTCCATCCACCTCTGCCTACTCTACCCACAGCTCCCTTAGACCCATTTCTTTGCCTGTATTCTCATTTTAGAGATAGACAACTCTCCACCCACATGTACAATCTTGAAAATTGGCAATTATCCTCCACTTCCCATTCTTTCTCTCCTGTCACTAAGTAATCTTAGTTTTATCTCCTATATAGTTCTTAAACCCATTTCCTCCCCTCTATCTGCACAGGTTCAGCTTTACATCAGAAAGCATCCTCATGGTACTGTACAAAAATCCCTATTGTCTTTCATGATCTATGTTGTGATACATTTGAGCAAAGAAACACCACCCTGCTATATGCAACAGTAAGTGCATTGATTGAATGAGTGAATTTTACTTTTCATTGTAGCAGTCTTACAAATAGTTCCAAATGACTTCAATCTGCACATACTAAAAATTAATTTTATCTATTACTCTTCATTTTTATTCAAAATTTTATCCACATTATACTAGATAATTTTGATCCAGTGTGCTAAAAAGTAATTAACAAGCAATTTCCTGATGAAAAAAAAAAGGTTTATAATACCTGCCAACTTTCATGGTGAAAATATGGCATCATATCCATGGTCATTTCTTTTTATAAATAAGACTTCATTTGTGTGGGGGTGGGGTGGGGGGAGAGATGGAAAAAGTGAGAGAGCAATCAGAGCAATGCTCTGGCATTGCATGATGCTTGGGATTGAACTCGCTATCTCTAAGACCTCAGCCTTGAATATCTGGTGCAAAACCTGCATTATCACCCCAACCCATAACTGCCATTTTCAATCTACCAAGGTAACATCATTCAGTAAGAAATATGTGAAAAGATGAATAGTTAGCCTTTTAGAATTGGGCAAGGCCAGCTCCGGCATTACTAAACAAAGATTTGTCACAAAGGAGGTAAGATTGCCTAAACTACATAGATTTCCGAAAAAGAAAAAAAAAACATTATGAGTAATGGTGTATTTTTCTACATTAAAAATAATAGGCATTTCTAGACATCTACCAAATTATAATAATACATAAAACTAAAGATATATTTTGAAACAATTTAATTTTGTTCCATGAAAAGACTCTCAACTTTGTTTCATTTAATTTACTTAACTCAGCTAAATAGTCCTTTAACATGTGCCTGTATTTTTATGGCTCTCTGGTCTAGTGGAAGGAACCAAATATGAGAATGTTCGAAAACTACTGATAAAGTGTAATGTCTTAATGTTTGAGAGCTGTACTGCATCTTGGTAAATGGTGGGTAAATACTAAAAAATGCTTTTGTGCTTTGGTTGTGAGATGTATTTATTTTCATAAAGAAAAAAAATACTTCTCATTCCTGGAATATGGGGACTGAACCCGAGACCAAAAGCCTCTCATGCCTGAAGCTCCTAAGTCTCAGGTTTTCTCTCTGTGTGTGTGTGTGTGTGTGTGTGTGTGTGTGTTTGTATTTTTCTCCCTGTCCCTCTCTCTCATTAAAATAAAATGAGTAGAAAATTATATAAAAAAAAAAAACTTTAAAATGAAGTGTTACCACTGTGTTACCACCTCTGTTCAATGGCTGTTATTTCTTTTTTTTTTTTGTCTGAAGACAGTAGTGGGGGATCAGATTAAATGGGGATGAAAAACAAAATGTGAGAAAAAGAGACTTAGCGCTGCACTTTGATATGAAAAATTATGTTAAGCTGAGAAACAGGAAAAGGAAACCCAGGTTAGTAGGAATACTTGGCATTCTTTGATTAATTGTAAGCATTCAATAAGGACTCAAGATTCCAGCTTAAGATCCCCACCTGTAGTGCGGACACTTCCAGGGTGATGAAGCAGGTCTGCATCTCTCTATCTAGCTCTAGCTCTAGCTCTAGCTTTATCTTAACAAACAAAATAGAAAAAAAGGAAAATTGTAAATGAATACATAAGTAAATGGTTCAAGTAGTAAACAAGTAATTAAATGAAATAAAGGGAAAATAAGGTAAAGGCAGAGGCTTGGGAGAGCATTTATATTAAGTTTGACCTGTTGGCCCTGGGGCTTCATCTATAAGCATCTGATTTCAATAATACTCATTCAACATTAATTCTTAGTACTCCTAAATCACTTTCAGTGAAGTTATTAGTTCTCCATTGTGCCAGTATCTATTGACACTGTATCTAAAGTCTCTAAGGGCTACAATTCAGAAATGCTCAATCAGAATTCATGCAGGCCTGATCCAATGAAACACCCACTTTATAGCAAAAGTGACCTTTTCCTAATGTCAAGGTGAAAATCTTATGATTCTTGTCACCCTTTTACTCTAATTTATTTAGGATTTAGAGTTCCTCAGTGCTTAGAATTGTTCTTACAGAAAAGGTCAATACCAGGGCTGGGTGTTGCACATCCATTTGAGCTAACCACGCGCTAGGACCCAGGTTCAAGCCCTCAGCCATCACCTGCAGGGACTACGTCTCAAGAGCAGTGGAGCAGTGTTAGAGGTGTTTCTCTTCCTCTTCCTTTCCCCTACCCTCCCTCTGTATTTCTGTCTCTAAAAGTAAAGGATAAATCAGGAAACATTCACATCCCTTCAAAGAGATCTATGTAAACTTATACTTAAATTTGTAATAGCCCAACCTTGTAAGCAACCCAGGTGTCAACAACAGATAAGTAGCTAAGCAAGGTGTGATATACATACACAGTGGACTAATTTTCAGCTGTTAAGAATGATGAAGTTGTAGTGCATTAACCTCTTCACCTTACCTTAGTTGGAGCTTGAAGGAATCATATTAAGTGAGATAATCCAGAAAGAGTATTATTATGGGGCAATCCTACTCGTAGACAGAAGTTGAAAAATCAGAACAGAAGGAAAAACACAAAGCAGAACTTGGACTGGGTTTGGTATATAGCACCAAAGTAAAGGACTCTGGGTGGGGGGCAGTATTCAGATCCTGGAACATGTTGGCAGAGGAGGACCTAGATGAGGGTTAGAATGTTATTCAGAAAACTGAGAAATGTTACCCATGTACCAACTACTATATTTACTGTGGATTGTAAACCACTAATACCCCCCAATAAGAAAATATGATGAAGTTACCTTCTTCATCTTATCTTAGTTGGAACTTGAAGGAATCATGTTAAGTGAAATAAAACAAAAAGAAAAAGATGAATACAGGATGATCTCACTTATCAAACAAAGAACAAAAAGGGTAAACACAAAGTAAGACTTGGACTGGGATTGGTGTACTGAAGCAAAGCGAAAAAACTCTAGGGGAGGAGGGCAGGGAAGAGGAGTGAAGAGGAGGGACTTTGGGGTCCTGAAGCAAGATGGTGGAAAATATCTTGAGAGCGACAGTACTTTGCAAACACCTTTAGTGAGAAGATGAGAAATTGCACCCATGTATCGACAGCTGTACTGTAGATCATTAATCTCTCAATAAAATGAGATGGAAAAAAAGTCAATATTTGGGCCAGGGAGATAGCTCACAGGAGTAGAGTCTGTGCTTTGTCTGGCATGTAATTCAGGTTCATTTGAGTCCCAACACCACATGGGTGGCACTATGGTACTGGAAGAAGGTCTGGTGCTATGGTGTTTCTCCTTTTCTCTGTCTCTCAAACTTAAAGACAACAAAATCTCCAGATCAGTGAAAAATGTGACTGTGCGAGGCTCTAACTCTGAATAGAACAAAGAAAAGGAGAAAGAAAGGAAGGAAGGAAGGAAGGAAGAAAAGGAAGGAAAAGAAAGTAAGAAAGAGAAGAGAAAAGAAAAAAGAAAAGAAAAGAAAAGGTTAAAGCAGACTACAAGACCCCCCCCCCCACTTCTGTTTCAGGTTCTTCTTCTTCTAGCCTTTGTTTCAGGTTAATATCCCATCAGTCTCCTCCTCCTTGGTCTCCTTGAGCCCACCTTTTTAGGTAAACATCTGGTGCTGGAACCTTGCTCCATTTGACAGGAATGCTCTCCCCTTCTCTCTGTCACCTAATTTCACATACCCACTGTCTTTGTGACTAGGTCCAACACTATTTTAGAGCCCTATGTACCTCTTCTTGGTGGAATTTATCACACTTGTAAATGTGTACTGACCCTCTGGACTGCCTGATTAATGAGCACCTCTCCCACTCGCCTGTGAGTTCGACAGGGAAAGGCTATATCTGTTTCTGCTCAACTGTTTGGCACACATAGTTACTTCATAGGTGTTTGTTGAATGAATGAACAAAATGCCGTGGCATTTCAATCTCCACATCTTTAAAAATGGTTCCCATTCCTGAAGTGACTTCACTCCCCCAGAGCTAGCCCCAACCACCCCCGTGAACACAAATCTAATCTTTTTTTCCATGTCCAATTTAAAAGCTATTATTTAACTGAACGGAATATTATTTTCTAGGTCCTGTCTTGGCTACATGGTATCTTAGTAATACTCCTGATCGATGCAGGGGGATAATCCACTAATACTCATTGTATGGATGAGGAGGACTAATATTGCTATAGTTCATCCATGGGAATACAATAAGGAAGATGAAATAATGTCTCTGAATATTCAATATAGCTTCATAGAGGAATAGGCAAATGGGCCAGCAATAGCAACATATGCACATATTCAAATCTACTACATTGTGCTGGTCGGTCTGATTATAACTTTTAATATAATCACTAATTTAACTCCGCCTCATAATTTTTTCTGACTCTAGCTTTTAGTGATATAGTTTTAGAGTAAAATTCCACTCCAGGGCATAGTGCATGACAGCTTTTAAGTGTTTTTTTAGTATCTTGTCCTTCAAAAATCATCGCTCACAAGCTGTGCTCTGATATTGTACTGTTTCTCTACTTTCCAAACTTCTCTGCTATACAGTGCTAGACATAGCCTAAGGTTAATGGGTACCTTTAGATAAATGGATTTCAGGTAGTCTTTGAGGGTTATGTGGCAGAGAGTTTCTATTCCTGTCAAAGTGTTCCATAAACAAGTTATCATCACCATGAGGATTTTAACATCTTAATTACATATGGTTTCTTTTAAATAAATAAAAAATGTGAGGATTAATACTGCCCACCTGCTGTACATATTTTTTAATGTACAGCTTTAAAAAATCAAGAAAATATAAGGTAGAAATAATTTCTTTGAAACCACAATTTCCCAAGAATTCCCTAGACACAGGGCCTGTGCAGATGACCCAGACATGCATGAACTTATTCTCTTCTTGCTACAGCCCTGTGATATTGATGTCATTATCTACATTTAATAGATAAGAAAACCAAGGAACAAACAAAATTTACAAAATTTGGTCAACATCAAACAGAACTGGCACCCAGAATATTTGATCTTGAAGTTCTACCTCTCTTAACACTCTGGACATTTTCTTCACTTTAATTCCAGCTCACAAGGACTGGTTCTATATGATCATTGTTTTCATGGGGAAAACGGGTTTACTGTGTTAAAGTGTTTCACAAACAAGTTAATTTCACTGTAAAAACTTTTGGGCCAAAGGCCTGTAAAACAGCTCACATGGATAGTGCATTGCTTCACCATGTGTGCAAACCAGGTTTAAACCCAGCCACACCCCAATGACCAAAGCATTGGGGCTGTGATTCCTTTCTCTCTGTGTCTCATTCTTTCTGCATAAGATATATATATGCTGGTCCAGCTTCACAGGTGAGAGAGACGACCAGGGACTCATGGCTGAGCTAGGAACGCAGTTCAATCTTTATTGACAAGCGGGGATGCAGTTCAATCTAGCTATCTCTAATCACAATCCTGTCCTATATATATCTCCTGAGGCGGAAGTGTCAGGTCAGAAGAGGATGTAGGTAGGATAGGGGGTGGGGAGAAGGAAAAAGCACAAGAACCAGAACCAGTGGGGATTAAACCAGTGAAAACAATGATTATGTAAATAGACTACAGGGTTAAGCAATTCAAGGGAACCTAATATGATGAGCAAAACAGAAGGTCTTATAAGCAGAATTTAGAAGCATATATATGTATATGAAGTTTAATATATTATAACTGCAATCCATGTTTTCTAACTCTAAAGATACAAAGTAAAGTAGGGAAAATAAAATATAAAGCAAAGTGGATTTAATCCCTAGAAACTACCTCAATATTAATGGGCAAGATACTTTCTCGGGATGCATCTAAAATACTAAGTTACTTCACAGAGTAAATAACTCAGTCTCAGCTGATGTCTGCAAGAGAAAATATATCCTCTGTCACACAGTATAACCTCAAGCCTTGCCTGTGGTGCTTTTACTGAAATCACTAATTTTTAGGCTAAATAAAAATAAATTGTAGTAGACTTCCAGAGGAGTGGCTAATGGAGTAGCAGCAGCAGCATTTTGCTTTCCCGGATCAATTAGGAAAAGCAAGGAAAATCACCTGAAAACTCAACAAAACATAATCAAGATTTTTTTTTTTTCAGAAACTCACCAAGCCACAGGTGACTATAAACATGTGTGTCTCATGGACAAAAAAAGAGATGAAGGAAAGATTCCCAGGACTAACTTACTTAGGGACAGCTGGCACCAAACTGGGAGAGTGACAGCTGAAGCATGCCACTTCCTGATCTGAGTCAAAGAAACAACTGTTTAAAAAAAAAAAAGAAAGAGAGAGAGAGAGAAAGAGAGAGGAACTACCTAAGCCAAACAAGTTTGGCTTCTGGACAGAAAGGAGGTGAGGGAGAGATTCCCAGGAATAAAAACCAGTGCTCAAGGAGGACTGGCACTGGATTGGGAGGTTGGCAGCTGAGCCGTGCCACTTCTGGGTCCTAGTTTAAGCAACAAAACTGTTAAAAAGACAAAAATCAAGGGACTTGGTGGAGGTGCACCTGGTTAAGGACACAGGTTCAAGCCCCTGGTCCCCACCTGCAGGGGGAAAGCTTCATGAGTGGTGAAGCAGGGCTGCACATCTGTCTCTCTCCCCTTCTCTATCTTCTCCCCTCTCAACTTCTCTAGTCTCTAGCCAATAATAAATATTTTAAAAAATCACCAATTTACAACTGGTGGAGATAGAGTTCAGATAACTCATTATGGAATCACTTCAAGAAACTGAAGTTAAGATTCAAGAATTCACTGACCATTTCACCAAAACAAAGTACAGAAGAAAAAAAAAATTCCAAGCATAACTGCAGGGCCTAAGGGACACTTTGAATGAAGTTCAGGTTGAGGAGATCCAAACATTAGATCAGAAACTCTAAAATATATAGAAGAAAATGTCAGTGAAATTTTGCAGGACCGTCATAATTGGAGAGTCAACCCCTGCGCATGGGAAAGGAAAACAAGAGTAAATAAATGGGATCACATGAAACTGAAAAGCTTCTACACATCAAAATCAAACTACTCAAGGATAACCAGGTAACCTAGTAAATGGGAAAATATATTTGCATATCATACATCAGATGAATGCCTGATACCAAAAAAAGAATTGGTACCAATATACAGAAGAAGCAAAAATGACGCAATAAAAAAGTGGGCCAAAGAACTAAACACAGTTTTCTAGAGAAGACATACACATTGCCCACAGACACATGAAGACACGCTCCACTTATCATTAGCTAAATGCAAATTAAAACGACACTGAGATACTATATCACACCTGAGAGAATGAATTACATCAACAAATCAGGAAATGACATGTTGGAGAGGTTGTAGAGAAAAAGGAACATGTTACATTACTAGTGGGAATGCAAAATGGGTACAGCTTCTTCAGAAGATTGTATGGACAGTCCTTAAACAAATAAAAATGTAACTATTTTATGATCCCAAAATACCATTTTTGGGCATTTATTCAGAAGATATTCGAACACTAATTAGAAGAGACATATGCACCCTGTGTTCATAAGTGCATTATTCACAGTAGCCAAAGAGTGGATGCCGCCTAGATGTCCATCAACAGATGACTGGCTAGAGAAGTTATGAGATATATACTCCATGGAACATTATTCTGCGATCAAAAAAAATATTATTTTGTGTCCTTTGGGATTAAAAAATAGATGGAACTGGAGGTGATTATGCTTTGCAAAATAAATAAAGAGATGAAAGACAACTTCCAGATGGCTTCATTCAAATGTGAAATCTAGAGATCTGATTTAAATGAATGTACAAAAAAAAAATTCAAACCAGACACAAGCAAGCAAACTGTAAGACTTGTGAGAATGAGGGTGGTTATCTTTGGGAATAGGGAGGGTGGGGATACAGAACTTTGGTGGTGGGTGTGGTGTGGAACTATATATTGTCATCTTATAAAATAGTAAAAAAAAATATTAGTAACAAATAAAAATTATTTAAAATAAAAATAAATTTTAATATATAAAAGACAAACTCTCCCTTTTGCCTTAAAAGGTAAACTATTTTTCTTATCTCTGTTACAACCCCTAGGTTGAGGTCATATGACCTTGATTTCTAGGTAATATTATCTTAATTATAGCTCAACTACAGTCACATATTGCCTACAAAGCATGATTAAATCTACATCCCTCATAATCATTGTTTTGCAAATACCACAGTGTAATATGAAGTATAAACTACATTTTTCACAAGTTAAAAAAAATAAGTACTTTCATTAGCCCAATAAAAAAATTTGGCATCAGTATGGTATGGCTTGGCAGTGAGGAGGAGACTGTAAATCTAGCCTTTATAAAGAGATATAAAAAGATACATTGGAGATGACACATTCCACAGGGTAAGTTTCACACTGACCCCTGGAATTTTTCAATAAAAGGTTGAAGATGTAAATTTCTTTTTTTTTATTTTTTTATATTTATGTATTTTCTCTTTTTGTTGCCCTTGTTTTTCATTGTTGTTGTAGTTATTATTGTTGTTGTTGATGGCATCATTGTTAGATTAGGACATAGAGAAATGGAGAGAGGAGGGGAAGACAGAGGGGGAGGAGCTTGTGAAGCCACTCCCCTGCAGGTGGGGAGACTGGGGCTCAAAGGAATCTTTTCACAGATCCTTGTGCTTTGCACCACCTGCGCTTAGCCTGCTGTGCTACTGCCTGACTCCTGAAGATGTGATATTTCTTTAACTGTTGTTTGGAAATCAAATCAAGTACCATAGCTCAGTTTGTACCACAGAACAAAAAAAAAAGGTATCAAATAAACTTTTAAAAGGCAAATCACAGGTAGAAAGTATGTAAAATACCTTTTATTTTAATCTACATATTTTATAAGCACATTACAGGATACTTATTATTAAAATGTAATTAAATGATAAATATGTATCAGTAAAAAGTACAGTTACGTGAATGTAAATGTACGACCCCCCCGGTATTTTAAGCTAGTGAAAAGGTTAATGCCTCTAACATAAAGAAATAAAACCACTGAGCCATTTCAGACAAGGGAGTCAGAAAATTAAATGGATGTGTAAAATTACTACTTATCACTAAGGGTGCCATACAAAGCCCAAACTTTGTAAAAAAAAATGTGCTAACTTAGGGAAGAAGGCATCCTAACAAGCATTCTAAATAAACAGCATAATATTTTCATTATATGAGACCAAAATGTACAGCATGGACCACAGATACACAGTAAATATCTATGAAATATTATTTGAGAAGTTCCTATAGCTAAAATCTAAAATAAGTTACTGTTTCACTATCTTGAAAAAATACCTAACTCTTTGTAGCATGCCATCCATTTAAAAAATTTTAGAGGGTTCATGGACTCCTGATAAACTTTTGGCTTTTTCCCCACTAAAACACAAACTCAAAAAAAAGGGGGGAAGAAAAAAACTGGTAAAATAACATGTTAGAGATTAGATAAAGTTATCAAATGGCTGGCCACAAGACCTGTTAAGTCAAGTATAAGGAGGAAGATAATTATGTCACTGTATCCTTATGTTTCAACCTTTTAATATCACAGTATTTTTTTTTTACAAAACTCTCATTGTCTTTGCTTTCTTAATAATATATAGATACACAAAGGCAAGAGTTACATATAAAGTTTGGCCATAAGCATAACTGTTAAAAAATAAAGGGTGGGGGAAATAGAGAGCATAATATTTATACAAAGAGAAACTCATACCTAAGTCCCAGGTTCAATCCTCTTGTATCAAGTGGAACAGTGCTCCAGTATAAATACATACATACATACATACATACATACATACATACATACATACATACATACTGAACAGCAAGAAATATTAGTATCACTGTTTCTGAGATTTACATTAAAATTAGTATCTATTTGTTAGTCTTAAACTAGAGGATAAGTTTGGTAATCTTACTCAGAATAAAGAAAAACTGGAAAAACTTTATGGGAGCTCATATTAAAGGACATTTTAAGTTAAAATTTAAATATTTCTTAAAGTGTTTCAATACTCTTAACAAAAACTTTATTATTAGACTGAATTCAGCTCAGTGGCTTTTGGCTCTTGCCGTAAATCAAAATCCTGAGAGAAACGTTAAAAAAAAAAAAAACCTATTGAATCAAAATTTCCTGGATGGAACCTGAAAATCTGAATGTCTTCAAAAGCTCCATAATAGCCTGAGAATTCCAGTAATCAGTCTACTCTTCAACAAATGTCCTCTGGTACCCACCACCTTTCTGCTGGTGTTACCACGCAAGGCACTGACAAAGCAAGGATGCAGAAAACATTTAAGTCCTGTCTTTAAAGAGGAAAAACAGTTGGATCTATCAAGTGTGGTAAGATTACAGAAGCCAGACCTTCCACCTGCTGCACCCCTGGGTCCATACTCCCAGAGGGTTAAAGAACAGGAAAACTATCAGGGGAGAGATGGGATATGGAGTTCTGGTGGTGGGAATTGTGTGGAATTGTTTCCCTCTTATCCTATGGTTTCGTCAATGTTCCCATTTTATAATTTTTTTTAAAAAATTCCTTAAAAAAAGAGAGGAAAGCAAACACAGTACTTTGAAGCAATGCTAAGAAAAATCTAAAATAAATGCATTCATATACATGGACACCTGTGTTAGCTTTGCTTGTTCAATGTAATGCTTCTGTGATCAAATGTAAAAGACGACCACACTGCAAGGAATAGTGTAGAGTGGAGAGGTTGAAGATATTATTATCCACAAATCCATATATGCAATTTTAAAAAATTAATTTTATCTTTTTGTACAATAAGCTGTTAAATATTTACATTCTGATTGTTGCATATGGACATTATAAACATATAATTTGGGGGCTGGGAAGACAGAATAATGGTTTCACAGAAGGCTTTCATGTCTGAGGCTCTTAAAGTCAGGGCTGAGTAATACTCTGGTTGGTTTCTCTCTCTCTCTCAATCAATCTCTCTCTTTCTCTCTCTGCATTTCTCTTTCATCAACATGAATAAATAAGAGAGGCCGGATGGGGTGGTAACACACCTGGTTGAGCACACATGTTACAATTCGCAAAGACCCAGGTTTGAGCCCATGGTCCCCACCTGCAGGGGGAAAGCTTCACGAGGAGTGAAGCAGGGCTGTAGGTGTCTCTCTGTTTCTCTCCCTCTCTATCATCCCCTTCCCTCTTGATTTCTGGCTGCCTCTATCCAATAAATAAAATAAAGATAATTTTAAAAAATGAATAAGTAAGTAAATATATTTTAAATATATTTACTTATAAATATATAAATATTTAAATTACTGAATTCTGGGAAATATGGACAAAGGCTAAATATTCCTCAAGTCTGAAACTTTTAATGAAGTGCTAATCTGTAACTATTATCCTTCAAAATAGAAGGAAGATTAGCTAGTCTTATTATATATTCTTCCCTTGTAACATCTTGGTATCAAATCTTAAATTCAATTTTACATGTCACTAAAAACTTAGAGAAAGATTCAAACATCAAGAAAAGCTGCACTTTCTAGGGTTATCATCTCCTAAGCAGACCTTGGCGGAGCCAAACTGGTTCCCTGGGAGCTCTCCCCACCACCCTGCATCTCACCTCCCCCCAAAATTTTGGTTTCAATGTTTACTTTCTCATTCAAATGCCAGCAATGTGAGAGCCTCTCAGAGACCCCAGGGCAGGTTGGTGGCCTGGAAGAATTGGGTCTACTCTGCCTGCCCTCACCTTGACCCCAGGGAGCAGATAGCCTCCCAGGGCAAGGAGTGTCATCCCCCCCACTATTAGATACTTTTATGTTGTTGTTTATAAACTTCACCTGCTCACCCCCACCCCTGAACCCCACCCTACATATCCCAGCTGTCCCCACCCCCAAAACCCACCAAGGTATGAGCCTATTTATTTTCAGAGTGAGATTATTTCTCCCAGTGAGAGAAAAAGCTTGGAAAAGATCTTAGAAACTCAGATTGAAATCTTTGACAGATCTGCCCTTTATCATTATTATTTTTTTTAACTTTAACTTTTTCTGACCTCTTCTCCCTCATCCTATTCAGGGTTTTTAATGTTATGTGTTTTTTTTTCTTGTGCATATTTATACAAAATCAAAACAAAGTGTGGGGTGGATGGGTTTTTGAAGTTCAGAACCAATTTCTGTATATAGGCTGCCATAAAGGACTTTTCTCAGGAACATTGTTTCTTTGCTCATTTCTTTGTACTTTAGGAACACACACACACACACACACACACACACACACACACACACACACACACACACGTGAGCGCAAGCGCGTATGCCCCGCATCCACAGGAAACAGAGCAGGCACGTATAAATAATTTATGGAAAGTGACCATTGTAACTAGGAGTCAGGGAGTCATCCTAGCCATGCTGGAGGGCTCCTGGGGCCCCAGCCCTGTGGACTCAGGCCAGGCTGAGCCTCTCTTATCTCAGCTTTTGTCAAGCTTGGTATCATGTAAATTCTGTACAAAGAATTTTTTTTTTTTCTCTCTCTCTCTCTCTGGTGGTTTTGTTGTGTGTATTTTTTTCCCCCTTCCTTTTCCCCATGCCCTCTGTTTGAGACAGTACCCACCCTTTCAAGATTGATGAAATCGGTGGCAAGTTATGTGCACATGGCACTAAGCACAGGGACCAGAATAAGGATCCTGGTTTGAGCCCCTGGCTCCCCACTTACGGGGGGGGGGGGGGGTTTGCTTCACAGGCAGTGAAGTAGAACTGCAGGTGTCTATCTTTCTGTGACAACAATGACAATAACAACAAGGGCAACAAAATGGGAAAAGAAATGACCTCCAGGAGAATCCAGTGGATTCACAGTGCCGTCACTGAGCCCCAACAATAACCCTAGAGGCAAAAAAAAAGTAAGACAGACACAGAGGAGGACCTGGGCACAGCAGCAACCTCTTCCGTGTGTGGTTTTCTACCTAATGGTGCAATTGAGGAAATAATTTATTTTTCACCTGAAGAAATGTGTAGTTTGTAGAGATGGCCAACTTCAGTTATGGGGGCAGCTCCCAAGAGGCTACCTTCATTCTCCTTCCCCTCAGAAACCAGGGGATGGTCTAGCCTCACCCCTCATTCTGGCCACCCTCCAGAAAGCTAAGGCTGGGCTCTCCCAGCCCCCAGGAACCCTTACCCTGCCCCAAAGTGGTCTGCAATATCCAGAAATGTGTTGGCTTTTATTTTTTAATATCCAGAAATATGTTGGCTTTTTTTTTAATGTCTTCATTTTCATTGAATAAATCCTTGCTTCTGTAGAGTTGGGGGAATTCTTGTTTCTGTCTCTCTCTCTCTTTTTTTTTTTTTTGTTCTTCCCCTACCTAGAGCCCTCCTCCCTTCCAAAAAGAAAAAAGAGAACCCATTAAGTTGTAGAGAGGGAAGTTTGTGCATATAGACTCCTGTCATCCAAATGTAACTTGTTTTTAAAGAGAAGTATTTCCACTGTGGGTGTGTCTTGCTGTAAATATTTGTTCATATTTTTGTGAATTCAATACTATGTACCATTATATTATAGTAACTTCTATAAAACAAATTATATATATATGAAAAGCTGTACTGCCACACAATGATATATATATATATATATATATATATATATATATATACATATATATATTATAATCATTTCAACATTCAAGAGTTGGCTGGGAATATTTGTTACTAAATTTTGTTTAACTCTACTTACCAAATTTTCATGAATGATAACGTGTGTGTGTGTGTGTGTGTGTGTGTGTGTGTGTGTGTGCCTCCAGGGTTATTGCTGGGGCTTGGGGCAAGCACTATGAATCCACTGCTCCTCTGGCCATTTTTAAAAATTTTTTTCTGGATCAGATAGAAAGAAATTGAGAGGAGAGAAAGATAGAGAGGGAGAAAGACACCTGCAGACCTACTTCACCACTTGTTAAGCGACCTCCCTGCATGTGGAGAGCCAGAGGCTCCAACCCAGATCCTTTTGTGGGTCCCTGACCTTCATGCTATGTGCACTTAACCCAGTGAACCATCACCTGGCCCCTACCTTTTTTTTTTTTTTGAAGTCTTTTATTTATGTACTTTTTTTGTAGAGGCAAAGAAAAGTTGAGTAGAAAGAGGTGATAGGGAAGGGAAAGAGAAGCAGAGGCACTTGCACCACTGCCTCACTACTTGTGAAGCTTCTAGCCTTGCAGGTGGGGACCAAGGGCTTGTATCCAGTACTTTGTGCAACACAATGTGTACTTCAGTGGGTCACCACCGCTCACCCCTTGATGAGTGAACACGATCTAAATTCTGGTCAAGTCAAATTGACAAATCCAATGACTCAACAATACTACAGATTAGAGATAGAAAGAACTGTTGTCCCTGCACTCAAAGAGGTGCCATGTATAACATATAAACAATAGAGACCTTTAGAACATAGTTAGCCATTAGTTTTGAAAGTCAAGTGCTCTACCAGTTGAGTCACTTCCCTAGCCAAGTTTAACTCTTCATTTCTTGCCCTTTTACCTGAAAAGTTGTACTTAAATAGGGTTCAGTGCTCACCCTTTGCCCACAAAAGCTCCTACCACCATACTGTAGCATCTGCCTGCTAAGGGCCATTTTTGTTTCTGAAATGATGCATAGCCTTCAAAGACTACACCAAACATATGTGCGTGCTCTACACATATTTAATGTTTCTCTTTTCTTCCAAGGAGTACTAACTTTTTAAGGAACAAAGTCGGTGCACATATGTTGAGCAAACATGCTACAATGATAAAGGACATGGGTTCAAGACCCCCCACCAGCTCCCACCTATAGGCAAAAGCTTTGTTAACAGTGAAACCATGCTGCAGGTGTCTCTCTCTCTTCTCCTCTCTATCTCCTCTTCCCCTTTTGATGTATTTGCCTCTATACAATAAGTAAATTAAAAATAAAGGGAAGAGTCACTCAGAGCAACTGCACCAATGACGGACCCACAGTGGTGAGGAAATGCACCATCAAATGACTGATTATCATGAGGTCTGTTTTCCTCCTCAGAAGTTGCACTTTGGTCCAGTGCCATGTCAAGTTCACTACAGTTTCTCTATGAGAAACACTGAGGGCTAGTGGAAAACATTAAAAAAATAACTCATTTATTTATTCATTTATTTGCCTCCAGGTTTATTGCTGGAGCTTAGTGCCAACACTATGAATCCACTGCTCCTGGTGGCCATTTTTTCCTCCCCCCATCCCATTTTATTTGTTAGGACAGGCAGAAACTGAACAGGCAGGAAGAGATAGAGAGGGGGAGAGAAAGACAGACACCTGTAGACGTGCTTCACTACTTGTGAAGTGTCCCTGTTATAGGTGGGGAGCAGGGGCTCACACTGGGGTCCTTAGGCTTAGTACTATGTGTGCTTAACTGGTTGCATCACTGCCCATCTTCCCAGTTTTGTTTTGTTTGTAATTTAAACCAAACAGTTGATAAAGAAGTATACCTCCCTGAACTGGGGAAACAACATAATGGTTATGGGAAAAAGTTCCATGCCTGTGAATCTGAGGCTCAATTTCCAGCACCACCATAAGCCAGAGCTGAGCAGTGATATGGCCCCCCTTCTCTGTGTGTGTTTCTCGTTAAAATAAATAAAACATTTTTAAAAGTATATTTTCACTACAAACTTTCCAAAGCTTTCAAAAGACTTAAAAGGACAATTTCTCTGACTAGTGGAATCAAAATCACAAATGCTTCTCAGGCATGGTAGTTACAGAAAAAGTGAAAGAAAATGTTATGCATAATGTTATGATCGCATAGCAGTTCCTTATTGTGGTAACCGCAAAACATCTGTCCACTAGATCTAATCCACAGAAATCTTTTCTCTCCTCATGGAATAGTCTTTCAGTTGAAGAACACATACATACACAAAACAACATCAGGAGTCGGGTGGTAGCGCTGCGGGTTAAGCGCAAGGACCAGCAGAAGGATTCAGGTGTGTGCCCGGGCTCCCCAGCTGCAGGGGAGTTGCTTCACAAGCAGTGAAGCAGGTCTGCAGGTGTCTATCTTTCTCTCCCCCACTCTGTCTTCCCCTCCTCTCTCCATTTCTCTCTGTCCTATCCAACAACATCAATAACAACAATAATAATAACTACAACAACAATAAAAGACAGCAAAGGTAACAAAAGGAAAAATAAATATAAAAAAATTTTAAGTAAAAATAAATAAAAATAAAAACAACCTCTATACATTGGTACAAGTTACCTTAAGACTTTATGTTAAGTGTCACTTAAAGAAAAACACACAGATCTTGCAACAAACTGTCAGCTTACTTAGGTCTCAGAGACAGACTCCAGATAAGCAGTGTGCCACCTTCAGAAAGACACAAGTTATCTACCTCACCTGTATTCCTGTCCTCTCCCAGGGAAACTGTGTTTGCACATTCTTTTATCTGGCTGTCTTTCTGCCAAAGACATCTGAATTTAGCATCTGTCTCAGCACATATCAGCGCGCGCACACACACACACACACACACACACACACACACACACACACACACTTCACAACTATTTGTAAAGTAGTTCATTACAGAACAGACAATATGGTCCAGGAAATCTGGCACTTGGTTTACTTTATCTCTTACTAAGATACAGTGGCATTCTACCTTATGTAGATCTTAACTCAGAAACAAATGCTTATTTGCAGCGAATAAGAAAAGTCCATGGAAAAGGGAAAACAAACCTGGGATATGTAATTGTTCAATAATGACAATAAAATTCATGGCCCGGGTTACATATATTTTCTTCATTATATTCATTGTTCTGTGGTTAAATATTCATGTTATTATTTTTAAATTTAATTTTGTTTATTTATTTTCCCTTTTGTTGCCCTTGTTGTCTTTTTACTGTTGTTGCAGTTATTGTTTGTTATTGATGTCGTCATTGTTAGATAGGGCAAAGAGAAATGGAGAGAAGAGGGGCAGACAGAGAGGAGGAGAGAAAGATAAGACACCTGGAGACCTGCTTCACCGCTTGTGAAGCAACTCCCCTGCAGGTGGGGAGCTGGGGGCTCAAACCGGGATCCTTACACTGGTCCTTGTGCTTTGCGTCACGTGCACTTAACTCACTGCACTACCGCCTGACTCCCATTCACATTATTTTTAAAGTTGTTTTTAGTAAAGAGAAAAAACCCTGAGATTTAAAATTAAAGTGCTTGTTGATGTTTAAAAACTTTAATTAGGAATATAAAAAACATGTCTTTAGATTGTCAAAAATAATTTATGGCATGAATTATTTTCTCAAATGATATACATGTCTAAGTATAAATTATGAGAAATTAAAAGGCTGATTTCCAATTCCATATATAACTTAAAACAACTTATAATAAACATAACACATACCACTGTTAATGTACTTTTCATTATAAAGTTAACCTTTTGTCAGTTTTTGCTCAGTTTTTTAAAATACAAGATATGATGCCTGAACTGCAGGGTGTAGAGATTCAAGAGGACACATGGTGACAGTGTCTGAAGAACCAAATGAAATAAACTCAGAGTTTACCCAGAAGCAGAAACCACTTGTTCCAAATTATACTAGAAAATATCCTTTATTCTATCATGAAAGCTATGGGTTTAAATTCATAAATTTTTCTCCATTCACATATAGTTTCTTTGGTCAACAGTGTATGTGATCAACACTCATTCACAGCTGAAGTCACTTGTGTTAACCCTTTGGGGGATGGTTAAGAGTTCATATCCTCTTCTTTATCTAAACTCAGAAGCAGAAGAGAAGAGGAACTGAAAAAAAAGAATCAGCTAGCTAGATTATGACCAGAAAGCCTTTAATACCAGGAGATTTTGATCCTTTTAGGCCTTTTATAAATTTCTTTAGGTCTTTATTTTTTTTTTTAATAATGCCCACCCTCAAGAAAATTTCAAAACATCACAATTTATCCCTTTTCTCAATATTCCTAAATCTATGAAATTGGAGCTACAATTTTAGCAACCATTTCCTTCCCCTTGTTCTCCTTCCACCATCCCCATCAACAATGGTGTCAACTAGTTCCCTAACTATCCATCTTCCTACACATTTGTTTGTTTATATGCGTGTACATACTGGGGAATGAACTCAAGGTTATACACATGCATGATAGTGAGCAATCTCTCTGAGCTAACTTTCCATTCTTTGTTTTTGGGAGAAGAGAAAGGGAAAGATGGTAACAGAAAGAAGAGAAACATCACAGCACGGTACCACTATCTATGTGGCATGCCTGGTGTCATGAATGGCACATTCATGTGACACAGGGGTACAAACCTAGAGCCTTTTAAATGACAAGGTACATACTAGGGTCTTATATCTTTATTATCTGTAGTAGCTTACTGGCTGGTATAACCTGAGCTGCTAATATATATTCACTGGACAGGAGGAGATTCGCATATAAATCTTTTCAGTTCCTTTCCTAGTCCACCAAACATGGACTGAGTTTGAAATGTCAGTATATATTCTTTGTTAAATCTTATATATTTTCATTTTTAAATTATATCTGTATTTTCTCCTGCAAACTAGTAACTGATGAAATAATTTTCTGACAAGAAAAATACTAAAAGGAAAAAGAGATATGGATGTCCTAATAGTCATTAGTATAGACTGATATATTTTCATTCAGAGAAAATGCAAACTTTATTCTAGTTTACAATGGTGAATATTTACAACTCAAACAGTAGTATCCATAGAAACGAATGAATTGCCTTTCAGGAGTTCTACTCTTCACCCAAGAAAACAATAACATCATTTCTTAGAGATATTTTTCTCCTTTATGAGCAGGTAATTCCCTCTACTTTACTAGGTGTATCAGTGATCAGTTTCTTCATTGATAGCACGTTGCCTTTACCTGAATGTAAACACTAAGGAAATCAGCCCTAGACCAGATAAAAATGAACCCACAAAGTTACCATTTACTAATAAACTAAACTATGCTAACTGATGACCTAAAAGTATATGAACTAAGGGGCCTGGTAGTGGTGCACCGGGTTAAGTGCACATAGCACGAAGCACAAGGACCTTCCCAAGAATCCTGGTTTGAACCCCCAATGGGGGAGGAAGGATTGCTTCAAAAGTAGCGAAGCAAATCTGCAGTTGTCTATCTTTCTCTCTCCCTCTCTATCTTTTATCTTTCCCTCCCCTCTCAGTTTGTCTCTGTCCTATCCAAAAAATTGAAATAATGGCTGTCAGTAGCAGTGGACTTGTCATGCCAGCACTGAGCCCCAGCAATAACCCTGGAGGCAAAAAACAAAACAAACAAACAAACAAAAATCAGGAGTCTCTAAAATAGATTTTTGCAGTTGATGATCAAAGAAACTAGGCACAATGATGGCAGGCAGTGTCCCATTAGTACATGCTCACATGTATAGTCTGTCCTCCTTTTAATTTGTATCTATTTGAATAATACTAAATGTGCTATTTTTTCCTCCTAGTTGTTACTTAAGCAGTTACTGATGTTCTCATTTTATTTCCTTATGAAATATTATTATACATTTGTCACAGCAATATAAGGAACCATCATTTTAGGCTTATTAATGTGTTCCCTATTCGAATTTGAGTCACCTACTTGTTTACAATGCTATTTCCCCTTAGCTGCTTTAATTTCTCTAACTTTCTTATTTTTCCTGGCTTTGATATTTTAAAATTTCAATTAGCTGTCATTGTGTTCAGGCAAAAGGAATATTTAAAATATTTTTACAGAAAATGTTTTGAGTTTTTTTTTTACATTTATATCAATGTATGGTATTGTTTAGTCCAGAGATTCAAAAAATTTTTTAAATCAGAATCAGAGTCCTTAGTTTGAAACTTAGTTTGGACAAGCTATTTTACACATATATGTGATTCAGAAAGTACTGAGAATTGTTCTACCATCGAGTAAATACACAACTTTTGTAAGAATTAGTGTTTAAATTACCAGTACATACTCTATTTCATTTATTATTATGTGTTTCTGAGGACAGAAGCTCCAAAAAAACTAACAGAAAGAGAAAAAGAATAAAGAAAGAAAACAAAGAAACTGGTCATCATTATTTGCATAAAGTATAGATTCAATTTAAGACGGTTTTAACTCAATGCACACAGAACAGTAATTAAATATGTATTCTAACATTTATTGTGGGGGCTAATGTTTTACAGTGCAGTCCCTGATATATGAGTACAATTTAACTGTGCAACAAGATCCTACAGTTCTCTTTCACTCCTCCCTCACCCTTCTTACCTAGTGTCTTTTGCTTTGATAAAATACACCTGCCCAGTCCACATTTCACTTCATGTTCTTCCTCCCTGTCCCTATTTATTACATCTCATAAGTGAGACCATTTGGTATTTGTTCTTCTCTTTCTGGCTTATCTCATTTAACATGATGTCTTCTACTTCAATCTAAGATGAGGCAAAGGAGATGACTTCATTATTTATAATAGCTGAGTAGTGTTCCATCAGATATATATCATTTTTTTAGCCACTCATCTGTCATTGGAGATCTGGGCTGCTTACAGGTTTTGGCTATTACAAGCTGTACTGCTACAAACATAGGTATACACAAATTTCTTCTCTTAGATGGTTTTATTTCCTCTGGGTAAATCCCCAGGAGAGAAGTTGCTGGGTCATAAGGTAGGCCTATTTCTAATGTTCTGAGAAATCTCTAAGCTATTTTCCAGACTTTGGACCAAAGTACACTCAATGCTGATCAACTTCTTTTCTTTCTAAAAAAATACCAAAATTAAATTTAATAAAGTACATAAAGTCAGCCTAATTAGCCCAGTATTTGAATGCATAATTTTTGGTGTAAAATATTTAGTTCAGTTTCAGATATTTTGGTTGCCTGTTATAGAGAAAATATAAGGTAGATATTGTTTGATTAATGTCCCTTAGAACATTATCCAAAGGCAAATCCAAAAAGAAGTTTCCAAATAACAGCAAGCCACTGTAAGCAAATGCCTTAGGTAGATACAACATAATGAATATTCAAAATAACTTAGTCATATTAAATCAAAATGAGTGAGTGAACACTTTTTTGTAAAAGGTGAGCCATGTGTGTGATTCGATGTAGGACTATATCTTTCACTCATGTCAAAGACAAGTACTTATTTCACTGCCATCAAATCATGTGTGTTCAATAAAAAAAGTTATATACTGAATAGAGAAAAGACACAGGAGTAGATGAAGTGGAAAGTGTAACAGTGAAGAGCTGTGCCAGAGCCTCAACATTCAGTCAAGAGCACAGATATTTTCCAGTGTAGAGTTATCAGCTGTTTCTAACTGCAACATGGGAATTACTTATATAATTATCACAAACAGCCCCACAAATGGCAAGGACCTAATCCCTTGTAGTAAAGCTCTCTGGTTTCTTTTCAGCAAATTATCTCCTCCTTGGATTATTACTACATTATTCTAATATTAACATGGTGATTTAAAACAACCAAAGTGAAAGATAGCAATCAAAGTAACAATTAAAGACAAACTGACATTTAGTTCCTAATTAAAAACTATGTAGTGGGGGCTGGTGGTGGCGCACCTTTTAAATGCACATGGTACTAAGTGCAGAACCCACACAAGGACCTGAGTTCGGGCCCCTAGCTTTCTACCTGCAGAAAGGAAGCTTCACAAATGGCGAAGCAGGTCTGCACGTGTCTGTCTCTCTCCTTCTCTACCTGCCCTCCCCCTCTCATTTTCCCTTTTATGCAATAAAATTGGGAAATCAATGGTCACCAGTAACAGTGGATTTGTAGTATTGGCATGGGGTCTCAGCAATAACGCTGGAGGGAAAAAAAAATCTATGTACACAACTACATGTGCCTATGTCAGTATCCTCTATACCCCAAAATCACACTAACTGTAAAGTAACTTTCAAATCCATTCGATCTTTAAGACTTTTCATATTTTTAAATTTTTATTTGTAAAATGGAAATACCAACAAGACAATAAGATAAGAGGGGTACAGTTCCACACAATTCCCACTACCAGAACTCTGTGTCCTATCCCCTCCCTATTCTTTCCTATTCTTTATCCCTCTGGGAGTATGGACCCAGGATCATTATAGGTTGCAGAAGCCTTTTCATTTTTAATCCCTCTCATTTAATTAAGTTACTTTAAAAATGAGTTTCCCATTTCAACACAGACACTCACTCGCTTTCCATGTCCCACAGTCTTGTTTAAAATAATACTGAAGTAGTTGAATGGAATGCAAAAATGAAGAACACTACTATAAGACATCACATATAATTTAAATTCAGATTATGCCTCAGTTCCCAAATTTATAGACAAGGAATTTTCTTGTTAGGGCCAGAGTAAGGAAAAATATGAACATTTGTAATCAAACAAGGATGCGCAGAGAGACTGAGAAGAATCATCTTTCCTTCCTTCAAGTTTTATCTGACCTGGGTTCAAGGGAAAGAAGACCACTGATGCAAATTCCAGTAGTCATGGATACACAGTCACTCTGTAAGGTTCTTGGGCTACCGTGATCTCATTCTCTATTCATATCATAACATAGAAACTGCCCTGTGAAGCAGATTTAATGATAATAATAACAGAAAACTAAATTAACAATAAAAGCAATGTGTGTCAGTAATTTTAAATTATTACTACTGAAGGGGTGTCTATCATCAATACAAGCTTCACTTAGAACTCACACTCATTTAGTCTTCCAGTTAAACAAAAGAGGCAAGTAATTATTCTATTCACTCAACAGACAGTGAAATTTAAGAACTCCAAAGAAAAGGGACAAGACGAGGAATAGAAGAAAGTAAAGTCCCAAAAGCATAGCTATTTGGCATGAGAACAGAAGACAGGATGGAAAGCAGAATTAGAATTCAGCAAGTGGTTCAATCAAAAGCAAAATTTATATTACCCAAATATGATAATAATGACAGTATTTAGTATGGATATAACCAAAAGTTGAATATGATTTCTCTTGGGAGTATAAGGGAGATTTATAACAGGGCCAAAGCCTTACTTTGTACAGTATGAAATAAATCTTGTAAGTCAAAAAACAAGACACCACAGTCTAAGAAAACTATTCAGAAATATAAAAGGAGATAATAATTAAAGAACAGCCTAAAAAGCTGAAAACGGGGGCCAGGAGGTGGCGCACCTGGTTGAGTCCACACATTACAGTGGGCAAGGACCTGGGTTCAAGCTCCTGGTCCCCACCTGAAGGGGGAAAGCTTCACGAATGGTGCAGCAGAGCTGCAGGTGTCTCTCTGTCTCTTCCCCTTTCCATTTCCCCTACCCTTCTCAATTTCTGGCTGTATCTATCCAATAAATAAATAAAGATTTAAAAAAAAAATTAAAAAGAGTTGAAAATAGGTGTCTCTCTGGGTTGCAAATTCTGGGAGGGACAAAGCACTGAGGTCTAAATATTTTATCACAGCTTTGTTAACTATCAATACATGGCTTTCTAAAAATATTATATTTATAATATAAAATAAAATACTTTAAGCTATTATAGATGCTTAAAAAACCCTTGGTGACAAAAGAATGCAACAAATATGTTAATCTTATTTAAAAACAAAACAGAATTTGTATCTTGGCAGTCTTTTATCTCCACTGTATTTCTGTGGCAAAAAAAAAAAAAAAAAGAGGCAGATTTTCCAGGCAGAACAAAACAAGTTTATGGACACCCACAGCAGTGAAGCTGAGAAAAGCAATGAGGAAGGGGAAACTAGATCAATCTGTGCTTGAAATTTCTGATTTTGCCTGAGGAAAATATACTGATCCTTTGGGCTGCTTGGGAACCAAGTATGGTGGGGCTACACTGTTAAGATTTTTAACAGAATTTTTTTTTTTAAGGATAGTAGGGGGATGAATTTAGGAATTACAAGAATTACAAGGTCAGAGGATTTCTCCTCTAAGACGCAGGAAGAGGGTAGAGAAGAAGAGAAGAGATGTTGCATGACTAGGTGAAGGAATTTTGTCAGTTATACAGAAATTCTAGGAAGAGGGAGGAGGATGAAGACTTAGGACACTATGAGGTCTGAGGGGAACACTGAAACTCCCCTGCCTGGAACTTGTACAACTTGTACGTGATTACAAAGTGAACTCTAGGGCCAGATGGTGGCGCACCAGAATGAGAGCACAAGTTACCAGGCACGCGGATCTGTGTTCAAACCTCTAGTCCCCACCTGCAGGGGAAATGTTTTGCTAGTGGTGAAATAGGATTGCAGGTGTCAGCCTGTCTCTCTCCCTCTCTGTTACCCCCTTCCCTCTTAAATTCTGGCTGTCTAACCAATAAATAAATAACGAAGAAAGTAAAAATGGATTCTTAGGGGGCAAAAACTGTCTTAGATATTGCAGTAGTATCTGCTTACAAATGGCTAGCCTTATAAAAATATATAGTAAATGCATGATACTGAAATTCCATACCTACAAAGGTGATTGGGAATTTCTGCTCAAGTTTAAAATGCTCATTAGAAGGATAATGATTATTGAAATCCAGTTGAGAAACAGTGGAACAGTGGAAAAATAATGACTGAGGAACTTCAGATTGTAAATTGGCTAATATTCAGAAGGTTCTTATAATTCTGGGAACATGAAAGCATTTTGTAGCTGAAAATGATTTTTAAGATTTGTATCAGATCTAATACTGTACACCAAATTGTTATTTAATTTTTTTGGAAAAGAACACTAAATACTCTCAAATAAAAACTGTGACATGCACTTTAATCTTTGATTTTGTTTTAATGAGATATTTTCTATTCTGTGCATCCCTAATTTCAGCCCCAAAATCTCATTATGGAGTCAAACTCATGACAATTCCAAATTCTATTTGTCCACTAACTTTCATATGATCCCAGTAAAGTATCTTCCTGGACTTTCCTTTTCCTGTAGGGTTATTGCTAGGGTTCAGTTCCTGCACTACGAATCCACTGCTCCACGAGGCCATTTTTCCTATTTTTGTTGCCCTCATTATTACTATTTTTATTGTTATCACTGTTGTTGTTGCTGGATAGGACAAGGAGAAATTAAGAGAGATGGGGAAGACGGGGGGGGGGAGAGAAAAACAAACACCTGCAGACCTGCTTTACTGCTTGTGAAGTGACTCCCCCCCTGCAGGTGGGGAACCGGGGGCTCAAAACTGGATCCCTATGCCTGTCCTTGCGCTTTGCACCATGTGCGCTTAAGCCACTGTGCGACAGCCCAACCCCCTCTTCCTTGACTTTCAAATAGCAGGTTTGAAGCCACACTTGTGTAACTCACATTTCTGTTTTTAATTCACAGCTAAGACTAAGAGTCGAAGGTTTTCACCAAAATCTGAGCTCTCATGTCAAGTCAGAAAAGTTCAAAAATTTGAATGTATGTGTATGCTTGAGTGCCCTTTCAATCTTCATTCCCACTGAAACACTTCTCTCCAGCCATCATCAGAACAAATTGTACAGATTTCCAGTTGTTAATTATCTCATGATAATGCCTCTGCCAATTCCTTCCAAAGAACTTTTCTTTTCCTTCTCCTTTTTTTTTTCTTTTTTTTAAGATGGAGATAGAGAGGAAGGGAGTAGTGAAAAAAGTCCACACCACCAAAGCTTCTTCCTTGAATGCAGTGCAGGCTGGGCTCAAACCTGGATTACATACCTGCCAATGCAGCACACTACCCATGTGAGCTATTTTGGCACAGCTCTCAAAACATTTTATTTATCCCAGCAACATACTCTGTGACTGACTTTTTCTGAGAGACAGAGAGAGATACCAGAGCACCACTGAGCTCTGCCACAAATAGTGTCAGGACTAAAGGGAATCTCACAGAAGCTAGCCATTGCTCACACAGCACCCTGAGCTCATTAAAATAGTGTAAAGCTACTTTTTGACAGCAAAGCTCCACTTAAGTATCCAGCCCCAGGAAAACAAGACCCTCCTGGTTTCTCCCTTCATCATCCTGTCTCCAGTGTGGAGCAACATCCTGGCAGTGACTGCTCAGTACATACCGGATCAAATAAAAACAAGAACTACATTATCTTCATGTGTAGTTAGCAATGCTTCAAGTCTGAGGTTTTACTGCAAAAAAAAAAAAAAAAACCTTAATAGGGTGTGATATTTCATTACTTTACCTTCTCTCTCTCTCTCTCTCTCTCTCTCTCACTCTGTGTGTGTGTGTTTTATGTTGGTTTACAAGGCTGTTTAAACTTCAGTATCACCTTATTGAAGGAATGTTGTTTTACAAAACTGTTGTCAGGATGATACATTTTCAGATTTCTCCAAGATGTGTGTCAGTACATCTCACCGTTCACCAAACCAAACTGCCATCTGCTTCCATCACAGGGACTGCAACTACACCTGCCTTGTCCTGGGCTGTCCTACCAGGTTCACCACCAAGGTTTCAATTTCTCTTTCCTACCGTCCACTGAACCCTCCTCCAGTCTGCTTCTTAAATAGAGTGGTAAGTGGTTTCTCTCTTATCTACCTCCTATGGGAAAATAACACAGCTGGAAACAAACTTTGTAATACACGTGTACAGTTGATTGAACATGTCATTTTATCTCATTGTTCTTCAAGTTTACAGGCCTATACTTTATTTCAAATATTAGTGATTTCAGTATGCATACATGGAGACATACACAGAGTTGAAAGGATGATATGCAGTAAGATTATCAGTTTTCCTCTCTGCACTAAAAAAAGCAATATTGATACTGAACATTTATTTAGTATTTGCATTTTTGAGAGCTTATTCTGGATCATGTTAAAAATAAAAAATTAGTAAGTAAAAAAAAGGTGTATGTCTTTGGTATCAGATAGCTCATGTTGTAGCAGATATAGGTGGACTACAAATGACAAAGGTCATGTACAATATGTCATGGGGTGACAAATACTATTAACGAAACAGGTGGGAGTCGGGCAGTAGCGCAGCGAGTTAGCACACATGGCACAAAGCACAAGGACCGGTGTAAGGATTCCGGTTCAAGCCCCAGGCTCCCCACCTGCAGAGGAGTCACTTCACAGGCAGTGAAGCAGGTCTGCAGGTGTCTCTCTTTCTCTCCCCCTCTGTCTTCCCCTCCCCTCTCCATTTCTCTCTGTCCTAACAACAATGACACCAATAACAACAGCAATAATAGCTACAACAATAAAACAACAAAGGCAACAACATGAAATAAGTAAATATTTTTAAATATTTTTTAAAAAACAAAAACAGGTAAAGGAGATGGTGAATGATGGAAAGGGGTTTCCACTACTTCAGATGAGGTGACCAGAAAAGGCTGATATATGTAGAAAGATCCAAAGCAAGTGAAGAAGAAAGACACAGATTTTCATTTAAAGAATGGAATGCTCCAAACAGAATAGCTTCTGGGGTAAGTTTTATCTGAATAGATTACAACATCAGTATCTATTTAAATCTTACTGTTTTTTTTTTAAAGTATCTGTCAAGTGAACTTCTTTAAATTGAGAAGGTCCTGGTATCTTTCCAAAAAGATTTGGCTTCTTCAACCTTTGGCTCCCAGGAACAGCTTGGCTCAGATAACTTTTTTTTTTTTTTTACAAGTTAACATACTTGTACATTGTAAACACAAATCACGGTCAAGACTTTGCAACAAATTTTTATAGCCCCCTCTGAAGTCTAGTTGCCTTAAAACAATCCTGTCCAAGCTGTTTGGGAAGTTGAAGAGTCTGTGGCTACTATTTTTTATAGCTTAGTCTGGTTTGGACTTGGAAAACAAATTCTGAAAGATTCGCTAAGATTCATGTTTAAGTTACCCATTTATTCATTTAATAAAAAGAGAATAAGTGGGCTCCTCTTTAGCAGGATTTAAAACAGATTTCAATTCTATTATTTTGATATTAATCTTGTTTATTTTTTTTATAAGTGACTTGCCTTTTATAACTCCTGTCACGGTTTTATTTCCTTTGATCCTTTGTAACCAAGGTATGATAAAATAAGACATTCAAGTTCAGAGTATCTATGGTCTTTGATCCTTCTCTCCCCACCAGAAAATGAAACACTGGAGTTTCACATATCTGGAAAAGTAGCACACTTTCTAGACCCACAAAATGTATCCAGCAGTATGACTCAGTTTCCAAAGTCGATTTTAACTTCTTCATATATTTGAGCCAAAGACTGGTCAAAGTACTTCACACAATCCTGGCTACTATCCTAACTCTAGCAATATATAGCCGTTTCAAAAAGGGTTTCGAAAGTGGGTTGTTCTACATTTAAAATGATGCAGAAGGTAGCCACATTGAGAACTTAAGTGTCAGGTGTAAAAGCATAACTGGATTTAAAGTCATGGAATCCATGGGATATAAAATCAATTCCTAGCACTCAAAGGAAACTACCATTTGTTTCATAGCAAGTGAGTGGCTCACTCAGAACCTCATTTTAACTTTTCAAAACCAGAAGCCCTCACTGGATGCAGAAATGTAGATAACTGCCATCTAGTGGCAAAAAATCATTATCAACAGTCTCATTTTTCTAGGGAGTAGTCAATATTTTTGTGAGAAAAAAAAAGTAATCTAAACATCATCTTTGAGAGGAAAGTAAAATCTAAGGTAAGTCACACATCCAGATGGCCATCCCACCTTCTTTAATCCTGACACCGTGTAGGGGCACAACTACTCAGAACCCTTTCAGGATATTCACAAAGATTTAAATTCATTAAGATGGCCACTTGCTTGATTATTCATCCTTTTATTTTTAGTACCTAGAGCAATGCCTTAAACAATTCAAGAACTCAATAAATTTAATTATTACATGAATGGCCTGAGGAAACTCTGGAAAGACACCAGTTTGTGAATATTTTTACTACAGGAATCGCTAAAATTCCAAGGAACCCAGTGATGGATAATTATGCTTTATTTTCTTAACATCATATTTTATGTTAAACTTATGAAAAAGCATTAACTGTATAAGCTTTTCAAATTTTAATCATTTACAGGAGACCTGTAGAATGCATTTTACCAGTAAGCAAACATGAATCTCTTTTGCACTTAAGGAAATTTTTTAATAACTGAAGTATTATGCTTATACACAGCCTATCTAGACTATTTTGTCTTTGTCTTCTTGACATCCTGTTGTTCATACTAATAATATAGACGACGAACTTGTTCAGAAAGGTAGCCTCTCATATTTGGGAGATTCACTCTGCCCTGATCCAGCTTTCTAGTCCTAGTCTGAACTCTGATACCATCTTCCCAAACAATCCTCTTAGTGCACCTGCATGTTAGCTGTCAGGCTCAGGCAAAAGCAAGTGAAGTCAAGAGCCCAGCCCCTTGGAATATGCCTAAAATAGATTTCCTAGCTTCTTCCAATGCGAAGACCCCAAAATATCTGCTCTACTCTTACCTTTATGGTCCTGATTATTAAATAGTTTGTTTTGCTTTACATCTTAATGCTTTTCGGCCACCAAGTTGCAGATGCTACCATGACACCAACCTGACTTCCCTTGGCAGATGACCTTACCAATGTGTCCTAGAGCTCTCCAGAGCCCTGCCCCACTCGGGAAAAACAGAAATGAACTGGAGGAATGGATTGATTTGTCAACACCCATGTCCAGTGGAGAAGCCTATTACAGAAGCCAGACCTTCCACCTTCTGCTCCCAATGAAGATCTCTGGCCCATACTCCCAGAGGGATAGAGAATAGAGAACCTTGGGGGTGGGGGATGCAACTCTGATGGTAGGAATTGAATTGAATGGAATTGTACCCCCTCTTATCCCACATTCTTGTCAATAATTATTAAATCACTAATAAAAATAAATAAAGGGGTTGAGTGGTGGCATATGTTACAATGCGCAAGGGCCCAGGTTCAAGCCCCCTGTCCCCACCTGCAAGGGCCCAGGTTCAAGCCCCCTGTCCCCACGTGAAATGCTTCACGAACAGTGAAGCAGGGCTGCAGGCAGACACCTGTCTCTTCCTCTCTATTTCCCTCTCCCTTCTCAATTGCTGGCTTTATCCATCCAATAGTAAATAAAGATCAATTAAAAAAATTAAATAGTCAACATAAATCCCTCTCTCTATTGTTACTGGTCATCTTTATCAGAAACAACACAATATACCCCCCTTTGTGTGCCCCCATAGGACCTTGCCCTCAATGTGGATGAACAACAGTAGAGAATATTCCATTCTCTGAAGGGAGGCTGGACAACATACTCTATGCTACACCTGGAGAAGATGGGTCAATATTGGGGCAGCTTGGAATGTTCCTACTCTTGAACACAGAATGTGAGCTCAGATCTATAGGAATGCAGAGATCACATAGGCTCCTAAGATGAATATGGGCCCCACATCAGATCAAATCAATAGGGTTTATAGTCAACAATAGTTATACACCTTTCCCATATTTGGGAGCTACTCTCTTCCCTGATCCAGCTTTCTAGCCCTTTTTCCAGCCATGACATCGTCTCCCCAGACAATAACTTGGATCCACCTGCAAATAAGATTTCAAGCTCAGGAAAAAAAAAAACAAAAAAACAATGGCATTCATTTCTGAGTTTCTTCTTCTGATTTATTGTTTTGGTAAAGAAGTCCCACTAATTTTTGTATATTTTGTAACCTGTCACTTTATTTTATTGGTTAATAACTTACAGGAGCTTCCTGCTTGATTTTTTGGATTTTCTATATACACTATCACATTGTCCATAGATAGTAACAGTTTGATTTTTCCTCTTCCAACCTATAACCCCCTTTAATTCTTTTCTCTTACCTAATTGCTATGGCTAGGACTCCCAACACCATGTTCCTGACCTAAGTATCAACCAAATGTGATACTTTTATTTATTTATTTATTTATTTTTATTGCCTCTAGGATTATTGCTGGAATAAGTGCCTGCACAACAAACCCAATGTTCCTGGCAGCTTTTTTTTTTTTCCTTTTTTTGTTTTTCTTTATTAAACAGGGCAGAGAGGAATTGAGGAAGGTGAGATAGAGAAGGAGAGAGACAGAGAGACATCTGCAGAACCTGCTTCACTACTCAAGAAGCTTCCACCCTGCAAGTGAGGTATAGGGGCTTGAACTTTGGTCCTTGCACACAGCAACCTGGTGTGCCACTGCCCAGCTTCTAGAATAGCTTTCTGACACTTATTTGCCCCTCTCCTTAATGTGGTACCGGGGATAAAATGCAAAACCTCACACAGGCAAGGCATATATATTACAACTGAACTACCTCCCCATGAGCTCTCTACCACTGTTCCTGAAACAACTCCAAGGAATAGGTCATGTTCACCCAGAAGAGGATGCATGCTATCATATATGAGGACTTTATTTTTATTTATTTATTCATTCCCCTTTGTTGTCCTTGTTGTTTTATTGTTGTTGTTGGATAGGACAAAGAAATGGAGAGAGGAGGGGAAGACAGAGAGGGGAGAGAAAGATAGACATCTGCAGACCTGCTTCACCGCCTGTGAAGCGACTCCCCTGCAGGTGGGGAGCCGGGGGCTCAAACCGGGATCCTTAAGACGGTCCTTGCGCTTTGCGCCACCTGCACTTTACCTGCTGTGCTACCTCCTGACTCCCAAAGAACTTTAATTCACTAGTGGGGTCCTTCACTAGGGAAGGAGCAGTGCGTTGGGCATGTCTCTTCTGTCATTCCCTCCACCCCCTCTCTCCCATCAACAATCACCACCAGCACAACAAAAAAGAAATGACCTCTAAAAATCGTGGAGTTACTGAGCCCCAGCAATAACCCTATTGGCACGAATCAAAAGAGAAACAACATCTTAAAAACCTGGATGGAAAGGTTTTTAATGGTTATAAGATGCACACTGGACAGCTGCTATAGTGCTATGGCACCTGAGGATCAAACCGTTAAGAGCTGCTTCAAATTACCAGCCGTTTTGGCAAATTGGAGACTTTTATCTGAAAGCACCATGCCTCACAAAATTTTGTAGTCAGCAGTGAAAGAATTGTATCTACTACAGAAAATTCACCAGGCAAGTGAAGCTATGTCTGAATTGGGGAGATTCTACTATACTTTCTGTGAAATACTCACCGAAGCCTGCTTAGTACTTACTGATATGAAACCTTTACCATTATCAAGATACAATAAGAACTGTAAAATCTCTGATTTGTTTTTTTGCCTCAGAAAGATGTATATAAAGAAATTTACTCAGCATTAAATGAGTGTGTATTATGTGCCAAGTGATGTTTTATGCCCTTGAGCTGTATTAATAAACCAGTCTTACTGTAGAGGCACACCCTGTAGTGTGCTTTATTTCTGTGGTGCTGGGTTCGAGCCTGGCACAAGTGAGAGCATCATGGTTGACACATAAACTCTATAAGTGGTGGAGCAGTGCTATGATGTCTCCTCTCTCTGTGCCTTGACCTTTGTTTCTAAAATAAAACAACAACAACAACAACAAACCACTGGCCCAGAGAGGCCATTCAACAGTGATATCATGCATGTTTGGGACCCTGTGTTCATTCCCTGGTGACATAGTTAAAATAAAGCATAGTGGAAATCTCCGTCCTGGGCCAAAATAGCTCAAGGTGGTGAAAAACAGGATGAGGCTCCAGCGATCCTCAGCCCAATCTGTGGTATCACCATATGCTGGGGCTGAGCTATGTTCTCTGTGTGTGTGTTTTGCTCATAAAAATAAAGAAATCGGGGCCAGGTGGTGCTGCACCTGGTTGAGTGCACATGTTACAATGCGCAAGGACTCAGGTTCAAGCCCCCAGCCCCTACCTGCAGGGGGAAAGTTTCACTGGTGGTGAAGCAGTGTTGCAGGTGTCTCTCTGTCTCTCACCTCTCTTATCTCCCCATTCCCTCTTGATTTCTGTCTGTCTCTATCCAGTAAATAAATAAAGATAATTTTAAAATAAATAAATATCCTTTTAGGGCTCTAAAGAGTCATTCAGTATAGTGATATTCAGATTTTATAATGTGTGATGTCCTGGGTACAGAAAAATAAACAATGGGGTAGGTCCTAATGAAAAGTACAAAATCTAAAGGAATAAAATCTACAAAATTTATCCTAGTACAAGCAATGCTGTAAATAACATGAGAACACAGGAACTCAAAAAATGGATTTTCTTGGGAGAAAGTAATCCTCTTAGTACTTAAGAGTACTACCACTGAAGACGTCCATTTCATGAATTGTATATGTCAAATCAGAGGGGGCCAGGAGGTGGCACAGCTGGTTAAGTGCACAGAGACCCTGGTTCAAGTCCCTGGTCTGCACCCACAGGGGAAAAAGCTTCACAGGTGGTGAAGGAGCGCTGCAGTTGTCTCTCTGTCTCTTTCCCTCTCTATCACCCCATCCCTCTCAATTTTTATCTGTCTCTATCCAACAATAAAATAAAAAATTTAAAAAAAAAACTAAAAATTAAATATCAAATCAGAATGCTAGAGGTAGAAAAACAGACGCCCATTCAAGGACTGGCCTGTACAATGATGTGGCTGCAGCACCACAGGCAGGAAAGAAAGGAAGAAGGAATTGGAAGTGACATGGAAAGGACTCTGTTCCCATTATAGAACAGGTACAACAAAGAGAGACTCTTGGCATATCTTAGAGAATGATGAAGCCATGCAAGTGGGCAGGGGGTGAGAGGGGTATATTTTCAAGGAAGGGACGGGGACTGACTGATGACACAATTCAGGATTTAAAGACTGAACAAGAAGAGGATAAAGAAGAAAGAAATAAATGAAGGAAGGAAGGAAGGAAGGAAGGAAGGAAGGAAGGAAGGAAGGAAGGAAGGAAGGAAGGAATCCAAAGCATTCAAAGTCTTGTTCTTCAGATGACTATGATGCATGAGGTTACTACAAAGAAAATAGGAGTAATGGTGTATTTTGGAGCAAGATAATGGATTCCAGTGTTCAAAATGAACATCAGAGGTGCCTGATTGATATTCTTTTGTGGAAATGTCTAACAGAGTGCTAGAAATGGATCTCTAGTACTTATAGGGAAAGGTGTTAGACTAAAGAACAGTGTCTACAGACACTTGAAACTTAAGTGCAGCTGAAATAACAGAGGGAAGGAGGTAGGGAGAGGGGGAAAGAGGCAGAGAGAGAGAGAAAGAAAGAGAGAGAGGAAGAGAGAGAGGAGTGAGAGAGAATGTATGTAGAAGTGAAAAGAAAAGCAAGATGATTCCTGGGAAAAGAGTGAGTGAAAGAAAAGAAAAAAAAACAGAAATTGAGTGAAAATAATATCCAGATGTCTTAATTTTGTGCATTTTAATGAGCTTTTCATTATCTTGGGGTCCTCAGTTTAACCTAATGCATGCAAATATATAGAATATATATATACATATATATATATATATATATGTAGGCATATTTATATAACTTCACTGACAAAGACAGAGGTCTTCTATAGCTTCAAAGCTTTAGCCCTTTGATGTTTGGCATTCTAAGTTTATTATTTTCTTTTACCTTCTTTTTTAAATTTTTTTAAAATTTTTACCACAGCACTTTATTTTGTTTATTGTGGTGTGGGAGATTGAACCTGTAACCCTGGAGCCTCAGGCATGAAAGTCTCTTTGCATATCCATTATGCTATTCCCCCCACACTTATTTTCTTTGTAATATGTAACATATTGTAGGGCTGGAAAGACAACATGACAGTTATACAAATGACTTTCATGTCTGAGGCTGTGAGCTCCAAGGTTCCATCCCAGCACCAACATAAAGCAAAACTGATGGGAGTTGGGTGGTAGCACAGCGGGTTAAGCGCAGGTGGCGCAAAGCGCAAGGACCAGTGTAAGGATCCTGGTTTGAGCACCCAGCTCCCCACCTGCAGGGGAGTCGCTTCACAGGCGGTGAAGCAGGTCTGCAGATGTCTTTCTCTCCCCCTCTGTCTTCTCCTCCTCTCTCCATGTCTCTCTGTCCTATCCAACAACGACAACAATAAAACAACAAGGACAACAAAAGGGAATAAATAAATAAATTTTTTTTTAAAAAAAAGCAGAACTGAGTAGTGCTCTGGTGAAAAGAAAATAGAACAGTAACCATTCTTCTAAGAACTCAGGTTTCTCATTTAGGAATTTTCTTTTTGACAATTACCTTGCACTACACCACCCTTGCCAACACTCATATAATTTAGACATATGACATTTTTCTCATATGAATTCACTGCTCATGTAGGTCACCTTTTTTCCACTGTTGTTGCTGTTATTGTTGTTGTTGCTGCTGCTGTTGCTGCTGCTGTTATTGTTGTTGTTGCTATTATTGTTGTTGGATAGGGCAGAGGGAAATTGAGAGAGAAGGGGAAGACGGGGGAGGGGGGAGACAGACACCTGCAGACCTGCTTCACTGCCATGCAGGTGGGGAGCCGGGGACTCAAACCGGGATCCTCGCACCAGTCCCTGTACTTTGGACTATGTGTGTTTAACCTGGTGCGCTACTGCCCCGCCCCCTACATCTTAATATTTTGTTAACCCATTTCTTTATTTTTCTAAATGTATATACATTTGTAGAACAAAAATTAATGAGTGTATTGGATAAGTTCACATTGTGAATTCAAATTAAGTTGTTTGTTCACAGATCTATTATGTGTAAGCTTAAATTTCAATTTAAAATTGAGCTGTGAGAATATGTCATCAAGCATGATCACTATAACTGGGCAAAATGATGAGTATCTAAAACCCTCTCTGTCTCTATCTGTACACCAGCCAACATCAGACTGAAGACACAAGACTGGATCTGGTGCAGTATTTGTGTCTGACACAAATCCCAATGTGTACAGGCCAACTCTAGGGGCATAGAAAGTGAAAAAGAAATAACATGCATAACTGATCAGAAATACAAAGCAAACACACTTCTATACTATGGAACCATTTTAAATGAATTCATTTTTATGCAGTAGAATCAGTCAATCTTTTGGAACAGATTGTCAATTTTAGACAAAGAGAGGTAGAACTACATATAACATCAGGTTGCAAAATTCTATCATAATTTTCGTTACAGCAAAAGGAGATGTTCAGATGTCTATCAACAATATCAGATGATTATGTAACACACTGTCAACCATAGTTATCGTTTGCGGCTTGGGGGTTACGATGGATTTTTTTCCTTTGACATAATATGTAATGTTTAAATTTTGTGAAATTTATGTAATGTTTAAATTTTGTGAAATTCATACCATTTTTGTCACAAGAAAAACAGCATAAACCCCACAGTTACGTATTCATATGTCAGTGTAGTATACTGGGGAAGACTGTCCCAGGAATGTCAGAGAAATCAAAGACATATGAAATGTAGCATTTTACTTGAAGGATTTCACACTCTGGTACTTTAAATAATGTATACACATATTCACACAAACAAGAATGAATGTGATCAGTCACAAAACTGTGAATCTGGTAAAGTACTAAAAGATAAATTCATAGTGAGAAGTGTCATTTCAAGAAGTCTTAACCAAACTGCTAAAATTTGGGTCCATGAGGATTTGTAATAAAGGGCATTCAAAGCAGCATAAGAACATGTAAAGATCATGAAAATGGCAGAGAGTAGAGAGAACAATAAGCATAGAGTGTAAAGGAAAGGTGACCTTGAGCCTTGAGATTGAAATTAAAATGTCAATTCAAGCTAGGGGAAAAAGTGGAACACGAGTTGAACTCTGATGTAAGGATTTAGTTGTTATGCAATGGGGAAATAGAACAGTGCTGAAGAGTTTTTGGGGGTTTTTTTGTTTGTTTGTTTCTTTGCTTTGTTTTTGGAAGACAGGGCAAAAAAATGATCTTCAACAAATCTCTATAAAATGGATTAGAAAGAAAGAGTGTTACAGCCAGTGAAATCACCTGAGAAGCTCAAAGAACATGAAAAGAAAGAAATAAAGGTATGACCTTGCTGAAAAAGCACATTCTGAGGAACAATCCAGATGTCCTGAATTAGAGTGTGACCTTTACTAAGATTATTATTGCTATTTGAGTATGCATTAACGGTGATGAAAAACAAAATGCATGGCTTAAGGTGCAAGGATTAGGAAAGAAGCCATGAGGTTTGAACTAGTACTTGGTTATCTCAATTTGGTATCTAAATGTGGTAAGCAGCGGACAAAAAATAATGAAGATCGCCCAGAAATGTTGAGCTGGGGGATGGTAATGTTATTCGTAAAAATAAGAAACCAGTGATGGTGGTGAATCTCTTGGAGGTCTAGACCTATCATATCTATATGTGAATCCCAGGATTCCCTGACTAGGGGTGCAGATGATGGGGTGGCCTGGTAGTGATCAAAAAGGCCATCATTAGAATGTGCCAGTCTCTTGCCCTTATCCAGCTTTTGTAGTCCTTACTTTATCTGACAGGGTTAGAGTTAGTTAGTCAAGGGACAGGAAATAAATAAGGATGTTATCGAGGTTTGATGAAGTACTTTATGTTGTCTTTTTAGGTCTATTTGCTTGCTGCACTTATTGAGTAACTGTAGAGTACTGCACACTTTTACTTTAAGGTATATATATTTCCCCTAACTTACGCATACATGGGTACGTGTGCTCTATCTCATGTTCCCTAGTTTATATCTAGGTTCTATAACTCTGCCAGCAGCAGGAATGCTACCTAAAATGGAACTTAAAGAGTCCAGAAAAGGTCTCATCTGAGTATCAGAGCTGGAGGATTGACATCCTAGGCCTGATGTCTCCGGACATAGTCGGAAGTGAAACGTGTCGAGGTGGCACTGGTTGCATTGATTTGGTTGAGATCAGCAGATGCAGTGTCAAATGGTATGGATCAGAAGAAGCAGGAAGGGAAAACAAGCAAAGCTCCGGAGGTTCCATATAAGACCTTACCATGATATATGCCATTTAATGCTATTTACAAATAACTCTATCTTACATACTGACAAGACTGTTTCCAATATGAAGACCTCAAATCTCACCTGTTCTATTCTTACCCTTAGGGTCCTGATTACTAAACATTTTGTTCTGCTTTTATATCTTACTGTGTTTTAGTCACCTTGTTGCAGATGATAGCATAATATCAACCTGACTTCCCTTGGCACACAAGCTCATCAATTAATCCTAAAATCCCACCTCCCCAGAGCTCTGCCCCACTAGGGAAAGACAGGAACAGGTTTGGGGTATGGTCCACCTGTCAATGCCCAGGTTCAGTGGAGATGCGATTACAGAAACCAAACCTCCCCACTTCTGCACCCCATAAAGATCTTTGGTCCATACTCCTATAAAGATAAAGAATAAGGAGGATGGGGAGGATGAGATGTTGTACTCCGGTGGTGGGAATTCTATAGAATTGTACCCCTCTTAGCTCACATTCTTGTTCATCATTATTGAATCACCAATGGCAAACGCTAGCAGAAGAAGAATCACCAATAAAAAAAAAGTGAAGAAAAAAGTCTTGAAACCTAGAAAAATCAGGTAATTGTGATTATGCTATGAATCTTCCACTTCTGGTCAACAGTTTCAGCTTAATAAATAAGGTTTGTCCATGGGGGGGGGGGGAGGGAGAAAGAAAGAAAGAAAGAAAGAAAGAAAGAAAGAAAGAAAGAAAGAAAGAAAGACGGAAAGGGGAAACCCCAGCAGAAGAGGTTGAGAAAGAAGCAAATAAAAGCTGTACTCACCAGCATGCTTAGGAAAATGCTCCTTCCAGAAGTTGAACTGGATTTGAGAAGATGAATTCTGTAGGATCCACAGTAAAGGGTTTTAAAAAAACGAAGGTAAGTGAATTTACAAAAGAAGAAATGAGGAGAAAGGTATGGAGTCAACGGAAGAGAAAGAAAATACTGGCTAGTCTCACACAGGAGACTTAGGGATTGGGAAGCTGGAGGAGAAAGAGGAGCCACAGAAGAGAGGAGTTAAAGGAAAAGAATGCTGCTTTGGAAGTTAGGGAAGTTAAAGTTGATGCTAAGGGGATTCCCAAGGAAGCATCATTTGTCTTATGATGAAGAACTTACAGGTCACTTTTGGCAGTGATTTCTATGAGTCTGGTAAAGATGAAAATCAGATGGGCTGGGTGGGTTAGAGTCAGAGAGCATTGAAATGAGGCTGCTAGTCACTGGTTGTAAATGAAAAGATTAAGAACAAATACGGGCACAAAAGACCAGGTTGAATTAACTTGACTAGAGCCAGTCACATGTCAAGGAATACAGGCAGTCAGAATTTGAAAGAGAGAGAGAGAGAGAGAGAGAGAGAGAGAGAAAAAGGAGGTCTCCTAGAGTCTCTGGAGGGCATGTGGGCCTGCTAACACCTTTATTTCAGACTTCCAGTCTCCAGAATAATATGAGGTAACATTTCTGTGGTTATAAATCCTAGGGGATTCACATCACTTTCTAATATCAACTTCTCCTGTAAAATTCCTGTGTTGCTCAAACCTCATGCTAATCATATGGAAGGCAGAGTCCCACTCCTGTAGCCAAAGAAGATTCTCTAGAGTATCTGGTATAATAGATAAAATTGTGTAGGTTGAAGGCTAGAGGTAGGACTCACTAAATTCAAGCAACTATTTATTAAAATACACCTATTATATACTCTTATCATGATGTAAACTTCATTGGGGAGAATAAAAATAAACACTAGCTGGGTTGTCCTTGACTATAGAATGCAATGTTGAAGATATTAAGTACAACCAAATTCAGAAGAGGGATCTCCTAGGCATAAATGCTCAGCCTGTCTTAAGTTTCTTACAATCAAATAAATTATGGGATTTAAAACAACACTGGAAAAGGAGGGTGATGACTGAACTCAAGGAAAGTTAAAAAAAAAAAAAAGTCTAGCTGATTCTTGGGTGGTAAGAAAATTTGGGAACAAGATAGTAAGAAAAGACAGCTTCACAAAGAGGAACAGCAAGGCAATTCTGGTTCCTGTATATTCAACCAGGTAAGCAACCACCGGCCCCCAGAAGGATACATTCTTATATGAGAATTTCACCAGATGAGAGACGCTGTACCTGAAAGCTATTTTTCACGTTATTTTGGTTTACTTTTGTGTGTTTGTTTTGAAAAGTCAAGGCCTAATGAATAATTTCACTGTTCTTGGGCCAATTTTTAAAAATATTTTTATTGGATATAGACAGACAGAAATCAAGAGGAGAGATACATGAAAAGAAAAGGGACAAGGATTGCTATGTGGAAAACTGAGAAATGTTATGCATGTACAAACTATTGTATTCACTGTCAAATGTAAAACATTAATCCCCCAATAAAGGAAAAATAAAATAAACACAATGACAAAAAAAGAAAAAAAGACAGAAAAGGGACACGGAGTTGGCACACCTGGTTGAGCACACATGCTACCAGCTGCAAGGACCTATGTTCAAACCTCCAGTCACAACCTGCAGGGGAAAAACTTCACAAGTAGTGAAGCTGTGCTGCAGGTCCATCTCCCTCTCCTCTCTCCTCTCCTCTCCTCTCCTCTCCTCTCCTCTCCTCTCCTCTCCTCTCCTCTCCTCTCCTCTCCTCTCCTCTCCTTTCTCTCTCTCTCTCTCTCTCTCTCTCTCTCTCTCTCTCCTTCTAATCCTTCATCTCAAATTCTACCCAATAAATAATTAATAGCAAAATATAAAATTCTGTATCAAAGAGAGAGAGATGGGGAGAAAGAGAAACACCTGCAGCACTGTTCCACTGCTTTTGCTTTGTCAATTGTGCTTGTTTGGCTTCTGGTGGTGCTGAGGATTGCACCTGGGACTTTTGAAGCCTTAGGCCTAAAAGTCATTTGCATAACCATTATGCTATCTCTCCAGGCTTCAACAGTATTTGAAACTTATGTGGATTCTAGATACCTGAAAAATGCTAGTAGGTTGAAAGTAAACAGTGGTGAGAAATCACTATTCAACTTCAAATGACAGTAAGCAAGAGTGGTTCTAAGGCAGTCACTAGGTTTTTCTCTAGTCTGGGCCCTGTGGTTAATTCTAGTAAAAAAGGAATCTGCTTCAAAGTGCTAAGTTAAAAAAAAATGTAGACAAAAATTATCAACATATCCCTTTCTAACAACTTACTGAGAGGGTGATTGTGTATGAATTTATTCTATAGTCATAGCTATCTGTAATAAATTAGGTTTCAATAGAAGAACATTACAGTACCTCACAACCATGAATTGTCCCCTTGCAGAAGACAGCTAATAGAACCATCCTTTCTGAAATAGCTTGATATTTTACTTTGACTATAACTCACCTGAATTTTAGCTGAACAGAAATAGCTAGAGGGTCTCCTGACTGACTGAGGATGCCCAAACCAGCACCACTTTCTGCACTAGAGGTGACTGAAGGTAGAATAACTCCTGGCTCAGCTGGTATACCAGATTTCAAGGAAACACAGGGGACAGGAAGTAGGGTGGGGCTTGGTTAGAACAAATGGACTAATAAGGTATTAATTCTGTAGTGGATAGTTAGCAACTCCAATTACAGTGACCAGGAGCAGTGTGAAGAATTGAGTTTTGATCCAGCTAATAATGACAGACAAGGAGAATTTATCTGTTGTGTGGAACTTGGCAGGATAAAGCTCTATGCAGAAAGGATACACTGTCAGGAGCTTGGCTATGCATAGGATTCAGGGTCTTAGCAACTTTAGGGGTATAGCAGAGACTGGAAAAAAGAAACTATTTGAGTCTTACCCCAGGAGAGAAAATTCTTGGCAAGAGAACGGCCATCATAGCTAAAGTATTTCTTTTTTGTTGTTGTTAATTAATTTTTATTATCTTTATTTATTAGATAGAGAGAGTCAGATATCAAGAAGGAAGTTGGAGAAAGGAAGAGAAATACCTGCAGACCTGCTTTACCATAGCTTTCCCCCTACAGGTGGGGACTGGAGGCTTGAACCCAGGTCCTTGTGCATTGGAACATGTACAGTCAACCAGATTTGCCACCACTAGGCCCCCATAGCTGAAGTATTTCTAGAAAAAAAAATCATAATATAGTGCAGAAAAGGTTAATTGAAAACATGATAGAAATCTGATGCTATATGATGGCAAATATAATGAACTTAAGAACACTAGGGTAGTTGAGCATGAACATTACTAGAGGTCAAGTTAGGACAAGTAAATAATTTCAGAATCTCTTCTTCCCTGTTTGCACTGTTTGAGCAACCTAGAAGTCTACCCCCCCCCCCACGGTCTTTTGCAAGGCAAAGTGGGCAAGCAAAGCCCACAATGCATCTGTCAATGACTGCTGTCTATCCACATCCAATCATCATTTTCCACTATCATTTCTCTTCAAAGTATTCATCTAACTGGTGGGCTGGCATACAACCGGTGAGAAGATGATAGTAACTCAAATATTTTGTTGGCCAGTGGATCCTAGGTCTATATTAATGTGGCAAGATGCAGCTGCAGCTACAGCAGAGGAAGCATCAGAAAGTGTGTATGGCCAAGGGTACTTGGCTCCCAGGAGTATATGAACAGGAAGTTCCAACTGGTGAGAGAACAAAATTGCCAACGGGAGGGCTTTTATGAATTTTAGCTGAATGAAAAGGAATACAAAGCAGCCAACTACTGAGTCAAAGGAACTAGGATTACAGATTAGCTTTCTGTGCTCCACATTAAGGAATGTCAAAGTGTGTATAGGTTCAAATTGTGCACAACATTTTATTTTAATTCAGACATTTTCCAAGAGAAGAAAAAAGTACCACGCTTACTGACCTGGAAAGCACTTTGCAACATGGGAAGGGCAATCATCATCCTCTCCATTTGTACAATGGAAAAGCAGTGTTCTAGAGAGGGAACACAATTTCCATACAATGCCCACTGAGTTTTACTATTTTCAATAGCTTCACTGCACCAAGAATGTCTTTGTTTGAAGACAATGCTAATGCAGGTTTATATTGGCCAGGATATGTATGTAGCCTTTAGGGACTGAAAAGTCTAACAGAGTTTTCAGATGTTAGGTCTACAATTGAAAGGGGGTATCATTTGTACCTATACAAACTTTTTTTTTTTTTTTTGTGAAATGACGGTAGAAGAAATGCAGTGACAACCCCACTTAAGGGTCAAAGAATCACTGTGATTTTAACCTGAACAAAGACCATGTCCTTCATCTTAATAAAACTACAGGCATGCCAAATTAACTTCCAATTTCACTTAAAGGTCATGTGTCTTGTCACATAAATTAGATGATCTCTTCACATTTGCCTGACAAAATAAAAACTTTCTACTGAGGTTGAAATTTGATTCTAAAACGTTGTGAATTCATAACTAGGATAGGGATTCCACTTAACTAATGAGGGTGATAGGAGTTCTGAGGTCCCAGGTTCAATCCCCAACACCACAAAAAGCCAGAGCTGATGAGTGCTCTAGTGCCTCTCCCCCCCATCCCCCTCATCACTCATTAAAATTATTTTAAAAAGAGATTGGTGGGCGACTATTTTTATAGAACTCTTCATTGTCATCATATCCAGGAAAACACTGCATTCAAGGACCGCACATAAAGAACATTATATATTGGTTAATACCTCTGGTGGAGAGATTTGATTATTATTTTTAAAAATTTTTTAAATTTCTTTATTCAACAGTAAAATACAATAGTCTGTACATACGTAACATTTCTCAGTTTTCCATATAACAATACAACCCCCACTAGGAGGCTCCACCGTCATGTTCCAGGACTTTGTTTTGGGGGAACAGGAGAGGTCAGCATTTGTTCCCCCAACATCAAAAAGTTCATCACGCATTAATCTCAACAAAGAATTGAGGAGAACGCATGATTAATCAGGCACTTTAAACTTTATTCAGGAAAATTGAGAACATTTACATGTTATGATGAGAGAGAGAGAGAGAGAGAGAGAGACACAGAGACCAAGTTAACACACTATGGTCCTGCCAGAGAGGGAGTGAAAGCTCAAAGGTCTAGCTTTTTAAAACCCAAGCCCTGCCTCCAGCTTTCTAAGCCACACCTATTACCACTCCCATTTTCTGAGTGGCACCCTCCAAGTACTTGTCCCTCAACAACCTGAATCCCTCCTCCCATATTTGATTATTTTTATAGGAGTTATACATACCATTTCATATTTGTCGGTAAGAACAAAAAAAAGATATTCTAAATTCACAAATACCATGTATAAAATTCAACATTTCCAGTTAAATCACCATTGCTTCCAAACCACAATGTGAGGATAAATCTATTAGTCATAATAGATTATGACACAAAATTAGGCTCCACAAGTGAAGGACAGATGCATCACTCTGCATACTGATCAGAGATTCTATCTTCATGTGATTCACAGTTCATTCAGCTCCTATCCGAAGTGCCACTACATCACAGCTGTTCTCAATATAAACTTCCCCGCATGGTAAACAAAAACCAGTGTCTTCAGTTACACTGACATCTTCCAGGCCATTTAGGAGTAAGCAGCTAATTCAGCCAATGTTAACACCATCATTAGGCAAGAAAGTATGTTGGCTCAGGGAATGATAGAAGATTGGATACTTTAAGGAAAGTTATGGGGAGAATATTACTAATATGCAAACACACGGGACAGCTTTGTTTTTTCATTATGTTATCCAATGTTCTGCCCATTTCATTTACTGACTATCTCTAAGAAATTCCAGTTCTGTAAATCTGCCATTTTCTCCTAGAATTATTCCCAACAGGTTGTCACAATTAAGTCAATATCATTACCAAAAGTTTGTATTTTTACATGCCATACTTAAAACCTAAAAGAAAAATATTTCTGAGATATTAAGTGATTTTTCTGTATAAAGCAAGTGAAGAGATGTGCCCTAAAGAAACTGAAGTATAACCTAGTGTTCAGAAATATGTGACACTTTTGAAGTGATACTTTCCCTTTTTTCCAGAGAAAAACAAGGTATAGCATATTTCCATATTTCTCAAAACTTTAAAGAAATAAATAACACTAACTGTAGATTTACCATAAAAGTAGCCTTAGTATAAGAGCCTCACTCTTTCTCCAAATCTTGACAAATTGCATAAACAGGCTTCTCCTTTCCCCACTTCACTCTTGCAAAAGCTTTCTAGAAAGATATGCATTGTCAAAGATTTTATCAGAATAAACTTTCTACCTCATTCTGTCCTTTAGATGCCAAATCCACTCAATAAATGTTTATACTGCTAACCCAAATAGTCTTTGAACACTTCCATGTTTTTATTGAATAATAGTTTACAACAGTATACATTTTAGTGTACAATTCACTTCTCTTCAAACTGCCAACACTTCTATGTCCCTGTTGAGTCTGACAGACTTGTAGGAAAGAGTATAAATCAGGCCTGCAATGTAGTTGTTTTTAAAATCATTCATTTAATGTAGTCTCGGATTTCCATATGGAAATCAATTTCAAAAAAATTCACAAGCTCTCTAATTTAAAAATCATAATTAGCTAATTATGATCAAGCTAGTCAGTAAAAATCAAGTAAATAAAAACCAAAGATAGGTGATTCGGAGGCTGAATCACCTTTCTCTGGCATGTTGAACCCATACTGGAGAAGCAGGCATGTTCTATGTACACTTGGCAATAACAGCTCCTCTAACAAGAGGGAGCACCCAACGCCATATCTATGCTACCACATTTGGACTTGAAAGACCTCAGTGTTTCTGTTTTATTTTGTTGTTAACATGCTACACCCACAACCCTGCCTATCTGCAGGCATTTATTCTATGTGCCTCCCCACAGTATATTCTTGAATGCAGAGTCATTCGCCTAAGTAAATAGAGAGGCACTGTTTCAAACACAGGAAATAGTGATGAATGACTCCTGCAATATAATGATCTCAGGATATAACATTATTTGGCACTACATAATCAACACATGCACTTTTTAAACATTTTATAAATCACAAAGCAGCCCTGGGGACTCTAAATGGGGGGGGGTAGGGGTATTATGTTAGCTGTCATTTTGAAACCCAGATGCCAAGAGAGAAAAGTCTGTGTGAAGTGCACAATGGGAAAAAAATTTTTAAAGTGTCCCTAACAACATAAACGCTTCAATAAATAAGGTTTGCCTCCTAAAGAGTCATCCTTTTTCGCACTGCAAACACAGACAGCGGAAGGGAAACATATCCTTACAGTCATTGGACAAGTTCAAATAACACTTGCAGACCAATGAATGTTTGCATTCTTGAAATCTGTCCATATGGATGTAGCTCCCCAAACTCTGCTTTCCCCACCACTTGCAACCTGCGTGCTAGGAAGAAGGGAACACACGCGCTCTGGCACTAGCACGCACAACCGGATCGCAATACCAACACGCATGGAGCAATGTGGACAAGTGAATTCTGCTGCTCAAGTCACCGCCCCCCTGCCCCAACACACACACACAAACACACACACACACACACACACACACACACACACACACACACACACACCATTGAAAAGCCACACGCACAAAGCAAAGTGGACAAGTGATTTCTGCTGCTAAAGTGGACAAGTGAATCCTGCTGCTCAAGTCACCCCCTCGCCCCAACACACACACACACACACACACACACACACACACACACACACACACACACACACACCACTGAAAAGCACGCAGAAACTGGCCCAGCTGGAAGGAGCTGGGGTGGGGAACGGTTCCGGGGAGGAGATCCGGTGCAGTTCACCACGCTGCTCTGGGGTCAGTTTGTGCCTGCACCCAGGTATTACCAAGGGTCAAATTCGTCTCCTCACTTCACCTCAACCCCAATGCATTTCTGAATAAGGAGCCCTACTGAGAGGTTTGCGAATGTCAGATTTAACCTTAAAATAAATGAACTGATTAATTAAATAAGTAAATTAGAACATCACATGGGGGGTGGTAACTCAGGCACGCGCAAACACATACACGACAGTGCGCACCACACACCTCTAGCCCGCACACTGGGCTTTAGAGAAAGGATCCAAGCGAAAGAGAGCGGGGTGGGGCGCCCCAATTCCTCTCCTGGCCACCGCTCCATTATTCCCGTCGCTTTCCCAGCACTTGGTGCCACCCTGGCGGTTCCCACTCTCAGCTCTGACTCCAAAGCTTAGCGCGTTAGCCTGGGTGAAATCCCTCCCGACCCCCCCAAATCCTCAAGCGTGGCTTTCTCGTCCCTCCCCATGACCTCCATAAACTCCCCACAAGCAAAGAAGGTCCCTACCCTACCTGCGCTGAAAACTTTTTCCTCCTGTGGCAATGTGAGAAGGGGGAGAAAGCAGGTCGGCCGCTCCCGCAGCCCGCTCCGCCCCGGCGGCGCCCACCTCACCTGGCTGCTGCGCTCCAGGTGTCCGTCCCGCGCCGGTCGGTCGTGCGCGCCTCCCGGGTGCGCGGGGGACGCCGGGTTCCCCTCTCCGCCTGCTCCGCGCTTAGCTGGGGCAAGAGTCCTAGGACGGCGTGGCCAAGGCTGGAGCCGCCCTTGGGTTCATCGCTCCTCTTTCCAGAAGCGCTACGGCCGCCCAGACGAAAGCTCTGAGGAGCCGAGCGCCGCGTGGATCCAGATGCGCCGAACTGCCCCGCGCTGTGCGCTCCGGGGTTCGAGGGCGCTCCGCCCGCGGGCAGCTGCGACCGCGCGTCACATGCCGCCTCCGGGCAGCGGCCGCGGCACCTGCCCAAGCGGCGGCGCTCGGGCTCCGCACAGCCGCCCCCGCGCCTCAGGCTCCCTGGCGCGCCGGCCTCTCGGTTCACGTCCTTTTTTTTTTTTCTTTTTCTTTTCTTTTCTTTTTTTTTCCCCCCTCAACCTCCGCTGTCACTTTTCCTTTTTTTCTTTTTCTTCTGTCTCCTTTACTCTGGGTTCTCTTTTGTCCAAAGCAGAAGCAAGCCGCTGCTCCAAGTGGAAAGAAGGGTCTTTCCCTCCCCACGAAGTCTCCCTCTGCCTGGTGGTGGCGGTCGCGGCCACCACTGGCCGCTCCCTCCGCCCCGGGCCGCGCGCGCTGGTGTAATGCACTAGCCGCCTGCTGGAAACCCGAGCGGCCGGCTTCTGAGCATGCCCAGTGGCCCTCCCGGTGCAGTGCTCCACCACCGCGTGCGGGCTCTGCCTGGCTCTCTAAGCCCTCAGGGGGCTAGGGAACTGAGCTGTGGGAGAAACTAGCACCCCGCTACCCCAACCCCAACCCCAACCCCCACCCCAGAGGGGCGTCTCGGAAGGCAGAAGGCTCACTACCCCAGTCTGCTCACAGACATTTCCCCAATTGTATCCCAGGTGCCTCCTAGACAGGTTTTGTTGATTAGTTCTATTTGGTTAGCTTCAGAATCTATTTGCATGCAATCCAAGGAAGTGCATTCGTGGGCACTACTTAGTAAATGAAAGACTCGCAGCTCACTAACATGCACGGGGTTCGTTAGTATTTTGTTCCCTAGAAAGAAGTCTAATGTGTTTAATTTTTAACATTTAGTGAGGCTTTTCACGCAGAGTTGTTAATGCATAGTCTTGGCTTTTTCTCCTTTGAGCAGTTTTAAGGGTAAACGAGGCAAGCTGACATGAAATAGACAACCTACCCCACCCTACTACTCCCCACCCCTACACACCTCCCAAAGGTTTCTCTTGTTTGAATCTGATATTATTATTATTATTATTGAATAATAATAAATAAGACCTTGGTAATCAGGTTTTTTAATTTAATATATAACTCAAGAGGAATGAAATGTAAAAAAAAAAAAAGGAAGGGGAGTATACATTTCTAACTTTCCTATAATACTTTCAGCTAGCTAAATAAGGAAAATGTGGAAAGATCCCAAAGTTGCAGATGCCAGTGAGGCTGCCTCAGCACTCAGATGCTTTTTTAAAGATCATATAAGGAGAATCTCATAAAGGATAAGGATATTAAACAGTAACTCTGGGAAAAAGCAAAACAAGAAGTTAGAACACGCTATTAAATGAAACTTTTTTTTAACAATATTAGAAGAAACTGGTTTTTTATTTCATTTGAAACAAAGGGAAAGACAAAAAAAGGAAGAACTCTTCTTTGAATAAAGTACTATCTTTAAATGCTCAAAAACTAACTCACTTGGACTGTGTGCTACTTTGCCAGGTGTGTGACCCAAGTTGACATTTCAGTGCTGTAACCCTTTTCTTCCTCTTACTCTCTGTCAGTAAGAGGGGAATGGAGAGTGGAGTGGGATTATAGGAGGGGGAAGAGAGGAAAATTCCCTTCTGAGTCAATATTCTCTCCTAAGTAGGAGGATCATTAGGAGAGTAAAGGCTACACATTCCATAAAGACAAAGTAATAATATTAAATAAAATGTTGAGAAAATGTGTGGCTACTTTAAGTCAATTCAAATATCCAGGCTCAAAGGAACCGTACATGTACTGGAATGATCACAAAAAATATTAACACAGGAGGCATCTTGCTTTGGATACTTCTCAGATAAAAGTGTAATAACTCCTTTTAAATATTCCCCTAATCTTCTAAATGGGTATTTAAACAAGCGTTTTATCCCCACTTAATAAAAGAGAAGTATATAACTTTAAATAACTAATTAAATTGCTACGTACACAGCTAGTTTAAGAGAATCGTCAACTCAAATTCAATATACATATTTTTCATCATATCCAATTACAATTTATTATGTAAACAGAGTGCCTTTGACAATAGTCAGTGAACTCATACGTAACAGAAAGGGATCAGAAGTATGGATCCTGGAGACGTGCAGTGTATAAGGCATTAGACTCTCTAGCATGAGGTCCTGAGTTCAATCCCCAGCAGCACATGTACCAGAGTGATGTCTGGTTCTTTCTCTCTCACCTCCTATCTTTCACATTAATAAATAAATAAAATATTTTTTAAAAAGAAAGAAAGAATGGGCTCGTGGAAATACTCTAGATTAGGGGCCAAGCAGTAGTGTAACTGTCTAAATGCACACGTTACAGTGAACAAAGATCCAGGTTCAAGCCCTTAGTCCTCATCTATAAGGGGAAAGCTTTACAAGTGGTGAAGCAGTGCTGAAGATGTCTCTCTGTCTATCTTCCCCACCCTTCTCTGTCTCTATTCAATAATGTTCTAAAAAGGAAATACTCTAGATTAAAAAAAAATAGACTGGTATTTTTTTCACTTTCTTTTTTTTTTAACTTTATTTATTTATTGGATACAGACAGCTAGAAATTGAGAGGGAATGGGGTTAGAGGAAGGGAGAGAGAGAGACACTGGCAGTCCTGCCTCACCACTCACAAATATTTCCACTTGCAGGTGGGGACTAGGGGTTCGAATACGGGTCCTTGCACACTGTAACATGTACGCTCAACCAGATGCACCACCACCCAGATCCCTGACTGCATTTGAGAATGATTCCTAGGAATATTCCATAGATGATTAGAAAATAAATCTTTTTTATTTAGCAAACTATGCTTTTATTTGCCATTTATGGAATTTATAGCTGTCATAAAAGAAAAAGAAACAACCACAATTCAATAAACATATTATTCCAGGCTTACTTCATTTCTCTTTGTAAATGCACATGTCAATTCCTGATTGCAGCTAACACCCCATTATCTTTATGGGCAAGTTAATTTAAAATTTCCTATTAATATCGAACAAATGAAGAGTTAATGGCTTGGACAGAAATGTCTCAAGTGTATTCATAAGTGAATTCACACTAGAATCAGAATAATGTACCTAATTCAAAATTTGGTAACGTATTGTTTAACAAACTTATCAGAAGCTATATAAAAGGACAATGCAAGAAGAAAAACAAATCACGCTTAGTTGATTTGAGAAAGAACCATTTGAAGGAGGGTGATAATTTAAAAAATACCAAAAGTCAAAACTCTAATACTACTTAACCAAGTTAAGTAAGAGGAAGTGTGAATTTATAAGATATTTAAAGTGTAGCTTTCTCTGGGTGTTGGTCTAAAACAAAGGAGACAAACTAAATAAACAAAACACACTTTTACCTTCAACATTTTAGATTTCATTAATAAAACAGAGTAATGTAATGAGTGCACTTGACAGGGTGAACTACCACCTGAAAATAGAGTAATGTATTCAATTACTAAGAAAAAATTAACACGTATTGGGTATCTTTAAGACTAATAAGTAAAAAGTACACACTTCACACTTTTTAGCTTAAAACAACTATGAAACTGCAGCCAACTTGGAACTTCAGGCTTTAAGAGAAAGTGTAAGAGGTGTCCATTCTCACAGGTTTTTTTTCACCCCATATGGGTTATTTTCCTAACCTAGGTTTGACACTAAGCAAGAACTCAGACTCAAGAAACAGGATATCTAAAGAGCTTAGAACTGCAAAGGCAACTGAAACTTAGAATGGAACTAGGAGACACAGTGACAGAGAGGAAGACATATAAGAGATCCCTGGAGTGTATGGAAATTCTCCTTGACTTCCTATGCTATCTGTGCCCAGAGACAAAATTCTGAAAGGCTGATAGAGGAGAAGTAGAAACTTGAATCAGTATTTCTTTGGGAATCACACAATTCTTGGAGGATAATGAAGTGTGAACTCAGACAGAATGGGGAGACCTCCTGAGTATCTTGGATATTTGATTAATGCAGCAGGGATGACACTTGCTAGCAGTGTTGTGGTGTTATGGTGTCTTCTCTGTTTCTTCTCCTTCCCTCTCTCAAAAGAAATGAAGAATGAAAAAAATATTATATTCTACATTATAGAACAGATAGGAGTGAATGTCTCAAATAGAAGTCAAAAAGCAATATTCAAAAAATAAAGATCAGACACAATATTTAAAGAAAAATGTATATTTTCTTTTGTAATTTTCTTCCTTTAGAAATTAAATTTAGGGCAGAGGTAGATAGCATAATGGTTATGCAAAGAGACTCTCATGCCTGAAGCTCCAGAGTCCCAAATTCAATCCCCTGTACCACCATAAACCAGAGCTGTGCAGAGCTTTGGTGCTTCTCTCTGTGTCTTACTCTCTCTGCATCTCTCTCAAAAATAAAATAAAATAAAATACTTTTAAAAATTAAAAAACAATTAAATATAAAATTTTGGGGTAGTAGTGGAGAACATATATGGCCTCTAAAATTCTTTCCAATTCAAAAATCTTGTGAATTTGTACAGCATACTTGGGCAAACCCTAGTTTTGTATGATATATGGCTTATACAATGTACTACATTTTTATGAGGAAATAACATACATTTATGAATACTACTATTGAGACAAATGTTGGTAAGCTTGCATGCTCTTTTCACTTAACATTCAGAATATTAGTGGGAAAAAACATGATTGGAGAAAAATTAAAACAAGAATATAACTTTGAACTTGGTCATTGAAGCAACTGCATTCCTAGGAACTACATAACAAAATTACATGTTATATATAGATTTCAACATTGATGTGTAGCATTTTAATACACTACCTATTTTCATTTCTGTTATGTTGGTTTCTAGATGAAGCTCATTTTGTAGCGTGCAAGCAAGCTGAAACAAGCATAGATGTCTGGTTAAATGTGAAAAAAGTTATTTTTGGAAGGTGGAAGTATGGGGATTCTAGTGGTGGTTGAGGTATGGAACTATACACTGTAATCTTATAGTCTTGTTTCAAAAATAAAAACTTATTTTTATTGTGACAAAAGTGAAGAAATGGAAGTCAGTTTCAACTTCACATTGCCAGAACCCCTGAAATAACATCATGATTTTTGCCTTACAATTTTTGTCATAGGAATAGTTATGTTTAAATAAAATGAAATAAAAATTCATACACTACAGAGAATTGCTGCTTTCATGAGATTTGTATTATTTTTTTATAAATGAGGTTTTTTTATTCTTTAATATTTAATTAATTTTAATGAGAGAGATAAAGAAAGAAGGAAAGAGAGAATAAGACCAGACCACTGCTCAATGCTGGTTTATTCAAAGGAGGTCTCGAAACTTTACATCAGGCTCAACCTGACGCTGTTGACTGGCTACGGAAGAAGGGCAAACGCTAGAAGAAGAAAAAGAAGAAGAAGAAGGAGGAGGAGGAGGAGGAGGAGGAGGAGGAGAAGGAGAAGAAGAGGAAGAAGAAGAAGAAGAAGGAGGTGGTGTAAGGGATTGAACTTGGGACCTCAGAGCCTATGGCATGAAAATCTTTTTGCATAACCATTATCCTGGCTCCTCATGTATTTTTAATACATACATTTAATTTTTAACATGTGCTTTATTGACTTTGGATTATCTATGGTATGAATTTAGACTCAAGAATTTCCCCTTTCTCACTTTGCAAGGTTAGTTGTTGGAGTGTTTTTTAGAGCATGTGCCCAGGAAATCAAAATAATCAGAACATTTGCCAAAGTGAAAAATGTCTAATTTAAACACTGAATATTTATTTTCTTAATTTTTAGATGTCCTCCTTGGAAAAATTGGCTTACCTGTAAAGGATATTAAGAATAGAGAATTAAGTTCGAAAGCTGTGTATTCAGTAAGTCCAGTGCTATTTTAAACAAAGAATTGCAATTACATATAGGGAAAACTGAAAAATGCAGTGTTGTCAGTACTTGTCTCTGACAATGGTTCTGCGTTATATTCCACTCTGTTCATTTCAACTTCTTTTTACTTGCTATTCCACTCATTTAGGGATTCTTTTAGAATTATTTTTTCCTTTATTATTTTATTTTTATTTTTATTAGTGATTTAATAATGATTGACAAAACTGTAGGATAAGAGGGTTACAATTCCACATAATTCCCACAGCCAGAGTTCCATATCCCATCCCCTCCATTGAAAGATTCCCTGTTCTTTATCTCTCTGGGAGTATAGACCAAAGATCTTTGGGGGGCAGAGGGAGAGTTGAGCCATAGCGCAGCGGGTTAAGTGCACATAGCGCAAAGCGCAAGGACCCGCATGAGGATCCTGGTTCTAGCCCCGGGCTCTCCACCTGCAGGGGGGTCGCCTCACAAGTGAAGCAGTGAAGCAGTGAAGCAGGTCTGCAGGTGTCTGTCTTTCTCTCTCACTCTGTCTCCCCTCCTCTCTCAATTTCTCTCTGTCGTATCCAACAACAACATCAATAATAACAATAACAAGGGCAACAAAATGGCCTCCAGGAGCAGTGGATTCCTGGTGCAGGCATCGAGCCCCATCGATAACTTTGGAGGCAAAAAAAAAAAAAAGATCTTTATTGGATTCAGAAAGTGGAAGATCTGGCTTCTGTAATTGCTTCTCTGATGGACATGGGCACTGACACTTCAAACCATACCCCAAGTCTGTTTCTACCTTTCCCTAACTAGGTAGGGCTCTGCGGAGGTGGGGTTCCAGGACACATTGGTGAGGTTGTTTACCTAAGAAAGTCAGCTTGGTATCATGGTAGTATCTGCAACTTTGGTAACTCTCAATTCTCCTTTTTCCTTTTCAGCATCCTTTGGCCAGTTTATAGATGAGTTATACTATTCCACCATGGTTCTCCTTGTTCTTTCCTCTAGTTTCTCTCCTACTGGCCTGAAAATCTGGGTCCCACTTGAAATAGGATTTAAAACTGCTTTTTTTTGTTTGTTTGAGAGTTGGTCAATGTTGTCTTCATGCCACCATCTTGATTCTGCCCCCCTAGAATTATTTTTTGTTAATATTAGCCCTTAGAATGGATCCATGAGCTTTTGTATATATAATAATGTTTTTGTATATATAATAATGTTGTATATATATAATATATATATAATAATGTTGTATATATATAATAATGTTGTATATATAATAATGTTGAGTATATAATATAATATAATATAATTATATTATATATAATAATATAATTATATTATATATAATAATGTTAATCTCTCCTCCCCAATTTTTTTCTTTATTTTTTTTTACATAAAGATAGAGAATAAAAAATATGATAGCAACAAAGTTCCTTTTAATATGCTGTGGACTGGGCTAAACATTAGGTCACACACATGGCAGAACAGCACACTGTGCAAGTGAGCTATTTTTCTGACCCCCATTCTTTTTTTTCACAATGTAACTATATTTATTATTATGCTTTCAATTTTCACAATTTATTCTACTGACATTTCATCTAAAAATAGAGGAAATCATAATAAATGGACAATGAATAATAAAATCTCCAAACCCAAAACAACAAAGCAGCAGGAGAAAGAAAGTTCAGCCAAACTGCTGGGACCACTGGGAGTTGTCTTTCCTGAGCTGAGCTCACAGGGGCCAGCAGGATGGAGGCTCCATCCTGGGGGCCAAGAGCCAATGCAGACTCTGACTGTGTGCCCTCCTCTGCTACTGCTGGAAGTGATAATGGTGGCGGTGATGCTGCTGGTGGAGATGATGATGGTGGCATTGGCACTGCTGATGGCTGCCCAGCCTCTGGAGGTGCCGCTGGTGCTGACGACCTAGCTTCCTGAGCTGCTGTAGGACCGTCCTCTTCCACCTCCGCTGATACATCCGGCCCTTTCTGACTCTGGGCGTCTGACTCCTGGGAGTCCAGCCTGTACATCAGTCGGGTTGTGACTCTGTCGCTTGACAAGGCGGTGGTGACGACTGGACGCAGAAAAAGGAGGTTTGGAGCAGAAAGGGAACACAGTCCTTGCTTTGCGCTGGCACCTCAGAGCTGGGTGAGAGAGCAGCAGTTTGGGCCATGTAGAGGTAGCAAAAATGGCCGCCTCGCCCAGCAACCTTCCCTGCGTCTAATCACTACCACTGTCACCCTCCTGACCTTCCTGCTAGTGGGGTTCACCTGGTCCTCACTGACAGAGCTGGAGTCTGCCTCCCAGTCATTTGGATCATCAAGTCTTTCTGGTGCAATCCTTCTGTGTCTTTGAGAACCTGGCCAGGGGCACTGCGCGTGGCTTCTCATCCATGTCCAACAGTCGCTCCATGTCACTGCCACCTGGCATTTCCAGCGGCTAGAGCTAGTGGGTCTGGGCACACAGCAAAACATGCTGTTTCCTTCTCGTGTCCTGGAAAACAACGTGGAGAGGTTGCTGTTTGTGGAATGTGGGCGCCTGGTTACCAGGGTTCTGAGTTCCGGAGGGTTCAGGTAACTGTATTTCTCGTGTCCCTTTATGACCTCAGTGCACAGATTTTTCCTGAGGTTTCTTGCACACACCCTGTAGTGGAACTCTACGAATATACTCTATGAATATATTGGTTTGTCAGAAAAATCATAACGTATTTTACTGTGTAAAAATGTGTCATGGCGTTTCCCACAAGTCAGCACAAAACCAATTACACAATTTCAGTAAGTGAACTGAATGGTTTATAAATATCTCCATAAGGTATTAAAATGAATTTATTTATTATAATCCTACATATATATATGTTGACATATGAATATAAATATAATATTCAGCCATATATATATATGTAGAAACAGGGTTTTTTTAATTTATAAAAAGGAAACAAAACCATATTGACAAAACCATAGGATAAGAGGGGAACAACTCCACACACTTCCCACCACCAGATCTCTGTATCCCATATCCTCCCCTGATAGCTTTCCTATTCTTTATCTCTCTGGGAGTATAGATCCAAGGTCATTGTGAGATGCAGAAGTTGGAAGGTCTGGCTTCTATAACTGCTTCCCAGATGTACATGGGCATTGACTGGTCGATCCACACTCTCAGACTACCTCTCTATTTCCCTAGTAGGGTGGGTCTCTGGAGAAGTGGAGCTCCAGGAGGGATTGGTGGGATTGTCTGTCCAGGGAAGTCTGGTTGGCATCATGCTAGCATCTGGAACCTGGTGGCTGAAAATCCGAACAAATTGTTGAGCAATTTGGACTTAAAGGCTGGAATAGTGCAGATGAACTGGTGGGGGGTCCTCCAGTTTGTAGATATCTAGTAGGCATATTTTAGTTATATTCCAAAGGGCCTGTGGCTATACTAGTTGGTTTTTTGTTTGTTTGTTTGTTTGTTTGTTTTTGCCTGAGCCTGACATCAGATATGCAGGTGGATCCAAGTTCTTGTCTGGGGAGATGATATCATGGCTGGAAAAGGAACAGAAAGCTGTATCAGGGAAGAGAGTAGCTCCCTAATATGGGGAAGGGTTATAAATATTGTTGACTGTAAACTCCATTGATGTGATTTGGTCTGGGACCCATATTCAGCTTAGGAGTCTATGTGACCTCTGCATCCCTGTAGATCTCAGCTCACATTCTGTGGTCATGACTAGGAACATTCCAAGATTCCTCAATATCAGGACCCATCTTCCTCAGGTGTAGCATAGAGTATGTTGTCCATCCTCCCTTCAGAGGATGGAACATTCTCTACGGTTGTTCATCCAAGTTGAGGGCAAGGTCCAATGGAGGGCCCACAAAGGGGTCAGTTGTGGTGTTCCTGATAAGAGATGACCAGTAACAATGGAGAGAGGGATTTATTTGAGGTCTAGGCCCATCATGTCTCTTTGGGAATCTCAGGACTCCCCGACTATGGCCCCAGCTGATGGGGTGGCCTCATAGTGATTAAAGAGTCATCATTAAAGTATGCCAGTCTCTTGCCCTTATTCAGCATTTGCAGTTCTTGCTTTAATAAGTTTAGCTTTGGAGTGATTGAGAGAACTATAATAGGAAGTAAGTGAGGAAGGTATCTAAGTCTAATTAGATACTATTTCATTATAAACTTTATACTGACTCACTGCAAACTATTGTATACTTTTGCTTTCAGGTATATATTTTGCCCTAATTTATGGATACATGTGAACATATGCTCTATCTCATGGGACCTGGTCTATATCTAGGTTTTGGAACTTTGTTAGGAAGTGAACCACCTGGAATGGAATTAGAGAATACTATGAAAAGAAAGGTCTCACCCAAGTAATGAAGCTGAAGTGCTGACATTCCACGCCTAACATCTCTGGACATAGTCTGAAGTGAAGCGTGCTAAGGTGGTACTCATTGCATTGATTAGGTTGGGATCAGCGGATGCAATATCATTTGGTATGAATAGAGAGAAGCATGCAGGAAAATGGACCCCACCCTAGAGGTTCCAAGACTGGGGGAAATATAGGCTCTAGAGGAAATGGGAGGTTCCTGTTGTCTTAGGGTTAAGAAGACAATAGATAGTTATTGTTATAATCACATTATTTGGTAATTCGGTTTATTTTGAAATATCCCTTTGTTAGGATTTGCTGTATCAACAACATCACCATAATTTACGTCCTTAGACATTATTTGTATATAGCTATACCACTGGTTGCTTCTGTTCTCCCTGGTCTAGGCTTATGAGTGAATCAACATATCAAAGACTCAGCCTATGTATTAAAAAGACTCAGACTGTGCTTTAAAAAGTTTGAGACATACAATCAAGTTTTGCCCTCTCATATTAATTAAATAATGATTTATGTGATTACAAATTAATAGGAGTGTACATAAATACCATTATGACCCCCATTCTTTATTCTTTGTTGCTTTGTTTTGCCTCCAAGGTTATCTCTAGGATTCCTTGCCTGCACTGTGAATCTACTGCTCCTGGAGGCCATTATTCCCATTTTGTTGCCCTTTTTGCTGTTATTGCTGTTGTTGTTGTTGGATAGGACAGAGAGAAATTGAGAGAGGAGAGGAAAGCTGAGAGGGGGAGAGAAAGATAGACACATGCAGACCTCCTGCTTCACCGCTTGTGAAGTTCAAGCCAGAGGCTCAAACCAGTATACTTACCCTAGTCCTTGTGCTTTGCTCCATGTAAGCTTAGCCCACTGGAGTACTGCCCGGCCCTTTTTTGCTTTTTTTTTTTTTGGGGGGGGGGCTGGGTTGCAAGGCAGGGTGAGAGGGCCTAGGGATAGAAAACACAGCATTGCTCTACCATCTGTGGAGCTCTACAGTGAATTGATGGTGCTCTACATGGTGCTGAGGTTCTAATCTAGGTCCTTAAAAAAATGGCATGTGTTCTGCCTGGTGTGCATTATCCTGGCTTTCTAAAACTAAATTTGATAAATGAAAAATGAAGTGTTAATGTCGCTCTAAAACAATTTAGAGTCTTATATTTCTCATTCATGTTCACACACACACACACACACACACACACACACACACACACGATTGATTTGTTCCAGTTATCAAAGAGACATGTTCCTTCCAGATTTCTGCTTCACCCAAAATTTATGCTTTTATCAGATCTCTTCTTGATCTACAATAGTCACTCCTGTTCTTGTAATAATGTATGTGTTTAAATCAAGGAAATGGAGAATGTAGTAAGGAGGAAAGTTAATAGGAGCAATCTGTAGTCTAGGATGATTAACTTTAAGTTGAAAAAAAATGACTTGTACTTTTGTATAACTCATTTTGCAAAGGAGACTCTGAAACATGATCATTGCTCAGAGTATAATTAGCTTTGTAAATAAGAAAAACACATAAAATGACTACCAGATAAAAACAGAATCCTGACTATACTTTTCCTTTATTCTTAGGATTAATGTATAACATATTTTGAACCATTGCCTCCTTTGAGTCATAAAATAGTCTCTGACACATAACATTAGGCATCATTTTATGATTCTACTGACCCCCTAACTCTTTTTCCCATGTATTCTAATTATAAAATTGGTTGATTTGTGTGACTGATTTATTGTTACATATAGATATCTACACTGTCCTAAAGAAGCTTATCTAAGACTGACCTAAACTCAGCTGGAAAGCATAGAGTTACAACAAATATAAAAATTTTATCTCTCTCTACTAAATTGTAAGCTCCTTGAAGGTAAATAAATAATATTTATGTGTGTGTTCTCACAACCTAGTTGAATTTTGTTATGAAAAGTAAAAAAAAAATATTCGAAATAAATTAAAGTGAATACAAGTTAATGAGGAAAATGTGAAATGCTTCCAGGAAACTCAGAAGTTGTAAAATTCTCACTTATACTAGAAATCTAGATTATAATCCTTAGTAGGTTTTATTGTCTCAATCTTGTCTCAAACATGAAGCAAATAAAGCATGCAAAAGAAGCAATTGTGCTTTTAAGCAAGGGTATCTTTTATTAAGCCTGAAACCACTACATATAGTTTAGTCTGTTTTTTTCTAATGCATGCTAATATTAAACTTCCTTTTAAACCAAAGATAACAAAGTGCACCAACTCATGAAATCAATTCTTATCTTTGAACTTTCTGGACTCAGAGAAGAAATACTACTTCAGGACCCACAGACACTGTTGACACTAGAATTAACCCCACACCGTACCTTCATATTGATTTAAATTTTTATTTAGGTTTCTTTAGCTTTGGTTTATATTTGAGAGACTTCAAATGAGATTTGGGCATTATATCTTTATCAACATTTCAAAAAAGTTTTCAATCACTGGCCTTCCTTTTCTGTATTCATTGCAGTTGACCTGCCATAAACAATAAACTGTCAATTTCTTTCTAGTTATGAAAGCATGCTTTATTTGGGAATTCTTTGAGAATCTAATCCACTCAGACTCATATTTTCTCCATCTTCAAGAATGAAGAGTGAAAAGTCATTAAAGAATAAAGTTTATTAGACCCATCAATTTTTATATGAAACTCCGACTGAATCGTAGTTGATGAATTCTCAGAATCATCCCTACTCAAAAGTTATCTTTTGAATTTTCTCCCAGTTTTATTTTAATAATCAATAGCTAATGCTATGAAATAAATTGAATTGTGTCAGAACTAATTCACTCATTAAGAAAATATTTATTGAATAACAGCTATACTAGGCCCTATTCCTGAGAATACTGAAATGAATGCAGAATTATTCTGAGAGACAAAGAACAGAGGGACAAAGAGAAAGGGAAAGAAAGGAGAGAAGTAGGAAGTAAGAAAATAGATTAATTGTAGTAGCTTTTAAGAAGCCCAACTCTGAGATGGAATTCTGGAGGTGGGGCTACGGTGCAGCAGCAGCTATGTTTCTCTCCTATCCTCTCCTGGGTCAACTAGGAATATTATAGGAGAATACCTGGGACCATAGTAAAACAGGACTAGAACGACTTCAGGAACCCACCAAGTTACCAGTGAGTGCAAACACATGTGGCTCACAGACAGATAGGAGCCTAGGGAGAGATTAAGTGACTGGTAATAGTCAGCAGTTTACCAGTTGAGACACCACCTCCAGTCTCTTTCACCAACAAAAAGATGGCTGAAGGGAGGAAAGGACTCCCCTAAGACTCACCAAATGCAACTGTGAGTCTCCATTGCTACTGCCCTCAGAATCTGGAGCAGTGGCAGGGGGTGGAGGGGTGGCTGTGCTGTGCTGTGCTGACACCAGGGGACAGAGAACTAACAAAGAAACTCAGGAGAAGATCTATACTTCAGTAAAGAGTCTCTTTGAATAACCACTGGATTACCTCTGCCTCACCCTGCTTTATCTCTTGGTCAGGATTCAGTGATTAAGCTAAGAAGCTTACTTATAGTTTAAAAGCCCTCAGGCTCCCATAGCCCACAGGGAAGAAAAAGAACAAAAGAGGCTTTTAAACCACTGTGCTCCAACTCAGGGATTAAAATAATATTGAAACAGTTGTCAATTTCTACAACTGTGAACCCTTTAATTACCTTACTTAGACACATCAGTCCAGGCAAGAGTGATCAGTAATTTGAAACATACTGAGAGAGGGACCTCATAACATACTATATAAAATGGTTGAATCAACAAGAAGAAATATTGGAGGCATAACACTCCCAGATCTAAAATTGTATTATAGGGCCATTGTCATCAAAACTGCTTAGTACTGGAAAATGAATAGACACACTGACCAGTGGAATAGAATTGAAAGCCCAGAAGTAAGCCCCCAAACCTATGGACATCTGATTTTTGGATAAGGTGCCCAAACTAGTAAATGGGGAAAGCAGAGTCTCTTCAACTAATGGTGTTGGGAAAAAATGGGTTGAAACATGCAGTAGAATGAAACTTAACCCTATATTTCACCAAATACAAAAGTAAATTCCAAGTGGATCAAGGACTTGGATGTTATGCCAGAAATTATCAGATACTTAGAGGAAAATATTGGCAGAACTCTTTTCCACATAAATTTTAAAGATATCTTCAATGAAATAAATGAAATTACAAAGAAGACTAAGGAAAGAATAAACTTATGGGACTACATCAAATTAAAAAGCTTCTGCACAGCAAAAGAAGCCATTACCCAAACCAAGAGACCCCTCAAAGAATGGGAGATCTTTACATGCCATAAATCAGACAAGAGTTTAATAACCACAATATATGAAGTGCTTGCCAAACTCAACAACAAGAAAACAAATAACACCATCCAAAAATGGAGAGATGAGAGAGGACATGGACAGAATATTTATCACAGAAGAGACCCAAAAGGCCAAGAAACACATAATAAAATGCTCCAAGTCTTTGATTTTCAGAGAAATGCAAATAAAGACAACAATAAGATACCACTTCACTCCTGTGAGAATGTCATATATCAGAAAAGGTAACAGCAACAAATGCTGGGGAGGTTGTGCGGTCAAAGGAACCCTCCTACACTGGTGGGAATGTAAATTGGTCCAACCTCTGTGGAGAACAGTCTGGAGAACTCTCACAAGGCTAGAAATGGACTTACCATATGATCCTGCAATTCCTCTCCTGGGGATATATCTTAAGGAAATCAACACACCCATCCAAAAAGATCTGTGTAAACATATGTTCTTAGCAGCACAATTTGTAATAGCCAAAACCTGGAAGCAACCCAGGTGTCTGACAATAGATGAGTGGCTGAGCAAGTTGTGGTATATATACACAATAGAATACCACTCAGCTATTAAAAATGGTGACTTCACCGTTTTCAGCCAATCTTGGATGGACTTTGAAAAATTCATGTGTGTTCTGGGAGGTGGTGCAGTGGCTAAAGCACTAGACTCTCAAGCATGATGTCCTGAGTTCAATCCCAGGCAGCACATGTACCAGAGTGATACCTAGTTCTTTCTCTCTCTCCTATCTTTCTCATTAATAAATAAATAAAATTTTTAAAAAGAAGAAAAATTCATGTTAAGTGAAATAAGTCAGAAACGGAAGGATGAATATGGGATGATTGCAGTCTCAGGCAGAAGTTGAAAAACAAGATCAGAAGAGAAAACACAAGTAGCGCCTGAACTGGAATTGGCATATTGTACCAAAGTAAAAGACTTTAGGGTGGTGGGGGGGAATATAGATCCAAAAAGAATGACAGAGAACCCAGTGAGGGTTGTATTGTTATATTGAAAACTGGGAAATGTTATGCATGTACAAACTATTGTATTTACTGTTGAATTTAAAACATTAATTCTCCAATAAATAAATAAAAAAAAGAAGTCCTACTCCATAGTTACTTAGTTGAGTTCAAGTTCCATATTTTCCAATTAATATCTATTTAAGTTATTTAATTTATTGTTTTATGTTTCAGTTTCTTAAATTACATATCAAAATAGGGAAACTGGGCTGGCACAATAACTTAATTGGATAGCCCTTTGCTCTGCAATGGTCATGAGCTAGGTTAAAAACCTACTTCAACTTGTTGAAGAAAGCCTCTTTGTAGTGGGCCCTTTCATGTTCTCTACTTCTATATCTCTATCTAACAAATGGTGTTTTATTATTTTTTAAATAGGGAAACTAAATTCAAAAGCAGACTTTGGTAATTGTAAAAAGATGTTAACACAGTATATGAGACATATTAGTTATTAGAAAGATAAATGGGAGTCAGGCAGTAGCACAGAGGGTTAAGCACACATGGCATGAAGCACAAGGACCAGCATAAGGATCCTGGATTGAGCCCCTGGCTCCCCACCTGCATAGGAGTCATTTCACAGGCTGTGAAGAAGGTCTGCAGGTGTCTATCTTTCTCTCCCCCTCTCTGTCTTCCCCTACTTTCTCCATTTTTCTCTGTCCTATCTAACAATGACAACATCAATAACAATAATATTACTCAAACAACAATACCAAAACAACAAGGGCAACAAAAGGGAAAATAAAATAAATATAGATATATATAAAGAAAGAGAAATAAATTCTTCTGGCCAAACTTGATTATAGCATAAGTAAACAATTAGTCAAGTGATTTAAACAAAACTATGATTTAAAAAAAATTAAGAATGAAAGAAAATGAGAGAATCATTTTGTTATATGTGATAATGAGGTTAAGACTCAGGAGTTCATTCTTGAGAGTCCAGCTCTTTTTTATTTAAGATTATATAAATATTTATTTATTACCTTTTGTTGCCCTTGTTGTTTTACTGCTGTCGTTATTATTGTTATTGATGTCATTGTTGTTGTGTAGGACAGAGAGAAATCAGAGAGGGGGAGACAAAGATAGACACCTGCAGACCTGCTTCACAGCTTGTGAAGCGACGCCCCTGCAGGGCGCTTGAACCGGGATCCTAATGCAGGTCCTTGCACTTTGTGCTACCTGTGCTTAACCCCCTGCCCGACTCCCTAGAGTCCAACTCTAAATCCACTGCATCACCTACCAGATCATAAAACTGTGATATTTTAAGACATCTTAAGTGACTTCTGGACTCATATTAAGTGAATATAGCATGTAGTTGGCATGGTGAGCAGTAGTTAATACAAAGCTCTGTGGACTAAAGCCTCTTCTACATCTGAACCAACAAGCAGAAGTTACACAAAAAATAAAACGAGAGAGAGCAGGAGCGAGAGAAAGAGAGTTGGTTTTAGGTGAAAGTATAATAAAAACAATGACAAAGTAATAATATGCATCATAGTCTATGTTGTGAACTAGAACCTATTTGATATTATCAGAACAGAGTGTTTATGGCAGAAGGTAAATTAGATGTTTACTCTCTGAGTAGATAAGGCCAGATTTTGTCCAGATTTCCATGAAATTGTTTGCATTTTATCTTGTGGTTCATAGAGAACACAGAAGGGTATTCAGAGAAATAGTGAAATGGTAGCAATTATGTAAAGCATGAACTTGATAAGAAACTGATTGGCAGCAGAGGGGTTACTTAAGAGGTTAGTTCAAATAATATAAGCAAGAAATGACGAGGAAATGACTTATGGATAACTCAAGGGGAATTCCTGGGTGATAGGAAGGTTACAGTATGTAAAACGCAAGCTGTTAGTCCTGGAGGATGATGACATTGTTGAAAAGTGAGGATGATTTGACTGTTTCACCTGTAGATTCACGTTCTCTGAGAAATGCAGGTGGGGATGTTTATCAGGCATTCGGAAATAATATTCTGAAGACTAATGTGGGCCTCATATAAGAAATATATATTGGGGCGGAGAGGTAGTGCACCGGGTTAAGCGCACAAAGTGCGAAACGCAAGGACCCACACAAGGATCCTGTTAGCGGTCCAGGCTCTACACCTGAAGGCGGGTTGCTTCACTAGCCATAAAGCAGGTCTGCAGGTGCCTATCTTTCTCTCCTCCTATCTATCTTCCCCTACACTCTCAATTTTTCTCTGTCCTATCCTGCAACAAAAACAACAACAATAACAGCAGCAATAGTGGGAAAAAGAAAAAGAAAAAAAAAGATGGCCGCCAGGAGTAGTGGATTTGCTCTGGTGGTACCGAGTCCCAGCGATGACCCTGGAGGGAAAATACATACATACATACATACATACATACATACATACATACATACATACATACGGTCAAGCAGTGGTGCACAAGGTTAAATATACACATTACAGTGCATAAGGACCCAGGTTCAAGAAGGCCCTGTTCCCCACCTGGAGGAAGAAATCTTCACAAGTGGTGAAGCAGTGCTGCAGGTGTCTCTCTGTCTCTTTCTCACTCTCTTTTTATATTTATTTATTGGATAGAGACAATCAAATTGAGAGGGAAGGGAGATACAGAGAGAAAGAAAGACAGAGAGACACTTGCAGCACTGCTTCATCAATTGCGAAGCTTTCCCCTGCAGGTGGGGACCAGTGGCTCTTCTTATGCATTATAACCTGGGTCCTTATACATTATAACATGTGCACTCAACCAGGTACACCACCACCCCAGCCCCTATCTCTTTCTCTCTCTCTCTCTCTCTCTCTCCCTCTCCTCTCAATTTCTCTCTGTTTCTACCCAAGAATAAAATACTTAGATAAAATAAATATTAAACATTAATGTTAAAAAAATAAATATAGATGTGGTTCATCCACATGTATGAGACAGTTGGCCCCATGAGAACCAAAGATAATTTTTGAGAAGAATGTTTATATTGAGAAGAACTGTCATTGCAGTTCTCTGGGACACAGTGACAGTTCAAAAATAATGAATGGTTCTAAGGGTTATTATGGCAAGTGGAGTAAGTATAGAGGTGAAAGGCAACCACCAAATGGTTTCATTCATATGTGGAATAAATATGAAGCACAAAAAACTTGCAGAAAGTTTTGTAATAACATTACAAAATAGTCTCTCAAACATTGTGAGAACTACAGTGATTCTGGGGAGGGAGGGCTACAGAATTTGGTGGTGTGTGCAATGTGGAACTATTCCCCTGAAATTCTGTGGAGTGGGCAGTCAAACCCCTACATTACAATGCTCAAGATCCTGGGTTCAAGTCCTTGATCCCTGCTTGCAGGAGGGGAACTTCATTAATTGAGAAGCAGTGCTACAGGTGTCTTTCTTTAAATCTCCCTCTTCATATCCCCTCATCTCCAATTTCTATCTTGACCTATCAAATACAAAAATAATAAATATAATTTTAAAAAGAATTCTTATAACTTTCTAAACCATTAATGAATTACTGACGAAATGATCAATGAAGAAAGAAAAGTGCATACAGAAGAATGATAGTGAACTTTCAGAATGTTATAATGAGAAATAGAAGACTTATATGGTACATAAACAATGAATGCAGAAATGAAAAAATATGGTTATCAAATCAAATACTTTGGGCAAAGAGTTCTGATAAAAAAGAAAAAAGTCAAAACAAAGAAAACATTCTCATATATAAAAGTGTCAGTAAATATATCTCTTAAATATTGGTTAATGAGAGAGAAAGAGAAGGAAGAGAGAGACAGAGGGAAAGAGGGAGAGAGAGAGAGAGAATCAGAACATTACTCTGGCATATTCTGTGTCAAGACTAAATTTGAAGCCTTACACATGCAAGTTCATAGCCTACTTCCAGGCAACAATAAAAATCCTATGGGGATGCAGAGGTCACATAGGCTCCTATGCTGAATATGGGCCCCAGATCACATCAAATCAATGGGGTTTATAGTCAACAATATTTATATACCTTTCCCATATTTGGGAGCTACTCTCTTCCCAGATCCAGCTTTCTGGTCCTTTTTGCAGCCATGACATCATCTCCCCAGACAATAACTTGGGTCCACCTGCTTATCAGATTTCAGGCTCAGGGGAAAAAAATTAGTATAGTCATGGACCCTTTGGAATATAGGTCTACTAGCTAGCTACAAAACAGAGACCCCCTTTCCCAACTCTTCATCTGCACTATTCCAGCCCTTAGGTCCATGATTAGTCAACAACTTGTTTGGCTTTATATGTTAACTCTCTTTTCAGCCACCGGGTTCCAGATGCTACCATGATGCCAACCAGACTTCCCTGGACAGACAATGCCACCAATGTGTCCTGGAGCCCCTCTTCCCCAGAACCCTGCCCCACTAGGGAAAGAGAGAGAAACTGGGAGTGTGGATCAACCTGTCAACGCCCATGTTCAGCAGGGAAGCAATTACAAAAGCCAGACCTTCCACCTTCTGCATCCCATAATGACCTTGGGTCCATACTCCCAGAGGGATAAAGAATAAGAAAACTATCAGGGGAGGGGATGGGATACGGAGTTCTGGTGGTGGGAATTGTGTGCATTTGTACCTGTCTTATCCTATGGGTTTGTCAGTGTTTCCTTTTTATAAATAATAAAAAAAAGATCCTATGGAAGCTGTTTCTGAGAAAGAGAAGATTAGGAACCAAATATTTGATTAAAAGGTGAATCAACAGTTAAAGCAAGTACAGTAACATTTAACAGATTTATGGGGCATAACTGAAGTGTCCATAATCACGTGCACAATATGATAAAGTTATATATAGATTTATATCCAAGTTTATATAGAGAGGTATAAATGTTATCTCTTTTTACAAAAAACAGTATAAAGGTATTCATTTGAGAGCACTATAAATTAACAACTCTATAGGACCAGGTGGAGACACACCTGGTTAAGCACTCACATTACAGTGCATAAGGACCCGGGTTCAAGCCCCTGGTCCCCACCTGCAGGGGGAAAGCTCATGAGTAGTGAATCCGGGCTGCAGGTGTCTTTCCATTTCTTTCCCTCTCTATCTCCCCCTCCCCTCTCCATTTCTGTCTATCTGTATCCAATAATAAATAAATATTTAAAGAAATAAGTAAAATAAATCAATAACTCTTTGCAATTTTGTTGTATATTTCCTTATCACTTTCATAGATGCAAGCTAAGCTTCTGGTTTTTTACTTTGTATTTACATTTTCTTTCTTATTATTACTGTAGTATATATATATATATATACATATATATATTATAATCATTGGTCTTTGAATTCCAGTTCCTAACAAATCACTCCTAAAACCTCCGTGTTTATATGGATGATGGCAGTGCCTTTTGGTCTAATGCGCTGACTCTGGAAAACTCCTGGATAAAAGCTGAAGCCAAAACTGCCAGCTTGAGACTTTCAGTGACCCTCATTCTTCTGAGAGGGGAGAGAAACTGGAAATGGAGTTAATAATTGATCATGCCTACATGATGAAGCAGCCATAAAAAATGCCAATGGTATGGGGTTCAGAGAGCTTCCGGGCTTATAACTACATAGATATGCTGGGATATAGCATACCCTTAAGAGTGGATGGGAGCTTCATGCCTTTCCCACATACCTTGCACTATGCATAACTTCATCTGACTGTTATCTGTGTTTTTTGTTTGCTTGTTTGTTTTGCTACCTGGGTTATCAATGGGGCTTGGTGCCTGCACAGAAAAAATTCACCACTTTCTGTGACCATTTTTTTTCCTTTTATTTTCTTTATATGAAAGGACAGAGAGATGTTGAGAGGGGAGGAAAGGTGAGAGGAAAGAAGAGGGAGGAGGGGGGAGAGAGGAGAGAGGAGGGGGGAGAGGAGAGAGAATAGGAGAGGAGAGGAGAGGAGAGGAGAGAGGAGAGGAGAGAAGAGAGAGAAAGAGAGAGACAGAGAGAGAGAGAGAGAGAGAGAGAGACTGAGACCTGTGGTACTTGCTTCACAGTTCCTAAAGCTTCCCCCTTCAGGTGGGGAGACAGGGGGGTTGAACCTGGGTCCTTGCACATCGTAAGGTGTGTGCTCAACCAGGTACGACATTGCCTGCTTCCTTATCTGTGTTTTTTTATTCCAAACAGACAAACAAAATAAACAACAGTTTTCCTGACTTCTGTAAGCTATTCTAGCAAAGTATTGAACCAAATAACTGATGGAGAGTGGAATTCTGATAAAACCAACTCCTAATCATTTTTCTGAAGTGAGAGCCTAGAAATTATTTTTTGGCATCTGAATTGGTTACAGTGTTATGGATATGAATTTATTTTATTTTTATTTTTACTTTTTTACCAGAACACTTCCTAGTTGGGGATTGAGTCTGGGACCTTGGAACCTCAAACATGGAAATCTTTTTGTATAACTGTTTTGCTGTCTCCCCCACTCTGGTTATATAATCTTAACTTGTAGGATTTGGTGATAATTCCAGGCAAAATGTGTCTGAACTGTTTTGAAATGTAGGACCCTGAGCTGATATTACAGAATTTTATGATACTTAGAGAACTCAAATAGCTGGTGTCAAGACTTGTTAGGGGGGGTAGTTGTGAGAGTAAAGGAGAAAAAAGGAGTGAGCATATTTATATGTACCAGTAACACCATAACTTTATTGATTTCCATGAAGAAACAAAGGAATCTTGTATGGTTTTAATAACAGATTTGTGTAGGCAGTATTTGCTGTTGCCTTTAGATCCCAGAATGTAGGAATTTAGGGAACTAGATGACCATATTGAATATATTGAAACTGAATGGAGGGATAAGAAAAAAAAATCTGGGTGACAGATTAGAAGGAAGGGGCTGGTTGTTGACACACCGGGTTAAGCACATGTTACAATGTGCAAGGACCCAGGTTCCAGCTCCTGGTCCCCACCTGCAGGAGGAAAGCTTTGCAAGTGGTGAAGCAGTGTTGCAGGTGTCTCTCTCTCTCTCTCTCTCCACTCTGTTATCCCCTTTCCTCTCAATTTCTGGCTGTCTTTATTCAATAAGTAAATAAATATGATAAAAACTTTAAAAATAAATTAAACAAACAAAAACAAATAGAAGGGAATCTAAATGAATTAAGGGAAAGATAGGATAAGAAAAGGAAAAGGAAGAGATGAGAATTCTGGGAGTATATAGTATTGATATCAAAGTGGATAATTTTCTCCTATATACTTCATCTTCCAACTGTATTTTGTCAAGAAGTTACCCCATTTCTCAGCTACCAATTATTTTATTATTGCATATTATCAATTACTGAACAGGCCATACATGTCACAACTGAAAAGTGTTCTAGGGATGTAAAAATGTCCAGTATTTGGACCTGCATTTCTTTTTGATTTTGTCAACTCTCACTTCTTCTGTATCTTCAAAATGGTCTTATTACATTAAAATCCCATATTTGTATAATGGATTAAAATTTCATAAAATTCTTTTGACCACTTTCATTCATATTATCTGATACTCCCCACGGTGTCTACTTCAATTGAAGCACTATTTTTTTCCAGTAGATCAGAATATGTCTTTTAACTTAAAGATATTTGGTACCCTATCTTTATCAACTGTTTGAAATTTTGTCATGCATTTCTTTTTATATATTTTTTAATATTTATTTATTTACTTATTCCCTTTTGTTGCCCCTGTTTTATTGTTATAGTTATTATTGTTGTTATTGATGTCATTATTGAGTAGGACAGAGAGAAATGGAGAGAGGAGGGGAAGACAGAGAGGGGGAGAGAAAGACACCTGCGGACCTGCTTCACCACTTGTGAAGGGACTCCCCTGCAGGTGGGGAGCCAGGGGCTCAAACCAGAATCCTTACACCGGTCTTTGCACTTAGTCACATTTACTTAACCCACTGCGCTACCACCGGACTCCCCACACATTTCTTTATTACTTTTATGGAAGCTGATGCTTTAGTTTCTTCTCTGTATTTACAGTTCTCGTTTTTTATCGATTGTAGTTCACTTACTTCTCCTCTAATATTATTAAGTGAGAACCTAGAAATTGTTTTTTGGCATATGAAGTGGTTGCAGTCTATAATAATATTATTATTAAACCATGTTTAATTGTTTCATTAACCCACATTATTTGTTCTTGCAACAAATGGGGCTCTTATCCAGGTATCTTTACCACTTCAGTTATTAATTAGTGAGCCAGAAAAACATACCTTAAAGTGTACTCATCTAACTGAAATTATAGCAGGTACTTAGGATGTTTCCATTCTGTGATAGTCAAAGCAGTTGGTAGATTTTTTTTTTCTTGCCATCAAACCTATTGGATTTATGTAATAATAGGGTGATACTTGGATGGCAAGGAAATATAATGATGTTTAGAGTACAAAATTCAAAGAGGGAGACTAAATTAGAAGGAGGAGAATGTCTCTAGTTTTCTACTAACAGTAGTACCTACAGCGCAGAAAAATGTGGAGTAGAAACAAAATTATGAAAATGGACTCTGAATTTGGCAGCAATGGATTTGTAATGGAAAAGGAAGGAAAAGAAAGTAGAAAGGTGGAGTTTCTGAGGTAAAAGGAAGTACAAGCAATATAGGGAAAGCCATTAATGTCTTTATTGTACAATGTGTACTCACTTTGATCCTGCCCTAGATTTTGTGAGAGGTCAGACGCCAGCAGCAGAAAGTAATTCCTGGGCTTGTTCAACTGTGGACTATGAGTTATGGAGCATCAAATTAATTGTCTATCAACAGATACAAGGAAAAAAGATATTATTCAAATGAAGTAGACACTTGGGGAGTATCAGATAATATGAAGAAAGGTGGTCAAAAAGAATTTTCCTGGTATCTCTTGATAGACAATTAATTTTGATGCTTATGCTTTTCTTGCAAGGATAATAGAATTTACATTTGAATTTCATAGTTGCTCATAGTATAGGATTCAGGTGAACACAAACAAAAGCTCTTAATAAATGGAGCAGCCTACTTCTTATGTTGAATTTATGATTCAGGAACAGTTCAGAGGTATCATGAAGGGAAAGAGAAACATTTATTTACAAGTAGATGGGAATGACCTTGAAATTAATACAAGTTAAGGTTTACTACTGAGTAGAGGAAAAATTCATATGAGTTTTTAAGCTGAAAAGAAGACTTGGAAGATATTACATGTTCATGTGTGAGAAGATCCTTGAGAGAATATGACTATTCGTTGACTCTTGAACTAGACCAGGGCAGCTAGGGCCCCTTCACTCCCTCTTCTGTAGTTGGAATGTACACTTACTGTTCCTGGACAGGGAGCCACTTCAATAATGCAGCCTGAGAGAGTAATTGACACGTTATTGAGGTTACCTACATTGTATATGTGACTGACCCCCATTAAGAACTCCATATAAACCCATATGTCTCTGAAAGTTTGTCTTATGATCATCCCAAACAATTTTCATGTGTACATTCTTTCTTTTTTTTTTCTTTCCTTTTATTTCATTTTATTAGTGATTTAATAATGAGAAAATTATGGAATAAGAGGGGTACAAATCCATAAAACTCCCATGACCAGAGTTCTGTATCCCATCCCTTCCAATGGAGCTTCTCTCCTATATTCTCCCTCCCTCCCTCCCTTCCTTCCTTCCTTCCTTCCTTCCTTCCTTCCTTCCTTCCTTCCTTCCTTCCTTTCTTCCTTCCTTTCTCTTTCTTTCTTTCTTTCTTTCTTTCTTTCTTTCTTTCTTTCTTTCTTTCTTTTTCTTTTTCTTCTTCCTCTTCCTCCTCCACCTCCCCTCCCTTCTTCTTCCTCTTCCTCATCCTTCTCCTCCTTTTTTTGCTACCAGAGCACTCACTGTTCAGCTCTGGCTTAGGGTGGTATAGGGGATAGAACCTATATTCTTTTTCTTATTAAAACCTTCACCTCCCAATCTGAAGTGTTTACTATATTCTCCAGTTTCTCTTTTTCCTTTGTCTATGGAGGTTAATTCAACAAGGGTTGCAATTTCCCCCCAAGGATGAAAGTCACCACTTAAATACTTTTCGCTACATGACCACTCTTCCCTCTTAAGATATAAATCTATTCTTCCCTATCTTACAGGGAATCTGATGGATAAGCTTGGGCTTTACTGTTTCATAGAAACAGGTCTTAAAAATGCTCTTGGAATAGTATGACAGTCAATTTAAATTATCAAATTATTGATTAATGTAATAAGATTTGAAGGTTAAAGATTAAGAAAATGAGAAAATGAACCACTTTATTGCAACAAAGAACTACTAATGACTCTGTATAATGGCCTCTAATAAAACTTGTTTAATCACCTGCTGTGAACAAGAATTCCCTTTCAGCATTTCTAGAGTGAGAACAAAGAAACTCTTTTACTCTCTCATATTAATGCCTTCTGTCAGAGCCAATCTTCAATGTAGTTGAATTGGCAACCATTTACCTGGAATGATTTGTAAAGTGTAGTAAACGTTTTCCTGTCTCTAAGCTTCACCCCACTACTGGGTCTCTCTTTCTCTTTTGTCTAGAAATTTCACCTTTGAGACACTATTGAGTAACAATACACAGTTCCATGACTTCTATGGACAAGGTCACTTACATTCCTGTGGCCTACCTAAAAGACTTGTCCAAGAAAAGGAAATTAATGGGGGTTAGCTTGGGATTTGTGGGTTTATCCTCCTTAATGAATTTCCTATTAACATTGTTTACTTGGCTATATTATATTTTCTAGAAGCAGATAGGACATGCTATGTACATAATTTAAATATATCATGTATATTTAAAGCTATATACTATTACTGATTCTGGAATTTTCCAAATAAGCAAAAATTGGGGTTAGATGCTGAAGAGAACTTTCTCCAGACATGGGGTTGCAAGACAGGTGCAAGTGGGACTCCGATCAAGACCAACTGAACACCTGGCAAGATATTTACATGACATTATCATCTAGAGCAGATGTGGTTTTACAGTTTCATGAAATCACAAAAAATTAGTGTCTTAGAATAGTATACAATGTCAAGTTATTCACATCAATAAATCTGGAATCAGATTATTTCAGAGAAATAAAATTAATTTCACATAGTCCCACTACTAGGACATGAAAAATTTGGAAGTAAAAATATGTATTTTCTGGTTTGTTAGCTGAGTTTTGTATAACTGAAATCAATCAACCCTCACTCCTTCTCTCCATCTTTTCTTCCTTCCCTCCCTTCTTCCCTTCCTTCCTTCATTCTTTTGTTGTTGTTGTTGTCACCTCTCCAGGTTGACTTTTTAACTGGATACACAACTGCCTGAACTTTAAACAAATACTTTTTAATTATTAGAAAAAAAAACTTACTTAAAATTTAAAGTCAAACTTAAATATTCTCAAGATGACAGCTTAGCAATATTACTAACACTATGAGAAAGTAGAAGTATTGGCTTCATCTCTTATTACAATAAGACTTATATAATTATCAATTACAATGTACAAAGATGGCAAGAAAAATGATAAATTAATCATATGACAAAATTGAGACAAATCAAATACATATTGTCAACAACAGGTATGACATATATTTATATGTGCTCATATATATGTATATAAATATGTAAATTTACATATCAGTCATCACTTGTAGTTGAGAAAAGTTATTTTTAACTAGCACTGAGAAGAAAGCCAATTTGCTTTTTTTTTTAAATTAAGAAAAGACATATGAGTCTGAGTCATCAGAAAAACAGAAAGGGTGTTTTTGCAAAAAAATAGTCTACTGAACAGAATATATTTCAATCTGTACACTAAATACCAGATAAAAGGCTAATAGCCAAGATATGTTAAAAAAAAAGACAAAATCTCATCAATGATTACAACAAGAAAAATATAAAATAAAGATTGGGAGAAAATCTAAATGGTATTTCACTAAAGAAGATATATAGATAGATGGCCAAGGGCAACATGACCAAAAGACTTATTATTAATTATTACCAGAGAAATGCACATTAAGGCAGGGGTAAGACACAACCTCACACCTGTGAAAATTATTTCCATCCACAAGAGCAGAAACAAGTGCTGGTGAGGGTGTGGAGGAAAAGGAATACTCTTACATTGTTGGTAAGAATGTTTATCTATCTGTTCAGCTGTTATGGAAGACAGTATAGATATTCCTCAAAATATTAGAAATAGACCTAGTATGTGAGCTATCAATTATTTTTGGAGGTATTTATCTAGGAGACACTTATCCAGGAAAGACGTGCCAGGCTAGCTTCGTGGGTGGGAGAGATGGATCCAGGAGCCAAGCTCTTGGTGGTAGCAACATAAATCTTTATTCATGCAGGGGCCCCAGAGTCAGGTGTGAGCACAGTAGGTTAAGCCACGTGGTGCCAAACTGCAATGGCCACCTCCTGCTCTGCACGCCAGCCCTTCTCCAGGTCCAGACGCGGGAGAGACAAAGAGCAAAACCAGGAACAGAAGTGGGTTTTATGGGATAAAACTGGAAGTGGTAAGTTGGGAACCGAGATGGCTAGGAAAGGGGGTGGAGAAAAGAAAAAGGCACACTGGGAACTTCCTTAGCTACAGTTGCTATGGTTTTAGCTGGTGGGAATTAGCAATACCCTGAGGGGATAATGTGGTGGGGAGGAGACCTTTAGTCATCTATAAGACAAAGCAGAAGATTGGTATGTAGATAAACGGACTGGCCATACTAGCATAAGGTGGTTTGTGGGCCCTGCTTAACTCAACCACATCTGCACAATTTCCCAACATCTCCCCCTTTCTTTTTATCTAATGGCCATAGTATCAGGAATGCAGGGTGCTTTGTGAGGCAGGGAGTTTGATAGGATGAGGCACACCTTTGGGGTTACTACTGTCCCTCCTTATTCAACCTCTCAGTAGAGAGAGAGACTAACAGGATAGACACAGTCTCAGGTTCAAGCCCTGCCAAGCTCAACCTCATCTTAACAATTTCCAGACATCTCCCTTTTTCTTAATAGCCATATATAAATGGCTCAATGTATATAAAAGTCTCCATTTTAGCAGTGTAGGGGTGAACAGAAACCTATATTGTGCAGGCATTTTTAAAAAAACTGGAATAAGACAGGGAGAAATAAGTAAACATAGCAAGGGACAGCATGAGACTGAAGAGAGGCCTTGTAGGTAGAGAGGGGCTGCCTGATGGGCAGAAAGGGGGCACTGACTGATAGGCAGAGGAGTGGGGGCTGGTAGACCAGGGGGCAAGAGGGGTGATCTGGCATTGAAGAGTCCCTAGACAGCTGGTTGCAAAGTCCATGGACTGCTACATTCAGTCCTCAAGAAGTCCAGCAGTATAAAGGGAGTGTCATGTCCAAAGGTATACCAGCAAGTCTGATAAAAGTGTCAGTCCAATGCCAACAACCAGGGGAAGAAATGCTGCATGTCTATCTTGATGGGGGAGGACAGCCACTGGAACTTTGCTTCTCTGTAGAGAGTGAGCTGGAACTGCCAAAACGTGACAGGTGAAGCAGAAGTAAGAAAGGCAGACAGCGATGGGCAAGAGAAAGACAGTAAGAAAGTTCTGCCCTTGGAGTCTGTGAATCAGGTTCTTCAGATCATGTCAGGTCACATCATGGGTTTCGGGGGCATGGGGCATTGTAGACATACCATCTTGTGAGCAATGTCAGAGGACAGGGGTCCAAATGGATTTCTGGGGATTCCTGTGAAAGAAACACATACAAATCTGCTTCCCATGGTTAGTAGGGTGTCTGGTTCAAATTTTTATAGATATTAAAGGGGGTTTAATGTAGTTAGTGCATTAGCCAACTGAATATTGGGGGGATGTATACCCCTTTTATTCTTTACTTAATTGGGCCTAGATGTTTGGTGAGCCTTCTCAACAACCATTTGTCTTTGGGGGTTGTAGCAAGGGATGTCTGTGGCATGGGTGATGTTATAAAGGAAAAAAGTCTTTAAATTGTTGGCTTACAAAGGCAGGCCTATAGTGGCAAAATGAGATATACCGGTTAAGTGTAGAAAAATATGTGAATGTTGTTGTTAATTTGCATAAGTTGTATATGGGTGAACTTCTTATATAGTTTAATATCTTACCATATGAACAGATGTTTTTTAATGTGAAGACTTGAAAGCTGTAATTCACTTACTTGTGAATAAAATAAAACTTGTAATAAGTAAGAAGTTTACTATAATTGATAACTCAATAATTATAATTGGTTTAAGTATCTTTATAATTTTGGAAGGCCTTTCTAGTATGATTTTAAGGTTGTTTAAACAATTTAAGTGCAATAAAATGTGGTCAGTTAAAGAGAAGAACCATTGTTAGAAGCCTCAGACATGAGAATCATTAGCATAACCATTGTGTGATCTATCATTCACACAGGCTGGTTCTACCTCTTTAATTGAGAAGGTATATGAGAGCTTATATATCAATAACGTCTTTTCTACCTTTTGTTACACCCATTAAAATGGAGACACACTCTAGGTGTGCGCAGGATCTTCAGACCAGATTTAGTTAAAATATATTGAGTTTTAACTAATTTTTACCTTAGACTTTAAACAAACTCAGGTTACTTAGAGAGTTAACACATGTTAGTGACAATTTTTTTTTTTTTTAGAATATTTACAGTGTCAGATTTATGCCAGATTTGTTGTGGATAAATTTCCACAAGATAGTTCACAGGGCACTTTTGGGGGCCCTCCAAAAATGTCTTGTATAAAGAATTTGTATTTTAATTTTGGAGATGATGAATTGTCACATTAAATATTTAGACTTTTACCTTAATTATCAGTTACTTTAGCAAATTATTTTTACCTTTAAAAGAATCATGTTAAAAACTCCTTCATTTAACTCTGCCTGGTAAGAATGTAGCTTCAAAGTTACATGTTTAACCATAAAGTTAATGTTTACCAAACTTGAAAAACACACATATAAACATGTAGTCTATAACACACAGGAGGAGAAAAACTTTTGTTACTAAGACATATCATTTTAAACATGAATTTAGATCTGTACTGTCTTAGTTGAACCATCTTTACTCACACAGTTTAAGACTAAACGTTTCACATTTATACCAAGACTAAAAAAATTTAAAAAATCAAAAGAGGAGGAGAAAAGAAGAGAAAAAAAAATTTTAGGATTATTTCTGGACGTCTTCAGAAATCATTGCTGCATCCAGCATTTTTATATAAAGTCAACTAAGTTTCAGAGTACTCTGAGCAAAATGAGTCGTACAAAAAAATTCAGTCATTCAACTCACTAACTCACAAAACACAACTGGCCAGTCATAGCATAAGATATTCAGAGAAGGGGGGAGGGAAGAAAGGGGTCTGTGAACCAGATTTTTTAGATCCCACCATGTCATATTATGGGTCCTGGGGTATGTCCTGCAACCAGTCCTCTTGCAGTGTTTCTTGTTCCTCAGGGATAGCAGCGCCATTATGTGGGTACTGCTGGACATGGCAGGCAGGAAGCCAGACAGGTTTTGAGTAATCCTGCGGAAACATGCATGCAAAATGCCTCCCGATGATCAATAGGGGGTCAGGTCCTTTCCAATTTTTATCAAGTGGGTCTTTCCATTTGTGGAAGGGAGGATGGTGTTTGCCAATCAAGAATAATAGGAGGTTGGTTCTAGTTTTTGTAAATATTAAAGAGATTTAATGTAGTTAAGGCTTTTTCCAGCTGGATATTGGCAGGGGATATATTTCCCCTTTTTCTTTATTTAATTGAGCCTTAAAGGTTTGATGGGCCCTTTTGACAATGTGGATTATAGGGAATGCCTGTAATGTGAGTAATGTTCCAGAGGGAACAAAAGTCTTTAAATTGTTTGCTGGTAAAAGCAGGCAATTGTTAGTTTTAAGTTGAAGATGTATGCCCATTACAACAAAACAGGAGAGCCTATGGCTTATAAGCTTTTTTGAGCTTTCTCCAGTCTGAGCTGTCGCCCACATAAATTTAGAAAAGGTATCAATTGAGACAAACACATATTTTTGTTTGCCAAAGTTGGGTAAGTGGGTGATATCAATTTTCCAAAGAGCATTGACTTTTAAGCCTTGGGGGTTAACCCAAAGAGTCTGAACAGCAGATGTCTTGATTAGACCTGCACAGGAGGAGCTTGTAGAAAGAATACTTTTCAACTGTGCCAGAGGAACATCAGGAAATGGAGCTCAAAGGCCTTTAAGATTAACGTAGGTTAAGGAATGAAAGTCAGCAGGATTAGAGACAGAGGCTAGGAGAATTCCTGTGGAGGAGAGGCAGTCAGCTGCAGCATTCCCTTTGGACATCCAGGTTCCAGCCCCTGGCTCTCCATATGTGGGGCAAGGTCATCACTTTACAAGCAGTGAAACAGGTGCCTCCTTATCTTCCCTGGCTCCCTCAATTTCTCTCTGTCCTATCCACAGTGGACTCATAATGTGGTCATCAAGCCCAAGCAACAACCGTAAAGTCAAAGAAAACAAAAAACCCAAATAACAACAACAAAAAAAAAAAAAGAGAAAAGATAGAATGAAAGAGAAAATTCTTAGTCTATATCAGTTTATCTGAGATACTAATGGGGAACATGTCACAAGACAAAGGGGTGCTGGACTCCTTTGCTCTGTAGTGGGAGGGGCAGCACTTCAATGGTGTGCTGGCACATATATAGGGAAGATATAAATTTAGGTTAAGAACTTCACCCCGCCCCCCAGAGTCTGATCCCATCATGGAAAGATAGAAACAGGCTGGGTATATGGATCAACCTGCCCACATCCATGTCCAACAGAGAAGCAATTACAGAAGTCAGACCTGCCCCCCATAAAGAATTTTGGTCTATACTCCCAGAGGGATACAGACTAGGGAAGTTTCCAATGGACAGGATGGGGCACAGAACTCAGGTAGTGGGAATGGTATAGAATAGTACCCCTCTTATCTTGCAAACTTGTTAATCATTATGAAATCACAATAAAAAATTTAAAAAATAAATAGAACATCTATTTCATTGCAAAAAAAGTTATGAAATTACTAGATATTGAGATTATGTAGGCAGTTAGTAAGTTGAATATAATTTCCTCTTACCAAGAGATTTAGTCATTGTAGTATATATCCACTGAATGATCTAATATTTAGTCTTGAGCTGACCAAGACTGTAATTTATCTTACAGGTTTTAATGAAAGGATAATGCTTATCACTTAATTATATTCCCCTTGGCAATAGGCATAAGGCCAAATTAAAAGACTTATACATCATATACATTAGATATAAAAATCTCTTCAGAGGACATGATTAAAAAATATTTGGTGATCCTTAAAGTCCCTTGTGTTAGCCCTCTTTTTTATATTTATTTATTTATTTATTTACTCCCGTTTGTTGCCCTTGTTTTATTATTGTAGTTATTAGTATTGTTGTTATTGATGTCATCATTGTTGGATGAGGACAGAGAGAAATGGAGAGAGGAGGGGAAGACAGAGGGGGGAGAAAGATAGACACCTGCAGACCTACTTCACCGCTTTTGAAGTGTGACTCCCCTGCAGGTGGATAGCTGGGGGCTCGAACCGGGATCCTTATGCAGGTCTTTGCACTTCGTGCCACATGCGCTTAACCTGCTGCTCCACTGCCTGAATCCAGAGACCTAACTCTTATTAGTGAGTATGGTGACATCATACATGGTTCTCATTTCCCTATCCTAGTCTCAGAAAGACATTAAAGCATACATGTTGTTTCTGGTACAGTTGCAATCTTCAGCCCTAAAAATGTATTCCAAAAGATACCGCTGCCTTTAAATGAGAAATACTTGCCTAAAGTTGAGGATCTATTCCATTTAATTTAATTTATTATTTTTATTATTGTTTATCACCAGGGTTATTGCTGGGCCTGGGTGCCTGCATGATGAATTCACTACTGTTGGTGGCCTTTGTTTCCTTTTTTATTTTCCTTTTCTTTGATTTGGTAGGACAGAGCAAAAATTAAAAGAGGGAGAGTGGATAGGTAGAGAAAGGGAGCCACCTGTAGCACTGATTCACAGCTTTTCAAACTTTTCCCCTGAAAGTAAGGAACAGGGGTTTGAATCTGGGTCCTTGTGCATGATAACATATATACACAACCTGATGCAGCACTAGCCAGTTCCCTTCCTTCCCTTTTATAATGCATATTCTACTGATGGGAATTGCATAGAATTGTAATGATTTTTTTTCTGTTTTTTAATTGGCAGTGTACTGAAAACAGGCTTTAAAGAGAAGATATTATAGGTTTTTTTTTTTTAATATATAAGGGTTAATAATGTCCAGAAATAATGTCTGTTATAACAAAGCTGTCAGATTGCCTGAAATGCCCTGGTAATTCAGTTAGCATAAAAAGAATAGATAAGTGTTGTTAAAATTCGGTGGCTCTAGCTGGCCAGGCTAGCTTCACGGGCAGGTAACAGAGATGACCAGAGACATACGGCTGGGCAGGGAAGCTGTATTTCTTTATTCAGGAACAACGATTCATAAACTAACCCAAACTAACCACCAAGCAGAACTCTGCTGCCTCTTTGCCCCACGACGGCACCAAGTACTCTCTTACTCTCGAACTCTGGAACTCTTTCGGGGTTCCTTGGGGCGGGGCCAAGCGGGCCCCCGAAACTAGCAGGACTGATCCAGTTTTCTTGGCAGGGGGAGAACTAGAACAACCCAATGTAAAGCATACAACAATTCCCCCTTTTCTTTCTAACTAAATGACTACAGTATCAAGGGTGTGGGGTGAACAGAAACCTATATCGTACAGGCATTTTTAAAAAAAGAAACTGGCACAAACATGGAGAAACATGTAAGCAAGTAACAAGAACCAGTGTGCTGCCAAGGGAAGGCCTGAGGGGGCCATATTTTTTTGCTTCTGTGGGCAAAACTTTATCAGCTTAAAAAAAATTTCTTGCCTCTGGGGGGCGTACTTGCCTCGACAGGCATTTGTATGGGGGCAGGGAACAGCCTAGAGTCCTAAAGGCAGCTGGCTGCAACTTACTTACTATGAAACAAAACTTGTTATTAGCATAACCACAGCACAATGTAACATTTCTAATAGAGAAGGAATTTGAGACTTTTACATATCAACAACATCTTTTTAACCTTTGTTACACCCATTCAAGATGGAGACACACCCTAGGTGTGCGCAGGAAAGGAAACCTCAGGCATGAGAATAATTAGCATAGCCATTGTGTAATCTACCAATTCTAATAGAGAAGGTAATGGAGAGTTTTACATATCAACAAGTCTATTTAACCTTTTGTTTAGACCAACTTAGTTAAAATATATTGATTATTAACTAATTTTTACCTCAGACTTTAAATGTAAGTTAATTTTATCTTTATGAGAATTACATTGAAAACCTTTTTCATTTAACTTTGACTAGTAAGAATTTAGCCTTAAAGTTACTGTTTACCAAACTTTAAACACACACATAAACATGGTCATTAATACACAAGGAGAGAAACCTTTGTTACGAAGACATGTCATTTTAAACACGAATTTAAATCTGTACTGTCTTAGTTGTTGGGGGGGGGTCACCATCTGGAGATGGCTTCCCGCTCAGCTCCACTTCAAGGAATTGCAGGTTGTGATCTCTGCGCAAATCTCTGCGTACTCCAGCTTGTCTGCCTTCAGACCGGACCGGCACCTGGAGATCTCGTGTGCCCAGTTTCGGCAGGGAGCCCAGGGGTCCGGGAGGTCCGGGATCGTTCCAGAATTCATAGCATGAGGGTGGGCGGGCCAGCCTTGTAGAAGGCGCCGGCCGAGGTGCCCAGTGGTGGCGGCCATGATAGGCTGCCGCGGCCCTGCCCCATGGCCCTGCCATGTCTGCTGCCCTGTTCGCAGTGGCCGAGCAGTGTGGAGGGATCACGTGTCCAGTGCCCTGCGCCACGCGGTGGAGAGCCGGCTCCTGTGGGCTGGCCTGCGTGCTGGCATTGGGCTCTGCGTGTTGGCATCGGGCTCTAGCGTGTTGGCATCGGGCTCCTGTGTGGTGGCGTCGGGCTCCTGTGTGCTGGCGTTGGCCTCCTGCGGGCTGCAGGGCTGCGGGGCTGCAGGCTTGGTGCGCGGGGTTGTTTGGGTGCAGCCAGCTGGCTGACTGTTCCACCAGGTGGAAAAGGCAGCTCCTCGCCTCGCCTCTTGCCCGCTGACTCTTCCCGACTCCTCTGGCTGTTCTGAGTTCAGCCGAGCGAGTGGAAACCACAGAGTGGTCAAGAGATAAATGTTGCAGAAACAGCAAAACAGTCTCGTGAAGAAAGAGCAGAGGCCTTTGGAGATCTCTTCACAAGCAGAAGAGAAGGCCATAGTACATAGGTAGCCAAATTGTCTTCACTTATCTGAGAGATGCGCAGGTCAGGTCCACGTGGGCGCCATTTGTTGTTAAAATTCGGAGGCTCCGGCTGGCCGGGCTAGCTTCACGGGCGGGTAACAGAGACGACCAGAGACATATGGCTGGGCAGGGAAGCTGTATTTCTTTATTCAGGAACAATGATTCATAAAAGATAAGCTTGATCAGTTTGTGAAAACATGGAAATGCATCGAGCAAAGGTAGTGCCCACCATATCATTTTTCCAAGCTGTGCAGTAACTTGTATCTAAACATTCCCTCAAATACAAAGAGTGAAGAAAAATATTGGTATTTTGAAACACAAGTAGCATAATCCTTAGAGCCCTGTTAGTGGCTTATTTTAGAGATTTACGTAACAGAGATGTGGTAAGATTAAGTCCTATGGTATGTATCTGCAGCATGGCGCCAGTAATGAGAAATGAAGTCTGAACTAGGGCTCTTACAGATTCTGAATCACCTGGCTATTAGCCTAGAGTGAAAGTAAGAAACTGTAATTTCTTCTCTCCTTGTAAACTTTAGGTTTAGTGAACCAGTTTACACCTACTACTGATGAATCATCTTTCTAAATTACCCTTTTAAATCATATGCAGTTAATTATAAAGATTTTAGTGCTATGTTTAATGTGTGGGTTGGAGATTACCAATGCCTGACCACATCCGAAGTGAAACCTTAAGGTGTCATCAGACCACAAATAAAAGTGACTTATTTATCTCTCTGAGATGTGTTGGAAACAAGCAAAAAATGTGGTAAACTTTCAAAATGAGATGCAACTCTGTTCTAGACCTCAGTTTCTCAGAGTTCTATCTACAACTGACCCAGACTGCAGTTCACTTTTCTTATACTGCTTTCTTATTTATATGTTTCTCTCTGTATAAGGGTGTCAACAGCTGAAACAACCTATTAAATATAACTGAGTGCAACATCTGGAAAATAGAATCACATAGGGGCAATACAGGTTTATGTGATAAGATAATGTAAAGGATCAATATCTTTTTCTTGTTTTTCTGTTTTCTCTAGCTATTTGTTCTTTCCACTTGCAGTCTAAATTTATTGAGGAGATATTGATTTACAGGATTGTGTGTGTGTGTGTGTGTGTGTGTGTGTGTGTGTGTGTGTGTGCCTCCATGATTATTGCTGCGTCTCAATGCCTGCACTACAAATCCACTGCTCCTGGATGCCATTTTTCCCATTTTGTTGCCCTTGTTGTGATAGCTGTTGCTGTTCTTAGATAGGACAGAGAGAATTTAGAGAAGAGGGGAAGATAAAGAGGGGGAGAGAAAGATAGACACTTGCAGACCTGTTTCACCACTTGGGAAGTGACCCCCTGCAGGTGGGGAGCCCGGGGGCTTGAACCAGGATCCTCACACTGGTCCTTGGCTTCTCAGTATGTGCACTTAACCTGCTGCGCTACCTCCCAGCCCCGATTTACAGGATTTTTATTGTACATTTTCACATTTCTCTGAAATAGATATCAGTGCATTTCACTGTGAACATATCTTAAACCATCATATATATATTTTTAAATTTTTATTTATTAAAAGGAAACACTAACAAAAACCATAGGCTAAGAGGGGTACAACTCCACACAGTTCCCGCCACCAGAACTCCATATTCCATCCCCTCCCCTGATAGCTTTCCTAGTCTTTAACCCTCTGGGAGTATGGACCCAGGGTCTTATACCACTGTAGGAACTTAAGTTCCCAGCCTCCCCCTAATGTTCTTCCCTTCCTCCTTTTGTGTGTCCAAGTCTTCTGAAATGGGCTAGAATCCACATAGCATTCACCCTGTACAGTCCTTTGCTTTATTTCTCAGAGCTCACCCAGCAGTCATCCTCCTTCTAGTTTGTTGCTATTGTAACCACCTGTTTAGCTCCATTGGCATCAAGTTTAGCTACTGTGTGTGGTGCAGCTCTTGAAGTCATCTCTCTTCTATTTTAATTTGCTTCATGGGTTTGCTCATTGTGTTTCTGATCTTGGATTTTTTTTTTTCCTTTTTCGTTTTATTGGATAGGACAGAGAGAAACTGAGAGGAGAAGGGAAATAGAAAGATAGATACTGGAGTTGTAAGGTAGTGCAGCGGTTAAGTGCATGCCTTGGCGCAAAGCACAAGGACCGGTAAGAGTCCCGGTTTGAGCCCCTGGCTCCCCACCTACACAGGAGTCCCTTCACAGGCGGTGAAGCAGGTCTGAAGGTGTCTGTCTTTCTCTCCCCTTCTCTGCCTTCCCCTCCTCTCTCCATTTCTCTCTGTCCTATCCAACAAGGAAAACATCAGTACCAACAGAAACAATAATAGCAAGGTCAACAAAATGGAAAATAAATAAATATAATTTAAAAAATTTTAAAAAGAAAAAGCTTTAAAAAAAAGAAAGGCACCTACAGACCTGCTTCACTGCTTGTGAACTGACCCTTCCTGTAGGTGGGGAGCTGGGAGATTGAACTGGGATCTTTGAATAGGTCCTTGTGCTTCATACTATGTGCACTTAGCCCTGTGCACCAGAGCCTGACCCCCTGATATTTGTTGTTGTTTTTCACTATTAGTTTATTTCTTTTTATTTTTTAATATTTACTTATTTATTTTTCACTATTAATTTATTTCTTTAAGTTCATTGATCAACCAACCAACACATCCACATCTCAGTTCTTAGAACTATCACAAATTAGAACTGAGATGTGCTCTGATGAAAAGAGAACTAAAGAAAAAAATCATAAAAGCAAAACAAATTTCCTGAGAAGGCTACACACTGTATGGTTCCAACTATATAAAAGCTGGGGAAAAGCAGGTATGTACAAAGAGACCAGTATCATTAGCAGGTTGACAGGGGTTAGGAGGAAGGAAAAGGTCAACTGAAGAAGCACAGAGGATTTTTGGGATAGTGAAAACATTCTGTACCTAATGATGGACATATGCCATAATATATTGTCCAGACCCTAGAATATATAGCACTGATAGTGAATGGTAATATAAATCATACATTTTGGGGTGATAATGTTGTGTCAGTGTAGGTTCATCAAAGGAAAGCTAAACCCCTGGTGAGAAACACAGATAGGAAGACTTGAGTGGTCTGTGAAAAAAATTCTACCTATGCCTCAATTTTCCCGGGAACTTAAAGTTGTTCTATTAACAAAACTGTCATTGCAAAATTGCTGGCCATAGAATTTAATATTTACCCACGATCTAAGAAATAACAAGAGACATCAAATTTGCAATGATTTTGTTTGGCATTTTGTCAAAATGCAATACAAAATTATTTTAATGGGAAATCATCTTTTAATATTATTTCCTGTTCAAAAATTTTTTTTGCTTGACTTAGCATGGATTTTCAAAAGTCCTTTTTTGTTATCATTATTCTTTATGTATGTGTGACTTAATTTCACAGCTCTGGGGCCAACTTTTTTTTTCTTCTATTCAGGTAGAGAGGTAGAGTGAATAGTGAGGGATTGACAGAGAGAGGGAGAGAATGTACAATGCACAGTGCTATAGTTTCTGTGTGCTGTGGCATTGCCATGTGGTATAGGGGTTCAAATCTCCAGCATATTTAAGGTGAGGTAGGTGTCATACACATTGCAGTAGCTCTCTAGTCCTCAGAACTTTTCCCTGGAAAAAAATCTAAGTCCCTCTCCTCCCAAGAGTCATAATGTCCAAGCAGAGTTTGACATTTTATTTATTTAACGTGGGAGAGAGGAAGAGATAAAGAACAGAGTACCTCTCTGTCATGTTGTGCCAGGGATAGAACCCAAGACCTCACACAGGCAAAAAATGTACTTTGTCAAAAGAAAAAAAAAAGTACTCTGTCCTCTAACTACCACCCAGTTTATGTACAGTTTTACAAGCAAGTATGACTTTTTTTTCCATGGGAAAGAACCATAATAAGGTTATAAGTCAATAAAGTTCACTTAAGCACTGCTATGTGAAAGAAGGAAAATAAAACACATTAAAATTCTAGTTTCATTTGTCATAGAGTGTAAACTGGAGAACGTGTATTCTGTAGAAGTTTAATTTTGAAATTCTCCCAACATTCATTTTTTTTAATAAAATAATTTTAATGAAAAAGAGTTAACTTTAACATTAAATATGATTCAAGCATTTCCAAAATATTAATTTACTAGAGTTTAGATGCAGAGAAGGCTAAAAGATTTTGAGTTTTTTTTTTTCTTGGTTCATGTATGCTTAATAGGAATGATTAATTACGCTGATTTTTTGTATTTTTTATTGATTTAATAATGATTAACAAGACTGTAGGATAAGAGGGCTTATAATTCCATAGAGTTCCTACCACCAGAGTTTCTTATCTCATTCCCTCCAATGGAAGTTGCAGGGAGGTTGTGGGGATGTGGTGGATCCTGGCAGGGCTTGATCTTAGAGGTGAGTTCACCTGGTAAGTCTCTCTCTCTACAGAGGGGTTGAGCAAAAAGGGGGACACATAAACCCCAAAATGTTGGCAGCCATGTAAGTCTTCCCTCCTCCACAAAAACATCCTGCATCTTCCCACCAGAGCCTGGCATTCCTTAAAGACATTAAGCCTGCTCCACCCTACATTCCCTGATAGTAGGCCTATCTACATAATCATTGTTTTGCCTGAACTATCCCCACCCATTCCATTCCTTTGATCTATCTTCTTTCGACCCTCAAGACCCTCCCTGCCTGCAGGGTAGTATTAATCCTACCAGTTAAAACCCTCACAACAGTTGCTAAGGAAGTTTCTACCTTCCCAGCCCCTTTTGCCTTTATCTGCCCTTTTCCTAGCCATTTCCGTTTCCAACTTGCCACTTCTGGGTCTTCCCTTTAAAAGCCTTGGCACTCTGATCAATAGAGAATTGCATTGTCTCTCCACCACATGCCTGTTCCTGAGTCATCTCGCTCACATTGTTGAGTGAGTAGCAGCCCAGGCTGGCTCTGGTCGAGTTCTCTCCAACCCAGAGAGCACATGCCCAGTAAGAGGCACCCCCATGCTAGCCGGACAGGAAGTTTCCTTATTCTTTATCCCTCTGGGAATGTGGACCCAGGATCATTATGGGATGCAGGAAGTGGGAGGTCTGGATTCTGTAATTGCTTCTCATCTGAACATGGGCATTGACAGGCTAATCCAAAATATTTTTTAAAATTTATTTGCAATAGAGACAGAAATTGAGAGGGAAGAGGAGTATAGAGAGGGAAAGAAAGAGACACCTATAGTACTTCCTACTGCTTGTGAAGATGCCCCCCTGTAGGTAAGGAATGAGGATTTGAACCCTGGTCGGTCTTGAGTACTGTAACTTGTTCACTCAGCTAGGTGTAGCACTGCCCTTCTCCCATTCACATCCATTTTATCTTTAATTTTCACAAAGTACATACTTGTACTTCATGTTTTGCAGAAAAATAATGTATGCTAACTGTGGAAGATGTAAGGTAGGTAGCACAATAGTTCTACAAAGAGACTCTCGTGCCTGAGGATCCCAAGTCCCAGGTTCAAACCCCAGCACCACCATAAGGCAGAGCTGAGAAGTTCATGGGTAAAAACAAAAACAAATATATATCTCAAAACCCACATATCACTGTTTGCATTATCTATAATTATTATTCCATTACTAATACAAAATGACTTCATTTTCATGTTTACTACTTTTGTATTTTATTGCTATTATTTCATTTTTATTTATTTATTTTTAATTGAAACCAAGGTTATTGCTGTGGCTTGATGACTGCACCATGAACACCACGAATCTACTAATTTACCACTCCTGGTGGCCTTTATCCTTTCCTCCTTTCCTTCTTTCCTTCCTTCCTTCCTTCCTTCCTCCCTCCCTCCCTTCCTTCCTTCTTTCCTTCTTACCTTCATTCTTTCCTCCCTTTTGATAAGACAGAGATATTGGGGGGGGAGAGACAGAGAGGGAGAAAAACATCTGCACAATGGCTTCTCTGCTTTGCCCTATAGTTAAGGGTCTGACTTGATTGTATATACCAGCCATCTGGCACATTTTATTCACTGATGTCAACAAGGCCCATATCTTGTTCCTTTGTTTTTGTTTTACATTTACTTACATATTCCAATTCTATGTTACCATTTATCACATTTTCCCATATATTAATTAATTCCAAGGGACCTGATGTAGAGGCCCAGGAGGAGGTTCAGTGATAGGGTACTACAGGTATGATTTCCCAGGATTGAGAACAACAAAGACAAAAGGAGCAAAATTTCATAGATGGTGGAGTAATGCTTTGCTTGATCCCTCTTAATCTCAGTCTCTCACTAAAAACAAACAAACAAACAAAAAAAAAACATGACAAAAATTAGGCCAGGGAGGCCCACTTAGCAGAAGTGTATGTATCAAAGCCTAGATAAAGTTTTATGACACAGCATAAAATAATTCCTGTTACTTTTTCATTTACATGTATTTCTATATTCTTTTGTACATATGTGGATTTGGCTTACATACATTTTGCCATATTAGACATTTCATCCTACTTTGTAATTTTCCACTTACCATCATGATCTAAGACTATATTTTGGGCTCTGAGTATAGTTGACTACTTCTAATTTATAAAATATTATACTGTGATACTTATTGAGTATATTTTGCTATTTCAATATTTGAGGTATTTTTCATTTTTATTTTTAATTAGGAATTCAATAATGATTTACAAGATTGAAAGTTTATAAGGATGTGATTCCATGCCACTCCTACCACCAAAAGTCTGTGTCCATCCCAATATTTGGGCTATTTTTCATCTTATTATTTTTTTTTATGAAACACAAGAAATCAAACCAAGAGACTCAAACATGAAAGAAGTGTGGTCTAGTGCTAAACCATCTCCCCAGCCCAAGTATTTTATTTTATTTATTTATTTTTTTATTTTGAATTTTATTTATAATTTTTATTTATAAAAAGGAAACACTGACAAAAACCAAAGTATAAGAGGGGTATAACTCTATACAATTCCCATGAACAGAACTCTGTATCCCTTCCCCTCCCCTGATAGCTTTCCTATTCTTTATCTCTCTGGAGCATGGACCAAGGAACATTATAGGGTGCAGAATGTGGAAGGTCTGGCTTCTATAATCGCTTCCCCGCTGAACATGGGCGTTGACAGGTTGATCCATACTCCCAGACTGTCTCTCTCTTTCCCTGGTGGGGCGGGGCTCTGGAGAATCAGGGCTCCATGACCCATTGGTGGGGTTGTCTGCTCAGGGAAGTCCAGTTGGCATCACGGTAGCATCTGGAACACGGTGGCTGAAAGAAGAGTTAACTTATAAAGCCAAACAAATTGTTGACTAATTATGAACCTAAAGTCTGGAATAGTGCAGATGAAGATTTGGGGGTCTCCATTTTGTAGATAGTTAGTAGGCCTATTTTAGTTATATTCCAAAGGGTCCGTGACTATATTAATGGTCTTTTTTTTTCTTTTTCTGAGCCTGACATATGCAGGTGGATCCAAGTTCTTGTCTGGGGAGATGATATCATGGCTGGAAAAAGGACCAGAAAGCAGGATCAGGGAAGAGAGTTCCTCTAAATATGGGAAAGGTGTATAAATACTGTTGGCTGAATAAAGGCACAAGACTGGCATACTTTAATGATGACTCTTTAGTCATTATCAGGCCACCCCATCAGCTGGGGCCCTAGTTGGGGAGTCCTGTGATTCCCAAACAGACAAGGTGGGTCCAGACATCGAATAAATCCCTCTCTCCATTTTATTTTATTCTATTTTTATGAGTGTATGAGAGAGAGAGAGAGAGAGAGAGAGAGAAGAGAGGAGAGGAGAGAAGAGAGACCAGCATATCTCGCCATCATATACAGTGCTGATTATCAAACACAGGACCTCATTTATATGTAGAATATACTCTAATACTCACTGAGTCACCTCTTATGGCCAACAAAGATTTCTTAACTAGTTTTCCTAGAATAAATACACTTTAGTAGTAGATAAGAACATCTCAATTTTTAAGATAACAGATGTTTATTGCTTGACAATGTATTTACTGACATTGCCTTGTTGTCTTATTATTATTACTAAGTTTATTGAAGAAAGTTTTGCTTATGCCAACAGGAAAGAAAATTGCCCATAGGATTCAGTTCAACAAAGATTCTCTTTAATTGCCTAAACTGAGACACATGGCCAGATCTATATTAAAGAAGATGCCATGTGCACTTAACCCTCTGTGCTACGGCTTGCCCCCCCCCAAGATTGATTTTTAATAGTTTCATGAAGGAAATAATGATAAGATAGCTGTTGTCACATGAATACACTTAAAAAAAAACATTTTTAGACTTATAGGGTTGAGGATCCATTGGAAGGTCTATTAAACATTCATATTTACTAGTCTGTGAATTGCCTGATGATATCATTTGCTGAATTTAAAATTACTGTTTAAAGGTAAACTTATACTGAAGCCAAAAACCTAAGTATGTGTAATATTTATTAAACACTTACAAAATCTTCTAAATATACTTTAAATTTGACACTGATCTATAGCTCTGTTGACCACTTTTGCCTATACCACGTCTTGTTCCTATTTTGTATATCAGTCCAATTTTCTGACATGAGGAAAAACCACATATGATCTATACCCTACTTTTAAAAATATTTATTACGTTCCATCGCTGGGGAGCCAGAGACGACCCAAACTGCCCCTGCGGCTACAGACAGACTATGACCCACATAGTCAACGACTGCCACCTCTCCAGATTCACAGGAGGTCTTGAAACTTTACATCAGGGTCAACCTGACGCTGTTGACTGGCTACGGAAGAAGGGCAAACGCTAGAAGAAGAAGAAAATGGATAGAGACAAAGAAAAATTAAGGGAGGGGGGAAAGAGAGGTAAAGAGAGAGTAACCTGCAGCCCCATTTCACCACTAGTGAAGCTTTGCAATGGCTGGTGGGGACCAGGTGCTTGAATACAAGTCCTGGTGCAATGTAGTGTGTGTGTTTAATTGAATGCACCACCACCAACTGGCCCCCAATTTGTGCCCTACTTAAGAAATTGTTCCTCGAAGTAGTTATGGAAAAATTCCAACATTTCAACCATGTCCTACTAGATACTAAGTGTCTCATCTGAGCCCTGCCTTCATATACTTACTTTCATACACATGAGACAAAGTCTTTCTTATTTACTTTGATTTTGGAAAGGAAAATAAAGTGGTTAGACATTAATGTATTTTTGTAGTAAAAAGATCATTCTTAAAAAAAAAAATCCACGTAAATTTCTTGTGCCTATACTAGTCAAAATCTCCCACAGAATATTTTTTTAGAACCACAGAGTATTTCTTCTATTACTTTATGTGTGACAAAAATGCTTCCTTGCTATCAGGATGGTTTTTATATCTGTAACTTGCTATTTACTGAGATATATTTTTACTTTTATGGAATTTTTTTTCCATTTCTGCAATAGTATATTAGAACTTTCCTTTTTCTTCTCCAGTTTTGAAAACAAATTAAAGTGGTGATAGAGAGATTTCCAGAAGTCTTAGTGACAAGGTGACTTTCTTTATTCTTACTCACCCTCATTTCAAAACAAAATAAGTTATTATTTTATTTTATTGATTTTGCATAGTCCTTTGGCAGGAGTTTGATTTTTCTTTTGTCCTCAAAACTATTCATATCACCAACTTCAAGGGAAAAGTGGGAAATAGTTTATGTAAATACTTTCAGGAGCATTATCTCTGTTTTTCACATTTTAAATGATAAAAAGGGAAAAGCCAGATCTTATTTGTATTTTTCCTGCTCACTACAGTGATTGACCTGTACCATATTAATAATAGTCACATTTGTTCTTGATGGAAGAATAAGATGTGTTTTTGGCATTTACTTATATTGTAGTACTTGACTTTTAGATTATTCAATGTTAATTAATTTTATAAATAGTACACGTGTACTTTTTTTTCTTGAAGACATGGAGGGACTGGACAGTGGTGCACCAGGATAAAGACACAGAGTTACAAGGATCTGGGTTCAAGCCCCTAGCTCCATACCTGCAAGGAGGATACTTCACAAGTGGTGAAGAAGGTCTGCAGGTATATATTTTTCTCTCTCCTTTCTCTCTCCCCTCTTCTCTTGATTTCTCTCTTTCCTATTTAATAAAATGGAAAAAATGTCTGCCAGAGACAATGGATTCATAGCTCAGGTACAGAGCCCCAGTGATAACTCCGAAGGTGGTGGTTGGGGGTGGGTGGGGGGGTGGAGACTAGGAAACCTTTGTTTAAATTCCCAAGGATTAAATGCTGAGTTTATAGGAAATAAATGTTCCTTTTCCTCTCAGTGAGGAAGACAATAAATCAAGTCATTTAAGGAACTTGCTCTGAAGGACAGAGACCATACAGTGTCATTGTTCTTGATAATCCAATTATGATAAGTGGCAAATCTCCCACAGTTTCTAAAGCTCCACAGGTACAAAGAAATGGAAGGCAAGGGAGGTTTTCAAGGAAGTTTATTTGAGTGCCAGTCATATCACTATGCAGATAAACATGTTTCTACATTATATCCATGTCTAATCATTAACATGGATATATAATCTTTCCAACACTTCATACCTCATTCAGTTCATTACTTTAGTCTATACCATTCTTTCTTCCTTATTCTCCTTCCTTTCTTTTTTCCTTCCTCCCTCCCTCCCTTCCTTCCTCTAGTTTTCTTCTTCTACTTCCTTTCTCCTTCCCTTTCCTTTTCCCTTTCCCCTTCCCCTTCTTCCCCTTCCCCTTCTTCTCCTTCTCCTTCCCCTTCCCCTTCCCCTTCCCCTTCCCCTTCCCCTTCCCCTTCCCCTTCCCCTTCCCCTTCCCCTTCCCCTTCCCCTCCTCCTTCTCCTTCTTCTATTTACTAATCTTCACTGAAGGACTAGGGGCCATAATGCCACACAACATATATATATATATATAATTTTTTCTATTGACTCTCTTCAGATAAACTATTGGAATCACATATGCTTAAAATTAAAAGTAAGGAAAGAAAGAAAGAAACTGGGTCCAGTCCAGGTGGGACACACCTGGCTGAGCACACATGTACAGTGTGCAAGTGCCTGGGTTCAAGTGCCCAGTCCCCATCTGCAGAAGGAAAGCTTTGCTAGTGGTGAAGCAGTGCTGCAGGTGTGCCTCTCTCTCTCTCCCTCTCTATCTTCCTCTTCCTCTCAATTTCTGGATATCTCTATCAAATAAATAAATATAAAAATAAAAAAAAGAAGCTGGAAAATCTTCTCTAATATTTCTGCTCCTCTCCGAGAATTGTTGATTCTCCTCTTTTATTTTTTGTTTCTACCAATAAATTGTTACCAAGGGAATGTACATATACATGCTGCCTATCAGCCTTCCCCACCCACACTGCCCAAAGGAGCACTTTTCCCAATCTGGGTTTATTCAATTCTTAGTCCTAAAGTGTTCATTGAAGTATAAAGTACTATAACCCCTTCTTACTCTTCTTTCTTTTCAACAGATTTTCTTTTTTTTTTAACATCATAATGTGAAGTATGTCACTTGGGGTAGAAAGCCGACAATAATGATCTTCAATGCACCCTGCTTCTTTCTATTCAGCACCTGTGCAATCCTTTCTTGCATTCCCTCAGTGCTTGGCCAATGGAGTCAACAGGTAATTGTTAAAGATTTACTGAAGGATGAATGGTCTTCACAGCTGCTCTCACAGTGTAAAATAAAACAAATCACAGAGACAATAAGCAAACATTTGAGTCTAGCCTTTGGAAGATGAGAGAATCTTATCAGTTATCCGAAGAGTATGGATAAGGATACAGATATGGATACTGATGTGGATATTAATATGGATGTGGAAAAAGGTGAGGATATGGATGAGCAGTGACAGTCCTCCTGGTTCAGCTCAGTTCTAAGCCATGGCATCATTAATGGATAAATGACTATGATTTAGGCATTATTTTCTTTGCAGAGATGAAGACATGCACTACAAATTCCTCACTGGGGCCCTTTTTTTCATTATGTTAGAGACAGAAAGGGGAGAGATACCACAGCACTTTTGAGGGTGATTATTTTCCTTAGAGAAATAAATAATTTCTCTTGAAATAGTGTCCTTAGCTTAGCACCATGTTATCTCTTCCTCTTGGCTAATTTTTTTAGGCTTGCATTAATCTCTCTCCCTCTCTTCATTTTTATTGCTCTCCATTCATTGTAGGAAATAGAATAGCTCAACTTTAAGACTAAATCACTAAGTAGATATAAGAAGAGTATCAGTACCCAGCAGTTATTTGCTCCTACCATTCCTGTGGAAAAACACAAATGACCAAAGACTTTTGGGGAGCAAGAAAATCAGTCCTCTTAGTATCCAAAGCTTAAAATTAGAATGGTGGTGGTTATTATCTGCATGCTGTCTATAGACATTAGGCTCTACTAATATTTTTCCTTTGGAAGGAATCATGAAGATTTCATATACCACCACTGTGTATTATTAACGTTGTATACAGTACCAATAAAAAGTGAATCATTTGGTTTCTCAATTTCCCACATCTATTTTACATTATTTGTTGCTACTGAAGTGGCAAATGTACATATACACTGTGCATAATCAGAGGCTATTTATACAGCCACAGTGAGTCACTACATAGCACATTTAATTACTTATGCAATCTTCCTTATGGCTACTTATGTGCAATAGTAAAAGACAAGGGTTTGTATATTAGAGAATGGCTTAGCGTGACCAAATATTGACCAATAAGATATTTAATTAAACAGAAAGAACATTTCATTCTATTAAGATTGCTGTTACATTTCTCACTTTAGTAAAATCAGATGCCAAAATTAAGTAATAATCTTGCAAGGATTTTTTTTTCAGGTATGAAATGATGCTTTACACCTCTGTAAACATAAGATTTTTTTTTTATTTATAAAAAGGAAACATTGATAAAACCATAGGATAAGGGGAACAACTCCACACAATTCCCACCACCAGAACTCCATATCCCATACCCTCTTCTGATAGCTTTCCTATTCTTTAACCCTCTGTGAGTATGGACCCAAGGTCATTGTGGGATGCAGAAGGTACAAGGTCTGGCTTCTGTAATTGCTTCCCAGATGAACATGGGCATTGACAGGTCGATCCATACTCCCAGCCTGCCTCTTTCCTTCCCTAGTAGGATGGGAAGCTGGGGAAGCAGAGCTCCAGGACATATTGGTGGGGTTGTCTGTCTAGGGAAGTCTGGTCAGCATCCTGCTAGCATCTGGAACCTGGTGGCTAAAAAGAGAGTTAACATACAAAGCCAAACAAATTGTTGACTAATCATTAACCTAAAGGCTGGAATAGTGCAGATGAAGAGTTGGGGGGTCCTCCATTTTGTAGATAGTTAATAGGCATATTTTAGTTGTATTCCAAAGGGCCTGTGGTTATACTAGTTTTTTTTTTCCCCTGAGCCTGAAATCTGATATGAAGGAGGATTCAAGTTATTGTCTGGGGAGATGATGTCATGACTGGAAAAGGAACAGAAAGTTGGATCAGGGAAGAGAGTAGTTCCCTAATATGGGACAGGGGTATACATATTGTTGACTGTAAACTCCACTGATTTGATTTGGTCTGGGACCCATATTCAGCTTAGGAGCCTATGTAACCTCTGCATCCCTGTAGATCTGAGCTCACATTCTGTGGTCATGAGTAGGAATGTTCCAAGCTGCCCCAATTTCAGGACCTGCCTTCCTTAGGTGGGACATACAGAATATTGTCCAGACTCCCTTTGGAGGATGGAACATTCTCTACCATTGTTGATTAAGTTGAGGGCAAGTTCCTATGGAGGCCCACAAAGGGGTCAGTTGTGGTGTTCCTGATAAGAGATGACCAGTAACAATGGAGACAGGGATTTATTTGAGGTCTAGGCCCATCATGTCTGTTTGGGAATCTCAGGGCTCCCCGACTAGGACCCCAGCTGATGGGGTGGCCTCATAGTGACTAAAGAGTCATCATTAAAGTATTCTAGTCTCTTGCCCTTATCCAGCTTTTTCAGTCCTTACTTTGCTAAGGTTAGCTTTGGAGTGAGTGAGAGAACTGTAATAAGAAGTAGGTGAGGAGGGTGTCTAAGTCTAATTAGATACTATTTCATTATGAACTTTATACTGACTCACTGAAAACTATTGTATACTTTTGCTTTCAAGTATATGTTTTGCCCTAATTTATGGGTACACGTGAGCATATACTCTATATTATGGGACCTGGTCTATATCTAGGTTTTGGGATTTTTTTAAGGAAGAGAACCTCCTGGAATGGAATTAGAGAATACCATGAAAAGAAAGGTCTCACTGAATAATGAGGGTGAAGGGTTGACATTCCATGCCTGATGTCTCTGGACACAGTCTGAAGTGAAGCATGCTGGTGGTCTTACTGTTAGTTATTCCAACTGTATTTACTGCTGACATTATCTCATATTGGATTTCAGATGTGGAGGAACTACTTATTGGCTGGAGAAATTATGCTGTAATGATTATAAAATTACTAAATACAGCATGGCTTACCCAGGTTTTTAGAATTTCCTTTAGTTTATTAAGTGCCAACAAAGCCTTTGAGCTATTCTTACAATAAGCAAAACAGGACAATGTTTGTTAAATTATCAAATAAAAACAGTAATTAAAAGCCATTACTCATTAAATTTTTCTCTACTGTATATTTGCTTGCAAGATAACAATGCTTTAGTTCATATTATATAAGGAATAATAAATTTAATAGTTTTAAATGTCTTTTAATAAGTTTGGTTAATTTTCTATAAATTACTGAGACACATTTGGGAAAAAAGTATTAAGTGAATTTACCTGTATATCTGAATACTGGTGCACACAGAATCATTTAGGGTGAGCTAGTTTGATGGAATTGATTATAAATCAAAATTAATACAAGTAATTATTAATTATTCTTAAAGCTTTTTATACTTATTTACTGGATAGAGAAAGCCAGAAATACAGAGGGAAGGGAAAGGTAGAGAGTGTCAGAGACAGAGAAACACCTGCAGCACTGGTTCATCAGTTGTGAAGCTTCCCTCCTAAAGTAGGGACCGTGAACTTGAACCTGAGTCCTTTCACAGTGTAACTTGTGTCCTCAAACAGGTGCTCTAACACCCAGACCCATTATTAATTCTTTTTTTAAATTTTTTTTATTAATTTTTTTATTTTTGAGAGAGATGCAGAGAGAGAGACACACAGAGAAATACCAGAGCACTGCTCAGCTCTGGCTTATGGTGGTGTGGGGGATTGAACCTGGGACTTAGGAGCCTCAGGCATGAGAGGTCTGTTTGCATAACCATTATGCTGTCACCCCCACCCCCATTATTAATTCTTTTAAGTATGAAATATATTTTATTTCAGTGAATCAGAATTATCTGAGTAAGACTGTTCCTGGATCTTTAGAGTTCAACCTTTGACTTATTTTCTTACAACAAAAGCAAATGCAAAAAAAATTAAACAGTATTTACCTCAAAGCTTGGGATGTTCACATGTCAAAGTCTTCCTTAACCTATGACTATTATTAGATATAATATTTCTGTTTTCATTATATTTCTTGTAATTATTTATTTTTTTTTGCCTCCAGATTTATCTCTGGGGCTTGGTGCTGGAGTTACAAATCCATTGCTCCTGGCAGCCATTTCTTCCATTTTATTGGATAGGACAGAGATAAATGAGGGGTGGGGGATGGCGGAGATAGGGACCAAGAGAGAGAAAGATAGACACTTGCAAACGTGCTTTGCTTATGAAGCAAACCCCCTGCATGTGGGAAGCAAGGGAAATTAACCTGGATCCTTATGTGGGTCCTTCAGCTTTGTACTATGCATACTTAACCTGATTCACCACCGCCTGGACCCCTTCATTAAATTTCTTTACTTGTTAGAGCTTCCTTTTCTCTTCATGGTAGGCCTAAACTGAATAATTTCTTCAGAATAATTTTTGCAGCAAATCTTTACTTTATCCATTTGTTTTCTTCATACAATTTCAACAGGAACAGAAGTCATATTAGCCATGAAACTTAGTTTGGGAAATATGATCTCTTCCACATTTAGATTTGAGATAGCTGAGACTGAGAATGCAAACAAGAAAAATGTGTGCAAACATTAATGGAATTCTAACTTGAGCCCCTCCCTCCATTAATAATTACCAATGTGGATTATTGGTATTTAAATCTGAAGTTATGCCTTATCAATGTCCAATGTTAAATATTCTACTAAACAATACACACTGTATTGAAAAGCTTAAATATACTCTTTTCAAGCTTATAAAGGGGTTCTCGTAAATATTTCAGAAAGTACACAGAAATAATAGAAATCATTCCATGCCCATAGAAATTCTTAATTTCAGGAGTCGGCGGCAGCACAGTGGTTTAAGTGCACGTGGTGCAAAGTGCAAGGACCAGTATAAGGATTAGGTTTGAGCCCCCGGCTCCCCACCTGCAGGGGAGACGCTTCACAGGCGGTGAGGCAGGTCTGCAAGTGTCTGTCTTTCTCTCCTCTCTGTCTTCCCCTCCTGTCTCCATTTCTCTCTGTCCTATTCAACAACGATGACATCAATAACAACAATAATAACTACAACAACAATAAAAAAACAAGGGCACCAAAAAGGGAATACATTAAAAAAAAAGAAATTCTTACATTTCAGAGTTGTTTTGAAATTAATTTTCTGATTGTAAGATATTTTTCAGAGAGAAGCCAAATGTATTTTAAAAGTCATCATTTTACAAAACACTCATAATCACAATCAATTAATTATTGTTCATCATATAAAAGGCAGCATGCTCATTTTAGAGTAGTTTAATAGTTTCTTTTCAGGTTTTCTAAAAATATTTTCCTTACTGGCTAGAAACACACACACAGAGAGAGAGAGAGAGAGAGAGAGAGAGAGAGAGAGACCTGTAGTACTGCCACAGATCTGCAGCTGTAGCTTCCCCACTGCAAGTGGGACCAGGATTCTTGAACCCATGTTCTTACACATTGTTCTTGGACATGTGCACTCAATTGGATTCATCACCACATAGTCCCTTATTTGCTTATTTTCAGGAGAGAGAGAGAGAGAGAGAGAGAGAGAGAACAAGCACAGGGGGCAGTGACCGACCAGAGCACCTTTCAGCCTTAACTTATTACAATGGTGCCACCAGTGATTCTCTTAGGTATGTAAGTAAGCTTGGTGTTCTACCACTCAGTCCAACACACTGATTTAAAAAATATTTCTTTTTAAAACACAGTACCAAATTCAGAGTTACTCTACTGTGGTAGTGAAAAGTCATTTTTTAGGCACCAAAATGCTGATGTTTGTTGAAGTCACCCATTGTAGCCTAAACAATGATACTACAATCTAAGTCTATGTTGCTATCCTGTCTTTGCTATGTACTTGTGTGCCATTTAGCAAAGTACTCACCCTCTCGGTCTCTTGACCATTATATGAGCTATTAGTTCTAAATGCATGGATGTTACTCTGTATGGATCACTGGACTTTATCACTCACCGTACTGATATTGTTTCCATATTTTTATTATTAAGATGAAATTTTACAGGTGTCGAGTTAGACACAATAGTTTATTAACAGCTTTGAACTAAATTCATTTCTCTTTCTCCCCCAAAGAAAAGTCATTGTGAAAGACTGGATTACTGATACAAACTGTATAGGTTTCCACTGAATCAGAAAATAAAAATTCGTTACACCTCTATTAACATGAAAAAATAGATTTTCTTGCATATTCACATGAAAGTTGAGGGCTTCAGTTTTAGTAAAAGCATGGAAGGGAAATCAACAGCTACAAACTAACACATACACTACAATTAATTGGATACTTTTTTTTTCTTCTTGCTTGTTTGAATGAGAAAGAAATGTAATTTCAATTACACATTATACATTGCTCTGTAGTTAAGACTGATTAGTTAATCAGCAGGTGAATTAAAGAAAGAAGATAAGCTTTAGATGAATTGTAGGAAGGGAAATTTCTCTTAATTCAATTCTCTTAGGAAATTAAAGGGATATAAAAAAATTGTAATAGTGAAAAAGTTCAAAACAGGTTTCTCAGTGACACACACATCATTAAAACCACTAAGAGTTATGCAAAAATTAATTACCATTCCCCTTGCTCTTGAGATTTTCACTAATGCATACACATCTTTGTTTTTGGTCTAGTACATGAATTAAATCCTGCAACTGTGGTTAACCTTCAAGAATTTCGATTATTAGCATCAAAAAGAACTCATGAACTATCATATTTGAGAATGGTTTGAAACAATGTATGAAGAAATGGCTTTGGGTTTGATATTATAGCAATAGATAAAATTGAATCTATGCTCATAAACTTACTTCTGTAGAAGTGTCAGCATCCTTTTAATAAAGATAAAAGTTGATAGTTGTGGGAGCTAGGTGGTAGTGCACCAAGTTAAGCGCATATAGAGAAGAGCCAGGACATAAGCAAGGATACAGGTTCAAGCCTCTGGCTCACGATCTACAGGGGGGTCTCTTCACAAACGGTGAAGTAGGTTTACAGGTGTCTATCCTTCTTTCTCACTCTCTGTCTTCCCTTCCTTTCTCAATTTCTCTTTGTCCTACCCAACAACAGTAGAGACAACAACAACAACAACAACAGGGGAAAAATGGCCTTCAGGAGTAGTGAATTCACAGTGCAGGAACTTAGCCCCAGCAATAACCCTGGAGTAAAAAAAAAAAAAAGTTGATACTTATAAAGTATATTCACTAAAGCTCCACTGACCAAACATTCATTCCTTGAGTGGTCCTCCAATATATTCAACATTATCAAAAAGATAATACTGATTTTCTCCATTATTATTTTTTTTTCATTTCAATTTCTATCTTTGCAGAAGTTTTGCAGTGGTTATGGTGCAGCCAACATTATTTTAGTTCTTTTCATTGATTAATTTCCTTAGTAATTTTCCTTTAAAAATTCTTAATATCATGCTCAAAAAGTACTGACATCTCTTTCTGAAGTAATTTTAGAGAAATATACAGTATAATCTTAAGAGAAAATTATCCCTAGATTTTCAAGATGTCAACTTTGTTCACAGAGGGTAGAAGTCATGGAATTTTTGTGGTTATTTTTCCAATTTCTTTCAGGTTTTCTTGGAGTTTTAATTAGCTACAGAATTGTGCTTACACTTTGAGAAGAAGCCTTTGACTTCTACAGTTTCTTTATTTACAATTTATATTCCCATAGACTAAATTTCAACACCTTGGTGAATAATTCATTAGTTTTTTACCATGCTGTCAATCACATCTCTCTCTCTCTCTTTTTTTTTTCTTTTCTTGAATGGCATTCACTACTGATAGGAGATTTGCCTATGAAAATTACTGACTCTGTGAAATAAAATGTTTATTCTAAAATGAATGCTATTTTTAGTTGTTCAATTGCCCCAATCAAATGTGAAATTTATGTCTTGTAATTTAACTATTACATTTTCTAATTTATTTTACTCATCATAGGGAAAAGAATTCCAGTGCTCTAGAATACATTTATTATGCAGTCTTGCCCCTATACTTTGGCTAGTGTTCAGAATATTTTTTAGGTTATGACAGATTTCTATGTAAGAGGTAATGTTCCATCATTCAAGAAACATGCCCTTTAAGAAAAATATCATTGATGCTTACATTCTTAAAGTCCTTTCAGTATTTTTAAAATATGTATTTTATTTATTATCATTTATTGGATATAGCCAGAGGGAAATCAAGAGGGGAGGGAGAGATAGATAGATTAATAGATAGGTAGATAGGTAGGTAGGTAGGTAGGTAGGTAGGTAGATAGATAGATAGGACTGTAGTACTGCTTTACTGTCCATTCAGTGTTGCCCCTGTAAATGGGGACCAAGTTTTTTTAAAATTTATTTTCCATTTTGTTACCTTTGTTGTTTCTTTATTGTTGTTGTAGTTACTATTATTGTTGTTGTTGTTGATGTTGTTGTTGTTGTTAGAACAGAGAGAAATGAAGAGAGAGGAGGAAGACAGAGAGGGGGAGAGAAAGACAGACACTTGCAAACCTGCTTAACCGCCTGTGAAGCAACTCCCCTGGAAGTGGGGAGCCGGAGGCTCGAACCGGGATCCTTAAGCAGGTCCTGCTCTTTGTGCCACCTGTGCTTAACCTGCTGCGCTAACGCCTGACTCCCTTGGACCAAGTTCTTAAACCTGGGTCCTTGTACCTCATAACATGTGCACTGAACCAGGTATGCCACTGCCCAGCCCCAGAATTCTTTTAAATAATTTCCTAGAGATTTTCATGACCTTTAGAGATCTTTTAATTCTAATGCTTCATTGTGTAGATGAGTAACCATAAGATCAACATGTTAAATGAATTTTGTTTGTTTGTTTTGGTTTTGTTTTTGCCAGAGCACTGCTCGGCTTTGACTCACATTTGGTGCTGGGAATTGAACTTGGACCTTTTTGCTGCCTCAGACCTGAAAGTCTATATAAATAATCATTATGCTATCTTTCCAGCCCAAATGAATTTTCTAGAACCATACAAGTTACCTTTCTAGTTGGAACAAAATCAGGGTAATAAATGAAGAAAGAAATAGGAAGCTGAAGGACCTGACATATCTTTCTGTTCCTTTTGTTTGCTTAACCACTGACCTGCTATGCATTTCCTTAATAATCTCCCTCCAGTCATTTTACATTGTTTCATCATTAGAGTCATCAGTTTGAAACTTTACTTTTGTCAATTTTTATGCTTACTATTGGGGCTTTTTGCTTGGTCTTCAATTTCTGATTCTAATACTCTTGCACTGTATACTGAGATGACCTGAAGAGATTTAGTCAAGTCATAAGAAAGGGACAAGAAGATACGAGAACCTCATATTTTTATCATGTTTGCCTTTCCATCCCTCCCCCCATATCTTCTTTCTGTCTCCTATTTGTGTCTGATCAATTTGTGCTGAGTAGATAATCTATCTCTCTTATTCTTTTAATGCATGAACACATTTATTGTAACTACATCTCAGGCACTGAATGGAGAAAACACTCAGAATCAACAACAGACTTGGATTTTAAAGATATCAATTACTAATAGATACATTAAAATGAAGATATTAATTCAAGTTTTTATTGCCTTGTACCACTAGCAGTATTTTAAAAATTTTATTAATGCATTATCTTCAAATTTTATATTCCTAGGCCCCATATGATTTATATGCATTTCTATATTATCTCTATGGAAAGGTAGGGAGTTGGGTTTAAGAGCTTTTCAACTAATTTTTTTTAATGGCAATGAAATATTGGATATCTATTTTTGGCAATTTGACTCAAATTTTACTACCAGTCTAACTATAAACAGCTTTAACTCCTGCATTTCTTAATTGTCCAGATAAGAAAATTATTATATATATTTACTTATTCAGGGAGATTTTAATTGCATCATTTTTATTCTAAGATGATTACAGTTAAGGAGAATTCTTAGAGCATAATGACTACATTTTAAAACTGCAGTTCTGATATCAATTATAGTCGTGGCAACAATCTCCATGGCTTTGGATAACATTACAGCACTATCTTGCCAACCCTGTAACGTGTACGTAAAGCACTGTTGTGCCTCTTGCCTCCTCACAAGAAAATGTGAGAATTATTGATACTATGCAAACGTGTTTAAGTCTTGAAAGCAAAGAGGTTGAGCCAATACCACAAGCATGTGCGTTTCTGGTTGTTGGGTGTCAGGAATATGCATCATACGTTCTTTTCCTAAATTTCAGAGTAGAATTCAGTAGGTGTTGCTTTTTTTTTTTTTAACTTCTTAGCTTAGGAATTTATGAATATTGGGGTTATCTATTACTATAAAGCATGTTTTAAATCAAATCTTTAGGATAAACTTAGTTCCCAGCTCACCCTGATAAATTGTGTTTGTAGTTCTGAAGGTGAGATAAACTTTCTTTTCAACTTGAAGACTGACAGTGGTAATTTTTCAGAAGTACTGGAACAATGACTCAGGGCTTTCTAAAACTTGTTTCATCTGTTAGTCAGCAGTAAAGACAGTTCACTCAACTAAATGCTAATCTCACATCTTCAATTCTAAGGAAGTTGTGTTTTCAGTGTTTGGCAAGAACACTTAATTGGAGAATGATACTTCCTGCCATGTGCGCTTAACCCGCTGCACTACTGCTCAACTCCCTGAGAATGATACTTCCTGAGTGAGCAAAATTTGTGGTCCTTATATCTTATAAAAATCAATCTGCTTTTACAAACAGTATCAGGTTTTGGGATGTAAAAAGCAATATTTAAAATTTTGTCAGGACACACCAAAACAATAATAAACTAAATATGTGCTTCTAATATATCTTTTCCTTTCCTCTGAATTCCCATAACAATACTGTAATATAAATATTGTATCATTTGAATGAAATAATTAATGAGTTTAATACAGAGAGAGTGCTATGTGTGGAATGTTGGAGTTCCTGATTTACTAAATTGACACTTGAGTCCAGTCTTCTGGTGATAAGTTTAATTCCTGAATTACATGATGAGTTAGTGTTATTCTTTTGCAATTTAACCATATGCTATTTTCCGGTGAAAATTATGTTCAACTATTTTGAAGAAACACACTGTACTCTGCAAGTATATTGCCAAATGTGTTTCTTGTCCTAACCTGTGCTACACGTGCAATGTAAACATTGGAATTTAAAGCATTTTTCATCTCCTTATATTTCCACAGGGGGATAGTAACTTCACTGAAAAAAAACATATTTTAATCACTTACTAGGCAAAAAGTGCTGAACTTGGTATAGTGGTAATAGTAACTGTCACATAAAGTCTTCTGCTACACACACACACACACACACACACACACACACACTACAACATTTTCTTTAGTATTTTTATTCAAAAATCAGCATTCAGTTCAAAATCCTGACTACATTTCAAAATATTTCTCAAAATATTTTTCAATTGTTTTAATGTCCTTTTACAAACATCTCTCTTTCCTTCCCTATTTTGCCCTAGCATACGTCCCATTATAATTGGTAGTTTAATTTTCATTTAGACTTCAAAATTATTTAATCACTTATTTGTTGGATAGACACAGACTGAAATCATAAGGGAACAGGGAGATACAGAGGAAGAGAGAGAAAGAGAGATACCTGTAGCACTGCTTCACTAATTGTGAAGCTTGTCCCCTTGCAGGTGGGGACTGGAAGCTTGAACCTGGGTTCTTACACATTTTAAGCAGGTGGGTATTATTAATTATTTTATTAATATTTATTTATTGAGTGATGGGAGAGGGAGAGATAGAAAGAGAAAGAGAGAGAGAACCCAAGCATCAGTGTGGCATAAAGGATTCCAAGAATCAAACTCAGTACTTCATATTTGAGAGTTCGGCTCTTTATCTACTATATCATCACCAGAGCTGACAGACTGTGGAATTCTAAATGAGACAAAGGGGCAGAAAGTGAATAAAAGAGAACAAGTCACCAAAGCTCTCTTCAACACAGTGATGGCTGGGCACAAACTTGGGCCTTATATATAGCAAAAGCAATAAACTATTCAAATGAGCTATTTCATCAGTTCAAACTGTGAAATTCTTGAGGGCAAGATGGAGTCTTGCTAATTTTCTTTATTAATAGCACTTAACATAACAATGGGAACAGACTAGCTGTTGAACAACATTTTATTGAGACAAATAAACTGATTTCTTATATTTAATATTCTCAAGAAACTTTAGAAGAGTCTTGATCTAAATTTCATTGACTCTTATTTCTCTTTCAGGGAAATAACTATCTAAACTGTGGTTCATTAATTACTTCGTTTTAATCAAAGTAATATTGGTTTACAAGACATTAAACATTTTAGTGTCAATTTTAATTCTTTCTAAATTGTATGTTACTACATCACACCATGATGATTCAGGTGTCAGCCTCTCTCCCCTACTGTAGATTTGACTCTCTCTCTCTCTCTATCATTTTCCTCTTCCATAGATAACAGTTACACATCGGAGTCTCAGTGATTAGTTTTATGTGACTTGGTCTATTCAGTTGCTTTATTTCTTTATGCTCCGCATAAGAGTCAGATCACCCCCCCCCTTTTTTTGCCTCCAGGGTTATTGCTAGGGCTTGGTCCCTGCACTACGAATCCACTGCTCCTGGAGGCCATTTTTTCCATTTTTTTTGCCTTTGTTATTGTTGTTATTGCTGTTATTGTTGAATAGGACAGACAGAAATGGAGAGAGGAGGGGGAAGACAGAGAAGGGGAGAGAATGACAGACACCTGCAGACCTGCTTCACTGCAGGTGGGGAGCTGGGGGCCTCAAAGCAAGATCCTTTGTTAGTATGCTGATCCCTGCTTCACTCCATGTTCCCTTAACCCATTTCCAATCTGAGATTATTCAATTTTTAAATTCTCTTTTTACTTATTTTGCTAATCCTGACCTCCTCAACTCCATCTAGCCTGTAGTAAAAGGCAAACTCTCATCTTTTCCTAGCTAGAGCTGATTACTATTTCTTTTTTTTTAATTTTTATTTATAAAAAGGAAACACTGACAAAAATCATAGTATAAGAGGAGTACAACTCCACACAATTCCCACCACCAGAACTCCATATTCCATCCCCTCTCCTGATAGCTTCCCTGTTCTTTATCCCTCTGGAGTATGGACCCAGGGTCAATATGGGGTGCAGAAGGTGGAAGGCCTGGGTTCTGTAATTGCTTCCCCACTGAACATGGGTATGGAAAGATCAATCCATACTCCCAGCCTGTCTCTTTCTTTCCCTAGTGGGGCATATCTCTGGGGAAGTAGGGCTCCAGGACACACTGAAGGGGTCATCTGCCTAGGGAAGTCCAGTTGGCATCATGTTAACATCTGGAACCTGATGGCTGAAAGAAGAGTTAACATATAAAACCAAACAAATTATTGTCATACTAGAGATGACTGGTAACAATGGAGAGATGGATCTATTTGAGATCTAGGCCCATCATGTCTGTTTGGGAATCTCAGGACTCCCCAACTAGGGCCCCAGCTGCTTCTTCTTCTAGCGTTTGCCCTTCTTCCGTAGCCAGTCAACAGCGTCAGATTGAGCCTGATGTAAAGTTTCGAGACCTCCTTTGAATCTGGAGAGGTGGCAGTCATTGACTATGTGGGTCATAGTCTGTCTGTAGCCGCAGGGGCAATTCGGGTCATCTCTGGCTCCCCAGTGATGGAACATAGCGGCGCACTGGCCATGGCCTGTTCGATAGCAATTGAGGAGGGCCCAATCATAACGTGCTAGGTCAAAGCCAGGTTGATGCCTGCAGGGGTCTGTGATGAGGTGTTTGTTCTTTACCTCAGCTGACTGCCAACTCTGTTTCCAAGAGACTGGAACAGAGAAGTTCAGTGTAGGCATAGGGGACCAGATTGGGTGACGAGATGTCAAGCGTTGGACAGGGTGGGCGAAGATATCCGTGTATATTGGCAGGTCCGGTCGCATTGGGTTGCATTGGATCGACCTTCCCGTGGTGCATCCCGTGAGTACCCATTCATTGGGGAAACTGACGATCCTTCCTAGCCGACTTGAATCCACATGGATCCCAGTCACTTCCAAAGCCAGCAACAAGCCCCAGCTGCTGGAGTGGCCTGACAGTGACTAAAGATTCATCATTAAAGTATGCCAGTCTCTTGCCTTATTCAGATTTTACAGTCCTTACATTGATAAGGTTATCTTTGGAGTGAGTGAGGGAAGTGTAATAGGAAGTAGATAAGAAGGGTAGCTAAGTCTAAGTAGACCCTATTTCATTAGGAACTTTAAGGTGTCTTTATAGGTCTTTCTACTTGCTTGCTGCAGGTGTGGGTGATCTGGCTGTGACACCTGTCATCAGGGTTGATTTGGCTGATCTGGCTGGCTAGGCGGTGTCCCCTTCCTCCCTCACTGCTCCACGTGCATCCCTCCCGAAGCTGCATGCTCATTCAAAGAGGATGGCCTACCCTGAATAGAGATGGACCAGTCTTTGGTCTCAAAAAGATACTAAGAGATACTGAAAACAACAACAGAGACATATGGGACGACTTCAAATAAAATAATATACCCATTATTAGCTTATCAGAGGAAGAAAGAGATAGAGGGGAAGAAATCATTCTTCAGGACATAATAGCTGAGAGCTTCTCTAGTCCTGAAAACATAAAAGCCATAAACATTCAAGAAGCCCAGAGGGTCCCAAACAGAATTAACCCAGACTTAAAGACACCAAGACAAATCATATTTAGAATGGAAAGGAATAAGGATAAAGAGAGGATCCTGAAGGCTGCAAGAAAAATCAGTCACCTACAGAGGAAAACCCATAAGATTAGCAGCAGACTTCTCCACACAAACACTACAGGACAGAAGAGAATGGCAAGATACCTATCGAGTGCTCAATGAGAAAGGCTTTCAACCAAGACTACTGTATCCTGCTAGACTGTCACTCAGACTAGATGGAGGCATCAAAAGCTTCTCAGACAAGCAACAGTTGAAAGAATCAACTATCACCAAGGCTGCCCTGAAAGAAGTCTGAAAGATTTCCTATAAACAGCCAGACTACCATAAATATGCCATATACCAGACACTCTAAAACTCTACAAGAATGGCATTAAAATATCTTTAATCTTTGATATCAATAAATGTCAATGGCCTGAATTCATCACATAAATATGCCACATATGAGAACACTCTAAAAATCTACAAGAATGGCATACGGATCGCAGTTCAAGCCACTGCAGGGGAGTCGCTTCACAGGAAGTCAAGTAGGTCTGCAGGTGTCTTTCTCTTCCCATCTCTGTCTTCCCCACCTGTCTCTTTCTCTCTGTCCTATTCAACAATGAATGGCATCATCAACAACAATAATAACCACAACAAGACTACAACAACAAGGGCAACAAAAGGGGAAAAAATGGCCTCCAGGAGCAGTGGATTCATGGTGCAGCCAATGAGCCCCAGCAATAACCCTGGAGGAAAAAAAAAAAAAGGAAACAAGAAAAAGCACAAATAAACAACCTGATTACATATCCTAAAGACCTAGAAGAAGAAGATCAAAGGAACCCTAAAGCAATGAGAAGGAAAGAAATAACTAAAGCTAGAGCAGAAATAAACAACACTGAAAATAAGAAAACCATACAAAAGATCAATGAAAGTAAATGTTGTTTCTTTGAAAGAGTGAACAAAATCAATAAACCTTTAGCCAGACTCACAAAACAAAAAAGGTAGAAAATAAATGATCCCAATAAATGGGATCATAAATGAAAGAGGAGATATCACAATAGATACCACAGAAATTCACCATATCATGTGAGGCTTCTATGAACAACTATATGCCACAAAGCTAGAGAACCTGGAAGAAATGCACAATTTCCTAGATACCTACAAACTTCCAAAATTAAATAAAGAGGAACTAGTTAATATGAACAGGTCCATCACATCTAATGAAATTGAAACAGTTATCAAAAACCTTTACAAGAATAAAAGTCCTTGACCAGATGGTATTACAAATGAATTCTACAAAACCTTCAAGGAAGATTTAATACATCTACTTTTAAAAGTCTTCCAGAAGATTGAAGACACTGGAATACTCCCAGCTTCTATGAAGCCATTACTCTGACACCAAAAGCAGACAGGGACACAACCAAAAAAGAATATTACAGACCAATATCTCTGATGAAAATAGATGCTAAAATATGGAACAAAATTCTAACCAACCAGATATAGCAGTATATCAAAAAGATTATTCATCATGACCAAGTGGGGTTTATCCCAGGGATGTAAGGTTGGTTTAATATATGTAAATCAATCAACGTGATCCACCACATCAATAAATCCAAGACCAAAAACCATATGGTCATATCAATAGATGCAGAGAAAGCCTTTGACAAGATACAACACCCCTTTATAATCAAAATGTTACAAAAAATGGGAATAGATGGAAAATTCCTCAAGATAGTGGAGTCTATATACAGCAAACCTATGTCCAAACCTACATCAGACTCAATGGTGGAAAACTGGAAGCATTTCCCCTCAGATCAGGTACTAGACAGGGCTGCCCACTATCATCCTTACAATTCAACATAGTGTTGGAAGTTATTACCATGGCAGTCAGGCAGGAGCAAGAAATTAAAGGGATACAGACTGGAAGAGAAGAAATCAAACAATCCCTATTTTCAGATGACATGATAATATACACACACACAAAAAAACCTAGGGAATCCAGTTAAGTACTTTTGGAAATCATTGGGCAATACAGTAAGGTGTCAGGTTTCAAAATTAACATTCAAAAGTCTCTATGCAAACACCAAGTTAGAAGATGAAATCCAGAAACCATTTTCTTTTACTACAGCAACAAAAAACAATAAAATATCTAGGAATAAGCATAACAAAAAAGTGAAACACTTGTATACTGAAAATTATGAGTTACTACTCAAGGAAATTGAAAAAGACACAAAGAAGTAGAAAAATATTCCATGTTCATGGGTTGGAAGAATTAACATCATCAAAGTGAATATACGACCCAAAGGCATATACAAATTTAATGCTATCCCCATCAAGATCCCAACCACATTTTTAGGAGAATAGAACAAATGCTACAAATGTTTATCTGGAATCAGAAAAGACCTAGAATTGCCAAAACATTCTTGAGAAGAAAGAACAGAACTGGAGGCATCGCACTCCCAGATCTCAAATTGTATTACAGGGCCATTGTCATAAAAACTGCTTAGTACTGGAACATGAATAGACACACTGACTAGTGGAATAGAATTAAGATCCTGGAAGTAAGCCCCCAAACCTATGGACATCTAATCTTTCACAAAGGTGCCCAGACTATTAAATGGGGAAAGCAGAGTCTTTTCAACAAATGGTACTGGAAAAAATGAAACACACAGAAGAATGAAACTCAACCACTTTATTTCACCAAACACAAAAGTAAATTCCAAGTGGATCAAGGACTTGGATGTTATACTAGAAACTATCAGATACTTAGAGGAAAGAAAATATTGGCAGAACTCTTTTCCACTTAAATTTTAAAGACATCTACAATGAAACGAATCCAATTAGAAGGAAGACTAAGGCAAGAATAAACCTATGGGACTACATCAAATTAAAAAGCTTCTGCACAGCAAAAGAAACCACTACCCAAACCAAGAGTCTCCTCACAGAATGGGAGAAGATAATTACATACCATATACCAGACAAGAGGCTAATAACCAGAATATATAAAGAGGTTGCCAAACTCAACAACAAGAAAACAAATAACCCCATCCAAAAATGGGAAGAGGACATGGACAGAATATTCACCACAGAAGAGAAATATGCTCCAAATCTTTGACTGTCAGAGAAATTCAAATAAAGACAACAATGAGATACCACTTCACTTCTGTGAGAATGTCATACATCAGAAAAGGGAACAGCAACAAATGCTGGAGAGGTTGTGGGGTCAAAGGAACCCTCCTACACTGTTTGTGGGGATGTAAATTGGTCCAACTTTTGTGGAGAACAGTCTAGAGAACTCTCAGAAGGCTAGAAATGGACCTACCCTATGATCCTGCAATTCTTCTTCTGGGGATATATCCTAAGGAACCCAACACACCCATCCAAAAAAGATCTGTGTACACATATGTTTTTAGCAGCACAATTTGTAATAGCCAAACCCTGGAAGCAACCCAGGTGTCTGACAACAGATGAGTGGCTGAGCAAGTTGTGGTATATATACACAATGGAATACTACTCAGCTATTAAAAATGATGACTTCATTGTTTTCAGCCCATCTTGGATAGATCTTGAAGAAATCATGTTAAGTGAAATAAGTCAGAAACAGAAATATGAATATGGGATGATCTCACTCTCAGGCAGAAGCTGAAAAACAAGATCAGAAGAGAAAACACAAGTAGAACCTTCGTTGGAGTTGGCATATTACACCAAGGTAAAAAACTCTGGGATGGGTAGAGGGAGAATACAGGTCCAAAAAGGATGACAGAGGACCTAGTGGGGGTTATACTGTAATTGGAAAACTGGGAAATGTTGTGCATGTACAAACTATTTGTTTACTGTCGAATGTAAATACTAATTCCCAAATAAAGAAATTAAAGAAAAAGAAAGAACAGATGGAGAGCTAATTCTGAATCTAGACCGTGATGTCTATCTTTGGTGGTTGTTCTCCATTTTTCTTGAATAATTCACTTTGGGGAAATCCAGGAACCCCATGGGAAGCTCCACAAGTTGAGGAGCAGAAGCCTCCACCAATAGCCAGTGAAGAACTGAAGTTTGCCCTTCACCACCAGAGAACTGAATGAAGATTCTCTGGACCTGTTTGAGCCTTGGCACATCTAGGGCTAACAGCGTGACTGCAATAAGAGGAGACTCTTTCCTAGAACCATCTAGTTAAGTCACTCACTGATATCTGAACCATAGGATTTGAGAAAATAAATACTCATTGTTTGTAAAAAAAAAAAAAGGGGGGGGCAGGCAGTGGCTGCATCTGATCAAGCACATACATTACATGTACAAGGACCCAGAGTCAAGCCCCTTGTCCCCATCTGCAGGAGGAAAGCTTCATGAGTAGTGATGCAGGCTTGCAGATATCTCTCTATCTCTGTCCCTCTCTTTCTCTCCCACTCTTCTCAGTTTCTTTCTGTCTCTATCCAATAATAAGTAAATAAATAAAATACTTATATAAAAAAGAACAAATAAATTATCTAGTTTGATTTTTCCAGGAAGTGAATAGACAAAATTGACTAGCACCACCATTCTCTGGATGTAACGCTTTGCTGGGATATCTGCATCTCATTGCTTTTCTAAGGGTTTATGCATGCTAGACAATGCTACATACTCTTTGAATTGTTACATTTGGGTCATTTTAAATACTGGTAAAGATGAAGCAATTTTCTATTTTAGTTGTCATGATTATTCCATGTATGTTGTATCTGAGCTGTAGACTAATGGATTCTGATATATATTAATTTTATAACAAGTTCAGGACAAATAAGACAAGGACATGGAGGGAAGATTTAAACAAAACTAAGAATATCTCAATAAAAATACCTCAACTCTTTATTTGCATGTGTGTTCATGCACACTTGCATGTATACACAGGCATACAGGCACTCAAGCATTTTAATCACATAATCAAAATTCATTCTAGTGTTGTCAAAATCAGTTTTATCAAATGATATATTTTCTTAAATTATCATATGTTTGCACATAAGAATTCTACGACCTTGATTTTTATTTGTTCTGCTCCTTTATTTCAAATATATAGCAAATGATTTTTTAATGGATGTATATACTCAGTGTGTGACAAGACTAAGTATTTATATATTGTTCAATAAGTCACAAGCTGACACATATTTGACTTATAAACTATTGAAAATATGGAATCGAATCTTCTTATAATGTTGGGAACCTTCATTCTACTTATTGTATTGTGCCACAAGGTTTAACATGGTCTCTGAGAATAAAGAATTTCAAATGCCAGAACTGACCTATATTTTCCATACTCCCATAGAGTTATAGAGCTGGCCACAGTTGCTAATCGGTGTTTTCTGAGCCATTATTGTGAAAGCTATGGTCAATAATGAGCTAAAGCTTAGCTGCAAGTAAAAGATTTATTTGGGGTTTTATCTTGGCTTTCACACTTAATCACTATAGATCTGAGCCAATGACTTCATTCTTCAGAATTTCTTTGTTTTTACCTATAAATTTTAGACAGTAACAACAATTTATTTAGTTTTGGAAAGAATTGTCACTAATATATGTGTTCTACTCAACAGATCATTGACAGATGATAGAAATAAAGCATGAAATTTCTCCCAGGATGTCTTTAGGAGATTAGAAACTGTTCTCTCACCCATATGGAGGAACTGGAAAACCGTATAAGACAATCTTAAGATGTGAACTCTAAGCTCTCAGCAATAAATTACCTATGACATGATCATCATTAGCTAAAGAAGGTTTCAGGAAAGAATGAAATGACTAAATACAAGAGTCAATCTGAGAACATTTCATGGAAAAAGTAAGGTTTAAAACAGGCATTATTTAAATGTCTAGAAGAAATTGAATAAAGTTTCAAACAGAAGAATGGTAATAAGCGATGTGACAAAAGAAGACTTTATCTAAGAATTTAGGAAATTGGCTTTAAAAATACAGAATAAACTACACATATATGAGGCCCTATCTCACACACACACACACACACACACACACACACACACACACACTCCAGAATAAAATAGAGTTACATAGAGGAAACCTGGGGCTATAAGACATAATTAAGGAGCTGAATGGAGAGGAAAATGGTTAGAAGGGGGAGGAACCTTTCAACTTTAATAATGTTAATTTGAAAAACAGTGCAACATTTGAGTAAAAAATGGTCAGTTGAAAGTATCAACTATGCAGATTTCAGTGATAAGTTAATGTTTTACATCTAACATTTACTTCAAGATGACCATTTGTCATCAGAGAATGAAAAATTAAGATAGGGAGTCGGGCTGTAGCGCAGCGGGTTAAGCGCAGGTGGCGCAAAGCACAAGGACTGGCATAAGGATCCCGGTTCGAACCCCGGCTCCTCACCTGCAGGAGAATCGCTTCACAGGCAGGGAACCTTCACAGGCGGTGAAGCAGGTCTGCAGGTGTCTATCTTTCTCTCCCCCTCTCTGTCTTCCCCTCCTCTCTCCATTTCTTTCTGTCCTATCCAACAACGACGACAACAACAATAATAACTACAACAATAAAACAACAAGGGCAACAAAAGGGAATAAATAAAATAAAATAAAATATTAAAAAAAGAAAAATTAAGATAAAAGAAGTTGAGGAATTCATGAGTGCTTTCAAGAATCTGTCTTAGTGCCAGTTTCATATCCAGCACCATTTTCATCAAAATTATACCTTAGCAGTAAGAATGAATGAACTCCCCAGACAAGAAATAGATTGCCATGGAAAGAAGTCAAGAGACTGACAGCCCTGGAATGCAAATGTTTAGAGGAAAGAAGAGGACAATTTCAAGGAACATCAAAAGGACCGTTAGATAGACAGAAGCAGAACCAGATATTGTAGTTAATGGAAGTCAAGAAAGGATAACCTTCTGTAGAAAATATGGTGTTTTCATATTATGGGTCTTGACCTCTAGAAAGTCCCTCTCTCCACTACCACTTGTCACTTCCATAAGGAACAGTGTCTTGTGGGCTCTCTCAGGACCTTGGCTCTACCATAAAGCAATGACGGTAGGGATAGCCCCAGTCACCAAAAGGAGGTTGGAGGTATTTTGCCTTGCCACTCGAATAAGGCTGGTCCTGAAATGAGTGCAGCCTGCAATGTTCCTCAGATGTGACCATGAACTATAAGCTCAGACCAATAGGGACTTAGAGGCTACACAGACTCTGGTGCTAAATATAAATATCCATTTAATGTGGGTCCTGGAGCAGGCGGATGGAGGTAAACGGTTAATTTTAGCCATAGAACTTTTTTTTCATAAGAATGGGAGCTACTTCCTGTCCTAATGCAACTTTCTAGACCTTTTCTCCACTCTGGCACCATTCTCTCAGACAATACCATAAGTTATGGGGAAGTATATACCTTAAGGCAAAAGCGCACAATAGTTTACAGTGATGCAATAAGTACAGCAGTCAAGTAGAAATACCTAAAAAAGACACAATAAAATACTTAGTCGAGGGTTGGGCAGTGGCACAGTGGGTTAAGTGCACGTGGCGCAAAGCGCAAGGACTGGCATAAGGATCCAGGTTCGAGTCCCCGGCTCCCCATCTGTAGCGGAGTCACTTCACAGGCAGTGACGCAGGTCTGCAGGTGTCTAAATTTGTCTCTCCCTCTCTGACTTCCCCTCCTCTCATCATTCTCTCTGTCCTATCCAACAATGATGACATTAATAACAACAACAATAATAACTACAACGATAAAACAAGGGAAACAAAAGGGAAATGAATAAATATTATAAAAAAAGAAACCAAATAAAAAGTACTTAGTCAAATAGTTTCTAGATACCCTACCCATATATTTCCTATTTTATTTCCCTCAATCACTCCAAGGCCATCCATGTCAGACAAAGTAAGGACTATGAAAGTTGGATAAGAAAAAGATTAAAGGGATATATATATAAACTTGGGTCTATGTGTCAAAATTTTTGAGACATTCAATCTATTTCCCATTCTCATATTGATTAAATAGTGATTTATAAGACTATGGGTTAATAGGATTGTGTATTATCACCAGTGTCAGTGTTAGCCACCTGGCTCTGGGTGACTCTCTTTAGATTTAAGTATTTTTGTTTTACACACTAATGACAAATCTTTTATGTTGTGCTTTATCTAGTAGTAATGGCAACTACAGTGGTCTTAATGCAATTCAGTATTGGTAAGTTGATTGCTGGAAAAAAGTTTTGGCCCCTTTACCAAGTTTTGGTTATTGGTTTTTGCTAAGTGTTATGTCATTTTGCATCTACAAAGTGAGTATAAAAGGCAAAGCAAAGCATGGTGCTTATATTTTTAAGGGACTTGTAATTTAGTGGGTACCTTTGCAGTGAGCTATAATAACACATTGTACTCTTGACAATAATAGGGATGTGGATAAGATTGATTTCTAAGAATTCACAATTGGTGCCCCTAGAAACAGAATTTAGGCTCTGTGCTGATTTGCACAAATCTATTGTAGTAGGGACTTAAAGTTAAGGGTTGGTTTGAGAATGGTAGGGAAATGTCAGCTGTTCTCTGGAAAATATTTTACCTATGATTCCATTTGCTATAACACTTATTACATACTCATAATCTCTGCATCTACTTGCAGAGATCTCATTGCTATTACCCATACTGATCATTCTTACAAATCTTTCTTGGCTTGCCCTCTAAATTCTGCTCCCTCATACTATATAGTGCTCTCTCCAATAATTATGTTCAGCCCTTAGTCTGGCTCTATGTTCTCCCTTGGTGAACTGCTAGGGTAACCCTGTTATTACCTCCAAAAATTATTTCCTCTCCAAGTAACCTGTTAAATTTATAAATACCTCAGAAATATAAGAACTGTGTTGTTACCATCAATCGTTGTTGTTTTTAAGAAAAAAAAGGAATCTCTAAGGGCAGGCATTATAGGGCACATGACTTGGGTAGGGTACATGATTTATCATGTGCTCAATTCCCAGATTTGAACCATGACATCACATAGGGGAAATGCCATGGCACCAACTCTGGTGCTGTGGTCTCTCCATTTTTTCTGCATCCACTTTTGAGTAAAAAAGTGATCACTGATATTACACACACATGAAGTGTGCTGTCTCTAACCAATTTGGTGGCCAAACCAAATATTCATTTATTTCTAGGGAAAAACACCCAACTGAGAATAAAAAAGTGAATTCCAGTGGCCTGTAAGGTGACTCATTTGGACCTGAACACAGAAACCCTGGGTATGAAATCTAGTATCATGTATGATACTAAGTTTCTCTATAAATAAATATAAATAAATAAATATTAAAGAGAGGGAGAATCCCAAAGGGCTAAATAGAAAGAATACTCAGGAACCAGGTGCTAGCATACCTGGTTAAGCACACTCGTTTCAATGCACAAGAACCCAGGTTCAAGCCCATGGTCCCCACCTGCAAAGGGAAAGTTTCAGGAGGGTGAAGCAGGGCGGCAGGTGTCTCTCTGTCTCTTTCACTATCTGTCTTCCTCTTCCCTCTCAATTTCTCTTTCTCTATCCAATAATATATAAATAAATAAAAATATTTAACAAAATAGAAGGAATACTTCCAGTTATGGTGCCAGGAACTTATGACTGAAGCCAAACCTGTATAAAGCAAACTTTATTCTTTGTATATTATTATAACAATTGATAACATATATATGAACTTGGAATGGAATTTTCTTGGTCCTTGTCACAGGGGAGGAGTTTGTACTAAACACATGCACTCCTAAAATGAGATGACTTTTGTAGACCAGGAACTCTACTGTTCCCATCTTTGCCTCACCTTGGATAGAACCTGAACGAAAAGTGTTGGGTGGGATGAATTAGGAAGAGAAGAATGAGTATTGGATGATTTAATAAAATGGGAGGAGGGAAATGAAGCTACTAAGGGGACTGTGGAACATTAGTGAAGCTATTTTGAGTACAGGGGATGAGATGCTAGTGACATTTGTTTTACTATCTGCAGAGACATGTAGTAATCGGGAAGTGTTGATAGCACAGATTCCCCCTCTCCATCCCAACTTCAGTATCACTTTACTGAGGAAACATGACATATGACTTTTGTTGCTATGGAGTATATTTCCACATATCCCCAGGATACTATCTGTACACTTCATTCTCAACCATTACTCCCACATTACTCTGTGGGAGACAATGAGAACAATCCTAAGTCTCCTGAGGCCAAAGTTTGGCCTGATAGACTATAGGTTTCCAATCCATAGACCTCAGGAAGTCTGTGTAAGAATCTGGGGTGGGGAGCTAATTTTCACATACACAATGCGGGGACCCCATTGAGATAGGAAAACTCTATCACTAGGAACCCACCTGGAAGTGAGATTTGAAGCAGAGCCTTGTTTTCCTGCACTGGGTTCCTGCTAGGAACTGACATCAAAATGCTTTGTGTATCCAAAGAGCCAGCTGAACACTACCTGTCTCAGAGAGTAGAGGGTTACAGTCACAGCAGAAGACAGGACCTCTCACATCAGGTAAATAGTCTCTCCACTTGAGGGAGGACAATCATGTGAACCCAACCCTCTTGCTATTATAGGAGAATGGGGCTGCAAAGATGTGTGAAAAGAAAGGGAGCCAAGGAGATAAAGACCTTGAGACAGGGAACCAAGGCATTAGGGATACTGATGGAATTATCATACTTGAATTTGCCTGAATAGTAACCCATAGGAAGTCCCATTTCAAAATCAAAGAGAACATAATTCCTAGAAATGTCATGACCTTGTTAATCCCTGGCCATTGAGGAAGAAAGGAAGCATGAGAAGGGCAACCCAATTCATATCAAAACAAAGAGAGATATTTCTCCCTTTAAAAATGTTTTATTTATTTTTTTGAAAACATTTTATTTTTACTGTCTAATTCATACCTGTTAGCAATTTCAGTAAAGCACAGCTTTGATATTCAAAACACTTTCCCATGGAAACAGCATTTTTTTCTAGTGATTTAATAAGAATCAATGAATGCTATAACTATAATTTATTATTTTATTTTAACCAGAAAAATAACTGAAATGGGGAAGAATGGATTAATTATTATTTTTTTCATCTTGAATTAAAACAACACTATCTAAGTTTTAGTTATCTGGCATTATAGATCAATGTCTGTGTCTGTACCATTAGATTTTCCACTGTAAGTATAGTTTTCATCCTTCAACATGCAATTTTTTTTATGATCTACCAATCTCTCTTCCTCCTTCCTTTCTGGCAAACCCTATTTTGTACTTACGATCTAAGAGTTCATTATGGTTTTGTTTTGCTTGATCATTGGTTTTTTTTGAAATCCTATCATTTAAAACAACATGGATAGACCTAGGGAGTATTATGTTAGTGCAGTAAGACAGAGAAATACAAATATTGTATAATTTCACCCATATATAGAAGATGAACAAAACTAATGTTTGTTAATATGAATAAACAACCTTGGAAAAGTTGTGACTCCTGACATTCAGACAAGTGTTTATTCTTCCTTTCCAGGCAGCCTGCTCATGATTGAAGATAACACTGCACATACATCAAGAATTCTCAGGGTGTGGTTCATAAATCCCTCTATCATTATCAGTTGGATGTAGATTCTTGGTCACACACTTGACCTACTGAATCAAAACATATTAAAGTGAAAACTAAGAAAAAATATTTTTTAAACATGTTATTATCTTTAGTTATTTAATAGAGACAGCCAGAAATTGAGAGGAAGGGGAGAGGAAAAGAGACAGAGAGACACCTGCAGCCCTGCTTCACCTGTAGGTAGGGACTGGGGGTTTGAACCTGAGTCCTTGTGCATTTCAACATGTACACTCAACCAGGTGTGCCACCACTCAGCCCTGAAAATAGATTCTTAAATATGTTGTTCAGATTACTTTGTACTTGCTAAAACCAGAGAACTCTCTTAAGCTACATTGATTCTCTGGCTAATGTATTATACAGATTGATATGAAGGGGGCTGAAAAGTATCAACTTCTGCATTTGATTTGTGTGATTAAGGATGTATTTAGAAAACTTTTATTTTTGCCTAAGAAGCATGTTTATTATAATAATGTAATATAATATGTCAATTACAATTTTTTATTTAAATTTTCATATTCTTTATTTTTTTTCCACCAGGATTAGCAATGGGGCACTGTAAATCCACTGCTCCTAGTGGCCATTATTCCCTTTGCTTTCTGTTCTCCCCTATGCCTACACTGAACTTCTCTGTTCCAGTCTCTTGGAAACAGAGTTGGCAGTCAGCTGAGGTAAAGAACAAACACCTCATCACAGACCCCTGCAAGTGTCAACCCGGCTTTGACCTAGCACGTTATGATTGGGCCCTCCTCAATCGCTATCGAACAGGCCATGGCCGGTGCGCCGCTATGTTCCACCGCTGGGGAGCCAGAGACGACCCGAACTGCCCCTGCGGCTCCAGACAGACTATGACCCACATAGTCAACGACTGCCACCTCTCCAGATTCAAAGGAGGTCTCGACACTTTACATCAGGCTCAACCTGATGCTGTTGACTGGCTATGGAAGAAGGGCAAACGCTAGAAGAAGAAGAGAAATTGAGAGGGGTGGGAGAGAGAAAGACATTTGTAGTCCTCCTTCACAGCTCCTGAAGCTTCTAGTTTGCAGGCAGGGAGAGGGGGTTCAAACAAAGTTCCTTGTGCATGGTCACATGTGCTCTCAACTGGGTGTGCCAACCCCAGCCCCTTCCATCCTTCATATTATAAACTTTTATTGCCAGTATCTATGATCCTTGCACAGAGAAGTAACTGAGAAGCAGAAGTGCAAATGACTTTTCGGCTAGGTAGATCATTAGTTTATTTACTTTGTTTCCTCTTTAGTTTCTGATCTATAAAATAATCCATAATTTGCAGTGAGTACAAGGCTTCTAAGAACCATTGCTATTTGTTGAGATATATGAGTGAGTGCTTGGCTTAAGTCTTGCTTCATCCCTGGCAATTGACTCAGAGTCTAGGAAAGGATGATTCAAGATATAACTCTTTGTATTTCCATCAAACTCGGGATAGAACACAAAGCCCCCAAGCCCACAACAGCATCTTAGCTTATTCTATTGTCACTTACTTATATCTTTCTTTCCTCTACCCTGTTTATTGTTCTTTGCTTTCCTAGAAGGCTCTAGATCCTGGGCCTTTACATTTGTTGTTCTCTTGGCCTATCATGTTCTTTGTCTGGATACTTATAGGACTGGCTTGTTATGTAATAGACATTTATATTTATTATGCCAATGTTATCTTCTTAGAGAATTCCCCTCATTGGTCATATTCTTTAACATGACTTCTGTCTCCTGTAACCCTTATTTTTATATACTCCATTATTTGACTCCAATGCTTTTATCATTACTAAGAATGCACTAGGTTCATACAATATGTCTTATGCTCTATCTTCCTGAGACCCTATGACTTTTTGTTCTTGACTCCCAGTGCCTTGAATATTCCCATAGGTAGGGACTGGGGGCTTGAACCCAGGTCATTTTACACTCTACCCAGAGCACTATCACCTGACCTGGATGCTTCTATTTCTAATGCTAAATATATTTATTGTTTCTTTTTACTGTGTTCTACCTCTAATAGTTTCCAACAATTTTTTTTTTCTGAAACTACCAAATGATCACTTTATCTTGCACTCCTCACTGCAAAAGCCATGGGTTGTTCCTTCTCCAGAGGTACGTATGTGTGCATATAAGTATATGTGTGTTAATTACATATGATTTTCATTTTGCCAGCTTGATGTGTACTAACTTTTACCTTTGTAAATAAAAAGATATTGCTTTGAGGAATTATACCTTCTGATTTTCATCATGATCACTGAAATGGAGTTTGTCTCACTTCTGATTTCAAATATGAGTAGGAGACTCACATCTATTCAGTCAGAAAACTACTAGCTTTAGATAATGCTTCTAAGATGTACAATGACTCAACTCAAATCAGGGTATATCAGTATCTTATTCTTTCATCAACTATTGGGGAAGAGAATGTTCCTTTCCATTTTCTTTGATCATAAGAAATTGTTAGTTTGGAGCTTCTACCAACTATTCTGGAATCATGACATTCATCACAATAAAAACATTATAAAGACAAGAATGAAGCTAAAATAAATTGAGAATCAGAGTCTAGTAAAACTAATTGAGTTCCTGAGGTTTTGAGTATATGAACATGCATGTATATCAGTAGCTATACATAGTTCTTTTTTTTTCTTCCTGCTAAGGCTTTTTTCATTGGGACTTTGTACCTACATGAGTCCATCATTTCCAGTGGATTTTTTTTTTTTTTAGAAGCTGACACAGGGAAAAGAGAGGGAATAGGAGGGAAGAGACACTCTAACACTTGTTCCACCACTTGTCAAGTTTCTCCTTTGCATGGTGCTCCTATCTGATAGTTTGAGGCTCAATTCCAGGCAATACTACATGGTAAAATATGGTCTCTACTGGATGACTCTTTTCCCAGTCTCCTGACTTAATGTGTATACCTCTATCTCTATCTCTCTATCTCTATCTCTATCTCTATATCTAATAGCTTGTACTGGAGACTAAATCTATAAAGAACACCTGTAAATCTTATTCATTATTTTCAAATCTAGTATCTTCTCATTGCATGTGACTATCAGTTTAATCTTGTTCTGGATTCAGTCTGTCTAACTTTCTACCATAACTGGTTATCTTTCTTAGAGAGATATCATTGCTATCTCTAATGATAAGATGGATAATAGTATATTAATCATTTAGATGTTTTTATATTTAAATATATCCTGTTTACATCATCAAATTTATCATTACCAAACAGATTTGCAGAGCTGAGAGATGGCTCACCCGTAGAGAATACACTTCACTATATGCAAGGACCAGAAGTCAAGTCTCTAGTCATCACATGACATCACATGACATCTGTGCATCATATGGCATCGCACGGCATCTACTCAGAGTGAAGTTTCATGAGCAGTGGAATATTACTGTAGTGTGTTTCCTCTTTATCATGCTTGGCCTCTCCTTCCTTTCCTGTCTCTCACTATATCTACCCATTAAAGCAATCTGTAGAGTCATGGAAATCTGAAGCCCCAGTAATAACTGTGGTAGAAAAAGAGAGAGAAAAAGAAGAGATTTGGGTTTAAGAGACAGCATCCTGGTAGGGCACCTGCCCTGCTTGCCTGAAATACCAGAAGTCCCTTGTTACATCCCTGGTCCTACAATTCTTGTTTAGCCAAAGGTGTACAGTACTCTGGTCATTGTCTCCATATCTCACTCTCTTTCTCATAAAATTAAATAAAACTAAAAATGAAGCAAACATATCTGCTAGTGCTTATTTAACTTAAATATCCACAGTGATTTCCTACAACCTACTGAATATAAAACTATTAAGATGAATAGCCAAGGCGTACCACCAATTTTCCAACTTCAAGAGTTCTGCTACATTGACTTTTTGTGCTTTCATCAAGATGGTTTCCTGCTGAATCACCATATCCTGTACTTTTCTCTCTGTAGCCATGCCTTTACTTTGGATAAATATCACATACAGATGACCTAAAAATCATCTACTTCAGATTTCTACCTGCTCAGTTTACAATTTGGATTTTTATTTGGAAATTATAGGTTACATACATTGTTTACTTCAAGGCATGATGTTTAGGTCTTGTACACAGGTTAGTAAATACTTGAAGAATGAAAAATAAGGGGAAGAAAAATTGCATTTTAATAACAGCACACATTCATTCTCCATAACAGATCTGATCTGATCTGAGATAAAAAAATAATAATAATCAACTTTCGTGGTCTGGGAGGTGGCACAGGGAGGTGGCACAGTTTGATCCCTGGCAGCACATGTGCCAGAGTGATGTCTGATTCTTTCTCTCTCCTCCTATCTTTCTCATAAATAAATTTAAAAAATCTTAAAAAGAAATTCAACTTTCGTTAGTCTGTCACAGATATTTTTTCCCACAGCAAAATTTAGGGAAGGGAAGAGCAATTTTTACCAAGCTATTCCAAGAATTCATTAAGTTATAAAGACATTTTGAGAATCGTTTTTATTATAGCGTATAGCACTGGGACCCCCTGTAGAGTGGAAGATTGCTGTGGGAAGCCAATAAATGTGTGTAGCAGCCATATTTCAAAGTTAGACCATTTTACAAAAGGGATTATATAAATATATGAAAAAATTTTTGCTTATAGAAGTCTGTCAGTAAAAATAGAAATAATTTAAATATATTTTTTCTTTTTGCCTCTTTTGGAGGAAAAGATAATTTAGAATGAATAAAGACTCATTTAACTTCCCTTTTAAAATACACAGCAGTTCAAATAATCTAAGACCAAACTTGCATCTAAACAGAGCTAAATTGAACCAAATGCAAATGACAGTTTGTTCCTAATAACTCCTTCTAGATGGGTTCCCATTGAAAACTGCTAATACATCATTCTAAGGAACAATGTGAGTACAAACTTAAGGGTGTAACTCCTGAGGGTTGCTGGGGGCTATGTAAAGGCATGCATACAGAAAGACCTAAGAGGCTATCCCCCAGAACAAACAATCAAGCAAGCACACAAATGAACAAACAACAAACAGCTACCAGTTCAGTGGCAGTTAACTGAGTGTAATTGTTCTTGTGGTGTTAGTAACTGAGTCACAAAATAGTTCACTCTGTCTATTTGACTTCTTTTCTGAGACAAACAGCCTGGAGGTTTACACTCCTTGAGAGAAAGGAGGAAGAGAGAGAGAGAGAGAGAGAGAGAGAGAGAGAGGGAGAGAAGAAGAGGCAAAAGGCCAAGGAAGACATCTAAACAAATACTGTTTATATAGAGCAATGTGGTTTCTAGAGCTGATCCTTTACCTGATTTGGTATAACAATTATTTCTACTCTTCTGCCTTCTTGTACATAAGCACAAAGCTGTGTCATGCCTGGCTGACTTAGTTTGATAAGGTCCCACTGCTTGATATATATGTTGTTTGGGTTGTTATTTATTATTATTTTTTTTATGAGAGTGAGAGAGAGAAACCAGAGCATGGATATGGTGGTAAGGGGGGTTGAGCCTGGGACCTCAAAGCCTCAGGCATGAAAGTACCTTTGCATAGCCATTATGCTGATTTCCCTGTCTTTGATAGTTGTTTACATGACCTGAGTGATTCATTCCCATAGAATTAAAATCTGATCTAGCGTGCATTTAGTTGAACAGTAAATTACAAAATTGAAACATCATGAATATAAATGTGTTTAAAAATCAAGGAAGCAATAATTATTAGAATGGTTATTAGGAATAAAAACAAAATTCTCAGTAATTCCAAACTGCTTTTTAAAAATTATTTTATTTTATTTTATTTATTTATTCCCTTTTGTTGCCCTTGTTGTTTTATTGTTGTAGTTATTATTGTTGTTGTCGTTGTTGGATAGGACAGAGAGAAATGGAGAGAGGGAGGGAAGACAGAGAGGAGGAAAGATAGACACCTGCAGACCTGCTTCACCGCCTGTGAAGCGACTCCCCTGCAGGTGGGGAGCCGGGGTTCCAACTGGGATCCTTATGCCGGTCCTTGTGCTTTGCGCCACCTGCGCTTAGCCCGCTGCACTACAGCCCGACTCCCCCAAACTGCTTTTTTAACCACATTTTTCAAATTCTCTTTTACAAAATTGGTCTTTCATGGGAGCAGATAAAATGGTCACGGATCTTCAAATGACTCATTAAATGTAAGAAAAACTATAGAGGCAACATTATAATTAATTACATACAAGGTGTAATGTTGATTTAGTAGTTATAAAGAGACAATGTCAGAAAATTTATAGGCAGGGAACCCAAGTGTTATACGTCAGCATGCTAATTGCATAGAAGAAAAAACACAATTATTAGATGGAGTCTAGTGAATATCCAAGCATTAGTTCCTATATATCACTGCTTTGCTTCCTCTCTCTCTCTTTCAATATAAATGCTACAGCTTTGGGAGTCGGGGGTAGTGCAGTGGGTAAAGCACACGTGGCGCAAAGCATAAGGACTGGTTAAAGACCCCAGTTCAAGCCCTCAGCTCCCCGCCTGCAGGGGAGTCACTTCACAGGCAGTGAAGCAGGTCTGCAGGTGTCTGTCTTTCTCTCCCCCTCTCTGTCTTCCCCTCCTCTCTCCATTTCTCTCTGTCCTATCCAACAACAACAACAACTACGATAAAACGAGCAACAAAACGAAATAAATAAATATTTAAAAATAAATAAATAAATAAATAAAGCAGGGAAAAAAAGCTACAGCTTTGGAAACAGGAAATGAAGTAGCCTGTGGTAAGGCACAATGATCTATGATTCTGTAATGTAAATAACTACATGAGATAATATATGTGAAAGCACAGTATCTTTCACATAGAAGGTGTGTAATAAAACTTTGTTGACTGAATATGATAAGGCCAATAAATCTTAAGCTATAATTAGGTTATAACTTTCAAATATATATTTCCAATATCTCGCAGAACAACCTTCAAGCAAAAATAATGCTACTGGCAGGTTGATTTAAAGCAATATGGATACAAAGTCAGTATTTTATGAAAGCCCACAGTACTGGATATATAGTCATTGCTGATTTATCACAGCATGGGTCATTTATACTTAAAAGGTTATCTTCTGTGTCTGGGTGGTGCCAAATCTGGTAAAGTGCATGTGTTACTATGTGTAGGGCTGGAGGTTATGACTCTAGTCCTCACCTGCAGGGGGAAAGCTTCATGAAAGAGAGAAAGAAAGAAAAAAGAAAGGAAAGAAAGAAAGAGCCACCTAGAGTTGTGGAGTTATCTTTCAGACATCAAGCTTGAGAAATAACCCTTTGGCAATAATATTAATAGCAATAATAATAATAGAGTGGGGGTAGACACCTTGTATCTGGGCTCCCAAACCCCATGTTTAATATCCAGCACCACAGAGTTGAGCAGTGCTCTGGAAAAATAAAGTTGTAATGATAATAATAATTTATCTTATTTTTCACCTACCTGAAGTAGCAGAGAAGGATTAACTCAAGAATTTCACACTCAGAAACTTAAGCCCTACACCCCTACACATAAATATCACTGCAGCATATTTTTTTGCCTTTAGTTTGTTTAATGTAATTTTATTAACATTTCACTTAATCACTATTGATAGTACATTTAAATTATTCAGTACATAAAGCATGGAAGTGATACCATTTTCATGCTAAATTTTCCTCAACTTTTATAGTATACTATGAAACAAATAGATATAGCTATTCCCTAGTGAGTCATTTTTTTAAGAAAAAAACTTTTTAAAATTGTCTTTATTTATTTGATAGAGACAGCCAGAAATCAAGAGGAAGGGGGAGATAGGGAGGAAAAGAGACAGAGAGACACCTGCAGCCCTGATTCACCACTTGTGAAGCTTCCTCCCTGCAGGTGGGGACCAGGGGATTGAACCTGGGTCCTTGCACACTATAACATGTGTGCTTAACCAGGTGTGCCACCACCGGGCTCCATGAGTCATTTCTTTTAATTATTATTGTTATTGTTACCAGGGTTACAATCTACCACTCCTGGTAGCCATCTTTACATTTCCTTTCTTTTCTTTATTTTTTCCTTTCCTTTCCTTTCCTTTCCTTTCCTTTCCTTTCCTTTCCTTTCTCTTTCCTTTTCATCTTTCTTTTATTTTTTTAGTTGATAAGACAAAGAGAAATTGAGAGGGGAAGGGAAGACAGAGAGGAAAAGAGAAAGAAAGGAGCCAGTAGCACTGTTTCACTGCTTGTGAAACTTCCTCTCTGCAGATGAGGGTCCAGGTGCTTGAGCATAACAACATATGTGCTCTACTGGGTGTACCACCATCTGTCTCCAACTCCATGGTTTTCGAATGCCATCAGAATGCACCAAATATCTTCTAAGGATATCAGAACACCTTATTCCCATCTCCCTGATATCATCAATTGACACTAGACTGAGGCAGGCCTACCCACTTGCACAATCCTGGTAGCTCTATACAACCTTAGTTCCTTAATAAAGACTCCTTGATTTTTTTGGCTTATGTCTGTTTCAACTTCCACTATGAGTTTTGTCCTTTCGTATCAATTCACATTGTCATTTCTCCATTGAAGTTCTCTATGTCATAGCCCAATCTTGTGGACAAGGTGGAGTAGTATAATCATGCTATAACCTGGATAATTTAAGCTACCACCATGCTTTGTCTCTATCACCTAGACAATTGAGCTACTCAATAGCAAGGAGTTCATTAACTTGCAGTTATGCAGACAATTCAAGTCAATGCAGTGTTTTTGCTTGCTTGAATTATCTGGGTAATTGCTTCAAATCTATATTTTGTTTTAGTTGAAAGATATCCTGGGGAGCAAAGCTTGAAAGCAGAGAGTAGCTCTATAGGTTCCAGTGTAAACACTCATCCGTGGAATTTTTATTGACAACTGGTTTTATTATAGGTATGTAACATCTAACTTCAAATATACAAGGAGCAGGCAAGCAAGTGCCTTGTGTGATTATAGGTAAACATAAAACATTATAAAAACTCTTCAACTTAGTTTGTATTTGTCCTTGGTTGACAGAAAAAGGCTAATATGGATAGTATTGCCTCTTTCACAGTCCTTAATCAATAATGAGGCACATTATATCATGGCTATTGGAAGTTCAAAGAGAAGTAATTTGTCCAAATGCCTAAAGAAAAAGTTGTTCTTGAAATATAGGCAGGCTGGTGGTCTAGGAAATGTGGATAAAGCATTAGATGCTTAAGCACGATGTCTCAAGTTCAATCCCCAGCAGCAAATGTACTAGAGTGAAGTCTGGTTCTTTCTTTTCTTTCTCATTAATAAGTAAATAAAATTATATATATATATATATATATATATATATGAAAACTGGAGAGAAATCAGAAAAGTGACCTTATCACCTTGTCCTTCTGATAACTTTTCATAAGTTTGTCTAGAAGCCTGAACATCTCCAAACATATTTGCTTATTAGTCTACTAATATCTTGTTTTCAGTAGATCTAGAATGGTTACTCCTGCTTTCAGTACTTTAAGATTATTCACACCAACTTTCTATTTCTTTTTTTCCCCCTTATTGGGGGATTAGTGTTTTACATTTGACAGTAAATACAATAGTTTGTACCTGCATAACATTTTTCAGTTTTCCATAAAATAATACAACCCCCTGTAGATTACCTGTGACTACAAGTCAGGACTAGAACAACTTCTGGAACCCACCAAATCACTGGTAAGTGAAAACACCAGTGCCTTATGGACAGAGGAGAACCTAAGGAAAAATTGAGTGGCTGGTAACAAGTCAGGCAGTTTACCAATTGAGGCACCACCTCCAGTCTGTTTTACCAACAAAAAAGACTGCTGAAGGGAGGAGAGGACTCCCCTAAGGATCATCAAGTGTAACTGTGAGCCTCCATTGCTACTGCCCTCAGAGGCTGGAGCAGCAGAGGGGAGGCCCTGTGCTGACATCTGGGAACAAAGAACTGGCCAGGAAACTCAGGAGAAGAGCTACACCTTGATGGCCTAGCAGTGGGGCTGTATAGTGGGAGCCTTTCCACATTGTTCTCCTGATGAGAACATAGTGAATAATTGTCTCAGAATCTACAGACTATAAATGGGACTTGTTTAGAAACTTAACAGGGCCCAGCATTGCAGCCCTGCTTGACAGAGAAGATGAATTGAGCCTATAGCTTTAGATACTTGGGGTGTGAGAGTCTCTTTGCCTAACCACTATGCTATCTCTCCCCCACCCTGCTTTATCTCTTGGTCAGGAGTGAGGGATTAAGCTAAAAACCCTACTTATACTTTAAAAGCCCTAAGACTCCCATAGCCTACAGGGAAGAAAAAGAACAAAAGAGGCTTTAAGCCACTGTGCTCCACTTCAGGGATTGAAATAATATTAAAACAGCTGTTAACCTCCACAACTGTGAATCCTTTAAGTACCTTACTTAGACCCAAGTCAATCCAGACAAGAGTGATCAGTAATTTGAAGAGTACTGAGAGAGGGATCTCATAACATACTACATAGAATGGTTAAAGCAACAAGAAGAAATAATGGAGAAATAAACCAGGACAACAGTCCAGCTAACTCCTCCCTCCAACATTGAAAAACAAAATAGTGAGGTCAACATCCAAACACTGGTTAAGGAAATAGTCACAGGAGTGAGTAAAGAGTTTGAACAAATTGTCATCAGAAATGCAGAAACAGCAAATAGGACTTGGGAAGAAAACACTAATTATCTCAAGGTTATTAGAGAGCTGAAAGCTGAAATAGATGAGCTAAGAAGACAACTAGCTGAACAAGCTAAAACAGTATCAGAACAAGGTAACAAAATAGATGAACTACGGAAAACAGTAGAGGGGAGAGAGAATAGAATAAATGAGGCTGAAGACAAAATTAGCAAGATCGAGGATGAATTAGAGACACTAAAAAAGAAGTAAGAGAACTCAAAAAGAGATTAAGAGGTACTGAAAACAACAACAAGACATATGGGATGACTTCAAAAGAAACAATATACACATTATTGGCTTACCAGAGGAAGAAAGAGAGGGAGGGGAAGAAAGCATTCTTCAGGACATAATAGCTGAGAACTTCTCTAGTCTAGACAACATAAAATACATAAAGGTTCAAGAAACCCAGAGGGTCCCAAACAGAATTAACCCAGACTTAAAGACACCAAGACAAATCATATTTAGAATGGAAAGGAATAAGGATAAAGAGAGGTTCCTAAAGGCTGCAAGAAAAAACAAATATTCACCTACAGAGGAAAACCCATAAGATTAGCAGCAGACTTCTCCACACAAACACTACAGGCCAGAAGAGAATGGCAAGATATCTGTCGAGTGCTCAATGAGAAAGCCTTTCAACCAAGACTACTGTATCCTGCTAGACTGTCATTCAGACTAGATGGAGGCATCAAAAGCTTCTCAGACAAGCAACAGCTGAAAGAATCAACTACCACCAAAGCTGCCCCGAAAGAAGTTCTGAAAGTTCTCCTATAAACAGTCAGACCACCATAAATATGCCACATATGAGAACACTCTAAAAATGTACAAGAATGGTGTTAAAATATCTTCAGTCTTTGATATCAATAAATGTCGATGGCCTGAATTCACCTACTAAAAGGCACAGAGTAGGAAGATGGATCAGAAAATACAACCTAGCAATATGCTGTCTACAGGAAACCCTATCTCAACAAGACAAACACAGACTCAAAGTGAAAGGACAGAAAACTATCATACAAGCCAATGGTCCACAAAAAAGGGCAGGGACACTTATTCTCATATTTGACATGATAGACTTTAAAATATATAAAAATTTAAGATAGGGATGGACAATACTTAATGCTCAGAGGATCAGTCAATCAAGAGGAATTAACAATTATTAACATCTATGCACCCAATGAGAAGCCATTTAATTATATCAAACATTTACTGAAAGAGCTACTGCCATATATTAACAGCAACACAGTCATAGTAGGGACTTCATTGCCACACTCTCTCAACTTGACAGATCATCTAGGCAGAAAATCAATAAGGAAGTGAGGAAGCTAAATGAGGAGATAGATAAACTACAACTATTGGACATTTTCAGAATCACTCATCCCAGGAAACTAGAATACACATTGTACTCAAGTCCACATGGGTCATTCTCAAGGATAGACCATATGTTAGGCCACAAAGACAGCATCAGCAAATCCAAGAATATTGAAATCATCCCAAGCATCTTTTCAGAACAAAGTGGGATTAAACTAACACTTAACAATCAACAAAAGATTATTAATAGTCCCCAATTGGAAGCTCAACAGTAAACTACTTAAAAACTATTGGGTCAAAGAAGAAATAAAGGATGAAATCAAATGTTTTGAGAGTTCAGTGAAGATGAAGACACAAGCTATCAAAATATTTGGGACACAGGTATGGGAGTACTGAGAGAGAAATTCATAGTCGTACAGGCACACATTAGAAAAAACACACATAAAACACACACATAAATAACCTGATTGCACATCTTAAAAACCTAGAGGAAGAACAAACGAATCCCAAAGCAACTAGAAGGAAAGAAATAACTAAAGTTAAGGCACAAATAAATATCATTGAAATTAAGAAAAGCATACAAAAGATTAATGATAGCAAATACTATTTCTTCAAAAGAGTGAACTAAATCAACAAACATTTAGTCAGACTCACAAAACAAAAAAGGGAGAAGACCCCAATAAATCGGATTGTAAATGGAAGAGGAGATATCACAACAGATACCACAGAAATTCAACATATCATGCAAGGCTTCTATGAACAACTATATGCCACCAAGCTAGAGAACCTGGAAGAAATGCACAATTTCCTAGATATCCACAAATTTCCAAAATTAAATAAAGAGGAACTAGATAATATGAACAGGCCCAACACATCTAATGAAATTGAAGCAATTATCAAAAACCTTTACAAGAATAAAAGTCCTTGACCAGATGGTTTTACAAATGAATTCTACAAAACCTTCAAGGAAGACTTAATATGTGTACTTTTAAAAGTCTTCCAGAAGATTGAAGACACTGGAATACTCCCAGCTTCTATGAAGTCATCACTCTGACACCAAAAGCAGACAGGGACACAACCAAAAAAGAATATTACAGACCAATATCTCTGATGAACATAGATGCTAAAATATTGAACAAAATTCTAGACAACCAGATACAACAGTATATTTAAAAGATTATTCATCATGACCAAGTAAGGTTTATCCCAGGGATGCAAAGTTGGTTTAATATATGTAAATCAATCAACATGATCCACCACATCAATAAATGCAAGACCAAAAACCACATGGTCATATCAATAGATGCGTAGAAAGCCTTTGACAAAATACAACATCCCTTTATGATCAAAACACTAAAAAAAATGGGAATAGATGGAAAATCCCTGAAGATAGTGGATTTTATATACAGCAAACATAGAGCCAACATCATACTCAATGGTGAAAAACTTGAAGCATTTCCCCTCAGATCAGGTACTAGACAGGGCTGACCACTATCAGCCTTACTATTCAACATAGTGTTGGAAGTTCTTGGCATAGCAATCAGGCAGGACCAAGGAATTAAAGGGATACAGATTGGAAGAGAAGAAGTCAAACTCTCCCTATTTGTTGATGACATGCTAGTATACATAGACAAACCTAGGGAATCCAGCAAGAACCTTTTGGAAATTATCAGGCAGTACAATTTTAACATTAAAAAATCAGTGGCATTCCTCTATGCAAACACTAAGAAGATGAAATCCATACATCATTTCCTTTTACTATAGTAACAAAAACAATAAAATATCTAGGAATAAACTTAACCAAAAAAGTGAAACACTTGTATACTGAAAATTATGAGTTACTACTCAAGGAAATTGAAAGAAGTTACAAATTGAAAGATATTCCATGTTTATGGGTTGGTAGAATTAACAATCAAAATGAATATACTACCCAGAGCCATATACAAATTGAATGCTATCCCCATCAAGATCCCAACCACATTTTTAGGAGAATAGAACAAATGCTACAAATATTTATCTGGAACCAGAAAAGACCTAGAATTGCCAAAACAATCTTGAGAAGAAAGAACAAAACTGGAGGCATCACACTCCCAGATCTCAAATTGTATTACAGGGCAATTGTCATAAAAACTGCTTGGTACTGGAACATGAATAGACACACTGACTAGTGGAATAGAATTGAGAGCCTGGAAGTAAGCCCCCACACCTCTGGACATCTAATCTTTGGCAAAGGTGCCCAGACTGTTAAATGGGGAAAGCAGAATCTATTCAACAAATGGTGTTGGAAAAAATGAAATACTCAGAAGAATGAAACTTAACTACTTTATTTCATCAAACAGAAAAGTAAATTCCAAGTGGATCAATGACTTGGATGTTAGACTAGACACTATCAAACACTTAGATAAAAATATTGGCAGGACTCCTTTCCGCATACATTTTAAAGACATCTTCAATGAAATGGATCCAATTACAAAGAAGACTAAGGCAAGAGTAAACCTATGGGACTACATCAAATTAAAAAGCTTCTGCACAGCAAAAGAAACCAATACCCAAACCAAGAGACCCCTCACAAAATGGGAGATGATGTTTACATGCCATACATCAGACAAGAGGCTAATAACCAGAATATATAAAGAGGTTGCCAAATTCAACAACAAGAAAACAAATAACCCATCCATAAATGGGAAGAGAACATGGACAGAATATTCACCACAGAAGAGACCCAAAAGGCCAAGAAACACATGACAAAATGCTCCAAGTCTTTGATTGTCAGAGAAATGCAAATAAAGACAATAAGGAGATACCACTTCACTCCTGTGAGAATGTCGTACATCAGGAAAGGTAACAGCAGCAAATGCTGGAGAGGTTGTGGGGTCAAAGGAACCCTCCTGCACTGCTTGTAGGGATGTAAATTGGTCCAACCTCTGTGGAGAACATTCAGGAGGACTCTCAAAAAGCTAGAAATGGACCTACCCTATGATCCTGCAATTCCTCTCCTGGGGATATATCCTAAGGAACCCAACATACCCATCCAAAAAGATCTGTGTACTCATATGTTCTCAGTAGCACAATTTGTAATAGCCAAACCCTGGAAGCAACCCAGGTGTCCAACAACAGATGAGTGGCTGAGCAAGCTGTGGTATATATACATATACATATGTATATATACAGATATATGTATATATACATATACATATATATATTTATACAGTGGGATACTACTCAGCTATTAAAAAACAGTGACTTCACCATTTTTCTTGTAGAAATCATGTTAAGTGAAATAAGTCAAGAAGTATGAGTATGGAATGATCTCACTCTCAGGCAGAATTTGAAAAATAGATCAGAAGAGAAAACACAAGTAGAACCTGAATTGAAGTTAGACTATTGCACCAAAGTAAAAAAACTCTGGGGGGGGGGGTGAGTACAGTTCCAAAAAGGATGACAGAGGACCTAGTGGGTTTTGTATTGTTATGTAGAAAACTGTAAAACATTAATCCCCCAATAAAGAAATAAAGACCAATAAAACCCCCACTAGATATTCTGTCATCCTTTTCCAGGTCCTGTACTCTCTCCCCACCTACCCCAGAGTCTTTTACTTTGGTGCAATATAACTCCAGTTCAAGTTCTGCTTAGTGTTTTCTCTTATGATCTATTTCAATCTCACACTTTTCTGTTCTAACCTTTGAGAGATGAATATATTTGGACTTGCTCAATTTTTAAACCAGGTGGTATATATGGGCTGACTACAAGTTTATTGACCACATTTAAGACTATATGCTATGGCGGTCCATTAGATTTATGTGGAACAGAACTTTGCTCTGAATGCTTATCTTTTGTTGTGTAGAGATAATTAACTTAGAAGTGAGTCTGGTAGGGGCAGGTGATGGCTCATTTTTTGCCTTACTGAAGAAGCAGCTAAATGCATCGCCTTAAGGACATTGTTGAAAAGCTAGAGAATTTAGATAGTCTTCTTCAAATTACCATAGCATATAACAATCACAAATATTAAAAATATATTTTAGTAAATAAAAGATTTCAGGCACAGGTTTGTTTGGTCAGGTTTAAACAAATGGGGAGTTTATGACATTGTGGTACAACTGTATGATACTATTATTTAGGTACAGCAAAATAAGCCATGGGGAAGAAATTTTGGCTAGTTATAATGCCAATGAACCATGAGTCTTTTGTTTTACCAGAGCTGAGCTCCATGTGTTCAGGCCCTGTGAGAAGCACCATGGTGGGGTACTGAGAGGAGAGCAAACACTGAGAGCACAGGAGAAGCTTATTGAGAAGCTTACTGCAGCTGAGTTGGCAGGAACAGAGAGTGAGTTCCAGAAGGCTGATGCTTAAATCAGTTCAGACACACCCACAATCCAGTGTGGGTTTGTGTAAGTTCGAAGTATGCTTGTAGGCTGATGTCAGCCCCATGCTAATTTACGTCCCAAAGTCTTATTATGAACACCTTTAGCTGTGTTCCAACAATCATGAATGAAACATAGGATTCTGGGTATAAATGACTATTGTATACAAACAGCTGTTGTGCCTACATAATTTTTTAGGCACTGGTGTTTGAAACACAGTAGGAAAAAATAGAAACCATGTTCTGTGGCATTGAATCTCTGAGAGGGGTCAGGCCCCTATAGGCAACTACACACAGACTTTACATAGGGCAGGGTTTGTAGTCATAATAATAAAGAAAAATATGAAGTGATAGATAATACTTAAGCCACTTTGAAGGGATGCCCATATATGAGCAGAAATGGGAAGGAAGCATGCACAGAAGAAAATAACAGATAGAAAAGCAAGTGCACAGGTCCCAGGTTGTAATTAATTGGAAGGGACTTTACTGCAGTGGCACATCATGGACTTGGCTGTGGGGCATCTGGGAATGGGGTTTAAACAATCAAAGCTTTACTAGGGTGGTACAGCTGTATGAAATATATTTTAGATGCTGCAAAATAAGCAATTATCAACTGTGGTTAAGAACACCCTAGGTCCATAAAGTCCATGAGTTAGTACCAGAAGTTCAGCCTCACATGTTCATTTATTCTGGTCAGCAGCAGTATGATGGGTTCTGTGAAACTTCACCTGGGGTCACTGCAAGCTTCATAAAGCGCCAAGAAGTATGAGGTGAGAACAGGACAGGCCCATCTGAAAGGTAAATTACCAAGGTTTTTTTTTTTTTAATTTTTTAATATATATTTATTTTCCCTTTTGTTGACCTTGTTGTTTTTTATTGTTGTAGTTATTATTGTTGTTGTTATTGGATAGGACAGAAATGGAGAGAGGAGGGGAAGACAGAGAGGATAGAAAGATAGACACCTGCAGACCTGCTTCACTGCCTGTGAAGTGACTCCCCTGCAGGTGAGGAGCCAGGGGCTCAAATCAGGATCCTTACGCTGGTCCTTGCACTTTGCACCACGTGTGCTTAACCCACTGTGCTACCGCCTGACTCCCAAATACCAAGGTTTTAATTCACTTTTGTCCAAACCCTGGGGAGAAGCTACAATGGAGTGGCAACCATCTGTCCATCCTGAATCTCTGTCAGCCTCCTGCTCCAGTGTCCAGTCACAGCACATGCCTGGGTAAAAAAGGTCAGACTTCCAGCCACTTGCAAGTTATTTCTGTTTCCACCAGCTCATCAGCCTATACTATGTCACAACACCAGGCATGAAGCACTGTTGAATATCCTTCAGAGATACAAGGGAGGAGGAGAACTGGTGTGCAGGAGCATAGTGGTGAGTAGTCACAAAGGAAGTAAGAGGTAAGAGAAGTAGAACCAGGTCACATCATTCTCTTGGCTTTAGGATGAAGAAAGGTATTATTACTTATTTATGTTTAGAGTAACTCCTGCTCTGCGGATTATGGACAGTATTAAGGCAAGAGAGAAAGCATGAAGATGATTTAAAAGTCTGTTGATTTTTACATGCCATATGCCAGAAAAAAAGGCTAATAAACAAAATATATAAGGAACTCACCAAACTTAGCAACAAAACAAGCAAGCAAGCAAACATCCATTACCTCAATACAAAAGGGTTTCTTTCGCAAGAGGGAAAAAGTGTGGGGGGTGGAATTGGAGTCCTGGTGCATGATGGTAGAAAAGGACCTGTGTTGAAGCTGAGAGTGTTTTGCAGACACCCATGACGAGAAATTGTAAACATGTGTCAAACAACCATACTGTAAGCCATTAATGCCCCAATAAAATTATATTAAAGGGCTTGACAAGAAATTCAGTAGAGGAATAGTGAGAAAATGGTTATAAGATATTTTGATGGGAATGTTGATAGAATATAATGATGGTTTGGAAATGAGCTTTGAATAAAACAGAAGGGTGAAAATGAAGCCTATGTTTCAACAGATAACTCACCCTTTAGAGTATACACTTATCCATGTATGAAGACCTGGCTTCGAATACCCCACTGGCTACCAATTAAGTATATCTGCACAGAGAAAACTTTACAAGTTAGAGCAATGCTGTCTCTCTCTCTCTCTTGTTTTTCTCTCTCCTTTGTCCTATATCTACAAAAGTGTTTGCTGTGAGTGGTGGAACTATACAGGTATTAAGTCCCAGTGATAGCTTTGGTGTTAAAACAAGCAAACAAATACCACTAAACCCACTTAAATAAAGAATTGGAAAGTGATACAACTTCCTGAGATGGGAAAAACTCAACAAACTAAGGTTTGGGTTACAGATATATTTGTTCTTGGGAATAATAATACTGAACCTTATATTGTGTAAGTATAAAAGGTAAAATGGTATTTAACTTTGGAGTTAATTTTGGAGTTGAAGAGAGAGATTAGAGTAGTGATGAAATAACAAGATATTATTAAAGCAAAGTTTAAGCTACTTTCTTAAGACAGTTTTGTGGAAGAGATCCACTTATTCAATTCTTAAATTATTCTCTAATTATAATTCTCTGTTCATAATTACCTCTACTATTTTTTTGCTTCACCGATTTTATTTCCTTGTTTTATCTCCTTCCATAATTATGACAGTATTTCTCACTTAAAATATTAATTTGATACTTTATCATAATTTCATGAGACTCTGACCCATTTTTGTTCTATCTTCATATTCTATTGCATTCCCTCTGCATTTTATCAATTTCACATTTGGTTCAACAAATAATTGTAGTGAATTATGCTAATAATTGTTACTGTTAGACTTTATATATGTTATAATTCTTTATATATGTTATAATTGTTACTGTTAGACTTTATATATGTTATAATTCTTTTTACTACCCATTATAAAGCCTAAAGCACTGCCTTGTGAATTATTATGGCTACTCTAATGATCCCTGTAAGAACTCATGATGTTTGAGTATTGCTTTACTCTTTATAAAAATTGATTGCATATATTTGTTGTGATACAGTATACAGGCCAACCTTAGGAAGTTGAACACAGCACTAGGCAGCCATCAACTTGGCAACAGAGCATATACTACTATCTGTGAAAATGCACAATGGATTGTGGGTGGATCCAAAGGATCTAAGCATAGACATCTGGAAGTCTGGCCCTTTCCGTCCTTGCTTCTGCTCTGACTGATCTCAGTTGAGGGTGGTCAAGCTGCCTGCCATGGCTGCCTCTTCTGGGAACTGAACACGTGTGACACATCTTGCAGGTAAATTCTAAGACTCTCCTCTACAGCCATATGAGTAACCTATATCTCTGCCTATAGGGACTGAGATTTTGGCAACTAATTCATGGGTTTATGAGACTACCCCTGCCTAAAATTGCTCATTTTTTCCATACTTCAAATATATATCCTGTAATACTGTGCCACTTAATAAAACTTTGATTGCTTGTACCTGCTCTCAGCCATGCCACAGTCAAGTCCATCATGTGACACAGCAAAGTCTTTTTATTTTAATTACAACATATATTATCTCACTGAAGTCCATCAATGAGATCATGAAAGACAAATTGTTATGTACACCTCATAGGTGTATATTGAACATCTATTATGGCACTTGCTTCAGGAAATAAGATGTATAGATGGTGGGAAAATGTCACTTTGTTTTCTTGTCTTATAATTTAAAATAATATTTACGGAAGTCGGAGGGTAGTGCAGTAGGTTAAGCACAGGTGGTGCAAAGCCCAATGACCCACATAAGGGTCCTGGTTGGAGCACTTGGCTCCCCATCTGCAGGGGAGTCGCTTCACAGGCTATAAAGCAGGTCTACAGGTGTCTGTCTTTCTTTCCCCATCTCTGTCTTCCCCTCCTCTCTCCATTTCTCTCTGTCCTATCCAACAATGATGACAACAATAATAACTACAACAATAAAATAACAAGGGCAACAAAAGAGAATAAATAAATAAATATAAAATAATATTTACATTTAATTATATAAAAAATGACAACAGAACAAAGGTGCAGTTGTGAAGCAATTAGAAGTGCAGTGGCCTGTTTTGTACGTTGATTTTGTAGCCTGACACCTTGCTATATTGCCTAACAACTTCCAGTAGTTTTCTGTTGGATTCTTTAGGTCTTTCTATGTATACTATCATATCATCTGCAAATAGTGAGAACTTGACTTCTTCCCTTCCAATCTATAGTCCTTTGATTTCTTTCTCTTGCCTGATTGCTATGGCAAGAACTTCCAATACTATGTTGAAGAGTAATGGTGATAATGGACAGCACTGTCTAGTTCCCGATCTGAGGGGGAATGCTTTCAGCTTCTGTCCATTGAGTATGATGTTGGTTGTAGGTTTGCTATATATGGACTCCATTATCTTGAGAAATTTCCCATCTATTCCCATTTTTTGTAGTGTTTTGAGCGTGAATAGGTGTTGGATTTTGTCAAAGGCTTTCTCTGAATCTATTGAGATAATCATGTAGTTTTTGGGTTTGCTTTTATTGATGTGGTGAATGACATTGATTGATTTACATATGTTGAACCAGCCTTGCATTCCTGGGATAAATCCCATTTGGTCGTGATGAACAATCTTTTTGATATACTGTCTCTGGTTGGCCAGAATCTTGTTTAATATTTTGGCATCTATGTTCATCAGAGATATTGGTCTGTAGTTTTCCTTTTTGTTGTGTCCACAATAAAGGGATCCATCTCCTTTGTCATTTCAAAATATTTCTGTCTTATTATGAAAAGTCACAAGAATAAATATTGAGGGTCTAGTGAGCTTCTTTATCTTCTATATTGAGAAGTTATGTTAAACATTTTTAAATGTCTCATGACCAGTTGCTTTTGTTCAAAGTAAATTTCCAAAGTTCAGTATATGTTCTATCCATTTTGAAGAGCCACCAGGAAACAAGCTGTATAACTTTAAATAGCTCATTCCATTCTATAGTTCTTAATTGCCCTGACAACAAAGTGAGGAAATTTAACCTCGTGATCTCTATGCCTACATCTAATTAAGATATTCCAGAATGTAGGATATGAATAGCATATGCAATACAATAATCTAACTCCCTGGAACTAGGGTACTTTTGTGAAAGTGTTTATCTGGTCTGTCTTTTATCCATGCACCATAACACTTAGTTTCAGAGAGTTGACTGTCAATCAACTATTGATTATTTCTGAACATTACCCTATAACCCATCATTTGTCAAAATACATTTATAGGCATTAGTGTTCCTCAAGGTAGTAGTAATAATAGTTAAGCCAAAAGTGCTCTGAAGAATTCTGAAGTGGGGCTGGGAAGTGGTTCACTTGGTAGAGTGCACATGGTTATTGTGAGTTAGGTCCCCAGTTCAACCTTCAGGCCCCTGGGGTTCAATCCCAGGACTCCAGGTACCTGTAGAGGAGAGAAAGTTTCATGAGCACTGAAACAGTACTGCAGGTGTCTCTCTGTCTCTACATCTCCCTTTCTTTCATTCTCTCTCTCTTTTTTTTTGTGCCACTTATACCAACAAAAAGGAAAATAATAAAGAAATATAAGGAAGAAAGAAAGAAAGGAAGGAACGAAGGAAGGAAGGAAGGAAGGAAGGAAGGAAGGAAGGGAAAACAAGAGGAAAAAGTGGTGTCAAGCTCCAGTAATGACTCTGGTGGCAATACAGGCCAACAAACAACCCCAAAACAACAATAAATAAATAAAATAAAATAATAATTAAAGAGATTGAGGAGAGAGTATAATGGCTATACAATTAGCTTTCCTGCCTGAGGCCCTGATTTCCCAGGTTCAAGTCCTAGCACCACCATAAGCCAGAGCTGAGCAGTGCTCTGATCTCTGTCTCTGTCTTTCTGTTTCTCATACTAAATAATAAAAATATTTAATAAAATAAAATAAAAATTGAAGTATAGAAAACTACAAAGTCAAAAGTCTTGTGATTTGTTCAGGGTTTCAAAAGATTCCTCTGTTACCTATCTAATCTCGAATGCTGCATATCCTCTGTAAGCAGAGATCACAGAGCTCCTGGTGTTTGGGCAAGTCACCCAGGGTTTTAAAAGCTCATATGTTTGCTCATGTGAGTCATAGAAGATAATATTTTCAAACTGCAAGCACTTTTTTTTTCTCATTTAAAAATATTTTTGTTTATGTACAATTCCTTTGATCTCAGGTCATCTGTTTTATGCTTTTGAAATTTCAAATAGATAGCTACAATAATTAGCTAGATGATAAGCCACATGATAAGATGATAAGATGATAACTGCTCTATCTATGGAGCTTCCTCCAGTATAGTGATGCTCACCATTTGGCACCTGGGTTCACACATGGGACTCTGAGTATGGTAAATTCTATGTTCTACCTTGTTGGGTTATCTCTTGGTTCTTTTCATTGACATTTTCTGCAGTGATAATTTCTGCACAAGAGTTCAAAATACCTAATTGGCTTAGTAGACTGCTCAAGTCAGTCCAATAAAACAAAGGGGATGAGATATGGAACCCTGGTGGTGGGAAATTGTGAAATTTTACCCCTCTTATCCTATTTTCTATTTTATTTATTTATTTATTCTCTTTTGTTGTCCTTGTTGTTTTATTGTTGTTGTGATTATTATTGTTGTTACTGATGTCGTTGTTGTTGGATAGGACAGAGAGAAATGGAGAGAGGAGAAGGCCGAGAGGGGGAGAGAAAGATAGACACCTGCAGACCTGCTTCACTGCCTGTAAAGCGACTTCCCTGCAGTTGGGTAGCCCGGGGCTCAAACAGGGATTATTAGACTGGTCATCACGCTTGATTCCATGTGAACTTAACCTACTGCGCTACCACCCGACTCCCTTCTAGTTCTTTAAAATAATTATTTATTTATTCCCTTTTGTTGTTCTTCTTTTACTGCTGTAGTTATTGTTGTTGATGTCGTCGTTGTTGGATAGGTCAGAGAGAAATGGAGAGAGGAGGGAAGAACAGGGAAGATGAGAGAAATATAAACATCTACAGACCTGCTTCACCACCTGTGAAGCGACTCTCCTGCAGGTGGGGAGCAGGTGGCTCGAATCCAGATCCTTATGCCTGTCCTTGTGCTTTGCGCCACGTGCGCTTAACCCACTGCGCTACCGCAGGACTCCCCCTCTTCTATTTTTTACTTTATAAATGAATAAAAGGATTGGTAAAGTTTAAAAGCAAACAAAAATTTTTAAAAAGGGAAGAAAAAAAACCACGCGGTTAGGAAATTCAAGTTACTCATTGAACAGCTTCTATGTTTATGATTTTCCCATTTTACTGCAATGGAAGTAAGAACAGATGTTTATGATAATTTGAAATGCTTAGTTGAATTAAGTTTTGTAGAATTCTGAGAAAAATTGATTGCTGGGATATGAAACCTTTTGGACACCAAACATTTCATATGTGATAGGAAATTAAAAGAGTCTTCCTGAAATAATTTTACAAAGACTTATTTTAGTTCACATAAGGAAGTAAGTTAGACAATATTATTTTATGAAACCCAAGCATGCAAAATAAACTTCCTTGTGACTGAACCTGTCAGATAAAAAGACACCATTTCTTATAAGTATTATAATAAAGTTGCTAAATACTGTACTTTTGTTCATACACAGATAAATGTTAGAACTTATTTAGGACTTATTTTAAACAGACAGCTACCTAATCTTCACTGCTTACCTGTGAACCGTATTATTAAACAAGGTCATTCTTATCACAAGTCACAAATGCAGCTTAACTTAGTTAATTGTTAATAGCCCAGACTTGTGGCTTTCCGTAACCATGTTTATCAGGTCACTGCTGTGTGGGACAGTTATTTGAAGGGAAGCTAACTCCACACTATTTTTATTCCAAGCATTAAGTAAATTATCTTTTATGGGAAAAGGCCAAATGAATAAATTTAAGTGTCATGAGAATGAAAACAAATTAAAATCTTTATTTATTCTCTTTTTGTTGCCTTTGTTGCTTTATTGTTGTAGTTATTATTGATGTCATTGGTGGATAGGACAGAGAGAAATGGAGAGAGGAGGGGAAGACAAAGAGGGGGAGAGAAAGATAGACACCTTCAGACCTGCTTCAATGCTTGTGAAACGATTCCCCTGCAGGTGGGGAGCCGGCGTCTCCAACCCGGATCTTTAAACTGGTCCTTACTCTATGTGCCACCTGCACTTAACCGGCTGCACTACCACCCGACTCACTGAGAATGCAATTTTTTTTAATGGAGATAATAATGGTTTTATAAGTACGAGGATAGATCTTTAAATTTTATCGGGGGAGGGAATGGGATATGGAGTGGTGGGAACTGTGTGTAGTTGTGCCCATCTTAGCCTATGGTTTTGTCAATGTTTCCTTTTTATAAATAAATGAAAAACAATAACAAAATCAAAATAAAAAATAAATGTTTGTCATTTCCAACCATTAGGCTGGAATAATTTGTTATGCCATGCTAAATAAATAGTACAGGGAAATAAAAAAAAAAAGAAGAAAAAGAAAAAGAAAGAAAACCTGTTGTGTTCAATGACTAAAATTATAGATCACTCTTCTAAATATTGCCATTAAGTTGAGTTTGTTGTTACATTAATATTTCTTTGCTTCTTTAATGTTTTCAAAGAGTGAGTTTTCTACAGAGAGAAAGAGTTAGGAAAACAAACAAGATAACTACACTGGCTAACAAGCAAAAGTGAAATGTATAAACAAGTTCAGCTTTGCTGGTTTTAATTCCAGCAAATTCCAAATATTCCAGCAATTCCAAAATAATTTCAACATTAAAGGTTTAATTTGGCCAAAGGAAAGAATTAACAAAACAGGGAGAGAAATCCAATAGAGCTGTCAAAAAAAAAAGTCAATGATAGTTTTGTATTGTTTCCCCCCATTAAATATGTTTTTAATAAATATATTTAGAAACTTGTAGGTGATATGGTGAGTTCATATAATTTCTAAAATGCTCAGAGAAAAATGATTAGTTTTTATTGGTGGTATGGACTTACAAAAAGTCCTACAAAAGTTACATTTTATATATAAAACCATGAAATTTTTTTCACACAAATAGTGATTTTTTTTTACATAATTGGCCAAATAAGGATGGAGAAATAATACTTTTTATGGCACAAGATTTGCATACCTGAAGCCCCAGAAGTCCCAAGTTCAATCTTCAGTACCAACATAAGGCAGAGTTGAATGGTGCTCTAATGTATGTATTTCTTTAAAAATGTTTATTAGTGATTTAATATTGGTTTATAAAATTACAAGATAACAGGTTTATAATTCCAAACAATTCCAACCTCTAGAGGTATGTGTCTCCATTCACTACAATGGAAACTGCAGTTCTCACAAAGTCACAGATATGGGCTATTATTTCTTTAACTTCTTTTTTTTTTTTTTTTGCCCATTTTGGATGTTAGACCAGACATCATTAATGTATAGATGAAAATATTGGTAGATATTTGGAAATAGCTTCAGAGACTTGAACCCAACAACAAGAAAGAGAAAGCAAAAATAAACCAATGAAAATACATTCAACTGAAAAACAAAAGGAACCATTGCCAAAACAGAAAGACACCTACTACATCAGACAAAGGGTTACTAGACAAAATACATAGAGAGCTCACAAAACTCAGCAACAAAAGAACAAACAACCCATTGAAAATAGGGAAAGGATGGGAATAGACTCTTAACCAGTGAAGATATTTGCACAACCAACAGACTTTTGAAAACATATTCACTTATTAACAGAGAAATGCTAAGCAAGACAACAGTGAAATAACACTTCACACCTGTGAAAATGTCAACCCTTAAAAAAACAAGTGCTGGTGAGGATATGGGTGAAAAAGAAACTTCTACATTTTGGTGGGAATGTGAATTGGTCCAACTCTTGTGTGAAAATATCTTGAGATTCTTAAAAATATTAAAGAAGAACCTACCATACGATCTAGTAATTCTTCTCCTGATAGCTATTCCAACAAACACAAAACCCATAACCAAAGAGAATTTTATGCATTCCTGTAGCCATGGACACATTACTTATAATAGCTAAAGTTTGGGAAATAACAACAGGTGAGTGGTTAAGGGACTGTGGTATATATAATAATGAAATACTACTCAACTGTAAGAAATAATGAAATCTGCCAGGCTAGCTTCATGGGCAGGAGAGAGATGACCAGGGACTCATGGCTGAGCTGGGAATGCAGTTCAATCTTTATTGATGAGCGAGAGTGCAGTGCAATCCATCTAGTCTCTCTTCATTAGAAAATCTTGTCCTTTATATCTCCTGAGGCGGAAGTGTCAGGAAGAGGAAGTACGTAGGATAGGGGGTGGGGAGAAGGAAAAAAGCGCGTGAACCAGTGGGGATTAAACAGTGGAAAACAGGATGTGACTAGGAGAGGGGGCGAAGTGGAAAAAGAGTGTGAACCAGTGGGGATTAAACCAATGCCGGTCTCAAACAAAACAATGATTATGTAAATAGACCACAGCTTTAAGTAATGCAGGTGAACCTAATGTGATGATCAGAAGGGGTCTTAGAAGCAGAATTAGAAGCAGACCAACAGAGATCTTCTTTTGCTATAACTTGGGTGGAACCAGAGGAAATTAAGTGAAATAAACTTGGAGGATGAATACTGTATGACATCATTCATAGATAGGACTTAAGAAACAAAGAAAAGAGAAAATATAGGGTATAATTTTAACTAGCTCTGGTCTTCTACAGCAGATCCAAGGACTCCAAAGTGGAATTGGAAGGGGGCTGAGAACCCAGTATTCTATGGTGGAGGAAGTTGATTAAGCTAGCAGATGACCTATTACTGGGAGATAAAAACCTGTATCTCACCAGTATAAGAAAAGTGATTGAAGTTTATCTGAGAAACCCCACAATTCAGGCTAAAAAACAAATAAGCAAACCAACAAAAAAAGATGGATCTATTAGTTAAACTAAGAAAAGTATTGTTATATAAAGGAACATAAGGTACCTCGTGCTGTTTTTCTTTTCATTTTCTTTTATTTTCTCTCTTTCTTTTTTCTTTACTGTGGGAAACCTTGGGGTCTTGAAAGGTAACATTAAACTGTGGAGATGTCAGAGCACTAATGTTGTCCAGGAATTTTCCCAGGATAAATTCCAGGTACACTATCTGAGATGGTTTCTCTTTTGAGTAATTTAATTTGTAAGAAAAGACTGAATTTTTCAGTAAGCAGAATAGTAGACTTCAGCTCTACAAGTATGCCTAATAAATGAGACTCACAGGGAGTTGGGTGGTAGTGCAGCAGGTTAAATGCATGTGGCGAAGCACAAGGGCCAGCGTGAGGATCCCGGTTCCAACCCCGCGTCCCCACCTGCAGGGGTGTCACTTCATAGGCAGTGAAGCAGGTCTGCAGATGTCTATCTTTCTCTCCCGGGTCTGTCTTCCCCTCCTCTTTCCATTTCTCTCTGTCCTAACAAAGACATCAATAATGACAACAACAATAACCACAACAATTAAACAACAAGGGCAACAAAAGGGAATAAATAAACAAAAAAAAACAACAAATAAATGAGATTCACTGTAGATATATATTTTTATTTTTTATTTAAGAAAGGATTAATTAACAAAACCATAGGGCAGGAGGGGTACAACTCCACACAATTCCCACCGCCCAATCTCCATATCCCACCCCCTCCCCTGATAGCTTTTCCATTCTCCATCCCTCTGTGAGCATGGACCCAGGGTCATTGTGGGTTGCAGAAGGTAGAAGGTCTGGCTTCTGTAATTGCTTCCCTGCTGAACATGGGCATTGACTGGTTGGTCCATACTCCCAGTCTGCCTCTCTCTTTCCCTAGTAGGGTGTGTCTCTGGGGAAGTTGAGTTCCAGGACACATTGGTGGGGTCTTCAATCCAGGGAAGCCTGGCCAGCATCCTGATGGCATCTGGAACCTGGTGACTGTAAAGAGAGTTAACATACGAAGCCAAACAAATTGTTGAACAATCATGGACCCAAAGCTTGGAATAGTGGAGAGGAAGTGTTAGGGAGGTACTCAACTGCAAACTCTAATCTACTTCTGCTTTCAGGTATATATTTTGCAGTAGTTGATAGATACTTGTGAACATATGCTCTCTCTCACAGAAACTGGTGTATATCTAGGTTTTGGGACTTTGTTAGAAAGTGAACCACCTGAGATGAAATTAGAGTATACTATGAAAGGAAAGGTCTCACCCGAGTAATGAAGCTGATGGGTTGTCATTCCACATGTGAAGTCTCTGGACACAGTCTGAAGTGAAGCATGTTGAGGTGGCAATTGTTGCGTTGGTTAGGTTGTGATCGGCGGATGCAATATTATTTGATATGGATTGGGAGAGGCATACGGGAAAGTGGGCCTTAACAGAAAAATCAGAAAATGGAGGCCTGGCTGTAAAGCAGCGGGTTAAGCTCACATGGCGTGAAGCAAAAGGATCAGAGTAAGGATCTCGGTTGGCGCCCCCAGCTCCGCACCTGGCGTCCTTCGCAAGCAGTGAAGGAAGGGAGGGGGGAGGAAAGAAGGAAGAAAGAAGTGGAAGAGGAATAGGGAGAGGAAGAGGAAGGGGGAGAGGGAGAGAGAAAGGGAGGGAAGGTCACTGGGAGCACTGTTTTTTCCTGCAGACATTGAGTCCAGGCAATAACCCTGACAACAACAAAAAATAAATAATAAATATTTTTTAATCTATGATAACATATGAGGAGGTGTCTCAGTGGTAGAACAGATTTTATATTTATGAGGGCCCAAGTTTGATCTGCTGCTCTACATATTCTGGAATGATCTATTATATTCATTCCCTCTACCTAGCTTTTTTTGTTTCTCTCTACCCCATTCTCACTAAGTAATTAAATAAATCATTTCTTTAAATCTGTGATAAGAGAGAGGTTATTCACTGAGAAGACCTATATTTAAAATGCAAAACCACAGATTTATTTTTTTGCATTTATAATAGTTTGATTACGATTGTAAACTATATAGCTTTAGCATATAACTTATTAAAAATACTCAATATACATTAAAATGTTTGGTTTTGAACAGCATAAGTTTTTTTTTCTTTTCTTTCTTTCTTTATGATTTTATTTTTATTTATCTAGTAGTAAATAGAAGTAAATAAATAATTTGGAAAAAAGAAAAAGTGTGTTACTGTGTGTGCTTTTTTGAGAAGATCTCAGTTGCAGATATCACCTATGATGATTACAATTATGTAAAACATAGTTCATTTTCTTTTCATATTAAATTTTCTATTAAGGAGGCCAGGAGGTGGTTAAGCATACCTGCTTAAACACACATATCACCATGTGCAAGGATGCTGCTTCAACCCTCTCCTTACCTGCACAGTGGATAACTTCGTAAGTGGTGAAGCAGCTCTGCAGGCATCTTTTTCCTCCTCCCTTCTCAAATTCTCTCTGTCTGATTGTACAAAATGAAAAATATAAAAAGGGAAAACAAACAAAAAAGGTCACCAGGAACAATGGATTCATCGTGCTGGCATCAAGCCTCAGCATTTTTTTTTTCCTGGAGGAACTAAAAAGTTAATTTTACTATTTATATATTATGGTCTGAACACAACACAACACATAATACAACCATATTGTCTCTTGAATGTTGTATTCCTAGAATATGATATGTGAAAAATGTGTCCATGCCTCCCTCACCAACATAAATATGGATGCTATTTTATAGGCTCAAGAACAAAGCAAAAATAGTGACCACATTTGTTTTAGGAATATCAGTCCCTCCTGACCATTAGGAATATCAGTCCCAAAATGACCATATTCATTGGAGGCAGGAGAGGACATAGTTTATTGTAGTCTATTTCTACAGTACATCAATTATATTATCATCTCTTAAAAGAAATAGGTATAGTGACCCTGGAGAACTACCTTACAAGTAATATGATACTTATGAAGAAGGGGAGATTAGTTCTCTGGAATCTGATGACAGGAAAAGCATAGTAATTTTTTTATGATCTTTATTTATTTATTGGATAGAGACTGTCAGAAATCGAGAGGGAAGGAATGGATAGAGAGGATAGAAACAGAGAGACACCTGCAGTACTACTTCACCACTTGTGAAACTTTCCCCCGCAGGTTGGGACTAGGGGCTCGAACCAGGTCTTTGCACATTGTAAGATGTGCGCTCAACCAGGTGTGCCACCACCTGCCTCCCCTTTTCTTTACATTAGATCACCGTTCAGCTCTGTCTGGTGGTGGTGCATGGCATGGGTTTGAACCTGGAACTTTGAAGCCTCAGGCATAATGTCTCTTTGCATAGCCAATATGTATCTACTCTCAACCTAGAGTGAAATCTTATGGTTGTAACACTACTCTCAGGTATAGACTAGATATAAAAAATGGATGGGTAAGAGTTAAATAATGTCCCCCCATGCATAACTCCAGCACATCATCCATTTATCTCTGATATAGTGTTACTGTATCACAGCACACTGGAGAACCTGGTTGACTGCACGTGTACCATGTTCAAGAACCTGATCCCCACCTGTAGGAGGGAAGCTTCATGAGTGATTAAGCAGTGTTATAGGTGTTTCTCTCTTCCTCTCTGTCCCTTCCCTCTGCAATTCTGTTTCTATTCAATCAAATAAAAATAAGTTTTAAAAATAAATTTCTATTAAAATATTTTATTTTTGAGAGAGATACATAGAGATGAAGAGAGAGAGAGAGAGAGAGACACCAGAGCACTGTGCAGCTCTGGTTTATAGAGGTGCAGGGGATGATTGAACCTGGCACTTTGGAACCTCAGGCATGAGAGTCTGTTTGTATAAACATTATGCTATCTCCCTTGCTCTAAATATTTTTGTTACATCACAAACCACTCCAATATACATATATATATGTGTATATATATATATATATATATATATATACATATATATATATATATCCTAGTCCCAGTGGAACTTTTGTTGTCCAAGTAGCAGCCAATTCCCTCCTCAGAAAAGTAAAGGCATAAAGGAATGTGGGGATCCCTCTCTCCTACAGAAACTTCCTTGCTAGGAATCAAGAACCTAGAATAAAAAACCTTGATTCCTGAATTGCAGATAAAATATGTAACTTCTTCTTTATTTATCCTTTCTCAAGATAAAGTTGCCTTTTTTAGAATTGTAATGCAAGTGGTAACAAGGGAGAAAAAACTACAAGTTGCTCTAAATTATTCTCTCATGTGAACTTTGAGCTTGCTGCTGTTCTTGGAGGGGTGAGGGAGTGGGGGCACACAATACAAAATGTGAAAATAAGTCATAGAGATATTTGGGAAAAGTAGTTTATGGGAACAATCAGGGCACCTGAAATATCAAAATAAAACTGTGACTCACAAAGCAGAACTCTGGTTAGCAATATATTATGTAATATTATTAAGATCTGGCAAATAGCAGAGTACATTATATGAAACAGCATTGATGGGAATAATATAATCATAGAGTTCCTTTCTCATAAAAATCTACATCACCTTATTTGTTTTACAAAGAAAATGATTTATTGACTGAAAGCTGTGTCTTAATACAAAAAAAAAAAAAGAGAGATGGATTTTGCCAAGGTATTTGAACTTTGTATGCTTTATATGATGTACATATTTCCCCAAATTCTGAATATTTCATACTGATTGTACTGATATTATTTCATAACATTTCCTAATGACTTGATTAATATTTATTTAAGATATCTGTTGAAGTAAGGGAAATTAGAGTACTTTGTATTTTTTACAATAAAAAATTAAATTAGTTGCTAAGGGTTTGCGGCAGTGGCATTACATTAACTACAACCCCACCAATATCTCCTGGAGCTCTGCTTCCCCAGAGCTCAGCCCCACTAGGGAAAGAGAGAGGCAGGCTGGGAGTATGGATCCACTTGTCAACACCCATGTTCAGCGGGGAAGCAATTACTTAAGCCACACCTTCCACCTTCTGCATCCCACAATGACCTTGGTTCCATACCGCTAGAGGGATAAAGAATGGGAAAGCTATCAGAGGAGGGGATGGTATATGGAGATCTGGTGGTGGGAATTGTATGGAGTTGTACCCCTCTTATCCTAGGATTTTGTCAATATTTCCTTTTTGTAAATAAATAAATAAATAAATACAATCATAAAGAAAGAAAGAAAAGAAAAAAGAAAAAAGTTATGCTATTCAAAACCAAGCATTTTTAATGAATATTGAGTATTTTTAATAAGTTATATGCTAAAGCTATATAGTTTACAATAACGTAATCAAACTATTATAAATGCAAAAAAATAAATCTGTGGTTTTCCATTTTAAATATAGGTCTTCTCAGTGAATAACCTCTCTCTTATCACAGATTTAAAGAAATGATTTATTTAATTACTTAGTGAGAATGGGGTAGAGAGAAACAAAAAAAGCTAGGTAGAGGGAACGAATATAATAGATCATTCCAGAATATGTAGAGCAGCAGATCAAACTTGGGCCCTCATAAATATAAAATCTGTTCTACCACTGAGACACCTCCTCATATGTTATCATAGATTAAAAAATATTTATTATTTATTTTTTGTTGTTGTCAGGGTTATTGCCTGGACTCAATGTCTGCAGGAAAAAACAGTGCTCCCAGTGACCTTCCCTCCCTTTCTCTCTCCCTCTCCCCCTTCCTCTTCCTCTCCCTATTCCTCTCCCACTTCTTTCTTCCTTCCTTCCTCCCCACTCCCTTCCTTCCTTCTCCCCTCCCTCCCTTCTCCCCTTCCTTCCTTCTCTCCTTTACTACTTCCTCCCTTCCTTTCTTCCTTCTTCTCCTAGAGAAAAAGATGAATTTAGAGATAATAGGGCCAGAGATGGAATGAGAAAGAGAGAAAGCACACCATTACTTTACCACTGATAAAGCTTCCCCCTATAGATGGAGACTAGGAGCTTGAATGCAGGTTTTTGCACATAGTAATATGTGCACCTTACTGTGTGTGCCACCTCATTATCTTTGTTTGTTATGAGAATGAATGGGGAAAAAGAGTAGCAGATCTCTCTAACACTGGCATAAAGTGGTGCCAGGTATTGAATCTGTAACCTCTGAGGTCTTGGAAATACTATTCAATGCTCTAATAGGTTATACTATCTCTCTAAACCTATTGCAGACTTGTGAAAGCAAATATGCTATAATAGTTACCATGACCACTTTTCTTTTTTTGAATTTGTCGTAGAGCTGATTTCCAAGTCCAAAACTGTATCTTTCACTTCAGAATCAATGAGTTCATTACTCTGTGTTGCTGAGGGATTATCTACTCTTGGACCAAGCATGCTTTTCAAAAAAATTTTTAATGGGAAAATAATGTTTTTTCAGGGCGGTTGTTGATACATGAGTACAGTTTCTTATCTCCGTGTTACAGGTTACTTGCTCACCACTCAACTTACACAGGAACTCTGGATGACATCAAGTTTCCTGCACACAAGGAACTTAGGATGTTGGCCTGAAAATACATCCTGACATGAATATCTATGGTGAAATCAGGGAATTATGATAGCCTGAGTTTGAAATGCAACCCTATATAGTGCACACAGCAATAAATAGAAATATTTGGGATGGTTTTAAAATCCTTTTTGCAGATAATTATTTTTTAAAAAATTCAAATAAACCATGTTGTATTTTCAGATGTGGCCAAGAACAATAATTTCATCCAAAGCATGGAAATATGATATAGATTAAACAGTATAAGGAGTCTGTACCTGATGTGAAAAATAAGAATCTGAGCTGTTGATCAAACCTACAAGAAGACAACTATAGACAGCTGGGAATATGAGCCCTGAGATGGGGAGAGTAGCAAGGCTAGGCATACAGATCCTAAGGCCAGCTGCATAGAAGAGATAGTTGGAGGGAGTCGGGCGATAGCATAGCAGGTTAAGTGCAGGTGGCTCAAAGCACAAGGACCAGTGCAAGGATACCTTTTCGAGCCCTTGGCTTCCCATCTGCAGGGGAGCAGCTTCACAAGTGGTGAAGCAGGTCTGCAGGTGTCTTTCTTCCCCTCCTCTCTCCATTTCTCTCTGTCTTATCCAATGACTACAACAATAAAACAACAAGGGCAACAAAAGGGAATAAATAAATAAATAAATAAATAAATCAATAAATAAAAGAAGAGATAGTTGGAGTTACCAGAAAAGCATGCTTCGAGAGAGCTAAAAATTCAAGTGATAAAAGACAGTGGGCAGGGGATACCATTGCTTAGGGAGTATAAGGAGAAGCTAGCATGATTGCCAGAACGGAAAAAATAAAGAAATAAAGCACTTGCTGGGAGCATGCCAAAGAAAGGATAACCAACAAAGGGAAGTGGATGGTAATTAGGCTAAGGAACGATGAAGACATAGAGTGTAAAAAGTCAGAGGACTTAGAGACTAGAGCATTGCTAGTGATATTTGAGTTTACAAATCAGTTAGCAGCTCAGGAAGAAACACTCAGTATTAATTGAGTTTTAATGCATAATTATTTTCCTAAGTGGTCCCCCAGTGGCATGAAAGAGTTTATTTATTTATTTAGTGTTTATTTATTTATTTAGTATTTATTTAAAGTGCATAATTTTTCACTGTAGAAAAAAATTGGGTACTGTTCAAAAATCTTCTGATATTCACCTCCAAACACTTGATTAAGACTGTGAGAATGACAGTAACCAAAATGTTCTACTCACATAAACCAATCAATTTCTAAGTTATTTAGCATAGTGCAATGTTCATTGCTGTGCCAAACAAAGACATGCTCGGCAAAGATAAGTAAACTTCTTAAGACAACTGAACCTTTACGTTCTTCCAAAATCTTTATAAAAATAAAATGTGTTCCTAGAAAACAGATGCACTGTGTTCTAGATGAGAAATGACAATTCAACCAAGCATTAAGCCAAAAGTTTAAATCCGAAGAAAATCAAGCAGTGATTATTTACTAAAGCTAAGGAATACAGTACAAACATAGTATATATACCTGGAGATGAATTCTTACTGGAATGTGCATTCTGTGAAAGTCAAATGTACAAGTTAAGATAGTTGGTTTCTATTCTGACATTGGTTCTTTGTCCATTGCTGTAAATATTTTACTTGTTCATCTGATTAAGGATTGCTAGGCTCAGAGTACATTGAAGGTGTTTGCTGCCATTTATTTGTCGTGAGTTTTAGATCTGTACATAACTAAGAAGCAACTGGGATTTGTATAAGAAGAGATATACCTAGAGGCCAAGTGGTGGTGCACCTGACTGAGTGCACAGGTTACAGTGTGCAAGGACCTGGGTTCGAGTCCCTGGCCCCCACCTGCAGGAGGAAAGCTTCACAAGGGGTGAAGCAGGGCTGCAAGTGTTTCTCTGTCTCTCTCCCTCTCTATCACCCTCTTCCCTCTCGATTTCTGGCTGTCTCTATCCAAATAAATAAATAAAGATAATTTTTAAAAAAAGAATAGATATACCTGTTTTTTTTTCCTTAAGTGGTGGCTTTTCAAAATGATTTTTTTCTCTCAAGCAAGGCATAATTTTATAAGTTCTAACGATTTTATGAAAAAGTGGTTTTCCTGAGTAGACATAGAATTTGATAAAGAGGGGCTAGGTGGTGGCATACCTGGTTAAGCGCTCACTCACGTTACAGTGCACAAAGACCCAGGTTCAAGCCCCTGGTCCTCACCTGCAAGGGGAAAGCTTCACTAGTGGTGAAGCAGAGCTGTGGGTGTCTCTATGTCTCTCATCCTCTCTATCATTCCCTTCTCTCTAGATTTCAGGCTGTCTCTATCTAATAAATAAAGATAATTAAAAATATATTTTAAAAAAGAATTTGATAAAGAGAATAACTACCCATTGTTCTGATTTCAGTGCTGATGTATTTCTAAAGCTAAAAGATGTATAGTACTTTAGTAGTGTAGTTATTTTCAGTCCTAAGATAATATATGTAATAGAAACGAAGAAATAGGAAACATTTCCAGTATAAAAAAAAGTTGTGGTTTTTATTTATTGTAACAAAAGTTTCTTATATTTGAGTGCTATAAACTGAACTATTTACATAACCAGATTATTAAGTTTTACTGTCAACATGACAACTAATTAATTGATCTTTTACCATTTGGTCTCAAAAAATTCCTTTTCAGATTGGACTGTCTTTTCTATAAGCTAAATGAAGAACATGTATATATTTATCAGTTTTTTTTTACAGAAAAGTAAAAATTCCATACATATAAGGCTGAATGAAGAAAATTTCTAGTTTAAAAATGATCTTCAAATCATAATACAACTCAAAAACCAAGTATCATTATCCTATGGTACTAAATGTTTTATCTTTAAAATTTGCTACCATTTACCCATTGTTTAGAATCATTGAGGTGGGCTGAATTTAATCTATTACTTAGCAACCATACAAAATTTAGTAAATATCTTTTTACCCAGAACCCGTCAGTACAGTCAAATTCAATTATTAATGAATATTAACACTAATGTGCTATTTTCCCCTTTATTTCATCCAGATTAAGTTAAAGTGAAAGTCAGTGTGTGTTTTTCTTGAGGGATATGTGTATTTTCTACTTTTGTATACTTGTCAAGTTATCCACTCTCAAAGATATTAATATATCTTAACTGTCACCAGAGGAAGTAATTCAATATTTAGCTATAGTAATTTTAGATATGAGCAGATTTTTCTTTAACTATGAATTGTACTACCTAATTCTGGCCTTGTTTCATTTTTTCATTCTTTAAGGTAAGCATAATTATACTAAATGTATAATTCAGAGTTCACAAAGTAGTAATCCAGTAATGTAAATTCTTTTTTAGTCACTTAAAACCTGTAAACTCATAATGTAGGACTGAAGACTCCTGTGTGAATATTCACAGAGTTCTGTCAGTCCTTCTTCCATAAATCATATTCACAATGCATTTTCTTAAAATTAGTTTTACTTTTTAACATCCAGTGGATGCTTTTAAACATATAAAAACAAATTAAGGATCTATCATTTTTTTCTGTTTCAATCTTGTTTACAGTTAGTGACTCTACATGCAATACCAAATGATTTGGAGTGTAGGAGAAAGAAGTAACCACTTGTCTTAAGTTACTTCTCTTTATATACCATGTTTTATTTGGCTTTCTGTTGACTATGACTATTTTTAAATCTTTTTTTTTTAAATTGCTGCCAGGGTTATCACTGGGGCTCTGTACTGGTGCTCTTGTTGGTCATATTTCCTTTTTTTTTTTCTTTCTATTTTATTTGATAGCATAGACAGAAATTGAGAAGGGAGGGGGAAATAGAGAGGGAGAGAGCCAAAAATACACCTGCAGACCTGCTTCATCTCTCATGAAGCATCCTCCCTGCTGGTGTGGAGTGGGGCTCAAACCTGGGTCCTTGTATATGGTAAACATGCATTTGACCAGGTTTGCTACTACCTGTCCCCACAAATACATTTTAAATATATTTTATTTATTTCATGTAGAAATAGAGAAATCAAGAGAAAGGGGGAGATAGAGACTCCCACAGCATTGCATCACAGCCCCTGAGGCCCTCCAATCCTCACCCGGGCAGGTAGGGGCCAGGGACTTGGAACTCAGATCCTTGTGCATGATAGTGTGTGCACTCTGTCGGGTGTGTCACCACTCAGCCCCTTCAAATACGTTTTCAAAGTAAATCATAGTTTAACAATGTGCTCAATATAGGAATATATATATATCATTATTGATGTGCACAAAAAGGAACTTTCCTGTTTTTAACTCCCTTTCAGATACATTTCACACTTAGTATACAAAGTGAAAACACCCTGTGTCAGCCCCTTTTCACTCTTCCAAGGATGCGGGGGTAAGATTGGGGTGACTCTGGTTTATTTTTTCTAACCCTATGTGGATCTGGTTACAGAGTATGGACATGGTTAAACAGGAACACTGGAGCAGGAGAAAGATGTGAACACTTCACTAGACACAGTGAAGGTTGCACCTGGAGTTTGTAATACAAATTTAGCCACAATCTCTCTCTCTCTCTCTCTTTTCTATCTCCCCTCCTATCCTGTCTTAACACAACAAAGTTGAAATTACTTTTTGTTTCATATATTTAAACATTTCATTTAAGTTCCATATAGTTATTTTTATTAAAAAGTGATACACCATAGCACCACTTAACTCTGGCATATATGGTTTTGAGGACCAAACCTAGAATATCAAGCATGCAAGTTCTGTGCTCTACCACTGAGACAATTCTCTGGCCCTAGGTTTTGCGGGTTGTACATGAACCTTTCTTTTCTTTTCTTCCTTCCTTCTTTCCTTCCTTCCTTTCTCTCTCTCTCTCTCTTTCTTTATTTAGGAAAGATATGAATTGAGAGGAGAGTGGAAGATAGAGAGGGAGAAAGACACTTGCAGACCTGCTTCACTGCTTGTGAAGTAACCCCTCTGCAGGTTGGGAGCTGGGAGTTTGAACCAGGATATTTGTGCACTTAACTATGTGTACTTAACCCCGTGCCTCCTGCTCCCCCCCTTTATTTTATTTTATTTTAAAACTTTTTCTGCAGTTCTTTTTTTAATGTTTTATTTATTGGATAGAGACAGTCAGAAGTTGAGAAACCAGAAGGAGATAGAGAGGGAGAGAGACAGAGAGACAGAGAGACATCTGCAGCCTCATCACTCATGAAGCTTTTACCCTGCAGGTGGTGACCGGGGTCTCAAACCCAGATCCTTGTGCATTCTAACATGTGCGCTCAACCAGGTGCACCTCCACCCAGCACCCTGTCCCCCTTTCTTTAGATAGAGGATGTAAGACAGAAAAGGAGATATAGAGAGACAAACGAGAGACAAAGAGAGACACTAGAGTCATGAAGTTTCTCTGGTGCAGGTGCTCCTATCCTAGGTGCTTGCTAGCTCAAACCTGGGTCCTTATATATGCTAATGTGTGCACTTAACTGAATGAATCAACTCTGGGCTCTCACTTTTTATAAAACCAAATGTTTCTTCAACGACACATTTATTATCTCCCCGTTAAATTTCACATTCAAGTGATGTCCATTCCATTACTAGATTTTCAGTGCTTGAACTATAATATTTTCAAATTAAAATGACCAGAGTTTCTATTATTTAAATTGTTTTTACTTTAGCAGTACAAAGACTATAATTTTAGGGATCAATGTTATAGTTCCACTAGCAGTTCAAAAATCACATATGTTAATTTAGAATTCTCTGGTTAAAGTAGTGGTACTATTTAATAATCTTTACACTCAAAGTTATTAAAACCATCCAGCACAAAGTCACTTTTAAGTTTTGTCTTTATTCTCCTGAATTATGGGAGCTATAGTTCTGGTGAATATGCTGCTCATTGGCTAATCCATAAAAACAAGGTTTTAGAATAGGCATGAATTTGGGCAAGGGAAATAACAGCGGTTTTCACAACAGATTTTCATGCCTGAGGCACGAGCAGTCCAAGATACAATACCCAGCACTACCACAAACTAGAACTGAGCAGTGCTCTGGTTTAAAAAAATCAATGTAAATATAACATATGAATCCTATTATAATTTTGTAAAAGGTAGTACTTATCTCACTCAAATACTATGAGTACTTCTGAGAATCGTGCACCTAAGTAGAACAGGCTGTATTTACAATCCTTGTAGTTAGGATTGTACTCAACTGCAAGTAATAGAGAATCAAGTAAAATAATCATTTGCACTAGAAAGAATTTTCAATGATTTTTGTTTTAATGTATTAAATAGTTTCATCAGTCTCTCCAGGACTGACATAGTGGCCCCAAGACTTTGCTTAAACTCATTCTTTCTTGATATGATATAATTATCTTTTCTTTTTTATTTAAAATTTGTTATTATCTTTATTTATTTATTTATTGGGTAGAGATAGCCAGAAATCAAGAGAGAAGTAGGTGATAGAAAGGTATAGAGACAGAGAGACACCAGCAATACTGCTTCACCATTCACAAAGCTTTCCCCCTGCAGGTAGGTACCTATTTTTATAATTTTTAGTAATGATTTTATAATTATTAACAAGATTATAAGGTAATAGGGGTATAATTCCACACAGTTCCCATCACCAGAGTTACTTGTCCCATTCCTTCTATTGGAAACTTCATTATTCTTTATCATTTTCTGGGAATATGGACCAAAATACTTTATGGGGTGCAGAAGGTGGGAGTTTTGGCTTCTGTAATTGCTTATCCACAGGACATGGGCATTGACAAGTCTATCACACCCCCAGCCTGTTTCTATATTTCTCTTGTGGGGTAGGGCTCTGGAAAGGTGAGACTTTGGGACACATTGGTGAGGTCTTCTGCCTTTGGGAGGTCAGAATGACTTTATGGTACTGAATTTCTTTTTTTTTTTTAAGATTAAAAAAAAATGTTTATTTATTCCCTTTTGTTGCCCTTGTTGTTTTTTATTGTTGTAGTAATTGTTGTTATTGTTACTGATGTCGTCATTGTTGGATAGGACAGAGAGAAATGGAGAGAGGTGGGGGAGACAGAGGGGGAGAGAAAGACACCTGCAGCCCTGCTTCACCACCTGTGAAGTAATTCCCCTCAGGTGGGGAGCCGGGGGCTAGAAATGGGATCTTTATGCTGGTCCTTGCACTTTGCGCTTTTGTGCTGTGCCACAGCCTGACTCCCACTGAATTTCTTATAACTCTTAGGAGCTGTTTGGTGGGAGGAAAGGACGAATAAACACTGCATGGGGGAGGGGGAATTAGATGGCATAATGGTTATACAAAAGAGACTCTCATGCCTGAGGCTCCAAAGTCCAACCCCTACACCACCATAAGCCAGAGTTGAGCAGTGCCTTGGTAAAAAACAAAACAAAACAAAACAAAACAAAACAAAACAAACAAACAAACAAAAAAGGCAAGCAAGCAAGAAACAAAAAACTACTTAAGGAAACAAAAAAATTATGTTAACTGACATCAGTCTCTCTCACAATCCACTAAAACCCCTGCACTTTCAGTACTATAAAGTTCTCAGATGATTATATGGTTCATGGTTTAATTCCTCTTTGTCAATGTGTGTGTTGAAGATGGTTGATGACAAAATGGTGAGCAGGGAATTGGCACATTCTCAAAGATGTTCTTCTCGCGTTTTGAGAAAAGCCTTTGCAAATTTCCAAATCCTATGCTTGTGAACAAGAGTAGTTTGTTAAGTGACAGGAAGATGTTATACTTTGCACAAGCTGTGACCCTGAAGAATGAAGCTGGGAACAGGGACAGATGCCGGATAGAAAGATGCTCCAGAGAGATCCCAGAAAAGCGATTTGCAGTTTGGTGATAGTAGTACTGTCAGTTTTTGAGAAAACAACAAATCCTCTTTCACACCAAAAGTGCATATCAAAAAAAAAATTCCATACTTTGGCCCTTCATTCTATGAGTGCTTTGGCTGGGTGAATTGTTCCTTAGAGTTACAATATAATTTAAATCAATATGCACATAAAATATAAAACTTTCCTATCGCTAAACATGTGATTTTCAAACCCCCCTATCAATGATAAGTATAAAAATTGTATATGTAAGTTAAAAGAAAGAATCAAAGAGGGCCAGGTAAAACAGCTCACTTGGATAGTACTTCTCATAGTCACGTGTGCAATCTTCACGACATTGGAGGAAAATTGCAGTGCTGTAGTGACTTTCCCTTTCTCTGTCTCTTTCTCTTTACCTGAAAGTTCTAATTGGAGCAGTGAAACCTAGGCAATTGGCAATACTGTTACTACTACTAATATCACCACCACCACATAATATTGTTTCTTAAAACAACAGCGACATGGGCTGGGGAGATCACATAATGGTTATGTAAAAGATTTTCATGCCTGAGGTTCCTAGGTCCCAGGTTCAATCCGCAGCACTACCATCAACCATAGCTGAGCCTTGACCTGGTCTTTTCCTTGGTATCTTTCTCTGTGTTTTCCTCTTATTTCCTCTCTCTACATATACATATTTAATTATATATAATTTAAATGAAGCAAATACATATATTTAAAAAATAAACGATACCTATTTAAAATTTGTGACTTTTTATTTTATTTATTATTATTATTATTATTTTCTGCTTGGAATGAATCCAGGATTTTGCACATGTACTACACCACTAGGCAGAGTCCCGGGGTCACAATTTTATTCTGTAATTTGAGAGAGTGAGAGCGAGAGCTTGGATAGACACCAACATACCCCACCACCATCCATGGAGTTTCCCTAGTGTTATTCATGGTACTTCCCAAGTAGTGCCGAGGTTCAAACCCACCCAAGACTTCGTGCACCATGAGGCATGTACTCTACAGGGTGAACTATCTCTTGACCCGTGATACTAATGTGATGAAGAATTAACATAGCATATAAGGTTACAAACCATTTTAATAGGTCTTGTTATCTTTAAAATATGTTTTTTTAAATTTATTCACTTTCAAGAAACACAGAGAGAATCTGGGAGAGAAGATGGGTCTAAGGAAATGCTGCTTCACTTCTCTCAAAGCTTCCCCCCTGCACATGAGGAGAAGGGCTTGAACCCAGGTCTTTGCACATTGTAACCTGTGTTCTCAACCAGGTGCACCACTGCCTTCACCTTTAATAATGAATAAATAAATGCTAATTTTATATTTACTTCTTTCCATCAGGTTTATCCCTAGGTCTTTGTGCTCCAAAACAAATCTACCATTCTCAAAGACAATTGCTATTTTTTTCTTTTATTTATTGCATAGAGACATCCAGAAATTGAGAGGTAAGAGGGAGATAGAAAGGGAGAGAGAGTGGTCCAGGAGATGACACAGTGGATAAAACATTGGACTCTCAAGCAGGAGCTCCTGAGTTCAATCCCTGGCAGCGCATGTATCAGAGTGATGTCTGGTTCTTTCTCTCCTCCTACCTTTCTTAATAAATAAATAAAAACCTTTAAAAAATGGGGGGGAGAGACAGAAAGACATTTGCAGACTTGCTTTACCACTGGTGAAGCTTTCCCACTGCAGGTGGTGACCAGGGGTTTGAACCCGGGTCCTTGCACATTATAACATGTGCACTCAACCAGGTGTGCCACCACCCAGCCCCCCAATGTTATTAATTTTAAAAGACCGAAATTGAGAGGAAGAGGAAGTAGAGACTGGAAGAGCAAAATGAGAGACACCTGCAGCACTGCTTCACAACTGATGAAGCTTTCCTGCCTACAAGTAGGTACTGGGGCTTGAACTCAGGTGCTTGCTCATGGTAACCTGTGTGTTCCACCAGGTGTGCCACTGCTGGGATCCTAAATAACACATTTTAATAAAAACTTTGAGTATTTTCCTTTTTATAGTTGTAATCTAACATAAGGTCTATTTGGACTAATGATATCAAAGGATACCATTTAATAATTTTGTATTTTTATATCTTTGTAAATGAATTTGATGAAAGCTTTGATAAGAGTGTCACAACATTGGAAAGGGACACTCAACACCTAGATTTTCTAGAAATCATGCACTGCTGCTTGGATTTTTGTCAAGAGACTAACAATGTCAGACTAAAGCAGATGCTCATGACTTAAATACTCATTGTAGCTTGAAAGTGGACAACATACAAAATGTTTATATTTATACTTGTATTTATTTATTTGTTTATTTCCTCCAGGGTTATCGCTGGAGCTCAGTTTGACACTATGAATCCTTTGCTCCTGGTGGCCATTTTCATTTCTGTTGGATAGGACAGAGAGAAATTGAGGGGGCAGGGGAAGATACAGAGGAAGAGAGCCAGAAAGACACCTGCAGACCTGCTTCACTGCTTGTGAAGTGACCACTCCCCCACCCCTTGGGTGGGGAGCCATAGACTCAAACCAGGATCCTATGCTGGGCCTTGCATTTCATACTATGTGTGCCTAACATGATGTGCCACTGCCCAGCCCCCATACAAAGTTTTTATAGCAAAACATTTCATACATGCCTTAACTAAATTTTAACTGTGTTTCTTCATTTTCATATTTTAATATTACCTACAAGAAAAGCAATGGCTAGTCCTTTGAAATAATAGGGGACTTTAATTATCTTTTAAAACTAGGGTTCTCTCTAAATTGGATTAGCTGTCGCCTTATCATCTGTGAAATCATATAAAATTGCTTACAGGGAAAAGGTGTGTTTCTTAGTTTTTCAAATATGTTCTCTTTGGCATTTGTACAAGGAAATTGAAGAGGAGTTGCAAATATTTTGAAGGTTTTCTTTCATTAACTTAAAACTTTATGTTTTCGTTTCATTTACTTAAACTTTCTTTTACATACAACAATCTAGAACAATGCTCGTAATCTTCCAATCCTTTGGTATGTGTATACCTGAATACAAATATTTGGAATTCTCCTAATATTCTGGGAATGTCTGTTATTTCAGCTTATGTTTTCTTGTGGTACAAATTTGCCTCAGCCTTGCCTCTTCCCTCCATTGTGGTTGGGGCTGAATCTGGGTTGCAAAGCAAGCATATCATCTGTCATTTGCCTGATTTCCTTCTATCCTTCCTTCCTTCCTTCCTTCCTTCCTTCCTTCCTTCCTTCCTTCCTTCCTTCTTTCCTTCCTTCCTTCTTCCCCTCCTTGTTCCTTCTACTTTATTCTTTTTTCTTCTCTCTCTCTTTTTTTTAACGAAAACTTGCTTATCTATGTACCAACACTGTTTTTCTTTCCTACATTAAGTAATTTATTTTAAAAGTACTAATAAACAAATTCATTTAGTGAAAAAATATGCAGGGTACTTCTGAGCTAGTGGTATTTGACATTTTAAAGAACGATTTCTGACTCCTCTTTGTTTTTAATATATGTTCTGGGAGTGGTTGAAATTATACTCCTATTAACTTATAATCTCTAAAATCATTATTAAATCATTACTGACATATATATATATATATATATATATATATATATATATATATATATGAAAAGGAAAATACCTTGTGCATGACAATTCTACTCAAAGATGTCAATGCGTGCCTTATTAAAATATTAAGAAAGTTTAGAAATAGTACATTCTACATATGCTCTGTTTAATTTTACACAGTTGTTTTATAAACTTTTCTAGAGAAAATGTTATTTCTGTAAGTATCGATTTTTGTGTATTTTCCTTGTAATTCCCACTAGAGAAATGCTGGTTTACTCCAACATTATAGCTCAACGACAATTTGGAGTGATACCATTTTGACTAGGAGAATAGTTGAATGCATCTTTAGGAATGAGAAAGAAGACACTGAAGAAATGAAGTAGTTAAGGGGAAAATTGATAAGAGTGAGAATAAGAAAGGGACATGAGAATGGGGCAGGATGAAAATCAAGAGAAGGTGGTGTTACAAAATTTGAAAAAGATGTGGACAGAAACAAGCAATATGATGTCTCGATGGAGGTTGAAAGTCAGACTCTGCGTCATGCACCAACTAGTCTGTCAGTTTCAGTAGGAGGCTTTTTAAAAATATCAATACTATATGAATCTGAACACGACAAACTCCTATGCTCATCTGATAATTCTGCAGGATGGTTAGGCTCTTGAGGGCACAGTCTGTTCAATAAATGCTGATTAACTGGTGATTTTTTATTAGTACTTTGACAAATGTCTTTGAACTGTAATCAAGAGGTAAACAGCTAATTACAGAAATTTTAATGTCTGCTTTGCTACAGAGAAAGCAAGAATTTGCATAAGTTTACATATTGATGATATGAGAGTCTATACAAATCATGATGAATAGACATAGACAAACCAGTGCTCAGATTTATTCTATTAGAACACCATAATAAACTGTTTTTTTCTCAAGCAAAGGAAAATGTCTGGAAATATTCCTGACAGAACTTGGCTAAAATTGCATAATATAAAAGAGTAAAAAGGAAAATGAATACATTCATGGCTATAACAACATACAGTTTTTAACTTTAATTCCCTGAGAACAAAAACACTATCCCTTCCAAAAAGAAGGGACACAATCTTTTTTTTTCTTTTTCTTTTTTTACTTCTTCTTCTAGCATTTGCCCTTCTTCCGTAGCCAGTCAACAGCGTCAGGTTGAGCCTGATGTAAAGTTTCGAGACCTCCTTTGAATCTGGAGAGGTGGCAGTCGTTGACTATGTGGGTCATAGTCTGTCTGGAGCCGCAGGGGCAGTTCGGGTCGTCTCTGGCTCCCCAGCGATGGAACATAGCGGCGCACCGGCCATGGCCTGTTCGATAGCGATTGAGGAGGGCCCAATCATAACGTGCTAGGTCAAAGCCGGGTTGACGCTTGCAGGGGTCTGTGATGAGGTGTTTGTTCTTTACCTCAGCTGACTGCCAGCTCTGTTTCCAAGAGACTGGAACAGAGAAGTTCAGTGTAGGCGTAGGGGACCAGATTGGGTGACGAGACGTCAAGCGTTGGACAGGGTGGGCGAAGATATCCGCGTATATTGGCAGGTCCGGTCGAGCGTAGACGTGGGAAATGAACTTAGATGATGCCGCATCCCGACGAATATCTGGCGGGGCGATGTTGCTAAGAACTGGCAGCCATGGAACCGGGGTGGAACGGATGGTTCCAGAAATTATCCTCATGGAGAAATAGAATTTGGAATCGACCAAGTGGGCATGGGGGCTACGGAACCATACTGGGGCACAGTATTCTGCAGTGGAATAGCATAATGCCAGAGATGATGATCGTAGTGTGGAAGCGCTCGCGCCCCATGAGGAGCTGGCCAGTCTTGCAATGATGTTATTCCTCGCGCCCACCTTTGCTGCAGTTTTTGTGAGATGTTCGTGAAATGACAGGGTGTGATCGAGAGTAACGCCAAGATAGACTGGCTGGGCTTCATGCCGGATTCTCGTATCGTCAAGCTGCACCTTAAGCTCACGCGAGGCCGAGGCATGGTGTAGATGGAAAACAGATGATACTGTTTTTGCAGTGCTAGGGATTAGTCGCCATTTTTTACAGTAATCAGATATCAGAGACATGTCTTTTTTACTTATCTAGCAGAGTTTCAAATCAGAATGTCTCTTCTTGGCATGGTAGGCTAAGTCAAAGAGCAAAATAAGATTGAGAAAAAGGTCAGGATAACTGGCAGAAGCAACTGAGAAGGTGAACCATCCTTACTTACAAACATAAAGTAGGTGGCAGAGAACTTGAAAAATTAAAAGGAAAATTCAATGCTTGTGCTAAAATAAATAACAATGTAAGTTGTCTGAAGCAATTTTCCTTTCCCTAAATCAAAAGTGAAAACCAGAAAAAGAAGATAATGTTGTATATTACTTTTGTCCTTATTTATCTTCACTGTCCCCCTCCCCCTTGTTTTTTTTCCCCTCATTTTAACTTTGTCCTACTTGTCCAGACTTTCCTTTTCACTGAAGTAAATGTTGAATGTTTCGATTATCTGTTGTAATTATGAGGCTAAGTCATGGAAAAATACTCATTTATTCACTTTTTCTATTATATACTTATAATTACTTTTTGTGTAGATTTTTTATTATCTTTATTTATTTCATAGAGTCAGCCAGAAATGGAGAGGGAAAGGGGAAATAGAGAGGGAGAGAAAAAGAGAGATACCTGCTGCAATGCCTCACCACTTTCAAAGTTTCCCCCTACAAGTGGAGATGAGGGTTTTGAACCCCAGTCCCTGCACATTCTAACATGTCCACTCAATCAGGTGTGCCAGCACCAAGCTCCTACTGTAATATCTTCAAATACTTTTTCCCTTTCCATTTTACTAGTTATTTAATATTGATTTATCAAATTGTGAGATACCAGGGGTATAATTCCACACTGTTCCCACAACCAGAATTCTGTGTCTCTATTCCCTCCACTGGAAACTGCAATAGTTCTCCCAAGGTCACAGATATGAGCTGTTATTGCTATAACTATTTGCCCATTTTCTTCTATAGTCCTGTCTTCTGTTCCTTTCCAAGTCACATCTTCACCTGTTACAAATTCTGAATGTCCTTCCTTTTTCTTCTTCTCTCTCTGGTTCCTGATGGTATTGGAGTTGAGAGTCCTCTGGTTATCGTCATCTCTAATATTTCTCTCCCTCTGGAAGTATGGACCAAAGTTCTTTACAGGTTCTAGAATATGGGAGTTCTGGCTTTTGAAAATGTTACACCACTGGATATGTGTTGTTATTTAACTTAAAAGGGGGATTGGTTGGGGGCTGCTGTGCATAAAAGGATTCACAGTGGAGAGCTGGGAACTGGTTTAAACAATACAAGGTTTATTAGGGTGAAACAGGTAAAAGGCAAAATAAGCACTTATCATCAAGGGTTAAGAGTACATTAGGTCCATAAAGTCTGAGTATAATTAGCAAAAGTTTAGTCCCATAAGATAAATAATTATCAGCTCTGGTAAAGGTTGCTCATGGCTGTAGAGGGGTCTAAAAGTTTGCCGGCTAGCAGTCAGACATACCTCTGCTGAGATGCTTCCGACCAGGAAAAGAAGCAGCAGCTAAAAAGAGCATGACTTCTGGCTGGCTGTACTTTTAAGTCTATTCAGCCCACCCACAGTGTTTTGTACACCAGCACAGACTGGACGCACCCACAGTCCACCATGTGCCTGTGCAGACCACTGCATATTCTGTCGTCAAGGCTGACGTCGTCAGCACTGTGCTGGGACTTCCATCCATGGTCGCTGGTGTACAGCATCACCAGATATGGGCATTGGCAGGTAAATCCTTAGTGTTCCTATCTTTCCATAGAGGGGCAGGGTTCTGGAAAGCTGAAGTTCTGATGTGTTGTGATTACCAATGCTTCATTGCTCTGAGCTGAAATTTTTAGATAAAGAGACAGAAACAGAGATGGGTAGATGCCATAGCATAAAAACTTTCTCCAGTGTGGTAGCAGTGGGTTTGAAGCTGGGTCATGAGCATGATAAAGCAGGCACACTGCCCAAGCAAGTTACATTTATAGGGCCTATAAAAACATTTTTTTAAAAATAATTTTTTTTAAGTTATTTATTTAATTTGATAGAACAGAGGGAAATTGAGAGGGAAGGAGGAGAGAGAGAGAGAGAGAAAGAGAGACCTGCAACACTGTCTCACCACTGTGAAGCTTTCCTCTTATAAGTGGATACCAGGTGACTTGAACCCAGGTCCTTGTGCATGGCAACATGTGCACTTAAGCAGGTGCACCACCTCCCTTACAAATACTTTTTGATTGCCTTCCATATACAGTTCATGGTTCTCAACGCTAGGAAAACAACAGAGAACAAAATAGACAAAATCTTGCCATCTGGGTTTTACATTCCAGTGATGGGAGACAATACATACTTTAGAATAACAAAATTTGGCATAAAGTACAAGGTGTTAAATTTTGTGGGGCAAAAGAAAGCAGGATAAGAGGATCAGGGAAGCTTCATCTTCTCAGAGATGATATGGGAGGACTTCTTTAGGAAGATAAATCACCGCCTGAACACTCCTGATCTCAGAAGATAAAGATCTCAGAGAGAAGTGAGAGAATGGGTTATGTGGATTCTTGGAAGAAGAGTGTTGGGAGCCAAGAGAACAAGAAGCACATATAATTTTTCCTGGGATAGCTAAATAGCATCAAAGAAGCCAATGTGGGTCAGAGTGAGCAGGAAAGCAAGTGAGCACAATGAATGGGAGATAGATGGACACAGCCTGAAGTTGCTGACTATTATCACTATAAGTTAGCTATTTTCCCTATGAGTTTGTGAAGCTGTGGACCTATTTCAGCATAGGATTTCTTTTCGATTGCCACATTGTGAGTAGAGGAGAATGATGTTGCCAGTGACAAGTGACAATCCAGGTAGGAGTGGGCTAGAGTGGTCGCAGTGGAGGCAAATTTGACATGTATATGTTCTGAGTGCAGTCTGAAGAGAGAGATAAGAAAGATTTGCTACTGGGCTGATGACAAAAATGGGGAAAAAGTGAGAAGAATCAGAAAGAACTCCATGGGGTTTAGTCTGAGCAGTGAAATGGGAAAATCTGTGTTAGGAGAGGTTCTGAGAACAGACTAGATTTACTTTATGTATTTTCAGTAAGATTCATTTGCTTATTTATCCTGTGTGAATGAGAGAGACTAGAGAATCATTTGGCAGCTGTGCAATGCCAGGGATCCAACCCTGAGCTTAGGGTTCTACACACTGTGCCACCTTCAGACTTCTCAAACTAAGACTGAGTGCAAGCACTAGTGGAAATGTCAACTAAGGGGGCTGCTTCTGGGATAGCATAATGGTTATGCAAAAGACTATCATGCCTGTGGCTATGAAGTCCCAGGTTCAAAACACAGCACTACCCTCAGTTGCAGCTGAGCAGTGCTCTGGTGACTGGCTTTCTCCTTCTTCTTTCCTTGCTATCTATCGATCTATCTATCTATCTATCTATCTAATTAAAATAAAATATATAAAGAGAGATGTAGGAGAGATCAACTCTCCCCAGGCTGGGTCGAGGTCTATCATCCCTACATTGAGTCTTGAGAGGGTGGATCTGGAGCCCTCCCAGAGAGAGGCAGTAGGTGTGTCCCTTCCCACCCTGTGGACACATGACGTAGAGCGTGGCCAGCGCCTGTTAGGGATGTATATGGTCTTATGCTATGGACATGATGTGGTGTGGTATGAGGTGTGACTCTGTGATTAGATCGCTACCACTTCCCCTCCCCTAAACCACAGTATTTCAACCCTGCCTGCTGTACAATAAATAAAGCTGTCACTCTGGTCTCTCTGAAGCACTGGCGGAGGTAGTATCTCTCTCTCCACGTGCTCACCCTAATCACCGGTTTTCCTGCGGGTTTTCCTGCAGCAGCACATTACCCCCCAAGGTCAGTGGGGGTCACCGGCGAGAAATGGGAGGCAAAGAGAAATTTCAAGTAAGCAGATATAAATGTAAGAGTCTTGAGTTGCTAAGAGACGTCTACTGGAGATATACAAGTGTCAAATACAGATGGCTTTTAAAGTCAAAGAACTGGGTGATATTGTAAAAAGAAATAAAATAAACAATATAAATGCTCAAAAGTCAGTACCATAACATCTGGTGGCACAACTGTCTGGATGTAACTTCCTCAGGACTCTTCACCTCAGCCAAGGAGAGACTGAGAAGCAGAGGCTAGCTGAAAACTTGCATCCTGCCCTGATAACCAAAACAAAGAAGGACTTTGAGAAGGGGGGGTGGTGGTAGTGGTGGTTACTAAATACTGCTGAGAATTCTAAAATTCTGAGGACTAAGAAAACATCACTGGTTTTATTTGTCTAAAGGGGTGATACATACCCATTCCCAGGATGTAATTCATAGTTAAACTGATCCCAACAGCCAAAGTTGTTGTTTTATTGAAGGAGAGAGGGAAAGAAAGATAGAGCCGGGCTGGTGCAGTAATGCAGCGGGTTAAGCGCACATGGCGCAAAGCGCAAGGACCAGCATAAGTATACGGGTTTGAGCCCCGCCTCCTCACTTGCAGGGGGCTCCCTTCACAGGCAGTGAAGCAGGTCTGCAGGTGTCTGTCTTTCTTTCCCCCTCTGTCTTCCCTCCTCTCTCGATTTCTCTCTGTCCTATCCAACAACAACAGCAATGAAAACAATAATAATAGCAATAACGACAACAACAAGGGCAACATAATGGGAAAAATGGCCTCCAGGAGCAGTGGATTCGTAGTGTAGGCACTGAGCCCCTGCAATAACCCAGGGAGACCAAAAAAAAAAAAAAAAAGTCATTGTATGCAGTTCAGGAAATCAAACCCAGGACCACTATGCATTAGGGTATACTTTCTACCGCTGAGTCACTTTGCGCATGGCAATAGCCAAAGTGTTAGGGAAGTTCAGTGAAAGTGGGTGCAGTTCTGATTGCAATTGATGGAAACAAGTGCAAAGATAAATGGCTGAGCCATGTTAAGTGTTGATATGAAAAATGTTAAGAGCAAAGGCAAATATTTGAAAACATTATTCACCAAGTGACCAAGAATAAATTATTTCTGTTTGGTGTAGGAGCCTCATCCTAGTGCTATTCAGTGTGAAAGATGTTATTTTCCTATTGTGGCTAGTTTTGACCTCATATGCCCTCCTGTTCTAGTTAATACAGTTTTGGGTGCTGCAAAATCCGAGAGAGAGAGAGAGAGAGAAAGAGAGGAGGGGGGAGAGAGAAATCATCTTATAAATAACTAACCTTGGTTGAAAATCTGCACTGTGCAAAGACATTGCAGTATTTGATAGAGATGGAAATACACAAAATGATGTGGGTTTTACTAATGAAATCTGTGTTTTAGGATGTGGACTTTGAAATTAGCAACTTGAATATTGCTCACTAATGTCACTCACAAGGGAAATGAAAATAAAAAAGATTAGGACATACTGCCCAATCAGTCAATAATCTAAATGGGGTAGAGTAAGTGATGTCACACTCAATAGAACATACACATTACCGTGAGCAAAGACCTGGGTTCAAGTCACCAGTCCCCACCCACAGGGGGTAATCTTCACAAGTGTTGGAGCAGTGCTGCAGGGGTCTCGCTTCCCTCCCTGCCCCCATCTATTTCTATCTTTACCAAACAAAAGAAAGAGAGAAAGAAAAAAAAGAAAATGAAAATAAATAAGGGAAAAAAAATCTAAATGAGAGGATGATAGGTTGCATAAAACCTCCAAACAGGGACTTTTTTTTTTTAACTACATGTGGCTAAATGTAAAAACCATTTTTCTGGCAAAGTATATTTAGAAATTTCCATCAGAAATATAGTATGTACTAATTGTATAATCCATCATGTAGATAAATAGCTGAGGATAAGATAGGTCTCTGGATTTGAACTACTGGGGTTTAATTCTTGCCTTTTCTAATCCACTAACTTGGAAACTTGTGAAAAGTTCAATGGGTTATTTAAGAAAATATTTTTATTACATTTATTTATTTATAAAGACAGAGAAAACATTGAGAGGGAAGGGGGAGGTAGAGAGATGGAGCGTGTGGGGGTGGAAGGAGTGGGTGGTAGTGCAGTGGGTTAAGCACACATGGTACAAAGCTCAAGGACCAGTGCAATAATCTGGGTTGGAGTCCTGGCCTTCCTCACAAGTGATGAAGTAGGAAGAGTACCTGTAGTACTTCTGCGTCACCACTCACAAAGCTTTCCCTCTGCAACTGGGCACTGAGACTTGAACCCACGTCCTTGCATTCAGCCAGGTGTGCCACTACCTTGCCCTCATTTGATTCTTTAAGACCGAGTTTATTATTTTAAAATAGAGATACTAAAACCTCACAACTAATATAAAATTTCTGCATTAAATGAGGTAATAGATTTAAATCATCTGGGTTATAGTTCACACTCAATATAATTTAGCTAATATTATTAATGAGTGTGTATTTTATTAATTTTTTTAACAAAAATGATCAATGACAGAGACCACAGCATCATTTCATCATGTGTAATGCCAGGGATCAAATCCAGGACATTATGAATTTAAATCGTAAGTACTACCACTGAGCCACCTTGGTGGCAGAATACATTTAGTGGAATCTCCTAGAAAATTCTCTGTTATCCTTTATTTCTCATATTTGATTAATCATTCTCAACTTGGATTTCTCTTTTCTTTCCAAATTCTAGAACAAGTAACCATTGAGATTTTGTTAGTGCCAAATTCGTTATTTTGTATTAAGTGTAAATTTATATTTGAACTTTGGTGATTGATATTAAACTTTTGACATTTGCTATATGTAAATTGAATAAGACATGTACAACAAACCAACCAACCAACCAACGATGGGCTTCCTTTATCTTTTGGTTGAACTGTGGTGTGGACATATAAGTTACACAGCAAAGGATACATAGATAGTTTTCAAGCTAAGGAAGGGATACTATTTTCTCTAGAAAAAAGACCTAAATTTTGGTAAGTGAATTGAATGTAGAATTGTTATAATTTATGAAATATTTTTATGTGGTGACATAGATTGAATCCAGGTCTACACACATGTAGATGGCACTTGATTGCTCTCTGGCACCCTTTTTCTTTATATACTCAGTGGTAGGGGAAGAGACATAGCAAATCACCTTTGCACTATTGATGAGGTTTCACCTATGTCTGAATCTTTCATATAGTGCTGGGATTCATCCCAAGTTCCCAACACAGGGGAAATATGTGCTTGACTGACTTAGTCATCTCTGAGGTCCTAAACTACTTAAATTCTGTTTTGAGTATATTAGCAACATTGGTAATATTCTGGGCAATGATAAATACAGGAGAAAATTTAACAGTTGTGTAGATCAATTGGGAAATGTGACAACAGAATAGGTGAAAAATATTAAGACACTAGATTTCAGAAATGCAAAACAAATGTAGAAAGAACTAGTAGAATGGTATTTATGAAGTAGAATTTACTGTTTGAGCATTTGGATAAGGGCATGAAGGACAGAGAAAGATCTAAGAAGTTTAATTGACTTCAAGCTTGGACTACTTGAAGTGTATCTATTTCAGTAAACAATATATAGATTAGACAGAGTACACATGAGACAAAGAGTTGATTGCTAGAACATGACTACATGTAAGAGAGAGCTATAAGTAGGACATCCAAGGAAAGGAACTCACCAGATTGGAAGAAAGTACTCTAATGTAGTCAAACCCCACGCCACCCCCCCCCCCCCCATCAGGCTTTCAGAGAGGTAAAGAAGTAGAATGAGTCAGAAAAGAGATGGTGAAAATGACTACTGGTCACAGCTGATCCTGCAAATGGAAGTTTTAATGATATGGATCAGATTACAGTAGCTACAAAATAGAATATTAAGTAAATAAAGACAAGAGACACATTTTGAGAAATGTAGCTATGGGAGGAAAAAGAGATAGTAAAGAAGGGGACTGCCAATTTAGTATAGAGAATGTAAATGTGTGATTTGAATAAGAACAAGGTAAATATAAGAACTGAAAGTTAAGGGGGCCGGTCGGTAGCCCAGCGGGTTAAGTGTACATGGCGCAAAGCACAAGGACTGGTGTAAGGACCCGGGTTCAAGCCCCGGCTCCCCACCTGCCGGGGAGTCGCTTCACAGGCGGTGAAGCAGGTCTGCAGGTGTCTGTCTTTCTCTCCCCAACTCTGTCTTCCCCTCCTCTCTCAATTTCTCTCTGTCCTATCCAGCAACAACAACAACAATAATGTTAACAGCAATGATAGACAACAAGGGCAACAAAAGGGAAAAAAAATGGCCTCCAGGAGCAGTGGATTTGTAGTTCAGGCACAGAGCCCCAGCAGTAACCCTGGAGGCAAAAAAGAGAACTGAAAGTTAAAGATGTTGGAGAGGAATAAAAGTGGAACAATTGCTTATCACTAAGCAGCTAAGAGACAAAGACCTTGAATTTAAGAGAGTAAAGTATGTACAGAAAGCAAATCAGTATCTTAGGTCTTACATTTGCATATTTCTACTTATTAAATAAAGATCATATAATTTACAGTGTGCAACAGCATCACTCTAGAAAGTAATTTTTATCTTCACTTTACAATAGAAAAACAGAGAGACTGAGAAAAATTGATTAACTCTAGCTGTTGATTTAGCATATATGAAGCTTACATGTGAGAGAGGCAGAAAGAAATAGGGTAGCCAGTGATGGAGATTCAGAAAATTGGACAAAATGTCAGAAATAGGATTTGTATTCTAAGCATATTTAAATCAGGTAAGCCTATAATCTGTTTTTTTTTTTTTCCTTTCCCACCAGGGTTATGGCTTAGTGCCTGCATGATGAATTCACAGCTCTCAGTAGCCATTATTCTCCCTTTTTTTTATTTGGTAGCAAAGAAAGAAGAGATGGAAGAGCTAGAGAAGATAGAGAGGAACAGCAAAAGAGAGACACTTGCATGTCTGCTTCCCTGCTGCAGGTGGGGCCTGGAGGCTTGAACCCTGGCCCTTGAGTATGATTAACATCTGTACTTAACCAAGTGTGCCACTGCCCAGCCCCCTAACCTATAATTCTTTTTACCTCACCAGTCAAATAGGGGGAGATGCTGAGACTGAAATAGAGGTACTTTTCTTTGATCTTTCATATATGAAATAGTACATATAAATGAAGACAGACATCTATATGATCAAAGGCAAAGGAAAGCCAAGAGGTTCATAGTTTATGATACAGTTTTCTCTGCGAATGAATGCCCCTTCAGGTAAGCATATACCAGGGGACTGGGGAGAATGATAAAGATGTGGATCAGTTATTATAGGGAACTGAAAAGATGATTGGCTAGAAACAAAGAAAGGACTTATGTCTGTTTGGCTCCTAAGTATATCTAGGAGATTTTCTTTGCAGTTTCATTTATACTTCTATTATTAGAAAAGAAGCATATGGAATTCTTAGTAAGAAATCAACACTTCTATGGAGGCCTCGTGGCGCAAAGGCAGCACGTCTGACTCCAGAAATTAACGCTTCTATTACTGGAAAAATAGATGAAAACTATAATTTGTGTAAAATATTTGTCTCAGCACTTCACGATTTCTCATGAACCATTTAGTATTATAGGAACTATCTTGTAAGACATCATATTTATTGTGCTTTTAGTTTTGCATCTGAAAATTCAACTGGAACACATCCATTTGGGATTGCAAATGCAGATGTTTTTCCTTAAATTAAGTGGCTGATTTCTAGGAAAAAAACTAATTTGAATTATAATAAATAAATAAGTGTACAATAAAATAAAATTCTCTTATGTGGAAAACTGAGAAATGTTTAAAAAATTAAATTAAAAAAAATGGCCTTGGAGGTGGCAAAGTAATAAAGCTTTTGACTCTCAAGCATGAGGTCCCAAGTTCTATCCCCAGTAGCACATGTGCCAGAGTGATACCCAGTTCTTTCTCTCTCTTCCTGTCTTTCTCATAGATAAATAATTTTTTAAAGTTTTTTTTAAATTTATTTTTAAATATTTATGTATTTATTTTCTCTTTTGTTGCCCTTGTTGTTCTATTGTTGTAGTTATTATTGTTGTTGTTGATGATGCTGTCATTGTTGGATAGGACAGAGAGAACTGGAGAGAGGAGGGGAAGACAGAGATGGGGAGAGAAAGACAGACACCTGCAGACCTGCTTCACTACCTGTGAAGCGACTCCCCTGCAGGTGGGGAGCTGGGGCCTCCATCCAGGATCCTTCTGCAGGTCCTTGTGCTTTGCTACACCTGAGCTTAACCCGCTGCACTACTGTCTGCCCCCTCCATATATAAAAACTTAAAAAAAAAAAACGAGAAATGTTAACACATGTGCTAACTACTGTACTTTACCATCAACTGTAAACCTTTAATCCCACCAGTAAGGGGAAAAATTTTTTTCTGTAGGGTCTTGAAATGAAAAAAACAAAGAGTTCCAAAGACTTTCAAAGAACAAACATATTTTCTATTCACAAAGACAAATGAATAATACAAAGAGGACTGTCTTAATGTTTAAAATATAAATAAACTGAGACAATGAAAATTCAGATAAAATTCATTTTCACATAAATAAAATGGCTCTAAGAAAACATTAGGAAAAAAACTATAATGATTATTTCCTGTGTGCAGCAAAACCAAATAGGAATTATATATGCAAGTGTTTAAGTATTGACTAAGAGAATAGGAGGTGACAATTTATGAATGGACTTTGAGTGTGTTCCCAGGCAATTCTGATTGTCCCTGTTAAGTGGGAATCTGTGTTGTTTAAGAGTGAGTTGAATGAATTAGTGGTGGTGATGAAATAGTTTTTTTGGAGGAGAAAGTGAAAAACAGGGAAGCCCACAGAATGATTTGGCAAAATTTAAGAGACAGTGTACTTCAATATATGTTTTTAATTTTATTTATTTTTTAATATTTATTTATTCCTTTTTGTTGCCTTTGTTGTTTTTTTTATTGTTGTAGTTATTATTGATGTCACTGTTGTTGGATAAGACAGAGAGAAATGGAGAGAGGAGAGGAAGACAGAGAGAAGAGAAAGACACCTACAGACCTGTATCACCGCTTGTGAAGTAACTCTCTTGTAGATGGGGAGCCAGGGGCTTGAACTGGGATCCTTACGCGAATCCTTGTGCATTGCACCACCTGTGCCTAACACTATGCGCTACCGCCCGACTCCCCTTAATATTTATTAAAAGTCAGTACACTTCGGTTGGGAATTGGACACAGCTGCAACATTCCACTGAAGAAAAGGATATTTATTTTTATTTCATCTTATTTATTTATTGTTGGATGGATAGTGAGTTTGAGAAAGGAGGAGGAGATAGAGAGGGAGAGAGACAGAGAGACACCTGCATATCTACTTCATCATTTGTGAAACGTTTTTCCTGCAGGTGGGTGCCAGGGACTTGAACCCAGGTCCTTGCACACAGTAGAGTGTACACTTAACCAGGTGTGCCACCGCCTGACCCCAGAAAAGGGATTTTTATGTGATTACCCTTCCAACCTCACATCTTATCCCCAGACTCTGATTGAAAGATGTAACTGATCTGCTGTTCTCGGATTGGCCCAGCTCTGCACAGGGCGGGGCTGTCCTAGTCTCCAGGTTAGTGTTGCCTTTGTCCTCAGGTAGTTTGTCTTGCATCAGTTGCTGTTGTGGTTAGACATACTGTCGCCTGGGGCAGGGGCGAGTCAGAAAGTCCTTTAGGCTATAATTATTGTTCTATTCTTTTAACATGGATTGATGGGTGCATTTTCTTCATAGACCTGGAGAAATTGTACTTGGAACTGTGCAACTTCGGGAATTTATTCATGCACTTGGGTCTGTAATCTTAGTAACTTCCCACCCACTTAATGTAGCCTGGTCAATGTCCCTAGACCCTAAAATCTGAAAATGCAGACGGTGAAACAAGGAAGGGTTTCACTAAAAACCTTATATTTGATTGTTGCCTTGGAGGATGGTTAGAATGCACAGGAGGTTCTTGTAGGGAAGAAAACTGATAAACAGTGAAAGAGAATTATTAGCTAATACATAGTGGTTATGATATGTCAGATACGTTCTATTTATTCTGGGTCTAATATCTGAAGTTAGTACTATTTATAATAATGTATTATAAATGAAGATTCTGAAGCAAAGGGAAGTTAACTTGCATAACTTTTCACATCTAGGAAGAGACAAAGCTGAACAAACTGTAAACATAAATCACAAAAGAATAAATTAATTCTAAAATATTCTTAAAGAAAATGTTTCAGATAACTGGACATAAAGTCGAAACATAAAGCTATGAACTGTGAGGTAGAGAGAAGAGATATTATTATTCTCAAATTATATAATCTCGTATCAGAAACAGTACTTAAACAAAAACTCTGGTTTCAACTTTAGTGTTTGTTCTCTTTTGTTTGAGTGTTGACCATGTGCCACTCCACAATCATTTATTTGGCCAACAAATATTTATCCTGAATCTATTATGTTCCAGGTACTCTCCTAGGAACTGGGGATTCAGTAAAGGATGACGTTTACCTTCATCAAGGGATAGGCAATAAATAAGCACATAATTAAATATAAACTACGAAAACAAAAATTATGATGGTGACAATTCTGGCAAAAATAAACAACAAAGCAATGTAGAATGACAGGAGGGTGGATAGAGCAGGTTTCTCTGAGGACATGTTGGTCACTCTAAGAGATGAATGAATGAGAAAACACTGTTGAGCTGAACGGTTTGGGAAGCCACTGAGGCAGAGATAAGCTATGTATAGTCAGAAAGAAAAACAGCAAACCAGTAATGTTGAAAATAGAAAAGCAGAAGACAAGAAAGAATTCAGGTGTGTGTGTGTGTGTGTGTGTGTGTGTGTGTGTGTGTGTGTTAGATTTTAATGAAAGAACTCTGGAAATGTGTCATTTAGTGTACACTTGTAAATCATCATTTCTAAAGTACATGTATGTTGAGATTCTCACCTAATATGTACAAAAGACTGTTTCCATGCTTATCTTCTTTATCAATTTTTCCTTCTGTAAGTATGTGGGAAATGTGCCAGGTGGTGGTTCACTTGCTTAATCACAGCTTACTAGGAGCAAGGACCTAGGTTCAAGCCCCTGCTCCCCATCTGCAGGGAATCCACTTCACTAGTGGTAAAGCAGGTCTGCAGGTGTCTATCTTTTTCTCCTCCTCTTTATCATCCTTACCCTCTCAATTTATCTCTGCCCTATCTAATACAAAAAAAAAGGGGAAAAATATATGGGAAACTCCAAAGCATAATTTATCATTATAATTAGCATCAGGACCTGGAAAACCAAAATGAAATTTAGTTGGGTCTTCTAGCACTGGGAAAACTATAGCAGAGTATTTAGCAGGAGAACAATGTAGAGTGATATTAAGGTATTACTACTTTTGGAAATATAGCAACATTTTAGGCCCTAGTGTACTCTGTGGATATAGATTCATAGAATTATAATGCTAGAGCTGGAATGGAGTTCAGTGATCATCTCATTTTACAAATGACAAAATTGGAGTTCAGCCAAGTTATTCACTTGCCCAGGGTTATAAAACTCATTAAAGCTGAGCCAGAATGAAATTATTCCTGTAAGTAAGATGCTGAGGAAGGGAAATAGAAAAATCTGTCCTTTATTTTCATAGACTTTGCCAAACCATTTCATTCGGAGCTATAGTAATTCATTGAGGCGAAGGCCAATATTTTGTACAACTCAGTGACTGAATGTCCCATCTTCAATGCTTTTTCTGATCACTCTCTTACCCAAGGAGATTTACCATCTCTCAATATATCTATCTACTCACTGAAAATCCGAGATGCAGACCTTATTGCCAACATATTACATGCTCGTGCTCCATATCACCTTTTCTCACCAACATTTTTTACTCTGATCTCTGTATAGCCATTATAACCAGAAATTCAATTCTTTATCTACATCTTTTATACCATTTCTCTATATGCTCCTGTGAAATCTTTCATAAACTAAATGGTGTAAAGAAAAGAAGCAATTACCATTAATATATAGAAGCACTTCTGAGTATTCCCTGTTCCCCCTCAGATAATCTAGCACTTATATTAATATGATGCAAAACCTAAAAAATGATACTGACACATAGTAAGAGCAGGAATGAGAGGTACATATCCTCCAGGGGGAAATAAAATAGCTTGGTTGCTCGTAGAAGCATAGCTACTTCTAATAGGGATGCGGTGGAACAGGCCTGAATGTTTTTGTCTCTTACCCCAACTTAGAAAATCCTCTTCAGATTTCTTTGTTTTTGTTGCTAAGAACACAAGCATATACTAATCATAGGCTTTAGTAAAAGTATAATAGCATAGTGTAAAATTTCAAAAAGCAAAACCAAATAAAACAAAAACCAGAGGATACCAGTACTTTATTGTTCTTATTTGCCAGGAGAATTTTCTACCGTTCTCTCATGTATGTCTGCAGGGAGCCACTCCCCATTCTGAGGTGAGATAAACCAGGAAGTGAGAGAAAGCCCTTGACTAATGAAGGCTGACCAATAACCCTGTAACTGGGAGTGGTGACTAAAGGATAAATTCACCCTGACTTGGTGACCAAGGTGAATGATTCTGAGCACTGTTTTGTAGGGTTTCTCAGAAAGTCCCCAGTGGAACTTTTCTTGTATTATCCACAGCAGTAATCAGTTTGGTCTTGAATCAACATTAAATTTTTCCTGTATCATAGTTCCCAATCACCTGCACTTTTTTTTTAAATTATATTTTCAGATAAACTATCTGAATATATGCTCTCTTCCTCTTGTAAGAGCTAGGTCTGCATGTTTAAAAATGGAAGGGTTTGGTATCCTTTCACAAGTCCTACCTTTTCTCAGGCTTTAGTTGTTCCAGTCATATGTCATGAAAAGGCCTATGGAATGCAGGAAGTCTCCTGTCTGTTGGTTGTCTCTTCCAGCTAATTCAGATGCACTCTGGATAGCAGATGCCGAAATGGCAACTCTAATTTGGGATCTGGCTCTTGCTGTTCTGTTGTCACCTTATTTTACATCCAACTCCTGAATTTTGTTGCTGGGTGGGTTTGTTGAGATCTTAGCTATATTGTGAAAAATCACCCCAGGTTGAGCTCACCTATGTGTCTTTTAATTTCCTGTAAAATATGTAAAAGGAAAATCCATAAAATGAACCCTTCCAAAGAAATCCTTCTATGTTGAATTAGTTGCAAATTGACCTCTATAGCTATATTAGTTTAATAACTTTGAATAGGATGGACAACAGCATATTGGGAGGAGAATGGATTGGTTAATTCTAGGTACCCGTGAGGAATTTCATACTATTAGTCCATACTAAATGAATCTCCTGGGGAACACAACAATGGTATATTTGTCCTGATATTCTAGGAGGCCAAGATGCTTGACAAATTAGTAGTGAACAAAACTTCTCTGCTATTAAGGGCAGTACTCCTTATTAGCAGGAATATGATTTGAAGTTGGAACAGAGTTCCTTTGACCATCCTATTACCTGGGTTGTGGATCAAAGAGAAGAGTTAACCAACTGTGTGATGATGTCTTTCAGTTCTTTAACCATTCACTATATACTAGATATTTTACGTACAATATTGCTTAGAGTGAGGAAATATTTTGTTCAATGCTACAAAGTAGTTAAGAGATTTTAATTTTCTTGCTCAGGAAGTACATGATTGAGGGGAAAAAAACAACAACCTTATTTGTGCTTGAAACTGGAAATCATGGACTCAGCTGGGTGTTTAAAATGTCAGTTCAGTTCTACTAAAATCTACCACTGCCTGGAGAGATTATCTGATCCCACAGGTTGTAGTTTTAGTCTCCTAAGATTGTTCTCCTCTTCAGATGCTATGGTTGATAGCCCTGGTTGTGTTACCTGTGCATCTTACCAACTAATTATAGACTGGGGATGTCCACAACTGCCTCCTTAGACCTCAGGTCCAAACCAAAATTTCCAATTATTTCCCATGATTTTGACTGGTTATAAATCAGAACTTCCCAGGACTCCCACTCAAGTTGTGTTAATTTACTAGAGTAGCTCATAGAAATCAAGGAACAATATTACTCACTAAATCACCGATTTACTTTAAAGGCATTGCTCAAGAAGAGTTGTGTATGTGTGGTGGGGGGGAGTGCACACGCACACACACACGATATGGATAAAGGAAGAAGTAGGAGTTTCATGCCTTCTTCAAGTATGCTATTCTTCTTAAGTCTTCACATTATCACATAATAAAAAGTTCTTTAAAGCTCTTCTTTTAATTTTTTTTATGGTTTTATACTACTTAAGAATGAGATCTTGGGGGCAGGTGGTGGCGTACCTGGTTGAGCGCACATTTTACAGTTCACAAGTACCCAGGTTATTTATTTGCTAGAGACAACCAGAAATTGAGAAGTAGAGGATACAGAGATGGAGAGAGACACCTGCAGCACTGCTTCATCACTTGTGGTGAGGAGTTGGGGCTTGAAGCTAGGTCCTTGCACTTTGTAACATGTATGCTCAATAAATAAATTAATTAATTAATAAAGGTGAGATGTAAGGACAAACATTCTATGTTAGCAAAATGAAAATATGGCCCCGGTTTTATAGTATATGTAATATTAATTATGTATGTTTGTATTCTGTATTCCCAATGCTCTGACATTGAGACCTTGTTGATATGAAAGTGGTAGTCAATGCCTAGAAACAGTAAAAAAATCAACAGACTAGACTCCTCTGCTTCACATGTGAATGCATTTTTTATGTGCAAATAAAACAGTCCACAGCTCATACCCCCCAATCTGCTTGAGTGTTAGGCTCTTACATTCCAGGTCATTATCCCCCTGCACAAGGACCCAGGTTCAAGTCCTTTGTCCCTACCTGCAGGGGGAAAGCTTCATGAGTGGTCAAGCAGTGCTGCACGTGTCTCTCTGTCTCTTTTCCTTTCTATCTCCCATTTCGATTTCTGGCTGTCTCTATCCAATAAATAAAGATAATAAAAAATTAAAAAGTAACTAATATAGTTTATAGTTTAGGAATAGGTAGCAGTATACCTAGAGTATATTGATAAAACCATGTTTATTCATATATGGTATGACTCCAGTGATCTACCAAGTATTATTTTTCTTTCATTTTAAAAAATATTTTATTTATTAGATGGAGACAAGAGAGAAATTGAGGGGAAAGGAGGAAATAGAGAGGGAGAGAGAGGCCCTTGCAGCACTGCTTCCCTGCAGATGTCTTATAAGGATGAACATGATACAGCTGGGATCAAGCTTGGCTAGGGTGAGATGACAGGATTATTTTGCCTGGCATCCATTATCACCCATCACAGTCACATCAAAGCTTTCCCTGCTCTCATAGGGCTGATCTTATGTAGACAAGGAAAAAATACAGGGAAAATGAGCTTATATTATGACTGGAATAGTTCCGTACATGAATCTAAACCAAAAATGTCTAGCACCATCATCTGCATCCCAGTTTATTCAAAATGTCCAGGAGAGGCCTTAGAAGGGGCAGAACTGTGAGATATGTATCCTGTCGTCAAGTTTGTGTGGAATTATCTCAAGATGACAATACCTATAGATTCCTGAGCCGTTGACAGTGTCCACTTGGTCAGTGGCATGGAAGAGAAAAAGTAGTTACAACAGAAAAATAAATAAATGGAAAAAAGGCAATTTGTTTGGCTATATTAGCGTAAGCCCCAGCTGAACAGATAAACCTATTACATGTTATGAAACATCAGAATCCCTCACAGAACAATACTGATTTATCAAAGTAAGAAAAAATAAAAGAAGAAGAAATAAAATAAAAAAAGAATCAACTGATGGCACTGTTCAGACTTTGTCACTGTCCATTCCATCACTGACAAGATAATCGTGTAAGCAGACTGAAAGTAGTGAGACAGAAACTATATTTGAACCTGAAAGGAATCAATGAGTTGAAGCAAGAGTGCTCACATCATTCCCTAACTGTGTATTTTTCTGCAACTCTCAACTCTACTGGCTTAGACTCCCAGATTTCCCCCCAAGAGGAAACTCTCTGGACTGGGCACTCAGAAGGAAGTCCATTGAGTGAGAACTTAGGGCTGCCCTCAGGGAGTCTCAAAGAGCTTTTGTATCCAGGGACTCTGAAGGGAATAGAAGAATTGGAGTAATTGACTGTGGTCACCAGGAGGTTGGACTGCTTTTACACAATACAAGAACAAAGAAAAGAAAAAAAAAACTTGAAACACAAGTGATTCCATTTAGAGCACTTCCTGGCATCACTTGATACATTGCAGCTACAAATAGACATTTGTAGTCTTGTAGATTATAAAGGTTTTGATTAGTAAGTCTCCCAATGTCCCCACTATATGGACTTACACTAAGGTAAACCGTCAAACCTGCCAAAGTTATTAAGTGGGGGGAATTTGAAAATGAATCCCTGAATGTGGTAGAGATTTAAATGGCAAACTCATGTCTGGAAGACATTGAACAACTCTAATGGATAACTTTGTGTACCTGTGTGTGTTTATTGGAGAGACACCATGCATGAGTATGAGTATATGCATGTATCTGGTTTTTGGATATATGATGCACTATGGAAATGACTGGCAGCCATCTTTCTTTATTTTCCTTTTTATTTATTTTTTTTCTTTCTTGGGGCTGGTGCAATGGCGCACCTGGTTGAGCACATGTGGTATTTTTTCATCTTTTTTTTTTTTTTCTTTTTGGTAGAGACAGGAATTGAGAGAAAGGTAGAGAAGCAGAGAGATTCCTGCAGTACTACTTTACCTCTAGTGACACTTCCTTCTATGCAGGTAGGGGATTAGGGACCTGAATTTAGGTCTTTATGCATAGTAATGTGTACATTCAACTGGGGGTGTGCTACCACTGGGCCCCTGTCTAGTATTCAAATGGCAATAACAGTTTTTGTTTGTTTTGCTTCCTTTATGCAAAAGCTGCTGTGATAGTTTGTCTTTCTGGAGCACCATGCAGTGGAAATTTGTTTAGTTACATTAAAGTGAGTTGTTTTTTAAAAAAATATTTATTTTATTTATTTATTCCCTTTTGTTGCCCTTGTTGTTTTATTGTTGTAGTTATTATTGTTGTTGTCATTGTTGGATAGGACAGAGAGAAATGGAGAGAGGAGGGGAAGACAGAGAGGAGGAGAGAAAGATAGACACCTGCAGACCTGCTTCACTGCCTGTGAAGCGACTCCCCTGCAGGTGGGGAGCCAGGGTTCGAACTGGGATCCTTATGCCAGTCCTTGTGCTTTGCGCCACCTGCGCTTAACCCGCTGCGCTACAGCCCGACTCCCTAAAGTGAGTTTTATTGAGCATTTTCTTTGTGCTATTTCATTTCATTTTCATTATGATGCTAGACTGAAGCTATACCCAATATTCTCATTATTCAGGTAAGAGCTAGAGACTGAGAAGTTAGGTGACTTCTCCAAGGTTACAGGGTCTATTACATCATTTACATTTCAGTCTTAGGGCAAGAGGTCTTTCTCCACAACTTTATTGAGATATAAATAAAATTGTGTAAGTTTAAAGCATATAATATTGACTTAAAATGTGTAAGTTGCAAAATGATTATGTAAAAAAGGAATTTACAGAAACAGATGCACAAAAAAGAAGGAAGGGGGGTTATAGACTGGAAAAAGTATTTTGACAGCATGGACTGCAAATCTGGCTTCAAAGAGGAGGTAGGTCTGTTTTCATACTGGTGTACTGTTAGGGCAATATAACAGTCTGCATATACTTAGGAGTTATTAGGGAAATTTATGTATATTTGTGTGGGGAAATGTTTGGACATGTTCAGCAGCAGAACAAATGATTACATGGCTCATATACAGAAAATAGTGGGAAAATGTTGGTAAAGTCTTATGCCACATATGTGGAAGGGTTCCTTCTGTTGCATAGATTCCAGTGACTAGTCCTGCTCCCAAGGACTGAGGTTCTTACTAACAGGTTTCATGGCCTAAGTCCAGTCAAAGCCAAAGTAATTTAACAGTATGGCTACTCCTGGAAGGGGTTTCACATCCGTTTCACTACAAAACTCAAGACAATCTTCCTTCCTTTTTTGCTTCTTTCTTCTTAATGTCTCCCTTTTTTCTTTCTCTCCTTCCTTCCTTCACTCTCTTTCACTTTAATTAATGATTTAGCAGAGTTTTACACCATTATACCATTTTAGGGATATAATTTCATGCCCACACATAGTGTGTGTGACTCACTGAGTTGTTGATTTTTTTTTTCTTACTCCAGAGTGTCAATGCTGGCTTTCTTCAGGGTGCAAAGTTGCAAAAAGGTTTGACAGTCACCACTGTAGTATTTGCTATCTTTTATCCTTTCATATATTTATATTTCTGTAGAGAAACTATTAATATTTGCTATCTTAACAACATTATAGTAAATGATGTGATTTTATTAGCTATGATGATCACCAAAGTTCACCAAATGTGTTGATCTTCTAACTGAAAGTTTGTACCTTTTGACCAATATCTCCCACTCCACAATACCTGGATCCCACTATTCTGCTACTTTAATTTAATTCTCTTTCATAATTTATATATAAATGATACTATTACATTATTCTATCTAGCTTATTTCACTAGCAGTAATTTCCTCAAAGTTGTTGCAATATCAGAATTTTTATCTTTCTCCTTACAGTATACCATCCAGCTATAATAAAGAAGGAAATTTATTCTGTACAGACTAGAAAACCCTTGAGGTTGCTAACTTAAACACTACCATTGAATAGGGGAAAAGCATAGCAAAACAATAAGCAATATTATTTCAGAAGTGATGTTAAATCTGGCCAGTATAAAATGGTCAAAGTATTGGCAGCTTTACTCAAACTGGGTTTGGAGCATAACACTATTTATAAAGTCAATAATCCCTCTAATAAAAATATTCAATCTTAATACATACACACATACCACACACGAGTGTGTACACACACACACACACACACACACACACACACACACACACATTTCATAGATGGAGAAAGGGACACTTGGATTTGTAAAACTGAATTTGTTAAAAAAAAAAAGTGAGGAAACAGACAGGAACTTTGATCTTTAAAACATTTTTTCACTATCGTTATTTTTTTATTTATTTAAAAAAGGAGACATCAACAAAACCAGAGGATAAGAGAGGTACAACTCCACACAATTCCCACCATCAGAACTCCGTATCCCATCCCCTCCCTTGATAGCATTCCTATTCTTTATCGCTCTGGGAGTATGGACCCAAGGTCATTGTGGGATGCAGAAGGTGGAAGGTCTGTCTTCTGTAATTGTTTCCCCGCTGAATATGGGCGTTGAGTGGTTGATCCATACTCCCAGCCTGCCTTTCTCTTTCATTAGTAGGTTGTGGCTCTGGGGAAGCAGAGCTCCAGGACACATTGGTGAGGTCATCTGTCCAGGGAAGTCTGGTCAGCATCATGCTAGCCTCTGGAATCTGGTGGCTGAAAAGAGAGTTAACATACAAAGCCAAATAAATTGTTGAACAATCATGGACCTAAAGACTGGGATAGTGCAGATGAAGTGTTGGGGGTTGTTGTTAAAAATTTGGTGGCTCCAGCCGGCCAGGCTAGCTTCATGGGCGGGTAACAGAGACACGGAGACAACGGCTGGGCAGGGAAGCTGTATTTCTTTATTCAAGAACAACGATTCATAAACTAAGACAAACTAATCACCAAACAGAACTCTGCTGTCTCTTTGCGGCAGCACAAGCACTCTCTCTCACTCTGGAACTCTGGAACCTTGGCGGGGTCCCTTGGGGCAGGGCCAAGCGGGCCCGTGAAATTAACTGGACTGATCCAATTCTCTTGGCGGGGGAGGGCTAGAACAAACCAATGTAAAGCATACAGGGGGTAGTCCTCCATTTTGTAGATAGCTAGTAGGCATATTTTAGTTATATTCCAAAGGGACTGTGGTTATACTATTTTTTTTTTTCTGATCTTGAAATCTAATATGCAGGTAGATCCAAGTTATTGTCTGGGGAGGTGATTTCATGGCTGGAAAAGGGACAGAAAGCTGGATCAGGGAAGAGAGTAGCTCCCTAATATGGGAAAGGGGTATAAATATTATTGACTATAAACCCCCATGATTTGATATGGTCTGGGGCCCATAGTCAGCTTAGGAGCCTATGTGACCTCTGCATCCCTGTAGATCTGAGCTCACATTCTGTGGTCATGAGTAGCAACATTCCAAGCTTCCTCAATATCAGGACCCATCTTCCTCAGGTGTAGCATAGAATATGTTGTCCATCCTCCCTTCGTTATTTATTGGATAGAGAAAACCAGAAATTGAGAGGGAAGGGGGTGATAGAGAGGAAGAGAGACAGAGAGACACCTGCAACACAGCTTGACCACAAACTTGAGGAAAAGAAAAAGAAATGGAGGTATCACAATCCCAGATCTCAAACTATATTATAAGGCCATCATTATCAAAACAGCCTGGTACTGGAAGAAAAATAGGCACACAGACCAGTGGGACAGAATTGAAAGCCCAGAACTAAACCCCCACACCTATGGACATCTAATCTTTGATAAGGGGGCCCAAAGTATTATATGGAAGAAGGAGGCTCTCTTCAAATTAATAATGCTTGGAAAACTGGGTTGAAACATGCAAAAGAATGAAACTGAACCACCTTATCTCACCAAAAACAAAAGTCAACTCCAAATGCATCAAGGACCTGGATGTTAGACCAGAAACTATCAAATACTTAGAGGAAAACATTGGTGGAACACTTTCCCACCTAAACCTCAAGGACATCTTTGATGAAACAAAATGAACTGCAAGGAAGACAATAGCAGAAGCAAACCAGTGGGACTACATCAAATTGAAAAGCGTATGCACAACCAAAGAAACTATCACACAAACAAAGAGACCCCTCACAGAATGGGAGAAGATCTTCACATGCCGTACATCAGACAAGAGACTAATCACCAAAATATATAAAGAGTTCTTAGCAACAAAAAAGCAAATGACCCCATTCAAAAAAGGGCAGAGGATATGAACAAAACATTCACTACAAAGGAGATCCAAAAGGGTAACAAACATATGAAAAACTGCTCCAGGTCGCTGATTGTCAGAGAAATGCAAATTACAACAACACTGAGATACCACCTCACCCCTGTGAGAATGGCATACATCAAAAAGGACAGCAGCAATGAATGCTGCAGAGGCTATGGGGACAAAGGAACCCTTCTGCACTGCTGGTGGGAATGTAAATTGGTCCAGCCTCTGCAGCGAACAGTCTGAAGAACTCTAACAAGGCTAGACATGGACCTTCCATATGACCCAGTAATTCCTCTCCTGGGGTTATACCGCAAGGACTCCCTAACACCCAACCAAAAAGATATGTGCGCACCTATGTTCATAGTATCACAATCCATATTAGCTAAAACCTGGAAGGAACCCAGGTGCCCAACAACAGATGAGTGTTTGAGAAAGCTGTGGTATATATACACAATGGATTACTATGCAGCTATTAAGAACAATGAACCCACCTTCTCTGACCCATTGTGGATGGAACTAAAAGAAATTATGGTTAAGTGAGCTAAGTCAGAAAGACAAATGTGAGTATGGGATGATCCCACTCATCAACAGAAGTTGAGAAATAAGAACAGAAAGGGAAATTCAAAGCAGGAGTTGACTGAACTGTGAGTAGGGCACCAAAGAAAAAACCCTGGGTGGAGGGTGAGGGTGAATGTTGAGCTTCATGGGACAGGGGAAGAGGGGTAGGCTTGGAGAGGGTGGGTTGGTGGGATGGGACACAGTCTTTTGGTGGTGGGAATTGTGTTTATGTACACTCCTATCAATTTGCAATCATATAAATCACTATTTAATTAATATGAGAGGGGAAAATTGATTGAATATCTCAAACTTTTTAAAGCACAGACTGTCTTTTTAATAAATAGGCTGAGTATTTGATATGTTGATGCTCTTAAAATCTTAGTCCAGGGAGAACAAAAGCAACTGGTGGCATAGCTATATGCAAATGATGTCAAAGGACATGAAATATGGTGAGGTTGTGTATGATACAGCAAATCCTAACAAAGGGATTCTTCAAACTTAACCCAATTGCCAAACAATGTGATTATTGCAATAACTACCTATTGTTTTCTTAAATCCTAAGACAACAAGAATCTCCCGCTTAATCTATAGAGCCTATGTTTCTCCCAATCCTGGAACCTCTGGGGTGGGGCTCACTTCCCTGCATGCTTCTCTCAAGTCTGGCCAAATGATATTGCATCTGCTGATTCTAACGTAATCAATGCAACAAGTACCATCTCAGCATGCTTCACCTCAGACTGTGTACAGAGACATCAGGCAGGGATTTCCAATCCTTCACCCTCATCACTCAGGTGAGACCTTTTCTTTCATGGCAGTCTCTAATTCCATTCCAGGAGGCTCACTTCCTAACAAAGTCCCAAAACCTAGATATAGGCCAAGTCCTGTAAGATAGAGCACATGTTCACATGTATCTATAAATTAAGGCAAAATATATAGCTGAAAGCAAAAATACACAAAAGCCTTTAGTGAGTCAGTATCAAGTTCATAATGAAATAGCATCCACTTAGACTTAGATAGCCTCCTTACATACTTCCCATTACAGTTCTCTCACTCACTTCAAAGCTAACCTTAGCAAAGCAAGGACTGCAAAAGCTGAATAAGGGCAAGAGACTGGCATACTTTAATGATGACTCTTTAGTCACTATCAGGCCATTCCACCAGCTGGGCCCCTAATCTTTGATTCCTGATTCTCCCAAACAGACTTGATGGGCCTTGACCTCAAATAAATCTCTCTCTCCATTGTTTCTGGTCATCTCTATCAGGAACAACAAAATAGACCCCTTTGTGGGCTCCCATAGGACCTTACCCTCAACCTGGATCAACAATGGTAGAGAATGTTCCATCATCCGAAGGGATGATGGACAACATACTCTATGATACACCTGAGGAAGATGGGTCGATACTGGGGCAGCATGGAATGTTCCTACTCATGACCACAGAATGTGAGCTCAGATCTAGAGGGATGTAGAGGTCACACAGGCTCCTAAGCTAGTTATGGGCCCCAGATCACATCAAATTGATGCAGTTTATAGTAATATTGATACCCCTTTCCCACATTAGGGAGCTACTCTCTTCCCTGAGCCAGCTTTCTGTCCCTTTTCGCAGCCATAACATCATCTCCCAGACAATAATTAGGATTCACCTGCATATCAGATTTCAGTCTCAGGCAAAAATAAATAAATAAATAAATAAAACACTAATATAGCTACAGGCCCTTTGAAATATAAATATGCCTACTAGCTATCTACAAAATGGAGGACCCCCGCAAGCTTCACCTGCACTATTCCAGCCTCTAGGTCCATAATTGTCCAACAGTTTGTTTGGCTTTGTATATTAACTCTCTTTTCAGCCACAGGGTTCCAGATGCTAGCAGGATGCGACCAGACTTCCCTGGACAGATGACCCCACCAATGTGCATGGAGCTCCGCTTCCCCAGAGCCCTTCTCCACTAGGGAAAGACAGAGACAGGATGGGAGTATGGATCAACCTGTCAACCCATGTTCAGCGGGGAAGCAATTACGGAAGGCAGGCCTTCCACCTTCTGCATCCCACAATGATCTTGAGTCCATACTCCCAGAGGGTTAAAGAGTAGGAAAGCTATCAGGGGAGGGGTTGGTATACGGAGGTCTGGTTGTGGGAATTGTGCGAAGCTCTAACCCTCTTATCCTTATGGTTTTGTCAGTGTTTCCTTTATATAAATAAAAATTTTTTAAAATAAAGCTTTCTCCCTACAGGTGGTAACTGGGGACTATAACCTGCATCCTTTCACATTGTGAGCTGTGCAAGATGTGTACTTAGCCAGGTCACCACCACCCAGCCCTGCTCTTGTGCTCTTCATAAGATTATATTCTTTATTATTTTTTCTTTTTTTAAATATTTATTTATTCCCTTTTGTTGCCCTTGTTTTATTGTTGTAGTTATTATTATTGTTGTCGTCGTCGTTGTTGGATAGGACAGAGAGAAACGGAGAGAGGAGGGGAAGACAGAGAGGGGGAGATAAAGATAGACACCTGCAGACCTGCTTCACCACCTGTGAAGCGACTCCCCTGCAGGTGGGGAGCCGGGGTTCGAACCGGGATCCTTGTGCCGGTCCTTGTGCTTTGCGCCACGTGCGCTTAACAGCTACCGCCAGACTCCCTTTCTTTTTTTTAAAGCTTTTTATTTTTTAAAATTTATTTATTTATTCCCTTTTGTTGTCTTTGTTTTATTGTTATAGTTACTATTATTGTTGTTATTGATGTCATTGTTGTTGGATAGGGCAGAGAGAAATGGAGAGGGGAAAGGAGGACAGAGAGGGGGAGAGAAAGACACCTGTTGATCTGCTTCACAGCTTGTGAAGCTACTGCTCTGCAGGTGGGTGGCCAGGCTCTCAAACTGGGATCCTTATACCAGTCCTTGTGCTTTGTGCCACTTGCGCTTAACCTGCTGTGCTACCCACCCCCGACTCCCCAAGATTATATTCTTGTTCATATGGGTGTCTATGCAGAAAACATTTAAAAGACACAATGCCCTAGCTAATATTTGGGTGTGCTTGCATTCTTTAAGAACATCAGAATGCTGTGTTAATAGAGTCACTACTTTGGTGAATGAGAATGCTTCTTTCTACTGCACAATCAATATGACCTTGAAGGGACTATGACATTTAGTGATTCTGTGAAGTCACACTGCTTTACCAAGGTCATTTAAAATTGTCTCCTGCATTAGTGCTTACCACATAGGCCTGCTCATGTCAAGGCCAAGGTGCTATCAGTACACACCATCTGCTTGGGTCTCACTTTGGAAGCTACATCTGCTGTGTTCCCCATTCTGTTACACAGCTCTTTCATTGCCTCAGGTTGCAATTTCATAGTTATATCTTCCTTCTCAGGAAATAACATTTTATTTTTAAAAGTCTGAATGGAAAAAATCTAAGGGGCCAGCCAGTGGTGCACCTGGTTAAGTGCACACACTACAGTGCACAAGGACCCAGGTTCAAACCCCTGGTTCCCACATGCAGGGGCAAAGCTTCATAAGTGGTAAAGTAGAGCTGTAGGTGTCTCTCTGTCTCTCTCCTTCTCCACTTCCCCCCTCCCTCTCAGTTTATATCTGTCTCTATCCAATATTAAATAAATAAACTTTAAAATAAAATAATAATTTTGATTTTACAGAACATAGAAAATTACTGGGAAGACAATGAACATTAACTATATATAGCTATACATATATATATTTAGAAATTTAAGGAAAGACTAATTATTTCAGATGCACATACTAGAGAGTAAGAACATGTGTCAATATGATATTTACTATAAACTAATGAAAGACACTCTCACATTACAATCAAAATTAAAGAGTCAAAATAATCTACATGTATGAGACATAGTTTGTGGGAAATATTGGGAAAAAATAAAAAAAGCTTATAAGTTTCTCCTTAAGAAGCATTAATGATGCTTATGCATTTCTCCTAATCTTTCCTTTTCAAAAGCATACTTTATTGTTTTTATTTTATTTTATTTTTGCCTCTAGGGTTATCGCTAGGGCTCAGTGCCAGCACTACGAATCCACCCTCTTCTTCTTCTTCTTCTTCTTCTTCTTCTTCTTCTTCTTCTTCTTCTTCTTCTCCTTCTCCTTCTCCTTCTCCTTCTCCTTCTCCTTCTCCCTCTTCCTCTTCCTCTTCCTCTTCCTCTTCTTCTTCTTCTTCTTCTTCTTCTTCTTCTTCTTCTTCTTCTCTTTTTTTTTTTGAATAAGACAGAGAAGAATTGAGAGGGGAGGGACAGACAGAGAGGGAGAGAGAAAAATAGATGCCTGCAGCTCTGTTTCCACAGCTTGTGATCCCCTCCCCACAGGTGGGGAGCTAGTGGCTTGAACCAGGATCCTTGAGTGGTCATTGCTCTTCCTACTATGTGATCTTAACCCAGTGTGCCACTGCCGGACACCTCAAGAGTGTATTTTACATTGTTAAATGATGTCAGATCAATATTACACTAGATTTAGAATTGGAATACTACACACTTTAAATCAAATTCTTTTTTTCTTTTATTTTGGTCATATGACTGTCAATGCTTGCCATTGTAATACTACATAAGATATTTTAAATAAATTTGTGCACTTATTAAAGTATGCCATATGCACTTATAGTAAAATAGTCATATATGTTTTAATGCTTAATTATAATCAAATTCAGAAATCCATGGAAGGTGTGGAATAATAAGTTTATGCAACATTTAGCCATTAAATCTGTGGCAATTTGTCATAAAACATATTATTTCACTGTCGAGCGTAAACCATTACTCCTCCCAATAAAAGAAAACAAATAAAAATCTGATTTCTAGGCCTCATAGGCTTTAATACAGTGTACTTAGAAGTGTGCAAATAAACGTCCAGTGTCCAGCGAATATATAAATCAGTAGCCACCCCCAAAATCTTTTGACAACATATCTGTGTTTTTATTTGTTTCATATGAGATAGAGATGAAGAGTTTCATCTGAGAACAAAAGAGATCAGATCAGCACTCAAGTGATACATGTGCTGCCAAGGATTGAAGCAAGAATCTCTGGCATACAAGCTCTATGCTCTACCAGTCGCAAAATTTCACTCACCACTCTAATAAAATCTTCAATCTTTTTAGCGTAAGTCCTTTCTGTGACTCATAAAGGAGAAAGATATTGATTAAAAACATTTATTTCCAAAATGAAAAATGATTAAGAAGGAAAGTTACAGAGATTCATTCCATAAACCATCTGAGATATTTTACCTTGTTGTATTCTAGTCACATTAAGTATTTGAGGAAAGAAATGGAGAAAAGATCATGAAACTTACCTAAGTTGATGAAGTAGTAGAGACTATTAGTAAATTAAATGACACATTTGCAGCAGACTGAAGTTCATTTTGCTTTTTTGCTTACAGTAATGTTCAGTTGGAGACCAAAGCTCATTTTTGCTTGAAGAAATACTCAATTAAAGAAATATAGAAAACTGGAGGTTGGGCAGTATTGCAAAGGACAAGGACCGGCATAAGGATCCCAGTTCCAGCCCCTGGATCCCCACCTGCAGGGGAGTCGCTTCACAGGCAATGAAGCAGGTCTGCATGTGTCTATCATTCTCTCCCCTCTCTGTCTTCCCCTCCTCTCTCCATTTCTTTCTGTTCTATCCAACAATGATGACATCAGTAACAATAACAATAGTAATAATTACAACAACAATAAAACAACAAAGGCAACAAAAGGGAAAAAAAAGCAAATAAATAAATAAATAAAGAAGAAGAAATAAAAGGAGTTTCTCCTTTTTAAATTTTTTTTTCTAGACAACAACAAAGCCAAATGTAAAGATGTTGCCTTCTTAGGTTCACACCTAAGAGTGTAATCTTTAAGACCACTAAATTGTCTCTCAATCATTTTCAATCTTGAGAATACATTTAAAACTCTAATAAATTTATTGAGGCATCTCAGTGTGGCATAATAAAAATGATTCCTAAACCATAACAACAAAAATTATTCTAAACTATGATTTTCACCTATTCCACATTGAAGCTTATTCTTTGTCAAATACTAGCTTTCTTAAAAGTATTCTGAAAATTAAGGAAATTTTTATATGTTTTAGTTCTTCAAATATTTTCTCTGTGGTTTTTGAAGTCACTCCATGCTTCCTCACAGTTTTGGTCATGTGGAAGAAAGCTCTGTAGTGACTCTTATTAGGACAAAACTCTCATCATGAGGATTTCACGTGACATAATCATCTTCCAAAACTCTACCTCCAAGCGCCATCATACTGGGAATGAAGACATAGCATGTTGATTTTGAAGGGACATAACTTCAGTCTAAACCATTTCAAAGCTCAGTCACTGAAGTAGTAATTAAAAAATTATATTTTACCTGTTCCATAAATACTACTATTTGCCTCAGTTTAGGCAGGAAATTGGGGGGGGGGATGTAGCATAAGGAAGTGTTTTTCATATTACCTTATTATTAAATCTTGTAATTACAGGAAAACATTTTAATCTTCATCAGTCCTTGAGAAACCAGTAATTCATGAGCAAAAAGCACCTGTCTCATTGTTGCTGTTGTTATTATTAATTTTCCAATGAACTCTTTATTTTAGTTTTATTTGTGATTTAGTAATGATCAACAAGACTGTGGGGTAAGAGGGGTACAATTCCATATAGTTCCCACCACCAGAGTTCTATATGCCATACCCTCCATTGGAGGCTTCCTTATTCTTTATCCCTCTGGGAGTATGGACCAAAGATCTTCATGGGGTGCAGAAGGTGGGACGGCTGGTTTCTGTAATTGTTTCTCCACTGGACATGGGCATGACAGGTTGATCCATACACCCAGCCTGTTTCTCTCTTTCCCTACTGGGGTAGCGCTTTGGGGAGGTGAGGTTCCAAGACACACTGGTGAGGTTGTATGCCCAGGGAAGTCAAGTAGGTGTCATGGTAGCATTTGCAACATAATGGCTGAAAAGCAGTAAGATATAAAGCAAAACTTTTTTTTTAATATTTATTTATTTATTTCCTTTTTGTTGTCCTTGTTGTTTCCATTGTTGTTGTAGCTATTGTTGTTGATGTTGTCGTTGTTGGATAGGACAGAGAGAAATGGAGAGAGGAGGGGAAGACAGAGAGGGGGGAGAGAAAGACAGACACCTGCAGACCTGCTTCACCGCTTGTGAAGCGACTCCCCTGCAGGTGGGGAGCCGGAGGCTTGAACCGGCATCCTTGAGCGGGTCCCTGCGCTTTGTGCCATGTGCGCTTAACCTGCTGCGCTACCGTCCGACTCCCTAAAACTTTTTTTTTAAATAATCAGGAACCTAAAGGTACAAGTATAGCAGGTGAGATTTGAGATCTTCATGTTGGAATAATTCAGGAAGTCTACTTTAGATATATTCTGATGGGGCCATGACTTTACTAATTATGCCTAGGCAGGACAGCTAGCATACAGGCAGGCTGAAAGTATTGTCTGGGAGGATTGTGTCAGAGTTGGGAATACTACCAGAAAGCTGAATCAGGGCAGAGAGTGTCTCCCAAATTTGAGGAAAGTACATAAGTACCATTAACTCTAAACCCCATTGATCTGACCCAGGGCCCATGTCTATTCATATTTAAAACAGGAGCCTGTGTATTCCCTGTCAATCTGAGCTCAATTTCCATGGTCACAGCTGGGGACATTCTAGGCTGCACTCATTTTAGAACCAGTCTTCCTCGAGTTGCTGAGTATGTTGACCCAGCCTGTGTTCGGAGAGTGGGGCAGTTTCTACCACTGTTATTCTACATTGAGAGCAAGATCCTGTAGAGGCCTACAAGAGGATTTATGAGATGACCTGTGATGATGTAGAGAGGGATCTCTTCGAGGTCTAGGCCCATCATATCTGTGTGGGAATCCCAGAGTTCCCTGACTAGTGCCCCAGATATTGTGGTCAAAAGGACCATCATTAAAGTATGTTGGTTTCTTGCCCTTCTCCAGCTTTTGTAATCCTTACTTTATCTGACAAGGTTAGATGTAGAGTGATTGAGGGAAGTGAAATAAGAAATAGGTAAGGAGGATATCTAGGTCTAAGTAGAAAATATTTGATTAAATACTTTATGGTTGTCTTTTTTTTTTTTGGTTTTTCTATTTGCTTCATGCACTTATTGAGTCACTGTAGACTACTGAGCCCTTTCACTTTAAGGTATATGTTATCCCCTAACTTATGGATACATGTGCACATGTTCCCTGTCTCATGAGCCCTTGTCTATCTCTAGGTCTATAACTTTGTTAGGAGGTGTGCCACCTGAAATAGAACTCAGGAATCCTATGAGCTGGGAAAAGTCTCACCAGAGTATTGGAACTGGAGGGTTGATATCCCAAGCCTGGAGACAGTGGATTCTTTTCCTTTCAGTCTCGGAAGAAAAGGGAGAGAACATAGCACCGCTATACTGCTCATGAATCTTCTTTGGTGTGTATGCTACTACATCTATATGACTTTTTTTTTTTTACTGAATTTAAAATATAAGTGCATAGCTCATATCTAATATAAGATAGCCAAGGCTGAATTTCAACTTTCCATGCTGTTAATATCTTATCAATGAGACATAAACTATTGTCTCCTTGTATAAGTAACTATTCTCATTCATAAATCACATCTGAACTTCCTGCCATGCTGTAATAAGAAAAACAGAGAGTTCGGTGGTCGCGCAGCAGGTTAAGCACACATGGCACAAAACAGAAGGACCTGCTTAAGGATCCCTGTTTGAGCCCCCTGCTCCCTACCTGTGGGGGCGGGGTCGCTTCACATGCGGTGAAGCAAGTCTGCAGGTGTCTATATTTCTTTTCCCTCTCTGTCTTCCCCTCCTCACTCTATTTCTCTCTGTCCTATCCAACAACAACGATGATAAACAACAAGAACAACAAAAGGGAAAAGTTGTCTCCAGGAGCAGTGTATTTGTAGTGCAGGCACCAAGTCCCAGTGATAACCCTGGAAGGAAAAGAAAGAAAAAAGTCATCCTATTTTTCTATGTCATGAAAGTGGAGCTTATATTATTTCTGAACAATATTTTGTGCCAATAAAATATAGCACAAGGACCTGAGAATGAGCCATATGATACTTTGAAATAGACAAAAAGAGATAAGAAAAAAAAAGGACTGCAAGAATAAGGTATGTTTGATGTCCACTAGTAGCCCAGAAACAGGAGAACACAATCATCTCTAAAAATTACAACAAACTTCTATTGGCTGAGGCAGTAATTTTGAAAAAGTGAATAAATATTAGGACACAGTGAACCAAGTTTCACAAGGTTTATTCTCTCAGGAGCATTTGAAGAAGTTGATTACTGAGGGGAGTTAATTGAATAATAGATACAAAGCTCCAGTCAATCCTGATATCTGTCATGTTGCCAGCAAAGCAATGTATTGCTTCAAGGCCAGGAAATGAAAAATACAGGTAAAAATATGATTAAATGGGCTATTATGAAATTTGGCTAATATCCCTGGCTAAGGCCTGGGAACATACGCCTGTATTTTGTTTCATATAGAAAAAATTGCCAAGGAGCTGGAAAATAATAATCTTGGAGTGAAAGTTGAAGAAAAGATGTCTTTAAGAAACATTTGTTTATATTGAGGAGTAACATTTAATATAAATATATAAGCATTTGTTTATATTGAGGAGTAACATTTAATATAAATATATAAGCATTTGTTTATATTGAGGAGTAACATTTAATATAAATATATAAGCATTTGTTTATATTGAGGAGTAACATTTAATATAAATATATAAGCATTTGTTTATATTGAGGAGTAACATTTAATATAAATATATAAGCATTTGTTTATATTGAGGAGTAACATTTAATATAAATATATTAGCATTTGTTTATATTGAGGAGTAACATTTAATATAAATATATTAGCATTTGTTTATATTGAGGAGTAACATTTAATATAAATATATTAGCATTTGTTTATATTGAGGAGTAACATTTAATATAAATATATAAACATTTGTTTATATTGAGGAGTAACATTTAATATAAATATATAAACATTTGTTTATATTGAGGAGTAACATTTAATATAAATATATAAACATTTGTTTATATTGAGGAGTAACATTTAATATAAATATATAAACATTTGTTTATATTGAGGAGTAACATTTATCTTTCCAATTTTTTTTTGTTACTCTCATCAAATTCATTCCTCACAGAGCAGTAACAAGTAACTTTAAAATTATATTGGAGGAAATACAGAGTAGCTACAAATTAGTGGATGCAACTAAAATTCTTACAAGCACTGGGGAAGTTGCAACCAAGAGCAAACACGGTAAAGAATATTCTTGCTTGACAGAAATGAGGAGACAGAACAAAACAAAAATCCCCACAACTACCAGAGGAGAGTTGACATGATTGTAGAGGCTTAAGTACATGTGGAGGGCATCTCACCAATACCAAGGAGCAGACAAGCCTATGTGATTGCAAAGCAAGAATTGTAGCTGTTAGCCTGTATTAATTTGAGATGCTCTAGTTTCTGCATCCTTAACAGAACAACACATCTGCTAGTCCAGGGACTTACAAGCTTCATGAGTAAGAAAGACATTTCATGAACAAAATAATGTGTTTTACACAGACTGAGAGTAGATTTAAGATAACTATGTACCACATTTCTCTGAAATTAGTAGAAAAATTGCTTAGAGTTAGTGAAGGCTTTGGTGCACCTCTTGGTAAGTGCAATCATAAAAGAAGTTTGAAAGGAATTTTGAAAAAAATAGGTATTGGAGTATTCCCACTGAAGTAAGCACACTATACTGTGGATAACATAAAAACAAAACTGTTGACAAGGGTGAGGGATCTTATATGGGTTTGAGCAAACAGGGTTAGGGAGCTATCTCAATAGTAGAGATTTGCATGCCTGAGGTATCAGAGGCTCTAGTTTCACTTCCTGTCCCTGATGGTTGGTGTTATTGTATCTCTCCCTCTCCCTCTCCCTTTCCTTCTCCCTCTCCCTTTCTCTCTCTTCCTTTCCCTCTCCCTCTCCCTCTTCCTCTGCCCTCCACCCCTCCCACTCCCCCTCTCCATCTCCCATCTCTCTCCCCCCCACACCACTGATACACCAAGTAGAGCTCACATATTATCATGTACAAAGACCCGAATTCAAGTCCCTGGTCCCCACCTATAGGGAAGAAGCTTCATGAAAAATAAAGCAGTGCTTCACGTGTTTCTCTTAGTCTCCCCTCCCCATCTCAATTTCTCTGTACCTTATCAAATATAAGAAAGAGAAAAGAATGGCCTTTGGCAATAGTGAATTCATCATGTTGGTACTGAGCCTCACTCATTACTCTGGTGGCAATAGTATATATGTATGTGTGTGTGTGTGTGTGTGTGTGTGTGTGTGTGTGTATCCAACAAAAATAAGTATTTAATTCTAAAACTTCAATATGCATGAAATATATGCATACACTTGCATGAATATTCTATTTTAAATTATTAATGTATAAGAGAAAGAATGAAAAGTCTAAGGATGGAAAATAGACACTAAGTAAAATACAACATGATATAACAACTTGAACTTCCTCAAGTAAAATCAAATATAGTAGTTGACATTCAAATGTTAGTCAGTGTGTTAAATAGCATGCATACATACATGAAGAGAGAACTGACGAAAATCAAGAACGTTTTTAGCAAGTTATGTAGATTCAGTCAAAAGAAATAAAATAATTCATGGTGAAAAAGTCAAAGTTTTCGAATGAAATTGCACATATATTTTATCTAGTAGTAATTTGAAAAGAAGCAAACAAGGATAATAAGTAATATGTAATGGGTTTCTTGGTTAGTCACTTTACTGAGGAAATGTTGATTTATGACATGTCGTCCTCAGAGGTGTACCGCTGGGCTAGGCATAGCACACTCCACCCTCCATTAACTTGTCCTCCACCAGGGGTCTACCACACCCCTTTTCAGTCCCTACAACCCCTCTCCATTAGAGTCCTAATGCCTGTTGCAATGGACCACATCTACTCAAATTTCACCCTGTATTTTTCCCTTTCTTTGATTTTTTAAAATCTCATCTGTGAATGAGCCCCTCTAGTATTTTTCCTTTTCCATCTGGTTAATTTCACTTAATGTACCCCTTCAAGTTCCATCCAAGTTGTAGCAAAATAGAAAATGCCATCATTTCTTATAGCTTGGTATTATTCATATAAATAACAAGCAATGTAAAGAAATTTTTCTTCAGTGTTCATGAAAAATTTACTTGAGTTTGGTGGCCTATAGTTTCAGACGAGATCGGGCGTGTTCAGGGTGGTATGGCAGTAGACGGCCTATAGTTTCAAATATATATATATATATTTTTTTTTCTTGGAAAAGTCATGATGTATTTTTCTATGTTTTCCTGTGCAAAAAAGTGGCATGACTTTTCTAGCAACAAATATATACACACCTTCCTTGACCATTCATCTGCTGACTATTTGAATAGCTTCCAAATTAGGTTTACTACAAATTACACTACAATGAACATAGTTATTCATAGATCTCTTTAGGATGTGTATTTTTGTGTTCTTTGGATATGGATATATAGGCGAGAAATTACGCAATATATTTTAGGAGCTGATTATGTACATGACTACACATATAAAATATTAGGGATGACAGATAAATTAAGCTCTATATGGGAGTCGGGCGGGAGTTGGGAGTAAGACTGCCAAAATTAATATGAAATTATGGAGAGTCGGGCTGTAATGCAGCAAGTGGCGCCAAGCGCATGGACCAGCATAAGGATCCTGGTTCGAGCTCCAACTCCCCACCTGCAGGAGAGTGGTTTCACAAGCAGTGAAGCAGGTCTGCAGGTGTCTATCTTTCTCTCCCCCTGCCTTCCCCACCTCTTTCCATTTCTCTCTGTCCTATCCAACAACGATGACAACAATAAAAAAAATATATCCCTGAAGGTGATGCCAATAGTGTTAAACAAAGGTGTAATAGTTAAAAAAAAAATTAAGCTTTATACAATGTGTAGAAGGAATGCAGAAAGAGAATAATTGAGCATGAACAACTTAAGAAGGAAGACATATTTCTTAGAAAAAAAACTAATTACTAGATTAAAATTAGAGTTCACATTACAAAAAATACAAGACAGAAGGTAGCAGAAAACTACCTTCAAAGTGCTGAAGAAAAATAATTGTCAATTTATGGGTCTTGGCAATGACTTTTTGATATGATAACACACAAGTAGAAAAAATATAAATGAGAATAACAACTAAAGAGCTTCTGAAATTCACTATTCTTTCAATCGTTTTTTTTTTTTGTTTACCTGTCTTCTGTTAATCTGGTATTTACTGTTTAGAGTGCAAATTATTGCAACTCCTGTATAAACAATTTGGAGAGGGGCCAGGTGGTGGTGCACCTGGTTAAGTGCACACATTATAGTGCACAAGGACCCAGGTTCAAGCCCTTGGTCCCCACCTGCAGGGGGAAAGCTTCATAAGTGCTGAAGCAGGTCTGTAGGTGTCTGTCTCTCTCTTCCTCTCTGCCTCCTCTTCCCCTCTCAATTTATCTCTGTTTCTAGCCAGTAATAAACAAACAAAGAAAGAAATAATAAAAGAAAATAATTTGGAGACTATTAAAAATAAAGAGAACCTTCAGGGCTGGCAAAATATCTCACTTGAATAGTATGTTGCTTTGCCTTGTGCAGCATCTATGCTCTAGTCTTGTCTCCTCCAATGAATTAAAGAAAATCTTGTGCTGTGATCTCTCTCTCTCTCCCTTTCTCTCTCTCTCTCTCTCTCTTTCTCTCTCTCTCTCTCTCTTTCTCTCTCTCTCTCTCTCTCTCTCACACACACACACACACACACACACTCCCTCTCTGCCTTTCCATATCTAAATAAAAAAAAAGTCTACCATATGATCCAGCAATTTCTCTACTAGGCATTTATCCAAAGAATACAAGAACACTTTTCTATCTGAAAAGATCTATGCACAGTCATGTTTGTGGAAGTGCTACTTTTAATAGGTAGAATTTGGAAACAACCCAAATGTTCAACAACAGATGAGTTATTAAAGAAGTAGTGGCAAGTATACACAATGAAATAATAGAATACCACACAGCTGTAAGAAATAACAATGTATTCTCCTTTGCAATAACATGGATGGATTTAGAGGGAATCATGTTGAATGAAATAAGCCAGAAAAGAATGACTGAGATCCCTGGAATGTACCACATACTGAAAGTACAATTACATTAATGAAATATTAAAACACATAGTAACAATATGGAATACATACTAAAATTGCCACATACTGAAAGTATTATCACATTAATAAAAGGTTTTGTTTTTTTTTTGCCTCCAGGGTTATTGCTGTGGCTTGGTTCCTACACTATGAATCCACTGCTCCTGGAGGCCATTTTTTTCTATTTTTGTTGTTATTGCTATTGTTGTTATTGCTGTTGTTGCTGGATAGGACAGAGAAATTGAGAGAGGAGGGGAAGACAGAGAGGGGAAGAGAAAGATAGACACTTGCAGACTGGTTTCACCACCTGTGAAGTGACTCCCCGCTACAAGTGGGGAGCTGGGGGCTCGAGCTGGGATCCTTTTGCAGTGAAAGTCATTTTAAAAGTACTAAAAGTACATACTAAATGACCCGATGATCTCTTTTTTATATGAGGTCTAAGAAACAAAGCAAAGGATAGTGCTCGGTGAATCCTCAGTAGACTGTGATTTATTGCAGTCGCTTTAGCATCTCAGAATGAGAAGGAACACAAGGGGGAGGTTGGGAATACAAGTCCCTGTGGTGAAACAAGGTGAGTGAAATATACTAACACTTACCTTGGGAAAATATGGGAATGTGCTCACAGGAAAATAATGGTCCTGTAAATCAACATGTCCTCAAAAAGTGTTACCCACCGATATTAAATAAATACCTCATTTATGTGTATTCCTTGTATACTTTAAATTCACTGTTCACTTTTTGCTAGATCCTATCATGAAAACAATAAAATTAAATATAAAAGAAGTTACAGATTTCATAAAGAACTACTACAAAAGAAAAATTATTTTACTTATGTGTAAGTTTTTAATATTAGTGTATGTATACACATATCTAAAATATTGTTAGTAGTTATGTATGTAATATATAAAGATACTGTTTTTGAGTCATTAACAGAAGAATTGTTATGTACAAGGACCCAGGTTCATGTCCCTGGTCTCCAAAGGCATGGGGAAAGCTTCACAAGTGGTGAAGCCAGGACTACAGGTGTCTCTCTGTTTTTCTATCTCCCCCTTCTTCTCATTTTCGGACTGTCTCTATCCAATAAATAAATAAAAATAAAGATAATAAAAACATAAAACGATAATGTTAGTATAGGCTGTTTTATTAAACTTTTTGAAATATACAGTGTATAATCAAAGTGTTTATATGCACCAAGAAACCAAAATACTTATGTGACTACTTTATTGCAATATTTTCGGAATTGTGTTGAAACTAAACACATACCATCTCTGAGGTATGCCTGTAATAGCCAATGAATGGGGAGTTTTAAGTTTGGTGAAATGGAAACTTACACTGATTTGCATGCAAGGAGATTGTTCTTTTTTTTTTTTTTGAGTAAGTTTGTACTTTTATTTTTTTTATTTTATTTTATTTATAAAAAGGAAACATTGACTAAACCATAGTATAAGGGGGGTTCAACTCCACACAATTCCCACCATCAGAACTCCACTTCCCATCCCCTCCCCTGATAGCTTTCCTATTCTTTATACCTCTGAGAGTATGGACCCAGGGCCATTATGGGATGCAGAAGGTGGAAGGTCTGGCATCTGTAATTGTTTCCCCACTGAACATAGGTGTTGGCAGTTGGATCCACACTCCCGGTCTGTCGGTCTGTCTCTTTCTCTAGTGGGGCAGGGCTCTGGGGAAGCGGAGTTCCAGGACACATTGGTGGGTTTGTCTGTCCAGGGAAATCTGGTTGGCATCATGGTAGCATTTGGAACCTGGTGGCTGAAAAGAGAGTTAACATACAAAGCTAAACAACTTGTTAACTAATCATGAACCTAAAGGCTGGAATAGTGCAGATGAAGAGGTGGGAGGGAGTCTCGGTTTTTTAGATATCTAGTGGGCCTATTTTAGTTCTATTCCAAAGGGCCTGTGACTACACTAGTTTTTTTTTTTTTTTTTTTTTTTTTTTGGCTTGTTTATTTTTTCCCCTGAGCCTGAAATCTGATAATGCAGGTGGATCCAAATTTTTGTCTGGGGAGATGGTGTCATGGCTGGGAAAAGGAGCAGAAAGCTAGATTAGGGAAGAGAGTAGCTCCCAAATATGGGAAAGGTGTATAAATACTGTTAACTATAAACTCCCTTGATTTGATTTGATCTGGGGCCTATATTCAGCTTAAGAGCCTACATGACCTCTGCATCCCTGTAGATCTGAGCTCACATTCTGTGGTCATGAGTATGATCATTTCAAGGAGCCCCAATTTCAGGACCCATCTTCCTAGGGTGGAACATGGAGTATGTTGTCCATCCTCCCTTCAGTGGATGGAACATTCTCTACTGTTGTTGATCCAAGTTGAGGGCAAGGTCCTATAGGGTTTCACTGGTTTTTATAATCATAGTAAGTCATATCTTCCTACTTTTTTAAAAAGGTAATTTTTGCACACATCAACCATTTTAAGTTGCTCCTGTTTAGTGCTGGAAATTGTGTATTCCTATAAATACTCCTTAGCTTATTTTTTTTTCTAAAAGGAGTTAAGTTATTTGAAAACAATTTTATATGTTGTTTCCTATGTTTAACTTTGATTTACTGGAATAAGAATGACATTAACTGAAGACTAATTTTTCTCCACTAGTGAGGCAAAAAAAAAAAATCATTTTAAGAACACTATGTTATGACATTTCCTCCACTAATGAGTGAAAACAGAATATATTCTGTGTCCTATGTGAACCTTCAAGATTATCCCCTTTAACTCCGTTGTGTTTATGTTTCCTCCACAGACTTCAGTCAGTTTTCCAACAGGCATGTGTTAATTAGTTCTCGCCTGAAGACTCATATTAAAGCCTCTGTATATTGCAGGGATTCTCTCTAATATGCAAGTTTTGGGGGCCTCCTCAGAGGCCAGCTTCTATATCTCATTCCATGGAATGTGACAGGCTCTGTCTTCTACAGCTTGTACCACCACCTGGCGACTTCCTTTCAACAAGGTTTGCAGCTATAATGTTTGCCTCATTATTCCATTTCAGAGGTCATAATCTAGTGCCCATGTCATGAAAACTGGCACTCCATTTATTTTAGATTATTTCATAAAGGAACACGATTAGGATCAACCCATCCTATCTTGGCAAGTACAGCCATCTAGTTATGCTTCTGAATAGAGACTGAGTAGTTAGAATAGATGACTTAACATCTCTAATTACTGATTTTTGATGATCCTCCAAACCTACAGTTGTTTCCTTATTTTAAAAACTAACATGTAATAAATTGACATCAAGCCAATGTACATGACATAGTACTTGCTGGTAATACAGTCTCAGAATTTTAACTACTTTACAATCTTGCAAAGTCATCCCAGAAAATATATTTTGAACTTGGCTGTGGGGCCAGCAAAATAGATCATCTGGATAGTGTCCTTACCTTGCTATGTACACATCGGAAGTTCAAATCTGGCCTTACCACATTGTAGCAAGATTCAGTACTGTGATGTCTTTCCCCCTCTGTCTTTGCTGATAGTATCAATCTCTCTCTCTGTCTTGGTGTGTTTGTGTGAAAAAGTCAACCCAAAGCATTGAAGCCCTGGTGAAAAGAACAATAGAAACTTGAATATCAATTATTTGCCTTCCTCTGAAAGTCTAAATAAGATGTATCCCAAAGAGACTACCTCCATGCCAATTTCTGAACAACAGAATGGCTCTGAAAACCTGTTAAAGCCTGGAACAAAGCTGGGCTTTTAGAACTTTGAGACTTTGCATTGTGCTCCTTAGCTTACCTTCCAAGTGCAAGAACACTTATAAGTAGAAGTAACCTGCAAGATACCTTATCATAACTGTAGCAGGTGCTGAAAGAAACAAGAACTACAGGAGTTGGGTGGTAGCACACCGGGTTAAGCACAGGTGGCGCAAAGTGCAAGGACCGGCCTCAGAATCCCAGTTCGAGCCCCGGCTCCCCACCTGCAGGGGGTCACTTCACAGGCGGTGAAGCAGGTCTGCAGGTGTCTATCTTTCTCTCCCCCTCTCTGTCTTCCCCTCCTCTCTCCATTTCTCTCTGTCCTATCCAACATCGACGACATCAACAACAATAATAACTAAAACAATAAAACAACAAGGGCAACAAAAGGGAATAAATAAATAAATAAAGAAAGAAACAAGAACTACAAGAAGGGAAAACACTTAGACTTCCATTCACATCACCCCTAGAACCTCACCCATTGGCACACTGATTGCTAGCTTTCAGAAACTCTTATTTTTCCTTGATTCACTTAAAACATTTCTCCTTGAGGATAGAATGAAATGAGCTCCCCCTAGAGGATAGCAAGTGAGCTACCATACAACACCTTGATTTGTAGTTTTGCCTTTAATTTATTCTTTTGAAATTAGTTTTTAAAAATCATGCTGTTACTATAGTAGGTCAGGGGGCTACACAATGAATGAAGCACTATACATGAGGTTCCAAGTTCCATTCTGGTGATTACATCTATTGAGCCATTATTATTATTATTATTATATTATTATTATTATATTACCCCCAGGATTATTGCTGGGGCTCGGCCCCTGCACTATGAGTCCACTGTTTCTGAGACCATTTTTTTAAAAAAAATTTTTGGATAGGACAGAGAGAAATTGAGAGGGGAGTGGTAAATAGAGTTCAAGCCCCTTGTGTCTATCTTTCTCCCTATTTACTCCTCTCTTTTAATAAATTTTAAAAAATCTTAAAAAATGTTACTCTATGATTTATATACAATACTGTATAATCATTGATTAGCCCTAGATCTACATTCTGATATTCCTCAAATTTATCCATATAAAGTTCCGGTAAATGTTTGTTCTCTAGCCTATAAGACAGTTAATGTTTTGACCACTTTTAGCTTTGATTATGTGATTGTAATTGCTGAAATTAGACGTCCACCACACAGCATAGCCAATCTTAGTTATACTTCATTTTTTACTATATGGCTCTATTTTAATTAATATTTCAATGAAGAGAATAATTGGTTTTATTTGATTGAAAAAAATCATTTGTAAAAACTAGCTTTCTTTGCTACATTTGTAATCAGCTCATTGTATGAAGAACATATATATTTGCCGGAGGGTGGCCTTTAAAAACCAAATGGATTAGCAACTAGCTGCTTTAGTGATCAGTGGAAAACTTGTTAATATTACTCTTGCTCTAGTTTCTGATAAACTATCATCTGTCTGCAACACCACTTTTGATGCTTGCCAGTAGAACCTTCAATTTTTTTTTCCTGCACAACTATGTACTTTCTAGTTTGTTTTCATAGCTAATGAGAAAATGTAGTGGTGAGCAACAGTATGAGTTAAAGTCAAGAACACACACTGAAAAGTGGTCTCTAGTAGGTGTGTGAAAGATACTGAATTTCAGATTCCAAATGCACAGAGGATAAAACTGAATATCGGTTCAGGGGTAGAATGTCTGTTAGTAAGATTAAAATCTCTTCAATAAACGAAAAGCTTTTAAGGAAGTTATAAATTTTTTTTTCACCACTGATAAAGCCAGGTGCAAAAATATCTTTCTTATCCATCATTCTGACTTGAGTTACAAGTAACCTTTATATAATTTCTGCTAGAATAGTAATTACAGCAGGTCCAGGCAGGAGAGCATCAGGTTAAGTGCACCAAGTAGAAGAGCAAGGACCCGCTGAGTTGAGCTCCTGGCTCCTCACCTGCAGGGTGGTTACCTCACAAGTGCTGAAGCAGGGCTGCAGGTATCTCTCTTTTTTTCTCCCTATTTGCCCCCCCCCCCCAGTTTCATAAAGGAACAAAATTATGATCAACCCATCCTATCTTGGCAGGAGACAGAAATCTGGTTATGCTTCTTAATAAATAAATTATATTCAATAAAATAGAAAAAAATGACCTGCAGGAGCAGTGGATTTGTAGTGCTGGCACTGACTATTAGAGATAACCCTGGAGGCAAAACAAAACAAAACAAACAACAACAACAAAAATGACCTCATGACAGCTAAAATACTAGGTCTTAGAAAACAAAAGTAAGAGAGTATGTCTCCTAACTTTTCATTGATTGTAAAGGATTTTTTAAATTTGACATGAAAATTTATTAGCTGTGTGATCTTGAACATGCTTTTTTGTATGCTTGTTGAGGCCAAATTATCTTATCAGTAGAACAGCTTAAGTGTTTTAATGTGGTATAGTAGAGAAAATGTCCAACCGCTCCACCTAACATCAGTCAAATAGTGCAAGCTTCTGCTTCACTGTGTGTTTGCTTGCATGTCTGTAGTGGGTAAGCTAGAGTGTATAGCTGACTTTCTGAAGCTCATTTTCAAAATTCCCTTTGTAGCATCAGACTCTGAGTGGGCTCTACTCTGAAACAAATGCTAGTTACTACAGAGCATCTCAGAGATTTCTGCTTTTCTCTGTAATCATAAGGATCAGACCGTCTAGAATATAACGATGGTTGGAATGAAGACATATTTATACTTTTGGTTGCCAGCTGTAGAAGGTTTCTGTGTTTCTGGATAACCACACTCAGTCTCTGACTACCTTCTAAAAGTGCTTGAAGGTCAGCATCTTTGTAGGTCAATTGTGAAGACTATTTCTTCCTCTTTTGCTTGACATCTCACTTCTTTCTCGGTTTACCTCAAAATTACACTTGCATTTCTCTCTTTATTTCATTTATCTAATGACCCAGAATTTTACACAGTGAGATTATGTATGTTACTAGTGGACAGATTTTAGTGGTACAGACAGAGAAGAAAAGGTGTGATTGATCTAGGATTATGCAATTTGAAAGACTGTAATTATTTGCCTGACTCCTATTTATTACTATTAGCAATACAAAATACTATAAAGTATAATATATTTTTTGTTGTTTTGCTTATTTTTCTTTCATTGAGGACAAGATCAAATTGAAGGACTCATTCATCCATTCAAAGGGACTCTGTTGGTTTACATAACCTCTTATTTTAAAAGGCTTCTTTGTTCTTGACTTCCAAAGTATACAACAGTAAGAATATGAAAATACTAGTTTAAACTCTGAGCTGGACAGGTACACATATTGGTGTTTAAAACAGTGGAATATATGTATATATATATATATATATATATATATATATATATAGTCTGATAGTCTTACTGAAATAATATAGTTAGTCTGGTAAATTTGTAATATAAAGAAGTTACAAAAATGAATCTTTGATAGAAAGAAACCCTGTCATAATTTAAAATCACAAGATTTAGCTTAGTTTTCCTAAGTAAAATGGTCCAATGTTAAGTGCTATTGTAATTGTAAAAGATTTTTTTTTTAAGAGAACAGAAAAAAAATCTTCAAAAGTTTATCTGAAACCAGAAAATACCTAGAATCATAAGAAAGATGAACAATGATTTCGAAATTTATTATAGGACCATTGTAGTCAAAACTGCCCAGTGCTGGAACAACAACAACAAAAAAGATACACTGACCAGTGGAATAGAATTGAGAACCCAGTAGTAAGCCCCCATGTCTACGGACCTAATTAAAAAAAATTTTTTTTTAATTATCTTTATTTTATTTACTGGATAGAGACAGACAGAAACTGAGAGAGAAGGGGGTGATAGAGAGGGAAGGGGGTAATAGACACCTGCAACACTGCTTCACCACTTGCAAAGCATTCCCCCTGCAGGTGGGTCTGGGGGCTTGAACTTGGGTCCTTGTGCACTGTAACATGTGTGCTCAACCAGGTGTGCCATCACCCAGCCCCCTGGACCTAATTTTTGACAAGGTGCTCAAACTATTAAATGGAGAAAAACAGACTCTTCAATGAATGGTGTTGGGGAAATTGCTTTAAAATATGCAGAAAAATGAAACTGAACCACTACTTCTCACCAGACACAAAAGTAAACTCCAAATCGATCAAGTATTTGGATGTTAGACCAGAAACTATTAGAGGAACTCTTTTCCATTTAAGTTTATAGGCATCTTCAATGACTCAAGTCCAATGCAAGGAAGACCAAAACAAAAATAAACCAATGGAACTACATCAAATTGAAAACCTGCAAAGCGAAAGAAATCATCACCCAAAGAGACTCATTACAGAATGGGACAAGATCTTTATATGCCATACAACCGATAAGATAAAAGGCTAACAGGCAACATATAAAAAACTCACAAAAATATTTGACCATACCAAAAGTGGGGAGAGGACACGATCAGAATATTCACTAAAGAAGAGGCCCAAAAGGCTAACAGACATATGAAAAAAAGCTCCAGGTCGTTGATTGTCAGAGAAATGCAAATAAAGACAACAATGAGATACCAACACACACATACACCATACACAAAATTGTAGGTGGAGACTGGGGGTTTGAAACTGGATCCTTGTACAAGGTAACTTGTGCACTTAACCAGGCACACCACCACCTGGCCTCTGCTGTTTTTTTCTTTATTTGTTTGTTTTTTAATATTTCCCCATTACTCACCTTGAAAGGCCCAGGGCATCACACCTGGTACATACAATTCTTGGGACCTCATACATCTAAGTCCAGCACTCCTGCCACTGTGCCACCTCCCAGGCTTATGGAACCTACTGCTTTAGACTTGGGGGAGGTATCTGTGGTTCTCCTGAGAGCCTGGAGATGGTGACCTGGGAGCTCTCATTCCTGGGAGACGGTGGGATTGGCTAGAAGAAATGAGCTTGGGGCTGGGCCAAGAGTTAGCTTAGACAGACTTCCCAGCAATCTAAGAAGGTAGTGTTACAAGCCGTCAAATACTTTAAAGATCATCTAATATGGGTAGCTAGAGATTGCCAAAGTCCCCCAAATGTCTGTCACAAATGTACAAATGTTGCTGAGTACTGCTTTGTACACATGGAATTAGCTGAAAGTAGGTCATGTGCAAGAAGTCACTATTCAGTAGTTTACCCCTTCTCTCCTGTTAGAATGTCATACAGAAAAATGATAGTGACAACAAATGTTGGAGAGATTGTGGAGGGTGGGGGGCAGGATAAAGGAATCATCCTACACTGCTGATGGGAATGTAAATTGGTCCACACTGCATAGAGAACAGTCTGGAGAACCCTCAGAAGGCTAGAAATGGACTTATCATATGAGCCAGCAATTCTTCTCCTTAGGATATATCCTAAGGAACCAAACACACTCATCCCAAAATATATGTATATACCTATGTTCATAGCAGTAGGGTGGGGGAGATAGCATAATGGTTAGGTAAACAGACTCTTCCCCAAGGCTCCAAGGTCTCAGGTTCAACCACACCTCCTGCTTTGCCCCAACATAAGCCAGAGCTGAGCAATGTTTGTTTCCAAACATCCCTGGAATTTTGTGCTTAAAGGACTAACATGTATGGGGAATAATAACTTTTGCTGAGTGTAAGAAAACTAAGAATTCAAGGAAATGTCTGGCAATCAATAGAGTCCAAAATATTTTAAAATATTTTTGTTACAAATGCCAGTTTGGAGACAAAGGCAGTGTGGCAGTTACAAAGCTTTTTATGGAAATGTAAGAGTTCCCCTAGTCTTTTTTAAAAAAAATCTTTTTATTTATTTATTATTGGCTAGAGAAAGAGGGAAATTGAGAGGAGCAGGAGAAATAAATAGGGAGAGAGAGAGAGAGAGAGAGAGACAGAGAAACATGTAGCTCTGCTTTACCTCTCCTGAAACTTTCCCCCTGCAGGTGGGGATCAGGGGCTTGAACCTGGGTCCTTGTACACTGTAATGTGTGCACTTAACCAGGTGCACCACCACCTGGCCCTCAGTTCCCCTAGTCTTTAACAACTGAGAAAACTGTCATCCTATAGTCCATGGACTATATATATACACATTTATTTATTTATTTTCAGACAGAACAAGAAAGAAATTGAGGGCTGGACAGGGGCACATCTGGTAGAGCTCACATTACCAGAAAGAAACTGAGAAAGAAAGGAGGATATAGGGAGAGAGGAAGAGAGACAACTGTGGCACTGCTTCACCACTTATAAAACTTTCCACTCATTCAGGGGCTTAAATCCAGGTACTTGTGCCCTGTAACATTTGTGCGCTACTAAGTGGGTCACCATTCTGGCCCTGGTATGCTGTCTTACCTACTAAACTTCTTACTGAAGGGTAAATCTAGAAGTCAAGTCCTCCATTTCTAACTTTCTATATGCATAGCTGGAGGAAAGCCAACTTGCATTTCATAATGTTCATTCTAGTGGGTCCTTCTACTTCGTATTATGTGTGCTTAATGCAGAGTGCCAGCACCTGGCCTCCAATCTGTATCTCTCTATCTCATTTTCTTTCTTTGTCTATCCATCTATCTCTTTATCTCTCTTTTTCACTCTCTTTTTCTCTCGTCTCCAGGGTTGTCACTGGGGGGGCTTGTTGCCTGCACTACAAATCTACTGCTCCTGGAGGCCATTTCTCCCCCATTTTATTGAGTAGGACAGAAATAAATTGAAAGAGGAGGTGGGAGAAGGAGAGGGAGAGAGAAAGACAAACACCTGCAGACCTGCTTCTCTGCTTGCGAGGTATTCCACCCCACTCCTGCCGGCAAGTGGGGAGCCAGGGGCTTGAACCCAGATCCTTATGCAGGTCCTTATGCTTCTTACTAGGTGCACTTAACTGGGCGTGCACTGCCTGTCTCCCTCTGTTTTATTTATCTGCTGGCTAATATCTTATTCTAGTAAACTCTTCATTACTTAATATACAAAATTTTCTCTAAACTTGTCATGAATTTTCCCAGGTTCTCTTGAAATCTTAATACATTTAAGAAAACGTTGTACAAAAGGTTTTTGGAACAAGCCATTTAAGAAATATTCACCAAGAGAAAAGAAGGGCAGATAGTAAAAGGATGCCATCTGTCTCAAAGGTGAGACAGAGGGAGACATATTGGCAAAGTGTGAGAGCCAACTGCCTCCTAATACTTTTTTGATAAAATAATCCTAACTTATTTAAACATCTTTAGGTTGCATATCACCTTCTGGGAGTACTTTGTTCTGCTAGTCCTATCTGGACTGGCTGCTTTCTAGCTACATCTCTTTTCTGACTCTGAGCTTTTTAACTTCTAGGAAATCTCTTTGTTTGTACCCTTTGTAGAGTCTTCTCTTTCCTGGATTCTGTATAATCTTTTTAGTCTACCTTCTGTTTTGGTAGAATTCAGCTTTCATTGCCATAATGACAATGAATGTAGTGCACACAAGGTTAGATTTTTGAGAACTGAAGTGTATGAAAATCGGTTTATTCTGCCATTCTGTTTGATTTCTTATTTCTCATCTTTGCTTTTGATGTATTTTTTTGAAAACTTCCCTATAATAATTTCATGTAATATATTGACTTTTTAATTCTAATTATCCTAGCTTTAACTTATGACATTTTTCTTGTTATCTATTCCTTCGAAATAGTTTTCTTTTTTCTGTAATGTAAATATTATCTTCACTCATTGCTTGGAGGATTTTCTAGCATGAAAAAAATTTTCTTCTTTTTGAATTTTCATTTGTCTCTTCTAAAATCTTCTTTGATCTATTTCATTTGGTCTAAGATTTTCCTCAAATGTCTATTTTCTTCAATTGAAACATTAACACCAAAATTACAAGTCTATGTATGGGACCATGTTACCTGTAGTCATACACGGTAACAGGATAGTGGATACAACTGTGACCTGGATTTTTCATTGTGGGTTTATTTTTCCAGCTACTTTAAAGAAACAGAAGGGAGTCGGGAGGTAGCGCAGGGGGTTAAGTGCACTGGGCGCCAAGCGCAAGGACCCGCATAAGGATCCCGGTTCGAGCCCCCGGCTCCCCACCTGCAGGGGAGTCCCTTCACAGGTAGTGAAGCAGGTCTGCAGGTGTCTATCTTTCTCTCCCCCTCTCTGTCATCCCCTCCTGTCTCCATTTCTCTCTGTCCTATCTAACAACAATGACAGCAATAATAACAAGGGCAACAAAAGGGAAAATAAATGAATAAACATTTAAAAAAAAAAAGAAAAAGAAACAGCAACACACACAAGATTTTAAGGAATTGGTTTCTAAGATTAGAAAGCTGGCAAGTAAAGATTTACAGAGTGGGGTGATAGGTTAAAGACACAGGAAGAACCAATGTTTTATATTAAAGAGTAAGGTCTTAGGGTCTGGTTGTAGCCATAACAGGTTATGCACACATACTACAAGACACAAAAACCTACGCAAAGATCCCGGTTCAAAACCCTGGCTCACCATCTGCGGGGGAGGGTTTGCTTCACAAGAGGTGAAGCAGGTGTCTATCTATCTCCCCCTACCCTCTCAATTTCTCTTTGTCCTACCCTTCACGAAAATAAAAATAAGGGGAGTCGGGCTGTAGCGCAGCGGGTTAAGCGCAGGTGGCGCAAAGCACAAGGACCGGCACAAGGATCCTGGTTCGAAACCCCGGCTCCCCACCTGCAGGGGAGTCGCTTCACAGGCGGTGAAGCAGGTCTGCAGGTGTCTATCTTTCTCTCCCCCTCTCTGTCTTCCCCTCCTCTCTCCGTTTCTCTCTGTCCTATCCAACAATGACGACAACAACAATAATAACTACAACAATAAAACAACAAGGGCAACAAAAGGGAATAAATAAATAAAATAAATAAAAATAAAATTAAAAAAAAGAAAAGAAAAACAAGAAAAATGGCTACAGATGCAGTGAATTTATAGTCCAGTCACTGAGCCCCAGTGATAACTCTGGAGGCAAAGTAAATAAATAAATAAATAAATAAATAAGGTCTTTTGCTGGCATAATTTTCTATTATTCATGAACACATTTTTTTTCCTATTCATTGCTCTATTCAAACTTTCAATTGCTTGTGTGAAGGACACTCATCGCCTGAATGAAAATCTGCTTTATTTAAAGTCCACCAATTTAAACATCAGCCTCTTTCAAAATACTCTCACAAAATATATAGAGAGGAAAGCCAGACCAAATCACTGTACACTGTAGTTCATTCAAGTTGACACATAAAATAACTGTCATAATCAGACACCTAAATATAAGTACTAATCATTCATTTTTACTCCAGAAGAATTTCCAAGATCCGGGCTGGGTGGCGTCACACTTGGTTGAGCACACCTGCTACAGTACTTAAGGACCTAGGTTCAAACCCCTGGTCCCCATCTGTAGAGGGTGTTGGGTGTTTCATGAACAGTGAAACAGCGCTGCAGGTATCTCTCTGTCTCTTTCACTCTCTACCTCTCCCTCTACTTTCAGTTTTTCTTTGTCCTATCAAATATAATAAACATAAAAAAATAAAGCAAAAAAAAGTGTTTCTAAGATCATACTCTCTAACTTTTAGCTTCAAACTAATCAGAGAATTAGGGGGTGGGGAAAGGTTTCACTAATATTATTGAAACATGGATTTTTTTTAGTAGTCGCTGGGGGCTCAAACCAGGATCCTTGTGCTGCCTTTCCCGGGCCCTTGCAAGGCTCCTTGCTCCTTGTATTATGGAGCTTAACTTGGCTCAATACTGCTGGACTGTCTCTCCCTGTTTTTATTTTATTTTATTTTTTTATAATTTTTATTTATATAAAGGGAACACTGACAAAAACCATAGGAAAGAGGGGTACACACAATTCCCACCACCAGAGCTCCGTATCCCTGTTTTTATGTTAAAGTGCCTCAGGCATGGTCTACACTGATTTTTATCAAGAGCTCTCTGCTTAACTTTTCCATAGAATATATGTTTGTGCTGTTAAGGTATGATGCTCTAACTTGTCCTTTATACCTTTTGGGATAATAGGATGTTCCTGTTGTTTATCATTTCTTAGATTTTCTTGTTATATGACTTAAGTTACTTCAAATAAATGCTCAGATTTTTAGATTTTCTTGTTATATGACTTAAGTTACTTCAAATAAATGCTCAGATTTTTAAAATTCTGTTAGTTTAATTCCCAGTCTTTCCAATCCTCTAACATTTATTGAGAAAAATTTACTCATTGATACTGATTTTCTTTCTTTCTTTCTTTCTTTCTATCTATCTATCTATCTATTTTTCTTTTTTTTCTTTTTTTTTTTTTTTTACCAGAGCACCAGTCAACTCTGGCTTATGGTGGTGTGGGGATTGAACCTGGGACTTCAGAGCCTCAGGCATGACAGTTTGTTTGCATAACCATTATGCTATCTACCCCTGCCCCTGATTTTTTTTTTTTATATTTTCATGCATTTCTATTTAAACAATATAGGACCAGCAGTACAGTTCACTTGAATAGTGCACAGGAATTCTCATGCACATGATCCAAGTTCCAGCCTTTATCCCAACTCCAGTGGAGGAAGTTTCAGTGCTGTGGAATCATTTCCTTTTTTCTTTTGTTTCTCTGTCTCTGTTTCGTTTTGAATAATCTGGCCTGGAGCAGTGAAGCCCTTCTAATGATAACAACAACAACAACAACAAAGAATTTTATAAAGTCAAATTTTAGTAAAGTCATAGAACCCTTGGAATATACCTAAAAAAAGACCTCCTAGCTCCTTCCAACATGAAGACCTTAAATTTCACCTGCTATCCTTTTAACTTTTGGTTCCTGATTATTAAATAATTTGTTCTGCTTTATATCTTACAGTTTTTTAGCTAACAAGCTGCATATGCTACCATGAGGCCAATGTGACTTTCCTGGGCAGAGGACCTCACCAATGTGTCCTGTGAACTCACCTCTCCAGAGCCCTACCACTAGGGAAGGAGAGAAACAGGCTGGGGGTAAGGATCACTATGTCAAATCCCATGTCCAGCAGAGAAGCAGTTACAGAAGCCAGAATTCCCACCTTCTGTACCCCATAAAGATCTTTGGTCCATACTCCCAGAGGGATAAAAAATAAGGAAAGTTCCAAAGAAAGGCATGGGATATGGAACTCCTGTGATGCAAATTATAACCCTCTTATACCACAATCTTGTCGATCATTATTAAATAATTAATAAAATATTTATATTTGGATAAATAAAACATGGCGAACTGAGAGAAAACAATCAAACAAAACTCAAGTGTGTAAGAGAGCCTAAAGGCAAATCATAACATATCTAGTAATGTTTAATGTATTATTTGAATTCTATGTTCTAAACTTTCAGTATTGAACACATAGGCCACATTCATAAAAATCCAACTCTCTTTTTTTCTTTCTTTTTCTTAGTTTTCTACCACCCTGAGAACAATGAAGTTAACTAATAATTCCTACAGATCAAATGGCTATGCATATGGTTGAGCAAGATGGTTATACAAATAAACCTTGACATGAATGACTGTGTTGTTAGCTCAATGTAAGTGAACATCTGCTGATGGTGTAGTATGCTAATAAAACACACAGAGAATTGCTAGCTTACTCAGAATATTGGTTTAAAAAAAAAATAGTGATGAAACTCAAACCTCAGGCAACTGGCACTAATTTCTCTAGAAGTGGAAGTTAATGATTATATTTTCCACACTACTTTCTGGTAATATTTATTATAAACTCAACCAAAACCCTTCTACACAATGGGACAAGTTTGGATCACTTTCAAGGTAGAGGAAAGATATAACAGGGTAGGATAGATAGCATAATAGTTATGTAAAAAAGACTTTCATGCCTGAGCCTCCAAAATCCCAGGTTTAGTTTCCTGCACCACCATAAGCCAGAGATGAATAGTGCTCTGTTCATTTCCATATATCTTCCTCTCTCTATCTCTTATTAAAATAAATAAAGTATATTTAAACAATAAAAATAAGAGAAAATATATAACATCCTTTTGTCCAGGAATTTTGAAATTATATTTATACAAGAACTACACATAGAGAAGAACTGTATTTATTTACACAGGAAGTATGGATAAAAATAGAGATACATTCTTTTGTTGGAAGGGAAGCTCATTGGACTAGTAAGCTGGGATAGAAAACCTAAAAATAGATTTAGAGAAATTGAAATAATAAACTGCAAATGATAATGAGTAGCAACATTTCTGTGCAGAATGATAAGGGGGAGTTCAGCATCCTCATAATTAAACAGCAATTAGGAAAAAAGTGTGCTTGTAACAAAGCGAATGCAAATATATACGGGAGGAAAACCTAGGCACCGGGTTTTAAATTATGTTTTTTAAATATTATATTTATAGATTTAATGGATAGAGACAGAAGGGAAAGCTAGAGAGGGAGAGAGACAGGGAGACATGTGTCGCACTGCTTTACCACTCTCGAAGCTTCCTCCCTGAAGGTGGGGACCCGGTTCTTGAATTGGGTCCTTGTAGATGGTAACATGTATGCTCAGCCAGGTACACCACCAACCGGCCCCCAAGATCAGAATTCATAATGTTATGAAAGAAGAAGTAGAAGCTAATGATGATGATTCTTCTAAAATATGGTTAAATTTTGATGAATTGCTGATTCAGCTTGTGTTTACTGAATATAAGCAGACTGCTCTAATATAAAGACCAGGAGTAAAGGGTCTGACGGTGATGCATCTGGTTTAGTGAACTTTCTTAGATGCACAAGGACTTGGGTTCAAACTCTGGTCCCCACCTGTAGGGAGAAAGGTTCATAAGCTGTAAAGTTGTGCTGCAAGTCTCTTTCCTTCTCCCCTTCCCACCTCCCTCTCCCCTTCTCCCTCTCTCTAGCTATCCTTCTCCCTCTCCACCTCTCTACTTCTCCTCTTCCTTCTACCTCTCCTCCTCTCCCTCTCCCTCTATCTTCCGTCTATCTACTCAATAAAATAATAAATAAATAAATAAATAATAATAAAGAGAAAAGGAGAAAACTATTTCCTTAAAAAAAAAAAAGAGGTCAGTGAATTTTTGATATTTTGTAAGCATTTAGTCATTATCAATTGCCTTCTAGGTTTAAAGCCATGTTATGAACATATGAAAAAAGACACTAATCTTGACATAAAACTAAAATCTCTAATAGCATTAATATCAGCACATAACATCTACAATAAAAGTAGACTGGCTTAGGCCTCATAAAAGTAATTATGTGCTCTAAGAACTAAATTATGGTAAGATTAATTCCAGAAAGGGTCATGATAAAGGCTTTATGTCATGTTGTGAACAACCACTTATGATTGCTTTTTCTGATCCTCTTATTTCAGGCATTAATTAAACAAGGGGGTGTCATTGCCCCCTACCCCCATCTTCCCTCAAAATTACTTTCATAGGAATTCTCAAGTGAAAATACTAATGATTTAGTAGTAATGATTAGGTAGCTGGGGGGAGGTTGCTCAGTAGAAGAGCCCATGTATGAGGTCCCAAGCTCAATAACCAGTATTGCACCTACCAATATTCTGGTTTTCTTTTTTTTCTTTTTAAAGTCTATTTTTATTATTGGACAGAGACAGAGAGAAATTGAGAGAGGAGGAGATAGAGAGAGAAAGAGAGTCTTGTTTTACGGCTTGTGAAGCTTTCCCCCTGCAGGTGGGGACCAGGGGCTTGAACCTGGGTCCTTGTACACTGTAATGTGTGCGCCTAACCAGGTGCGCCACCACCTGCCCCCTCTGGTTTTCTTTCTTATAAAATGTATAATAGATAACAATACTTAAAATTCCTGTAGGGCAAGTTTGAAAGTAATACATCTTAAGAGCACTGAGCTAGTTTCCTCATAATGACTGATTCCAGAATTTACAGAATCACAATCTTTCTGGTGCTTGTCATAATATATGATCAGTACTTGGAATTTATGACTCAGATTGATGCTGAGTTAATATTTAATTTAATTTAAATAAATTTAATTTATTAAATTAATGATTTAATTTAAATAAAATAAAAAGCAAGGAATATACACTTAAAATAGAGAACCATAGAATGAGTATCTACAACTGCATGTTGGTTTTTAGCACTAATTTTTAAAAAGATATTTATTTATTTATTCCCTTTTGTTGCCCTTGTAGTTTTTTTATTGTTGTAGTTATTATTGTTGTTGTTATTGATGTTATCAATGTTGGATGAGACAGACAGAAATGGAGAGAGGAGGGGAAGACAGAGAGAGGGAATGAAAGACAGATACCTGCAGACCTGCTTCACCGGTTGTGAAGAGATTTCCCCTGCAGGTGGGGAGCCGGGGGCTCGAACCGGAATCCTTATGCTGGTCTTTGTGCTTTGCACCACCTGCACTTAACCCACTGCACTACCACCAGACTCCCTTTTATTTATTTATTTTTATTTTACTGAGTATGGAATAGGATAAAAGAAATGGGAGGGAGAATGTTTTGCTGAGACTCAGTATAGAAGATGAGAAATTGTATCTATGTGGCAATAATTATATTGTAAACCATCATTCCCCCTCCAATAAAATTAAAATAAAATCAAACTCTTTAGATCTGTGTCCAAATATTTTCTCTAATTAAAATTCACTGCTTTTGTTTAATTGGAGCTTTCTGGAAAATGGGAAACAATGTGAAAAAAAAATTAAAATCTTTTAGTATTGTATTATTTTGACTTCTCATTACAAGTTTACTTAAAACTACCTTTTTGGTAGACTCTTATGAAAAAAATATTTTTAGTGTATCTTTAGAAACAAAACAATAAGGCTATAATTACCAGCTAGAATAAGTGATCTCTCTAATCATGCAATATTATAATAATAGTACAAAAATAAGCTTTGGTCAAATAACATAATTATCAATAGTTAACGTGAAGAATTTAAGAAAAATGAAGTGTAATTTATGTATATGTGAACATTTGAAAGTGATTTTTTTCTCCATAAAATTCTTATAGAATATTCAGCTTTAATTTCTGAGGATTCATTATAATTTATTGACAGGAACTACAAAAGTTCCTGGTGGAACTATAGATGGTCTATAAACAGAACAGAAGAATACCACTGGCATCTCCTTGCTCTATTCTTCAAAGAGATAGATTTGTCATTTTTCTTCCCACCACCTCCATTTTCTCCATAGCTGATAAAAATGCTACCATTAGTGGACTAAAAGTCTTCTTGACAGACAAAGTCCCTTATGTTTGGTGCATATTTATTCAAATATATATTTCCCTTTTGTTGCCCTTTTTATTGTTGTTATAGTTATTATTGCTGTTATAGATATCATCATTGTTAGGACACAGAGAAATGGAGAGAGGAAGGGAAGACAGAGAGAAGGATAGAAAGAAAGACACCAGCAGACCTGCTTCACTGCCTGTGAAGTGACTCCCCTACAGGTGGGAAGCTGGGGCCTGGAGCCTGAATCCTTACAGGTACTTGTGCTTCTCAACACGTGCGCCTAACCTGCTGCGCTACTGCCCAATTCCCTACATATTTATTCCAACAATTTCTGCCAAATTTCACTCAATTGTCTATTTCCAATGATCTTGATTATCAGTGTCTAATACCCTGCCATAAAAAGGGCAAATAACAAAACGAATAGCTGAAAGATACAAGAGGTTCTACCTCATTACAAGTCATCTACTTAGGAAAAGAACGGTCCAGGATGTGAAAGTGAGACATTGACTATCAAAGCTGATTATACCGCTTGCTTTCCTCTCCTCCTGCTGTACGTGTGTTCCTTTTGAAGCTTCATGCTTGATGGAAGAAGATGACCTTTTCTGAAGAGGGACAGATCAATCTCTGGTGGAGGGCATATGAGCTGTATTCTCCTGCAAGAACCTCCGAAGAAGTTCTCAAGAGAACAATCTATGTTCTATTAGCGATTCATAGTCAGTTGATAGGTAACATTTTTCTCTAAGGTCTGGGGAGATTTCTTCTTTAAAAAAAAGTTCAAAGTTTCAGAGAATATAAAATATAAATTGTTGTTGGGAAACCCATTCCATAATTCTGATGAAACTTGCATTCATACAAAAGCCTTTCACCAAAAATGAGGGTGGTCTTTATTCCTTTGTAAGTTTTATTTTATTTTATTTTATTTTATTTTATTTTATTTTATTTTCACATTGGCCGTACTATTGTCACTACAGTCACATGAGTTGGTATGAGTCTTTATCTTTAGAGGCATTGATAAAGTTAATCTCTTATACAAACTGGACTTGAACCAGTATATTCATGAGTCTCTATGACAGAAAACCCTGTTATAAGAAAGTACACAGTAATATTTTCACTCAGTTCATCACAAAGCGCTCACTTCTTGAGAGAACTTTATGTCAGGGGTCGATTTCTAAATATTTTACATTTGGACTATACCATCCCTTTCAACACTCTAGAAACATCGGGTATTATCCCAATATTAAACAAAAATTGGAAAAATTGAGACAGTATTTTATTTTATTTTATTTTATTTTATTTTATTTTATTTTATTTATTTTTTCCTCCTCCAGGGTTATTGCTGGGCTCGGTGCCCGCACCATGAATCCACCGCTCCTGGAGGCCATTTTTTTCCCCCTTTTGTTGCCCTTGTTGTAGCTTCGTTGTGGTTACTATTATTGCCCTTGTTGACGCAATTCGTTGTTAGATAGGACAGAGAGAAATGGAGAGAGGAGGGGAAGACAGAGAAGGGGAGAGAAAGATAGACACCTGCAGACCTGCTTCACCGCCTGTGAAGCTACTCCCCTGCAGGTGGGGAGCCGGGGGCTCGAACCGGGATCCTCACACCGGTCCCTGCGCTTTGCGCCACATGCGTTTAACTCACTGCGCCACCGCCCGACCCCCGAGACAGTATTTTAAACCACCTCAGGTAATGAGTGAACAATTAGAGGTATGAGAAGTAGGGTATAAGGCAAATGTATAATTCAAAGTTTTCCTAAGAAGCTTGGCAATATAAGCAGTGATATATAGTGTTTTTGTTTTTTATTATTTTTCAATTGTGTTTATCCACGTGATAAAATTATTTTTATTTTTGTGTTATCCCAGTTTCTAGTCAAATGTTAATTTTTTCATATTGAAAAATCATATTGTCCTTTTCTCTACATTTTCCAGATGTGGATGCAGCCTAGGTGCTCAGCTATTATAATTGTGCTGCTATCAACATAGGTGTGCAAGGACCTTTAGACAAGACTCCATTTTATTCAGATAAATTCCCCAGAAAATAAATTGCAAGGGTAGGGTAGGTACACTTCTAGTATTCTGATAAGTCACCAGACTGTTTTCCATAGGGATTGGACCAATTTACATTCCCACTAGCAATGTAGGAGAGTTCCATTTCCCCCACAGTCCCTGAAACAGTTGGTGTTTCTGATTTTCTAATATATGACATTCTCACAACTATAAAGCAGTATCTCACTGTTGTTTTTTTTATTGGCATTTCCTGGATCATCGGTGATTTTGATTACTCTCTGTTGGTCCTTTGGGTCTCCCTTCTAGAGAAGATTCTGCCCAAGTCTTCCCACCATTTCAATGGGTTTTGTTGTTGTTGTTGCTGAGCTTCATGACTTTTTAAAAATGCATTTTGGTTAGTAACCCTTTGTCTGAGGTATGGTATGTAAAGATTTTCTCTCACTCTGTAGGGAGTCTCTCTGTTTTGGTGGTGATTCCTTTTGCTTGGAAGATACATTTCCATATGGTAAGATTTTACAAATTTCTCAGTTGATTTGGTTAAAAACTAATTTTGAATGACCTCATGTCATATATGTTTGTGTAGAGTTCTATATTTGTAAACATTCGTGGATTAACTTTATCTTCAATCTCAAGCTGATATACACATTTTCTTATATTCAGGGTTTTACTTTGGTGAGGGTAAATTATATTTTAAAAAGAAATAATGTTGTATGGAATCTTCACATTGAAATTATAATGTTGCAAGAGGCAGGGAAGAGAACAAAATAGACTCTCATGCATGAGGCTCTAAGGTACCAGGTTCATCCCCTGTACCAACATAAGCCAGAGTTTAGCAGTGCTCTGGAAAAAAAATTAAGAAAAAAGAATACTATCACAAGATCTGGATATAAGAGTATTAATCTTGTCATTTACACTATGTTTGAATGTCATGAATTTTATTTAAGAGAATTATAATATCTTGCTTGAAGATCTATTGGATTAAATTATAATGTTATATAAGCATCTAGTAGAAGCATATTAGCATATGCTAATTTTTAGGTTTATTAGTCTGATTTTAAGAATATAACATGTTATTCTGTGTTTATGTGAAGAAAACCAGTATAAGTAGCATGACATGGAATGATTTTTAGGTTGTATGCAGTTGCATTGTCTTTTTCTTTTCTTTCCTTTTCTTTATTTGTTGCCATTTTTATTTGTAATTAACAGTGGGTTACAAGATTGTTAGATTATAGTGTATAATTCTCCATAGCCCCCACCATCAAAACACTGTGTCGCATCCTCACAAAGGTAACTGCCATAGTTCTCACAAAGTCTTAGAAGTGGTCTGTTTGCTTTTTCTTATTTTTTTTTGGGGGGGGCTAGTTCTTTTTTTAAATATTTATTCCCTTTTGTTGTCCTTGTTTTACTGTTGCAGTTATTACTGTTGTCATCGTTGTTGGATAGTACAGAGAGAAATGGAGAGAGGAGGGGAAGACAGAGAAGGGGAGCGAAAGATAGACACCTGCAGACCTGCTTCACCGCCTGTGAAGCGACTCCCCTGCAGGTGGGGAGCCAGGGGCTGGAACCAGGATCCTTATGCCGTGGGTCCTTGAGCTTAGAGGGGCTAGTTCTTACGTATCCATTCTACAGATTCCACATATGAGTGAAACCATCCAATACTGTCTTTCATTTCTTTATTTTGCTCAGCATAATCAACTCCAGTTTCATCCATTTTGTCCCAAGGGACACACTAGCATATCTTTTTTGATCAGAGTAATATTTCATGAAGTATATTTACCATAACTTCTTTACTCAGTCATCTGTAGGTGGGCACTTTGGCCTTTTCTACTCTTTGGCTAACGTGAATAATGCACTATAGGCATGCATATGACCTTTTGACTTAGTGTTTAAACGTCCTCTGGATAAATACCAACAGTGGTATTTCTGTGTCTTAATGTAATCCAATTTTTAAAAAAAAATTATCTTTGTTTATTTGTTAGGTAGTTAGAAATTGAGAGGGGAGGGAAAATAGAGAGTGAGAGAAACAGAGAGTCACCTGTAGCACTGCTTCACCACTCCTGAAGCTTTTCCCCTGCAGGTGGGGACTTGTGGCTTGAACCTGGGTTCTTGTGCATTGTAACATGTGCACTCAACCAGGTACATGACCACCCAGCCCCTAATTCAATTTCTTTTGTTGAAAGACTAGCTCAGTCTCTATCCAAAAATAAATACAAAATATGATTAAAAACAACAAGGGGACCCTTCCTTTGGATGCAACTCAGGCCAACAAGGATGTGTGCTAAGCTGGGGGAGCAGCAAGAGTTGTGTCTCAGGAGGGAAAGATGCTTCAAATCATGAAGTTGAAAGAGTATCCACTGTCAACCATCAGAGATGACACTGCTCCTGTTGATTTCCAAAGGCGATATACCAGTTTGCATTCTCTCTAACAGTGTGACAGAGCCACTTTTTTTCTGCATCTTCTTCAAAACCTATGATTTTTGTTGATGTAGGTTGTTCTCACAGGTGTGGAATGAATCTCATTCTAGCTTTAGTTTGTATTTCTCTAATGATAACTGAACTGGAGCACTTCTTCATATGTCTTGGGCCATTTGCATTTCTTCTTTAGAAAAATTGTTCGGTTCTTTGACCCAAGTTTTCGTTGGGCTAGTTTTATTTTTTCTATTGTTGAGATGTGTCAATTCGGCATTCTGTATTCACTTGTTGGATATATGATGTGCAAATATTTTCTCCCATTAACTAGGTTGCCTGGTTATCCTTGTGTAGTTTGCTTTCCATGGATAGAAGCTTTTTACATTTGTGTCCCATTTATTTATTCTTGTTTTCATTTCCCATACCCGTGGTTTTGAGTCTCTGAATACATCTTTGACATGGAAATCATGCAATGTTTCACTGACTTTTCCTTCTCTACATTTTAGAGTTTCTGGTCAATATCCAGGTCATTTGTCCATTTTGACTTGACTTTGGTGTATGGTGTTAGGTGGTGGTCTAGTTTCACTTTTTTTATATGTGTCTGTACTCTCAGTTTTGTTCCACTGATCTAAGTGTTCATTTTCATTCCAGTACCACACTGTTTTAATTATCATTGCATTGTAATAAAAACTGAAATTGGAGTGTGTGATACTTCCATTTACTCCCAAACACTAGTTCAGAATTTGAATCAGTAAACAAAAATCTTCCCAAGAATAAAAACCCAAGTCTGGAGCACTTTACGAATGAATTATGTAATATTTTCAAAGATGAACTAAAGCCAATTCTCCCAGTATTCCAGAAAACCAAAGAAGGGCAGTAAAACTCAACATGTTCTTAAGGCTAACATCACTCTGATCCCCAAAGAAGGAAAGGACTCTACCAAAAAGGATCATTGTAGATCTTTATCCATGATGAACACTATTGCAAAGATCCTCAACAAAATCTCACCAAATTAAAACCAACAACATATCAAGAGAATAATTCACCAAGACCAAGTGAGATTAATTCCTAGGAAATGGGATGATTTACCATTCACAATTTAATCAATGTAATCCAGCATATCAACAAAAAAGAAAGATAAAAATCATGTGGTGATATCAAATGATGCTGAAGACATTTGACAAAATCCAGCATCCATTTATGATAAAGACCCTCCAGAAATTGGGTATAAATAGATAATCCCCCAACATGATAAAGGGTATTTAAGACAAACCCGCAGATAACATCTTTCTTAATAGGGAAAAGTTAAAAGCTATTTCCCTAAATTCAGGAACTATATAAGGTTTTTCATTGTCACCACTATATTCAACATAGTCCTCCAGGTCTTCACCACAGCAATAAGACAAGAAAGAGATATCAAAGCCATATATATTGGAGAGAAAGAAACTGAACTATCATTATAATATACCTGGAGAACTCCAGAGACTACCAAAAACTACCCAAAATAATAAATTTACAGAATAAACAAAATATACAAAATTAGTACACATAAATCCATATATATATATATATATATATATATATATATATATATATATATTCAGAGAGAAGGTAAATTAAAGACTTCATCTCATTTACAACCAAACCCAAAAATATACAATACTCTGGGGTGATATTATGAGGGAGGCGAAAAACTTTTATAGAGAAAACATAGGAAATTGTTAACATAAATAGAGAATGGCACATAGAAATGAAAAAAAAAATTACTTGTTCTGGAATGGATGAATAAGCATTAGTAAAATGACCATTCTACTAAAAGCAATCTACAATTTAAATGCAATCCTTATTGAGATCTCAATGACAGTTAAAGAAATTGAAAAACTTGTCAAAAATGTGTGTGAAATTACAAACACACACACACACACACACACACACACACACACACACACACACACACACACCATGAATAGCCCTCACTGCTGTATGTAGTTTTGTTTTTATGATATACTGTAATTCTTCTTAGAATTAGGAAAGAGTCCTTAGAATGTCCTGAAGGCACTGAATGCACAAAGTGAATGGTAGTATAGCTATCTGACTAATTTTCCTACCTAAAAATATAATTTCTGATCTTTATTGATTTTAGAACTGCAATTTATTTACGAATTAATACATTTTTCAAGAATTATATGGGTACAGTAGGTTGATGTATGTAGCTAAAAGACTCCTATTAATAGTTTGATTAAAACTCTTTAATACTAGATACATAGCACACATACAGCACTTAATGTTTGTGCCTATACTCAGCTTCCTCTGTGGTCATATTGTTGGTTTAGATGACTAGATTATTGTTTATTTTGGGGAATTTTTATTTTAAAAATAAAGTTCTTTCACCAAACTGTACAGTTTCAGAACTATTTTTAAATTCAACAGTGGTGAATTTTCATTGTGTATGAAAAACTTTAGTTACAAGAAATAGGTTTGCAAGACGAACACTGAATAATTTGGAGTACAGAGGGTGTATCTTGCATTATAAATACTAAAACAGAAGACTAGTAAAATAAAGCTAAGATTCCAAGAAAATAAAAACAAATCTCTCCATTTTTTTTTTTTTTTTGCCTCCAGGGTTATTGCTGGGGCTCGGTGCCTGCACCATGAATTCACTGCTCCTAGAGGCCATTCCCCCCCCCCTTTTGTTGCCCTTGTTGTGCTTATTATTGTTGTTGTCTTTCGTTGTTGGATAGGACAGAGAGAAATAGAGAGAGGAAGGGAAGACAGAGAAGGGGAGAGAAAGACAGGCACCTGTAGACCTGCTTCGTGACCTGTGAAGCGACTCCCCAGCAGGTGGGGTTCCAGGGGCTGGAACGGGGATCCATAAGCCTGTCCTTGCTCTTTGTGCCAGGTGCGCTTAACCCGCTGCGCTACCACCCGACCCCCTCCTTTTTTTTTTAAACTTAATACCTCTTGTTATAAGTAAAGAAAATTAAGCAACTGTTCTAACATGCTAGATGAGTTTGTATTGTCTGTCAATCTACCCTCCAATAGCTCTCAGTGGTCCTGAAAAATCATGATGTTGGCAACCAGTCAGAAACAAAGAAAATTCTATACTGACTACTCAGAATGTGCAAAGCTATGATTCCGTGAGGTACATTTCAGGCTTTTGCATAACTGGCAAATTTATAACCAGATGTTTATAGCAATTTGTTTTATAAAATTAATGAGAACAAATTGGTATCCAGTGTCATTTTGCAGCAATGCCCATGAAAGATACTCCCTTAAACAGCTTGAGACAACATTGATTAAATGCAATCATTGACCCTGTTTTCTTCAAACTCTTTCTCTGCCTCTTCCTCTTCTCTTCCTTTTTCTCCCTCCCTCCCTCCCTTCCTTTGTGTCTCTCTCTCTCTCTCTCTCTCTCTCTCTCTCTCCTCTTCTTCTCTCTCCTCCTCCTCCTCCTCCTCTTCTTCTTCTTCTTCTTCTTCTTCTTCTTCTTCTTCTTCTTCTTCTTCTTCCTCCTCTCTCTCTCTCTCTCTCTCTCTCTCTCCTCTTCTCTTTGCCACCATGGTTATAACTGATGCTTGGTGTCAGAATTTTGAATTCACTGTTCCTAGCAGCCACTTTATTCCCCCCTTTTAAAATTTTCTTTCTATTTTATTTGATAGGACATAAGGAAATTGGAGGGGAACAAGCTTATAGAGAGGGTGAGAGAAAGATAGGAAGCAGGAGTTCTAACTGTTCCTGTGCATGATAGTATGTGCTCTCAGCCAGGTGTGTCACTGACTGGCTCCACTGCCCTATTTTTTTTAAATAGTTGAAAATGAAAGTAATGTAGACAATATCTGTAAAAATATGGAAATGATTCTTGAAGGGCTATATATTTTTTTCTCTTTCTTCTTCTAGTGTTTTCCCTTCTTCCGTAGCCAGTCAACAGCGTCAGGTTGAGCCTGATGTAAAGTTTCGAGACCTCCTTTGAATCTGGAGAGGTGGCAGTCATTGACTATGTGGGTCATAGTCTGTCTGTAGCCGCAGGGGCAGTTCGGGTCGTCTCTGGCTCCCCAGCGATGGAACATAGCGGCGCACCGGCCATGGCCTGTTCGATAGCGATTGAGGAGGGCCCAGTCATAACGTGCTAGGTCAAAGCCGGGTTGACGCTTGCAGGGGTCTGTGATGAGGTGTTTGTTCTTTACCTCAGCTGACTGCCAACTCTGTTTCCAAGAGTCTGGAACAGAGAAGTTCAGTGTAGGCCTAGGAGACCAGATTGGATGATGAGATGTCAAGCGTTGGACAGGGTGGGCGAAGACATCTGCGTATATTGGCAGGTCCGGTCGAGCGTAGACGTGGGAAATGAACTTAGATGATGCCGCATCCTGACAAATATCTGGCAGGGCGATGTTGCTAAGAACTGGCAGCCATGGAACCGGGGTGGAACGAATGGTTCCAGAAATGATCCTCATGGAGGAATATAATTTGGAATCGACCAAGTGGGCATGGGGGCTACGGAACCATACTGGGGCACAGTATTCTGCAGTGGAATAGCATAATGCCAGAGATGATGATCGTAGTGTGGAAGTGCTTGGGCCCCATGAGGAGCTGGCCAGTCTTGCAATGATGTTATTCCTCGCGCCCACCTTTGCTGCAGTTTTTATGAGATGTTTGTGAAATGACAGAGTGCGATCGAGAGTAACGCCAAGATAGACTGGCTGGGCTTCATGCCGGATTCTCGTATCGCCAAGCTGCACCTTAAGCTCACGCGAGGCCGAGGCATGGTGTAGATGGAAAACAGATGATACCGTTTTTGCAGTGCTAGGGATTAGTCGCCATTTTTTACAGTAATCAGATATCAGAGACATGTCTTTCGTGAGTGTTTCCTCAAGGATGTCGAACTTGGATGCCTGAGTTGCACAGCAGATGTCATCGGCATAGATGAACTTCCTTGAAGAAGTTTCTGGGAGGTCATTGATGTAAATATTAAATAGTGTAGGAGCCAGAACAGAGCCCTGGGGGAGGCCACTTGAGACAAGTCTCCATCTGCTAGACTTGTCACCCAGATGCACCCGGAATCTTCTGTTTTGGAGAAGAAACGATATAGTGTTGGCCACCCATGGAGGCAGGCATCTTGAGATCTTGACTAGGAGACCACGGTGCCAGACCGTGTCATAGGCTGCTGTGAGATCAACAAAGACAGCACCTGTCTTTAAATTCTTCTGGAATCCATTTTCAATGTAAGTTGAGAGGGCCAGGGCATGTTCGCAGGTAGATCTTCCTGGGCGGAAACCAGCTTGGGCAGGTGATAGGAATTTCTCTGTAAGAGGAGAAATACGTGACAGAAGCAGCCTCTCAAGGAGTTTGTAACACACGGAGAGGAGAGAAATTGGTCTATAGCTGGCGGCCAGTGTTGGGTCTTTCTTTGGTTTCAAAACTGCTATTATCTTCGCACGACGCCAAATTTTGGGCATAGATTCGGATTCCAAGATGTGGGACAGGAATGTAGTGAGCCACTTCTTTGCTGAGGGGCCCAAGTTAAGAATGAGTTCTGGGGTGATGTTATCATAGCCAGCAGCTGTTCCCGGTTTAATCCTCTTCAAAGCGTCTTCCAGTTCAGACAGTGTAAAGGGAGAGAGTTTTGGAGATGGACAAGATAACCGGAAGTGGGATGACCACTCATGGGAAATTTCTCTTTTCCAGACTGGGTCAATCTTAGCACGTCCAACTTGAGTTAGGTGACTGGCCACTGAGTTTGGAGATACGGGAGGATGGGAGACGGGAGAGGGTTGGCTACCAGCACCCAGACTATGAAGAAGCTTCCAGGCCTTCCTACTTGAGTGGGAGAAGTTCAGACTTTCCATGAGTTGTTGCCAGCGGGCTTGGCGTGCTGCATCCAGGGAGGCAATGAGATGGTCGGCCACATCTGGGTCGCCCAACTCATCGTACTGCTTTAGTAGTTGCTCGCTTTCAGCATGGAGACATGCGTATAGTTAGCACGTCTCCCACGAGGAATAGCTTGGGAAGCTGCTTTGAAGATGGCTTGGCGGAAGCGCCTGTAGGAATCTTCAGAGGGGATAGAGTTAATTGGAATTGCAGGAATAGATTTGTTGGTAAGATCACTGAACAGACGCCAGTTTGCTTTCTGAAAGTTCCATCTTAGTTTCTCCGAGCACATAAATCAGTGGGAGCTGGAGACCAATGTGGATGATAGCTGGGCGGTGATGACTGTGCGGGAAGATCTTGAGAACTTGTCTCGTAGTGGGAAAGGCTTGGCCGTTGACTGTGCTAATTTTTTTCTCTTAATCTTTGTAAGTAAGGCTAAAGTTCGCTATAGTTCTGCCTGAGTAGACAATCATAAAATAAAAACTTGTTAATATAGTTAGAATAATTGTATTCATTTTCTATTTAATAAGACTGTCAGCATTATGAAGTGAAAATACAATCCTATCCTGTATTACTAGAGTTAAATCACCTCGCTGCCCTCAGTATACTTATAAGGCATCATCAGAATAAAATGGCTTTCATGAAATATTTTTAGTTGTCTTAGTCCTTTTAGATTGCTACAAAGACATAATGCAGACTGTGATATGTATAAGCTTTCAAAATTTATTTCTCACATTGCAAAAAGAGCCAGGTTCAAGCCCCCAATACTCACCTGTAGGGGGAAACTTCATTAAGTAGTGAAGCAGTGCATCTCTCTCTCTCTCTCTCTCTCTCTCTGTTTTCCTGCTTACTTCCCCTTCTCTCTCAATTTCTGTTTCTATCCAAAAGTAAATAAATAAATAAATGTATAAAATTTATTACTTCAAGTTCTGGAGATTTCAAGTCTAAGATCATGACAACAGCAGTGTTGGGTGAGGAATTTCTGATTCTTAAGTGATTGATTTTTCATTGTGTCATAAAGAAGGGAAAAAGGAGCAGTGGAACTCTCTTAGACTTCTTTCATAAGGCAGTAAACGTTTATGAGTGTCATATCCTCATTGTTGATCAATGTCCAAGGTTTCACCTTCTGAAACTGTTTTACTCTAAGTATATAGCATCTGTATTAATATATATATATATATATATATATATATATATAATATAGTATATATGTATGTATAAATGTCTGTGTATGCACATTTATATTCCTATAAAATAGAAGTTTGTGTTTTCCCAGTAAGGGGAGCCAGTAATAAGTTGACTGTTACCTGCTATATCAACATGAATTACTTGTATTTATATATACTGTTAATAAAAATGAAGCTTCTAGAAATTTCTTTCTGCCTTGAGTTTAACCTAAACTTGAAACATAATTATCCACATGCCTATATAACCTTTCATTTTATGTCAGATTGAATTTGACTCCAAATGGGAATTTTTGTTTTGCATCTTTGAATTTTCTTCACTCTTTGGAGTCATATTTTAGTCTTATTTCACCCCTGAACATTTACATTCTATTTCATCAACTAACATCCTACATTTATTTTTTATCTTCCAGCTTCTTGACATCTTTGTAGTACTATAATGTTACTTCTTTCTATTCTTATATCTTAGATTACACTAATGCCACTGCACCATGCATTTCTTTATCTCCACTATTAATTCTAAGCAGTCGTTTTTCTTACAGTGAAGTCATCAGAGAGACCATTTAAAATGATAGATTTTCTCATGCTATTCACATACTCAAAACTGTCCAATGACTTCCCATTACCTGTATGTTAAAAAAATTAGCACCTCACTCTAGGGACTTTAAGATCTGCATGATAGGTTTAAACTTTCAAGTAGTCTTCTCTCTACTTCTACCTTTATTAACTATGTGCTCCAGCTCACTGGCTCCATGCCCTTTACTAAAATAAAGTTACACGGGGGTAGATAGCATAATGGTTATGCAAAGAGACTCTCATGCCTGAGGATCTGAAGTCCCAGGTTCAATCCCCCACGCCTCCATAGCCAGAACTGGGCAGTACTCTGGTGTTTCTTTCTCTCTCTCTCTCTCTGCATCTCTCTCAAAATCAAATAAACCGAATATTAAAAAAAAAAAGAAAAAATATTCTTAAAAAAAAAAAGGAACCAGGTTGTGGAGCACCTGATTAAGCACACACACTACAGTGCTCAAGGACCCGGGTTCAAGCTCCTGGTCCCCACCTGCAGGGGGAAAGCTTCACGAGTAGTGAAGCAGGGCAGCAGGTGTCTCTCTGTTTCTCTCAATCTCTATCTTCCTTTCCCCTCAATTTCTCTCTGTCTCTATCCAATAATAAGTAAATAACGTTTTAAAAAAAGAATTAAAAATATTTTTAAAAAGTTACATGGCTCAACATTCCTTAATAGTCATTATTCTGTTTCAATAGCACCACTTCTTGTAGAGATTTACTGTTTCTACTACTAAAATAGTGTTAGTTTTGGTCTAATATTTTATAGTTTTACTGCCATAGGTGAAGAATTGGGTTTCTGTTTTTCTTTCTTTGTATATGGTGCGCTATCTGTATCTGTGATTTAGCTCTTTTATTAAAATATTTATGTCCTTCATTAAATATGAAAAAAATCTTCAGGTATAATCTTTGTTAGTTTGGGTATTATATGAAATACCCAAATATGAAAGTAAATTCATACCTAATTCATACAAATATTTCATACCTAATATGAAAGTAGTTTCATATTATCCTCATTTGGATCATTGTGAATTTGAGAGTGAGTAATATAGATGTTGTAAACCATATTAAATATGCATGTATATGTAAAAAAAAAGTTTTATTTTATTATTCCCACATTTACCTAATAGTGAAGTGCCTAGACTGGATAATCCAAAGTGAGTTCATTGTAACAAATGCAGTTATTTATTAAAGATGGCAAAACTTACATATATATAATTTTCTGAAGCCAAATAGATTTTAAACCCCACATGCACATATATTAATTGCTTAATCATATCAACCTGTGCTCTCAGGTCAAGAACTAGAACTTCACTAGCATTACAGGAATTCCAAATAAATATATGCAATTATCCCACATTTTGATAAATGTTCTTAGGAAGACAAACTCAGGCATCCAAATTTGACATCCTCGAGGAAACACGAAAGACATGTCTCTGATATCTGATTACTGTAAAAAGTGGCGACTAATCCCTAGCACTGCAAAAACGGTATCATCTGTTTTCCATCTACACCATGCCTCGGCCTTGCGTGAGCTTAAGGTGCAGCTTGGCAATACGAGAATCCGGCATGAAGCCCAGACAGTCTATCTTGGCGTTACTCTCGATCGCACTCTGTCATTTCACGAACATCTCATAAAAACTGCAGCAAAGGTGGGCGTGAGGAATAACATCATTGCAAGAGAAATTCCTATCACCCGCCCAAGCTGGTTTCCGCCCAGGAAGATCTACCTGCGAACAAGCCCTGGCCCTCTCAACTTACATTGAAAATGGATTCCAGAAGAATTTAAAGACGGGTGCTGTCTTTGTTGATCTCACAGCAGCCTATGACACGGTCTGGCACCTTGGTCTCCTAGTCAAGATCTCAAGATGCCTGCCTCCATGGGTGGCCAACACTATATCGTTTCTTCTCCAAAACAGAAGATTCCGGGTGCATCTGGGTGACAAGTCTAGCAGATGGAGACCTGTCTCAAGTGGCCTCCCCCAGGGCTATGTTCTGTTCTGGCTCCTACACTATTTAATATTTACATCAATGACCTCCCAGAAACTTCTTCAAGGAAGTTCATCTATGCCGATGACATCTGCTGTGCAACTCAGGCACCCAAGTTCAACATCCTTGAGGAAACACTCACGAAAGACATGTCTCTGATATCTGATTACTGTAAAAAATGGCGACTAATCCCTAGCACTGCAAAAAACGGTATCATCTGTTTTCCATCTACACCATGCCTCGGCCTCGCGTGAGCTTAAGGTGCAGCTTGGCAATACGAGAATCCGGCATGAAGCCCAGCCAGTCTATCTTGGCGTTACTCTCGATCGCACTCTGTCATTTCACGAACATCTCATAAAAACTGCAGCAAAGGTGGGCGTGAGGAATAACATCATTGCAAGAGAAATTCCTATCACCCGCCCAAGCTGGTTTCCGCCCAGGAAGATCTACCTGCGAACAAGCCCTGGCCCTCTCAACTTACATTGAAAATGGATTCCAGAAGAATTTAAAGACGGGTGCTGTCTTTGTTGATCTCACAGCAGCCTATGACACGGTCTGGCACCGTGGTCTCCTAGTCAAGATCTCAAGATGCCTGCCTCCATGGGTGGCCAACACTATATCGTTTCTTCTCCAAAACAGAAGATTCCGGGTGCATCTGGGTGACAAGTCTAGCAGATGGAGACCTGTCTCAAGTGGCCTCCCCCAGGGCTCTGTTCTGGCTCCTACACTATTTAATATTTACATCAATGACCTCCCAGAAACTTCTTCAAGGAAGTTCATCTACGCCGATGACATCTGCTGTGCAACTCAGGCACCCAAGTTCAACATCCTTGAGGAAACACTCACGAAAGACATGTCTCTGATATCTGATTACTGTAAAAAATGGCGACTAATCCCTAGCACTGCAAAAAACGGTATCATCTGTTTTCCATCTACACCATGCCTCGGCCTCGCGTGAGCTTAAGGTTGCAGCTTGGCAATACGAGAATCCGGCATGAAGCCCAGACAGTCTATCTTGGCGTTACTCTCGATCGCACTCTGTCATTTCACGAACATCTCATAAAAACTGCAGCAAAGGTGGGCGTGAGGAATAACATCATTGCAAGAGAAATTCCTATCACCCGCCCAAGCTGGTTTCCGCCCAGGAAGATCTACCTGTGAACAAGCCCTGGCCCTCTCAACTTACATTGAAAATGGATTCCAGAAGAATTTAAAGACGGGTGCTGTCTTTGTTGATCTCACAGCAGCCTATGACACGGTCTGGCACCGTGGTCTCCTAGTCAAGATCTCAAGATGCCTGCCTCCATGGGTGGCCAACACTATATCGTTTCTTCTCCAAAACAGAAGATTCCGGGTGCATCTGGGTGACAAGTCTAGCAGATGGAGACCTGTCTCAAGTGGCCTCCCCCAGGGCTCTGTTCTGGCTCCTACACTATTTAATATTTACATCAATGACCTCCCAGAAACTTCTTCAAGGAAGTTCATCTACGCCGATGACATCTGCTGTGCAACTCAGGCACCCAAGTTCAACATCCTCGAGGAAACACTCACGAAAGACATGTCTCTGATATCTGATTGCTGTAAAAAATGGCGACTAATCCCTAGCACTGCAAAAAACGGTATCATCTGTTTTCCATCTACACCATGCCTCGGCCTCGCGTGAGCTTAAGGTGCAGCTTGGCGATACGAGAATCCGGCATGAAGCCCAGCCAGTCTACCTTGGCGTTACTCTCGATCGCACTCTGTCATTTTACGAACATCTCATAAAAACTGCAGCAAAGGTGGGCGCGAGGAATAACATCATTGCAAGACTGGCCAGCTCCTCATGGGGCGCGAGTGCTTCCACACTACGATCATCATCTCTGGCATTATGCTATTCCACTGCAGAATACTGTGCCCCAGTATGGTTCCGTAGCCCCCATGTCCACTTGGTCGATTCCAAATTATATTCCTCCATGAGGATCATTTCTGGAACCATCCGTTCCACCCCAGTTCCATGGCTGCCAGTTCTTAGCAACATCGCCCCACCAGATATTCGTCGGGATGCGGCATCATCTAAGTTCATTTCCCACGTCTACGCTCGACCGGACCTGCCAATATACGCGGATATCTTCGCCCACCCTGTCCAACGCTTGACGTCTCGTCACCCAATCTGGTCCCCTACGCCTACACTGAACTTCTCTGTTCCAGATTCTTGGAAACAGAGTTGGCAGTCAGCTGAGGTAAAGAACAAACACCTCATCACAGACCCCTGCAAGCGTCAACCCGGCTTTGACCTAGCACATTATTATTGGGCCCTCCTCAATCGCTATCGAACAGGCCATGGCCGGTGCGCTGCTATGTTCCATTGCTGGGGAGCCAGAGACGACCCAAACTTCCCCTGCAGCTACAGACAGACTATGATCCACATAGTCAACGACTGCCACCTCTCCAGATTCAAAGGAGGTCTCAAAACTTTACATCAGACTCAACCTGACGCTGTTGACTGGCTACGGAAGAAGGGCAAACGCTAGAAGAAGAAAGGAAGACAAAGTGCTGTAAGTTAGATAAAAGAAGCATCTACTTTAGTAGGCAGATACAGTTACATGTCTACATACTGAGAAAAGTGGTAGACAAGGCAGTTTCAGGAGAAGATAACACTTATAATACCTTAAGAGAACTGTAGTATTTGGAGTTCTGATAAATTTTTCTAAGGTTCTAACCATCAGTAGAAGGTTAAATACTTTCTGTATTAAAACAAGAAAGAGAAGGGACAGAATAGGTACAGAAAGGAGATAACTGTAGGTTAACAGGTCAAAGTTTTCATCTGATGACCTTTCTTTCTCTCTCTCCCTCTCTCTCTCTCTCTCTCCTCCCTGTTGAAGACTATACTGGTTCATGTGTGAGGGTGAGGGAGGGCCTATTCACTGATCCACAGACATTTAGTTCCAATCTAACCAGGGCACCATTCCATGTTGTCCTTACTCTTTAGGGAACATAAATAGAACCCTCCCTCTTCAATAAGCAACTAAGAAAAAGAGTTGCACTTCCAGTATCTAATTGTCTCCATTGCCTTGGGTACATGGAGCTCAGGTTATAACTTCTTTATTTTTTACTTTATTATTTTCTTTTCTCTAATGACACTAGGGTAAGCACTAGAACTTAGTACCTACATGATAAATCCACTGCTCTTGGCAGTCATTATTTCCCTTTTTAGAGATAAAGAAAGTGAGAGATGCTGGAGAGAGAAACTTGCAGCACTGTTTCACCACTTATGAAGCTTCTGTTCTCTGATGACTTCATTTTAAATATATGCTTATTTGTTTATGAAAAACAAAAAAGAGAGAAATAAAGAGAACCAGGGCATTATTGTGGCATATATGCTGCTAAGGATAGAATTTGTGACATAATAATTGAAAAACTTGTGCTCTAACCACTGCCCAACTTCTTGGTCTGACATTTTCATGATGTTGAATTGTCTCCTAAATATGAAATTATATTAGAACCCTAATTATTAAAACAAATAGAAATGAATAATGTGATGATGGTTCAATAATGATGACTAGGCAATGATAATTGCCTTATTTAATGTATGTATCATTAGTTTAAAATATAATCAGTTGCTATGGTTGAGTATATCCCTTTCCCAGAACTGTAGACTTGCTAAGGTAAACTTACACAGAAAGCTAGTGGTATAATTCATTCAGGCTTTGCATTTCAGTATTGAACATAATGGAAAAAAAAGGTGACCTAGGGAGTCCAGCGGTAGCACAGTGGGTTAAGCACACGTGGCACAAAGGGCGTAAGGATGCCGGTTTGAGCCTCTGGCTACCCATCTGCAGGAGGGTCGCTTCACAGGCGGTCAGCACGTCTGCAGTTGTCTTTCTCTCCCCCTCTCTGTCTTCCCCTCCTCTTTCAATTTCTCTCTGTCCTATCTAACAATGACGGCATCAGTAACAACAGCAATAAGAACTACAGCAACAATAAAAAAATCAGAGGCAACAAAAGGGAAAAAAATTTTTTTGGAAAGTGATATTCAAAAAAAAAAAAAAAGAAAAAAGGTGACCTATGAAATGTGAAAAGTATTTACAAATCATATCTCTGATAAGGGGCTAGAATTCAAAACTATATAAGGAATTCATAAGACTCAATAGTGTTTTTGTAAAATCACAATCCTTTAAGAAATAATCAGAATGGAACAGTCATTTTTCTCTCAAAATGAATTACATATGTCCTATTGGTATATGATAAGTAGGTCTTCATTGCTAATTATCAGAAAACTATAATTCCTAGCCACAATGATCTATCTATAATTTCACACCTGCTAGAATGACCTTCATAAAAAGAAAAGGACATGTTGGTGAAGAAATGGAGAACAAAGAAAGGAAAAAAAAAAAACCATTGTGTGCTGTTGGTCAGGAAGTAGATTGGTGAAGCCACTATGGAAAAACAATACTAAAAATAGAGCCACCAGGAATCTCACTTCAGGCTATAGATCCAAAGGAAATGAAAGTGGAATTTCAAAGAGATTTCTTCATTTCCATATTCATTGAAGATTAGTCACAGTATCCGAGATATGAAAACAACTAAACTGTCAGTGGATGAATGAAAAAAAAAAAAAAGATGATGATATACTTAAATATTTTTAGCCATGTGAAGGAATGATTTCCTGCCATTTATGACAACATTGGAGCATTATGCTTAGTGAAGTAAACCAGACAGCAAAAGACAAATACTGGGTGATAATACTAAAATGTGGGGAAAAATATCTTGCTAAATGAGAGACTAGAATTGTGGTTACCAGCAGCTTATGGGTGGGAAAAAACATGTATATTAGTCAAATTTCCAGCTTTAAGATGAATTTCTTTGGGGATAAAATGTACAATATAGCAATTATAATTAACAGTACTGGATTAGATACTTAGACACTGCTAGTAGCATGTATCTAAAATACTCTTGCTGGAAAAGAAGAACTGGTAAACAGTGATGAAGGTGTGAGTTAACGTTATTCTGGTGATCATTTTGCCACATAAGTATACAAAAATCAATGTGTTATAAGCAGTGCTATATGCCAATTATATCTCAATAAATGTGAGGGAGAATTTTGCAAAGATCTGCTTCTAAATCTTTTTCAGTACATATATTTGCTATTGTTCCCTTTCATGATATATATATACATATACATACACATACACATACACATACACATATACATATATTCTTTTGGATTCAGTATTTTGTGTCCAGTCTCAGGAGATGTATGTATATAGAAACCCCCTCTGAAAATTGGGATCTGCATTCCACATACATATTTGTGTTGGCAACTTTCTTTTTCTTTTTTTTTTTTTTTTTGCCAGAGCACTGCTCAGCTCTGGCTTATGGTAGTACAAGGGGTTGAACCTGAGACTTTGGAGCCTCAGGCATGGGAATCTCTTTTGCATAACCATTATGCTATCTACCCCTGCCTCTTTTTTTTTTTTTTTTTTCATTTACCATGCATTTTATATGTCTGGTCTCCAATGCTGTTACTACCTGCCTGGCAAATGCCTTCTCTCATTCATACTTAAGGCTTAAATTAGGGATTTCTGTGAATATATTCTCTCTCTCATATATATATATATATATATATATTATACATATCATGCATAGTATCTAAGGTTTTTATAAGATATACATTTTCATATTTATCTTCTTCCTACTTTTTCTCTTTACTGCTTTGCACCCTTTTCCCTTCCTTCAGTAGTTGAACAAGTGTTAATCACTGATGCAAGTTACTTAATGCTTTATATTTGCATTGTCTCAGAAGCTAGCAATCTTTCTAACATCTATTTCTCTATGATTATCTGTCTATGGTCTATACTATATATACACGTATACACACATGTATTCACACTTATGTATATGCCTACTATACTAAACATAATAGGCTTTGTCTGTTGAGCTTTGGTTGTTGTTGTTGTTCATTTCCACTATTCAGCAAGCTCTCTACACTTAGATGTTTTATTGTAAACATATTTTATATTTTGCTTAGAATCCAGCAAGCATTTTACTTTACATTTAAAACAACCTAAGCACTAATATGTTGAGCATACTCATGTTGAAGGTATTTAATGCCAGGGCAAAGTGAATGGATTTTGTTATTTCTTGCTTAGGTTATGATAATTCTGGATTGCAAAATTCAAGGAAGTAGAGGGGGAGGATGAATAATGTCAGAGGGCTTGCCAGGTAGCTGTAGATGGTTGTTCAATGAACAAGAAAAAAGAGAATGACATTCCTGGCACAGGAAGTACTCTGTTCCAAGGTACAGAGTCAAGAAACAATGCAGTGTGTCAGAGAATTTTAAGTAGTTTGCAGCGCTGGGGCATAAATTGCGAGGTGGATTATGTGGGAGATGAGTTGCACATCTAGACAAAGGCAACAGCATTTTAGGAGGTCTTGTAAGTTGGACCTTAAAAAGCCTGTAGCATTCCTCTAACCAGCTCATCTTTATAGATATTTCTACATGAATAGGCACTGACATGCCAAGACAAATATGGAACTCAACCAGAGGTCAAAAGAAAGCAAAGTCATCCAGTCTTAGACCCAGGCTGAGAAGTGTTTTCTTTCAAAAGTCACCAGTCAAAACTTTAATGAATTCCTAGCTAGAAAAAAGTTTGGCAGTAACAAAGGAACAACTAGGTGAGCTGCATTTCAACCTTATTTCTATATGCCTTTAGTTAAAAGCTTGGGAAAGCAGATGTAGAGTTCTAATATAGAGACATTTTAGTCCCATACAGTCCTGCATGTCAGAGATAACCTGCATGTCATTCATATTCTAAGTGAAATAACCTGAAATGATCTATCTCTCCCTCCATCACAGCCATGCATCTGCTTGAGCTTACCTAATAAATTCGTTTAGAAAAATTGTTTGTTGTGCTGCTTAAAACATTTTTAATACCTTTATGTGTTGAATAGAGATGGCCAGAAAATGAGAGGATGAGGGAAATAGAGATGGGGAGAGACAGAGAGATACCTGCAGCACTGCTTCACCACTTGTGAAGCTTTTCCCCTGCAGGTGGGCAGTGGGGCCTTGAACCTGGATCTTTGCACATTATAACATGGACACTCAACCAGGTGTGTCACCACCTGGCCTCTGTGGAGCTGATTTGTAAAGTAAGTACTAGCTATCACAATAAGGATGTGGTTGTTGGCTTTGTAGAGCTTACCAAGCTTAGAGATATTGACTATTCTAACAGTTTCTGAAGACGCAAACTAGTTTGATATGTAATATCTATATCTACATCAATATCAGTATCTGTATCTGTCTTTCAGAAACAAAGAGCTGTGTTTAAGAAAAGATACCTGAAGAAGGCAATGTTTGTTTTTTTCAAACACAAATCTTTTATATGAATCTTCAAACTACAAAGATGTTCTATTAAGGGACACAAACTACTAAAAACCCAGAAAATAGTGACAAACCCAAGTACTTCATATTGACATTTTAAAATGTTTGTTTGTTTTATTTATTATATTTTCACTTTCTTTATACTTGATAGAATGGAGAGAAGTTGAGAGGGGAGGGGCAGACAGAGAGACACCTGCAGAACTGTTTCACCACATGTGGAGATACCCCCTGTAGGTGAGAACCAGGGGCTTGAACTGGCGTCCTTATGGATGGTACTATGTACACTTACCAGGTTTGCCACAGCCTGGACCAATGCTGATATCGTAACCTACTAGCATTTTGTCCACACATTTACAGTATGTTTAATATATATACATATATATAATGCATACATATAGATAGATAGATAGATAGTTTATTTTTATTTTTTCCTCAACAGAATACTGAATAGCTCTGTCTTACGGTGGTGCAGGGAGATTAAATCTGAAACCTTGAAGGGTCAGATATGGATCTTTTTGCACTGCCATTGTGCTATCTTCCCTGCCCTATTTACTATTATTTATTTATTTATTTATTTTTATTAATTTAATAATGATGGACAAGACTGTAGTATAAGAGGGGTACAATTCCACATAATTCCCACTTCCAGAGTTCTGTATCCCAATATCTCCATTGGAAGATTTCCTATTCTTTGTCTCTCTGGTTGTATGGATCCAGGATCAATTTTTTTATTATTATTATTTTTTTTTTTAAGAGAAATGCAGAGAGAGAGGGAGAGAGACACAGAGAGAAACACCAGAGCACTGCTCAGCTCTGGCTTATGATGGTGCGGGGGATTGAACCTGAGATTTAGAAGCCTCAAGAATGAAAGTCTGTGTGCATAACCATTATGCTATCTACCCTGCCCTGGATCCAGGATCTTTCTGGGGTACAGAAGGTGGAAGGTCTGGCTTCTATAATTGCTTTTCCACTGTTAAATACTATCACATTATAAATGTACTTGAAGGCACCTAATTTCATCCACTTCTAAATTTCTTGTTATTTAGTAAATAAATTAAATTTATTGTTTGTCTATTTACATTTCCATACTTTTCCTACATAAGTGGTGATCCATAACTGATATATATATTATTTTCACTAATATTAAAATATACAGAGGGAATGTTAATTTATTTATTTACATATCATTATTTAGTGGTTAATTTGTTAATATATATAATAATATAATGTTAACTAGTCATCTTCTTAAATTTGAGTTGTGTTTTTCTTTGTTCTTTCCATTTTTCCTTTTCTTCCTCATTACCTCTCCTTCTCTCTCCCTTCTTCACTCTTTCACTCACTACTTTATTTTATTCTTTCTTTCCAAACATAATTCTAATACACATTCTTTTACCTACCTCTCTGTGTACACATACGAGTTTCTATATAGAACATACATAGAAACTTATATACCAGATGTTGATATATTTAAAAAACAAAACAACAACAACAACAACAAAGACCTAAGCACTGATAAACTCTGGGTTGTGATGGTGTCAGGGATTGAACTTGCTACTTCTGGTTCCTTGGGTGTGAAAATGTGATGTTCTATTAATGGTACTATATCTAGAATCAGTATTCCTATTGTTATTCAGTTGACCTGATATAGGGAAATTTTTCTTCAAAGTAGTTGAACTTATGTATACTTTCAATGTATTAGAACAATTCCCCACAGAAATCTCAGCATTTGGCATTTTAACATTTACAGTGTGTATGCCAATTTGCTATGTGTAGAATAGCATGTCTGTTTAATTTATGCAAAACCTGACATCTAGTAAGGTTGAGCCTTGTTTCAGATTTATTAGCCCCTCAGGCAGTCTATTCTGAAAATTTCTGGGTTGTCCCTTTTTCCTTGTCTAGACACTGAGGAGATATGTAAACTTGGCGCTATATAAACAACCTGGAGATAAGTAAATCAACTCCTCTTTTTTTTAAAAAAAATTTTAATATTTATTTTATTTTTCCTTTTTGTTGCCCTTGTTTTTTATTGTTGTAGTTATTATTGTTGTTGTTATTGATGTCGTTGTTATTAGGACAGAGAGAAATGGAGAGAATTGGGGAAGACAGAGAGGGGGAGAGAAAGATAGACACCTGCAGACCTGCTTCACCGCCTGTGAAGCGATTCCCCTGCAAGTGGGGGAGCTGGGGGCTGGAACCGGGGTCCTTATGCTGCTCCTTGCGCTTGGCACCACGCGCGCTTAACCCGCTGCGCTGCTGCCAGACTCCCAAATCAACTCCTCTTATACCAACATACAATGTTCATATACTTACAGATCTACAAAAATCAACAATATTTTGGAATAACGGGTAGTTTTCTGGATAGGAAAAATACTTTTAATTTCTTCTGTAATCTAAATTGTATTAGAGCATAATATCTTTTTTTCTTCTCTACTTTTTTTTTTGACAAGACAGAGAAATCGAGAGAGAAGGGAGAGATAGTGAGGGAGAAATCCCCTGCAGACCTGTTTCATTGCTGGTAAAGTGTCTCCCCCTAAGGCGGGGACCTGGGGGCTCCTTTCTTATTTTGTGCATTTAACTGGCTATGCCACCACTTGCCCCGGCTTTTTTCATATTTATCATTGAATATTATATAAATAATATTACTCTTTTGGTGTATGAATTTCATGGATCCACAAGTGACTACTGCGTTTTGGAAACTGTCATAGAATACATTCATTCAGAAATTTTGTGTGTGGTGGGGATGGGAAAGGATAAAGCTATCTTTAATATAACTAAGATATCTAGTTTCATAGAATAAATTTTATATGAAACAATTAAACAATGTTTTTATGAAAAGGGAAATTCTTTGAAATGAAAATTAAAACAAACATATTATCTTGAAATTTTATTTGTTAACCACTGCAGTTTGACCCATTCCTTCTTTCCTTCCTTCCTACCTTCCTTCCTTCCTTCCTCCCTCCCTCTTTCCTTCCTTTCTACCCCTCTTTTTAAATTTCAGATCTGTAGAGTGTGTAAGAGAATCAGATAATGAGGTGATGAGACGCAGTATACTGGCTGACCATTGGAAGTTTGGTACACTACAGCATACAGTGATCTGCACAAAGGAATGGTGAACAGAGCATTGTGGGTGGGCTGAACAGACTTAAAAGCACAGCCAGCCAGAAGTCCACTCTCTGGCTGCTGTTTCTTCTGGTCAGTCAGACACATATTGGCTGAGGCTGTTCAAGGAGCCCACCATGGCTACTTCTGGAAACTGAACATATGTCACTGTGCTAGCTGGTAAATTCCTCTATAGCCATGAGCAACCTATACCTCAGCTGATAATTTTTTATCTCATGGGCCTGAACTTTTGATAACTACTCATAGATATTATGGACCTAGTGTATTCTTTAACCCTGCTAATAATTACTTATTTTGCAGTACCTAAAACATATGTCTTATCCCTTTGTACTGTTCTAATAAAACCTTGATTCCTTTAAACTTACTCCAAGCCACCCCTCAGTCAAATCCATTACATGCTATAGCCAAAGCCCCTTTTAATTTTTAGTTACAACAAAAAGGGATGGATTCCACAGCACCATTTATGAAGGTTCTCACAATGCCGTGGTGCTATCATATGAAGCTAGGTTTCCAACTCAGGGTGCACTATCTCCTGACCCTTAGTAGAAGAAATTTGTTTACTTCTCTAGGGTATGTCATACAATCATGAAATGGTGACTATATTAAGATATTGCCTAGGAATAATAATAACTACAGTTTTGACTTGCAGCTCTCCTCCATACCAGAGTTGGGTAATTGTGACTAAATGCTGACAATTCTGAGTCCACTTTATAAAGTGTCAACCATGAGGTTAGTCTTGGGCACCCTACATTGTACCTAAACTTAGTTGTATTTTCTTATCAGACATGAAAGATTTCTTTAACATTTAAAAGTCAGTTCTGGGGTGGGTGGGTGGGTGGGGAGAATACAGGTCCATGAAAGATGATGAATAGTGGGAGTTGTATTGTTAAATGGGAATCTGGGGAATGTTATGCATGTACAAACTATTGTATTTACTGTTGAATGTAAAACATTAATTCCCCAATAAAGAAATAAATTATTTTTTTAAAAAAGTCAGTTCAGGTAGTGTTCTATGTTAGAAGTTATAAAGAAAGGCATGAGATCATTCAAATAAGTGAGATACATAAAAATTATTTGAACATTTCAACATTCAGTCAGTATTACAATGCTAAAGACATTTTCCCTTACCCCCCCACCCCCACTGAGGATTGAGCCTGGGACCTGGGAGCCTTAGGCATCAAAGTCTTTTTGCATAACTTATGTGCTTTCTCTCCCATTAAAAGACAAATTCATATCAAAACAGAAGCAGAAGGAGACTTCATTTTGATATAGCATGTGGGAGGAAATAAAATCTGTGACAATTTGATAATAAATGCTGAAATATTGAAACTTCTCAAAAACAATGAGTGAGAAAAAGGATCTCTATCTCCTACTTCAATTTATGTTCAGGATAATAATATAAGAAAATAGCTCCACAATTTGTTTTAAAGCAAACTTGCTACTCATAAATGACCAGATTCAATATAAAGAAAAAAAATAGCCTATTAGAATAAATATGTTAGAAAAGGACATTTAATATAAGTTCATTATATTGAAATCAACTTGTTTTTTATTTTCAAGAATAACAATTCATCAAAGAAAGTTTTACTATAGTGTTAAAAACTAAAACAATCAGGATCAAGTCTAACAAATGATGTTCAAAAGTCAGATTGGGTATCTAATATTGAATAACAAATTATCATAAAAATAGCAACTTGAAATAAACGTAATTTATTTATTTGCAGTTCAGTTAAAAGCTTGGTATACATCAGCCCTCCAGCTTCAATACTCTGGTGAGACTTTTCTTATCTCATAGCTTAGTTCCCTTTCAAGTGGTGCAATTCCTAACAAAATTATAGAACATACAGATCAGGGCCCATGAGATAGGGCACATGTTTCAATAACTTTGGTATGTGGAAAAAATAATTTTAAAAAGCCAATCGTTTTTGATGGAAGAATTGAATTTTGTTTTTGTTTGTTTTTTGTTTTGTCTTCTGGGTTATCACTGGGGCTTGGTGTCAGCACTTCGAATCCAGTCCATTTTTTCCACTTTATTGGATAGGTAAGAGGGAAATTGGGGGGGGGGGGCAGAGATAGGGGAGAGAAAGATACCTGCAGACCTGTTTCACTGCTTGTGAAGTGAGCTGACTGAAGGTGGGGAGCCTGGGTACTGGGATCCTTACACTTGTCCTTATGCTTTGTAATGTGTGCTTAACCTGGTACAAAATTTCTGTTTTCACAAATAAAATGGGCAGGGGCCAGGTGGTGGCACACTTGGTTAAGTGCACATATTACAGTGCACAAGGGCCCAGGCTCAAGCCCCTTGTCCCCACCTGCAGGAGAAAACTTCACAAGTGGTGAAGCAGGGTTGTAGATGTCTCTCTGTCTCTCTCCTCCCCTCTCAATTTCTCTCTATCTCTATCCAATAGTAAATAAATAAAAATATTTAAAAAACAAGTAAAATGGGCAAAAATTTTACAGATAAAATTCAAGTGTGTAATTGACATATTGCATTTATATTCATAAAATAAATCCTGAATTTCTGGTATTTCAGAACATAATGCTTTGCATAGTCATAATAAATCAATTCAAAGTTAATTGTATCATAAGATGCTTATAGTGAGTTAGAAGAAAATTCTAATGTTTCCTGTTTAGAGTTTGTAGTTCCCTAGTTGCCAGAACTATTAGGGATTATTTAGTTTATTTTTGGTAAAAATAATTTAAATATTTAACTTATTTTAATTGCTTATGACATGCCAGAATTGTGTAATGATAAGTGTCCTGAGCTGGGAATAAAGGCATTAAATTATATGACTCTAAAAAAGAAATTTTAATATTTGTGTATTGGTTTTATAATTATTTATTTTTTCCTACTTTTTTTTTTGCCTCCAGTGTTATTTTGGGGGCTCAATGCCTACACTACTAATCCACTGCTAGTGGAGGCTGTTTTTTCTAAATTTTTTGCCCTTGCTGGTGTTATTGTTATTGCCATTGATGTTGTTTTTGGTTAAGACAGAAATTGAATGAGGAAGGGAGACAGAGAAGGGGAGAGAAAGATAGACTCCTGTAGACCTGCTTCATTGCCCGTGAAGCGACCCCCCCCCACACCCGCAGGTGGGAAGACGGGAGCTGGAAACGGGATCCTTATGCTGGTCCTTGGACTTCGTGCCATGTGTGCTTAACCTGCGGTGCTACCTACCACCCAACCCCAGGTTTTATAAATTATAATCAGCATAGATTTGTACTTTTATGTTTCTTAAACCCTGGTAGTATCTAAACAAAGACAGGCGATGTGTATCTTACCTTAACAGTTGTCATTCGGGGACATTTAAGCATACTGTGAAGGCTCACAGAATCTTCTTATTCTCACTGCGATTTGATGTACTTTCCTGTGAGGAAGCTTTTACACTAGTTATTAGGAGTCTTTGCACTTTTAATATGTCATTTCTCTATTTTTCTGCTTATGACTGACAGGTGATTCATGATATAGTTTAAGTAGAACTTTGACATTTAAGGATCAAAAATCCATGAAAGCATATCTAATATGATATCTTAAAACCTTATTATGTCTTAATAGCTTTCTTTGCCCTATGCTTTCCTCAAGTGTGTAACCAAAGGCATTTTCTACTTTTAGCAGTATAATCCCCTTTTATGTCACATCAAACTAGAAGACAAATAGCCCTCTCAAGAAATGCATATACATTGAATGGGATATTCTCTGATATCTCATTTGTTAGGCAATTCGATGACTTATATAATGTCAGGCACAAAATTAATGATGTATAAAGTTGTCCTGAGAGCAAGGGAAACTTTGTTTTTATTAGCTCTACAAATGTTGCTTATATACTTCAAGAACTCCCAGTTTTTAGGTTTAATGGTTATAGTTGTTGCTTTGTATTTTGTATCTAATTTCAAGTACTCTTAGGTTAAATGAAATATGCAAAAGCCTTGTGAACAATTCCTGAGTAAGTCACAGTGGCATCAGAAAATATTCTGAGCTGATGTTATTTGAGTTTCTAAACTCCTTAACTACCTAAGTGTAGAGACTCCAATAAGAACCCAATTGTCATAAATTTCTCCCCCGAGTAACTCCAATCTTCTTTTCTCAGAGAAGAAAAATCAGTATCACACTGATAATAAGAAATAAGCCACAGAGAAAGATTTTATATTCCCTTGTAAGCTCTTCATGAACAAATGTGTTAACACTTTCATATGACCCAGTGGAGATACTGTGGACAGGCTTCAAAACGTTTCAGGTCTATAGGATTCCCACAGAAGCACTTTTTATAATATACTAATCATTAAACTAAAGATCATGAAGGCCCAGGATACTTTAAGAAACCATCTATTTTTTTCTTTTACCAAAGCACACATCATTCTTTAAAAAAAACTTGAATTAGTTATTTAATTGGAATTTAAAAAACTGAATTAGGTATTTAATTGTAATTTTTAAAAAATGTAAAATAACAGGGGTATGATTCCACAATATTCTACCACTAGAATTCTGGGTCCCCTCCAGCAGAAACTGAAATAGTTCTACCAAGGTCACAGATATGGGCTGACTATAATCTATCTATCTAGTCTGTAATCTATCTATCTATAATCTATTTTCTTTTTTTTTTGTTGTTCATTTTTATTCACTTCTACAGTTCTGTCTTCACTTCCTTTCTAAGTCGCACCTACTACTTTTTTTTAAAAAAAATTCTACTTATAAAATGGAAATATCGACAAGACCACCGAATAAAAGGGGTACATTTTCATACAATGCCCACCACCAGAACTCTGCATTCAGTCACCTCCCCTGATAGCTTTCCTATTCTTTTTTTTTTTTTCCCCAGGGTTATTGCTGGGCTCGGTTGACTAATCATGAACCTAAAGGCAAGAATATTACAAGTGAAGACTTGGGGGTCTCCATTTTTTGAAAAGCTTCTGCACATCCAAAGAAATTATTAAACAAACAGAGAGACCCTCACAGAATGGGAGAAGATCTTCACATGCCAGACATCAGACAAGAAACTAATCACCAAAATATATAAAGAGCTCAGCAAACTTAGCCGCAAAAAAGCAAATGACCCCATCCAAAAATGGGCAGAGGAAATGAACAAAACATTCACCACAGAGGAGATCCAAAAGGCTAACAAACATATGAAAAACTGCTCTAGGTCACTGATTGTCAGAGAAATGCAAATTAAGACAACACTAAGATACCACCTCACTCCTGTAAGAATGGCATACATCAAAAAGGACAGCAGCAACAAATGCTGGAGAGGATGTGGGGACAGAGGAACCCTTTTACATTGCTGGTGGGAATGTAAATTGGTACAGCCTCTGTGGAGAGCAGTCTGGAAAACTCTCAGAAGGCTAGACATGGACCTTCCATATGACCCAGTAGTTCCTCTCCTGGGGTTATACCCCAAGGACTCCATAACACCCAAACAAAAAGAGGTGTGTACTCCTATGTTCATAGCAGCACAATTCATAATAGCTAAAACCTGGAAGCAACCCAGGTGCCCAACAACAGATGAGTGGCTGAGAAAGCTGTGGTATATATACACAATGGAATACTATGCAGTTGTCAAGAACAATGAACCCACCTTCTCTGACCCATCTTGGACAGAGCTAGAAGGAATTATTAAGTGAGCTAAGTCAGAAAGATAAAGATGAGTACGGGATGATCCCACTCATCAACAGAAGCTGACTAAGAAGATCTGAAAGGGAAACTAAAAGCAGGACCTGATCAAATTGTAAGTAGGGCACCAAAGTAAAAACCCAGTGGTGAGGGGTAGACATGTAGCTTCCTGGGCCAGTGGGGGGTGGGAGTGGGCGGGAGGGATGGGTCACAGTCCTTTGGTGGTGGGAATGGTGCTTATGTACACTCCTAGCAAAATGTAGACATATAAATCAGTAGCTAATTAATATGAGAGGGGGAAATCAATTGTATGTCTCAAAGTTTCTCAAAAGACAAACTGAATCTTTTTAATATATAGGCTGTGTATTTGATATGCAGACTCTCTCAAAAGCCTAGACCAAGTAGATTAGAAGCATCCAATAGCACAGCTATATACAAGATACTGGGTACTGTACAGCAAACCATAACAAAGGGACTTTTCAAAGTTAACCCAATTAACAAATAATGTGATGATAATATTAACTATCGATTGTCTTTTTGAACCCTAAGACAGCAGGAACCTCACATCTTCACTATAAAGCCCCTACTTCCCCCTGTCCTGGAACCCTTGGATAGGGCCCACTTTCCCGTATGCATCTCCCAATCCAAACCAAATAATATTGCATCCGCCGATCACAAACTAACCAACACAACGATTGCCACCTCAGCATGCTTCACCTCAGACTGTATCCAGAGACTTCACGTGTGGAATGACAACCCTTCAGCTTCATTACTCGGGTGAGACCTTTCCTTTTATAGTACATTCTAATTTCATCTCAGGTAGTTCACTTTCTAACAAAGTCCCATAACCTAGAGATACACCAGTTTCTGTGAGAGAGAGCTTATGTGCACACGTATCCATAAACTACTGCAAAATATATACCTGAAAGCAGAAGTACACTAGAGTTTGCAGTGAGTACCTCCCTAACACTTCCTCTCCACTATTCCAAGCTTGGGATCCATGATTGCTCAACAAATTGTTTGGCTTCATATGTTAACTGTCTTTTCAATCACCAGGTTCCAGATGCCACCAGGATGCTGGCTAGGCTTCCCTGGATTGAAGACCCCACCAATATGTCCTGGAGCTCAGCTTCCCCAGAGACACACCTTACTAGGGAAAAAGAGAGGCAGACTGGGGGTATGGACCGACCAGTCAACGCCCATGTTCAGCGGGGAAGCAATTACAGAAGCCAGACCTTCTACCTTCTGCAACCCTCAACGACCCTGGGTCCATGCTCCCAGAGGGCTAGAGAATGGGAAAGCTACCATGGGAGGGGGTGGGTTATGGGGATTGGGTGGTGGGAATTGTGTGGAGTTGTACCCCTCCTACCTTATGTTTTTGTTCACTAATCCTTTCTTAAATAAAAAATTTTAAAAAAAAAGCTAGTAGGTCTATTATAGGTGTATTCCAAGGGGCCCATGACTTTTAAAAAATTTTTTTTATTAATTTTATTTTTGAGAGAGATGCAGAGAGTGAGACACACACACAGAGAAATACCAGAGCACTGCTCAGCTCTGGCTTATGGTGGTGCGGGGGATTGAACCTGGGACTTAGGAGCCTCAGGCATGAGAGTCTGTTTGCATAACCATTATGCTGTTTTCCCTGCCCTGAGGCCCATGACTTTATGCGAAGCTGCTATAGAAGAGGTTAGCTTTCTCTGACATTCTGCTGTGATCCCTTTTTTGACTTCAGTATCACCCATCTAGTAATATTCACTTATATTTTTTTACTTTTTCTTTTAAATTCTTCCCTATTAAAATAAGTCATTTGTTCGTCTAGCTTAAAGGTAGGGAACCTTTTTTCCTCTCAAGGCCCATTTGCATATTTACAATGTCATTTGTAGGCCATACAAAATTATCAACTTAAAAATAATTAATACTTAATATTTCTCTGAAAAAAAGCACCTAGGTTCATTCAGTTTTAAGTCCCACCTGTGCTGGCCTTGACAGGCCAGACCAATGATTTTAGTTGGATAGTTCCCATCCCAGTCCTAGATGTATCATCCTAGTTCCCTATTTAGATGATATATAACAGAATCTCTTCAAGGACTATGCAAGATAACACAACCATCACAGAAACAAAAAGACACCTTATAGAATGAGAGAAATTTTTTACACCCTGTACAACAAGCAGAGGCTTACTAACCATTGTCTTACTTAAAAAAATATCCTTTAATAATTTGAAGTTTGTAATATGAAGATTTATGACATCTTAGATGTTTAGAAAACTGTTTTTTTATTATTATGTATTTATAAGAGTGAAATTATTGGCTTTTCAAAGAGGGCCATTTCTAGAAATGACTAAAAGAAAAAAGAAAACAAAGAATGAAGAAACTATGTTCAAGTAGCTTCCTTAGGGAGAACTTAGCTTCAGAACCTGAATTCAGCAATCAGGCATATTTTAAAATGTAAAACTTGACTAGTTGCTCACTATTATTCTTGAAAGCTCAAAAAAAATCTTGCCTTAGCTTTTTAAGTGCAAAATAAAGATAATGAAAATAAATCAATTAGAAATTGTGAGGATTCAATGGGATAATCTATGTAAATTACTTAGCATGCTCTTTATGTAGTAAACATTAGAAAGCTGACAACTATAACCGATATCTGATATCCAGGGGGCAATTAATAGCATGGGGAAAATAACATTTGATTCTGAAAGTAAAGCATGTATAATATTTCTGAATATATCATGGAAATGTGATCATGACATCTTAACTTTCTGCATCATCAAACTAATGTGACTATCTGGCACCAACAAGAAATCGACTTAAATTTTTTAAATTTCAGTTTTACTAGTGATTTTATATTGATTTACAAAACTGTGAGATAACAGGCGTATAATTCCACACCATTCCCACCACCTGAGCTCTGTATCCCCATTCCTTCCATTGGAAGCTATAATAGTTCTCCCAAGGTTGCAGATATGGCTTAACTATTATTTCTACAACTATCTGTCTATATTTATATATATTTGCCCCCCGCTCCCCCATGATCCCTTCCTCTCTTCCTTTCCATTTATTTGAATTTCTTTCCTCACAAATTTAATGATCAAAGAAATGACTAAAAATACTATATATAATATGCATAAATAATTGTAATCATTTCTTTTTCCCCCCCTTTTGTTGTTTTACAGCTGTTGTGATGATTTTTGTTGTTATTTTTGTCGTTGTTGGATAGAACAGAGAGATATTCAGAGAGGAGGGGAAGACAGAGAGGGGAAGAGAAACATAGACACCTGCAGATCTGCTTCACGGCTTGTGAAGCGACCCCTTTGCAGGTGGGGAGCCGGGTAATCCAACCTGTATCCTTATGCTGGTCCTTAGGCTTTGCACCATGTGTGCTTAACCCGCTGTGCTACCACCCAACTCCCAATTGCAAACATGTCTATGATAGATTATAATTGATAACATTTTTTAAAAATTCTTCATTGGGGTATTAATGGTATACAGTTGACAATAAAATACAATAGTTTGTGCATGCATAACATTTCCCAGTTTTCCACAATTTCATCACATTTGTGCAAGGCCCTCAGACGTTTTTTTTCTTTTCTTGAAAAACATCTCATGTCTTTTCCTCTAAATTTCTACTTTCTTTTATGTATACTGACCTTGAGCAATGATAATAACTACTACTTATGAGAAGGAAAACACCACTAATTATATTTATTTTCTCACTGAAAGGTTTTGATGCTGCTGATGGAGTTAATAACTGTGAAGGTATTTTAGCTAATGAAGTCTGCTCACCAGCATACAACTATATGCTTTTGTACATCTCCTGGAAAACACCTTGTTTTTAATTATTAAAATCTCATTTTCTGTTGCTGATAATTAAAATGCTTTACCACTTTTTGGTTTTCTTTTACTAAACACATCCGGGTGCTTTTATAATAATTTGTAGTTACAATAGAGGGTCAGAAAGGGTCTGTGGAGACACGGATTGAATTACAAAGTAGAGAAATTCAGGAAATTGATATTACTCCTGGGCTAGAGAGATAGCTTAGTGGTTATGTAAAAAGCCTTTCCTGCTTGAGTCATTAAGGCGCAGGTTCAATCTCTAGAACCACCACAAGCTATAGCTGAACAATGAATGCTCTGGTATAAAAACAAACAAATAAATAAAAATAGTAAAAAATAAATTACTACTCCCCTTCTTGACATAAGTTTTGCTCTGGAGGAACAGTGTAACCTGAAGTGTTATGGGTTATGATTTCTATAGTTGCTACTTCTTGGTTTGTTCCCATTATCATAAACAAGAATGAATTCACCAAATTTTTCTTTTGTTTTTATTTATTTTTTATTCTTTATTTATGTATTGGGTAGAGATAGTCAGAAATTGAGCGGGTAGGGGAGATATAGAGGGAGAGAGAAACAGAGACACCTGCAGCACGGCCTCACTACTTGGAAAGCTTATTCACCTGCTGAGACAACTCTTGCAAGTGGGGACCGGGGTTTCGAACCTGGGTCCTTGCACAATATAACGTGAGCTCAACCAGGTGTGCAACCGCACCAGGCCCCCAAATTTCTCTTTCTTGATAAAACAAAGAACAAAAGTCTGAATGACAAAACAAGGAGATAATATTAGTAGAAGCATTTGTGTTATCTATAACATTGAATATTTCAGGATAGAAATAAATAGTTTGACTTAAATGGCTCATGAATGGTTGAAAAGAAACTAGTATGGCAAGAAAGATAAATTGGATATAAAAGGTAATATTAAAAATAGAGAATGTAAACTAACTTTTATAGTTCTTTTTTTTTTTTTTTTTTCTTTTCCTGGAGCACTGCTCAGGTCTGATTTAAATGTTTATCTGGAACCAGAAAAGACCTAGAATTGCCAAAACAATCTTGAGAAGAAAAAACAGAGCTGGAGGCATCATATTCCCAGATCTCAAATTGTATTTTTGGGCCATTGCCATAAAAACTGCTTAGTACTGGAGTATGAATAGACATACTGATGAGTGGAATAGAATTGAGAGCCTGGAAGTAAGCCCCCATACCTATGGACATCTAATCTTTGAGAAAGGTGCCCACACTATTCAATGGGAAAAGCAGAGTCTCTTCATTCTCTTCAATAAATGGTGTTGGAAAAAATAGGCTGAACCATGCAGAAGAATGAAACTGAACCACTATATTTTACCAAATACAAAAATAAATTCAAGTGGATCAAGGGCTTGGATGTTAGACCAGAAACTATCAGATACTTAGAGGAAAATCTTGGAAGAACTCTTTTCCCCATAAATTTTAAAAACATCTTCAATGAAACTAATCCAATTACAAAGAAGACTAAGGCAAGTATAACCTATGGGACTATATCAAATTAAAGAGCTTCTGCACAGCAAAAGAAACCACTACCCAAACCAAGAGACCCTTCACAGAATGGGAGAAGATCTTTACATGCCATACATCAGACAAGAGTTTAATAGCCAAAATATATAAAGAGCTTGCCAAACTCAACCACAAGAATACAAATGACCCCATCCAAAAATGGGGAGAGCACATGTACAGAATATTCACCACAGAAGAGATTTAAAAGGCTGAGAAACACATGAAAAAATGTTGCAAGTCTTTGACTATCAGAGAAATGTAGATAAAGACAACAGTGAGATAGCAGTTCACTCCTTTGAGAATGTTCTCAAAATGTATGTAGGTAGCACTGTGGGGTGAGCACATGTGGCACAGGTGTAAGGATCCTGGTTTGAGCCCCTGGCCGCCCACCTGCAGGGGGGTCACTTCACAAGCGGTGAAGCTGGTAAAAAAAAAAAAAGAAAAATAAAGAAAAGGTAACAGCAACAAATGCTGGAGAGGTTGTGGGGACAAAGGAACCCTCCTGCACTACTGCTGGTGGGAATGTAAATTTGTTCAGCCTCTGTGGAGAACAGTCTGGAGAACTCTCAGAAAGTTAGAAATGGACCTACTCTGTGATTCTGCAATTTCTCTCCTGGGGATATATCCAACAGAAGGCAACACACCAACACCACCAAAAAAAAAAAATCCTTCATAATAAAGGAATTATAATATACATGCTGAAGTTTTATATTTTGAAGTTGTAGTTTTATATTATGTATTTTTTATTTTTTATTTATAAAAAGGAAACACTGATTAAAACCGTAGGATAAGAGGGGTACAACTCTACACAGTTCCCACCAGTAGAACTCCATATCCCATTCCCTCCCCTGATAGCTTTCCTATTATTTAACTCTCTGGGAATATGGGCCTATGGTCATTATGGGATGGAAGGTGGAAGGTCTGACTTCTGTAATTGCTTCCCCACTGAGCACAGGTGTTGGCAGGTGGATCCAGACTCCCTGCCAGTCTCTCTCTTTCCCTAGAGGGGCGGGGCTCTGGTGAAGCAGGACTCCAGGACACATTGGTGTGGTCTACTGCCCAGAGAAGTCCAGCTGGTATCATGGTAGCATCTGGAACCTGGTGGCTGAAAAAAAGAGTTAACATATAAAGCTAAACAAATTGTTGACTATATTAAGTACTTTTTTAAGAGCTAAATTACCTCTTCATATATTTGGAAACATTGATTTTTAAAGTCAGGTTCAGACCTTGCAAATTATTATAAAAATCATTCAGAGCACTTTATTTTAAAAATGCTGTTCTTTTCACTTTCACTCTCAGAACACACAATTATACTAAGCAAAAATCAATATTATATACAATAAGGAGGTGAACAACAGTAAAAATAATCTCTAGATGACTTGTATATTTTTATAATGAGTCAGATGCACTTGAATTCTGTCCCAAATTGTTACTAAGCACTCCTAGAAAGGAATGCTACAATCAAAACTTTATAGATTAGTGCTTCATATATACAGTCTTTTCTTTTGTTTTCATTGGTCTCATCTTCTCCCTAAGTTTGAGTTGTTAGAATTATAAAATGAATTTTAAGGTTACCATTTTGTGAATAATTGCATATGCTACTGTTGATGACTAAGGGAGATTCTGTTCCATGTGTAGTTATGTTATGTTCTTATATTGTGTGATGCTTTGCTGTGTTCTGTATTAAACTTTTAGACTGATAAGCATCTGTATTGACTCTTAGACCTTGAAAGTTACTGTTGCATATAACCTGAAAGTTGATGTCAGTGCATGTAAATTTTCCTAAGTAAAATTGTTTTTCACTTAAATCTATGCTTTATGTTTTATGAAATATGACACTAAATCATCTAGGCTATTTGAAGATTGTAGTAATGTTATGAATGAACCAAAAATGTTGGAAGCAACATTTCTGCAGCTATAGAGGAAAGTTGTACAGATAATGTACACATAGTGTAGAATTCTTTAACTCTTGTTAACTGTCTTCAGTTAGGCAAGTGTCATTCCAGGTTGAAGCTTTTCTTCTTGCAAGAAAACAAAATTATGACTACATATAGCATTTCACTTTCAAAGTGATTTTTTAAAATTCCACTCTGATGTGTCTAAGTGGAACCTTCAGATTTAGAAGGTCATTTGTTAATACCCCTATATTTTTGTGCTTTGAATTAATTTGCTAATACTTTACTGTGTTTTCATAAAGCCTATTTATGACACTAGTCATTAATAGATCTCCATTATTTGTTATCTTATTTTCATTTTCTAAGTCTTTAATAATACTCATTATTTATTTTTTGAGCTAGAGTAAGTCAGAGTGGCAGAGAGGGAGACAGTATGTGAAAGATACCAGGACATCAAAACTTCTTTTAACATAATGAAGGTCAAGTTCAAACTTAAGCTGCACACACAGTAAGCAGTACTCTATCCAACTGAACTATTTTGCTAGATTTATTTATTTAATTTTACAAGAGAAAATGAGAGAAAGTTCAAGATGCTGCTCAGCTCATGCATATTCAGTGCAAAGAAAAAAGTCTGGAACTTCATACATCAAGTTTTATGTTCCATAGCTGAGATAACTCTCAGCCTCTTTATACTTATAGATTATAATTATTCTGGAAGTGAAATAATTTGCATTCATTAAAGAACAATATTGAAATTACATTTTAACTTAATTTAAAACAATAAATATATCTTGACTATCCTCTTAGAAATATTTGAAATTAATATTTAGATTTTTTTCCAAATATTTTTCTACATATCCTCACATGCTAATTTCCATCATGTTATTTCTACATTTTTATTTTTAAAACATAGGTGGCATTTTATTGATTTATATGTACCCTTCTGAGTAAAGCCTTGACATTAGCAAAAGAAAGACATCTCAGATTTATTACCATTTACTTATCTAATTAAAATTTTGCTTTTAATCTTCTCTTTTAATTTTTTTCTGAAGTTCATTCTGAACTTAAACAAAAATATATATTGGCATAATTATTGTGTTGTAAAATATTGCTTTTCTCCTAAGGCTTTTCCTTTGTTTATAATCATCTTATTTCATATTTATGTTTCCATTCTCTTATTCTTATTTCATCATTTTGTTAGGGGCATAATACTTTAGAAGTACAGTTGAACACTTGGGTAGAATTTTTCACCCCCTGTGATAGGTGACTGCAAAACACTTTCAACTTATTTCATTTTCACCATCATGCACCGGGCCTCCAATGCTCTGTCTACCCCACTCTAATGTCTTTCCTCAGAGTCCTTTGCTTATGAAAGTTGTTTTAAGTAATTTAATTCTTAAAATTTACCAGTTGCATGTTCTTTGACAAATATGATACCATTTAGTGCTTCAGATTCTTCATGTGAAGTGAGTGATTCTGAAATTTATATGAATATATGCATATGAAGTACAGAAAGTAGCACTGGATACAGAAAAATATTGTGTATAACTTAGTGATTTCTTTTTCAATAACTTTATTGGTGATAAATGGTCTACAGTGAGTTGGTGAGCTATAAGGACGATTTCTCATCTCCCTGTGATAGGTGTCAGACATTCTTAGGACCCACCCTAGGTTCTTTATCAGCATCACTACCAGGAACCCATCACCCCAGTCTACTCCATTCTCCTTCACCCTAAAGTTCTTTGTTTTGGTGGAATACACCACACCCAGTCCAAGTTTTATTTTGTGTTTTTCTTTTCTGCCTTTGTTTCTTAAATTCCATCCATGAGTGAGTTCATCCAGTATGTGTCCTTCTCTTTTTGATTTATCTCACTTAACACAATTTCTTTAATTATCATCAAGATGAGGTAATGTAGATGCCATTATTATTATTTTCTTTATATATATATAATTGGGATTGATGCTTTATAGTAAACAGTAAATACCGTTGTTTGTACATGTGTAAAATTGTCAGTTTTTACAAAATACTCTAATTCCACACCTAGGTCCTCTTCCATCATTGTGAACCAGGACCTGAAACCACTCCCCTACCCCCCAGAATCCTTTATTTTAGTGAAGTACATCATACCTACACCAAATTCAACCCATTTTCCCCAACAACATTTATTGAAGAGGCTCTGCTTTCTCTATTTAGTAGTTTGGTTCTTTGTAAAAAATTAGATGCCCATTGGTGTGGGGGCCCACTGGGTTGCATTGGATTGACCTTCCCATGGTGCATCCTGTGAGTACCCATTCATTGGGGAAACTGACGATCCTTCCTAGCCGACTGAATCCACATGGATCCCAGTCACTTTCAAAGCCAGCAACAAGCAGCTCCTGACAGCTTTCAAGCTGTTGGTCCTACTCTTCGAGTCCTCCAACTTAATGTTGAGGGGCTGTCCTTTGCCAAACAAAGATGTTCATATTGGTCAACTGGCAATACAGCATCAGGCAGATGTTATCTGCCTACAAGAAACACATATAGCAGTCGATGAAGCTGCTCGATTCACCATCAGTGGATTCTATTTAATATGCTATAATCTCCATCCTAAACACGGCCGAGCCATCTACGCCAAATCATGTCTTGCGGACGTTTACCACACGGCCTCTTCGACCTTCTACGACTCCATTACTATTGGAATTATTCAGCTCGTCAACGTATATAAGCCTCCCAGTGCCTCATGGGATAATGAGGTCCTGCCTAGCCCGAATCACCCAGCCATTTATGTTGGAGACTTTAATAGTCATCACCAAGACTGGGGATATTCCTCCACTCATGCTGACAGCTCTATCTTAGCTGACTGGGCTTCAGCGAATGACCTCTCCCTATTATACGATCCCAAACAGCCAGGCTCTTTTCACAGTGCCAGATGGAATAAAGACTCGTCACCCAACCTGTGCTGGATTAGCACAGTCAACGGTCAAGCCTTTCCCGCTATGAGACAAGTTCTCAAGATCTTTCCGCCGCACAGTCATCACTGCCCAGCTATCATCCACATTGGTCTCCAGCTCCCACTGATTCTATGCTCAGAGAAACTAAGATGGAACTTTCAGAAAGCAAACTGGCGTCTGTTCAGTGATCTTACCAACAAATGTATTCCTGCAATTCCAATTAACTCTATCCCCTCTGAAGATTCCTACAGGCGCTTCTGCCAAGCCATCTTCAAAGCAGCTTCCCAAGCTATTCCTCGTGGGAGACGTGCTAACTATACGCCTTGTCTTGATGCTGAATGCGAGCAACTACTAAAGCAATATGATGAGTCGGGTGACCCAGATGTGGCTGACCATCTCATTGCCTCCCTGGATGCAGCACGCCAAGCCTGCTGGCAACAACTCATGGGAAGTCTGAACTTCACCCACTCAAGTAGGAAGGCCTGGAAGCTTCTTCACAAACTGGGTAGCCAACCCCCTCCCGTCTCCCATCCTCCCCTATCTCCAAACTCAGTGGCCAGTCACCTAACTCAAGTTGGACGTGCTAAGATCGACCCAGTCTGGAAAAGAGAAATTTCCCATGAGTGGTCATCCCACTTCCGGTTATCTTGTCCATCTCCAAAACTCTCTCCCTTTACACTGTCTGAACTGGAAGACGCTTTGAAGAGGGTTAAACCGGGAACAGCTGATGGCTATGATAACATCACCCCAGAACTCATTCTTAACCTGAGTCCTGCGGCAAAGAAGTGGCTAGCTTCATTCCTGTCCCACATCTTGGAATCTGAGTCTATGCCCAAAGTTTGGCATCGTGCGAAGATTATAGCGGTTTTGAAACCAAAGAAAGACCCAACACCAGCCAGCTATAGACCAATTTCTCTCCTCTCCGTGTGTTACAAACTCCTTGAGAGGCTGCTTCTGTCATGTATTTCTCATCTTACAGAGAAATTCCTATCACCCACCCAAGCTGGTTTCCGCCCAGGAAGATCTACCTGCGAACAAACCCTGGCCCTCTCAACTTACATTGAAAATGGATTCCAGAAGAATCTAAAGATGGGTGCTGTCTTTGTTGATCTCACAGCAGCCTATGACACGGTCTGGCACCGTGGTCTCCTAGTCAAGATCTCAAGATGCCTGCCTCCATGGGTGGCCAACACTATATCGTTTCTTCTCCAAAACAGAAGATTCCGGGTGCATCTGGGTGACAAGTCTAGCAGATGGAGACCTGTCTCAAGTGGCCTCCCCCAGGGCTCTGTTCTGGCTCCTACGCTATTTAATATTTACATCAATGACCTCCCAGAAACTTCTTCAAGGAAGTTCATCTATGCCGATGACATCTGCTGTGCAACTCAGGCATCCAAGTTCGACATCCTTAAGGAAACACTCACGAAAGACATGTCTCTGATATCTGATTGCTGTAAAAAATGGCGACTAATCCCTAGCACTGCAAAAACGGTATCATCTGTTTTCCATCTACACCATGCCTCGGCCTCGCTTGAGCTTAATGTGCAGCTTGGCGATACGAGAATCCTGCATGAAGCCCAGCCAGTCTATCTTGGCGTTACTCTCGATCGCACTCTGTCATTTCACAAACATCTCATAAAAACTGCAGCAAAGGTGGGTGTGAGAAATAACATCATTGCAAGACTGGCCAGCTCCTCATGGGGCACAAGCGCTTCCACACTATGATCATCATCTCTGGCATTATGCTATTCCACTGCAGAATACTGTGCCCCAGGATGGTTCTGTAGCCCCCATGTCCACTTGGTCGATTCCAAATTATATTCCTCCATGAGGATAATTTCTGGAACCATCCATTCCACCCCGGTTCCATGGCTGCCAGTTCTTAGCAACATCGCCCCGCCAGATATTCGTCGGGATGCGGCATCATCTAAATTCATTTCCCACGTCTACGCTCGACCGGACCTGCCAATATACTCGGATATCTTCGCCCACCCTGTCCAACGCTTGACGTTTTGTCACCCAATCTGGTCCCCTATGCCTACACTGAACTTCTCTGTTCCAGTCTCTTGGAAACAGAGTTGGCAGTCAGCTGAGGTAAAGAACAAATACCTCATCACAGAGCCCTGCAAGCGTCAACCTGGCTTTGACCTAGCGCATTATGATTGGGCCCTCCTCAATCGCTATCGAACAGGCCATGGCCGGTGCACCGCTATGTTCCATCGCTGGGGAGCCAGAGACGACCCGAATTGCCCCTGCGGCTACAGACAGACTATGACCCACATAGTCAATGACTGCCACCTCTCCAGATTCAAAGGAGGTCTCGAAACTTTACATCAGGCTCAACCTGACGCTGTTGACTGGCTACGGAAGAAGGGCAAACGCTAGAAGAAAAGGTGGCTTTTCTTCTAGCCACCTAGAAGTGTGACTGTTTTTATCCCAATCCTGGGCAGCTTTGCTTACAGTGGCCTGATGATATAGTTAGACATCTGTGAGTGTGATTTCTCCAGTTCTGTACTTTATTCTCAAGGTGTTTTGGTGATTATAGGTATTGTCTTATTCCAGATAAATGCTTGTAGCTTTTGTTCTATCAATAAGTTTGGTGGGACTCTGATGGGGATTGCTTTAAATTTGTATGTGGCTCTGGGTAGAATACTCATTTTGAATATGTTAATTCTTCTAATCCATGAACATGAAATATCTTTTCATTTTTTTCCATCTTTATATTTCCTTGAATAGTGACTCATAGTTTTTAATATGTAAGTCTTTTACTTCTTTTGTTAGGTTTATTTCTAGATACTTTATTGTTTTTGCCGATGTAATAAATGGGACTGATTTCTGGATTTCTTCTTTAGTGTTTGAGTAAAGGAATGGCACCAATTTTTGTATGCTAATTTTGTGACCTGACACTTTACTATATTGCCTAATACTTTTTAGGAGCTTCCTCACGGATTGTTTGGTTTTTTTTAATGTATACTATTATGTCATCTGCTAATAGTGACAGTTGTTCTCTTTGAGTCTGTATCCCTTTAATTCCTTGCTCTTGCCTGATTGCTACTGCAAAAAATTCCAACACTATGTTGAATAGTTAATAGTGAGTAGCTCTGTCTAAGTTGGAATTCTTTCGGTTTCTCACCATTGAGTATGATGTTAGCTGTAGGTTTGCTGTATTTGGACTCCACTAGATTAAAACATTTTCTATCTATTCCTATATTTTGTAGTGTTTTGATCATGAGAGGATGTTGGGTTTGTCAAAATGCTTCTATGCATCTATTGAGATAGCCATGTGGTTTTTGGTTTTTCTTTTATTGATTGGTGGATCCTATTGATTGATTTATGTATGTTGAATGAGCCTTACATCCCTGAGATTAACTCACTTGGTTGTTGTGTAAAATCTTTTTATTATACTGTTTGGCTAGAATTTAGTTCAATATTTTGGCATCTATGCTCATCAAAAATATTGGTCGATGCTGTTATTTTCTTTTTGTTGTTGTTGTTTTTGTATTCTTGTCAGCTTTTGCTATTAGGGTACTTCTGGCTTCATAGAAAGTGGAAGGGCATATTCTTGTGACTTAAAATATTTGGAAAAGCTTTAAAAGTATAGGTATTAACACTTCCTTGAAGGTTTTGTTGAATTTTTTTTGTAAGACCATTTGTCCTGGGCTCTTATTGTTGAGAAGTTTCTTAGTAAATATTTCAAACAACTTTTTAACTATGTTTGGCCTGTTCATGCTTTCTAGTTCCTCTTGGTTCAGTTTTGAAAGGTTACATTTCCGTGTCTTCCTGGTTCTCTAGATTGCTGTCATAAGTTGTTCATAAAAGCCTGACATACTTCAGATTTCTGTGGTGTCTGTTGTCATATCTCCTTTTTCATTTACAATGTGATTTGAGCATTCTCCCCCCCCCCTTTTTTTTTTCAGTGAATCTGGCTAAGGGTTTGTCAAACTTTACCCTTTCAAAGTACTAAGATTTAGCTTCATTGATCTATTCTATAGTTATTTTATTTTTGATATTATTTATTTCTGCCCTAATTAATTAATTCAGTCCTTCTGGTTTCTTTATGGTTCCTTTATTCTTCTTCTTCTATTTCCTTATCATGTGTAGTCAGGTTGTTTATTTGAGTTTTTTTCTTGTTTCTTAATGTGTGCCTGAATGACTATGATGTTCCATCTTAGTATTGTTTTAGCTATATTCCAAATATTTTGATAGCTCATGTCTTCATTTTATTTGATCCAGGGACTATTTTAATTTCTTTGCTAGTTTCCTCTTTGACCCATTAGTTGTTAAGCAGTGTACTGTTGAGATTTCATATTTTGGGACTTTTACTAATTTTCTGTTTGTTGTTGTGTTGATTCCACTGTGTTCTGAGAAGATCCTTGCAATGATTTCAAAATCCTTGAATTTGTTAACACTGCTTTTGTGGTTTAACATATGGCTTATTATTGAGAATATTCCATTGAGACTCAAAAATAATGGGTGTTTCAGTTTCTTGAGGTGGAGAATTCTGAAAATGCAATAGGTTTATTCTATTGCTTTGTTTAATTCTCCTGTTTCTTTATTAACTATCTGCCTAGATGAACTGTGTATTTGAGGGATTGGGCTATTGAAGTCTCTTACTAGTACTATGTTGTTATCAATGTATTTTTTTTTGTCTTTCTTTCAGTAGATGTTTGATCAATTTTGATAGTCCGTCATTGGGTGCATAAATGTTGATTACTATTAAGTCTTCTTGGTTGACTGATTCACTGAGTATTATATAACGTCTGTCGTTGTATTTTGTTATTTGATTTATTTAAAATCTATTGTGCCTGATATGAGAATAGCTCTTCCCTGTTGTGTGTGTATGCGCTTGTGCGTGTGCTTGTGGTCCATTAGCTCGTATGATAGATATTCATCCTTTCACTTGAGCCTGTACTCGTCCTATTGAGTTAGGTGGGATTCCTATAGGCAACATATAGCTGCGCTGTATCTTCTGATCCATCTTCTGACTTTGTGCCCTCTAATGGGCAAATTCAGACCATTAACATTAATTGGTATCAAGTATATAAGATATTCCAATGCTATTATTCTAAACCTGTCTGGAGTGTTCTGATATATGAAATGTTTTGGGTTATATTATTGTAGTTTATAGGAGCCCTTGTAGAATGTCTTGTAGGGAAAGTTTGGTAATAGCTGACTGCTTCAACTATTGCTTGTCTGAGAAGATTTTTGTTCATTCATCTAGTGTGAGTGACAGTCTCACAGGATAGTTTTCTTGGCTGAAAGTCTTTCTCATTGAGCACCAGACACATCTTGCAAGTCTCTTCTGACTTTTAGACTTTGCATGGAGGAACCTACTCATAATTTCACAGAATTTCTTTTGCATAAGACTCATTATTTTTATCATGCAGCCTTCAGAATCCTTTCTTTATCCTCATTACTTTCAAGTTTAACTATGATGTGTTTGTGCCTGTGTCTGTAGATCTGGGTTGATTCTGTTTGAGACTCTCTGTGCTCTTGAGTCTTTATATACTTTCTGTTGTATAGTGTGTGGGTTTTCTGCTATTATCAACTAGTATGCTTTCTGCTATTATCAACTAGTATGCTTATATAGATAGATATATTTGTTTACTTTTTCATATCCTTAGGAGAGGAACTGTTGAGTGACAGAATAGGTCTATTTCTAGCATTCTGGTGAATCTCCAGACTGTTTTCCACAAAGGTTAGACAGGGGCTTAGTATTCTTATAACAAGAACACAGGGCTACTGAAAACACAGGAAAATCTTTGATCTCTCAGCAAAACTAAAGCAACCAAAGTTACAATGGAGTCTTTCCAAGTTACCTTCCCTCCATGCCTGGGGCCCTAGTGCTTGTACTAGACCTGCGCTGTTGGTCTTCCTCTAGGAGCTCCTTGCCTGGACTCCCCAGGTTCCTGCCTCCTGGCACTGCCATCTACCTTTATAGTCCTGCCAAACTCCATGCACCCTGTCCTTAACAAGATAGGTCATGTTCATACCCATGCTAGTACCCCCAGATCCAGTAATGCCCCTGATGCATCTGAACAGACACTGTGCAACCCACCAAGAGATAACCATATCATGTAAGCTATATTTGTAACCACCAACATTTGCATGCCTTGCCTGGGGATAGGTGGGGTAGCATTTGGTCCATACTAGTACCCCTGCCACTGACCACCCCAGGGACTCTTTTGCAACCTCCCCAGCTTGGCTCAAAGCACCCTACTGAATACAACTTCAAGCTTGCCTACTATCCCTGGGACCACTTGTGACTGCCCCAGGCTGAGAATCTCCCTGAATGACCTACCAATGCCACCTTTGGATAACCACTCATCTCTGGGACCTCTGTGCAACTTGAAACATGTTGGCAACAGGTAGAATAGAGAGGCAGAGGAAGTCCATTCCTCCAACAAATCAAGACAAAAGCTCAGAAAAAAATTCTAATAAACCAGAAATAATCAAAACTTTTGAAGTTGAACCTGAAAAACTAGTCTACATGTTTTACATTGAATTAATAAAACTTATGGAATAAAACCTCAACAGAAAGTGAAAAACAACAGAAACCCTGAAGAAGAAATGGAGTCAAAAACCAAGAAAGCAAAGAACCAAATGCCAAAATAAGAAAGTTAATAGTGACAAAAGCCAGAATAAATGTCACAATAGCCAAGAAAACAATACAACAGCAGAGCTAAAAGTCACAATAGTTGAACAAATTGCATAATAAATGAACTAAAAGGTGCCACCACTGAACAATAAGCTGTAATAGCTGAGCCAAAGGATACAATAGCTGAACCAACAAATAGAATAGAAGGACTTGCAAACAGGACAATAGAGAATGAAGAAAGAATCAGAAAGTGTGAAGATGAAGCAGGAAATATTTTTAAAAAGTGTGACATTCCTAGAAAAGGGATTCAGGAGCAATGGAAATAACAAAAGAAGCATGTGTGATGCCTTAAAAGGAATGACATTTGAATCATCAGCCTGGGAGAAAATGGAATTAAAGAGGAAGATCCTATACTAGTAATAACAGAGGACTTCTTCCAAATAATAACTGGAAACATATAAAGCTACAAGAAGCTCAGAAAATACCAAGCAAAATCAATTCAGAGATGCAAACACCAAGACATACCATAATTAAACTGAGAAAGATCAATGTTTTTCAAGTGACTCATTGACTATCTCCATCACATACTAGCTTATATTTCATTGGTGTAGATATGTTTATTTTGCATGTGGATATGCATATCTGCTACAAAAGTTTCATCTTCATAGTTTATTGTCTCCAAAGAGATTAGGTCAAAATAGTTTGCTCTTTAATAACTTTTCCTAAGTAATGGAAAGGAAGTAAATTTCCCTAAATAATGGAAAGTCATCTCTACCAATCAGGAGCTAATTATGTTTTTAGTAAAAAGCAGTTGCTTGTGACAATAATATGTTAACTTCTTCAACACACTACGTGTCAAATACACGTTTATTATGTGACTCTGAACTTCATAGTCACTTAGCAGTTCAGGTTAATGAGATTCATTTTTAAATGAGTTTCTATAGTCAGCTCAGTCAGTTGAAGGGAACACGATAAATCACAAATTGGCTTCTATGTATAAGCAACACATGTTGTTTTACTTCAGGCTACTTTGGACAATGCTATCATGTCACAGTGCTTCACCTAATTACACTGAAGTTAGAAGTCAAACTGCATGACTGAGAAAAGAACTGGGGTGTTTATTACATTAAATACTATGCCATCTTCACACTCTCTCAATTTTAAATCTCTCTTGCTTTTCAATTTCTTGAGAAAATACATGGGACATTTTCTAAGATTCCAGGTTGTTTTAATTTATGTTATATTAAATGTGCATTTAAAGAAAGAATTTTGAGTTCAATAATTTAAGTTTTATAATTTATGTATGAAAGGTAGGGCTGCATGTTGGAGCACTTGGCTGAGCACATATGTTAACCATGTGCAAAGATCTAAGTTCAAATTCTAGGCCCCCACCTGAAGGGGAGGAAGTTTCTCGAGTGGTGAAGCAGTGCTTCAAGCTTCTCCCTCTTTCTCCCTGTCTATTTCTCCTTTCCATCTCTCTGTTTCTCCATCTGTATATAATAAATGAAATACTAAAATATAATAATAATTTACCTATAAAATGCTAAATTTCCACAAGTATTTTACATGTTCTTTCATGCATTTGATTTTTTTCTTTTTCTTTTCTATTAAAGATTGTATTTATCAATAAAATGGGAAAAAGACAGAAAGAACCAGATGTCATTCTGGTACATGTGCTGCCAGGGGTTGAACTCCAGACCTCATGCTTGAGAGTCCAATTCTTTATCACACTAAGCCACCTTCTGGACTACTCATGCGTTTAACATTTCAATCTTGTCTTTACAGCTACTTAGAAAGACATTAATATTTTGGTTTATTTTTTCCAAGTTAGTTATGGATAATAAATTATAATGTTGTTAACACTTATTTTACATATTTACATTATCTCCATCATAGAGCAAATTTACTAATTAATTATAAAATATTATGCTGATTTCCAGGAACATTCTTTAGGTATACAATCATGCCATTTTTAATAGTGCTAATTTTTATATATTTCTAGTAACTAAATTATATACTAATGGTTGTTTTATTATAATGAAAACTTAGTTGCTGCAGTGTCATTTATTTTTTATTTTACTTTAACACGTCTTATTTTATTTTATTTTCATTAGAGTTATTGCTGGGACTTGATGCCAGAACTACAAATCAACTGCTCCCACTGGTCATTTTTTCCTTCTTATTTTCCTCTTATTTGATTTAATAGAACAGACAGAGGAATTAAGAGGGGAGGAAGAAATATAGAGGGGAAAAGGAAGAAAGATTCTTGAAGACTTGCTTCACCACTGCTGAAAGCATCTCGCCCTTGAGCACAAGTCCTGGCTCCACCATTGTTACGCAATTCTATAGCAAAAAGCAGAAAAAAAATCTGCTTTGTGTTTGACTTCATTGGTTTTAAATTCTGAATGATGACAAATGTGTGATAGAAAGGAAAAAGTACCTTCATGTATAACATATCTCCATATGTAATTGATGGCAAAATTGCTGTCATGAAGGAAATACATGTTGTGTATATATATGATACTAGTGCAGATAATGTAAGGGGGAACTAGTGTCTTAAAATTACACTCTGTTTCATATTTCTAAGCTATACTACTGAAGTAAACCAAAACAGTCACTGGCTGAGGGTGGTTGCACTGGAGCTGAGATGGGATTCAGTACTATCACAGCTCTCAGCATGCAGAGTGTTCTTGGTGAGATAAAAGGTATATTCAAACACTAACCACAATAATTCAGAATTTTAATTTCGCTGACAATGGATGCCTGAGTGGTCCGGGAAGCAGCACAGTGAATAAAGCATTGGACTCACAAACAAGAAGTCCTGAGTTCAATCCCAACAGCACATATGCCAGAGTGACCTCTTGTTCTTTGGTTCTTTCCTCTTATCGTTCTCATTTATAAATAAAATAAAATCTTTAAATAAAAAAGGACTCCTGAGGCCTCTGTGCTTTTTCCTTGGCAGACTATGCATTTCAATATTCAGGAAGGACCTGCATGTGGACCTGCATGTGATTTATTCCTATTGACAAGTCACCCTCCATTGAGGAAAGTCCTCTCAACACAACTTTTCCCCACAGCTGATTAGGCGACTTAAACTCTTCTCCCCCATTGAGAAACTCTATAAGCCCCAAGATCCAGCCTCAGAGTCAGATTTCTTTTCTTTTTTTCTTTACTTTTCTTTCTCTCTCTCTCTGTCACACACACACACACACACACACACACACACACACAGTTTCTTTTTTATATTATTATTATTATTATTTTATTTATTTATAAAAAGGAAACACTGACAAAATCATGTGAGCTTCATCATGGAGAGTGGGAACAAAGGTGGTAAAGCAGTAATGAGAAGGAAATTCCAGGCATGGAGTTCTCAATTAGAGAAAAATGTGTGGAGTGACTAATGACACATCTTGCTCTCCTCATGGATACTTTCCCCAATACTAAAGAAAACTAAAACCAAAAGTCTGTCATATAGACCTTCAGGAAAAGATGAACCTGTTAATGCCACCCTCTGGGGGTGATGGTATTGCTTATTGTTTGTTTGAAGGTTTATTGTCCACTAGGCTTAGCTGTTTTGTTCCTTATGACAAGTCACCCTCCACTGAGGAAAGTCCTCTCAACACAACTTTTCCCCTCAGCTTCTTCTAGCGTTTGCCCTTCTTCCGTAGCCAGTCAACAGCATCAGGTTGAGCCTGATGTAAAGTTTCGAGACCTCCTTTGAATCTGGAGAGGTGGCAGTCATTGACTATGTGGGTCATAGTCTGTCTGGAGCTGCAGGGACAGTTCGGGTCATCTCTGGCTCCCCAGAGATGGAACATAGCGGCGCACCGGCCATTCCCCTCAGCTGATCAGGTGACTTGAACTCTTCTCCCCCATTGAGCAACTCTATAAGCTCCGAGATCCAGCCTCAGAGACAGATGTTTTCTTTTCTTTCTTTTTTTTTTTTTGCTTTTTTTCTTTACTTTTCTTTATTTCTTTATTTTACCTTTTTTGTCACCAGAGTTATCTACTTTTTATAGTTCTCTCTCTTTCTCTCTCTCTCACACACACACAATTTCTTTTTTATATTATTATTATTTATTTATTTATTTATAAAAAGGAAACACTGACAAAAATCATAGGATAAGAGGGGTACAACTCCACATAATTCCTACCATCAGAACTCCCTATCCTATCCTCTCCCTTAATAGCGTTCCTATTCTTTAACTCTCTGGGAGTATGGACCCAAGGTCATTGTTGGGATGCAGAAGGTGGAAGGTCCAGCTTCTGTAATTGCTTCCCTGCTGAACATGGGCATTGACATGTTGATCCATACTCCCAGCCTGCCTCTCTTTTTCCCTAGTGGGGTGGGGCTCTGGGGAAGTGGGGCTACAGGACACATTGGTGGAGTCCTTTGACCAGGGAAGTCTGGTTGGCATCTTGCAAGCATCTGGAACCTGGTGGCTGGAAAGACAGTTAACATATAAAGCCAAACAAGTTGCTGGCTAATCATGAACCTAAAGGCTAGAGTAGTGCAGATGAAGAGTTAGAGGGAGGATCTCTGTTCTGTAGATAGCTAGTGGGCATATTTTAGTTATATTCCAAAGGGCCTGTGGCTATAGTAGTTTTTTTTTCTTCCCGAACCTGAAATCTGATATGCAGGTGGATCCTAGCTATTGTCTGTGTAGACGGTGTCATGGCTGGAAAAAGGAGCAGAAAGCTGATGTGCATGATACAGCAAATCCTAACAAAGGGATTTATCAATGTTAACCCAATTGGCAAATAATATGATTATAGCAATAAATATCTATTGCCTTCTTAAACCCTAAGACAGCAGGAACAACCCACTTCCTCTATAGAGCCTATATTTCCCCAAGTCCTGGAACCTGTAGGGTGGGGCCCCCTTTCCTTCATACTTCTCTCAATTCATACCAAATGATATTGCACCCGCTGATCCCAACCTAATCAATGCAAGGAGTAGCACCTCAGTATGCTTCACTTCAGACTGTATTCAGAGAACTCAGGCATGGAAGGTCAACCCTTCAGCCTCATTACTCAGGTGAGACCTTTTCTTTCGTAGGACTCTCTAATTCCATTCCAGGTAGTTCACTTCCCAACAAAGTCCCCAAACCTAGATATAGACCAGGTCCCATGAGATAGAGCATATGTTCATATGTATCGATAAATTAGGGCAAAAATATATACCTGAAAGCAAAAGTACACAATAGTTTGCAGTGAGTCAGTATAAAGATGATAATGAAATAGTGTCTACTTAGACTTAGATACACTCCTCATCTACTTCCTATTACATTTCCCTCACTCACCCCAAAGCTAACCTTATTAAAGCAAGGACTGCAAAAGCTGAATAAGGGCAAGAGACTGGTATACTTTAACTATGACTCTTTAGTCACTATCAGGCGACCTCATCCACTGGGGCCCTAGCTGGGGAGTCCTGATATTCCAAAACATACATTATGGGCTTAGACCTCCAATAAATCCCTCTCCCCAATATTACCAGTCCTCTCTATCAGGAACAACACAATAGACCCCTTTGTGGACCCCCATAGGACCTTGCCCTTAACATGGATCAAAAAAAGTAGAGAATTTTCCATCCTCCAAAGGGAGGCTGGACAACATACTCTATGCTCCTGATATTGGGGCAGCTTGGAATGTCCCTACTAGTGACCACAGAATGTGAGGTCAGATCTACAGGGATGCAGAGGTCACATAGGCTGTCAAGCTGAATATGGGCCCCAGATCAGATCAAATCAATGGGGTTTATAGTCAATATTTATACACCTTTCCCATATTGGGAGCTACTCTCTTCCAAGATCCAGCTTTCTGGTCCTTTTTCCAGCCATGACACCATTTCCCCAGACAATAACTTGGATCCACCTGCATATCAGATTTCAGGCTCAGAGGAACAATCAAACAAACAACAAAACTAGTATAGTCACAGGCCCTTTGGAATAGAACTAAAACAGGCCTACTAGCCATCTATAATAAAGAGAACCCCCAATTCTTCATCTGCACTATTCCAGCCTTTAGGTTCATGATTAGTCAGCAACTTGTTTGGCTTTATATGTTAACTTTTTTCAACCACCAGATTCCAGATACTACCATGATGTCAAATAGACTTCCCTGGACAGATAACCCCACCAATGTGTTCTGGAGCCCTGCTTCCACAGAGCCCCACCCTACTAGGGAAAGAGAGAGACAGGCTGGGAGTATGGATCAACCTGTCAACACCCATGTTCATTGGGGAAGCAATTACAGAAGTCAGATCTTCAACCTTCAGCATCCTCTAATGACCCTAGGTCCATACTTCCAGAGGGATAAAGAATAGGAAACCTATCAGGGGAGGGGATAAGATGAGGAGTTCAGATGGTGGGAATTGTGTGGAGTTGTACTCCTTTTATCCTATGGTTTTGTCAGTGTTTCCTTTTTATAAAAACAGGTAATGGATAAAGACAAAACAAAACAAACAAAAAACAAAAACAATTCACTGATAAATTAAAAAGATCTTATTGGCCGAAAAGTCTAAGTCTAGAGGGCTTGAACATGTGATCAGTCATAAAGTTATTTGCTTTTGTTCTGATTTATTAGAAAATAATAATTTTTTGAAAAGTTATTTCGTAATTCAGATTTATTCCACAAATTTCAAAGGCATAAAACGGGGGTAAATTTCATTAATCTCTAGTCTTTTATTTTTTATTTATCTATATTTATTGGATAGAGACAGCCAGAAATAGAAAGGAGAGGGATGATAAAGAAGCGCAGAAACAGAGAGATACCTGCAACAGTGCTTTATCACTTGCAAAGCTTTCCCCCTGCAGGTGGGAACCAGGGATTCTAACCTGGGTCTTGGCACATTAAAACATGTGTGCTCAACCAGGTGAGCCACTGCCTGGATCCATCAATTTCATTTTCAACTGCAACAAAAATAGAGTTTATCTCAATATGTTAGGAGTTTAATTTTTAAAAATCTCTTGAGGGTGGAATGATTTTTCCAATAATATAAAACACTGTGGTCTATCAGAAGAATAAAAATAAAAATTTATGTGGCTTTTTGCTAGCTGTAAACAATTATTTTGAGGAAAACTTTGTAGTAAGTGGCCTTTTTTTTAACATTTATTTATTCCCTTTTGTTGCCCTTGTTGTTTTATTGTTGTAGTTATTATTGCTGTCATCATTGTTGGAAAGGACAGAGAGAAATATAGAGAGGAGGGAAAGACAGAGAGGGGGAGAGAAAGATGGACACCTGCAGACCTGCTTCACCACCTATGAGGTGACTCCCCTGCAGGTGGGGAGCCGGGAGCTCCAACCTTGATCCTTATGGAGATCCTTGTGCTTTGTCCCATGTGCACTTAACCCACTGTTGTCGGGCTGAGCTTCATGGGTGGGAGACAGAGACGACCAGAGATTCATAGCTGAGTGGTAGTTCAGTCTTTATTCATGTGGAACGCAGCACAATCTAAGATAGCTCTAATCACAATCCTGTCCTTATATATACTCACCAAGTAGGGTGGAAACTGGATGTGACGTAGAGAGGGTGGCACGAAAAGACAGTGGTGGAAATCAGGGTGACTACGAGAGGGGGCGGAGCAAATAGACATCCTGAACCAGTGGGGATTAAACCAATGCCCTGCAGGTAGGGCGGTGCTTAGTTAATGGTGGTTATGTAAATAGAATACAGTGTTAAGCAGGGGGGATTAAACCAATAAAACAGAAGGGGTCTTAGAAGCATACCAACACACTGTGCCTGACTCCCCCCTTTTTATTTTTCTATTTGAACAAAAAAAGTGCTAACTTTTCTAAAAGAAGGTAAAATTATATTTTATTATCAATTTGAATTACATGCTTTCTAACAGAAAACAAATTCTTCTATATTTGGTGCTGTAATTAGTAACTAAATTATTATTTTCCTACTGAGTTTGAAGCAGAGTTTTTGCCTCAAAAAGAAGAAAGTACCTCAGTTAAAAATCTCCTGAAAAATTCTTTCCCCCACCCTACTTTTAATTAGTAACTAAATTATTATTTTCCTACTGATTTTGATGCAAAGTTTTTGCCTCAAAAAGAAGAAAGTGCCTCAGTTAAAAATCTCCTGAAAAATTCTTCCCCCCACCGTACTTTTGGGTGCTAATTTTGCAAAATGTCATTATTTATATACACAAAATAAATGCTTTTCTTTATCCATGTTGAAACATTAGCGAAGTATCCACTTGCTGTTAGAAGAAACAATAATAATAAAACAATTATTTCAGAGTTGTGAGTTAAGTTTAAATTTTTATGGCAAAAATGAGGTAGATGTTATTTTTAAATGTGAATTATATTTAAAAAAAACTGCCTGCGGGGGTTGGACAGTTGTGCAGTGGGTTAAGGGCACTTTGTACAAAGTGCCAGGACTGGCATAAGGATTCCGGTTCGGGCCCCTGGCTCCCTACCTGCAACGGAGTCACTTCACAGGTGGTGAAGCAGGTCTGCAGGTGTCTGTCTTTCTCTCCCCATCTCTGTCTACCCCTCCTCTCTCCCTTTCTCTCTGTCCTATCCAACAACGAACAACATCAACAATAACAATAATAACCATAACAAGGCTACAACAACAAGGGCAACAAAAGGGGAAAAATGACCTCCAGGAACAGTGGATTCATGGTGCAGGCACTGAACCCCAGCAATAACCCTGGAGGCAAAAAAAAAGCACTGCCTGCATGCTTTTAGTCTGCCTAGATCCTTCTAAAGCTGGAAGCAAAGGTCAAAAACCTAATGGGGCTATCCTGTATGTGAGGCTAAGAATAGAGAAATGTAAGACAAAACCAGTAAAAATCTTATAAATCCCAAATGTGAAGCCTTTAAATAAAACCCTTAACTAAAACTGCAGCAACTTAACTTCATTCTCAATTATTTTTTTTCACAAAAGAATCTGCCCTCTGTGTTATATTGTGGATAGTTTTTGTAGGTTCTCTTACAAGAGATTGAACATTAATGAAGAGATTGTTACCATGAGCAGTAATAAGAGAGCAATTGGTGTTATTTATTAAATATTGCAGATACAAGCTCTGAATGAGTAGACAATGGGGTGAATTTAAATAACATGATGAGAGGGACCAAAAATAAGCTTTTTGTTCCTGGGTGACTGAACATTGTAACCATAACATTTCTTACTTCTTAATTTTTAAATTGTCTTGATTTATTTGAAATATATTAAATAAGGTTGATTTAGGAAGAAGTCTGGCTGAAGATTTACAAAGAAAGTGTATTTTGTAGAACCTATTCTCTCAAGATAAATGAGAAGCGTGCTGGGTTGGGCGATATGGGAAGAAAGCAATTAATTTACATGACCTTAAGTTTCTCAACTTTAAACACCCAAAGTTAGGAACTCTGCTCTGATTCATTCCTCAGAGCATGATGGGGAGACTGATGCACTTTATCAAGAAATCCCTTGTGTTTATCTCCAGTGCTGTAGGGGAAATTCAATGGCAACTGAAATTACAATCTATCCCTCTCACCAAGAGAAACCACCCATTTTAGTTATCAGATTAATTCATTTCCCCCACATTTCTTCCATTTCCTTTTTCACCATGATATTTGTAGAAGAGATCATAACATAGAGGAAGACTTCTAAAAAAAAAAAAATAGCTACAAAGGGCCAGAGAGATAGCTCATTAGGAAAGACTGGTACCCTTCTATGGAGATTCCTAGGTTTGGGTCCTGGCACCATGTGAATGGTTCTTTGGTACCATACAATACCTTGGTGCTATGGTGGTGTTAGAAGAAAATTGTAAGACAACACACAGACATTGCAAAATTAACCTGTTACTATCACACTCAAGCAAAAATTGCTAAAGTCATGTGTTCCTAGGAACATACCTAAAATAGACTTCCTCGCTTCTTTCCACCGTAAGATCCCTATTCTCATCTGCTTTATTCCTACTTTTTGGTTCCAGTTTATTAAACAATGTGTCCTGATTTATATCTTAATGCCTTTCAGCACCAAGTTTCAGATGCTGCTATGATTCCTTCCTATCTTCCCTGAGTAGAAGACTTCACCAGTGTATCCTGGAACCTCACTCTCCAGAGCCCTACCCCACTAGGTATAGATAGAAACAATCTTGGGGTATGGATCAGCTGGCCAATGTCCATGTCCAATTGTAGAAGTCAGAATTACCTTCTGCACCTTAACAAGAATTTTGGACCATCCTCCTAGAGGGGAAGAAATGTTATGAGAAAATGACCAGAAGACTCTGAAACAAATTCTTCCATCCAAGGACTTACTGACCCTGCTTAGATTCCCAGATCAGATGAGACTGGGTGTATCCTTTTGGGGAAAGCTTCATGAGTGGTGAAGCAGGGTTGCAGGTATCTCTCTGTCTCTTTCCCTCTTTAGTTCCCCCTTCATTCTCAATTTCTCTCTGTCTCTGTCCAATAATAAATAAATATATAAACATGAATAATGTGTGTATTACCTATAACATGTCTATATTTCATTATTCTGAATGTTAGTTGCTCTGTGACAGAAAAAAAAAATTGAATTGGTTTGGTGTACTGCACCAAAGTGAAGGACTCTAGGTGGGTGGGTGGCTTCAGGGGAGGCTTTCTGGTCATGGTGCCTGATGGTGGAAAAGCTGTGGGTGAGAATGTTTCTTAGAAAATTGAGAAATTGCATAGATTATACAAACAACTGTATCCACTGTAAACCATTAACCTGTCCAATTACGAAAAGAAGAAAGTCTGTCATAGAAACAGTAAAAAACATAAAAATAAAACAACAGGCAGTGGACATCAGAGTCTGGGGTTTATCCAAATCTTTGAGTTATGGTAAATCTAAACAATGGTTCACTGCTGAACGCCACAGAAAGCCAAATCCTGTCACTCCAGCTTATTTGTGAAGGTAAATTTTCTGTTTTAAATAATTATACTTTTAAGTCTAACTATGTGAACTCACACCCTTCCACATTCAAGGTGTGTTGATCTTCCATACAGTGGGAGTAAGGTGGGAATTAATTTTAAAGAAATCTTCTAGCCTGTAGCAGCTCAAGTCAACCTCCCCCTTTTTTTTCTGTCTCAGAGCTATATCAAACAAAGTTCAGTCAGTTTGAGGTTTTGTTTCAATTGTTCACTTGTAAGAAAACTGCTAATTTATAAAAGTCACGTTTGAAAAATATTCCAAAAGGCCTCTAATTTATATATATACTGAGTTAGAGAAAACTATTAATTATTGCTAAATGTGTGTATGCAGATTAAAATACTTATATAAAAATACTTCCTTATTAATAGCATTATTTATCTATTATTATTTTTAAAATATTTATTCCCTTTTGTTGCCCTTGTTGTTTTATTGTTGTAGTTATTGTTGTTGTTACTGATGTCACTGTTGTTGGATAGGACAGAAATGGAGAGAGGAGTGGAAGACAGAGAGGGGGAGAGAAAGATACACACCTACAGACCTGCTACTCCCCTGCACATGGAGAGCTGGGGGCTCAAACCAGGATCCTTAGTCCAGTCCTTGCGCTTTGCACCATGTGCGCTTAACCCCCTGTGCTACCACCCGACTTCCTAATAGCATTATTTAACAGCAGGGTTCAACAAAAACTTGCAGAAAAGTCTTTAAAGCTGCCTTCAGCGTTGTTAGTATATTTAGATAAATATTCTGCTAAAAGAGGACTTGGAAAATATACTAAATTCTTTTTATGATTTCTACTTAAGTATTGTACTTGGGAATGGAAATGATGTTCTTAGGTCAATAAATTAAAACATCTTAAGGACATGTGAAGAAATAACATATCTAAAATACTGAATACATAAAAATATATTTTATTGTAATAACTCCCAAGAAGTCATTTTTAGAGAGAACTCACAGGATGTGTTTGAAAGATTATTTACTGTAAGGGCCAGGACAAGGTAAAAATAGAATAAAAAAGTAAGAGTAGCTGAAGTAAATAGACCATAATCCAATCCAAGAAAGTGATAAATAACTTAAGCATAGGACACTTAATGTGTCAGAGGCAAAATAAAACAAATGATGGGAGCAAAAATCATCCCAGTGCTTTTGCCTACCTAAATTGTTCTCTCCTGACTGACCAACACACTACATCCCAAATTAAATTCCTACTGTTTTCATTATGTTGGTTGAATACACCCCATGGAGAAACATTAGTCATGAATAAGATCTGATATTTATTTAAGCTCTAAGTGCAAGAAAAAAAACAAGCGAGGTTCTGCCTCATTTTATATCACTCAACTCTACATTTTAATTCTACAAAACAGAAGTGCTCAAACCAACTATCCAGGAAGGTCTCTGTATTTTTGAAGAGGGCAAAATTAAAACGATCCCTTTCTGACCTGTGATGTTCTGTTAAGGTGGAAAGTTCAAAACAGACCCAGAAATAGATACTTAATATTTGGGGGAAAGTTATGTATGTGTTTTACATGATTTTTCCAGATAACTAAAATTAATATGAAATAATCTCAAACTACCCGGGAAATTCATGGAGGCGTGGCTATAGCAGTCACTATGCTCTCACTGATCAACTCGGAAAAACAGTGAAAATCACCCTGTAAACTCCAGTAACTACAACCAGGATCTCTTCACAAAACATGTAAAAAAAAAAAAAAAAATGGCCAAAATGTTTTCTGATTTGCAGTCCTCATTTCTGATGACCAAGAAAGGCCGTAATTTTTCTTTGCATATACTAACTGCTATGAAAGATCGTAATCTGAACATATGAATAGTGGATTCAAACATTCAAAACATTACAGTTATGACAATGTATTGCTGTGACTGCTTCTGTTGGAAATGTGCATTTGTTATGTAAAATAACTTTCTCTGGGGAGTCGGGCGGTGGCGCAGTGGGTTAAGCGCATGCGTGGCGCAAAGCGCAGGGACCTGTGTAAGGATCCCGGTTCGAGCCCCCGGCTCCCCACCTGCAGGGGAGTCACTTCACGGGCGGTGAAGCAGGTCTGCAGGTGTCTCTATCTTTCTCTCCCCCTCTCTCTCTGTCTTCCCCTCCTCTCTCCATTTCTCTCTGTCCTATCCAACAACAAAGCAACGTCAACGATGGCAATAATAACCGCAACGAGGCTGCAACAACTAGGGCAACAAAAAGGGGGAAAAATGGCCTCCAGGAGCGGTGGATTCATGGTGCAGGCACCGAGCCCAGCAATAACCCTGGAGGAAAAAAAAAAAAAAACTTTCTCTAAGCTTATAATAGCTTTATAGTTTAGAATTTATTTGCCTAATCTCCTAATTCTCCATTTGAAGAAACTGAAGCACAGGAATGGAGCTAATTAGTGCCCCAGTGTAAATATTCCCAGGAATATTGACTTTATCAAGTGTCCCTCTAAGTAATCACTAACCTAAATCATATAATGGGGAGTTTTTTTTTTTTTAAATTCACTGTTAGCAATCAAATATATATGAAACAACTTCGTTGATTAACAATGTATTGCATTGCTAACAGAATATCCTAAATGGAGTCCTACATAATTGGTAGCTCAGCCTAGAAAATTAGCAGACATTTGTTCCTATTTGCAGGCTCGCTCTGGGTCCCCCTGCTGCCTGGCCAGCTCAGGCTAGGGTCAGAGCCACTCCTTGGGAGTCCTGGGGTAGCTCCACATACTGAGGGCAAAGTGCACAGAGAGACAGGGCAGCCAGCTCTGGGAAAGCCTCAGTGGGACAATTCATTTATTGAAAGAAAAAGCATGTAAATATATCCATAATTCAGAGGGAAAGTTGAGGTATCCATTAACCCAAACACAGAGCAATACAATGCATAGTCACAGACTGTTTGATCAGAAGTAAAAGTTATCATACAAGGTGACAACAAGCTTTACAATGTACATTTTTCAGGAGGTAGATTGCAGGCTCTTTAGGGCAGCAGGGGAAGAAGGGAGGCAGCTGAGCAATCAGGATGTTTGCTGGCAGTTTTAAGGTTAACCTCACACAGTAATCCATGGCTTTTAATTAAATAAAGAAGGGGGGGAGGTGGCATGTGTAGAAAGGCGCACATGTCTGGGGGTCCAGACATCATAAATTCCAGAGACTGGGGGACCTGCCCTTGTGTAGACCTGAAGGGAGAGCTGGAGGCCAACGCACTCAGACCTCATGGAAGCAATGGCCTGGACAGTGAGACCCACTCTCCAACACCTATTTAGTAGGATTCAAGATTTGTTTTATGTGCAAAGTATATATGATTTATGAATGACCATAAGTTGTCTCTGTTACCTTGACATGAAATACTGCTTCCATTATTATGGAATAGTAAATATATAACTCAGGGTTTCCTTCTAATTCCCTATTCTATGCCTTCTAAATTTGAAACAATAGCAAATATTTCTAACTAACCTTCTGGCCTTCTTACAGTTTAAATGTATTCCCACAATTCTGCTTTGGAACATCCCCTTTTTGTGTCTAGTGTTATTGTTGGGGCTCATTGCCTGCACTAGAATCCAATGCTTCTGTGGCTATTTATTTATTTATTTATTTATAGGACAGAGAGAAATGGATAAGAGGAGAATACAGAGTGGTCATAGAGAAAGATAGACACCTGCAGACATGCTTCACCATTTGTTAAGTGACCCCTGTGAAGGTGGGGAGCCAGAGGTTCCAAACCCAGTGCACCATTTCCCAGTCCTTGGGGACATCCTTAAGAATGGAGTTAGGGTGTACTGGCAGCGGTTCACCCATTACAGTGTACATGTCACTGTGTGCAAGGTCCCAGGTTCCAGTTCCTGTTTCCTACCTGCAGGGTGAAGTTTCAAGAGCAGTAAGCAGGGCATTGTGTATTCCTCTTTGTCTTTCCCCTTTACTTCCTTCCCCCTTCCCTCTCAATTTCTCACTGCCTCTATACGTATTTACATATATATTAAAGAATGGAGTGAAATGAAAACTTGTTTTAACATCTTGGTGCTTACACCCTGATGGTTATTATGTTTTTCTTTCCACTTCATCTCTGCTTTTCATAAATGATTTTCCTGATAGCAGACACAAGTTGGTCTTAGCTACTCCTGGTGACCAAAGCTCAGATTTGGGTTGTAGGTGATGTGTATGTTAGCCTTGGAATGTATATAGTGACAAAACTAGCTTGTTTTCAAAAGGGAAGCCCAATTTTGGTGTTGTTTATTTTCGGAGGCTCCAGCTGGCCAGGCTAGCTTCACGGGTGGGTAACAGAGACGACCAGAGATACACGGCTAGACAGGGAAGCTGTATTTCTTTATTCAGGAACAACGATTCATAAACTAACCCAAACTAATCACCAAACAGAACTCTCCTGCCTCCTTCCCCCGCGGCGGCGGCACCAAGAACTCTCGAACTGTGTCACTCTGGAACTCTGTTGGGGTTCCTTTCTGTGGCGGGGACAAGCGGCCTACCAAACTAGCAGGACTAAACCGCAATCAACTAGAGATGGGGGGAAGGGGACCAAACCACTCTGAAGAATACCAACGTTTTGTTAGCACCATTTATGAAAGATAGAGGTGGAAGGGTTAGGTAGGGTTGAACGTTTCAGTCAAGATATATAGCAAGTCTCCAATCATCCAAAGACATTAATTAAGCATGAGGTCCTTGGACACCTCCTATTGGGCTTATTAATCTCTCAGTAGACACAGGGTAATAGTCAACTTGAAGTTCTGTTATAATTTCCCTAGTTTTGGCTAAGGAATCATGAAGAATATGACAGCACAAGTTTACAAATAAATCCACTCAGCCAGATTATGAACAAAAATGTGGGTTGGTCTTGATCTAGCCTGGGCTGAGCAGGACTCATTTAATTTGCATGATTGTCTAACACAATATTTTATGGCTAATGAGCATGTTATTGAGGTTGGCTTTCCACTTCTAGGATAGATCCTTGTTTAAAATCAACCTGGATTTCAAAGTCATTAATCACTTCAATGATGCAGTTACTTAAAGTGCCTCCCTGCAGACTCTTTAGAGCTGACTCTCAGGGATAATATTGCCATCTTAACATTCCTTTACCAATATGAAGCTTACAACCATTATCTTCTTGTTTGAATGCTATCTATGATACATTTACTAGATTTTGTGACATTTCTAGTAGTTATACTGTTTTCCCAATACTTTCTTGGTAATAGCCATGATGTTAGCATTATTCTGCCTGTCTTCTATAAGATGTAAATGTGATTATAGTCCTCACTCCCCAAAACAATGGTATCTTCTGCCAATTTGGACCCAAGACAGGAAAGGTTGGTGAAATACCTTTTCTTAATAGGAGACATAGAATGAGCTCCTCGAAATGAGTTAGTTTGTGGATATATCTAGTGGATTACATTTGTGGACTGACTTTTTCTGAGAGAGGGATGTTATGGGGAGACCACACATCAGAGACACTCCTGGTGTCAAAACAGTCCCATGGCTTGAACTTGGGCAATGTATGTACCCTACCTGGTGAACTATTATCTCCAACCTCTTAATATAATTTATGTAAGCTAAACAAAGATAAAGCTTCTTTTAAGGGGGAGTTGTTCTCAATCATCCCAGTAAACACTGCTATGCACTAGACATGTAGTGTTCTATATTAGGAAGCTTTTTGTTTTGTTTTTAATGTTTATTTATTTATTTACTTATCCCCTTTTGTTGCCCTTGTTGTTTTATTGTTGTAGTTATTATTGTTGTTATTGATGTGGTCGTTGTTGGATAGGACAGAGAGAAATGGAAAGAGGAGAGGAAGATGGAGACGGGGAGAGAAAGATTTTGTTGATGGAGGGCATTCTTACAGATGTAAGATAGCACCTCAGTGTAGTTTTTTAAAAATATTTTTATTTATTCATTATTAGATAGAGACAGAGAGGAATTGAGAGGGGAGGAGGAGATAGAGAGGGAGAGCAAGAGCTAGAGAGAGAGAGAGAAAAAAAAGGAGAGAGAGAGAGAGAGAGTCCTACAGACCTGCTTCAGCACTTGTGAAGCTTTCCCCCTGCAGGTGGAGACCAGGGGCTTGAACCAGGGTCCTTGTGCGCTGTAATATGTGTGCTTAACCAGAAGTTCCACTGCCTGGTCCCCCTCAGTATACTTTTAATTTGAATATCTCTAAGGATAAGTGAAGTGGAGCATTTATTCATATGACTTTGGATCTTTTGTGGGAGTCCCACTCCACAAGGGTTAGAAGGAAGGGAAGGAAATGAAAACACTCTAGGCAAGGACTTTTTCCAGATAGAGAAAGAAAGCAAGGGGAAGAGATACTATAAGACAGAAGCTTCCACCAATATCGTGTTGTACCAGGGGCTTGAGCCTAGGTTGCTCAAATGGCAAAATAAGCACCCTCCAAGGTGCTTCTGGTCTAAAATCTACCCTTTTGATCCCTTTTCATTTCATTTTTCTGGCCCTTGTGGATATCCAGTTGCCCCTTAGTTCACAGATCAAGCATCCAGACCACTTTCCTGGCACTGAAAATGTAGTCTGCTGCTTAAATCCCCAAAATGGCACCATCTGCCAGTAAGCAGCTTTCTAAGTACTAAGAACCTCTCCCTCACTTCTTTCCTATCCAGTGACCTTGCATTACTGCACCTGCTTGTGGCTAAATGAATTTCTGAAGAAATTCCATTTGTTATTTGGTGAGCCTTCAGGTGACGTTTTGTTACCTCATTGATCAGGGGAGTGAAGTGAAGCAGCTTTTACTTCAAGGCCACACTCCTTACTGGCACTTTATTTTCTTACTAATGGAATATTAATTTATGTTTTATAAGTGGTTACTTATATTTTTGATTAGTAAATGACACCAGATTGACTTAATTTTGGTGAATTTTCAGTGAACAAAGAATTTTTTAAAATTTTTATTTAATAAATTGACTAGAGCATAGGATAAGAGGGGTATAATTCCACACAATTCCCACCACCAGAACATCCTAACCCATACCATCCCTTGAAAGTTTTCCTATTCTTTATCCCTCTGGGAGTATGGACCCAGGATCATTATAGGGTGCAGAAGGTGGAAGGTCTGGCTTCTGTAATTTCTTCCCCGCCAAACATGGGCATTGACAGGTGGATCCATACTCCTACCCTCTCTCTTTCCCCAGTGGAGCGGGGATGGGGGGAGATGGAGCTCCAGGACACATTGGTGGGGTTGTCTTCCCAGGGAAGTCAAGTTGGCATCATGCTAGTACCTGGAATTTGGTGGCTGAAAAAGAGTTATGATATAAAGCAAAACAAAGTATTTACTAATCATGAACCTAAAGGCAAGAATATTGCAGATGAAGATTTGGGTCTGCATTTTGGCTAGTATATCTATTTTAGGTATATTCCAAGGTGCCCATGACTTTACTAGTTTTTGCCTGAGCCTAAAAGCTAACATGCAGGTGGACTCAAGCTACTGTCTGGGGTTAGTAGTTGGAAAAAGGACTAGAAAGCTGGATCAGGGAAGAGAAGTAGCTCCCAAAAGTATATAAACATTTTTAACCCATCAATTTGATCTGGGGCCCATATTCAGCTTAGGAGCCTAAGTAACCTCTGCATCATCCCTGTAGGTCTGAGTTCGCATTCTGTGGTCACAGCTAGGAACATTCTAGGCTGCACTAATTTCAGTATCCTTTTTTTTTTTTAGACATTCTTTTTAAAAATATTTATGTATTTATTTATTCCCTTTTGTTGCCCTTGTTGTTTTATTGTTGTAGTTATTGTTGTTATTGATATCCTTGTTGGATATGACAGAGAGAAGTGGAGAGAGGAAGGGATGACAGAGAGGGAGAGAGAAAGACAGACACCTGCAGACCTGCTTCACTCCTTGTGAAGTGACTCCCCTGCAGGTGGGGAGCCAGGGCTCTAACCAGGATCCTTACACAGGTCCTTGTGCTTTGTGCCACCTGGGCTTAACCCACTGCTCTACCGTCTGACTCCCAAGACCCATCTTTGTTGGGTGGTGGAGTATATTGTCCAATCTCCCTTTAAAGATTGGAACATTCCCTACCATTGTTGGTCCACACTGAGAGCAAGGTCCTGTAGGGGCCCACAGAGGGATCTGTAATGTTGTTCCTGATGGAGATGACCAGTGACTGTGGAGAGAAGGATCTGTTAGAGGTCTAGGCCCATCATGTCTGTGTGGAATCCCAGGACTCCCTGAATACCAAAACATGCTTTATATATAGATTATGGAAAAGGGGCTCAGAAAAGACCAAAAAAAAAAAAGAAAGAAAGAAAGAAAGAAAAGAAAATACTGATTAGAAGAGGATGTGTTGGGCTGGGAAAGTTTAGATATTATTAATTTCTCAAGATTATTTGATCACCGTGGAGATTTGAACTAATGTGTAGTTGAATTAGATTTTCAATTCAAGGGAATTCTTTCACTAAGAAGTTAAATCTAGGAGTTGATATAAACATTTGAAAGAAAATTAGTGTAAATTCATCCCAAAATAAACACCTATCTAATAGATACGTCTTGTATGGATTTTCGAATTTTAAAAAACAAAAAAGGAAAAACTAAAGTATAAAATAATTGAAGTAATGGAAAGAAACATAGTTGAATAAAAATATAACCTTATGAGAGCAATGGCTATATGTATACACATAAACCAATTTGAATGAAAACCCCCATATTTCCCATTAATATTATAACTTTCAAGAACAAAAGTCCTCAGCTTTTCTCTTTATCACCTTCTAAGGGAGAATCAAAAGCAGTAAGTATTCTTTGAATGGAGTCAGAGATAAGGTGAGGTGTCCTGAAGTAGTGACTTCATCATTCAGATTTCAAAATTTCTCTCTATTTGAGGTCATGCTAAGAGCCTCATGAAATATTTATTTTGTTGTTATCAGGATTACCTGAGATAATATATGTAAAATCCTTAGTATTATGCCTGTGACACAGTAAGTAAAAAATATATATAATTTATGGAAAAGAAGGTTTGCTTTTTTTTTTTTGAGGATTCTTCATTATTGGATTATTTTGAATATCCACATAGGCAGTGATTCACTTCATCATTTCACTTTTCAAAATAACTTTATTTAGACATAAATGATATATAGTGTGCTTTTTGACATATAGGTAAAATAGCTCATCTCCCTGTGATAGTTGTCGGCTATACACTCTCACTCAAATTAGGCCCCCATGATTGCTCAATAGGTTTACTTTGAAGAAGATGAGCAAAGAATTAATCATTTGTCTTAAAGCAAAGGTAGTTTTTGCTACCATGAATGACTCCCTGGGCAGACAACCTCACCAATGTTTCATGGAACCTCACCTTTCCAGAGCCCTACCTCACTAGGCAAAGACAGAAAAAGGCTGGGGGTATGGGTAGACCTAACAACAGCCATGTCCAACAGAGAAGGAATTACAGCAGTCAGGCCTTTCACCTTTTGCACACAAAAAAGATTTTTGGCCCATTCTCCCAAGAGGGTAAAGGAACTTTCTAGTGGAGGGGATGGGGCATGCATGGGGCATAGAACTGTTTGGGGACTGTGTGGAATTGTACTCTTGTTGTCTTACAATCTTGTTAATCATTATTATGTCACTAACACAAATTTTAAAAAAAAGGTAGTTTTTCTGGTTTAGATGGTTAATCTAGGGAGGACTTTGTTTTATAAGAAATCTGTATGTGGATTAACAGAGAGCCCGAGATTTAAGAGACTTAGGCCTGGTTTTAATTTTGACTTCTTGCCCACTAGCTAGATGTCTTTAGGATCTTCATTTAATGATGTACTTGAATGTTTTCTAGTTAAAACTACTGTGACACAGCTGTATATATTAAGATTGAAGCAGGGAAGCAGAGAAAGAGAAGCTTCAATACTTCCTTCAGTGTGATAGCAGCTAGACTCCAACCTGGGTGGTGTATGTGGCAAAGCAACACACTATCCAGGTGAGCTATTGAATAGTTTGCTACATTTTTTTCTTTTTATTTATTCAGTGACATAGTGATGGTTTATAAGAATATAAAAATTATAGGGGTATAGCTCTGTGGGGCACCCATTAGCTAAATTCTGTAACTCTTCCTCCAAAACCACAATAGTCCTCAGAGTCCTCAGAAAGTCTTAGAGATAGTTTGGCTATTTTGTTTTTTACAAGTTCATATGTTTGAATTCTTTATGAACTCTGTAAAAATATAAACTTGCATTTCTTTCTATATGCTAAGTACTTTATCTTCTGAGTTTTATTTGGATGCTTTTATGACATTTCAAGTCTTTAATCCATTACACATTAAGATTTATTTATTTATTTATTTTTACCAGAGCACTGCTCAGCTCTGGTGCAGGGGACTGAACCTGGGACTGTGGAGCCTCAGGCATGTAAGTCTCTTTGCATAACTACTATGCTATCTACTCCCATTCAAGAACTACATATTCTTATACATGGCAATTCCCATAATGGTGTTCCATTTTATGGACCTTTTAATTTCATCCCAACCAAAAACGATCAGAATAACAGACATTAACCAAAAGAAGGTTTCATTTTTTTTCATTAAAAATGTGTGAATTTAAATTTCATTGACATTAAAAATGTGTGAATTTAAATTTGGGGTCTATCATTGAAAGGATAGAAAAATAATGTTGATGATGACACATTAATCATAATATAGTTGTACACACTAAATGTATCCTACAAACAATCTTTAGGATTCTTGCGAGTTTTGAAAATATTTCTCTAAGTCTCTTTAAAACAAAGGGGGCACTCATATACAGACATATCTTCTCTGCTCAAAATTCAGATTTTTTTTTTTTAATGTGTGTGTGTGTGTGCTGGGTGGGAGGAAATTCAGTGTGTGCCAGCCACTCACAAAAGATCCAGGGAAATCTGCTTTGACATGTTGGTATTTCATTTGATTCTCAGCTAATCAGAAAAGCCAAAGGACGAAGAAATGCCGGGCTAGTGTGAGGCTGTTTCTTCTGGGGCACGTGCTCTCTGGGTTGGAGAGAACTTGACCAGAGCCAACCTGGGTTGCTGCTTACTCAGCTACGTGGGAGAGAGACCAGGAACTCCTGGCAGAGTGGGAACATAATGTCTTTATTGATCAAAGACAACACTTTTATCTATTAGAACCAGAAGTGGCAAGTCTGAAAAGGAAATGGCTAAGAAAGGGGGTGGAGAAAAGGAAAGAGTGGGCTAAGGTATAAACTCCCTTAGCAACTGTTGCAAAGTTTTTAACCAGTGGGATTAATTAATACCCTGCAGGCAGGGAGGGTCTTGAGGTAGAAAGAAGATAGATCAAAGGTGGGAATCTTTCAGGCAAAACAATTATTATGTAAATAGACCATAGTATCAGCAATGGAGGATGGGGGGGTTGGCTTAAGGACCTACAAAGAAAAAAAAATTGCTGTGTTAAAAAGATTTGACACTTGGATCTGCCCAGCACATGCTTGGTGGGGGGTGGGGGGCAAGTTTTATGGTGAAAGAACCTCATTTGACTGCCTCTTTTTGTCAAACAGCAAGTTATTATAGGTGTTAGCCTGTCTCCTCACATTTACTTCACTATTGAAAAAGCCCAAACTGACACACTATCAGGGGAATTATTTTCTTCTAAGTTTGCAATTTCACTTGAAATAAAGTAGATTGAATCAAACAAATAAAAATGATATTGTTTTACTCATTTCAGTTTCTTTTAAGACAGTTCTTAATTCCAAAACCTGTATTTCCTTTTACTACATCGATTGCCAACATACTTTTTATTTTATTTATTTATTAATTTTGGTTATATTGTCTGGTTTTAATTAAATGGCTCCTTTCTTGAGATTTCTCTCTCTCTCTCTCTCACACACACACACACACACACACACACACACACACACACACACACACACACACACACACTTTCTGTAAGCTCCATCCTTGTACTTTAAGATAGTTATCTGCTTTTTACCTTTCCTTTCTACTATTAAACCCAAGAGGTAGAAACTGTTACCCCATTTTCCAGATGAGAGAATGGAAGGTAAAGAAATTATACAATTTGCCCAATAGTCCAAAGTTAAGTTTCAGATCTAGGAGTTATATGTTCTTTGCAACTACTATGCAGCCAGTTTCAAAGGCAACCTTGACTAAGCTAATGGATTCCAGCAAAGATTACAACTTTAAAGTTAAAAGATAGCCGAATGACTGCTTTGCTGCTGGATTTTCTAAATAGACTTCCAATTCTGCTTCTCTCTTCTCATTACCATTGCTCTGCTTCAAATTCCTTCTTAATGGGACTTTGTGTTTTCCCTTATTTTGCTCTTCCCACAGAGGCCAGGCATATCTTTCAAATGTAAATCTGGCAGTATTATTCACTTCCTTAAAATCCTTGGCAGTTTCCCTTAACCTGCACTAGCAGTTTTCAAAGTGATGCTTGCAGGTGCTTTAGGGATTCTATAATGCTGAATTGCGATTTAGGTTTAAAACAGTTTTAACTTTTTATTTTGTTTCAAAGATTAAATTATGTCAATGGGATTTATCCTAAACTTTTACAGCTGTAAAATATGGAGCAGGCCAATTGGTGGCTATTGAACATGTCTGCAAATAAGAGTCACTAAAACGACTCTAATGAAAATTATGTGTCAGTAACTTGTAATTCCTAAAGGGGGCTCTTTACATTATTGGCAAAATGTGAACTTGTTCTTTCCTCAAAGCATTTGGTTCTCAACAAACAAACAAGCAAGCAAGCAAGCAAATAAATCACAGTTTCCGCTGTTTTATTTTCCATGGCTGAATATATGCACATCCAATCACAGCACTGTTGCAGATTAATTTGACTAAATCGGTTGTCCTGAGTTATCAGCTCATGAGTGGTGTGGATTACTTGGAATTATCAGTTCCTTGTTGGAGGATCTGGGCACTCATTTTTTTAGAGATTGTAGAAATTTATAGATTTTAAACTATGTCACCATACAAGGTGTTAAAACTAATATGAGTCTTGGACTGAATTCACCACAGATACAATTATCTGTTAGAACGAAATGAAATAATGCTCTAATATTATTTCTGAAAGCCCGGCATATGGGCTGACCGCCCCCCCCCCCCGGCATTTTACATAAAATATTCACTCAAGTCAGGTCTTTCAGCATTTTAGCAGTATAATCAAGCTAAATTTCTGCTTAAAAAAAAGGGAGGGGATATTTATTTGATTATTTGCTGCAGATAGGTCTACTTACAAATCCTAAACTTAGAGCTCTGCTACATAATGTATTCACTACATTAATGTGTTCACTACATTCTTAACAAATTTCATCTGCTAGACTTTTATCTTTAGGTTCCTGATTATTAAACAGTGTTCCGCTTTATATCTTAATGCTTTTCAGACACAAAGTTTCAGATGCTACCTTGATGCCAATCTGACTTCCCTGCGCAGTAGACCTCACCATTATGTCTTGGAATTCCACCTCCCCAGAACCCTGCCCCAGGGGAAGACAGAAACAGGCTAGAGGTATGGATCGACCTGCCAATGCCCATGTCTAGTGGAGAAGCAATTACAGAAACCAGAACTTTCACCTTCTGTGCCCCATAAAGACTTTTGTTCCTGGTGGTCAGGCAGTAGCACAGGAGTTTAATCACACTTGGCATGAAGGGCAAGGAATGGCCTAAGAATCCAGGTTTGAGCCCGGCTCCCCACCTAGGGGGGTCACCTCACAGGCAGTGCAGCAGGTCTGCAGGTGTCTCTCTTTCTTTCCCCCTCTCTGTCTTCCCTTTCTCTCTCCATTTCTCTCTGTCCTATCCAACAATGACGACATCAATAACAACAATAATAACTACAATAACAATTAAAAAAACAAGGGCAACAAAAGGGGGGGAAAAGGAAAAAAAAAAAGATCTTTGGTCCATAGTCCCAGAGGGATAAAAACAGGGAAATTTCCATCAGAGGGGAGGGGCTATGGAACTCTGGTGGTGGGAATTGTATGTAATTTTACCCCTCTTATGCCACAGTCTTCCCAATCATTATTAAATCACTAATAAAAAATTATATTAAAAAGACAAGAATTCTTAATTTTTAGTGAATGGACATAACTGGAAGTTTTTAATAGTCAGTATACTGATTTACATTGCCTTCATAAATGATAATTTTGTGTTTTGTAGGTTTATTTGAGTTAGGATCTTCCAAATATGAAAATTAAAAGCTGAAATTTGTAACTAACTCCCTCTAAGACACACAGCCAAATGGAAGCTGTATATCAGTTTCATTAAAATGAAATAAGTGAAATGTACAGAATTCATTCAATTAATAGATGTTATCTTAGGAAATGGGGTCTGTGGGACAGTGAATATTCCTTGATCCTCTGAATATTAAGAAATATCCACTACCAAAATAAGAATAATCTGAGATTAATGGTTGAGCAAATAATAATCATTAGTAAATTAAGATGTAATGTGGGTTTCTATGGAAAAATGTATCTGTATATGTATATATCAAAATACATTGCAATATTTCAAGATGGATTAAAAATCACAGAATTTGTTATCATCAATGTTATCCAAAAGTATTGGAATGAGTGGATCAAAAAAAAAGATTTACTGGCAAGAAAACAACTTGTGATTTGGAGAACAGATCTGATCAGCAAAGGTTATAGAACTATCTTTAGCAAGGAAAAGTGGAAGTCTGGCATTATGATGAATAGAGTTAAGTTCATGCAAGAGCTTACACATATTTCAGAGTTTCTCAGGGAAAATTATGTATATTCATAAGGGAAAATGATAAACATATACAGCTGAGGAACTACCCCATTCTCTAAAGGGAGGTTGGGCCAATATACTCTACCACTTGAGGAAAATGGGTCCTGAAATGAGTGCAGCCTAGAATGTTCCTAGCTGTGACCACAGAATGTGAGCTCAGACCTACAGGGATGCAAAGGTTCCTGTGTTGAATATGGGTCCCAGTTCAAATTGATGGGGTTTACAGTTACTGATATTAATATATTTTCCCCATATTTGGGAGCTACTTTCTTCCTTGATCCGGCTTTCTGGAGAGGTGGAAGTCCAGGGTATGTTGGTGAGGTCTTCTGCCCAGGGAAGTCAGGTCTGCATCATGGTACCATCTGCAACTTGGTGGCTGAAAAAGCATTAAGATATAAAACAGAACAAATTGTTTACTAATTTGGAGCCTAAAGGAAAGAATATAGCAGATGGCATTGGGGTCTCCATTTTGGAAAAAGCTAGTAGGTCTATTTTAGGTATATTCCAAGAGGCCCATGACTTTACTAATTTTTGCCTGAGAACTACAGCTAACATGAAGGTGGACCCAAGGACTTGATATTTTTTATTGTAGTAAAATGAAAGATTCAGAGGAAGGAGGAGATGTTATCAGCATGCCAGACACTGGGCTCCCAGTACAAATATCAGAGAAATCTTGGGTGGGTGATAGTAGCAATGTGAAGACACTTAGCATGTGGAGATGAAAGGTTATACCCATGTGTCAACAACTAATTATATATTGTTATTTCTTCAATAAAATGATTTGAAAAGAAGCAGAACAGAGTGAAATGAATCAAAATGCACAGCTATTTCTTGAAATAGGTTGTCACCGTATCTAAACTATAAATCTTGAGCCAGCTTTGTCTGACTTCCTTACCCTAGAGAATCTTGCTTAGCTTTGATAAGGAGGGAGGGCACAATATTGTACAAAGTTTTGATGGTTTGATTATATTACCAACCAAGAGAAATTCCTGTCTTTAACTCCCTGTATTGAACTGTCAAAATATCTATGAGTCTATCCTAAATATGTTGACCTAGTCTTTATGTATCATATTCTATCACAAGTGTTTATGGGAGAACATATGATTTATTTTCCTAGTTTTATATTTGAAAAAAAAACTTTAAAAATATATACTTTATTTATTTTGAATGAAAGACACAGAGAGACATGAAAGAGAGAGAAAGACCAAAGCACTGATCAGCTCTGGTTTAATGGTAGTGCTGGGGATTGAACCTGCGAGCTTAGAACCTCAGGCATGAAAGCTGTTTGCATAACCATTACACTGTCTCCCCAGCCCTGAAAAATTCTTTTTTTGTGATTCAACAAAATGTTTGACTTGTAAATCATGAAAGAATATTGAGGACAATTTAAAAATGGTAAGAAATTTATACTCACATGAAAGATCAATTTATTATATATATATGTGTATATGTATACACATATACATATATATACAATATATTTAAGTGTTTTATTTTGCTTAGAGACAGAGAGAAATGGAGAGAAGGGGAGGGAAAGATAGAGAAAGAGAGAGAGAAATTTGCAACACTGTTTCACCACTTATGAATCTTCCCACCTATAGGTGGGGACCAGAAGCTTAAACCTGGGTCCTTGAACATTTTTTTTTAAGAGTTAATACCTCTACTTTTATTTTTCTGATTTTTTTATTGTTCTTTTCCTTTTTAAAAATTTCTTTATTGGGGAATTAATGTTTTATATTCCACAGTAAATACAATAGTTTGTACATGAATAACATTTTTCAGTTTTCCACATAGCAATACAACCCCCACTAGGTCCTCTGTCATCCTTTTTGGGTCTGTACTCTCCCTCCCACCCACCCCAGAGTTTCTTACATTGGTGCAATACACCAACTCCAGTTCAGGTTCTACTTTTGTTTTCTCTTCTGATCTTGTTTTTCAACTTCTGCCTGAGAGTGAGATCATCCAATATTCATCCTTCTGTTTCTGACTTATTGCATTTAACATGATTTTTTTCAGGCTCCATCCAAGAGCAGTGGAAAATGGTGAAGACACCGTTTCTAATAGCTGAGTAGTATTCTATTGTGTATATACACCACAACTTGCTCAGCCACTCATTTGTTGTTGGACACCTGGGTTGCTTCCAGGTTTTGGATATTACAAATTGTGTTGCTAAGAACATATGTGTACACAGATCTTTTTGGATAGGTGTGTTGGGTTCCTTAGGATATATCCCCAGGAGAGGAATTGCAGGATCATAGGGTAGGTCCATTTCTAGCCTTCTGAGTTCTGCAGACTGCTCTCCACAGGGGTTGGGCCCATTGACATTCCCACCAGCAGTGCAGGAGGGTTCCTTTGACCCCATAACCTCTCCAGCATTTGTTGCTGCTACTTTTTCTGATGTATGACATTCTCACAGGAGTGAAGTGGTAACTTACTGTTGTCTTTATTTGTATTTCTCTGACAATCAAAGACTGGGAGCATTTTTTTCATGTGTTTCTCAGCCTTTTGGATCTCTTTTGTGGTGAATATTCTCTTCATGTCCTTTCTCCATTTTTGGATGGGGTTATTTGTTTTCTTGTTTTTGAGTTTGGCAAGGTCTTTATATATTTTGGTTATTAAAATCTTATCTGGTGTGTGGCCTGTCAATATCTTCTCCCATTCTGTGAGGGGTCTCTTGGTTTGGGTAGTGGTTTCTTTTGCTGTGCAGAAGCTTTTTAATTTGATGTAGTCCCATAGGTTTATACTTGCCTTAGTCTTCTTTGAAATTGGATTAGTTTCATTGAAGATGTCTTTAAAATTTATGAGGTAAAAGAGTTCTGCCAATATTTTCCTCTAAGTATCTGCTTTGAACATTGTTATATGTGTGCTCTACCAGATGTGCCAATGCCTGGTCCCTATATTTTAAATAAATCTTTAAGAATTATTATTCAGGGTTCTTCTTACATTTGACAAAGGAATAATAAGTCCTAGGAAAGGATAAATAATTAAAATATTTCAAAAGATATTTTAGTGTATATGAATAATTTATTTTATGAAAATGTAGTTGATATCAACTTTAGTTCATATATCATCAGGAAAAATGTAACATATAAGTAAAAACTATAGAATCTGGAAGTAGAATACCTGAACTTAAAACCTGGCTCTCCTCTTAATTTACTCTATGACTGTTATTTAATAACAGTTACTTCACAGACAAATTGAAATTAATATTATTACCTATTATATGCTGATGGAAAGGCATATGATTTGAATTTTAGAAGTGATATGCTCGGGGGAGGTAAGATGGCGACGGCCTGAGAAGTCGCTAACAGCGAGTGCTCTGATAGCATCATCGGCAAAGGTAGGATTTTCTGCCTTTAGCAGGCCAGTCAACAAGGGGGGAGCACCAAAGAAGTGATTACAGTTTAATTTGGGTTAACAATTAGAGCAAAGGGGACACGGACTAGCGGGGCTCCAGAATTCCCAGGCGGCGCCAGGCAAGGCGAGTGCGCCGGGCATTGTCCTCCGCCCGCCCGGGAAGGCGGCTCCTCCGCCGCCAGTTGCAGAGCGCGACGGGCAGAGGACCCGGAGAGAGCACTTTAGCTCGGGGGCTGCCTCTTGGGAGTCGCTAGGGTCCACCGCGACCCTGAGGGTGGATCCAAAGACTTCTTGAGTATAGCTCTCATTGGATCAAAGGACTTGGAGCTAGTTTTCATTTTTGAGAAATCCTTTAAAAAAGTCTGGAGGGCGGGGTTTCCCGGAAGATGGCGCCCGGAGAAGCAGAAGCTGCTAGCCTTTGAGCTCCGGACACATCTCGTGTAAACAATAGGATTTTCTGCCTTTAGCAAGCCAGCCAATAAGGGGCCATAACGGTCATACCAAGGATGTTTCTATAACTTAATTTGGGTTAAGAATTAGAGTAGGGGAAAAAATTCTTTTTTCTTCCTTTTAATTTTCAAGCATACATCCTTCACGCCGCCCCCCCCCCCCCCATAAGCAGTGCCTGGGACCAGCTACTAGCAGGATACCCCATACCACCAAACAGGGGTTTTTTTTTTTCCTCTTTCCTTTTTTTTTTTTTTTTTTAATTCACTCATACACATTTGGGAAGTTCCTCGCACTGCTCTTTAATTACAACTCTACTTCTTATCTTCTCCCTTTTCTCTCTCTTATCTCTCTCTATCTCTCTCTTTTTTTTTTTTTTTTTTTTTTTTTTTTTAATCTTGTCATACACTTCTTTCTTCTTTGCCTTTCTGAATTTGTGAATTACTTTGGGGAAGAAATCTGACCCAGAGTGGACTCTCTATGTGTGTATCTCTGCTCTAGTTCCCTTTACACTCTTGTTACCCTTAGAATATACACTGGATAGTAGATTTGCATAACTGTCTATTCTTGCTATCCTCTCTTCCTTTTCTCTTTCTTCACTGGGATTTGGTTACTATTTTTTCACGGACTGGAGAAAATGTTTGGCTAACTGGTAACGATTAAACTCCTTCAATACTTACTTCAATTGCTACGGTTATTCCGGAGGTTGGTGAGTGCAATTGTCATAAAGGTATTTAGTACAGTGTTACTTGTGCTCAAAACACAACAACTGAGGAACAACAGAGCATTAAAAAAAAAAAAAGAGAGAGAAACACATAAATTAAAAAAAAATGGGTAGATTAAAAACAAATAAAACTGCTACCCCAATGAATGAAGACAAGAGCCCAGAAGAAACCACAAATCAGTCAGAAGTAACCATAGATAAGAAAAGTATGCAAGCAATAATAAACTTATTAATCACAGAAATGAAAACAACATTGGAGGAAAGAAATGGCAGTATTAGGGAAACAACAGTTGAGACCCCCAAGGAAAATACCGATTATCTTGAGACAATTAGAGAACTGAAAGCTGAAATAGCTGTAATGAAGAAAGAAGCTGAGGCAAGGGAAAGCAGACTAACAGAAGCAGAAAACAGAATTAGTCAGACAGAGGATGAGTTAGAGAAAACTAAGAAAGAGGTGAAAGAGCTTAAAAAGAGATTGAGAGACACTGAAAACAACAACAGAGACATATGGGATGATCTCAAAAGAAGTAACATTCGTATAATTGGCATGCCAGAGGAAGAAAGAGAGGAAGGGGAAGCAAACATCCTAGAGGAAATAATACAAGAAAATTTCCCAGACCTGAATAACAGAAAGGATATCAAGGTGCAAGAGGCCCAGAGAGTACCAAACAGAATCAACCCAGACCTGAAAACACCAAGACACATCATAGTCACAATGAGAAGAAGTAAGGATAAAGAAAGGATCCTAAAGGCTGCAAGAGAGAAACAAAAAGTCACATACAGGGGAAAACCCATAAGACTTTCTGCAGATTTTTCAACTCAAACTCTAAAAGCCAGAAGGGAGTGGCAAGATATCTATCGAGCCCTGAATGAAAAAGGGTTTCAACCAAGGATTATATATCCTGCTAGACTTTCATTCAAGCTAGATGGAGGGATCAAAACCTTCTTAGACAAACAACAGTTAAAGGAGGCAACTATCACCAAGCCGGCCCTGAAAGAGGTACTAAAAGACCTCTTATAAACAAGAACATCACTATAATACTTGTAATATATCAGAGTAAACAAATTGTTTTTTAGAACAATGGCACTACAATACATTAAATCCATAATATCAGTAAATGTCAATGGCTTAAACTCACCCATCAAAAGGCACAGGGTGGGGGGATGGATCAGAAAACATAACCCAACCATATGCTGCTTGCAAGAATCCCATCTGTCACAACAAGATAAACACAGACTTAAAGTGAAAGGATGGAAAACTATCATACAGGCTAACGGTCCACAAAAAAGGGCAGGAACAGCCATTCTCATCTCAGACACGATAGATTTTAAATTAAATAAAGTAATAAAAGATAGGCAAGGACATTACATAATGATTAGAGGATCAATCAGCCAAGAAGACTTAACAATTATTAACATCTATGCACCCAACGAGGGACCATCTAAATACATTAAACACCTATTGAAAGAATTTCAAAAATACATCAATAGTAATACAATAATAGTGGGAGACTTCAATACCCCACTCTCACACTTAGACAGATCAACAAAGCAGAGAACCAATAAAGATACAAGAGAATTGAATGAAGAGATTGACAGACTAGACCTCTTGGACATTTTCAGACTCCTCCACCCCAAAAAACTGGAATACACCTTCTTTTCAAATCCACACAACACATACTCAAGGATAGACCACATGTTAGGCCACAAAGACAGCATCAATAAATTCAAGAGCATTGAAATCATCCCATGTATCTTCTCAGACCACAGTGGAGTAAAACTAACTTTTAACAACAAACGGAAAATTATTAAAAGACATAGAATTTGGAAACTAAACAACATGCTCCTTAAGAAACACTGGGTCAGACACACACTAAAACAGGAAATTCAAATGTTCCTGGAAACTAATGAAAATGAAGACACAACCTATCAAAATATTTGGGACACAGCTAAAGCAGTACTGAGAGGGAAACTTATAGCTATACAATCACATATTAAACACCAAGAAGAAGCCCAAATGAACGAACTTACTACACACCTCAAGGACTTAGAGGAAGAGGAACAAAGGAACCCTAAAGCAACCAGAAGGACAGAAATCACTAAAGTTAGAGCAGAAATAAACAACATCGAAAATAAAAGAACCATACAAAAGATCAATGAAGCCAAATGTTGGTTCTTTGAAAGATTAAACAAAATTGACAAACCCCTAGCCAGACTCACCAAACAAAAAAGAGAGAAGACTCAAATTAATAGAATTGTAAACGATACAGGAGATATCACAACTGACACCACAGAAATCCAGAGAATTCTGCGAAACTTCTATAAAGAACTATATGCCACCAAGCTAGAGAATCTGGAAGAAATGGAACAATTCCTAGAAACCTATGCCCTTCCAAAACTGAACCAAGAAGAACTACAAAATCTAAATGCACCAATCACAGACAAAGAAATTGAAACCGTTATTAAGAATCTCCCCAACAACAAAAGTCCTGGACCAGATGGCTTCACAAACGAATTCTACAAAACTTTCAGGAAACAGTTAATACCCATACTTCTTAAGCTATTCCATAAGATTGAAGAAACAGGAATACTCCCTTCCACCTTCTATGAAGCCAACATCACCCTGATACCAAAAGCTGATAGGGACAGAACAAAAAAGGAAAACTACAGACCAATATCTCTGATGAACATAGATGCCAAAATATTAAACAAGATCTTGGCCAACCGGATACAGCAACACATCAAAAAGATTGTTCATCATGACCAAGTGGGATTCATCCCAGGAATGCAAGGCTGGTTCAACATCCGTAAATCAATCAATGTCATTCATCACATCAATAAAAGCAAAGCCAAAAACCACATGATTATCTCAATAGATGCAGAGAAAGCCTTTGATAAAATCCAACACCCATTCATGCTCAAAACTCTACAAAAAATGGGAATAGATGGGAAATTCCTCAAGATAGTGGAGTCTATATATAGCAAACCTACAGCCAACATCATACTCAATGGACAGAAGCTGAAAGCATTCCCCCTCAGATCAGGGACTAGACAGGGCTGCCCACTGTCACCGTTACTCTTCAACATAGTATTGGAAGTTCTTGCCATAGCAATCAGGCAAGAGAAAGAAATCAAAGGGATACAGATTGGAAGGGAAGAAGTCAAGCTCTCACTATTTGCAGATGATATGATAGTATACATAGAAAGACCTAAAGAATCCAGTAGAAAATTACTGGAAGTTGTTAGGCAATATAGCAAGGTATCAGGCTACAAAATCAATGTACAAAAATCAGTGGCATTTCTTTATGCAAACACTAAATCTGAAGAAGAAGACATCCAGAAATCACTCCCATTTACTGTTTCAGCAAAATCAATCAAATACCTAGGAATAAAGTTGACCAAAGAAGTGAAAGACTTGTATGCTGAAAACTATGAGTCGCTACTCAAGGAGATAGAAACTGATACCAAGAAATGGAAAGATATCCCATGCTCATGGATTGGAAGAATAAATATCATCAAAATGAACATTCTCCCCAGAGCCATATACAAAGTTAATGCAATACCCATCAAAGTTCCACCAAGCTTCTTTAAGAGAATAGAACAAACACTACAATCATTTATCTGGAACCTGAAAACACCTAGAATTGCCAAAACCATCCTAAGGAAAAGAAACAGAAATGGAGGCATCACACTCCCAGACCTTAAACTATATTATAAAGCCATCATCATCAAAACAGCATGGTACTGGAACAAAAATAGGCACACAGACCAGTGGAACAGAATTGAAAGCCCAGAAGTAAATCCCAACACCTATGGGCATCTAATCTTTGATAAGGGGGCCCAAAGGATTAAATGGAAGAAGGAGGCTCTCTTCAATAAATGGTGCTGGGAAAACTGGGTTGAAACATGCAGAAGAATGAAATTGAACCACTTTATCTCACCAGAAACAAAAATCAATTCCAAATGGATCAAAGACCTAGATGTCAGACCAGAAACAATCAAATACTTAGAGGAAAACATTGGTAAAACACTTTCCCATCTACACCTCAAGGGTATCTTTGATGAATCAAACCCAATTGCAAGGAAGACCAAAGCAGAAACAAACCAATGGGACTACATCAAATTGAAAAGCTTCTGCACATCCAAAGAAACTATTAAACAAACAGAGAGACCCCTCACAGAATGGGAGAAGATCTTCACATGCCAGACATCAGACAAGAAACTAATCACCAAAATATATAAAGAGCTCAGCAAACTTAGCCGCAAAAAAGCAAATGACCCCATCCAAAAATGGGCAGAGGAAATGAACAAAACATTCACCACAGAGGAGATCCAAAAGGCTAACAAACATATGAAAAACTGCTCTAGGTCACTGATTGTCAGAGAAATGCAAATTAAGACAACACTAAGATACCACCTCACTCCTGTAAGAATGGCATACATCAAAAAGGACAGCAGCAACAAATGCTGGAGAGGATGTGGGGACAGAGGAACCCTTTTACATTGCTGGTGGGAATGTAAATTGGTACAGCCTCTATGGAGAGCAGTCTGGAAAACTCTCAGAAGGCTAGACATGGACCTTCCATATGACCCAATAATTCCTCTCCTGGGGTTATACCCCAAGGACTCCATAACACCCAACCAAAAAGAGGTGTGTACTCCTATGTTCATAGCAGCACAATTCATAATAGCTAAAACCTGGAAGCAACCCAGGTGCCCAACAACAGATGAATGGCTGAGAAAGCTGTGGTATATATACACAATGGAATACTATGCAGCTATCAAGAACAATGAACTCACCTTCTCTGACCCATCTTGGACAGAGCTAGAAGGAATTATGTTAAGTGGACTAAGTCAGAAAGTTAAAGATGAGTATGGGATGATCCCACTCATCAACAGAAGCTGACTTAGAAGATCTGAAAGGGAAACTAAAAGCAGGACCTGATCAAATTGTAAGTAGGGCACCAAAGTAAAAACCCAGTGGTGAGGGGCCAGTGGGGGGTGGGAATGGGCGGGAGGGATGGGTCACGGTCCTTTGGTGATGGGAATGGTGTTTATGTACACTCCTAGCAAAATGTAGACATATAAATCAGTAGTTAATTAATATGAGAGGGGGAAATCAATTGTATGTCTCAAAGGTTCTCAAAAGACAAACTGAATCTTTTTAATAGATAGGCAACGTATTTGATATGCGGACTCTCTCAAAAGCCTAGACCAAGTAGATTAGAAGCTTCCAATAGCACAGCTATATACAAGATACTGGGTACTGTACAGCAAACCATAACAAAGGGACTTTTCAAAGTTAACCCAATTAACAAATAATGTGATGATAATATTAACTATTGATTGTCTTTTTGAAGCCCAAGACAGCAGGAACCTCACATCTTCACTATAGAGCCCCTACTTCCCCCAGTCCTGGCACCCATGGATAGGGCTCACTTTCCCGTATGCTTCTCCCAATCCATACCAAATAATATTGCATCCGTCGATCACAACCTAACCAAAGCAACGATTGCCATCTCAACATGCTTCACCTCAGAATGTATCCAGAGACTTCACGTGTGGAATGACAACCCTTCAGCTTCATTACTCGGGTGAGACCTTTCCTTTTATAGTACACTCTAATTTCATCTCAGGTAGTTCACTTTCTAACAAAGTCCCATAACCTAGACATACACCAGTTTCTGTGAGAGAGAGCGTATGCGCACATGTATCCATAAACTACTGCAAAATATATACCTGAAAGCAGGATTACACTAGAGTTTGCAGTGAGTACCTCCCCAACACTTCCTCTCCACTATTCCAATCTTGGGATCCATGTTTGCTCAACAAATTGTTTGGCTTTGTATGTTAACTCTCTTTTCAATCACCAGGTTCCAGATGCCACCAGGATGCTGGCTAGGCTTCCCTGGATTGAAGACCCCACCAATGTGTCCTGGAGCTCAGCTTCCCCAGAGACACACCTTACTAGGGAAAGAGAGAGGCAGACTGGGAGTATGGACCGACCAGTCAACGCCCATGTTCAGTGGGGAAGCAATTACAGAAGCCAGACCCTCTACCTTCTGCAACCCTCAACGACCCTGGGTCCATGCTCCCAGAGGGCTAGAGAATGGGAAGGCTATCATGGGAGAGGGTGGGTTATGGGGATTGGGTGGTGGGAATTGTGTGGAGTTGTACCCCTCCTACCTTATGCTTTTGTTCACTAATCCTTTCTTAAATTAAAAATTTAAATAAAAAAAAAAAAAGAAGTGATATGCTCATAAACTGACCTATGGTAATGTTTGTATTTTATTTATTTATTTAATTTTGCAACATCTAAACACTATAATAAGCTCTTACCCACCATCTCTAGAAAGGTTTGATTCTTATGGACTCGACCAATCCTTCTAAAATTTGGCCCATTTTCATAATATGAATATATGGTAAGAATAATGGTGTCCCATGAAAGTGGATGTTTTCCCTACTTTTGTGCTAGTGTCTGTTCCAGGCATTCTTCCACAGTGGTCAGAGGAAAGGTCACCTAAATTTCAAACTTGACTTATTAAATTAATTAATAAATTAATTTACCTCCCACAGGTGGTAATACTAAGAATAGAAATTGAGTGCCTGCTAGCCACAGAATACATAGTAATCTCATTCCATTCTGAGCTTCAAGGAAAAAAATTCCTTCCTCCATGGTTGACTAATTCCTGCATTTCAAATTTTAAACATGACTGTCCTATTTGTTACTCTCAGTTGCTTTTGCTTATCCTACCAAAGCAGAAGTGGCAGGGAAAAGGTCCTCTTTCTTTTTAGTCCCAGGACCCAGGGTTGTGCAAAAGACCCGAGTTTAGCTAAACAGGCATTCATGCCTAAGGTGATAGTCTCCACAACGTAGCCAAAACAGAGACTCTCTGAAGCACGTGGATGAACAGAAACAAATATCCCTGTTGAATGTAAAGCTTTCCTAATTTGGTAAATTTAAGGTTGTCTTGATTCCTGTGCATTTTCTCAGCTGTATCTTCCTCCCCCTTGTCAGTCTGTGAACCTATGTGCCGGCAGTAAATTCTCCCTTTGAATTAAACACAAGTTGAATTTTCTTACACCCTAATGAAAGATGTTGAACACAAAGAAACACAGTGCTTTCTAAAAGTCAGTCCTTCCCCCATTGTTAACTTATGTTAAATAAGTTTTAAAAGTTGTTAGCTCCCCAGACAATAACTTGGATCCACCTGCATGTCAGGCTCAGAGGAAAACAAACAAAGTATATAAACAAACAGAGTTTTGTTTATATATTATAATCGGGATTATCACTATTAGGTTTATTTCAAAACCAAACAACAAAAAATAAAACTAGTATAGACATGGATCTTTTAGAATATATCTAAAATAGACCTACTAACTATCTACAAAACCAAGACCCCCAACTTTTCATCTGAATTATTCCAGCCTTTAGGTTCATGATTAGTCAACAAATTGTTTGGCTTTATATGTTAACTCTTTTTTCAGCCACCAGGTTCCAGATGCTAATGTGATGTCAACTGGACTTCCCTGGGCAGAGGACCCCACCAATATGTCCTGGAGCCCCATTTTCCCAGAGCCCTGCCCCAGGAGGGAAAGAGAGAGACAGGCTGGGAGTATGGATTGATCTGCCAAAGCCCATGTTCAGCAGGGAAGCTTTTGCACCTTTTGCACCTTTTTGCACCTTAGAGGGTTAAAGAATAGGAAAGCTGGGAGTCTATCCTTAGCGCAGCAGGTTAAGCGCACGTGGTGCAAAGCGCAAAGACCTGCGTGAGGATCCCGGTTCAAGTCCCAGGGCCCCCATCTGGAGGGGAGTCACTTTATAGGCGGTGAAGCAGGTCTGCAGGTGCCTCTCTTTCTCTCCCCCTCTCTGCCTTCCCCTCCTCTCTCCATTTCTCTCTGTCCTATCCAACAGCGATGACATTAACAATAATAAAAACAACAAGGGCAACAAAAAGGAAATAAGTAAATATTTTTAAAAAAAGAATAGGAAAGCTATCAGGGGAGGGGAGGGGATATGGAATTCTGATAGTGGGAATTGTGTGGAATTATACCCCTCTTATCCTACGGTTTTTGTCAGTGTTTCCTTTTTATAAATAAAAATTAAAGAAGAAAAGTTGTTAGCTAAAAAAAAGACACTGAAGCCTTAGTTTGTCCTGGGGACTCACCTACATGTCTTTATTTAGCTGTTCTTCACATTTGTATTGTTCAAACTCATAATATATCCATCTGGATAATATATAATATATCCATCTGGATCCCAGAATAATGTTTCTTTTTCTGCTTCTGTTTAGTAAAAGTTCAAAGACTGTTTGAAAAATAAACTATAACTTAAGACATTGTAGGTAAATGAAACTATGTTTATAAATAAACTATATAGTGAGGACAAGATTTTTGGCCTTCATTAAAATGGTATCATTACACTTAATGCAATCTAAGTTGTTATGAACAATTTTTGTCCCATGATAAGAAGGCTCTAGTTTCTTGTTTCATATGTTAAATGATCTAGTAAAAATATTATTCTTTCTATCTTGGAAAAACAGAAGAACTTTGTCCTGCAGGATATTCTTTTATTTAATAAAGATTTAGAAGGTCCTCAATAATTTGGGCTCAAGCAACTGCTTTAGTCTTGTTTCTTTCTACATAATGACTCATTTTGTGAAGAATGTGTCAACCACTCAGCTTCTAGTCCTACTTTTCTCCTCCTACTCAGTGCATTATTTTTGCCTCATGCTTCCCTTCTGCCTGCAATAATTTCTGCTCTCCTCTGAGTTGATTAAATCCTGCTATCCTATCAGATTAATTCTTTTTTAAATTGCCACCAGGGTTATTGCTGGGACTTAGTGTCTATGGACTAAGTGGTCACTTTTTTCTAGACTTTTTTATTTATTTGCTAAGGCAGAGAGAAATTGAGAGGGGAGGAGGAGATAAAAACAGGGAAAGACACCTGCAAAACTGCTTCATAACTCATGAAGTTCCCCCTCTTTAGGTGGGGAGCAGGAACTCTAATCTGAGTACTTGCTTATGCTAACATGTGCACTCAACAGAATTGGCCACCACTTGCCACACCCACTCCCCAATAGACTAATTCTTTTTATTTTTTTGCCTCCAGGGTTATTGTTGGAGCTCTGTGCCTACACTGTATATATATATATTGTGCGCTGCTCTTGATGGCCATTTTTTTTCTGTTTTATTGGATAAGACAAGAGAGAAATTGAGAGGGGAGGGTGATACAAAGAGGGAGAGAGTCAGACACCTAAGACCTGCTTCTCTGCTTGTGAAATGACTCCCTTGTAGGTGGGGCACTAAGGACTCCAGCCGGGATCCTTGCTTAGGTCTTTATGCTATGTGTTATGTGCGCTTAATGTGTGAGTCACCGCCCAACCCCCTCAGACTTTTTTTTTTCCTTCCTTCCTTCCTCCCTTCATCCTTTCCTTCTTTTCTTCCTTTCTAACATTTCATTTATTTATTTATTTATTTAGGACAGAGAAAGATTTAGAGGTGACAAAGGGCAGATAGGAAGAAAAACACCTACAGCCCTGCTTCACCACTCATGAAGCTTTCCCCTGCAAGTGGGGATCAGGGGCTTGAACACTGGTCCTTGTGCACTGTAAAGTATTGTTTAAACTTTAAACAACCTTAAAATCATACTAAAAAAGACTTCCAATTATAATAGAGTTATCAATTCTGATAAACTTCTAACCTGCTACAAGTTTTGCTTCATAGTAAGTTTAATTGCAACGGTCAAGTTCTCTACAGAAAAGCGGAATTCCAGCAGCTGAACTTCCTCATACAACGTTCCACTCCCTGGCAATTCTTCGGTGGACATCTGCTTTGGACTGGCACTTCTATCGGACTCACTGGTACACCTCTTGGACACTTTACACAACTCTGCAGCAGCTTCCCTTTATGCTGCTGGGTTTCTCAAAGACTGACTGCAGCCAGCTGCCTTGGGACTCTAAGCTGTTCCCCACCCCCATGCTAGAAAATGCCCGTCGAGGCAAGTAATGCCCCCCAGAGGCAAAAAAAGGTCCCCCTCAGGCCTTCCCTTGGCAGCACACTGGTTCTTGTTGCTCCCTTACATGTTCCTCCATGTTTGTGCCAGTTTCTTTTTTAAAAATGCCTGTATGATATAGGTTTCTGTTCACCCCACACCCTTGATACTATTGTCATTTAGTTAAAAAGAAAAGGGGGAATTGTTGCTATGCTTCACATCAGTTTGGTCTCCCCCCCCCCCCCCCCGCCTCTGGGAGGTGGTGGTTTGGCCCCTGCTAGTTTCGCTCCCCCTTGTCCCCGCCCCCAGCCCCTATGGACTTTCAGAGTTCTTGCTGCAGTCGCCGGAGGAGAAGGATGCAGGACAGATCTGTGTGGTGATTGGTTTGGGTTAGTTTTTGAATCGTTGTTCGTGAATAAAGAAATACAGCTTCTCTGCCCAGCCGTGTGTCCACGAGTCTCTGTCTATCGCCGCGAAGCTAGCCCAGCCTGCTGGAGCCCCGAACTTTAACGACAGTAAAATGTGTGCTTAACCAGGTGCGCTGCCACCTGGCCCCTCTCAGACAAATTCTTAGCAGTGGTCCAATCATACGCATCCATTTGAGTAGGTTAGAAGTCCTTCAAAAGTGGTTTTCTGGGGCCAGGTGGTGGCGCATTTGTTTAGTGCACATGTTACATTGTGCAAGGACCCAAATTCTAGCCTCTGGTCCCCACTTGTAGGGGGCAAGCTTTGTAAGTGGTGAAGCAGGGCTGCAGGTGTCTCTCTGTCTCTCTCCTTCTCTAGCTCCCCCTTCTTTCTCGATTTCTGTCTCTATCCAATAAATAAATAAGCAAGTAAAAATATTAAAATAAATTTAAAAAGTGGTTTCCTTATCTACAATGATAGTGATTCTTTATTTCTTCCTTAGTTTTATGTTAGCTTGTCTCTCATTCCCAAAGGAAGGAACACTCCTCACAGGTGGAGACATTACAATAAAGATCTATACATTCTAATAAAGATCCATAAATATTCATGTGTGTCATCATATGAATATGATTAAGACAGATGGGAATTTAAATTTCATACTTTTTTGTTTTTGTTGTTGTTCAAAGCTTTATTGCTCTGAGTCACCCTTTTTTTCTTTCTAAATGTGGTTCTGTGGAACATGTTAAAAGGATATGTTTATGTGAAAAATAGAGAGACCAAAGCATTGCTTAGTCACATGTGTTGTGGGGGATTCAACCTGGGTGTTAATGCCCACAAAATATATATCTCTACCTGCTAATATATCTCCCTGTTTCCTTCTCAACTTAATCTTGTTTTTGTCACTTAATTTCTTTTGAATCTGTCTGATTCAATGCTAGAGAACAAGAATGCTAGATTGATATCCTTAAAATCCTTTTTCCCCTATTTAGTCTGTTTTCTTTGGTAATATTTCTTTTTAAAAATACTTTATTTATTTATTAATGAGAAAGATAGGAGAGTGAGAAAGAGCCAGACATCACTCTGGCACATGTGCTGCCAGGGATTGAACTCAGGACCTCAGGTTTGAGAGTCCAATGCTTTATCCACTGTGCCACCTCCCAGACAATTTCTTTGGTCATGTTTCTACAGTATGGAATTATTCTGGTTGCTAGTTTTTTCAAGTGACTGGTATTATATACTGATTACTCATATAAAATATATCTATATATATTTTTAAGAAAGAAAGAAAGAATATTTCCTAGGTTTAGGGAGCTTATACTGACCCTGAGGCCTTGATATAATTTCTCTAGCAAGTGCTATGTCCACAAAAGTCCCTTCCTTAGCGTGCCATTGAATACATACATTTGAGTGCTACTGAATACATATATTTGAGTGCTACTGAATACATACATTTGAGTGCTGCTACTGAATACATAAATTTGAGTGCTACTGAATACATACATTTGAGTGCTACTGAATACATACATCTGAGTGCTACTGAATACATACATTTGGGTGCTACTGAATACATATATTTGGTGTTAGCAATACTGGTGGATAGAGGGTTTGGCATCTAGTGATTTGTTTTCAAATGCTTGATATACAGACTCTGTAGAATTATTTTTTTCTCTGTATGTTAGCTAGTTGGCTCTAATAAATTGATTGACTTTACTGCCCAACTAATTGCAGTGCAAAGGTAATCATGTGCTGAATTCATACCAGAATTATAATCATGCTTTTTATGACGACAATGATGTTGTTAACAGAGAATTACTAAACTCTGGCTTATAGTGGTATAAGGGATTGAACTTGTTACCTGGGAGTATCAAGCATGATAATCTTTTAGTATATTCATTATGCCATCTTCTCCACACTAAATTTCATTCCATTTCATTTTTTTCCCCCTACTACTGGGGATATTGCTGGGGCTCAGTGTCACCATTACGAATCAATCCACAACTTCCGGCTATTTTTTCCTTTTTTTTTCCTTTAATTTTTAATTGGATAGTACTGAGAGAGAGAGAGGGAGGTAGAGAGGAAGAAAGAAAGAGAGACACCTTCAGACCTACTTCACACCTTGTGAAGCAATCCTTCAGCAGGTTGGGGGCAGGGGCAGAGACGGGAACCCTGGTCCTTGTGCATAGTAACCTGAGCGCTTAACCAGGTTTGCCACTGCCTGGCCCCGCACCTAAATTTCACTTCTTTAGAATCATGATTCAGTGAAGCTTATTTTAGGAATTTCCTCTGCATAAGCAATTTATTCCTTAATTTCCAACACTATTTGACCATTTATAATTTCACTAAGTTTGTAGTGTCTCTGCAGTATGCCAATTTAATCTCCACTGTAATGTATTCAAGTTACATGATATTGAATAGCTAATATTTGAAAGATTTCCTTCTACATATTGAGGTACATTTTAAAAAATTTATTCCCTTTTGTTGCCCTTGTTGTAGTTGTTACTGATGTGGTCGTTGTTGGAGAGGGAGGAGAGAAATGGAGAGAGGAGAGGAAGACAGAAAGGGGGAGAGAAAGACAGACACCTGCAGATCTGCTTCACTACCTGTGAAGTGACTCTCCTGCAAGTGGGGAGCTGGAGCTAGAACGAGGATCCTTATGCTGGTCCTTGCGCTTTGTGCCATATGCACTTAACCTGCTGCACTACCGCTGGACTCCTGAGGTACATATTTTAATGTGTTTTCAATCAAGTCTATCATGTGTGATACACATTTCCTGTTAACATATCCCTAGGAATTCAGTATTTTATAATTATTTTAATGTCACGGTTTCATTAAATTAACTGGTTAAAATGATACCTAAGAAATCTTTAATTTAATCATTTTGTAGTCACTTACCTTGTCTATTTTCCCCTTATTTCTATTAGGCTCTCATGTAATTTTACTGTACTTATTTCAGTAAGATATTTAAACACATAAAGTATCCTAAATGTTTGTACCTACCTCTTTTTTTCTTCAGGACTATCATTTTTCCTACTTAGTTTTGCTAATTGGGAATAAAGCATTTTTTATTTTGTTTCAGCAATTTTTTAGGTATTTTTCTTCGCTTGCTTTCTAAGTAGGTAGAACTATATCCCTCTGTTTCTTTGTAATTTATTTACAATTTCAGTTGTTTGTGACTAAAGCAATGATATGCATTTCTTTCCCTTTAAACTCACACACGTCTGTGTGTATCTATTCAGCTTTGCTCTTTATTACTCTTTCTTATTTATACTTTCTTATTTATACCTCTTTATTGCTCTTTCTTATTTATACTAACAAATCTGTGGATACCTTTTCAGTTGATCCTTTAAACATAAAAAATAAATTTAATAGGTTGCATTAACTTTTTCTGTAGTTTTTATTTCATTATTAGTCAAATTTATTTCATTAGTAGTTTGGCTGTCAAAGTCACATGTGTGTGCTTCCTTACTGTAGTTGGGAAAAAATCTCTATCTGTTCTGTCGCAAGGACTTCATTCTCTTCTCTCTACTACCCTTCACCTCAGAGTGTAGTTTTTAGAACATATTTAACACCCTCTTTCTTTTTTCTCCACCAGATCTAAAAAACACTTAACACAGTTTTCTCTTTTTGCTTTAATGTAACTCAGAGTATTAATTAGAATTGTTTAATACTTTTCATCTCATATTCTTTTAGTGTTACATATATTTACATATCTGATATATTTATATGCCTTAAATAATTTTTATAACTTTATAATTTTTATAATTCTATAAATAGTACTAATTACCAGACTTTCTTTTTAATTGTGATAATTTACATCACTTTGAATTCAAGATTTTCTCTTTACTGTTGAGGATTCTGATGGTCATATTGTAATCCTTGATTTCAGATGTATATATTAAATAATTATAGATATCATATGAACCTTTTCTCTTCTTTATCTTCCTCTACTAGAGATCTTTACCAGATGCATTTTGTGGGGGCTAGAGAAAGGAGAAAGAATGATGTATTTCTTGAAAGCTAGCGTATCAATGTACATATATGCTTTTTCATTCTCCATGATGATCAAACTACAGTTCCTGTTTCTCAGTGCTTTGTAGACGAGTATTTTCTGCTGCCAGTGTGGAAGATAACTTGTCTGTGACTGGTCTGATCCTTTCTCCTTTTTAGGTAACCTGTTTCTTCACTCCAGAAGCTTGTAAATGTTATTTTTTTCCTTTTCTTTGAAGCTCTGGAATTTGTCCAAGCATATTTTTTAACCATTAACTTTGCCTGGGTTGTTTCATGAAAAAATTTAATTTGCAAGCTTTCTTTTCTTCAGTTCAAGTGAAAAATTATGTTTTTTTTTTCTTTCTGTTTTCTGTCTGTTTTGACTCATCTCTCCAGAACTCACACTTAAATCTCTCAGACTGAACCTTCAAGTCTCGTATTTTCAATAAGACTTTTTGTATCTTTGTTTTTTGGGCTTTGTGATTTAATATATTTTTTCATTATAACATCTAGACTAATTCTGATCTTACCAGCAACTGCCTTTCTTTCCACACTTATTGAATATTTTTAGTTTTATATTTCTAGAAATATTTTGCTGTTGTGTACTTCAAACTCCCTCAATGATTATTATTCATGGTTTGGTGTAAGTGTATTTATTTGGAGGGGTGAGATGCTTAATCTAAGATTATCTTTTCTCTCTCCTTTTTGTTACCCAGTTCTATTATATGGATTACTATCTACTACCACAATAATGATAATTATAAAGCTTTTTAAAAAATATTCTGTTCCATAAAATAATAGGAAAATAATAGGAAGATAAGAAATTTTATACATGTGACTATTGTCTTCTCAATCATTGTTTCTTTAATAAAGCAGTTCTGAAAAAAAAAAGAGATTTAGGGAGTCGGGCGGTAGCTCAGCGGGTTAAGCGCACGTGGCTCAAAGCGCAAGGACCAGCGTGAGAATCCAGGTTCGAGCCCCCGGCTCCCCACCTGCAGGGAGTCGCTTCACAAGCGGTGAAGCAGGTCTGCAGGTGTCTATCTTTCTCTCCCCCTCTACGTCTTCCCCTCCTCTCTCCATTTCTCTCTGTCCTATCCAACACCGAAGACAGACAACAACAACAACAACAAAAACAAGGGCAACAAAAGAAATAAATATTAAAAAAAATTTTTTTTAAAAAGAGATTTAAACAGACATAAAAGAGGCAAATTTAGTCTCAAAATTAAAAGGACTTTATACCTACAGGCGGTTGTCAGTTCTCCACTACAACATACAGATTGACCTTTTCTTTTCTTTTCTTTTCTTTTCTTTTTTCTTTCCTTTCCTTTCCTTTTCTTTTCTTTTTTCTTTTTTCTTTTTTCTTTTTCCTTTTCTTCTTTTCTTCTTTCCCTTTCCCCTTTCCTTTCCTTTCCTTTTCTTTTCTTTTCTTTTTTCTTTTTTCTTTTTCCTTTTCTTCTTTTCTTCTTTCCCTTTCCCCTTTCCTTTCCTTTTCTTTTCTTTTTTCTTTTTTCTTTTTTCTTTTTCCTTTTCTTCTTTTCTTCTTTCCCTTTCCCCTTTCCTTTCCTTTCCTTTCCTTTCCTTTCCTTTCCTTTCCTTTCCTTTCCTTTCCTTTCCTTTCCTTTCCTTTCCTTTCCTTTCCTTTCCTTTCCTTTCCTTTCCTTTCCTTTCCTTTCCTCCAGGGGTATTGCTGGGGTTTGGTGCCTGCACTACAAATGCACTGCTCCTGGAGGCTATTTTTCCCATTTTGTTGCCCTTGTTGTTTATTGTTGTTGTTATATTGTTGCCACTGCTGTTGCAATTGTTGGGTAGGACAGAGAGAAATGGGGAGAGGAGGGAAGACAGAGAGGAGGAGAGAGAGGAAGATAGACACCTGCAGACCGGCTTCATCACCTGTGAAGCGACCTCCGCTGCAGGTGGGGAGCCAGAAGCTCAAACCGTGATCCTTAATGCTGGTCCTTGCACTTCGTGCCTTGTGTGCTTAAGCCACTGTGCTACTGCCTGGCCCTGTCAGGTTGACATTTTCTTCATCTAACTCTCCTCATTCTTCTTTTTTTACAAGATATTTATTTATTCATTCATTCATTAAATAGAGACAGAGAACATTTGAGAGGGAGTGATAGAGAAGAGAGTCAGAGAGACACCTGCAGCTGCTCTCCTTCACCACTTGTGAAGCTTTCCCCCTGCTGGTAAGGACCAGGGGCTTGAACCTGGGTCCTTGTGCACTGTAATGTGTGTACTAAACCAAGTGTGCCACTGCTTGGCCCCTCACTCTTATTTTTGCAGATGGGATGGAGAAGGCCACTTGGTTTCTCGGCTCTTTAGAACTAAAAATATAAGCTTGTATTGACAGACAGAAATATTTTTTTCCTCTGAGGTACACACAGCTACTTTTACTAGGACATTAAAGGGTTTCTCCTTAGGTATTACCAACGCTGATGTCTATGTTCAAGCAGTTCAAATATAATACAGTTTTGCATCAATATTTTTGCATTGTCTTTTAAAGAATAAGTATTACTTCCCTGCTTCTTCCTTAGTATTAACTGAAAGATTAGAAAGGCAAAACTTCTCTTGTGTCTTGACAGTGTTAGAACACATGGAAGGAATAAATGTTTTAAGGTAAAGACGCAGCAAAGTTAGCAGTCTCCTTTCCCTGTCATGCTATTTCATTAATAGATTTCGTTTCTCCGTGTTCTCTTTTCAATTTATTTATTTCATTTGATAAGACAGAAATAAATTGAGAGAGAAAGAGAAGATAGAGGGAGAGATAAAGAGACGTCTGCAGCACTGCTTCACTGCTGCAGGTAAAGCTTCCCACTTCAATTTGAGATCAGGGGCTTGAACCTATGGCCTGAGCTTGATTGGTAGTGGGTGTGCTCCAACAGATATGCCACCACCAGGCCTCGCTGCATGTATATTTAAAAGACAGTAACTGTTAAAAAGAAAAAAAAGAAGGTTAATGTTACTTTGAGGTTTCTTTTACCCTATTTTGGAAATGTTGCACAGCGCCTATGGCATACAAAGTGCCATCAATTCTGGGTTTACATTTTTATTTTATTTTATTTTACATATAACACAACACTGCTCTATCACCCATGGAACTTCCCCTGGTGATTTAATTCTCCTATGTGTTGCCAGGGTTTGGACTTATGGCTTCACATTCATAGATTTGTTCTTGGCAAGATGCATACTATACAAATAGATTCTATACAGTGTGAGTGATTTCTTGGACCTGAGATTTATTTATATATTTAAAAATTGGCGGTAAACCTTCAAAACACACCAAAAGTTATTCATTCAAAACTGAGTGAGGGAGTTAAAGTAAAAGAAAAATGGTAGAATTTCTTTAGACTTTTGATTTCTTTTTTTTTTTTAATTTAAGAAAGGAAACATTAACAAAACCATAGGATAAGAGGGGTACAGTTCCACACAATTCCCACCACCCGATCTCCATATCCCATCCTCTCCCCTGATAACTTTCCCATTCTCTATCTCTCTGGGAGTATGGACCCAGGGTTGTTGTGGTTGCAGAAGGTGGAAGGTCTGGCTTCTGTAATTGCTTCCCCACTGAACATGGGCGTTGACTGGTCGATCCATACTCCCAGTCTGCCTCTCTCTTTACCTAGTAGGGTGGGACTCTGGGGAAGCAGAGCTCCAGGACACATTGGTGGGGTCGTCTGTCCAGGGAAGTCTGGTCAGCATAGTGCTGGCATCCAGAACCTGGTGGCTGAAAAGACAGTTAACATACAAAGCCAAACAAATTGTTGAACAATCATGGACCTAAAGACTGGAATAGTGCAGATGAAGTGTTGGGGGGTATTCCCTGCAGGCTTGTGTGTACTTCTGCTTTCAGGTATATATTTTTCCCTAGTTTATGGACACGTGAACATGTGCTCTATCTCAGGGGACCTGGACTATATCTAGGTTTGGGGACTTTATTAGGGAGTGGAACACCTGGAATGGAATTAGAGAATACTATGAAAGGAAAGGTCTCACCAGAGTGATGAAACTGAAGGGTTGTCATTCCACACCTGAAGTCTCTGGGCACAGTCTGAAGTGAAGCATGCTGGGGTGGCACTCGTTGCGTTGATTGGGTTGCGATCCGCGAATGCAGTATTATTTGATTTGAATTGAGAGAAGCATGCAAGAAAGTGGGCCCCACCCTAAGGTTCCAGGACTGGGGGAAATATAGGCTCTATAATGGAAATGTGAGGTTCCTGCTGTCTTAGGGTTCAAGAAGACAATGGATAGTTATTGTTATCATCACATTATTTGATGATTGGGTTAACTTTGAAAAAATCCCTTTGTTAGGGTTTGGGGTATAATACCTAGCATCTTGTATATAGCTGTACTACTGGTTGCTTCTGTTCTCCCTGGTCTAGGCTTTTGAGAGATTCAACATATCAAAGACAGCCAATGTATTAAAAAGACTCAGTCTGTTTTCTGAGAAGTTCTAGACATATGATCAATTTTTCCCCTCTCATATTAATTAAATAGTGATTTATATGCCTACACTTTAATAGGAGTGTACATAAACACCATTCTCACCACCAAAAGACTGTCCCATCCCAACCCCCACGCCCCCCAACCCCTCCCACCGCGGAGTTCAAGCATAATATTAAATATAACCCCCCCCCGAGATTAATCACTAAGGGAAACTTTCCTCCCTCCATCCCTTCCTCCTTCCCCCCTTCCTTCCTTCCTCCCTTCCTTCCTTCCTTCCTTCCTTCCTTCCTTCCGTCTTCCTTCCTTCATTTCATCCTTCCTTGAGCACTGCAAAATACCCATTTATGATGGTGCTAAGAGTTGAACCTATGAATTTTGGTGCCTCAGAAATGACAGTTTTTTTTTGTTGTATCACCATTATGCTATTTCCCCAGTCAAATTTATAGGACCTTTACTTATTCTTTACATATTTTATTATAGAAGATATTTCCAAATTAAGAGCTGGGGGAATAGCATAACGGTGATGCAAAAAGATTTTCATGCCTGAGATTCCAAGCACCCACATTTAATCCCCAGCCCCACATAAGCCAGAGCTCAACAGTGCTCTGAAAAAAAAAGCACTCACACAAACAAGCATACAACAAAGTAAAACAAAACAAAACACTAAACTTTCTACATGAAGGCTTATTATATTTTTCTACTTGTAACATTATGTTTTTCTACTTGTAACCATAGACATAGTGTATTATGTAGATAATTGATGTCAATACTGCCTTTTTATATAAGAATCAATGTATTTAAAATGGGGTTCATTTAGCATGGGCAGGACATCTATTCCTTGATCCCTCCCCCCTTTTTTTTATTGCTTCCAGGGTCATTGTTAGGGCTCGGTGCCTGCACTATGAATCCACTGCTCCTGGAGGCTATTTTTTCCACTTTGTTGCCCTTATTTATTGTCGTCATTGTTATTGTTGTTGTTGATGGATAGAACAGAGAGAAATCGAGAGAGGAGGGGGCAACAAAGAAGGGGAGAGAAAGACACCTGCAGAACTGCTTCACCACCTGTGAAGTAACCCCCCTGCAGGTGGGTGCCCGGGGGCTTGAACCAGGATCCCTGTGCCAGTCCTTGTGCTTTGCGCCTGTGTGCTTAACATACTGTGTTACTGCCGGATGTCCTCTTAGACCCCTTCTTTATTAGATGGCAACTTTATTTATTGAAGAAGTTATAGAGACTATAATTCTCTTTCTGAAACTCACAATTAATGGAAATACTCAAAATGATACTTGGAAAATGATGAAATAATAATTTTATTTTATTTACCATTTTTAACTTTTTAATTATCTTTATTTATTTATTGGATAGAGACAAGTAGAAATCGAGAAGGAAGGGGATGATAGGGAGGGAGAGAAACAAAGAGACACCTGAAGCCCCAGCTTCACCACTTGTAAAGCTTTCCCCCGTAGGTGGGAACCAGGGGATCGAACCTGGGTCCTTTCATATTGTAACATGTGTGCTCAACCAGGTGTGCCACCACCTGACCCCAAAATCATAATTTTAATACTTCTCTGGTTTTCCACATTTTTCATTGCTATCAAGGGATTAGCAAAGAAAGTAGATGAATTCAGAAATTCATTGTTACTTTGATTAAGAGTCGTCATGTGGAATGTCTATTGCTATGGGTCTTCCTTATGTTATTGGGAAGTATACACATACCTACTGGAATTCTGTTATTTTTGTATGTTTTAAATATGAAATCTATAAAAAATATATTTTTATTTATTATTGGAGAGAAATTAAGAGAGGAGAGAGAGAGAGAGAGAGACCTGAAGCATTGTTTCACCAGGTGGGAACCTATGTCCTTGCACACTGTAGGGTGCTTTAACCAGATGCACTACCACTTGGCCCTAATTCTGAGTCTTAATATTACTAAGCTGAGCTTTAGCTAGGAATAGTGAGAAGATACTTAATAAATCATCAAACTATTTGGACTGGAGGAAAAACAAAGACAATATTGACCTTACTCATGATAGCAGTGTTCCTTTGCAGTCATATATTTTCTAGTGATCAGTTTGGTACATTAAATTGAGTTGGTAGAATTTCTTAAAACACAGACATTCAGAAAATACTTAAAATTTTGAGTTTGGTTAAATGGGCTCCCAAATAAAAGACTATCTAGCTTTATCTGATTCTTAATGTATATGCATGTATACACAGTTATATTGCCATAAAGTTTTAAAAATATGTAAAACAACACACTTATTCTATAATGTTCAAAGGTTTCTCGAGCTTATCTTGTTTTCTGTTGTTATACAACAAAGCAGAAATTAATAATCTACTTCACTAGCGATTTCTAAAGAACAGCTGGCAACCTGTATTGGCAAACACTCCACAGATAGAACCTGCTAATCACAGACTTGATAAAACAAGTTGTAACTTCCAACTGAATATATAATTTATCTCCTGTCTTGAGTAAATGCCTATGTTATTATTTAAAATTAAACTCAGTTCAGTTAACAAATACTTTTAATACCCACCTGGATTCATTAAAGATTTGATGTGCTGTTCACTCTTAAATTGTCAGTAGTAACTGCAATCTAAAAATGCAGACTGATTGGAAAAGTCATTACCAAAACTTGAATTTTACATCTGCTTTGTAGAGTGTTGCCATTGAGCTTAGACTTTTTTTTTTTTAAATTTTTATTTATAAAAAGGAAACACTGACAAAAACCATAGGATAAGAGGGGTATAGTTCCACACAGTTCCCACCACCAGAACTCTGTATCCTAACCCTCCCCTGATAGCTTTCCTATTCTTTATCCCTCTGGGAGTAAGGACCCAGGGTCATTATGGGGTGCAGAGGGTAGAAGGCCTGGCTTCTGTAATTGCTTCCCTGCTAAACATAGGCGTTGACAATTCAATCCATACTCGCAGCCTGTCTCTCTCTATTGGGGCAGGGCTCTGGGGAACTGGGTCTCTAGGACATATTGGTGGGGGTCGTCTGCCCAGGAAAGTCCTGTTGGCATCATGTTAGCATCTGGAACCTGGTGGCTGGAAAAAGAGTTAACATATAAAGCAAAGAAATTATTGACTAATCATGAACTTAAAGGCTAGAATAATGCAGATGAATATTTGGGGGTCTCCGTTTTGTACATAATTAGTAGGCCTATTTTAAATACATTCCAAAGGGCCCACGACTATACAATTTTATTTATTTATTTATTTATTTATTTATTTATTTTTTCTGTTATGCAGCTGTATCCAAGTTATTGTTAGGGAAGGTGATGTCATGGCTGGAAAAAACCAGAAAACTGGATCAGGGAAGAGAGTAGCTCCCAAATATGGGAAAGGTGTATAAATATTGTTGACTGTAACCCCATCAATTTAATCTTATCTGGGGCCCATATTCAGCTTAGAAGCCTATGTGACCTCTGCATCCCTGTAGATCTGACCTCACATTCTGTGGTCAGGAGTAGGAATGTTCCAAGTTGCCCCAATTTCAGGACTCATCTTCCTCAGGTGGAACATAAGAGTATGTTGTCCAGCCTCCCTTTGGAGGATGGAAGATTCTCTACCATTGTTGATCCAAGTTGACGGCAAGGTCCTATGGGGCCCACAAAGGGGTCTATTCTATTGTTCCTGGTAGAGATGACCAGTAACAAGGAGAGAGGAATCTATTTGAGGTCTAGGCCCATCATGTCTATTTGGAAATCTCAGGACTCCCCGACTAGGACCCCAGCTAATGAGATGACCTTATAGTGACTAAAGAGTCATTGTTACCCATCAAAGTTCCACCAAGCTCCTTTAAGAGAATAGAACAAACACTACAATCATTTATCTGGAACATGAAAACACCTAGAATTGCCAAAACCATCTTGAGGAAAAGAAACAGAAATGGAGGCGTCACACTCCCAGACCTTAAACTATATTATAAAGCCATCATCATCAAAACAGCATGGTACTGGAACAAAAATAGGCACACAGACCAGTGGAACAGAATTGAAAGCCCAGAAATAAATCTCCACACCTATGGACATCTAATCTTTGATAAGGGGGCCCAAAGGATTAAATGGAAAAAGGAGGCTCTCTTCAATAAATGGTGCTGGGAAAACTGGGTTGCAACATGCAGAAGAATGAAATTGAACCACTTTATTTCACCAGAAACAAAAATGAACTCCAAATGGATCAAACACCTAGATGTCAGACCAGAAACAATCAAATACTTAGAGGAAAACATTGGTAAAACACTTTTCCACCTACACCTCAAGGACATCTTTGATGAATCAAACCCAATTGCAAGGAAGACTAAAGCAGAAACAAACCAATGGGACTACATCACATTGAAAAGCTTCTGCACATCCAAAGAAACTATTAAACAAACATAGAGACCCCTCACAGAATAGGAGAAGATCTTCACATGCCATACATCAGACAAGAAACTAATCACAAAAAATATATAAAGAGCTCAGCAAACTTAGCCGCAAAAAAGCAAATGACCCCATCCAAAAATGGGCAGAGGATATGAACAAAACATTCACTACAGAGGAGATCCAAAAGGCTAAGAAACATATGAAAAACTGCTCTAGGACACTGATTGTCAGAGAGATGCAAATTAAGACAACACTAAGATACCACCTCACTCCTGTAAGAATGGCATACATCAAAAAGGACAGCAGCAACAAATGCTGGAGAGGATGTAGGGACAGAGGAACCCTTTTACATTGCTGGTGGGAATGTAAATTGGTACAGCCTCTGTTAAGAGCAGTCTGGAAAACTCTCAGAAGGCTAGACATGGACCTTCCATATGATCCAGTAATTCCTCTCCTGGGGATATACCCCAAGGACTCCATAACACCCAAACAAAAAGAGGTGTGTACTCCTATGTTCATAGCAGCACAATTCATAATAGCTAAAACCTGGAAGCAACCCAGGTGCCCAACAACAGATGAGTGGCTGAGAAAGCTGTGGTATATATACACAATGGAATACTATGCAGCTATCAAGAACAATGAACCCACCTTCTCTGACCCATCTTGGACAGAGCTAGAAGGAATTATGTTAAGTGAGCTAAGTCAGAAAGATAAAGATGAGTATGGGATGATCCCACTCATCAACAGAAGTTGAGTAAGAAGATCTGAAAGGGAAACTAAAAGCAGGACCTGATCAAATTGTAAGTAGGGCACCAAAGTAAAAACCCTGTGGTGAGGGGTAGACATGCAGCTTCATGGGACAGTGGCGGGTAGGAGTGGGTGGGAGGGATGGGTCACAGTCTTTTGGTGGTGGGAATGGTGTTTATATACACTCCTAGCAAAATGTAGACATATAAATCAGTAGTTAATTGATATGAGAGGGGGAAAATCAATTGTATGTCTCAAAGTTTTTCAAAACACAAACTGAATCTTTTTAATATGTAGGCTGTGTATTTGATATGCGGACTCTCTCAGAAGCCTAGACCAAGTAGATTAGAAGCATCCAATAGCACAGCTATATACAAGATACTGGATACTGTACAGCAAACCATAACAAAAGGACTTTTCAAAGTTAACCCAATTACCAAATAATGTGATGATAACATTAACTATCGATTGTCTTTTTGAACCCTAAGACAGCAGGAACCTCACATCTCCACTATAGAGCCCCTACTTCCCCCAGTCCTGGAACCCTTGGCTAGGGCCCACTTTCCCGTATGCCTCTCCTAATCCATACCAAATAATATTGCATCCACCGATCACAACCTAACCAACGCAATGATTGCCACCTCAACATGCTTCACCTCAGACTGTGTCCAGAGACTTCACGTGTGGAATGACAACCCTTCAGCTTCATTACTCGGGTGAGACCTTTCCTTTTATAGTACACTCTAATTTCATCTCAGGTGGTTCACTTTCTAACAAAGTCCCATAACCTAGATATACACCAGTTTCTATGAGAGAGAGCTTATGTTCACACGTATCCATAAACTACTGCAAAATATATACCTGAAAGCAGAAATACACTAGAGTTTGCAGTGAGTACCTCCCTAACACTTCCTCTCCACTATTCCAAGCTTTGGGTCCATGATTGCTCAGCAATTTGTTTGGCTTCATATGTTAACTCTCTTTTCAATCACCAGGTTCCAGATACCACCAGGATGCTGACCAGGCTTCCCTGGATTGAAAACCCCACCAATGTGTCCTGGAGCTCAGCTTCCCCAGAGACACACCCTACTAGGGAAAGAGAGAGGCAGACTGGTTGCATGGACCAACCAGTCAATGCCCATGTTCAGCGGGGAAGCAATTACAGAAGCCTTCTACCTTCTACCTTCTGCAACCCTCAACGACCCTGGGTCCATGCTCCCGGAGAGATAGAGAATGGGAAAGCTATCAGGGGAGGGGGTAGGTTATGGAGATTGGGTGGTGGGTATTGTGTGGAGTTGTACCCCTCCTACCCTATGGTTTTGTTCATTAATCCTTTCTTAAATAAAAAAAAAATTAAAAAAAAGAGTCATTGTTAAAGTATGCCAGTCTCTTGCCCTTACTCAGATTTTGCAGTCCTTAATTTGATAAGGTTAGCTTTGGAGTGACTGAGGGGAGTATAATAGGAAGTAGGTGAGGAAGGTATCTAAGACTAAGTAGACATTATTTCATTATAAACTTTATGGTGTCTTTTTAGGTCTTTCTATTTGCTTGCTGCATATACTGAGTTATTGCCGATTATTGTGCTCTTTTGCTTTCAGAAATATATTTTGTCCTAACTTATGGGTACATGTGAACATATGCCTTATCTCATGGAACAGAAGTAACTGGTGGCATTGCTCTATAAGACACAGCTATATATAAATAATGTCCAAGGACATAAATTATGTTGATGTTGTGTATGCTACAGTAAACCGTAACAATGGGATTTTAAAATTTAACCCAATTGTCAAATAATTTGATTATAGCAATAACTATTTATTGTCTTCTTAAACCCTAAGATAGCAGGAACCTCCCTTTTCCTCTATAAAGCCTATTTTTTCCCCAGTCCTGGAACCTCTCACGGGTCTCACTTTCCTGCATGCATCTCTCAATTCATATCAACTGACACTGTGTCTGCTGATCCCAAACTAATCAACACAATGAGTACCACCTCGGCATGCTTCACTTCAGACTGTGTCCAGAGATGTCAGGCATGGAATTTCAACCCTTCAGCCTTATTACTCTGGTGAGACCTTTCCTTTCTCACAGGATTCTCTAATTCCATGTCTGGTGGTTCACTTCCTAACAAAGTCCCAAACCTAGATGTAGACTTTAGACTTTGATAATTCTTCTTGTGCTTAGTCTTCTCTCACATCCTAGGTACTTAGATCTGTTCTCACTTTCTAAGTCAAAATGACATAAATTGCATTTTTAAACCTACACAACTCTATAGGTTTATGTCATATTATGTAAATATACAATAGACTTATCTAGACTTGAATATACACTTTAGTCTGTTCTGAGAACATAAGTTTACTTTTAGATCTTGGACACAAAAAAAGAAGAGTGCAGATTGATCTTTTATCATGTTTAGTCTGAGTGTGCTGAGACTCCTTTGACCTGCAGATAGCAGAGTACAAACTCGTGCATTTATATATTTCAATTTTCACATATATTGGTAGGCACATAAGGTGTACACAAAAGTGACAAAATAGTCATTTGTGGATTACTCTTACTTGAAAATTTGTAGTCTAATAGCAAGCAGTGTGTGTAATCATCTTTCTGGTTAGTGTGCTTTTTGTCAACTTAATTCATGCATTTCCCTTCCATATATTACCTCCATAGAAAAGAAGTGACTAGGGGCCGGGTGGTGGTGCACCTGGTTGAGCGCACACGTTAAAATGTGCAAGGACCCAGGTTCGATTCCCGGGCCCTACCTACAGGGGGAAAGCCTGACAAGTGGTGAAGCAGGGCTGAAGGTGTCTGTCTCTCACCTACTCTATCCCTCCCTTCCCTCTCAATTTCTAACTGTCTCTATCCAATAAATAAATAAATAAAGATGAAAAATTAAATAAAAAACAAGTGACTAATAATATTTTCTCTTTTACAGACTGAGACATTTAAGGCAAAGTGACTTTATAGGCTTTTTGACTGGGTGACTATTCACGGAATAATCACCTGGATAACGCAGTTGCTTTGCCATGTACAGGACTCAGGTTCCAGCTTAATACCCAGCTCCACTGCAGGAAACAGGGTATCATCTTTCCTCTCTCCCACTTTCTATGTAAAATTTCAACTCCGGTGGTGAAACACTGGTGACTACATACACACACGCACACGCACACGCGCACACAAAATGACAACTCCAGAACTAATTTGAAAATCTTAACTGCAATGGACTTTAATGTATTTAACTCAACCTTATTGTATTGGTTCTATTGTGTAATGTAATTTAAAAAAGAATTTACCTCTGTTACGGCCAATTGTGATAGCCATTTCATACTGAAAACAAAATCAAACAAAACTTGTAAAATGACTGAAAAATTTTAGTTTGGAGTAGCTACCTGTACCTATCTGTATGTAGGATATTTCTAGATGGGGTATCTGCAGATATATCTACATATAGATTTACAGAATATAGGTAGGTACCAGATAATAATTTGGATCCACCTATATATCAGATTTCAGGTTCAAGGAAAAAAAACTAGTATAGCCACAGGCCCTTTGGAATATAACTAAAATATTCCTTCTAGCTATCTACAAAATGGAGGACCTCCCCAACTCTTCATCTGCTCTATTCCAGCCTTTAGGTTCATGATTGGTCAACAATTTGTTTGGCTTTGTATGTTAACTCTCTTTTTAGCCACCAGGTTCCAGATGCTAGCAGGATGCCGATCAAACTTCCCTGGACAGACAACCACAACAATATGTCCTGAAGCTCCCATTCCCCAGAGCCCCACCCCACTAATCTGTCAATGCCCATGGTAAGCAGGGAAGCAATTACAGAAGCCAGACTTTCCACCTTCTGCATCCCACAATGACCTTGGGTCCAATGACCTTTGGTCCAGAGGGTTAAAGAATAGGAAAACTGGAGAGGTAATATGGCGACGGCCTGAGAAGTCGCTAACAGCGAGTGCTCTGATAGCATCGTCGGCAAAGGTAGGATTTTCTGCCTTTAGCAGGCCAGTCAATAAGGGGGGGGGCACCAAAGAAGTTATTACAGTTTAATTTGGGTTAACAATTAGAGCAAAGGTGACACGGACTAGCGGGGCTCCAGAATTCCCAGGCGGCGCCAGGCAAGGCGAGTGCGCCGGGCATTGTCCTCCGCCCGCCCGGGAAGGCGGCTCCTCCGCCGGTTGCAGAGCGCGGCGGGCAGAGGACCCGGAGAGAGCACTTTAGCTCGGGGGCTGCCTCTTGGGAGTTGCCAGGGTCCACCGCGACCCTGAGGGTGGATCCAAAGACTTCTTGAGTATAGCTCTCATTGGATCAAAGGACTTGGAGCTAGTTTTCATTTTTGAGAAATCCTTTAAAAAAGTCTGGAGGGCGGGGTCTCCTGGAAAATGGCGCCCGGAGAAGCAGAAGCGGCCAGCCTTTGAGCTCCGGACACATCTCGTGTAAACAATAGGATTTTCTGCCTTTAGCAGGCCATCCAATAAGGGGCCATAACGGTCATACCAAGGATGTTTCTATAACTTAATTTGGGTTAAGAATTAGAGTAGGGGAAAAAATTCTTTTTTCTTCCTTTTAATTTTCAAGCATACATCCTTCCCGCCGCCCCCCCTCCCCCCATAAGCAGTGCCTGGGACCAGCTACTAGCAGGATACCCCATACCACCAAACAGGGTTTTTTTTTTTTTTTTTTCCTTTTTCCTTTTTTTTTTTTTTTTTTTTGTTAATTCACTGATACACATTTGGGAAGTTCCTCGCACTGCTCTTTAATTACAACTCTTCTTCCTATCTTCTCCCTTTTCTCTCTCTTATCTCTCTCATTCTCTCTCTTTTTTTTTCTTTTTTTTTTTTTTTTTTTTTTAATCTTGTCATACACTTCTTTCTTCTTTGCCTTTCTGAATTTGTGAATTACTTTGGGGAAGAAATCTGACCCAGAGTGGACTCTCTATGTGTGTATCTCTGCTCTAGTTCCCTTTACACTCTTGTTACCCTTAGAATATACACTGGATAGTAGATTTGCATAACTGTCTATTCTTGCTATCCTCTCTTCCTTTTCTCTTTCTTCACTGGGATTTGGTTACTATTTTTTCACGGACTGGAGAAATTGTTTGGCTAACTGGTAACGATTAAACTCCTTCAATACTTACTTCAGTTGCTACGGTTATTCCGGAGGTTGGTGAGTGCAATTGTCATAAAGGTATTTAGTACAGTGTTACTTGTGCTCAAAACACAACAACTGAGGAACAACAGAACATTAAAAAAAAAAAAAGAGAGAAACACATAAATTAAAAAAAAATGGGTAGATTAAAAACAAATAAAACTGCTACCCCAATGAATGAAGACAAGAGCCCAGAAGAAACCACAAATCAGTCAGAAGTAACCATAGATAAGAAAAGTATGCAAGCAATAATAAACTTATTAATCACAGAAATGAAAACAACATTGGAGGAAAGAAATGGCAGTATTAGGGAAACAACAGTTGAGACCCCCAAGGAAAATACTGATTATCTTGAGACAATTAGAGAACTGAAAGCTGAAATAGCTGTAATGAAGAAAGAAGCTGAGGCAAGGGAAAGCAGACTAACAGAAGCAGAAAACAGAATTAGTCAGACAGAGGATGAGTTAGAGAAAACTAAGAAAGAGGTGAAAGAGCTTAAAAAGAGATTGAGAGACACTGAAAACAACAACAGAGACATATGGGATGATCTCAAAAGAAGTAACATTCGTATAATTGGCCTGCCAGAGGAAGAAAGAGAGGAAGGGGAAGCAAACATCCTAGAGGAAATAATACAAGAAAATTTCCCAGACCTGAATAACAGAAAGGATATCAAGGTGCAAGAGGCCCAGAGAGTACCAAACAGAATCAACCCAGACCTGAAAACACCAAGACACATCATAGTCACAATGAGAAGAAGTAAGGATAAAGAAAGGATCCTAAAGGCTGCAAGAGAGAAACAAAAAGTCACATACAGGGGAAAACCCATAAGACTTTCTGCAGATTTTTCAACTCAAACTCTAAAAGCCAGAAGGGAGTGGCAAGATATCTATCGAGCCCTGAATGAAAAAGGGTTTCAACCAAGGATTATATATCCTGCTAGACTTTCATTCAAGCTAGATGGAGGGATCAAAACCTTCTTAGACAAACAACAGTTAAAGGAGGCAACTATCACCAAGCCGGCCCTGAAAGAGGTATTAAAAGACCTCTTATAAACAAGAACATCACTATAATACTTGTAATATATCAGAGCAAACAAATTGTTTTTTAGAACAATGGCACTACAATACATTAAATCCATAATATCAATAAATGTCAATGGCTTAAACTCACCCATCAAAAGGCACAGGGTGGGGGGATGGATCAGAAAACATAACCCAACCATATGCTGCTTGCAAGAATCACATCTGTCACAACAAGATAAACACAGACTTAAAGTGAAAGGATGGAAAACTATCATACAGGCTAACGGTCCACAAAAAAGGGCAGGAACAGCCATTCTCATCTCAGACACGATAGATTTTAAATTAAATAAAGTAATAAAAGATAGGCAAGGACATTACATAATGATAAGAGGATCAATCAGCCAAGAAGACTTAACAATTATTAACATCTATGCACCCAACGAGGGACCATCTAAATACATTAAACACCTATTGAAAGAATTTCAAAAATACATCAATAGTAATACAATAATAGTGGGAGACTTCAATACCCCACTCTCACACTTAGACAGATCAACAAAGAAGAGAACCAATAAAGATATAAGAGAATTGAATGAAGAGATTGACAGACTAGACCTCTTGGACATTTTAAGACTCCTCCACCCCAAAAAACTGGAATACACCTTCTTTTCAAATCCACACAACACATACTCAAGGATAGACCACATGTTAGGCCACAAAGACAGCATCAATAAATTCAAGAGCATTGAAATCATCCCAAGTATCTTCTCAGACCACAGTGGAGTAAAACTAACTTTTAACAACAAACGGAAAATTATTAAAAGACATAGAATTTGGAAACTAAACAACATGCTCCTTAAGAACCACTGGGTCAGACACTCACTCAAACAGGAAATTCAAATGTTCCTGGAAACTAATGAAAATGAAGACACAACCTATCAAAATATTTGGGACACAGCTAAAGCAGTACTGAGAGGGAAACTTATAGCTATACAATCACATATTAAACACCAAGAAGAAGCCCAAATGAACGAACTTACTACACACCTCAAGGACTTAGAGGAAGAGGAACAAAGGAACCCTAAAGCAACCAGAAGGACAGAAATCACTAAAGTTAGAGCAGAAATAAACAACATCGAAAATAAAAGAACCATACAAAAGATCAATGAAGCCAAATGTTGGTTCTTTGAAAGATTAAACAAAATTGACAAACCCCTAGCCAGACTCACCAAACAAAAAAGAGAGAAGACTCAAATTAATAGAATTGTCAACGATACAGGAGATATCACAACTGACACCACAGAAATCCAGAGAATTCTGCGAAACTTCTATAAAGAACTATATGCCACCAAGCTAGAGAATCTGGAAGAAATGGAACAATTCCTAGAAACCTATGCACTTCCAAAACTGAACCAAGAAGAACTACAAAATCTAAATGCACCAATCACAGACAAAGAAATTGAAACCGTTATTAAGAATCTCCCCAACAACAAAAGTCCTGGACCAGATGGCTTCACAAACGAATTCTACAAAACTTTCAGGAAACAGTTAATACCCATACTTCTTAAGCTATTCCATAAGATTGAAGAAACAGGAATACTCCCTTCCACCTTCTATGAAGCCAACATCACCCTGATACCAAAAGCTGATAGGGACAGAACAAAAAAGGAAAACTACAGACCAATATCTCTGATGAACATAGATGCCAAAATATTAAACAAGATCTTGGCCAACCGGATACAGCAACACATCAAAAAGATTGTTCATCATGACCAAGTGGGATTCATCCCAGGAATGCAAGGCTGGTTCAACATCCGTAAATCAATCAATGTCATTCATCACATCAATAAAAGCAAAGCCAAAAACCACATGATTATCTCAATAGATGCAGAGAAAGCCTTTGACAAAATCCAACACCCATTCATGCTCAAAACTCTACAAAAAATGGGAATAGATGGGAAATTCCTCAAGATAGTGGAGTCTATATATAGCAAACCTACAGCCAACATCATACTCAATGGAGAGAAGCTGAAAGCATTCCCCCTCAGATCAGGGACTAGACAGGGCTGCCCACTGTCACCGTTACTCTTCAACATAGTATTGGAAGTTCTTGCCATAGCAATCAGGCAAGAGAAAGAAATCAAAGGGATACAGATTGGAAGGGAAGAAGTCAAGCTCTCACTATTTGCAGATGATATGATAGTATACATAGAAAGACCTAAAGAATCCAGTAGAAAATTACTGGAAGTTGTTAGGCAATATAGCAAGGTATCAGGCTACAAAATCAATGTACAAAAATCAGTGGCATTTCTTTATGCAAACACTAAATCTGAAGAAGAAGACATCCAGAAATCACTCCCATTCACTGTTTCAGCAAAATCAATCAAATACCTAGGAATAAAGTTGACCAAAGAAGTGAAAGACTTGTATGCTGAAAACTATGAGTCGCTACTCAAGGAGATAGAAACTGATACCAAGAAATGGAAAGATATCCCATGCTCATGGATTGGAAGAATAAATATCATCAAAATGAACATTCTCCCCAGAGCCATATACAAATTTAATGCAATACCCATCAAAGTTCCACCAAGCTTCTTTAAGAGAATAGAACAAACACTACAATCATTTATCTGGAACCTGAAAACACCTAGAATTGCCAAAACCATCTTGAGGAAAAGAAACAGAAATGGAGGCATCACACTCCCAGACCTTAAACTATATTATAAAGCCATCATCATCAAAACAGCATGGTACTGGAACAAAAATAGGCACACAGACCAGTGGAACAGAATTGAAAGCCCAGAAGTAAATCCCAACACCTATGGGCATCTAATCTTTGATAAGGGGGCCCAAAGGATTAAATGGAAGAAGGAGGCTCTCTTCAATAAATGGTGCTGGGAAAACTGGGTTGAAACATGCAGAAGAATGAAATTGAACCACTTTATCTCACCAGAAACAAAAATCAACTCCAAATGGATCAAAGACCTAGATGTCAGACCAGAAACAATCAAATACTTAGAGGAAAACATTGGTAAAACACTTTCCCATCTACACCTCAAGGATATCTTTGATGAATCAAACCCAATTGCAAGGAAGACCAAAGCAGAAACAAACCAATGGGACTACATCAAATTGAAAAGCTTCTGCACATCCAAAGAAACTATTAAACAAACAGAGAGACCCCTCACAGAATGGGAGAAGATCTTCACATGCCAGACATCAGACAAGAAACTAATCACCAAAATATATAAAGAGCTCAGCAAACTTAGCCGCAAAAAAGCAAATGACCCCATCCAAAAATGGGCAGAGGAAATGAACAAAACACTCACCACAGAGGAGATCCAAAAGGCTAACAAACATATGAAAAACTGCTCTAGGTCACTGATTGTCAGAGAAATGCAAATTAAGACAACACTAAGATACCACCTCACTCCTGTAAGAATGGCATACATCAAAAAGGACAGCAGCAACAAATGCTGGAGAGGATGTGGGGACAGAGGAACCCTTTTACATTGCTGGTGGGAATGTAAATTGGTACAGCCTCTGTGGAGAGCAGTCTGGAAAACCCTCAGAAGGCTAGACATGGACCTTCCATATGACCCAATAATTCCTCTCCTGGGGTTATACCCCAAGGACTCCATAACACCCAACCAAAAAGAGGTGTGTACTCCTATGTTCATAGCAGCACAATTCATAATAGCTAAAACCTGGAAGCAACCCAGGTGCCCAACAACAGATGAATGGCTGAGAAAGCTGTGGTATATATACACAATGGAATACTATGCAGCTATCAAGAACAATGAACTCACCTTCTCTGACCCATCTTGGACAGAGCTAGAAGGAATTATGTTAAGTGGACTAAGTCAGAAAGTTAAAGATGAGTATGGGATGATCCCACTCATCAACAGAAGCTGACTTAGAAGATTTGAAAGGGAAACTAAAAGCAGGACCTGATCAAATTGTAAGTAGGGCACCAAAGTAAAAACCCAGTGGTGAGGGGTAGACATGTAGCTTCCTGGGCCAGTGGGGGGTGGGAATGGGCGGGAGGGATGGGTCACGGTCCTTTGGTGATGGGAATGGTGTTTATGTACACTCCTAGCAAAATGTAGACATATAAATCAGTAGTTAATTAATATGAGAGGGGGAAATCAATTGTATGTCTCAAAGGTTCTCAAAAGACAAACTGAATCTATTTAATAGATAGGCTACGTATTTGATATGCGGACTCTCTCAAAAGCCTAGACCAAGTAGATTAGAAGCTTCCAATAGCACAGCTATATACAAGATACTGGGTACTGTACAGCAAACCATAACAAAGGGACTTTTCAAAGTTAACCCAATTAACAAATAATGTGTGGGTAATATTAACTATTGATTGTCTTTTTGAACCCTAAGACAGCAGGAACCTCACATCTTCACTATAGAGCCCCTACTTCCCCCAGTCCTGGCACCCTTGGATAGGGCTCACTTTCCCGTATGCTTCTCCCAATCCATACCAAATAATATTGCATCCGCCGATCACAACCTAACCAAAGCAACGATTGCCATCTCAACATGCTTCACCTCAGAGTGTATCCAGAGACTTCACGTGTGGAATGACAACCCTTCAGCTTCATTACTCGGGTGAGACCTTTCCTTTTATAGTACACTCTAATTTCATCTCAGGTAGTTCACTTTCTAACAAAGTCCCATAACCTAGACATACACCAGTTTCTGTGAGAGAGAGCGTATGTGCACACGTATCCATAAACTACTGCAAAATATATACCTGAAAGCAGGATTACACTAGAGTTTGCAGTGAGTACCTCCCCAACACTTCCTCTCCACTATTCCAATCTTGGGATCCATGTTTGCTCAACAAATTGATTGGCTTCGTATGTTAACTCTCTTTTCAATCACCAGGTTCCAGATGCCACCAGGATGCTGGCTAGGCTTCCCTGGATTGAGGACCCCACCAATGTGTCCTGGAGCTCAGCTTCCCCAGAGACACACCTGACTAGGGAAAGAGAGAGGCAGACTGGGAGTATGGACCGACCAGTCAACACCCATGTTCAGCAGGGAAGCAATTACAGAAGCCAGACCTTCTACCTTCTGCAACCCTCAACGACCCTGGGTCCATGCTCCCAGAGGGCTAGAGAATGGGAAGGCTATCATGGGAGAGGGTGGGTTATGGGGATTGGGTGGTGGGAATTGTGTGGAGTTGTACCCCTCCTACCTTATGCCTTTGTTCACTAATCCTTTCTTAAATTAAAAATTTAAATAAAAAAAAAAAAAAAAAAAAAAAAAGAATAGGAAAACTATCAGGGGAGGGGAATGGAGGGGACACAGAGATCTAGTAGTGAGAATTGTGTGGAGTTGCATCTCTCTTAACCTATGGCTTTATCAATGTTTCCTTTTCATAAATAAATAAATAAATAAATAAAATATAAGTAGGCAATAAGATAGATAACTTTATAAAGATGGGTATTTTATCCTTTATATACTATATTTATGGTATATACTTTGTAACTTTTTATGATTATTGATGTCCATAATGAAGTGAGCATTGTTACTGTTCAGTTTTCAAGAAGTTTCCATCCTTCCTTCCTTTCTACAATTAAAAAAAAAATTTTATATTTATTTATTTATTTTCCCTTTTGTTGTCCTTGTTGTTTTAGTTGTTGTTGTTGTCGTTGTTGGGTAGGACAGAGAGAAATGGAGAAAGGAGGGGAAGACAGAGGGGGAAGAGAAAGATAGACACCTGCAGACCTGCTTGTGAAGTGACTTCCTTACAGGTGGGGAGCCATGGTCTCCAACCAGGATCCTTAAGCAGGTCGTTGCGCTTTGTACCAGGTGCGCTTAACCTGCTGCACTACTGCTGGACTCCCCCTTTCTACAATTTTAAGTTGGGCCTCCAGTTTCTTTTTTTTTGCCTCCAGGGTTATTTCTGGGGCTCAGTGCCTGCACTACGAATCCACTGCTCCTGGAGGGCATATTTCCCACTTTGCACCTGCTGCTGCTGCTTCTTCTTCTAGCGTTTGCCCTTCTCCTGTAGCCAGTCAACAGCATCAGGTTGAGCCTGATGTAAAGTTTCGAGACCTCCTTTGAATCTGGAGAGGTGGCAGTCGTTGACTATGTGGGTCATAGTCTGTCTGTAGCCACAGGGGCAGTTCGGGTCGTCTCTGGCTCCCCAGCGATGGAACATAGTGGCGCACCGGCCATGGCCTGTTCGATAGCGATTGAGGAGGGCCCAATCATAACGTGCTAGGTCAAAGCCAGGTTGATGCTTGCAGGGGTCTGTGATGAGGTGTTTGTTCTTTACCTCAGCTGACTGCCAACTCTGTTTCCAAGAGTCTGCAACAGAGAAGTTCAGTGTAGGCGTAGGAGACCAGATTGGGTGACGAGATGTCAAGCGTTGGACAGGGTGGGCGAAGATATCTGCGTATATTGGCAGGTCTGGTCGAGCGTAGACGTGGGAAATGAACTTAGATGATGCCAGATGATGCCGCATCCTGACGAATATCTGGCGGGGCGATGTTGCTAAGAACTGGCAGCCATGGAACCGGGGTGGAACGGATGGTTCCAGAAATTATCCTCATGGAGGAATATAATTTGGAATCGACCAAGTGGACATGGGGGCTACGGAACCATCCTGGGGCACAGTATTCTGCAGTGGAATAGCATAATGCCAGAGATGATGATCGTAGTGTGCAACTCAGGCATCCAAGTTTGACATCCTCGAGGAAACACTCACGAAAGACATGTCTCTGATATCTGATTACTGTAAAAGATGGCGACTAATCCCTAGCACTGCAAAAATGGTATCATCTGTTTTCCATCTACACCATGCCTCGGCCTCGCTTGAGCTTAATGTGCAGCTTGGCGATACGAGAATCCGGCATGAAGCCCAGACAGTCTATCTTGGCGTTACTCTCGATCGCACTCTGTCATTTCACGAACATCTCATAAAAACTGCAGCAAAGGTGGGCGCGAGGAATAACATCATTGCAAGACTGGCCAGCTCCTCATGGGGCGCGAGCGCTTCCACACTACGATCATCATCTCTGGCATTATGCTATAGAAACACACTGAGAGAAGAGTAATGAGAGAGAAGAAGACAATTTACCTTTGCCTTGTGGTGTTGCCAGGATTGAACTTGGGACCTCTGTGATCTCAGACCTGCAAGTTCTCTGCTCTACCATGTTGACCTCTTTCTTTGGTACTATTTTTGTATTTTTGCCAATGTCTTTATTATTTTGGTAAACCATTTATTTTTTAACTATTATAATAACATGATTTGTTTAAGTATATTCCAATTTATTAATTAACATGGAATGTTCATAAGGATATATTTTTGCTACCTGAAGTTTAATGCCCAAATTTGTTACTTTTATTCATTTAAATGAATAAAATGGTATATTAGAGAGAAAAACTGCTGAGTTTCAAAGATAAGAGATCTATTTATCTCTATATGTTATTTAAAATAGATTTCATTTTAAAATGGAATAAATAAATGAAGATGTAGAAAATACTTCCCTATGACCTCAGGGTCTTAAAATAAATGCATTTCAGTGCATTCCACCATTGAATAATTGGATAGAAAATTCTTAAGAATTTGATCTGTCTACAATGAAGGGAGATGGCACATTGGTGGTGGGTGATGTTATCTGGCACATATTTTGGAAAGGTGTGAAATTTTACCACTGATAGGAAAGTTTTGTCAAACTATATTTGTCCATTAAAATTACATGAAAGCGTTTTTGTGTGTGTTTGTGTGTCTTCAGGCTTATTGCTGGGGCTTTGTGCCTGCACTAGGAATCCACTGTTCCTTGTGTTGTTAAAATTTTCGTAGGCTCTTGTTGGCTGGGATAGCTTCACGGGCAGGTAACAGAGACGCGGAGACAACGGCTGGGCAGGGAAGCTGTATTTCTTTATTGAGGAACAACGATTCATAAACTAAGACAAACTAATCACCAAACAGAACTCTGCTGTGTCTTTGCGGCGGCACAAGCACTCTCTCTTACTCTGGAACTCAGGAACCCTCTCTTACTCTTTAACTCAGGTACTCTCTCCAACTCTTCCTCTGCAACTCTCAAACTCTGGCGGGGTCCCTAGGGGCGGGGCCAAGCAGGCTGCAAAATTAACAGGACTGATCTAATTCTCTTGGCGGGGGAGAACTAGAACCCAATGTAAAGCATACAACACCTTGACACTGTTTTTTTCCCTTTTGTTTCCCTTGTTATTGCTGTCTTTGCTGTTGGATTGGGCAGAGAGAAATTGAGAGATGAGGGGTAGACAGAGAAGGAGAAAGAAAGATAGACACCTGCAGACCTACTTCACAGCCTGTGAAGTTCCCCCCCCCTGCAGGTGGGGAGCCAGTGGCTCGAACAGGGATCCTTATGCTGGTCCTTGGGCTTCCCGACATGGGAGCTTAACATGCTGTGCAACCACCAGGCCCCCTCATTAAATAAATATTTAATCTGAACTCTGTTTAAGAAAAAAGACTCTCCCGGCATAAGGATCCCGGTTTGAACCCGGCTCCCCACCTGCAGGGGAGTCACTTCACAGGCGGTGAAGCAGGTCTGCAGGTGTCTATCTTTCTCTCCCCCCTCTCTGTCTTCCCCTCCTCTCTCCATTTCTCTCTGTCCTATCCAACAACGACAACAACAATAATAACTACAACAATAAAAAAAAAGGGCAACAAAAGGGAATAAATAAATAAAATAAATATTAAAAAAAACTTAAAAAAAAGAAAAAAGACTCATTTTATTGCCATGAAAATGACCTTGATTCAAGCCCCATTTGCATTGCATCGGAGGAAAGTTCAGTACTGTGTTTCTTTGCCTTCTTCTACTTCTCCTTTCTTAATTTTTAAGCTTTTTAAATTTATTTATTTATCTCGATAGGATGGAGAGAAACTGAGGAAGGAGAGATCAAGATGGAGAGAAAAACGTGTAGTACTGTTTCACTGCTAGCGAAAATATACCCCTGCAGGTGGGTGTTGGGGATTTGAACCCAGGTCCTTGTTCAATAATTTTCTTTACGCTCCATCATCTAAAAAGTTTGTCTTTCTCTGCCTCTGTCCATTGTCTCAGAAAAAGTCAGCATGAGGCAATGAAACTTGGGAGATGACAAAACAAAAACAAGAACATCTCTCATTTTACATTTTGCAGTCTTTTTGATTTGTAAGTCTAGCTACCCATAATAAGTGATCTCTGTTCGCCATGTATGTACTTTATTTTTACAGGTAACTACTTGGCTTGAGAAAATGGAAATCAAAACTTTTCTGGTGACGGCTGTAACAGAGCTGGCACTCAGAGCACAGTGAAAGATGTAGACTGGAATGGAGGAAATGTAAACAAAGAAAACATAGTCAAAAAGAAAATTAGGGGGAGTCGGCGGTAGTGCAGCGGGTTGAGTGTAGGTGGTGCGAAGTGCAAAGACTGGTGTAAGGATTCTGGTTGGAGCCGGGTTCCCCACCTGCAGGGGGTCACTTTAAAGGTGGTGAAGCAGGTCTGCAGGTGTCTGCCTTTCTCTCCCCCTCTGTCTTCCCCTCCTCTCTCCATTTCTCTCTGTCCTATCCAACATCAATGACAATAGTAACTACAACAATAAACAACAAGGGCAACAAAAGGAAATAAATAAATAAATAAAAAGAAAATTAGGACTGAAGTCAGTAGCCAGTGAGTTTTAAAACTGAATGCTTTGACATCAAGGTTGACTTCATATCTATCTCTAGCTCCTAGACAAGTGCAGGTCACTGTCTAGAATTTAGATTAATTTCGTTGGATTGGGCTAATGTAATTAGCTTTTGATATTTATGAATATCATACCCTATTCAGTCAGTTATATCTTCTATTTACCATTGATGATGTGAATGCTCAAATTTAATTAAGAGAGGCAGAACTGCAATAAATTGGAATTTGTATGCCATATTTAGGAATGTAAAACTTCCTACTATACCAAGGCTTTTCAAAATATATGTTCACTCCAAGGTTTAATATTTTGAAGGGTTCAACATTTGATTTTATTTAATTGAGTGTTTACATTTTTTTCTTTATTGGGACGTTATTAGGTTACAGGATAGTTGCCTTTCATCTTCAGATAGTACAACTATATTACAGGTGAGGAAATAGAATTTAATGGATGTTAACTCAGGTGACCAAAGTTGATACTAATTAAATACTCTAAGATTAGTACTTTAGTTCTGCAAATTTCAGCACTTAAGTATTTCTCCAATATATTATTCAACAATCCTGTCATTGTTTAAGTGTATTTTGCTAGCTAATGTAAAAGGCAGTAGCCTTGAAATTCCCTTTTTATGCAGTTGTTTGTTAAGTGCTTTTAGTATGAGTTGCTTGTAGTATGAGGTGTAAAATTCCTTGCCCCTTCCCCCTTGAATAAGCAGGACCTAATTAGTTAAGGCCACCCATTGTTCAAAGGACCCTGCCTGAGGACAAGCCTTATCAGGACCTTTGAACAGACTTTGTGGTGTGCTGTCTACCAGATGGGTGGTCATAGCCGATGGCAGGAGGATGTGCCTGGTTGAATTCTATTGGTTGTGTGATCTTACTATATTTGAAACTAGCCCGCGCTTTGCTTTGAATGGATCACGCTTTTTGCTAAGTTTGAAATGATTGGATCTTGTGTTTGCTATAGCCTGTTATTGGATGTAGGTTGATAAGGTGATGTGCTCCCCCTCCCTGAGTGTAGTCTGAATTCCTATAAATTGTATGGTTTGAGCCCTGTTCGGGGCCGAGCTTGGTAGACTAACACCAGTCACCATCTCGGCCCGGATTGCAATTCGTCAATAAACATCTTTGCTTCCTTACAGTGGATGGTGGTTTGATTTATGCTCGCTAACATTTGGAGGCCCCAGCGAGATCCCTCAGACGGGGATTCCTGAGGACACCCCATCCTGGGTCCGGACCCTCGGAGGCCTTGGAAGCCCTGCCCGGCGCCGGTAAGTTAGGCCTACATTTTGTGCGGTACCGTTTTCAGTGTTGTGCCTCCGGAGGACTGGTAGGTCAGGCCTGATTTTTGGTGCACGTCCCCGCGGGGCCTGAGGGTCTGTGGATTGCGGGACGCCGCGGAAAAAATCCCAGACCGCGGTGCTGAGAAGTGACGACTTCCAGGCCGTTGGGGCGGGTCAGACTGGTGACGAATCTGAAAGAGGATCGACACCCTAGGGATCTGCAAGAGGATCCGACAGCCCCGGGTAGGCAGGGTGGTAATAGGACTTGAGAGATAGTTCGCGCCCTGACCGCGATTTGTCTTGTGTGGTCACTCTCTGTCTGTCCTTTTTCTTTCTCTCACCCTTTGGCAATTCGCGAAAAGGCTGAGCTTGATAGTGCAGCTGAGGGGGTCTGGCCAGAGCTACTCTCTGGTGATTCCCGAAGGCCTAACTGGCAATATTCCTTAGTAGCGGCGGCCGGAATGGTAATTGCCCAATCTTGACTGAATGCATGGTCTGCTGCGTGTGTGTGAATGTTATGTGCCTCACGGCCTGAAAAGCTACGGGGCTTGAGTGGGCTCTAACCTGCGTGTCCGTGGAGTCGTTTCAGCTAAGTGGGGGTTCTCAATGTAGTTGAGACCTAGACCGGGGATCATACGGTCACCCCTAAGCTAAGACCCCTTAAGGTCCCGCGAGGGGCCCGGCCAGGCGAGCATTGTTGTGTGCCTGACATCTGTCAGATGTCAGTTCCTTTTTCCCCACTTACAATCTGCCCTGTTGGTCTCGCAGCATTTGCGGTTTGTCTTTTTGTTTGTCTCCTTCCCTTATTTTGTGTTATGGTACCACAGGAGGTTAAAGGTTAAAAAATTTTAGAAAAACTGGAGTCTCCATTAATAAAAACTACTTGCAACCTAAAAAGGGAAGAAGGTCCCAAGTGGACACCCTTTGGGTTGATAGGGAAAAAGTGTGTGAGAATGAGAAAACGGTGTGCCAGCTGGCTGTAAGAAAAGTATAAAAAGAACCCGTGAAATCTGGGGTGTTAGGTATTGTCTGGACATTTGTTAAGCGCGCTTGTCTGTCTGTGTGTGTCTTGTCTGTTTGTCAGTCTGTGTTTCGTGTTCACTTACTTTCACTTTGCAGGAATGGGCCAGGTGGCATCTACCCCACTGGACCTGGTTACTCATAGTTTGGGGGTAGGAGTGCATAAATATAAACTCATGACTTTTTGTTCCTCAGAGAGGCTCACCTTCGATGTAAGATGTGTTTCTGTGCTATTTTGTGTCCCTGTGTCTTTTTGGTCAACATTAAGAAATCATCTCAGAGCGACGGGACCAGATTTGGTTCCGGCCTGAAGTTGCCAGCTGAATTTTGCCTTGTCTTTGTCTCTCTTTTAAGCCTGAGTAGCAGAATCATGTCCTCAGGCTAGTCCAGGCAGGACCCTGAGGGTGCCACCCTGCCCTCACAGGAGTCAGGCTAGCTGGTCACAGCAGGGGCCTGGAGCCGGGCCAGGCAGCAGCTCTAGTGCAGGGGCGACACCCCGCCCTGCCTCGGTGTGGCTGTGACCTGGGACGGGCCCATGGGTGCAGATGGGTGATAGTGCTAGCATGTGTGTGGCTTTACCCATGCCCCCCAGAGCTGACTGGAGCTGTCTGAAACTGCCCTTGGTCCTCTTGGGCTCCTCGTGGAGAGAAGCTGAAAGAATTTGTTTCTTCCTCCTTGTTTTTTTTAGGACTAGTTAAGGTTGTCCTAGGAGCTATTGGATAAAAGAAAAATCTTAGTATATAAATGTGAGATGTTTCATCTTGAAAAATTGTGTGAGTGCAGATCTAAATTTGTGTTTGACCAAGTATGTTGCTAAGATGTGTCTGTACTGGTTAAAAGCTGCTCTTTTCCCCTAAGCAATCAGCCCAGATATATAAATGATAAAAAGGTGGCTATGAGATGTCTTACATGTTTATATGTGTGTTTTAGGTTTGTTTTAGTGGCCTAAAAATGTTAATCTTAAGGTTAAAAGTGTAAGTAACTTTAAAGCTGCATTCTTATCAAAGTTCTTTAAAAAAAGAGTTCTCAATACAGTTCTTATGTGGTAATATAAGGGTAAAAATTCATTTGCTAAGACAGCTAAAGATTTAAAGTCTAAAGTATTTAATGTGACAATTCATCTTCTCCAAATTGATATGCAAATTATCTATTTTATAGATATTGGTCCACAGCAAATTTGGCATTTGTCTGACATTGAAAATGCTTTGAGAAGTCACTAGTATGTGTTAACTCTCTAAGTAATTATAGTTTGTTTAAAGTTTAAAGAAAAATTTAGTTAAACTGAATTTGGTTTAGAGATCCTGGTTATGGAAATTGCTACAGGAGGTTAAAAAAATAACTTTTAAATGTATGCTCTTTAAAATTCAAACAGAGTCTCTCAAGTTAGGTATCACACGCTGAAGATGTGTCTCTATCTCTTGTGTGAAAAATGGCAGGAAGGTTATTGACATGTAAATGTTTTAAAATACCTTCTCAACTAAAGAAGTAGAACTGGCTTAGGTGAGTGAAAAGTAACACAGTGGTTATACTAATGATTTTCTAGCCTGAGGCTTTTGCTCTGGTTTTCCTCTTTATATCTTTCTGCTTTTAAAAATTATCTGGTTTGTTTTAAGACACTGTCAGAGATTTATTCTTAACAAATGGTATTTTTGGTCTGATAGAAGATTTGTTTTGGCAAATCCTGATTTAACAAAATTATTATTTTGAATATTTAAGTTATGAGGTTTATTTTAGCCTTTTAAGTTGCCATATTAGAGTTCTAAGAGGTAAAATCTATTAAGAGTTTTATATCTACACTTATTCATGATAGCTTTGTGATGAGTAAAGATCTTAACAAAAACTGTTTTGATATTGTGCTTAAATTGTCCAAGCAGTTTAAAATAATGCTAAAAAATGGTGATCATTTTATTATGTCAACACATTAGATATTGACTTTATATACTATACTGGTATATCTGTTTGTTAAAAAGACCTTCTAAAATTACATAGAGATGTATAGGCAAATTCTGGTCATTAGATTGTCAGTTTTGGTAAGCTCTTAATCTGGTTTTGTGTATGTCTCACTGGTTACAAATGTAAGAGTACGGCAGTGATACCCCTTCAATCATACTGCCAGGTTCTTTTAGGGGGGTCTCCAAGAGGTAGTAAAATGGCCCACAAATTTCTCTAAGGTAAATAGAATGACACTAAATTTGGCCTTTTGTTGCTCAAATCTGCCCCAGGTGTTAGAAAAAAGTTACAGAAGACAGAAAGATTTTAAAGAAAAGCTGAGAGATTGCTCAGAGGGTTTTTAAGAAGTTGGTAAATGTTTTGACATTAGACTTTAGAAAGAAAGAAAGGAAGGAAGGAAGGAAGAAAGAAAGAAAGAGAAAGTTGGGGCAGTGCCCAGAGGGAAAAGGAAAGTCAGAAAATTGGGGCTAAGGGTAGAGAAAGATCAGTGATGTTACTGCAAAGAAAAAGGACACTGGAAGAAAGGCTGTTTTATCAACAAGCCATTTAGACTGCTGGTGGATGAACTTAAAGGCATAAGCCGGGGAGTGCTGACCCAAAAACCTTGGGCCATGGCACAGACCCGTTGCCTATTTGTCAAATATTGGACCCTGTAGCTGCTGGATGGACAAAATGCCTGAGGACAATAGCACCTGTGGCACAGCTGGTAAGGAAAGCAGACAAGCCATCACTGGGGCAAGTCCAATGCCCACCTAACCTGCTACCAAGTTCTGTTCCTAGACCAGCCATGAGTGAAATTCAGTGCTGCCACCGGCCTGAACCCTGCCACCCTGATGTTGGAGACGGATCCTGAGGCTCCCTACAAATGCATGACTGCCAAGAGGTATGCTTTTGCTACATGGCGTGTGCATGGAGCATGTGGGGAGAGAAGATTCCTGACTCCCACCGGGAAGATGATCCAGCAAAAGAACCTACTGGAGGCTGCATGGACCCTGCAAGAAGCAGCCGTGACCCATTGTTCCGGACATCAGAAAAGAAACTAGAGGGCAGATGAAACCACTTGTGCAGCTACACAACAAGCAGAGCCAGCCTTGACATTGATTCTACTAGGCTCCCTGCTTCCAAAGGATCCTGGATACAGTAAGGAGAAATAAGATGGGCAAGAGATTAGGACTAGAGACTAAATAGATTTTACAGAAGTAAAATCAGAGACTTTTGGGTATAAGTACTTGCTGATATTTATAGACACATTTTCAAGTTGGGTAGAGGTTTAACCAATAAAGTCTGAGGGGGCATAGATGGTGAGCAAGAAAATTTTAGATAAAACAGTGCCCAGGTGGAGAGTTCCCTCTCACCATTGGTTCTGGTAAGCAGACATTCACTGTTTTTGTGTCTCAGTTAGTGACCCGAGAAATGGGAACAAATTGGAAATTTCATTATGCTAACGAGCCCCATATCCCTGGGCAGGTAGAGAGATAAATTAGACCTTAAAGGAGACTTTAACTAAATTAACCCTTGAAACTGGCAGGGGATGGGTATCGCTCCTGGCTCAGGCCCTTCTGAGAGTACACTGTCTCCCATTGTAAACAAACTGTCTCCCTTTGAAATGGTTTTTGGCAGACTGCTGCTGTCATGATCTGTGATGCTCTTGTCTCTGATCTATCCCACAACTGTTACCAAGTTCTTACAGATCTCCAGCCTATATTGCAGGACAATTAGAATGCGGTGCTACAAGCCTTTGGGAAGGACCCTGTCACCTGCTGCCTGCTCCACAAGGCACACCCAGTGAGAAAGACCTTATATTGTGATCCTGAGTACACCAACTGCTGCAAAGGTTGCCGGAAAGTTGCACTAGATTCATCACATTCCTTTGAAGAGGACAGTTGCTGATCCCACTGACCCAAAAGAAAAAAAGATGAAGATGAATCAAAGATTTGATTCTCGGCTAAGACAAGTGGGGAATGTAAAAGGCAGTAGCCTTGAAATTCCCTTTTTATGCAGTTGTTTGTTAAGTGCTTTTAGTATGAGTTGCTTGTAGTATGAGGTGTAAAATTCCTTGCCCCTTCCCCCTTGAATAAGCAGGACCTAATTAGTTAAGGCCACCCATTGTTCAAAGGACCCTGCCTGAGGACAAGCCTTATCAGGACCTTTGAACAGACTTTGTGGTGTGCTGTCTACCAGATGGGTGGTCATAGCCGATGGCAGGAGGATGTGCCTGGTTGAATTCTATTGGTTGTGTGATCTTACTATATTTGAAACTAGCCCGCGCTTTGCTTTGAATGGATCACGCTTTTTGCTAAGTTTGAAATGATTGGATCTTGTGTTTGCTATAGCCTGTTATTGGATGTAGGTTGATAAGGTGATGTGCTCCCCCTCCCTGAGTGTAGTCTGAATTCCTATAAATTGTATGGTTTGAGCCCTGTTCGGGGCCGAGCTTGGTAGACTAACACCAGTCACCATCTCGGCCCGGATTGCAATTCGTCAATAAACATCTTTGCTTCCTTACAGTGGATGGTGGTTTGATTTATGCTCGCTAACAGCTAAGGATCAAAGTGTCAAATTATGAGCTGAAGGGATTAAACTGAATTCAGAATTTCAAATGGCAACAAAATAAATATGATAAAATTAAATTGTTTAGTTGCATGTGAGTGAAGGATTATGTATGTGTGTGTGTTTATGCCTTTTACTTCCAAATATTCAGAGACTGTTTTCAATAGATACTAAAGGCAATGATGAAAAGTCCAAGTAGTAACAAATAAGAATTGGTGTTCTGTAATATAGAAGAGGCAAAACCAAATTACTTTGAAATGAAAATAACTTAGTTTCAGTGTGTTATTCTCCTTACATGTGCTAGTCCAGTGTTCTTTCAGATTCTCTTTTATCTATTAGTAGTTAATTGTCATTTAATAAATTTACCTTAAAATATATGCACACATTTATGGTTTATACGCGGGTAGGAGAACCTTAGCCAGTGTCCAGGACCCTAAGATCCAACACTCTCTTAGTGTTGAGAGAAATAACTTTAGTCAGGCTCAACCTGACACTGTTGACTGGCTATGGAAGAAGGGCAAACGCTAGAAGAAGTCACTTCAGAGTTTATCTCAAGAGTCTGGAGGGATAGCAATTAGGTAACTTAAGATGGAAGAATATCAGAAGTTCTGGTGATTAGAACTCAAGGCAGAATATTTATCTGCTAAACACATCAAAGGGAACAGGAAGGTCTCCAATGCTTTTAGGTAACACAATAGGAACAATTGTCAAAGCACAAACACTTGCCAGGTATGGGCGACATCAAGAGTGTGTTAAACCTTAATTACAATAGTGTTGGTCTGTATGTCATTAGTCAAGCGCAATTCTCTGATGCCTCAAGAAATATTCAGGTTGCTTTATTATGCACTAACTGTAAACCTTTCAGGGAAGTAGTCAGAGGCTGAAGTTATGCATATACATTTTGTATAATCTCAAGGCCTTTGGGCTGCGATTACAACTGGATGAAACTCTTTGTACTTCTGCCTTAAGGGAGACGGAGTTGTAACAAAAAGGAGTGCCTGAAGCCTTTCTTACTGGTCACCTGTTAGCAATCAACCAGACATGTTTTGTAAACATAGAGGCTTTAGGTAAAGTCAAAAGAATTTCACTAACAACAAATATCAAGGAATCTGGGATCAGAAAATTTCTTCTACATAAATTCTTTAAATGTATCCTTATAAGTGGGCTAATCATTTGTCTGATTTCTTTATTTTGCATTTCTTGGTTTTTTTTCCTTATTTTTGCATAATATTCATAAAGATGAAAAGAATTATGAAATGAGATGAAAGAAGAAATGACAAATGGAGCTCTTTTTATTATACCTAAGAGCTCTTCTTTCATAAAGTCATCATATTTGCCTGAACCACATCATGTAAAAGCAAAAAAGTTGGAAGTAAGCAAGTATTAGAGTATTTGTTTAGGAAAATTAACTTAATGAAAACAGTACATTGATTTCTGTTAATTCATAGACCTGACATTTTCTTTCTGCTTTGGGGTTTTCACTTCCAAGTTTCCAGTGCAATGAATATTTCCACGACAATCATATTTTCTCATGCCAAAAATGCATCCCAAACTTACCTCTAAGCATACAAATAGTCATATGCAAAAAAAAAAAAAAATCTAAAGAACAAGGAGCTAGCATATGTAAAAACTAAGTCAGAGTTTCCAATTAAAAAGTGTGAGTATTGTAATTTCAAAATTATTTTATGTCTTCTTTTATGTTTCCAGAACACCAATTAGTATTGGCTTGCCATTTTACATTTTTCATCATTTTCTCTAATAATGCACACATTCACATGAACAGATATAATATATACACACACAAAAATTAAAAATCATCATATAATCATAAGTAAACAAATTTCAGGGAAACCACCTTGATGGAAATATAATTCATAATTGTTTATCAACTTTACATTTCAAAAATATCTACTATTCTAGCAAATAGGTAAGGACATTTTGGAATACAAAATTTAAAAATATTTTCAGACTGTCAATTTGTCTATGTCTTTGTATGTTTTTAATAGTTTATATATAAAACTAATATGTAGGAATTGTTGAGGGACAGGAGGTACAACCCAGGAAAGGGGAGTGGTGACAGACAGGTGTGGCTTGGTGTCAGTAATAGGAATATTCAAGCATTCAGTTAAGTGTCCCTTGCAGATACCAGATGAAGAAAACATGGCCCCATCAACACAAGGGCTGAGACCTCAGATTCTTGAATACATTCCTGAACACATATGCTGTGACTTATGCCCAGACTTAGAGTAGAATAATATTGATGTATAAGGAGTGTATAAAGAGTTGGGTGTTATAAGCTAGACCTGTGGGCATGGCCATTCTCTCTGCCTAGGTCACCCTGTGGGCAAGAGTTCTTCTCTTCCTCTCTCTACCTATGTGGGCCTTCAGTCAAGATGTGAGCAGGGGTCTTCTCTCTTTTTTGTTTTTTTCTTTAATACTTTTAAAAAATTGTTGATATAGTTATTATTGTTGTAGTTATTGATATAGTCATTGATGGATAGGACAGAGAGAAATAGAGAGAGGAGGAGAAGACAGAGAGCAGCAGAGAAAGATAGACACCTGCAGACCTGCTTTACCTCCTATAAAGTGACTCCCCTGCAGGTGGGGAGCCGGGGGCTCGAACTGGGATCCTTACACTGGTCCTTGTGCTTTGCACCATGTGCGCTTAACCCACTGCGTTACAGCTGGATTCAACAATTTGTATGGCTCTTTATGTTAACTCTTTTTTCAGCCACCAGGTTCTAACATGATGCAAAACGGACTTCCTTGGGCAGATGACCCCACCGTGTCCTGGAGCACTGCTTCCCTAGAACCCTGCCCCACTAGGGAAAGAGAGAGACAGGCTGGGAGTATTTTTTTTTATTCATAGTCTGGGGTTCATACATTCTGATTTCATGGATCCAGGTTGTTTTCTCATTTAAATAAACACAGAAACAGAGAGAGAGAGAGAGACTCCAAAGCACTAACACCAGTGACATACTCACTTTTTATGTGATGCCAGGGCTTGAATCTGGGCCAGGTGTGTGGCAAAGATTTTACTGGCGAGCTATCTGTCCAGTCCCTTTTGTCTGTCTTAGTTACTAAGGGCTCCTATTTTTTCCTATTCCTATATAAGGAAAAACAAAGAAACAGAATTTAAAGAATGGCATTTTACATAAGGGATAATATTGTTCAAGAACACAAATAGACATAACTACTGTTAAATAGTCACAGCTTGCTTTAGAAAAAAAATACTTTTCTGTATCATAAGTTCTATGAAAAAAAGTACATGGGTGATCCGGGAGGTGGTGCAATGAATAAAGCATTGGATTCTCAAGTATGAGGTCCTGAGTTCAATCCCCGGCAGCACACGTACCAGAGTGATGTCTGGTTCTTTCTCTCTGCCTATCTTTCTCATTAATAAATAAATAAAATCTTTTTAAAAAAAGTACATGGCTACTTACTGGTATCAGACCTGATTTTTATATTTTCCTAAGCATCTCACATCATGTCATCAGAAAAAAAGAAAGATTTCTCTCTTTGAATTTACTTAATAGTTGTGATTATGAGTCAGTGAAAGCAGTAGATGTGGTCACAGTTTGGTGTTTTTTGTGCTACACACACACACACACACTCTTATATACACACACTCACATAAACACTCTCATTCACATGCATAGTCACTCATACTAACACACATTCTCTCACTCACACAAACACGCACACTCACATTCACACATACTGTCACACACTCAGTCACACACACACACACACACACACACACACACACATGATTGGAGCAAAGGAACATGGAGGATGGTCAATGTAGGAAGATTAAACTTAACCCTTTATTTGAAAACTGTGGCTGAGAGCCAGTGTTACTTATCTTGGGGAAAATGGGTAGACATTTTATCAAGTTCTAGTCAGGGTCATACACGGAATTTCACCTGGCTTGAAGAGAATCAGGCAAAAAGTTTTTTTTTGGAAAAGGAAGGAATTGCTTTTTCAATTTAGCAGTTGCTGATTGGATCGTATGCATCTAACAGTAAGTTGGGCAAGAACTATAGCATGGACTAAAGTCATTCATTCTGACTAGGACCACAGTAAACTTTCATGGATCTTAGCCAATAGGGAAATGGTTGTTCTGTTTTGACCTCTAAAATGATTATAGTGATTACATTCATTGCAAACCTAGACTCTTGGGAACGACCAGCATCATGATGTCCTGTGGTCTTTTTTAGATTATCATTGGATTTAAACCATTTGCTAAGTGAGTAGCTGGGCAGTAATATTTAAGATCAAGAGAAATTCTATGGACCTTGGTAAAAAAAAAAAAAGTCATTAACCTGAAAATTATTTCCACCCTATCTGGGATTAGACAGGAAAATAATGCCAAATCCTCCTGGAGTTTATAAACATAGCATATTTAATATCCATGCATTTACATTCGTTTTTTTAGGTTTGCCTAGAGAAATAAGATTAAAACAAGCAACTCTGAAAACTTCATCTTAGCAATCAAACATGATTGCAATCAAACATGATACAAGGGGGAAGGGGAAGGGAGAATCACAACTCGTTATTGTCAGAAAGAAAAAAAAAAACAACCCCATGAGTATGCAGTTGAAATTATGACCTTCCCAAAAGGACAGGACTACCTGCCATAGTCCTAGAGACAAAATGACCTGATATAGATTAATTAGTCAAGAAAAGGAAACAAGTCTCAATTCTCTGCTTACAGGAACTGCTTTACAAGGAACAGTTTGTGTTAAAAGTGAATTTGTAGGGGCGGGTGGTGGCTCACCTTGTTGAGTGCACATATTACAGTGTACAAGGACCAGGGTTCAAGCCCCTGGTCCCCAGATGGAGGTAGAAAGCTTGAGGAGTGGTGAATCAGTGTTGCAGGTGTCTCTCTGCCTCTCTCCCTCTCTATCTCCCCCCCCCTTTCTTCTCTATTTCTGGCTGTCTCTATTCAATAAATAAATAAAAGATGACAATAATAATAATAAATGAGTCTGTAAAAAACACAATGAGTAGGATCTGAAATTCACACCTGACACCCCACCCCTCTAACCTTCCCACCTCATTCCTGCTGGCCTTTATCATTTAGAACACTTGGGAAGCATTGGATCGACCTTCTCGTGGTGCATCCCATGAGTACCCATTCATTGGGGAAACTGACGATCCTTCCTAGATGACTGAATCCACATGGATCCCAGTCACTTTCAAAGCCAGCAACAAGAAGCTCCTGACAGCTTTCAACCTGACCTGTTGACTGGCTACGGAAGAAGGGCAAACGTTAGAAGAAGATTTAGAACACTGAGAATTAAACCCTGTTACATGATTTGTTTTAGGAAAATCTGTCATGATCCTCAGTCTATTTGCTCCAGAACTCATCTCCTAATTTTTCAGCTCTTCTTTCAACCTTTATAAATAGTCACAGCAATAAAGGAATGAAGAGTATATTTGACCAACGTCCTTGTCTTCTTTGCACTCCAGACAGCAAAAGCTGATGTGACAGTGTTTGGGTTTCTGTGGTATTGGGAAGTAATTCCCAATTTATATTTGTGTCTTGATCTAAAGATGTTGAGCAGAAGACACGTTTATTCACTTCCTTGATCCCATGCTCTTGAGAGGAATTTCTCCAATTAAATGAAATTTTAATTTTTTAGAATCCAATAATCAAATAATCAAAAATGTGTGCATTCATTTTTGTTAAAAAATGGAGTTGGACCTTCTGTGAGCTAAGATTTAGGAAGCAAAAGCAAAAACAAACAAGGAAAAACTCATACTGGTTGGAAGCCTATAGTTTGAAAGATGTGACAATCTCTCCCTGGGAGAGTTGGAGCTCTCCTTGACTGATGTCAACTATTATTTCTTTTTTTTTCCTTTTTTTTTAATTTAAGAAAGGATTAATTAACAAAACCATAGGGTAGGGGGAGTACAATTCCACACAATTCCCACCACCCAGTCTTCATATCCCACCCCCTCCCCTGATAGCTTTCCCATTCTCTATCCCTCTGGGAGCATGGACCCAGGGCCATTGTGGGTTGCAGAAGGCTGAAGGTCTGGCTTCTGTAATTGCTTCACTCTGAACATGGGCGTTGACTGGTCAGTCCATACTCCCAGTCTGCCTCTCTCTTTCCCTAGTAGGGTGGGTCTCTGGGGAAGTGGAGCTCCACGACACATTGATGAGGTCTTCAGACCAGGGAAGCCTGGCCAGCATCCTGATGACATCTGGAACCTGGTGACTGAAAAGAGAGTTAACATACGAAGCCAAACAAACTGTTGAGCAATCATGGACTCAAAGTTTGGAATAGTGGAGAGGAAATGTTAGGAGGGTACTCACTGCAAACACTAGTGCACTTCTGCTTTCAGGTATATATTTTGCAGTAGTTTATGGATACGTGTGAACATATGCTCTCTCTCACAGAAACTGGAGTATATATAGGTTTTGGGAGTTGTTAAAAAGTGAACCACCTGAGATGGAATTAGAGTATACTATGAAAGGAAAGGTCTCACCTGAGTAATGAAGCTGAAGGATTGTCATTCCACACATGAAGTATCTGGACACAGTCTGAAGTGAAGCATGTTGAGGTGGCAATCATTGTGTAGGTTAGGTTGTGATTGGCAGATGCAAAATTTGATATGGATTGGGAGAGGCATACGGGAGAGTGGGCCCTATCCAATGGTTCCAGGACTGGGGGAAGTAGAGGCTCTATAGTGGAGATGTGAGGCTCCTGCTGTCTTAGGGTTCAAAAAGACAATCGATAGTTAATTTTATCATCACATTAATTGGTAATTGGGTTAACTTTGAAAAGTCCTTTTGTTATGGTTTACTGTACAGTACCCAGTATCTTGTATATAGCTGTGCTATTGGTTGCTTCTGATATACTTGGTCTAGTCTTTTGAGAGAGTCTGCATATCAATTACACAGCCTATATATTAAAAAGACTCAGTCTGCGTTTTGAAAAACTTCGAGACATACAATTAATTATCCCCCTCTCGTATCAATTAAGTAGTGATTTATATGACTATATTTTACTAAGAGTGTACATAAACACCATTCCCACCACCAAAAGACTGTGACCCATCCCTCCCACCCACTCCCACCCCCCACTGGCCCAGGAAGCTGCATGTCTACACTTCACCACAGGGTTTTTACATTGGTGCCCTACTTACAATTTGATCAGGTCCTGCTTTTAGTTTCCCTTTCAAATCTTCTTCCTCAACTTCTGTTGATGAGTGGGATCATCGCATACTCATCTTCATCTTTCTGACTTAGCTCACTTAACATAATTCCTTCTAGCTCTGACCAAGATGGGTCAGAGAAGGTGGGTTCATTGTTCTTGACAGCTGCATAGTATTCCATTGTGTATATATACCACAGCTTTCTCTGCCACTCATCTGTTGTTGGGCACCTGGGTTGCTTCCAGGTTTTAGCTATTGTAAATTGTGCTGCTATGAACATAGGAGTACACACCTCTTTATGGTTGGGTGTTGTGGAGTCCTTGGAGAGGAATTACTGGATCATATGGAAGATCCATGTCTAGCCTTCTGAGAGTTTTCCAGACTGCTCTCCACAGAGGCTGTACCAATTTACATTCCCACCAGCAATGTAAAAGGGTTGCTCTGTCCCCACATCCTCTCCAGCATTTGTTGCTGCTGTCCTTTTTGATGTATGCCATTCTTACAGGAGTGAGGTGGTATCTTAGTGTTGTCTTAATTTGCATTTCTCTGACAATCAGTGACCGAGAGCAGTTTTTCATATGTTTGTTAGCCTTTTGGATCTCCTCTGTAGTGAATGTTTTGTTCATATCCTCTGCCCATTTTTGGATGGGGTCATTTGCTTTTTTGGTGCGAAGTTTGCTGAGCTCTTTATATATTTTTTGTGGTTAGTTTCTTGTCTGATGTATGGCATGTGAAGATCTTCTCCCATTCTGTGAGGGGTTTGTTTAATAGTTTCTTTGGATGTGCAGAAGCTTTTCAATTTGATGTAGTCACATTGGTTTGTTTCTGCTTTAGTCTTCCTTGCAATTGGGTTTGATTCATCAAAGATGTCCTTGAGCTGTAGGTGGGAAAGTGTTTTACCAATGTTTTCCTCTAAGTATTTGATTGTTTCTGGTCTGACATCTAGGTCTTTGATCCATTTGGAGTTGATTTTTGTTTCTGGTGAAATAAAGTGGTTCAATTTCATTCTTCTGCATGTTACAACCCAGTTTTCCCAGCACCATTTATTGAAGACAGCCTCCTTTTTCCATTTAATCCTTTGGGCCCCCTTATCAAAGATTAGATGTCCATAGGTGTGGGGATTTATTCTGGGCTTTCAATTCTGTTCCACTGGCCGGTGTGCCTATTTTTGTTCCAGTATCATGCTGTTTTGATGATGATGGCTTTATAATATAGTTTAAGTGTGATGCCTCTATTTCTGTTTCTTTTCCTCAAGGTGGTTTTGGCAATTCTAGGTGTTTTCAGGTTCCAGATAAATGATTATAGTGTTTATTCTATTCTCTTAAAGAAGCTTGGTGGAACTTTGATGGGTATTGCATTAACTTTGTATATGGCTCTGGGGAGAATATTCATTTTGATGATTTTTATTCTTCCAATCCATGAGCATGGGATATCTTTCCATTTCTTGGTATCAGTTTCTATTTCCTTGAGTAGCGTCTCATAGTTTTCAGCATACAAGTCTTTCACTTCTTTGGTCAACTTTATTCCTAGGTATTTAATTGATTTTGCTGAAACAGTAAATGGGAGTGATTTCTGGATGTCTTCTTCTTCAGATTTAGTGTTTGTATAAAGAAATGCCACTGATTTTTGTACATTGATTTTGTAGCCTGATACCTTGCTATATTGCCTAATAACTTCCAGTAATTTTCTGCTGGATTCTTTAGGTTTTTCTATGTATACTATCATATCATCTGCAAATAGTGAGAGCTTGACTTCTTCCCTTCCAATCTGTATTCCTTTGAATTCTTTCTCTTGCCTGATTGCTATGGCAAGAACTTCCAATACTATGTTGAATAGTAATGGTGACAGTGGACAGCACTGTCTAGACCGGGATCTGAGGGGGAATGCTTTCAGCTTCTGTCCATTGAGTATGATGTTGGCTGTAGGTTTGCGATATATAGACTCCACTATCTTGAGGAATTTCCCATCTATTCCCATTTTTTGTAGAGTTTTGAGCATGAATGGGTGTTGGATTTTATCAAAGGCTTTCTCTGCATCTATTGAGATAATCATGTGGTTTTTGGCTTTGTTTTTATTGATGTGGTGAATGACATTGATTGACTTACGGATGTTGAACCAGCCTTGCATTCCTGAGATGAATCGCACTTGGTCGTGATGAACAATCTTTTTGATATGTTGCTGTATCCGGTTGGCCAAGATCTTGTTGAATATTTTGGCATCTATGTTCATCAGAGATATTGGTCTATAGTTTTCCTTTTTTGTTCTGTCCCTATCAGCTTTTGGTATCATGGTGATGTTGGCTTCATAGAAGGTGGAAGGGAGTATTCCTGTTTCTTCAATCTTATGGAAAAGCTTAAAACGTATGGGTACTAACTGTTTCCTGAAAGTTTTGTAGAATTCATTTGTGAAATAATCTGGTCCAGGACTTTTGTTGTTGGGGAGGTTCTTAATAACGGTTTCAATTTCTTTGTCTGTGATTGGTGCATTTAGATTTTGTAGTTCTTCTTGGTTCAGTTTTGGAAGGGCATATGCTTCTAGGAATTGTTCCATTTCTTCCAGATTCTCTAGCTTGGTGGTGTATAGTTCTTTATAGAAGTTTTGCAGCATTCTCTGGATTTCTGTGGTGTCAGTTGTGATATCTCCTCCATCATTTACAATTCTATTAATTTGAGTCTTCTCTCTTTTTTGTTTGGTGAGTCTGGCTAGGGGCTTGTCACTTTTGTTTAATCTTTCAAAGAACCAACATTTGGCTTCATTGATCTTTTGTATGGTTCTTTTATTTTCGATGTTGTTTATTTCTGCTCTAACTTTAGTGATTTCTGTCCTTCTGGTTGCTTTAGGGTTCCTTTGTTCCTCTTCCTCTAGGTTCTTGAGGTGTGCAGTAAGGTCATCCATTTGAGCTTCTTCTTGGTGTTTAATATGTGATTGTATGGCTATAAGTTTCCCTCTCAATACTGCTTTAGCTGTGTCCCAAATATTTTGATAGGTTGTGTCTTCATTTTCATTTGTTTCCAGGAACATTTGAATTTCCTGCTTGAGTGACTCTCTGACACAGCGTTTCTTACGGAGTATGTTGTTTAGTTTCCAAATTCTGTGAATTTTAATAATTGTCTGTTTGTTGTTAAATGTTAGTTTTACTCCACTGTGGTCTGAGAAGATACTTCGGATGATTTAAATGCTCTTGAATTTATTGATGCTGTCTTTGTGGCCTAATATGTGGTCTATCCTTGAGTATGTGTTATGTAGATTTGAAAAGAAGGTGTATTCCAGTTTTTTGGGGTGAAGGACTCTGAAAATGTCCAAGAGGTCTAGTCTGTCGATCTCTTCTTTCAATTCTCTTGTATCTTTGTTGGTTCTCTTCTTTGTTGATCTAAGTGTGAGAGTGGGGTATTGAAGTCTCCCACTATTATTGTATTACTATTGATATATTTTTGAAATTCTTTCAGTAAGTGCTTGACATATTTAGATGGTCCCTCATTGGGTGCATAGATGTTAATAATTGTTAAGACTTCTTGACTGATTGATCCTCTAATCATTATGTAATACCCTTGCCTATCTTTTATTACTTTATTTAATTTAAAATCGATAGTGTCTGAGATGAGAATGGCTGTTCCTGCCCTTTTTTGTGGTCCGTTTGCCTGTATGATAGTTTTCCATCCTTTCACTTTAAATCTGTGTTTATCTTGTTGTGACAGATGGGATTCTTGCAAGCAGCATATGGTTGGAATATGTTTTCTCATCCATCCCCCAACTCTGTGCCTTTTGAAGGGTGAGTTTAAGCCGTTGACATTTATTGATATTATGGATTTAATGTATTGTAGTGCCATTGTTAAAAATAAATTTTTTTGTTTGCTCTGATATATTGCCAGTATTATAGTGATGGTCTTGTTTATAAGAGGTCTTTAGAACCTCTTTCTGGGCCGGTTTGGTGATGGTTGCCTCCTTTAACTGTTGTTTGTCTAAGAAGGTTTTGATCCCTCCATCTAATTTGAATGAAAGTCTAGCAGGATATATTATCCTTGGTTGAAACCCTTTTTCATTCAGGGCTCGATAGATAGCTTGCCATTATCTTCTGGGTTTTAGAGTTTGAGTGGAGAAGTCTGCAGATAATTTTATGGGTTTTCCCCTGTATGTGACTTTTTGTTTCTCTCTTGTAGCCTTTAGGATCCTTCTTTATCCTTACTTCTTCTCATTGTGACTATGATGTGTCTTGGTGTCTTCCGGTCTGGGTTGATTCTGTTTGGTATCTCTGGGCCTCTTGAATCTTGATGTCTTTTCTTTTATTCAGGTCTGGGGAGTTTTCTTCTATTATTTCCTCTAGAATGTTTGCTTCCCCTTCCTCTCTTTCTTCCTCTGGCAGGCCAATTATGCAAATGTTACTTCTTTTGAGATCATCCCCTATGTCTCTGTTGTTGTTTTCAGTGTCTCTCAATCTCTTTTTAAGCTCTTTCACCTCTTTCTTAGTTTTCTCTAACTCATCCTCTGTCTGACTAATTTTGTTTTCTTCTTCTGTTAGTCTGTTTTCCCTTGCCTCAGCTTCTTTCTTCATTACAGCTATTTCAGCTTTCAGTTCTCTAATTGCTTCAAGATAATCAGTATTTTCCTTGGGGGTCTCAACTGTTGTTTCCCTAATACTGCCATTCCTTTCCTCCAATGTTGTTTTCATTTCTGTGATTAATAAGTTTATTATTACTTGCATACTTTTCTTATCTATGGTTACCTCTGGCTGATTTGTAGTTTCTTCTGGGCTCTTGTCTTCATTCATTGGAGTAGCAGTTTTATTTGTTTTTGATCTACCCATTTTTTTTATTTATGTGTTTCTTTTTTTATGCTCTGTTGTTCCTGAGTTGTTTTGTCTTGAGTACAAGCAACACTGTACTAAATACCTTTATGACAATTGCACTCACCAACCTCAGGAATTACAGTAGCAACTGAAGCAAGTATTGAAACAGTTTAATCACTATAGTTAACCAAACAATTTCTCCAGTCCGTGAAAAAATAGTAACCAAATTCCAGTGAACAAGAAAGTGAAAAGAAAGAAAGGATAGCAAGAATAGACAGTTAATGAAAATCTATTATCCACTGTATATTCTTGGGGTAACAAGAGGGGTAAGGGAAGTAGAGCAGAGATACACTCATAGAGAGTCCACTCTGAGTCAGATTTCTTCCCCAAAATAATTCACAAATTCAGAAAGGCAAAGAAGAAGGAAGTGTATGACAAGATAAAAAAAAAAAGAAAAAAAAGAAGAAAGAGACAAGAGAGAGAAAAGATAAGAAAAAAAGCTGTAATTCAAGAGCAGTGAAAGGAAAAAAATTTTTTGATTACTTTATTTTTAATTTAGTTTAATTTATTTTTTTTTATTAGCTAGGAGGAGGAGGGAGGGGAGAGTCTGTAGAGGAGTTAGGAGTAACGAGACAAGTTCCTCCCACAATAGATAAGATGCCCTCTGCCCTAGCAATGAAAGATACCCTAAGAGTTAATTCTGATCAACCTAAGGGGGGGGGGGAAGATATATGCCTTTATATAATATTAATAATAAAATAGAGCAGGGTAAAAAAACAACCCTGTCCCAGATTACCTCAAACCTCGTGATCAGAGGCAGCTGATTGTTAAGAAAGAGAAAAAAAAAAAAACCAAAAAACCTCAGGACTAGACAAGGGTAGCTGAAATAGACAGTTATGCAAATCTATTATCCACTGTATATTCTAGGAGTAGCTAAAGGAGGAAGGGAAGTTGAGCAGAGATACTCGCAGTGAGAGTCCAACTCTGAGTCAGAATTCTTCCCCAAAATAATTCCCAAATGTGTATCAGTGAATTCAAAAAAGCACACTGTTTGGTGGTGTGGGGGATAGGGCCTGTGGCTTTGGAAGCTGTAGTATTATGGAAGAAAGGATGATAAGAATGAGAAAAAGAAAAAAAAAATAAAGAGAGAGAAAAAAGAAAAAGATAAGAAAAAGAACAGTCATAAAATAGCAGTGAAAGGAGTTTTTCTTATTTATTAATTTTTAATTATTTAATTAGCTATGTGGGGTGAGGTGGGGGGGTTGACTACTTAGAAAGAAAAAAGGCCAGAGGTTTCAGAAGGGTATAGACTTAGAATGAATGATACTCCCTGGTGGCACAGGAATCTTGGTAAAGAAAGAAAGAGGCTCAGCAGGGGAGCCTGCTAGGAGCTGGTCCCCAGGGACTGGTTAAGGGGGGGGTAAGGGGGAAGAGGTGTGCTTAATAATTTAAAAGAAAGAAAAATTTTTCCCTTTTTTTCTACTCTATTTTGTAATCCAAATTAAGTTATAGTCACCTCCTTGGTGTCACCGCTAGGACCCCTTATTAACTGGCCTACTAAAGGCAGAAAATCCTACCTTTTCCAGAAGATGTGGAAGAGCTCAAGCCACTAGCAGCTTCTCAGTCTGCCATCTTCCGGCAAAAAGTCAACTATTTTTTCATTAACCTACTTAAAAGAACATGTTTCTTTCTGTGTTCATTGTATGATCATTAACTGCTTACATCCACTTTTCCCTCTCATAAAGATGTATGATTTCTCTTTGTGAACTTCTAAATATGTATGAACTGTTAAGTTACCTAAGACTGTTAGACATAAAACCAGATCTCCACATACTCTTTTTTTTTTTTTTAAATTTTTTATTTAAGAAAGGATTAGTGAACAAAAACATAAGGTAGGAGGGGTACAACTCCACACAATTCCCAACACCCAATCCCCATAACCCACCCCCTCCCATGGTAGCTTTCCCATTCTCTAGCCCTCTGGGAGCATGGACCCAGGGTCGTTGAGGGTTGCAGAAGGTAGAAGGTCTGGCTTCTGTAATTGCTTCCCCGCTGAACATGGGCGTTGACTGGTCGGTCCATACCCCCAGTCTGCCTCTCTCTTTCCCTAGTAGGGTGTGACTCTGGGGAAGCTGAGCTCCAGGACACATTGGTGGGGTCTTCAATCCAGGGAAGCCTAGCCAGCATCCTGGTGGCATCTGGACACAACAACAGAGACATATGGGATGATCTCAAAAGAAGTAACATTCGTATAATTGGCCTGCCAGAGGAAGAAAGAGAGGAAGGGGAAGCAAACATTCTAGAGGAAATAATACAAGAAAATTTCCCAGACCTGAATAACAGAAAGGATATCAAGGTGCAAGAGGCCCAGAGAGTACCAAACAGAATCAACCCAGACCTGAAAACACCAAGACACATCATAGTCACAATGAGAAGAAGTAAGGATAAAGAAAGGATCCTAAAGGCTGCAAGAGAGAAACAAAAAGTCACATACAGGGGAAAACCCATAAGACTTTCTGCAGATTTCTCAACTCAAACTCTAAAAGCCAGAAGGGAGTGGCAAGATATCTATCGAGCCCTGAATGAAAAAGGGGTTCAACCAAGGATAATATATCCTGCTAGACTTTCATTCAAGCTAGATGGAGGGATCAAAACCTTCTTAGACAAACAACAGTTAAAGGAGGCAACTATCACCAAGCCGGCCCTGAAAGAGGTACTAAAAGACCTCTTATAAACAAGAACATCACTATAATACTTGTAATATATCAGAGTAAACAAATTGTTTTTTAGCACATACTCTTTTTGAAGCCAAGTCTATAGCTTATCTTGGCCAGACTAACTTACCAAGTTATAAGATGTCTCTTTACTGATAGAGTCCTTTCTTCCTTTCTTTCTTTCTCTCTTTCTTTCTTTGTTTCTTTCTTTCTTTCCTCCTTTCTTTCTTTCTTTCTTTCTCTCTTTTTCTTTCTTTCTTCCTTTTTTTTTTTCTTCATTTTTTTATTGGATAGCACAGAGAGAAATTGAAAGAGGAGGGGAAGATAGAGAGGGTGAGAGAAAGATAGACACTTGCAGACTTGCTTCACCGCTTGTGTACCAACCCCCACCCACCACCTTGCAGGTGGGAAAAGTCCTTTATTTCTGCTGAGTGGTTCCTATGGGTTTTGGATGACAACACCAACAGCTTTTGTTTTAGAACTCCCAGTCAATATAGATCTCTACAAGATGAACAAATGAAATTTCTGAAAAGGTAGTGAAACTATTTGTAAATATTAGATTCAATATTGCTTGACACTTTATTAAATAGAACATGACATCTCCACTATTCTGGTTGAAATAGGGGAGTGTGATCTAAGAGCTATATTATTGGCAGGCATCTACTTCCATTATAGTAAACAGTGTGACCTCTGACAAGGTCATATGAAGAAAGGTTTAAAACACTACGAAGAACATAGCATACAATTTCAAATGTCTTTGTGTGTATGTAGTGCAATCTGGAATATATGAAATGTAGCATTATATAATAGAAGCAAAGTTTGTGGGAGTCCACAAAAGAGTTCAGAAGTATCACTACCTATTGATATATATCATGTAAACACACCAAAAAAAAAAAAAAGTCTAGACCAAAGCACAGTCCAGTTTGGCAGGAATGGTTTTAATGAAAGTCTTAATTAATTAAAGGCAGCTTGAAAACATTAATAATTTGTTGACAGTTTGATTTGTTATGATAATGAGTTATAGGCAAAGAAGAGTCCACTGAAAGTGTGAGATCAGGAAGGGAGAGTTTAAAGTTGTTGAGGAACTACGTTTCTATGTCAATGCTGTGTAGTTTGGTTTACACAGAGAAAACCTGGAGGCAAATGGACAATTTAGAAGCCATTGGAATAGTCTAGGTAAAGTAGTAAGGATTTCAACCAGTGAGACAGTGGTGAGAATAAACCATAATCATATGTATCAGAGATACTCTTCAAAAAGTACATTTTAACCTATAGGACTTTATGACTAACTAGGCTTTGAAAATGTAAGTAGATGAGAGATATCTGAACACAAATATGAAGTAGAAAGTTTGATTATGCAGGAAGATAATTATTCTATTTACTTGAGCTAAAAATGACAAAAACATAATCAGCATAGGGACAGTTGGCAGATATCTCAAGAATTTGATTTTGAACGCTGCAGCTGTCATTTTTGTCATTAGTTCTCAGCAATATTTTGTTAAGCAGACCACATCAAACCAATACCACATATGTAGGATGATAATACCGGTGTGTGTGTAGCATGATCTCCTCACCATCATAGTTTAAATAGAAAACTCATAATGTTTTTCATGGCGATATTAGAAGCAATACACATTTTACTACAGGCTTACAAAGCTACCTAGTCTAATACATTTTTTTTAACAGAAAGGTAGAAAGAGTGCTTAATTTATGTAATAAAAAATCTTTGATATCATAGAAAGAGTGTGGCACTGTCTGATACTTGATAGATTATTTTGGTGCAATAACAAAAGGACAATTCAAATGGATAAAGTTCCTTCAGATACTATCACAGCTGATGAAACAGCAAAACACTTTTGTCAGACACAGAAAGGTTACTTTTGAACCAATGACACACTTACTTACCTTTCAAACACTATCAGGATAGATTCTATCAGTATTGGCTACTGCCTTTGTCTGTGCGGATGCTTTTTCTACAGGCACAAGTGAATACACACTAGAGATTCCCAGGTGTGGCTTTGTTATGAATTATATACTGTAATAGATACAAAAGTGAATGTGCAATTTTTGTGGAGCCCAAAGTGAAGTATGGCTTTATTAAGAGAGTATTGCTCAGTTCTGACTTAAGATAGTGTGGGGGATTGAACATGGGAACCTCTGTTGTAGGAAAGACAATTTTGTAAGCCATTGTGCTATTTTACCACCTCTTATTTTTGTTTCATTTATTTATTTATTTATTTATTTAAGAGTTTTTATTTATTAAGGAGAAAGATATGAGAGAGAAAGAGAGAGAGAGAACCGGATATCACTCTGGTACATATGCTGTCAGGGATAGAACTCCTGACCTCATGCTGGAGAGTCCAGTGTCTTATCCACTGTGCCACCTCCCAGACCACTTTTGGTTTTATTTGTAAATATCTTTATTGTGGTATAATTGTCATCAAGACTTTATGCTTAAAATATATAAATTACTTTGCATTTTTTTTAGAATTTTGCATACATAGCATAGCATTGACCCTTTTGTCTGATTTCTTTCATGTGGTATAATTATTTTGAGATTAGTCTATATTCCTGTGTGCCTCAATAGTTTATTTTTATTCTCTGATATGAAAATTTATATCAACAATATGTAAAGAAAATATCTTCACCAATATCAAGGGCATATTCCCGTTTAAATGAACAAACAATCCAAATAAATAGTCCTTCAAAGTTGAAATTAAAATGCAAGGCTTGGGGAGTCGGGCTGGTAGTGCAGCGGGTTAAGCACAGGTGGTGCAAAGCTCAAGGACCAGTGTAAGGATCCTGGTTCCAGCCCCTGGCTCTCCAGCTGCAAGGAAGTTGCTTCACAAGCAGTGAAGTAGGTTTGCAGGTATCTTTCTCTCCCCCTCTCTGTCTTCCCCTCCTCTCTCTATTTCTCTTTGTCCTATCCAACAACAATGACATCAATAACAACAATAATAACTACAACAATAAAACGACAAGGGCAACAAAAGGCAATAAACACTTTAAAAATATTTTTAAAAATTTAATAATGCAAGGCTTGGTATTTTTACATTAAGTAAAAAATGTAAAGAATCCCCCTTTGAAGGGGGCAGGTGATGGTGTGGCTGGTTGAACTTACATGTTACTATGTGCAAGGACCTGGGTTCAAGCCCCCTGTTCCCACCAGCTGTGAGAAAAACTTCACTAGCTGTGTAGAAGTGCTACATGTGTCTCTCTTTCACTCCCCACCTCAATTTCTCTCTATCTCTATCCAATAAAGTAAAAAATAAATAAGATATTTAAGAAATAATTATTCTTTGTCACAGCTAACCTATAAAATAGATGCTATCTTTAGCATTTCATAACTTAATTAATTTGCATGACATTAAGTGAAACAGCAAGGTATGCATACTTTCAGAGATATTTCTTAAAAACAAATCCTAAAATAAATATATATGCATGTATTGATTTTTCCTTTGAGTGACATATTTAAAATATAAAATGAGAACTACATATTCAATACCTGTAATAAAATGTGCTCCAAAGAGGTTTTAAGTTCACCAAGAATCTCTTAGCCTCACTTCCTCTATAACCCAATCATACTGATTCACCCTCCCCATAGAAGCTTTTATGATATTTCACATATACACTTTTCCCCTAATTTATCTTGGAAAAAGGTATTTATTTTTTGAACTAAGTGCAAGGATTTTAATGATCTGTCTAGACATTCTTTTTTTTAAATTTTTTTAAATTTCTTTATTGGGGAAATAATGTGTTACATTCAATAGTAAATACAAAAGTTTGTACATGCATAATGTTTCTCAGTTTACTGTCTAGACATTCTTTAGACAACTTAGATTTATATTAACTTAAACATTTTTATTTTTATCTTTATTGAACATTTTGAACAGCTGTGCATTATTTTTTGTTTTGTTTTTGCTACCAAAGTTATTGCTGCGAGGCTCTACCATTTCCTGTGGCTACATTTTTTTCCTTTTCATATATGTTTTACTTACTTTTTTATTTATAAAAAGGAAGCATTGACAAAGCCATAGGATAAGAGTGGTACAACTCCACACAATTCCCACCACCAGGACTCTGTATCCCCTCCCATTCCTGATAGCTTTCCTGTTAACCCTCTGGGAGTATGCACCCAAGGTCATTGTGGGATGCAGAAAGTAGAAGGTCTGACTTCTGTAATTGCTTTCCTACTGAACCTGGGCGTTGACAAGTCGATCCATACTCCCAATCTGTCTCTCTCTCTCTTTTCCTAGTGGGGAAGGGCTTTGGGGAAACAGATCTCCAGGACATATTGGTGGAGCTGTCTGTCCAGGGAAGTCTGGTTGGCATCATGCTAGCATCTGGAACCTGGTGGCTGAAAAGAGAGTTAACATACAAAGCCAAACCAATTGTTGACCAATCATGGACCTAAAGGCTGGAATAGTGCAGATGAGGAATTGGGGGGGGGGGATCCCACCATTTTGTAGATAGCTAGTAGGCATATTTTAGTTATGTTCCAAAGGGCCTGTGGCTATACTAGTTTTTTTTTTTTTCTTTTTCTTTTCCCCCCTGAGCCTGAAATCTGATATGCAGGTGGATCCAAGTTATTGTCTGGGGAGATGATGTCATGGCTGGAAAAAGGACCAGAAAGCTGCATCAGGGAAGAAAGTAGCTTCCTAATATGGGAAAGGGGTATAAATATTGTTGGCTGTAAACCCCATCGATTTGAAAGGGTGAGAGACAAAGGGAAATAGAGCAAAAGAGTGGCAAGAGACAGAGAGGGGATGTGCCAGAAGCACTGATTTACAACCTATAAAACTTTTCCAGCTGTAGGTGGAAGCCAGATGTTCAAACAAGAGTTCTTACACAAGGTATAGCTTTTTATAAGTTCTCCCTTTCTGACTCACCACTAAGCTCCATATTAGTGCTTTTAAATATATTTATATTAACTATTTAGTTGGCCTGTCTCTTCTACCACATGATAAGCATCCAATTTGAGATTCCCACAGAAATTCAACTAACAAAAGAATAAATCTTCATAGCAGTTATTATTGAGAGTTTGTTATCTATAAAAGAGTACCGGGGCTGGGCAGTGGTACCCGGTTATTACCATGCACAAGGACTTGCGTTTTAGACTGGCTCCTCACCTGTGAAGTGGAGGCTTCACAAGAGGTGAAGTAGGTCTGAAAATACATCTCTCCCTCTTTATCTTCTCCACCCCTCTCAATTTCTCTTTGTTCTATCCAATTAAAAATAAAATAAAATAAAGAGAAAAACTGCCTTCTGTGGGCAGTGAATTTGTAGTGCTGGCATCGATAACCCTGGCTAAGGGAAAAAAATGTACATACATTTTCTTCTCCAATCTTAAAGCAGCATTGTTTGTAATAAGAGTTATGCTTTTAATTTGTGCATAGAAAGAATCCTAGTACATTTTTCAAGATCATACAGCCAAAGAACATTTAAGGAAATAAACCCTGTTTTATTTTTGTTGGTGGGTTAATATTAAGTCTGTAGTGCAATTGTTGACACATAACCATAAATTTCTCATCTCCCTGTGAAAGTTCTCTAGCACTCTCACCCACAATTTGAGTCCTTTTCTATCAGCATGTACAAGGATCTCAAGGTTCTTTACACCCACTGCCTCTGTCTCTTTTAGCAGAGTCCTTTGCTTTGGTGCAATATACCTTGTTTTTAACGTACTCCAAAGTCCTTACTCTTAGACACAAAAGTACACATTTATACAATAAATTTTAAAAAACACATTTTCTTTAAGGTGATCCTACTGCAAAAGAGTAATTAAATTACATGTAGCTTTTAAAAGTTTGGACACTTTCTCGTTTATCAGTTTGAAAACAGAGCTGTGGCATTCAAATTTAGCATGTGCATACTCACACAGACTATTGAAATAAAACCTGTTCCATTAGTTGCATTTCCATAGAACTACTGAAAAATGGAGGCTAAAACATCATTTTCAAAGTCTATTTGACACAGAAAAGAAGAACTTGTCAAAATGAGTAGTGAATGTGTTCTGAAACACATTGCTTGTTATAAGCAGACTGAATAAATTAATGTTGACTTGAATATAATGGACTAATTATGTATGAGAATATGAATTGAAAGTTTCGATATTTTATTAAAACTGCTTTTGACATATAACATTGCTCTCATGTTGCTAAACTTCTATGAACTTTAGCAATGTGTGTTATTGATTGCTTTAGGTACTATATCTGGACTTCTCTAGTTAAAATAGAAGGTGACTGTTACTAAAATGAATCATAATTAAAAGCTAAAACATAATCAGGTAGCATATATTTAAGTACTTTGTAAGCTGAAAAAAAAACAACATCAATGGCTATAGTGGTGTGGTCATTGGTTATTAGGGAAGTGCAAACAATGCAACTGTGAGATCCCACTTCACTCTTGTGAAAATGTCATACATCAGAAAGGATTGTAACAACAAATGCTGCAATGATTGTGGGGCAAAGGAACCCTTTTGTGTTGCTTGTGGGAATGTAAATTGGTCCAACAACCCGTAGAGAACACTCAGAAGACTAGAAATGGACATTCCCTATGACCTCACAATTCTTCTCCTGAGGATATATCTTAAGGAAGCAGACACTCTCATTCAAAGAGATCTGTGTATACCTACACTCATAATAGTACATTTTGTAATAGCCCAAACCTGGAAGCAACCCACATTTCCAACAGATAGGTGGCTAAGAGGGTTGTGGTATATATACACAATAGAATACTACTCAGGTATTAACAATGATAAGTTCAATTTCTTCTCCTCATCTTGGAGCTTGAAGGAATCATGTGAGATAGCCAGAAAGAATATCATGAGTAAGAGATGATCTCACTCATGGGGGCAGAAGTTGAAATATAAGATCAGAAAGGGAGACACAAAGTAGAACTTGGACTGGGTTTGATATATTGCACCAAAGTAAAGGACTCTGAGGGGATGGTGACAGGGCTTCCAGATCCTGGTGCATAGTGGTGGAGAGGACCTAGACTGTTCTGTAGAAAACAAGAAATTTTACCTATGTATCAACAACTGTTTTTGTTGTAATAAATTAATTTCCCCTCAATAAAATGTTGAAAAGCAATAAAAACATAAAAAGAATAAAAATTTCTTCCGTGAAAAATTGAAAATAGAGAATTTTTTTTTGTTTTTTTTTTCCTTTTTTTTTAATGTCTTATTTATAAAAAGGAAACATTGACAAAACCATAGGATAAGAGGAGTATAGCTTCACACAATTCCCACCACCAGAACTCTGTATCCCATCCCCTCCCCTGATAGCTTTCCTATTCTTTAACCTTCTGGGAGTATGGACCCAAGGTCATTATGGGATGCAGAAGGTGGAAGGTCTGGCTTCTATAATTGCTTCCCCGCTGAACATGGGCATTGACAGGTCGATCCATACTCCCAGTCTGTCTTTCTCTTTCCCTAGTGGGGCAGGGCTCTGAGGAAGCAGAGCTCCAGGACACTTTGGTGGGGTTGTCTGTACAGGGAAGTCTGGTTGGTATCTTGCTAGCATCTGGAACCTGGTGGTTGACAAGAGAGTTAACTAACATACAAAGCCAAACAAACTGTTAACCAGTCATGGACCTAAAGGCTGGAATAGTTCAGATAAAGAGTGGGGGAGTCCTCTATTTTGTAAATAGCTAGTAGGCATATTTTAGTTAAATTCCAAAAAAACCCTCTTTTTTTTTCTTTCCATTTTTAAGTTTCAGCACACTTAGACTCTTCAATAAAGAACAGTTCAAGAAATACATAGATTACTCTTCTTTGAGTTTGATTTGATCTTTATTAGTTAAACTACTAGACTGATAGCCTAGGACAACTTATTTAGCATAATGAGGCTAAATTACAAGCCACTTGCTTGTTTTAAAAATATAACAAATAGGGCTAAGGAGACAGAATAATGGTTATACAAAAGACTTTCATGTCTGAGGCTCCAAAGTCCTGGGGTTCAATTCCTAGTACCACAAAACAAAGCTGAGCTGTGTCTAGTAGCTCTCTATGTTTAACTTTCTCTGTTACTAAAAATAAAGTTTAAAAGATTTAATAATAATAATAAAAGGAAAATATAATAAATAAATAAATCATTAACTCAATACTGTACATTTGTATTGAAATTCTATAGCCTAGAAGAAGAGTCCTGATTTATAATGACCTTTAAACCTTTCTGTATTCAGTTAGCCATTAAACTTTTAACAATATTCATGTTCTGGGAATTGAACATGGAACCTTTTAAAAGGAAGTCCTAGGCACAACTGCTGTGTTATCTCCCTGACCACCATATTTTCCCTTTTAGTTTTTTCTTTTTTTTTTTATTGTTGTAATTATTATTGTTGTTGTTATTGATGTTGTCGTTGTTGGATAGGACAGAGAGAAATGGAGAGAGGAGGGGAAGACAGAGAGTGGGAGAGAAAGATAGACACCTGCAGATCTGCTCCACAGCTTGTGAAGCGACCCCCTGCAGATGGGGAGCCAGGGACTTGAACAGGGATTGGCCAAGGTCCTTGTACTTTGCTCCACCTACTTAACCCGCTGTGCTACCGCCTGACTCCCCTTTTAGTTTTTTTCATACATAATAGAGCTTGTAATACTGAAACTCCATTTCTCAAACCTCTGCCGGAGCTTTGAAGTATCAAATCAGTGGCACCTGAAGGAGATTTGGGAAGCAGAAGTTAAAGAGAAATATAATATAATATAATGGCCTTTGGCATATTCAAGTCCAAGGTAGGAGTTTGGGTCTAGGACTTGGAAACTGTGAGATATTTTCAGTGATTCTGGTTGTCTTCCTGTGACTCACCAATTCAGAACAGTGGGTAGCTGAGCTCACTGCTCACTGCCTCTGGCAGTTCCTACTTTCTTAAGCATTAGTGGCATTTTTCCTGACCTTGGCTGCCATGTCTCCAAGATAGTCATGAGAGCTGCTAATTTTCTGCACTGAGTGCCTTCCTTCTTGGAGCACCTGCTATATTACCTGCTTTCCTAACAAAACATTTATTGGACGACTTTCACTTCTGAGAAACAATGATCTTAAATTTTTCTTCCTACCCAATGTCAATTAGTATTTGCTATGTCAGATGAGGCATTACATTGCTCACTTTTCAGCTAGGTGGCAATATCAACTTCCTAAGTTGCCATAGAACAACTGAACCATTATGAAAAGGCTTATCTATGATTCTGTTAAGGCATAAATATGAGTAAGATTTAGGGGCTTAAAGAACAATTACAGGGGAAAAAAGCATACAGCTTGTACAGTATAGACTTGTGGGATAAGATGAAAGACATAATAAAGATATAAATTTAAATTCCTTAAACTAGAAAGTCATGGGAAAGTATCTTAAACAAGGTGAAATACATGTTAAAGTATTCAGGAAGGCTACTCTAAGAATTATTTTATTTTAAAGGAAAAGGATAGCTGAATGGTTATGTAATAAGCTTAAAGATACTGCATATTTTCAGGGTGGGTTGAGTGTAAAGAATTGAGATAAAACGAAAGCGGTTGAGGCCAGTGGGTAGTTCACTTTGAATACCTTGCCAACGAGTTTGGTCTGTATTCTATAGTGAGTAAACTTTTAACAACTTCTTTGTAAGGTAAGAATTACATTGGTCTTTACAACATGACGCTGTTTCAGAATAATGAACAGTACCTACACTTAAGAAATATGTCTATCATTAAGCGCATGTGGCACAAAGCGCAAGGACCGATGTAAGTATTCCAGTTCGAGCCCCCGGCTCCCCACCAGTAGGGGAGTTGCTTCACAGGTGGTGAAGTAGGTCTGCAGGTGTCTATCTTTCTCTCCCCCCTCTGTCTTCCCCTCCTCTCAATTTCTCTCTGTCCTACCCAACAACAATGACATCAATAGTAATACAACGATAAAACAACAAGGGCAACAAAAGGGAATAAATAAATATTTTTTTAAAAAGAAATATGTCTATCACTGTCAGATGTAAAACATTAAGCCCACAATAAAGGAAAAAAAGAGAAATGGAAGGGGGGAAAGAAATATGTGAAAGAAGAGTTGTCAAATCAATAGCAGGGGACTCGGGAAGTAGCGCACGGGTTAAACACAGACGGCGCAAAGCACAAGGACCAGCATAAGGATCCCGGTTCAAGCCCCCAGCTCCCCACCTGCAGGGGAGTCACTTCACAGGTGGTGAAGCAGGTCTGCAGGTGTCTGTCTTTCTCTCCCTCTCTCTGTCTTCTCCTCCTCTCTCCATTTCTCTCTGTCCTAGCCAACAACAATGACATCAATAACAACAATAACTACAGCAATAAAACAACAAAAGGGAATAAAGAAATAAAATAAAATAAAATAAATAAATATAAAAAATATCAATAGCAGTATGCCAGTTTGCATGGCAGATAGCTAGAGAAAGGATACCAGAGAGGAAATTTTGGAAGACATCTACTTGTGATTTCTTTGTGCACTTTTCAGGTGTAATGAAAACAGAAAATTTACCATTTATGCCAGATATGTGGTGACTTTCACAAATGGGAAGTCTGCTGAAGGAAGAGCTTACTTCAATCTTTGTCAACCTGCTCTAAGTGTTATTACCAAATCTCATTCATCAAGAAAGAAAGGAAGCAGAGAAATGCTGTACGGTATCAGTCACTGACTGGTAAAAAGGGGATAGATTCAAATACAGGGCTTCATCTAACAGACAATTTTCTTGCTCAATTAGCCCAAGCTCAAACATTGTTAGTCAAGCACTGCCCTCCTGTCAGCTAGTTTATTTCACAAGGCAGTACTACTACTTAGGGAATTAAAAAAACAAAACAAAACAGGATTTCATAGACACTCATAATTATACTTTTTTTTTTTTTGCTTCCAGTGTTATTGCTGGGGCTTGGTGCCTGCACTACGAATCCACTGCTTCTGGAGGCTATTTTTTTCCTTTTTTTTTTTTTTTTTTGCCCTTGTTGTTTATCATTGTTGTTGTTATTGCTGTCTTGTTGTTGAATAGGACAGAGAGAAATTGAGAGAGAAGGGGCAGACAGAGAAGGAAAGAGGAAGATAGACACCTGCAGACCTGCTTCAAGACTTGTGAAGCGAAGCCCCTGCAGCATGCTTAAATGAGACAAATAAATAGATAAATCTGTTACTATCACAGGATGATGTTGGCTATTGAAGAAAGACATCCACATAGTAGCTCACATTAAGAGAACCATTTGATGCCAAGGATGGACTTCTTGAGAATATATCTTAAGAAAAATTCATATTTATTTTAGGCTTTAGGATCAACTTAGCAAAATCAAAACAAAAGTAAATAAAGATATTCAACTTGATAATGAAGGGAAGGTGAGAAGAGTTTCTAGAAAACTGCTTCTTATGCATCCAGAACTAACATTTCTCTGGGTATCCTAAAAATTCTACTTTCCTTCATAGTTCTAGCCCTTTAAGCTTTTGATGCCGTATGATTAATAGTTTCCCCCTTTCCTCCTCCTCCTTCTCTTCCTCCACTTTGTTTTCTTCTTCTCTTCTTTTTCAGTGTTGGGTATTTGTTTTTAAAAGTGTTATGTTGTGACCCAGGAGGTGGTAGCAAGTTGAGAACTGGACTTGTAAGTGTGAGATATACCATATGATCTTTCACACCACACATGCCAGAGAAATATTCTGGTCTCTCTTTCATAAATAAATAAGCAAATATTAAAAATACATAAGTCTATTGCCATACCATGCATGGAGCCTCCAGTTTGAGCAGAATACCATAGATGGTAGAGTGACAATGTTTCTCTCTTTTTCTCTCTTGTGTGTGTGTGTGTATATATATGTATGTATATATACATATATATATAGTTTTTATTTATTTATTACTGGATAGAGACAGAGAGAAATTGAGAGGGGGAGAGGAGATAGAGAGTGAAAGAAACAGAGAGACACCTACAGCCCTGCTTCACCATTTGTGAAGTTCTCTCCCTCAGGTGGGGACCAAGGGCTTGAACCTGGGTCCTTGTCCACTATAATGTGTGCACTTAACCAAGTGCACCACTGCCTGGCCTAGTGACAATGTTTATCTTTCTTAGATATAATAAAAATGAATGAGAATATTGGCCTGAAGTGAGGAGGACTTGCGTATGTGCAATCTCTCCCAGGCCCCATACAATAAAAATAAATAAATGCTGGGGGACTGGTGGTAGCACAGCGGATTAAGAGCACATGGCACAAGCTCAAGGACTGGCATACGTATCCTGGTTCGGACCCCCAGTTCCTCACATGCTGGTGGTGGGGGTCATTTCAAAAGCAGTGAAGCAGGTCTGCAGGTGTCTATCTTTCTTTTCTTCTCTTTGTCTTCCCCTCCTCTCTCGATTTCTCTCTGTCCTATCCAACAAAAATGACAGCAATAATATCGATAAACAAAAAGGGCAACAAAAGGGACGATAAATAAATAAATACTAAAATAAATAAAAACAAATTTTCTTTTAAAATATTATATTTTTTAATTTGAGACGACAGAGAGAGAGAGTAGTTAAGAGGGAAGGGAGAGATAGAGAGGGAGAGAAATAAGAGATACACCTTAGCCTTGCTTCACTGCACCTGAAACTTTTCGCCCTGCAGTAAGGGGCCAAGGGCACCATTATATCTCCCTCTACTGGGTGAGCTATTACCTGATGTCTAAAAACAAATTTTCTTAAAATACAGTAAATTCAAATTATTAGGTATCTGAGGTTTTTTTTGGTTTTTGTTTTTTTTTTACAAACAGCCTGTACATTTTTAACCAGCACTCAGATAAGGAAACCAAACCTGATACTTTTTATTTCCAGTGAGTTTCCTTGCCATGAACAGCTATTGTCCCATTCCTAATGGAACAGAAATATTTTGCTTGTTTTTAACATTTTTTCTGAATGGGACCACATAATGTGTGTGCTTTTCTTGTCTCCTTTACTTAACAGGAAGTTTATGATATTCCTCCATTTCATCGTAATTTGTTCATTGTTAATACTTTATAGAAGCGTATTTCAAGTATTGCTAAAATGCTTCAGTTTCTAGTTTTTTGTTTGTTTCTTTTTGCAAACAGTGCTTGCATAAACATTCTTGTGCCTAACTTTCAGACAAGGAACAGTGAAGTCTAGCACAGAGATAACCAATGTGTGGCAATCAATCAATAGAACAATCAAACAACCAAGTTCATAATAATAATATGCTTAACCTATTAACATATTTTTGTCACTAATGATTATTTTCATGTCTTGTTCAAGAAATGTTTGCCATTTTCAAAGTGTCAAAATCATGATTTTATTTGAAATTTTAAAAAATTGAGGGGATTAAAAGTATACAGTAAATACAATTATGGTTACATGTATAAAACTTCTTGTTATTTTACAAAATGTTCTTACCCTCAGCCTAGGTCCTCCTCCATCATCATGCACCAGAATCTCACAGCCCCCCGAAACCCCCACCCACCCCCCACCACCTGCCCAGAGTCCGTTACTTTGGTGCAATACATCAAACCCAGTCTAAGATCTCCTTTGTGTTTCTCCCTTATGTTCTTATTTCTCAAATTCTGTCCATGAGTGAGGTTATACCATATCATCCTTCTCTTTCTGGATTATCTCACTTAACATGATTCCTTCATGCTCCATCCAAGATGAAGAGAAAGTGAATTCATCATTTTTAATAGTTGAGTAGTATTCACAACATCTTTAGCCACTTACCTATTGGATACACAAGTTGCTTCCGAATTTTGGCTATTATAATTTGTGCTGCAATGAACATAGATATACACAGATCTCTTTGAATGGTGGTGTTTAATTCCTTAGGATATATCCCTAGGAGAGGAATTGTCAGTCTTTCTCTGAACATTCTAATAACATGTTTTCTGTTTATGATACAAATTGTACTTGACAGATTTCCTCCAACTGTGATGGTTCTTTAAATTTCTAGCATTTTTGTCACTAAAAAGGAAATAAGAAATTGGAATTTTGGATTATGTTGTTAGTTTGGAAATTAAAAGATTATGTTGTTCAAATTTAAACTTGAAACAAAAGAGATATTATAATTTATAAAACAACCCTCCTTTAGAAAACTGCTAAGGAATATTTCATTGTATCATGTGTATTATAATTATATTTTAAATTTTAAAGATAACCAGTCATCAGGATTAATGAAATTAATTATCAATTTTTTTTCTCTGCAGACCATTCTTCAGGGAATTTCTATATACTCTGACACTCTATCTTTAACCTCTTAAAATTAGTCTTTTTATTATGAAAAACAACTAATCAATAGCTTTGTCTGCTTATGTTAATACAAATATCCAGAAAGCAGAATAATTAAGATACTATGTAGTACCTTCATGCAAAATATTCAGATAAACAGATTAATTCAGATACAATGCCTGTAATATCATTTTAATAATATTCAGAGAAATGTATTAGTTCAGATAATATGTGCAATGATTACTTTTAAGAAGGAAGACACGAGGAGTCGGGCTATAGCTAACAACGATGACATCAATAACTACAACAATAAAACAACAAGGACAATAAAAGGGAATAAATAAATAAATATTAAAAAAAGAAGTGAGATACTGCCAAAATAACTATGAAATTTTGGAGAGTCGGGCTGTAGTGCAGCAAGTTAAACATACGTGGCTCCAAGCACATGGACCCTCAGAAGGATCCAGTTCCAGCCCCTGGGGCTCCCCACCTGCAGGGGAGTGGCATCACAGGCAGTGAAGCAGGTCAGCAGGTGTCTATCTTTCTCTCCTCCTCTCTATCTCCCCCTCCTCTCTCTATTTCTGTCTGTCCTAGCTAACAATGACGACATCAATAACAACAAGAATAATAACTACAATGATAAAAAACAAGGGCAACGAAAGGGAAAATAAATAGATAAATGTTAAAAAAAGAAATTATGAGCATAACACTTATTTTTAATATATATATATATATATTTATTGGATAGAGACAGAGAGAAATCAAGAGGGAAGTAAAGGAGAGAGAGACTATAACACTGAAGTTTCCTTCAGTGCAGTAGGGGCTGGACACAAATGGGTTGTGCTCACGGCAAAGTAGCACACTGTCCACCTGTAGTCCCCTGGAGTTATGGTACTTATCTTTATATTCTCATGATTCTAGTACCCTGCTGTTGTTCTTCATTTTATTACTTGAACTCTCTATATTAGAAGAGGTATAGATAACATAGTACTTTTGTTTGGCATGATTTACTTTGTTGGCAAACTATTCGACTTTAAAAGAATATGGCCAATCTTAAATAGGGCATAATCTCCCCCATTCACTAGTAATCTCTCCACCACATATTGGATTTCACATTTAATTAACTGGCCTTCACTCTCGTTCAACAGCTTTGTGTTTTTGTTTTTTTTTTGTAATATTTATTTATTTATTTATTTATTCCCTTTTGTTCCCCTATTTATTTTTATTGTTGAAGTTATTGTTGTTGTTGATGTTGTTATTGGATAGGACAGAGAGAAATGGAGAGAGGAGGGGAAGACAGAGGGGGAGAGAAAGATAGATACCTGCAGACCTGCTTCACTGCCTGTGAAGTGAACCCTCTGTAGGTGGGGAGCCAGGGCTTGAACTGGGATCCTTATTCCAATCCATGCTCTTTGGGCCACCTGCACTTAGCCCACTGTACTACCGTCCGCCAGCAGCTTTGTTTTACAACCACAACACTGCTCAGTTCTGGCTTCTGGTGGTTCTGGGGGTTGAGCCTAGGACTTTGGAAACCTCCAACTTAAAGATCTTTTGCATGACCATTATGCTATCTCCCCAACTTGTCCAGCATTTGAATTTCTTATTTTTGTAGTGATTTCCTGATGTGAGACATTCTTAAAGGTTATTTTCGAAGCAGTTTTTTTTCAAGTTAGCTATCTTAACAGAATAATAATAATAATAAAAGAAAATCAATAGACAAAAACTATTAATATAGAACTTTTCCTGAATTAATTAGTTATGTGGGGTATCATATGCAAATACAATGTAAATAAATCTACCAGAAAGAGGCCTGGCTAATTTCACATTTTTGAAAGGTAAGTGTTTTCTTAGTCTGCAGTATATGCGTGAACATTTTCATGGAAGCATAATAGTTATTCAGGCTAACCTTAACCAAGGCTTTTCAATCACAGCCACAAAGTGGAGGAAATAGCATAAAATTTATGCAAAGAGACTCTCATGCCTAAAGATCTAAAGTCCCAGGTTTAATCACCGGCACCACCATAAGCCAGAGTTGAGCAGTGCTCTGGAAAAATAAAATAAAATAAATTTTAAAACAAATTACAACCATAACCATAACTCATTGTCATAAACAAAGTAATGTAAAAAAATGTCCATGGACATAGATGCTGACGTTAGAATGGAAACTACGTATATGTATATGTATATGTATATGTATATGTATATGTATATGTATATGTATATGTATATGTATATGTATATGTATATGTATATGTATATGTATATGTATATGTATATGTATATGTATATGTATATGTATATGTATATGTATATGTATATGTATATGTATATGTATATCAGTTATTTTATGTCTAAATTAAACTTTGTGCAAAAATGTCTAAGACATAAGAGAGATAATGTGCAGATATATCAGTTAATGCTTCCTTTGAGAATTGGACCACCATGTCTAAAGGAATATTTCTTACTGCTACCAAAGATATTTATTACTGGGGCTCAGTGCCTGTGCTATGAATCCAGTTCTCTTGGTGATAATTCTGTTTTCTTTTTTTACCTACTTTTTTTTCCTCTCTTTTATTTTTCTTAGGATGGAGAAAAACTGAGTGTGGGAGTGGGAGATAGAGTCTCAAAGAAAGACACCTGACGTGCTGCTTCACCATCCTGAAGCTTCCCCCCTTGCAGGTAGGGATCAGGGGTTTGAACCCAGAGGCTCACAGATGGTATTCTGTACTCTGCTTAATGCCTACTGCTGAATACTACAGAGACACTGATTCTGCTTCATTTTGACAGCTTTTTTTTTTGGGGGGGAGGGAGAATATCTATGTTTTGTGTCCTCATCAAACCAAACAGTATTGTTTCTGTTAGTAAATATAGATTTATTTTCACAGGCTGCACTCATAGTTATTCAAAGTTAAGGTTTAACAATGGTCAATGTCAAAAGCATCTGCCTGAAGCTATTTATTAATCCACTATAAGTAATTATTTTGTTTGCCTTCCACTTTGCCTCTTCCTGTTGTTGTTGTGGCAATGGGTGTAATTTACATTAGTTCTTCTTGTAGGTTAAGTAAAATTCAAGATGAGTTAAAACTAAAAATAAACTTCTAGTTTGCCCTGCTCCCCTCCTCCCAACCCTCCAAGGAGGAGCATATATTTTCTGCCATTCGTTCAGTCATGTGGGTTATTTTGTAACTGCAACTTTGTAGAATTCGGATATTTTGTTTGAGTTAATGTTAAATTAGGTTTTTTTTAAAATATAGCAGTCAATCTCATCTATGTTTGCTTCCATTAGGCAGAACTTTAGTAGGAAAGCGGGAGCAGTCTTCAAATTCAGACAATTGTAAGTCTAGAGATAATGTCAAACATGAACTGCCTGGTACATCGAACTGCTACAGTAGCTTTATTGCTGTTTATAATTTCAGTGGAGGAAGGAGCTACAAACTGAGATCAATTTACCAGCCCTCTGAATGGAGTGTGATTTTTATAGATAGACAAAAGGAATAGATGCAAGAGCTGAATTTTGGCTTATGCAGGGAGGAGTTTGAGACCTTCAGACTTTTTTTTTTTTTTTTTGCCTCCGGGGTTATCCTTGAGGTTCAATGCCTGTACTATGATCCATTGCTCCTGAAGGCCATTTTTTTAATTTTGTTGTTGTTGTTATTTTATTGTTGTTGTTGGATAGGACAGAGAGAAATCCAGAAAGAGGGGGAAAACAGAGAGGGGGAGAGAAAGATAGAAACCTATAGACTTGCTTCACCACTTGTGAAGTGACCCTCCCATACAGGTAGGGAGCCAAGAGCTCCAACTGGGATCCTTACACAGGTCTGTGTGCTTCATGTCACCTGCACTTAACTCGCTGCGCTACCACCCAGCCTCCACCTTCAGACTTTTTAAACCTTGTCCGGGGATTCTCAAACTCCTTCCAAGAATAGACACTATCATTTATCTTAAGTATTTATCATTTCAAATGGTAAAGCCAGCAGGAGTGATGTGCAAATCCGAATCTCTGATGCTATCCTTTTATTTTCCAAATTTAACTTTCACTAGCAGAATATTTATATTGTGATCAGATTTACAATCCCAGCTCACATATTCTACCTTTCCCTCATGTCTGTTATCTAATAGCCCGTTTTTTTATTTCTTATTATTTTGGGCTTGGGGGGGGCAAGTTTCAATAACACTGAGCTGGTCTGAAACTGACAGATTGAAGTTGAATTTGGCTGATTTGCTTTATTTGCCCAAGATACATATTTATTTAATATTAAGTATATGGTACGTGGGTTTCTATTTACATTCTTGCTCTGAGTCACTCATATTACTGAAAGCACACTACATCAAGGTTTAAATACCTACTCAGGTCAATGGGAAGGGGAAGTCTAACTTCCTTTGAGCTTCCTTCATGTCAAGAGTCCTTAGAACTCCCACTGTGACTGGTCTTAAATCAGCCTCATAGTCACATAACTGCACAGCAGTGGTCCTGCCTTGTAACCCAGTGATATGTCCCCTGGGAAAATCCTCTGTTCCTAACATATTAAGGATGACATTTTTTAAAGCTTGCAATTCATGAGGCAGCAGCATTGGCCTAGGAAAATAAGCCAGTTAAATAGTGTATTGCCTTGCCATGTGTATGAACCAGGTTGAAGCCCACCATCTGAAAGGAAATTTTGGTGTTTGCTTTTTTTCCTCTCTCTTTCTGCTTTTCTGCCTCTCTCTTCTTACAGTATAAGTTGTGTGTGTGTGTGTGTGTGTGTGTGTGTGTGTGTATTCTCTCTCTTTGGGGAGGTGTATGATGTTGTTCTAAGAAGGGTTATGTGACCTGAAATAAAGACATTAGGTCTCAGAGATAGTTAGTTATATGATAAAATTAATTGGGGCGGGGGGAATGGACAATGGCTAGAGACTCAAACACTAGTGCCCATTCCTGCTATTCTTTTTTTTTGCCTCCAGGGTTATTGCTGGGGCTCAGTGCTTGCAACACGAATCCACTGCTCCTGGAGGCCATTTTTTCCCTTTTGTTGCCCTGGTTGTTTTATTGTTATAGTAGTTATTATTATCGCTGTTACTGATGTCATTGTTGTTGGATAGGACAGAGAGAAATGGAGAGAGGAGGGGAAGACAGAAAGGAGGGGAAGACAGAGAGGAGGAGAGAAAGATAGACACCTGCAGACCTGCTTCACTGCCTGTGAAGCAACTCCCTTACAGGTGGGGAGCTGGGGGCTCGAACCGGGATCCTTGCGCCTGTCCTTGTGTTTTGCACCATGTGCACTTAACCCACTGCGCTACCGCCCGACCCCCATTCCTGCTATTCTTGAGACTTCAAAATAATAACAGAGAGTGTTACATGCTTTGTTTCATGAAGAAGTCACAGAAGGTCCATCACAATCCAGAAAACTATGATTTAGGGGGCAGGAAGGTTTTTCTCTTGCTTGTCCTGGAACCTAACTCCTGCTTTTCCAGCAACCCTAATTCTACCTGTGTAAATGCACCCTGAACAAACTAAGAGAGAGAAGCAGTTGAGTTGAGTATAGCTCTTGCCTCCACTACAGGTTCAAAGGGTAATAAACAGCATTTTTCCTTTCATGCAAAAGCTGGCAAAACAATGTTTGGCACCTGGCAGTCGACTTATGACTGATAAACTTCAAATGGTACAAGCCACACCTACAGAGTTACCACACTGCCTTTAGAGCTGACAAAACAGGGTGCGTCAGTGAAGTATGGGTGAGCTGAAAGGCAGAGGAGTTATACTTGGTTCCAAAAGAGCAAGGGATATCATTAGAGTCTGTAAATGACTGTTTTTGAACTATGTAGTCTGAGGTGGTAATCTCAGCACCCCTGAAAACAGACTTAACTGGCAAAAAGGGCTGTCTGGTGTTGCTAAGCTCTTTATCACAATTCCATTTGTCTAGATTTCTTCTTCTTTAGTGGGTAGGCAGAGGGGAATTCCCCCTAGCACATGTTATTTCCTTTGTAGTTAAGTCATAGAGGTTATGCTTCTGAACATGGCTTCTGCACAAATAGTTATGTAGTGAATGATACCAAGTCTTTTTAAATTACCATCTGTCTAGCTACCTTTGTAACAAAACCTAACAGCATGCTACATTTAAGAAAATGAGGGGGGAGGGGTCGGGTGGTGCTGCACTTGGTTAAGCATACATGTTACCAAGCACAAGAGCCCGGGTTCCAGCCCCTACTCCCCACCTGTAGGGGGAAAGCTTCATGAACAGTGAAGCAAGTACTGCAGGGGTCTCTCTGTCTTGCTCCTTATCTCTTCTCCCTTCTCAATTTCTTTCTGTCTTATCAAATAAAGAAAAATGGCCACTGGAAGCAGTCCCCTTATTGTGGAGATAAGGGAGCTCAGGGGCAAGCCTGGTGGAAAAAATTTTAAAAAGACAGTCTCTTAGTGACAATGGAGTCAAACACAGCTGGTATTTCCTTCTTACACTGATATGCCACTATGAGACACTTACGCTCTACAAGACCTAAGAGAAGTTCATCTTTCAAGTCTCAAAATTACTTTCTCTATGAGAATTTTCATCCCCCCCAAACCAGATCAGGTGACTGACTACATGCTTGATTTTTGCTTTACCTTTTCTCAATATCTCCATAGCATACACAGCTATTACAATAAATAAATCAAACACATTGTAAATATCTTTCTCTCTAACGTGTAAACTCCACAACCTCAATAGATAGACAAGAGTCTAAATCCATCCTGTTCATTGCAAGATTCTTAAAAAATTCTCTCAGGTAACTGAGAGAATGAACAATTAATGCCTTTTTCCTTTATATTTAGGTAGAGAAAATATAATATTACTTAAAAGATCTGGTATAAGAATCAAATGACAGAATATGTGAAGCACATAACTTATTTCCTGGTTATTGTTTGGGCAGTGCTTTTTATCTCTATTTCTCTGGACAAAGAAAGTACATTAAGAGAGGATGAATTTTACCCATTTGTAAGACTGTATTTTTATCACTATGAGAGTTTCACTGTACCAGATCGGCTTGTTTGAGATAGAAAGGAAAAGACAGAGATAGAGAGTTACAGAGATAGAGATAGATATAGAGGTAGAGATAGAGACAGAGAGGAAGAGACAGCAAAGTACCAATACTTCCCCAAGTGCCATGCATGTAAGCTGGAAATGAGCTTGGATCCATGTGCACGGCAAAGCAGGCTCCTTCCCAGGTGAGTTCTCTCCCCAGCCTTTATAAGATATTTTTAAGATGAAAATATTTTAATAGCAATACTTTTATGTGCTTTCTGAAATGTGATTTCCCTCATTTCTTTTACTGGTGTTGATAGTAATACTAGCTGGATGTAACAATAAATGTTCTCTACTCAAGTCAAATGCGCTAAAATAGTTGACAAGTGTCCACTTGGAAATAGCATGTTTTCTTGGATAACAGAATCTGTTCTTTATCTCTCGGCTTCTGTCAGCATAATACTTACTGCTACCACCCCAGGCAAGGTAAACTTCCACTGAAAGGATAGTTCTCATTCTGAACAGGCACGATGCACGAAAAGACAACGTATTCCTCTTCTCCATCATTCAGATGTAGTGCATCTGAATAGAGTTTAATTTATAACATGATGTTTCATTTTTAACAGAACAACATTAGCATTTTATAGACATAGTTGTAGCATACAGGAAAAGCTCTATCAAAGGAATGATTCTCTAAACAGCATTCATAACATCAAAGAAATGTAGAGTTGGCAGTTGCATTTTGCTCTCTCCACTCAACTAGGAATAGCAAAGAGGAGCAACTGAGAATGCAACAAGACAAGACTAGGATCACTCCAGGAACCCATCAAGCCACAGATGAGCACAGACATGTGTGGCTCATGGACAAAGGGACTTAAGGAGAGATTCCTGGGTTAAAAGTCTATACTTAGGAGCGGCTGGTACCAGAAATGCAGAGTTGAGAAATTTGGCTCAATAAACTTAATATTTCCATTTCTGTCAATGCAATGAACCCTGTCTTGGAGAATTACTTGAAATGCTTTGGCAAAGAGTCACACTTGGAACTATTTCTAATACATCCAAAAATGACTCCCAAAGGACAAGGATATTTAGCATGGCCCTCGAGGAAGGAGATGGACTGAGATGGATAAATTGGACAGAATTTAATTACAGCAGTTTATGTGCTCAGAGCATCTAGAAAGAGGAAGACTTTCCTGGGGCCTCACATTCTACAACCATTGCCCCCTTGAAACAATAAAGAGTAGTAAAAATCTATTATGGGACATTGTTTTAGGAGGAAGCTAACAAAGCCTTAGTGCTAGAGGTTAGAAATATGGGGATTTTCCACCCTACTCCACCTGCGACTCGGGTACAGCGGTGGGCTTGTTTATACTCTTCCATTTCCACCAGTAAAAAAAAAAAAAAAAGGTGTACAGTCACTGAAGGGTAAGAGATTGATTTGAGTTAATATTCCAGCCTCTGATTGTGAGCTTGAATGGTAATAAAAGTAATTTACCTTCATGCAAAAGCTTGGAAGCTGGTGTGATAGTTTGGCTTTCTGTGCCACTGGACAATGGGCCTTCCTTCATTCAGCTTCATATCCTACATTGAAAATAAAAGTCTAGTCTGTGGGGGTGCGGGTGGGGGGTGGAGTTTTTATTCCCGTAAACTTAGATATTATAAACTTAAAAAATATATACCATTTGTGAATCTTTGCTAGCTTTTTTTCAGCGGTGAACTGTGATTTTACTAGTCATTGGGGGCTTATGCTTCTTTTATATGAGTAAATATTTCTTAGACACATGGTTCAAAAGTGCTTGTTTTAAATATTTCAGGATGTATTATGTGACTATGCTAATAGTAGTCATAAAGGTTATAAATATTTTGATTGTTTTCTGTTATCACAGGATTCTCATTTTGCTTGTGTGTGTGTGTGGGGGGGGTTAAAACCATCTCAGTACCTGAAGTTTATAGGTTCTATGACAGATCTCCTGGCTCCATTAAATTTTTGTGTATACCTGCAAACAACTGTAGGTTACAGTATTCTGTTTTCAAAGATAAGCAGGACTGTGCATAGCTCTTCAAAATTTCTTTGCAAAAGCATCCTGAGTGGTGAGTAAATCATTCAGATTGGCTGCTACATTCCCGTTTCTAGAGCAAACTTTCATGTTGTTTATACTAAGTCGGTATCAGAAATTTCTGAACGATGGCATGTACTTTAAGAAGTGCTTTTCAGATGTTTTTACTTAAGGTGATTTCTTTTTTTTAACCAAGTATTTAAGAGAAATGTATTAATAAAAGGAGAATAGAATCTAATCTGGGTTCCCAATACTTCTCATTCTCTATTTAATTGCTGCTCATTTTGTTTTTAAAGACTAAGTGTAATTTAATATTCATGTCTTTTTTTCCTTTTTTTTTTTTTTTTAACCAGAGCACTGCCCAGGTCTTGTTGATGGTAGTACAGGGGATAAAACTTCAGAGCCTCAGAAATGAAAGTATTTTGCAAAACCATTACGCCATCTCCCCTGTCCCCTCCAAGTGTGATTTAATAACTGAAACAATAGAGCAGCAGAAGAAAGTGACTGCTGGTGCTGTCTCTATGGTGGATCTCTTGTTGCTTTCATCTATAAAATCACACTCAAGTGGTGTTCCTGGTTTCCGGTGACAGCATGACCTTCAGCTCAATTCCTATGGGAATCAAGAGGTTAGAATAACAGCGAATGGGAGCAGATCGTTGGAACCACATGAGGTTGGTTATGGTTGTTAGAGCAAACTGCATTCTATCCTGTGCTGCCCATGGAGTAGAGAAGATTACACAATAGCCCTGTACTATGGTAATGAGCTTTTTATCCAGGTAAACATCCACATAGGACAGGCAGGAGGAAGGGTCATCATCACCATTTCCTGACTGGATCAGCAGCCTAGGTCACTCCCTAGGCAGTTTTTAGTCTTTTTTTAAGCAGAATTTGGTCTACTAACAAAACAGGATGGCTGCTCCCTATCACCTCATCTTTTCTTAGTCTGAATGCCTTCCCTTGACCATTGAACTCACCTGCTCTCAGATGTAAGGGCAGTAGCAGGTGTCTCTCAGGCAACGCAGAGTGTAAGCTAGTGAGGTTTTCCCGTTGTGATATTAAACTGCAGCTTGGCAGGGTGCCTTGCTTGCTAGCAGCTATTCTTCTGTCAAAGCTCTGATTCCTCAACTTAATCAAGCAGAAGAAAGATTGTTGCTAAATTGCTGTAGAGGTTTAAAAAAAAAACACTCTTCTGGACCACACTGTGATGCACCTAGTAGGGTGCACACACTATAGAGTATAAGAGCCCAGGTTCAAGCCCCAGGACCTCACTAGAAGGGGGAAGCTTCATGAGCATTGGGGATGAGCTGCAGGTATTTCTTTTTCCCTCTTTGTATTACCTTCTTCCATTTTGATTTCTGTCTCTATCAAAAGCAATCAAGCAAACAAACAACACAGAACCAAATAAAGAAAATAAAAATGGCCAACAGGAGTAGTGGATTTGTCCTGCAGGCACTGAGCCCAGCAACAGTCCTGGTGGCAAAAACAAACAAACAGATAAACCACCTTTCAAACCAAATCACAAAGAATCTTCAAAAGAAAAGTAGAGTACTAGTTAAACCTTTGGGTTTAATATTCAATGTTGAGGTGACCTGGGTAAATGGTGTGCCAACAGGTATGGAATAAAAACAGAAATCTGTCAAATTAAAAGTTTTTTCAGGTCAGCCAGAAATTAATTATAGCAAGAGTAAAAGAGAGGAGGGAGAGGATGTGTTTCTTTGTGGGCTTTAACTTTAGTAGCACTGATGGACTTGCATTTCACCTCTGGGATATTGAATGTTGGAAAAAGCATAAATTCCATTTTCAGGATAAAAAAATACTGAATAAACAGCAGGTTTCCTTGACCCCCTTCAGAGAACAGATTTTGCAATGCAACTCTATGGATAGAAGTCCCTAAAGGGAGAGAAAGCAAAAACAAAGAAAAAACCCCTAGGATTTGCTCTCTGAAGCAGATGTTGTCAGGCAACATTTAAGCTGCTAGGAAAGATTTATCTAGAACTGTTTACTAAATTGCTAAAGGCCAAGTATAGAGGAGCACCTGACACTTCAGGCATAAAGGAGATTGCATTCTGTGATAGTGATTCTATCAGATGCAGGAACGTTCAGAAAGAACCCAGAGAAAGTTCAGTTTTGGTATAGGCTTACTGAAGGAACAGCAACCACTACCAAAACCTGCCCTGATTTCTGTCTTCTACTCAATAAAGGCTATATCTAGCCCCTTTCTTGTACCTTAGTATAGAAATAGTCTCCAGCCAGTAAGTTGGGAAAATCAGAGGGTTCACTTGCCTGTTTCTTGCTTCTTAGAGATATCTATCTATCCTCCACTGCCTCAGGATCCATCAATTAAGAACTAATGGGATAGCTTAAAGGAATCATTAAGTGAAACAAGGCAAAAAAAAACAAAACATATATATTGCACACTCATAGATGGAACTTAAGAGGAAACAAGGAAAGAAGGGGAAACAGAATGAAACTGAGACTGGATGTGTTGTATTGCACCAAAGCAAAGGACTCTGGGGTAAAAAGGGGAGGGATTGTGTAGACAGAGCTTTGGGATCCTAGTGAATGATGGCGGAAAAGGACCCAAGCTGGGGGTAAGGGTGTTTTGGAAAAGCCCATAACAAGGAGATAAGAAAAAAATGAACCTTTTGCCAATAACTGTATTGTAAACCATTAGTCTCCCAATAAAATGACAAAAACTAATTGTGATTGTTTTGGCTGAATACTTATTTGATCACCATTATTGCAACTTGACTCCGGACACAAATTCCCCCATCAAAGATATTTTAGCACCAAATGTGTAAAGATATTCCCCCAATCATTTGGTAGTTTTGATTTATGAATAAAGAACTGGGGTTCCCCTATAACCTTCTCTTGGCATAACATACAGGCTATGGACTACTAAGGTGCACATTTCTCACGATGACAAATAAACCTGCTTAGGAACAATTTTTTCCCACCTACTACTAATTTTATACCATAAAAATAAATGCAAGTTGCACTATTATTATTTTTTCTTTTCTTTTTTATTTAAGAAAGGATTAATTAACAAAACCATAGGGTAGGAGGGGTACAATTCCACACAATTCCCACCACCCAATCTCCATATCCCACCCCCTCCCCTGATAGCTTTCCCATTCTCTATCCTTCTGGGAGCATGGACCCAGGGCCATTGTGGGTTGCAGAAGGTAGAAGGTCTGGCTTCTGTAATTGCTTCCCCGCTGAACATGGGCATTGACTGGTTGGTCCATGCTCCCAGTCTGCCTCTCTCTTTCCCTAGTAGGGTGGGTCTCTGGGGAAGCTGAGCTCCAGGACACATTGGTGGGGTCTTCAGTCCAGGGAAGCCTGGCCGGCATCCTGATGACATCTGGAACCTGGTGACTGAAAAGAGAGTTAACATACGAAGCCAAACAAACAGTTGAGCAATCATGGACCCAAAGCTTAGAATAGTGGAGAGGAAGTGTTAGGGGGGTACTCACTGCAAACTCTAGTGTACTTCTGCTTTCAGGTATATATTTTGCAGTAATTTACGGATATGTGTGAACATATGCTCTCTCTCACAGAAACTGGTGTATATCTAGGTTTTGGGACTTTGTTAGAAAGTGAACCACCTGAGATGAAATTAGAGTATACTATGAAAGGAAAGGTCTCACCCTAGTAATGAAGCTGAAGGGTTGTCATTCCACACGTGAAGGCTCTGGACACAGTCTGAAGTGAAGCATGTTGAAATGGCAATCATTGTGTTGGTTAGGTTGTAATCGGCAGATGCAATATTATTTGATATGGATTGGGAGAGGCATACGGGAAAGTGGGCCCTATACAATGGTTCAAGGACTGGGGGAAGTAGAGGCTCTACAGTGGAGATGTGAGGTTCCTGCTGTCTTAGGGTTCCAAAAGACAATCGATAGTTAATGTTGTCATCACATTATTTGGTAATTGGGTTAACTTTGAAAAGTCCTTTTGTTAGGGTTTACTGTACAGTACCCAGTATCTTGTATATAGCTGTGCTATTGGTTGCTTCTGATATACTTGGTCTAGTCTTTTGAGAGAGTCTGCATATCAATTACACAGCCTATATATTAAAAAGACTCAGTCTGTGTTTTGAAAAACTTCAAGACATACAATTAATTTTCCCCCTCTCGTATTAACTAGTGATTTATATGACTACATTTTACTAGGAGTGTACATAAACACCATTCCCACCACCAAAAGACTGTGACCCATCCCTCCCACCCACTCCCACCCCCCACTGGCCCAGGAAGCTGCATGTCTACCCTTCACCACAGGGTTTTTACTTTGGTGCCCTACTTACCATTTGGTCAGGTCCTGCTTTTAGTTTCCCTTTCAGATCTTCTTACTCAACTTCTGTTGATGAGTGGGATCATCCCATACTCATCTTTATCTTTCTGACTTAGCTCACTTAACATAATTCCTTCTAGCTCTGACCAAGATGGGTCAGAGAGGATGGGTTCATTGTTCTTGATAGCTGCATAGTATTCCATTGTGTATATATACCACAGCTTTCTCAGTCACTCATCTGTTGTTGGGCACCTGGGTCGCTTCCAGGTTTTAGCTATTGTGAATTGTGCTGCTATGAACATAGGAGTACACACTTCCTTTTGGTTGGGTGTTATGGAGTCCTTGGGGTATATCCCCAGGAGAGGAATTACTGGGTCATATGGAAGGTCCATGTCTAGCCTTCTGAAAGTTTTCCAGATTGCTCTCCACAGAGGCTGTACCAATTTACTTTCCCACCAGCAATGTAAAAGGGTTCCTCTGTCCCCACAACCTCTCCAGCATTTGTTGCTGCTGTCCTTTTTGATGTATGCCATTTTTACAGGACTGAGGTGGTATCTTAGTGTTGTCTTAATTTGCATTGCTCTGACAATCAGTGTCCTAGAGCAGTTTTTCATATGTTTGTTAGCTTTTTGGAGCTCCTCTATAGTGAATGTTTTGTTCATATCTTCTGCCCATTTTTGGATGGGGTCATTTGCTTTTTTGGTGCTATGTTTGCTGAGCTCTTTATATATTTTGGTGATTAGTCTTGTCTGATGTATGGCATGTGAAGATCTTCTCCCATTCTGTGAGGGGTCTCTTTGTTTGTATAATAGTTTCTTTGGATGTGCAGAAGCTTTTCAATTTGATGTAGTCCCATTGGTTTGTTTCTGCTTTAGTCTTCCTTGCAATTGGGTTTGATTCATCAAAGATGTCCTTGAGGTGTAGGTGGGAGTGTTTTACCAATGTTTTCCTCTAAGTATTTGATTGTTTCTGGTCTGACGTCTAGGTCTTTGATCCATTTGGAGTTGATTTTTGTTTCTGGTGAGATAAAGTGGTTCAATTTCATTCTTCTGCATGTTACAACCCAGTTTTCCCAGCACCATTTATTGAAGAGAGCCTCCTTTTTCCATTTAATGATTTGGGCCCCCTTGTCAAAGATTAGATGTCCATAGGTGTGGGGTGTGGGGATTTTTTTCTGGGCTTTCAATTATGTCCCACTGGTCTGTGTGCCTATTTTTGTTCCAATACCCTGCTGTTTTGATCATGATGGCTTTATAATATAGTTTAAGGTCTGGGAGTGTTATGCCTCTATTTCTGTTTCTTTTCCTTAAGATGGTTTTGGCAATTCTAGGTGTTTTCAGGTTCCAGATAAATGATTGTAGTGTTTGTTCTATTCTCTTAAAGAAGCCTGGTGGAACTTTGATGGGTATTGCATTAAATTTGTATATGGCTCTGGGGAGAATATTCATTTTGATGATATTTATTCTTCCAATCCATGAGCATGGGATATCTTTCCATTTCTTGGTATCAGTTTCTATCTCCTTGAGTAACGACTCATAGTTTTCAGTATACAATTCTTTCACTTCTTTGGTCAATTTTATTCCTAGGTATTTGATTGATTTTGCTGAAACAGTAAATGGGAGTGATTTCTGGATGTCTTCTTCTTCAGATTTAGTGTTTGCATAAAGAAATGCCACTGATTTTTGTACATTGATTTTGTAGCCTGATACCTTGCTATATTGCCTAATAACTTCCAGTAATTTTCTACTGGATTCTTTAGGTCTTTCTATGTATACTATCATATCATCTGCAAATAGTGAGAGCTTGACTTCTTCCCTTCCAATCTGTATCCCTTTGATTTCTTTCTCTTGCCTGATACTATGGCAAGAACTTCCAATACTATGTTGAAGAGTAACGGTGACAGTGGACAGCCCTGTCTAGTCCCCGATCTGAGGGGGAATGCTTTCAGCTTCTCTCCATTGAGTATGATGTTGGCTGTAGGTTTGCGATATATAGACTCCACTATCTTGAGGAATTTCCCATGTATTCCCATTTTTTGTAGAGTTTTGAGCATGAATGGGTGTTGGATTTTGTCAAAGGCTTTCTCTGCATCTATTGAGATAATCATGTGGTTTTTGGCTTTGCTTTTATTGATGTGGTGAATGACATTGATTGACTTACGGATGTTGAACCAGCCTTGCATTCCTGGGATGAATCGCACTTGGTCGTGATGAACAATCTTTTTGATATGTTGCTGTATCCGGTTGGCCAAGATCTTGTTTAATATTTTGGCATCTATGTTCATCAGAGATATTTGTCTATAGTTTTCCTTTTTTGTTCTGTCCCTATCAGCTTTTGGTATCATGGTGATTTTGGCTTCATAGAAGGTAGAAGTTAGTATTCCTGTTTCTTCAGTCTTACGGAAAAGCTTAACAAGTATGGGTACTAACTGTTTCCTGAAAGTTTTGTAGAATTCATTTGTGAAATAATCTGGTCCAGGACTTTTGTTGTTGGGGAGGTTCTTAACGGTTTCAATTTCTTTGTCTGTGATTGGTGCATTTAGATTTTGTAGTTCTTCTTGGTTCAGTTTTGGAAGGGCATATACTTCTAGGAATTGTTCCATTTCTTCCAGATTCTCTAGCTTGGTGGCATATAGTTCTTTATAGAAGTTTTGCAGCATTCTCTGGATTTCTGTGGTGTCAGTTGTGATATCTCGTCCATCGTTTTCAATTCTATTAATTTGAGTCTTCTCTCTTTTTTGTTTGGTGAGTCTGGCTAGGGGCTTGTCACTTTTGTTTAATCTTTCAGAGAACCAACATTTGGCCTCATTGATCTTTTGTATGGTTCTTTTATTTTCGATGTTGTTTATTTCTGCTCTAACTTTAGTGATTTCTGTCCTTCTGGTTGCTTTAGGGTTCCTTTGTTCCTCTTCCTCTAGGTCCTTGAGGTGTGCAGTAAGGTCGTTCATTTGAGCTTCTTCTTGGTGTTTAATATGTGATTGTATGGCTATAAGTTTCCCTCTCAGTACTGCTTTAGCTGTGTCCCAAGTATTTTGATAGGTTGTGTCTTCATTTTCATTGGTTTCCAGGAACATTTGAATTTCCTGCTTGAGTGACTCTTTGACCCAGTAGTTCTTAAGGAGTATGTTGTTTAGTTTCCAAATTCTGTGACTTTGAATAATTTTCTGTTTGTTGTTAAATGTTAGTTTTACTCCACTGTGGTCTGAGAAGATACTTGGGATGATTTCAATGCTCTTGAATTTATTGATGCTTTCTTTGTGGCCTAACATGTGGTCTATTCTTGAGTATGTGTTATGTGGATTTGAAAAGAAGGTGTATTCCAGTTTTTTGGGGTGAAGGACTCTGAAAGTGTCCAAGAGGTCTAGTCTGTCGATCTCTTCATTCAATTCCCTTGTATCTTTGTTGGTTCTCTGCTTTGTTGATCTGTCTAAGTGTGAGAGTAGGATATTGAAGTGTCCCACTATTACTGTATTACTATTGATGTATTTTTGAAATTCTTTCAGTAAGTGCTTGATGTATTTAGATGGTCCCTCATTGGGTGCATAGATGTTAATAATTGTTAAGTCTTCTTGGTTGATTGATCTTCTAATCATTATGTAATGTCCTTGCCTATCTTTTATTACTTTATTTAATTTAAAATCTATAATGTCTGAGATGAGAATGGCTGTTCCTGCCCTTTTTTGTGGTCCATTAGCCTGTATTGATAGTTTTCCATCCTTTCACTTTAAGTCTGTGTTTATCTTGTTGTGACAGATGGGATTCTTGCAAGCAGCATATGGTTGGATTATGTTTTCTGATCCATCCCCCAACTCTGTGCCTTTTGATGGGTGAGTTTAAGTCATTGACATTTATTGATATTATGGATTTAATGTATTGTAGTGCCATTGTTAAAAAAAATTTTTTTTTGGTTGCTCTGATATATTGCCAGTATTATAGTGATGTTCTTGTTTATAAGAGGTCTTTTAGAACCTCTTTCAGGGCCGGTTTGGTGATGGTTGCCTCCTTTAACTATTGTTTGTCTAAGAAGGTTTTGATCCCTCATCTAGTTTGAATGAAAGTCTAGCAGGATACATTATCCTTGGTTGAAACCCTTTTTCATTCAGGGCTCGATAGATATCTTGTCATTCTCTTCTGGCTTTTAGAGTTTGAGTGGAGAAGTCTGCAGAAAATCTTATGGGGTTTCCCTTGTATGTGACTTTTTGTTTCTCTCTTGCAGCCTTTAGGATCCTTTCTTTATCCTTACTTCTTCTCATTGTGACTATGATGTGTCTTGGTGTCTTCAGGTCTAGGTTCATTCTATTTGGTACTCTCTGGGCCTCTTGAATCTTGATGTCCTTTCTGTTATTCAGGTCTGGGGAGTTTTCTTCTATTATTTCCTCTAGAATGTTTGCTTCCCCTTCCTCTCTTTCTTCCTCTCGCAGGCCAATTATGCGAATGTTACTTCTTTTGAGATCATCCCTTATGTCTCTTTTGTTGTTTTCAGTGTCTCTATCTCTTTTTTTTATATAAATATTTATTTTATTCATTTATTTATTCCCTTTTGTTGCCCTTGTTGTTTTATTGTTGTAGTTATTATTGTTGTTGTCATTGTTGGATAGGACAGAGAGAAATGGATAGAGGAGGGGAAGACAGAGAGGAGGAGAGAAAGATAGACACCTGCAGACCTGCTTCACTGCTTGTGAAATGACTCCCCTGCAGGTGGGGAGCCGGGGTTCGAACCGGGATCCTTATGCCGGTCCTTGTGCTTTGCACCACCTGTGCTTAACCCGCTGCGCTACAGCCTGACTCCCTCTCAATCTCTTTTTAAGCTCTTTCACCTCCTTCTTAGTTTTCTCTAACTCCTCTTCTGTCTGACTAATTCTGTTTTCTGCTTCTGTTAGTCTGCTTTCCCTTGCCTCAGCTTCTTTCTTCATTACAGCTATTTCAGCTTTCAGTTCTCTAATTGCCTCAAGGTAATCAGTATTTTCTTGGGGGTCTCAACTGTTGTCTCCCTAATACTGCCATTCCTTTCCTCCATTGTTGTTTTCTTTTCGTTTCCAGAAGATGTGGTCAGAGCTCAAGCCACTAGCAGCTTCTCATTCTGCCATCTTCCGGGAACCCCCCTGCACTATTATTTTTACTTTAAGACAAAATCATATGCACTTTTTACCATAGTTATGTATTTTTCACTCAAAGCTTTGACAAAAATTGATGATGTTTCTTAATTATCTCACCTCCTACTTTTATAATACCAATATATATATATCTTAAGTAGGATATCTTAGTGTACTAGTAAGTCTAAATCCTGACTGGATATAGTTCAGGGTATTTAAAAACTATTTCACAAATGTAGTTCATGAATAGCTAAGATTATTGCTTGCCAAGGTCTTTTATCTGACAGATATCTATTATCTGACAAACTCTTAAAATACCCTTATACGTTTCTTAAACATTTTGTTCAGTATTTTAGCCTGGTTGTTATTTTTCTTATTATTGTAATTCTCATAAAAGTTAAAAAAAACTGAAGGGGAATTTTTTTGTTGTTGTTGATTCTCTAAGGAAATTACTCATGTGTCTTATTATTTTTCTATTTTGTATCCCTACTTAGATTTTTTTTTTCAATTTGGTGGAGATATTTTCAGAATAATTCAAGAGAACTTTTCCTCATTTTGAAACTTCTAATCAGAAATGCTTATTATAAAATCAATTCTTTCAACACACAAGTCCCCAAACAATGATAGAAAGTGCCTTGGAGGAGGATCGTGACAAACTCACATGATACCATGAACCAACCATTATTTTGTAAAGACTTACAGTGATACTGGACATGTTGGATATCCCCATAATGCTGGGGTTTGGAAGTAATTGTGGTACATAGTAAGGCTTATGAAAAAACTGATATAGACTGAGAGGACAGAGGGGGAAGATGTCATAACACTGCTATGCTGCTCCTGAGACTTCTATGCATGGTGCTATATGTTGCTGGGGACTTGAACTGATTCCTTGAGCTAGGTCCTCATGTCTGATTATGTGGGCACTTTACCAAGGGCACTATCTCCCAGCCCAGTACTTATTCCTTTAGACTTATTCTTTGTAGTCTTTGACAGCTATTTCCTCTACTGAAACCATTCAATAGCTAACTCCTGACTGCATTTTTACCTATCAGTATTAACATTCTTTCCTTTTCTTCTTATCTGGGGCTGAGCCATTTGTAGTTAGGTTTTTGTGTTTTTATTTCCTTGTTTGTTAGTTTGCTTTTGTTGTGTTTCTTTTCTCAACATATTTTTCAGTGGCATATTTCATAATATTTGATTGCATGTATAGAAAGAGAATGTAGATTGAACTGGATTACCAGTTCACTTTCTTTTTTTTTTTTTTTCTCCCAGAGGATGAGAGCTTTTATCTTCTATCTGGAGATACAGTGAGGTGGTAATCTTTCAGATTTTACCAAATTTTTTGTTTCCTAAAGTCCAGGCTTCAGCTTGAAGTATGTAAAGACATACAAGCTCACTTTGTTTTATAGTTTCCTTTCTAAGGAAAACTCAGAGGTGGAAGTTGGAGGGAATAATTGTAAAGCCATTAAAAAAGAAGAATAAGGAGGAGGAAGAGGAGGAGGAGGACGAGGAGGAGGAGAAGAAGAAGAAGAAGAAGGAGATATGGAGAAGAAGAAAGTTATATTTGGGTTGCTTTCAGATTCAAATTAAAGACTAATGAGTGATTCCACAATAGATTTAACATACAGGACTATTTATTTATTTATTTGACTATGAAGCCCAATTTTATAGATTGTTGGGAGACCAGATCTCTCAGAAACCATTTTGAGATATATTTTATAATAACTCTGAAAATGAAGGATACTTTTGAGCTGGAGTCATCCTCAGGGATTTCTCAAAGTAGATGAATTTCACAAAAACTATAAGAAGGTTAAGAGTCTGACTGCACACAGGTTTTGCTTGTATGAAACCACAATCTGATCCCTAGCTGCGCCCCAGTATCTATCTATCTCCATCTCTCTCTCCCTCATATATCAGCGAGGTAGGTTCTATCTTGATTTGTTCCTTCATGCTCCTACAAGGTCTTCATCTTGGCTTGACCTTCCCCCTACCCCTATTACCACATGGCCCTTTCATCTTGGACTATCTCCTCTACTACCTACTGTAGCATAGCTATACTACACAGCTATTCTGGTCATATTAAAATGATTTAAATTAGGTACACTTCTATCTAATTTTGTGGAGAACTTTGACAATGTTTTGTCTTTACTTCAATCATCCTATTGGATTTTTAAATCAAATGCTTTTGATTTGTATTCCAGATACAGACATAAATTTGCAAAGGAGTGAATGTAAACTGTCTTGTATACTGTGAAGGAGAAGGGATGGCCAGAGATTGAATTTAATTTCAATAGTTCATATGCTAAGGGTCAGCAATAGGAACTCACTAGTAACTTCTTGGAGTGTAATTGAAGTAATTGAAGCTCTCTCTTTTTGGGGATGGAGGGGGGGCTGGGGAGGTTGGGTATGATCCCAGTATCCTAGAATGGAGGGAAAATTTGGGCAACTTTGACATTACTCTGATTTCCCCTGACCTTCCTACTTTTTCTCACCCATGTGAAAGGCTGACAGTCTTTGCAGAAGGGCAGTCTTGATTTAAGTTTGTGCATTGCCATTTTGCATTGATGTGAAAAAGCTAGTTTGGTGGATTTTGGCTTTCTTTAATACTGGGAAATGGGTCCCATTATTCAATTTCATACTAGTGGTTGAAAATTTTATATGATGTCATTCTTTGATATTATGGTTTAGAAAGATTTACTTCTAGTATTTCTCTTTCTAAACTTTTTATTATTATTATTATTTTATTTAAGAAATGATAAATTAACAAAACCATAGGGTAGGAGGGGTACAATTCCACACAATTCCCACCACCCAAGCTCCATATCCCACCCCCTCCCCTGATAGCTTTCCTACTCTCTATCCCTCTGGACCCAGGGTCATTGAGGGTTGCAGAAGGTAGAAGGTCTGGCTTCTGTAATTGCTTCCCCGCTAAATATGGGCGCTGACAGGTTGGTCTATACTCCCAGTCTGCCTCTCTCTTTCCCTAGTAGGGTGGGTCTCTGGGGAAGCGGAGCTCCAGGACACATTGGTGGGGTCTTCAGTCCAGGGAAGCCTGGCCGGCATCCTGATGACATCTGGAACCTGGTGACTGAAAAGAGAGTTAACATACGAAGCCAAACAAACAGTTGAGCAATCTTGGACCCAAAGCTTAGAATAGTGGAGAGGAAGTGTTAGGGGGGTACTCACTGCAAACTCTAGTGTACTTCTGCTTTCAGGTATATATTTTGCAATAGTTTACGGATATGTGTGAACATATGCTCTCTCTCACAGAAACTGGTGTATATCTAGGTTTTGGGACTTTGTTAGAAAGTGAAAAACCTGAGATGAAATTAGAGTATACTATGAAAGGAAAGGTCTCACCCGAGTAATGAAGCTGAAGGGTTGTCATTCCACACGTGAAGTCTCTGGACACAGTCTGAAGTGAAGCGTGTTGAGATGGCAATCATTGTGTTGGTTAGGTTGTGATCGGCAGATGCAATATTATTTGATATGGATTGGGAGAGGCATACGGGAAAGTGGGCCCTATCAAGGGTTCCAGGACTGGGGGAAGTAAAGGCTCTATAGTGGAGATGTGAGGTTCCTGCTGTCTTAGGGTTCAAAAAGACAATTGATAGTTAATGTTATCATCACATTATTTGGTAATTGGGTTAACTTTGAAAAGTCCTTTTGTTATGGTTTACTGTACAGTATCCAGCATCTTGTATATAGCTGTGCTATTGGTTGCTCTCTTTCTAAACTTAACTTTGCACTTGACCTTTCTTTTTTTTTCTTTAAGGAAACTTTTATCTATGTTAGTTTTTTATTGTCCATTATCCTTCATTAATAACTTCTCTGTAATGTTTCTATGCCATTGTTACTTTAGGAAAATTCCTAGTAATTTTTTTGAGGAGGAATGAGAGAAAGAGAGAGAGAGAGAATGATCAGGACTAAGGTCTGGCATGTGATGGTGATGTGGTTGAACTTGTGGCTTCTGGGGCCACTGGAGCCACTAGGGCCCCTGGGGCCCCTGGGGCCTCAGTCATACAAGTTTTGTGCTCAAACAAGTTAAACTATTTCTCCAGTCCATTTTCATCCTTATGTATGTTATCACTGCTGACTACTGTATTATATAAGTCCCAACTTTGCTGATTGTATTCCTAATGCTTCTTCTATGCTTTTTTCCTCTAATATGTTTTTCTCCTTTTGAAATCGTCTCATATTTTACTTTCAATTTTTTCAAATTACATAATATGATTCACACTGCCTCTGTATATTTTTTTACATACCATTGAAAGCATTGATTTGTATTTCCCTTTGGAATGCTATCCAAATTCTTTAGGGAAAAAATTACTGAAATAAACAGATGTGCTGTGTATCATGAAATAAAATCAATGACATAAGCTAAAATAATGGAAAGTGATTATCCTTAATTATAATGTGTACTGATAATGCAATAATACCTAATTAAATATAGGTACTTAATTGAATCAACGCTTTTAAAACATATCACCATTCCTCCCACTCACCTATCAAAATGTCAATTAAACTTTGGATGCTAAATTTAGTTCACAGGAGATAATGAGTTGAAACAATGACAGCTAGCATTTATCTACGTAGAAAATTTTGCCAGAATTGTAGAAATGATCACATTCTTGAGTTGTTGCATTGATATCATGCTTCAGGATGACAAATCATGAAGATAGCATCTTGTAAAATACTTCATAATTTGTATAAATGAAAATAACCCATCATAAAATTTTACATGTAAGCAGAGTTTTACATAAGCCGTTTCATTTGATTTATTCCTGTAAAGTTATGATTTTTACAATTCCTATTGTGATGGTTAAATTTTTACATGACTATGGGATGCCCAGAGATAAACCATTAATGTTATTGTAGGTGTGTCTGTGATTAGCATTGGATACATAGGTTTAGTAAAAACTGGTTGTCAGACCACAATGTAGGTAGCATCCTCCAAACCGTTGAGAGAATGATTAGAGCAAATACTAGGAGGGTGAGTTCTCTCTCTCCCTCTGCATTAAAAGCTTACACTAGGATGGCTGGCACAGAGGGTTAAAAGCACATGGTGCAAAGCGAAAGCTCAAGGACCAGCTCAGCTCAAGGATCTAGGTTTCAGCAGGCTCCCCACCTGCAGAGGGGGTCCTTTCACAAGTGGTGAAGCAGGTCTGCAGGTGTCTATCTTTCTCTCTCCCTTTCTAAGTCAGCCTTTTGGAGCTTTGTTTTAATGTCCCTTATCTTATTTATTGGCAGTGATTTATTTTCCATTACAGAAGCAGAATTCTGCAGTTATTGTGGATAGAAAATGGGAGTGGTGACAGGTGTGGCTTGGAAAGGCAGAGGCTTAGCCAAATATTTTGGCAGAAATGTGGTCAACACCTGCTTCCCCAACATTTAAACTAATCTATCATCTCAACAAAAAATTAAGAAAAGAGTATGAGTTTCAGGAATTTTAAATTTGAGGAGGGGGTATTGATAAATTTCACCTTTGGATGAGAAAGAGAGAGACAGTTGATATTTACATGATGACCTGGAGAGAAAGAAAGCCAGAGAAACTCAGAGTTCTAGCTTCTCCTTAACACCCAAGCCCCACCTCCACCTTTTCAAGCCACAACTGTCACCACTCCCATTTGCTGGGCAGTAACTTCCAGGTGCCTCCTGTCCCTCAACATTATGATCCTTAAGTCTTAAAATTTACTACCTAGTTTCTTACAGCAGTTGTCTGCTGATATTTACCTGTTTTATAGTGCTGTATGATGTCAAAACAAAGCAGAGAGCTCACTAAAGGTTTACCTCCTTTGTGTGATCTGACTTCTAGCCTTGACTTCCACTCCCTCGAGTCTGTCATAGAACTGCTCGGTGTCTCAGTATCTCAGTTTCTGTTTTGTCATTTCAGGTATTGTCAGGGCCTTTAGGGTGCTGACTTCCAAGGAGTTAAAAATCAACATATGTTTCATTGTTTCTCCTTCTTACCTGGAATTCCATGTCCACATGTTCAAATACCTGACATCTGCTGTCTGTAGTTAGTTAAATTCATGGATCTAGAGATAAAAAAAACATATATATTCTTATATTTGTGGACATTTTCTGTTCGAACTTATAGAGTTCAAGCATCAACTATGTTTGTATTTCCTTCACCTTAGCCTACAGCATTCCTATGCCTACAAGCATATTAAATACACAGTTTCCTGTATCTCTCACCATTCTCAATAGAAAGGTGAGTATGTGATACATAATATGCCATTGGTATAAGCCGATTTTGCTTTAAAAACTATGCCTGTTCTGGTAGGTTATCAGTTCCATAAGGTTCAAGATTATGTTCCTTTTCTTTCCTAGCAATGTGTCTCTGAATCTACCCTTATTTAAAGTGGCTATCCAGAATCTGATAAAACTATAAGACTCTGGTGCATTCATGGTCCAGGATTCTTGTTGCAAGGAGTATTATTTCTCTTAGTTCAGCTTTCTTTCATCAATGGCAGGAAGGACCCAAAAGAACTTGGTTAAATGTCTCAAATTATAAAATACTAATTATCTGGAACTGCAGAAAATAAGGTATCTTGTTTTACATGAAATATAAAGTTGACTTCATTAGTTAAGTGCTAGGACTTTTCAATTGCTTATGGTTCTCGAAACTCAAGGACTTGATTTTTAAACTTTGGAAAAGTGTCTCTCTTTCCTCTTCCTGGGAATAGATCTTTCATATAAATAATAAGTAGGCTTAATTCCTCCCCTCAGAGAGAAGACCCAGATGTCAGTAGAATAGTCTTAGCTCCAAATACTATTCATTTTTCTCTGTGCCTATAATTGTAATTCAAGATCTTTTGAATTGATTCCTCACTTGAACACAGAGAGATCTTATAAATAGACTCTATTTAAAGATCTTAATTTATATGAAGTGGTCATTCATGTTATAGGGTCAATTAACCAATCTTTAAGATTTTGACAAACTATCACATGTCCAATCACATTTTCAGAAAAGTTATGAAAAGTTTGTATTGACTTGATGATGTGTTATCATGGATTTAAAAATATATGCATACTATTTATAATTCATATAATTATTTATTATTTTTAAATTTTTGTTTACTGAGGTGATTAATGGTTTATAGTAATTGAAGTTGTTAATACATGGACAAAATTTCTAAAATTTCTGAAAAACACTCTTACTCGCAGCATAAGGCCTCTTCCATCACCATGCAACAGGACCTGAAACCCACCCCTCCTTTCACCCAGAGTCCTTTAGTTTGGTGCAATACACCAAACCCAATCTAAATGCTACTTTGTGCTTACCCTTTCTGTTCTTATTTCTCACTCATCCATGAGTGAGATCATACCATATTCATCCTTTCCTTTCAGGCTTCTCTCACCTAACATAAATCCTTCAAGTTCCATCCAACAAGGGTTGAAGAAGGTGGATTCATTATTCTCCATAGCATTCCAATATCTATGTATACCACAATTTTCTCAGCTACTTATCGGTTGTTGGGCACCTTAGTTGCTTCTAGATTTTGGCTATTATGAATTGTGCTGCTATGAACATAGTTATACACATATTTTTTTGGATGTGTGTGTTTGACTCCTTAGAATATATCCTTAGGAGCAGAATTTCTGGGTCATAAAGAAGGTCTGTGTCTAACCTAGTGAGCGGTTATCCAGACTGCTGTCCACAGGGGTTAGACCAATTGACATTCCCACCACCTATTCAGGAAAGTTCCTTTGTCCCCACAGCTTCTCCAGCATCTGTTGCTGCTACCATTTCTTTTCTTATCTTCCTTTCTTCCTCCCTTGCTTCCTTCCTTTCTCTCTCTCTCTCTCTCTCTCTTCCTTCCTTTCTTTCTTTCTTCCTTATTGATTTAATAATGATCAACAAGACCATAGGATAAGAAGGATACAATTCTACACAATGTACACCACCAGAGTTTTGTATCCCATTCCCTCCATTGGAAGCTTTCCACTCATTACCCTCTGACAGCATGGACCCAGGATCATTACCCGGTGCAGAAGGTGGAAGGTCTGGCTTCTGTAAATTGCTTCTCCACTGGAAATGGGTATTGACAGGTCGATTTATACTCCCAGCCTCTCTCTACCTTTCCCTAGTAAGGCAGCGATTTGGGGAGTTGGGGTTTCAGAACACATTGGTGAGTTCCTCTGCCCAGGGAAGTCAGGTTGGCATCATGGTAGCATCTATACCTTGGTGGGAGAGTAATGGAGCTGAAAGGTTAACATTCCAGTGAGATAGACTTGGTCTTTCCAATATCTCTGACCTTTGCAAGTGTTCTTGTGTGTAGATATGAACTACACCATTTCAGTGTCACTTTTCTGGCCCAGCAGCAACTATTAAGTATCCTTGTACCCTATGCACACGTTTTGAAAACTCATGGATCATGCCTTTGCCCATTTACTTACTTTCCTTCTCTTAGCACTTTTGTATCACATTTTATGTGGTGTTCTAAACAATTTCACAATTCTCTGAACAAAAATGTACTGTCTAGTTACAAATTGGTATATATCTAAATGTAGAAAATTAAATAGCAAAGAGAATGGTAGTAGTGTTTGTCTATGATCTAGTTCATTTTACTTTTATACATACTACTTTTGTGTTTAGAGGAAAAGTAAATAAATTGAAAATTTGAACAAAGTGGTTTATTAGAAATCTAAATGGTAGTCAGTAAATGGGTACATTGCCAATTGTGCCACATAAGTGCTATGACAGAATTCACAACGTCAAATGTTGGGAAGGAAGCAAATCTTACTGGGATAGAGATGGGCTGAGACAGATTTTTAGCAGGCAACAAGAGGATAGGAATCAGTTATGTCAGAGCTGCAAAAACTCATGGATTTTCTTTTTTTTTTTTTTACTTAAGAAAGGAGACATTAACAAAATCATAGATGGAGGCTACAACTCCACACAATTCCTGCCACCCAATCTCCATATCCCCTCCCCTCCCCAATAGCTTTCCCATTCTTGATCCCTCTGGGAGCATGGACCCAGGGTTGTGGGTTGCAGAAGGTAGAAGATCTGGCTTCTGTAATTGCTTCCCCGATGAACATGGCCTTTGACTGGTCGATCCATACTCCCAGTCTGCCTCTCTCTTTCCCTAGTAGGGAGAGTCTCTGGTGAAGTGGAGCTCTGTTGGGTAGTATGCCAGCTCCCCCGGCTTCTGTCTCTAATTCTGCTTAACTAAGCACAGGCATGCCTGTATGGCATTGGTTTGATCCCACTCAAAGCTGCAGTCTATTTACATAAATCACTAACTAAGCACCACCCTCCCTCCAGGGCATAGGTGGTTCTGTGGTAGAATTCTTGCCTGCTCCGCCCCCTCTCCTTATCAAACCCTGATTTTCCACCACTCTCTATTCGCTCCACCCTCTCTACATCACATCCTGTTTACACCCTACTTGGCAAGTATATATATATAAGGACAGGTTTGTGAGTTTTCAGTTTAGTTTAGTTTCAGCATAGCTTGGTTTAGATTGTGCTGCGTTCTGCATGAATAAAGAGATACTGCGTACAACCCAGCCATGAGTCCCGGGTCGTCTGTCTCCTGTCAGTGAAGCTCAGCTCAACAGAGCTCCAGGACATATTGGTGGGGTCATCAGTCCAGGGAAGCCTGGCCGGCATCCTGATGGCATCTGGAACCTGGTGGCTGAAAAGAGAGTTAACATACAAAGCCAAACAAATTGTTGAGCAATCATGGACCCAAAGGATGGAATAGTGGAGATGAAGTGTTGGGGAGTACTCACTGCAAAATCTAGTGTACTACTGCTTTCAAGTATGTATTTAGTTTATGGATATGTGTGAACATATGCTCTTATCTCCTGGAAACTTGTATCCTTGTACCTTATGCACACGTTTTGAAAACTCATGGATCATGTCTTTGCCCATTTACTTATATAGTTCTATATTTAGGTTTTGGGACTTTGTTAGGAAGTGAACCACCTGGGATGGAATTAGAGAATACTATGAAAGGAAAGGTCTCACCCAAGTGATGCAGCTGAAGGGTTATCTTTCCACACCTGAAGTCTCTGGACACAGTCTGAAGTGAAGCATGCTGGGGTGGCACTCTTTGCGTTGATTAGGTTGTGATCAGCGGATGCAATATTATTTGATAAGAATTAGGAGAAGCATACAGGAAAGTGGGCCCTAAACTAGGGTCCCATGACTGGGGGAAGTTTAGGCTCTATAGTGGAAATGTGAGGTTCCTGCTGTCTTAGGGTTCAAGAAGACAATGGTTAGTTATTGTTATCATCACATTATTTGGTAATTGGGTTAACTTTGAAAAGTCCCTTTGTTAGACAATCAATTTTTCCCCTCTCATATTAATTAAATAGTGATTTATATACTAAATTTTAATAGGTGTGTACATGAACACCATTCCCACAACCAAAAGATTGTGTCGCATCCTACCCACCCACCCCTACCCCACCCCACCCCCCTGCCGGCCCAGGAAGCCGCATGTCCACCCTCCCCCTCACCACAGGGTTTTTACTTTGGTGCCCTACTTTCAATTTAGTCAGATCCTGCTTTTAGTTTCCCTTTCTGATCTTCTTTCTCAACTTCTGTTGATGAGTGGGATCATCCCATACTCATCTTTATCTTTCTGACTTAGCTCACTTAATAATTCCTTCTAGCTCTGACCAAGATGGGTCAGAGAAGTTCAGTTCATTGTTCTTAGTAGCTGCATAGTATTCCATTGTGTATATATACCACAGCTTTCTAAACCACTCATCTGTTGTAGGGCACCTGGGTTGCTTCTGGGTTTTAGCTATTATGAATTGTGCTGCTATGAACATAGGAGTACACACCTCTTTTTGGTTGGGTGTTATAGAGTCCTTGGGGTATATCCCCAGGAGAGGAATTACTGGGTCATATGGAAGGTCCATGTATAGCCTTGTGAGAGTTCTCCAGAATGCTCTCCAGGGAGGCTGGGTCAATTTACATTCCCACCAGCAGTGCAGAAGTGTTCCTCTGTCCCCACATCCTCTCCAGCATTTGTTGCTGCTGTCCCTTTTGATGTATGCCATTCTTACAGGAGTGAGGTGGTATCTCAATGTTGTCTTAATTTGCATTTCTCTGACAATCTGTGACCTGGAGCAGTTTGTGATATGTTTGTTTTCCTTTTGGATCTCCTCTGGAGTGAATGTTCTGTTCATATCCTCTGCCCATTTTTGGATGGGGTCATTTGCTTTTTTGGTGCTAAGTTTGCTGAGCTCTTTGTATATTTTGGTGATTAGTCTCTTGTCTGGTGTATGACATGTGAATATCTTCTCCCATTCTATGAGGGGTCTCTTTGTGTGATAGTTTCTTTGGCTATGCAGAAGCTTTTCAATCTGATATAGTCCCATTTGTTTGTTTCTGCTTTAGTCTTCCTTGCAGATGGGTTTGTTTCATCAAAGATGTCCTTGAGGTTTAGGTGGGAAAGTTATTTTCCCAATGTTTTCCTCTAAGTATTTGATTGTTTTTGTTCTGACTTCCAGGTCTTTAATCCATTTGGAGTTGATTTTTGTTTCTGGTGAGATAAAGTGGTTCAGTTCCATTTTTCTGCATGTTTCAACCCAGTTTTCCCAGCACCATTTATTGAAGAGAGCCTCCTTCTTCCATTTAATGCTTTGGGCCCCCTTATCAAATATTAGATGTCCATAGGTATGGGGCTTTCAATTCTGTTCCACTGGTTTGTGTGCCTATTTTTGTTCCAGTACCATGCTGTTTTGATTATGATGGCTTTATAATATAGTTTGAGATCTGGGAGTGTGATGCCTCCATTTCTGTTTCTTTTCCTCAAGATGGTTTTGGCAATTCTAGGTGTTTTCTGGTTCCAGGTAAATGATTGTAGTTTTTGTTCTATTCTCTTAAAGAAGCTTGGTGAAAATTTTATGGGTATCTCATTAAATTTGTATATGGCTCTGTGGAGAATATTCATTTTGATGATATTTATTCTTCTGATCTAACTCATGGATTTTTTTAAGGGAATTGACAGATTTGGGAGAGACATTACAGCTGTAGGATGGGATTTTTCTATTTTCTAACATATGTTTCTATATTTCTAACTAATCAGGGCAATTACTAGTCCTGGTGATCTAATTACTAGTCCTGGTGAGCTAATTCTTATTACTTTATAAGATCTAATTCTTATTACTTTATACTGAGTTGCTGTGCAACTCAGGTATCCAAGTTCGACATCCTCGAGGAAACACTCACGAAAGACATGTCTCTGATATCTGATTACTGTAAAAAATGGTGACTAATCCCTAGCACCGCAAAAACGGTATCATCTGTTTTCCATCTACACCATGCCTCGGCCTTGCGTGAGCTTAAGGTGCAGCTTGGCGATACGAGAATCCTGCATGAAGCCCAGCCAGTCTATCTTGGCGTTACTCTCGATCGCACTCTGTCATTTCACGAACATCTCATAAAAACTGCAGCAAAGGTGGGCGCGAGGAATAACATCATTGCAAGACTGGCCAGCTCCTCATGGGGTGCAAGCGCTTCCACACTGCAATCATTATCTCTGGCATTATGCTATTCCACTGCAGAATACTGTGCCCTAGTATGGTTCCTTAGCCCCCATGTCCACTTGGTCAATTCCAAATTATATTCCTCCATGAGGATAATTTCTGGAACCATCAGTTCCACCCCAGTTCCATGGCTGCCAGTTCTTAGCAACATCGCCCTGCCAGATATTCGTCGGGATGTGGCATCATCTAAGTTCTTTTCCCACGTCTATGCTCGACCGGACCTGCCAATATACGCGGATATCTTCGCCCACCCTGTCCAACGCTTGACGTCTCATCATCCAATCTGGTCCCCTACGCCTACACTGCACTTCTCTGTTCCAGACTCTTGGAAACAGAGTTGGCAGTCAGCCGAGGTAAAGAAAAAACTCCTCATTACAGACCCCTGCAAGTGTCAACCTGGCTTTGACCTTTATGATTGGGCCCTCCTCAATCGCTATTGAACAGGCCATGGACAGTGCGCTGCTATGTTCCATTGCTGGGGAGCCAGAGACGACCCAAACTGCCCCTGCGGCTACAGACAGACTATGACCCACATAGTCAATGACTGCCACCTGACAGATTCAAAGGAGGTCTCAAAACTTTACATCAGGCTCAACCTGACGCTGTTGACTGGCTATGGAAGAAGGGCAAACGCTAGAAGAAGAACTTTATTCTTCTTTATTTTTTTTCTGCAACAACCACCTCCCCTGCTTTCTTTTTCCTCTTCTTCTTCTCCTTCTCCTCTCCTCCCCCTCCTCCTCCTCTCCTCCTCCTCCTCCTTCTCCTTCTCCTCTTTCTCCTCTTCCTCCTCCTTCTTCTCCTTCTTCTCCTTCTTCTTTATTTTTTTATTGGGGGACTAATGTTTTACAGTCAACAGTAAATATGACAGTTTGTACATTCATAACATTTAACATTTCTCAATTTTCCACACAATACAATCCCCACTAGGTACTCTGTCATCTTTTTGGACCTGTACTGTCCCTGCCACCCACCCCAGAGTCTTTTACTTTGGTGCAATACTCCAACTCCAGTTCAGGTTCTACTTGTGTTTGCTCTTATTTAAAAAAAAAATTTTTTTTTTTAATTTAAGAAAGGATTAATTAACAAAACCATAGGGTAGGAGGGGTACAAAACCACACAATTCCCACCACCCAATCTCCATATCCCACCCCCTCCCCTGATAGCTTTCCCATTCTCTATCCCTCTGGGAGTGTGGATCCAGGGTCATTGAGGGTTGCAGAAGGTAGAAGGTCTGGCTTCTGTAATTGCTTCCCCGCTGAACATGGGCATTGACTGGTCGGTCCATACTCCCAGTCTGCCTCTCTCTTTCCCTAGTAGGGTGGGTCTCTGGGGAAGCGGAGCTCCAGGACACATTGGTGGGGTCTTCAATCCAGGGAAGCCTGGCCAGCATCCTGATGGCATCTGGAACCTGGTGATTGAAAAGAGAGTTAACATATGAAGCCAAACAAATTGTTGAACAATCATGGACCCAAAGCTTGGAATAGTGGAGAGGAAGTGTTAGGGAGGTACTCACTGCAAACTCTAGTGTACTTCTGCTTTCAGGTATATATTTTGCAGTAGTTTATGGATAAGCTCTCTCTTATGCTTTCTCTTCTTATCTTGTTTTTCAACTTCTGCCTGAGAGTGAGATCATCCCATATTCATCCTTCTGTTTCTGATTTATTTCACTTAACATGATTTCTTCAAGCTCCATCCAAGATGGCCTGAAAACGGTGAAGTTACAGTTTTTAATAGCTGAGTAATATTTCATTGTATATATAAACCACAACTTGCTCAGCTACTCATCTGTTGTTGGACACCCGGGTTGCTTCCAGGTTTTGGATATTACAAATTGTGATGCTCTGAACATATGTGTACACAGATCTTTTTGGATAGGTGTGTTGGGTTTCTTAGGATATACCTATGTTCACAGCATCATAATTTGTAATATCTAACACCTAGAAGCAACCCAGGTGTGTTGGGTTCCTTAAGATATATACCCAGGGGAGGAATTACAGGATCATAGGATAGGTCCACTTCTAGCCTTCTGAGAGTTCTCCAGAATGCGACCCACAGAGATTGGACCAATTTACATTCACACCAACAGTGCTGGAGGGTTCCTTTGACCCCACAACCTCTCCAGCATTTGTTGCTGCTACCTTTTCTGATGTATCACATTCTCACAGGAGTGAAGTGGTATCTCATTGTTGTCTTTATTTGCATTTCTCTGATAATCAGTGACTTGGAGCATTTTTTCAATATGTTTCTCAGCCTTTCAGATCTCTTCTGTGGTGAAAATTCATTTCATACCCTCTCCCCGTTTTTGGATGGGGTTATTTGTTTTCTTGTTGTTGAGTTTGGCGATCTCTTTATATATTTTGGTTATTAGCCTCTTGTCTGATATGTGGTATGTAAAGATCTTCTCCCATTCTGTTGGGGGGGGGGGTCTCTTTGTTTGGGTAGTGGTTCCTTTTGCTGTAAAGAAGTTTTTTAATTTGATGTAGTCCCATTGTTTATTTTTGTTTTAGTCTTCTTTTTAAATATATATGCCCAGTTTCATTCTTCATGCGTCCATGCAATTTTTCCAACACCATTTGTTGAAGAGACTTCCCTTTCCCCATTTAATAGTTTGGGCACCTTTGTCAAAGATTAGATACCCATAGGTGTGGGGGCTTATATCTGGGTTCTCAATTCTATTTTACTGGTCAGTGTGTATATTAATTGTCCAGTACCAAGCAGTTTTGATGACAATGGCCCTATAATACAATGTGTATCTGAGAGTGTGATGCCTCCAGTTCTGTTCTTTCATCTCAAGATTGTTTTGGCAATTCTAGGTCTTTTCTGGTTCCTTATAAACATTGGTAGCTTTTGTTCTGTTCTCCTAAAAAATGCGTCTGGGATCTTGATGGGGATTGCATTAAATTTATTTGGTTCTGGATCATATATTAATTTTAATAATGTTAATTCTTCCGACTCTTGTACTTGGAATCTCTTTCGATTTCTGTCTGTCTTTTTCTATTTCTTTGAATAGTGACTCTTAATGTTCAGTATATGAGTCTTCCACTTCTTTGGTTCGATTTATTCCTAGATATTTTAATGTTTTTGTTGCTATTGAATAAGGAATTGATTTCTAGATTTCTTCTTCTTCCAACTTAGTGTTTGCATAAGGGAATGCCACTGACTTTTCTATGTTAATTTTGCAGCCAGACACCTTACTGTATTGCCTGATAATTTCCAAAATCTTCCTGCTTGATTCTTTAGGTTTTCTATGTATACTATCATGTCATCTGAAAACAGGGAGAGTTTGACTTCTTCTCTTCCAATCTGTATCCCTTTAATTCCTTGCTCCTGCCTGATTGCTATGGCAAGAACTTCCAACACTATGTTGAATATCAACAGTGATAGTAAGCATCCTTGTCTAGTACCTGATCTCAGGGGAAATGTTTCCATATTTTCACCATTGAGTATGATGTTGTCCGTAGGTTTGCTATATATGGAGTCCACTATCTTGAGGAATTTTCTATCTATTCCCATTTTTTGTAGCATTTTGATTATAAAAAGATGTTGTATTTTGCCAAAGACTTTCTCTGCATCTATTGATATAACCATTTGTTTTTTGGTCTTGCATTTACTAATGTGGTGGATCATGTTGATTGATTTACATACATTAAACCAACCTTGCATCCCTGGGATAAGCCCAACTTAGTCATGATGAGCAATTTTTTAAATATACTTCTGTACCTGGTGTTAAATTTTGTTCAATATCTTAGCATCTATGTTTGTCAGAGATATAGGTCTATAGTTTACTTTTTTGTTGTTGTTGTTGTATCCCTGTCTGCTTTTGGTATCAGAGTGATGTTGGCTTCATAGAAGCTGGAAGAGGGTATTACTGTATCTTCAATCTTTTGAAAGAGTTTTAAATGTAGAGGAATTGACTCTTCCTTGAAGGCTTTATGTAATTCATTTTTTTAAAAAATTTATTTATAAAAAGGAAACACTGACAAGAACCATAGGGTAAGAGAGGCACACCTCCACACAATTCTCATCATTAGAATACCATACCCCATCCCGTACCCTGATAGCTTTCCTATTCTTTAACCCTCTGGGAGTATGGACCAAGGGGCATTATGGGCTGCACAAGGTAGGAGGCCTGGCTTCTGTAATTGCTTCCCCGCTGAACATGGACATTAACAGGTCAATCCATATTTCCAGCCTGTCTCTTTCTTTCTCTATTGGGGCTAGGCTCTGGGGAAGCAGGGCTCCTGGACAAATTGGTGGAGTCATCTTCCCAGGGAAGTCCAGTTTGCATCATGTTAGTATCTGGTACCTGGTGGCTGAAAGAAGAGTTAACATATAGAGTCAAAAAAATTATTGACTAATCATGAACCTAAAGGCTGGAATGGCTAAGTAAGGACTACAAAAGTTGAATAAAGGCAAGAGACTGACATATTTTAACAATGACTCTTAGTCACTATCAGGCCACTCCATCAGCTGAAGCCCTAGTCAGGGAGCCCTGATATTCCCAAATAGACATGATGGGCCTAGACTGCGAATAGGTATTTCTCTCCCTTGTTACCAGTCATGTCTATCAGGAACTAAACAATAGACTGCTTTGTGGATTCCTGTAGGACACTGCCCTCAATGTGGATATGTGGATCAAGAACAGTAGAGAATGTTCTGTCCTCCTAAGGGAGGCTTGAGGAAGATGGGTCCTGAAACTGATGCAGTTGGAACATTCCTACTCATGACCACAGAATGTGAGCTCAGATCTACAGGAATTCAGAGGTCATATAGGTGCCTAAGCTGAATATGGACCCCAGATCAGATCAAACTGATGGAGTTTACAGTCAACAATATTTACATACCATTCCCATATTTGGGAGCTACTCTTTTCCCGATCCAGTTTTCTAGCCCTTTTTCTAGTCATGACATTATCTCCCCAGACAATAACTTGAATCCACCTGCATATCAGATGTCAGGCTCAAAAAACAAAATCAAACAAAACAAACAAACAAACAAAAAACACCTGGTATAGTCATGGACCCTTTGGAATATAACTAAAATAGATCTACTCACTATCTACAAAAAAGAGACCCCCAAATCTTCATCAGCACTATTCCAGCCTTTAGGTTCATAATTATTCAACAATTTGTAGAATTCATTTGTAATACAATCTGGTACAGGACTTATATTTTTTGGAAGGTTTTTGATAACTGTTTCAATTTCTTTGGCTGTAAAAGCCTGTTCATATTTTCTAGTTCCTCTTTATTTAATTTTGGAAGTTTGTAGGTAACTAGGAACTCATCCATTTCTTTCAGGTTGTCTAGCTTGGTGGCGCATAGTTGTTCATAGAAGCCTGTCATGGGGAGTCGGGTGGTAGCACAATGGGTTAAGCGCAGGTGACGCAAAGCACAAGGACTGGTATGAGGATCCCAGTTCGAGCCCCCTGGCTCCCCACCTGCAGGTGGTGAAACAGATCTGTAGGTGTCTATCTTTCTCTCCCCTTCTCTGTCTTCCCCTCCTCTCTCCATTTCCCTCTGTCCTATTCAACAACGATGACATCAACAACAACAATAACTACAGCAATAAAACAACAAGGTCAACAAAAGGGAATAAATAAATATTTTTTAAAAAGAAGCCTTGCATGATATGTTGAATTTCTGTGGTGTCTGTTCTGATATCTCCTCTTTCACTTACAACCTGATTTATTTGGTTCTTCTCTCTTTTTCGTTTTGTGATTCTGGATAAAGGTTTGTTGATTTTGTTTACTCTTTTGAAGAACCAACATTTAGTTTCATTGATCTTTTGTATGGTTCTCTTCTTGTCAATATTATTTATTTCTGCCCTAACTTTAGTTATTTCAGTCCTTCTGGGTGCTTTATGATTCCTTTGTTCTTCTTCTCCTAAGTTTGTAAGGTGTGCATTCAGGTTGTTTATTTGAGCTTTTTCTTTTTTCCAAATGTCCCTGTTTTCTTCTTAAGGTAAAAGATTCCATCCTTACAATGCTGCTATGTTGATTATGGACCTGTGTACTCATGGAAAAGAGTCTATAAACTCCATCAGGACCCAAAGAGAAAAGAGAAAAGTGGGAGGGACATTTGGATGTAGTAATGGGTGTATGTGAGTTGGAAAGGAACAGAAGATGGGACCATAGAAAAAAAATGGGCAAATATATACAAGTGTATTCAGATAGATTTAGAAATAATAGTCAACCCATGTCTGCAACCTTAAGAGAACTGCTATTGTTTATAACGGAGGGATTAGGGATTGGGAACTCTGGTGGTGGGAACAATAAGGAGTTGTACCCATTATATCGTAATTTTGCAAATTATATTAAATAACAAGTTAAAAAAAGTAAAAAAAAAAACATTAGGCATTGTTCCATGAAGCTTGTTTTAAAGTCACACTGTGGAATAAAAATAGTGTCTATAACGGATGTCCTGCTATTCTGTCAGGTTAGCTACACATCTATGCAAACACGGGGGTGAGCTTACAGAGACATAAGATGGCTTCCAAAGAGGAATCTTCTTTAAGTCATGTACTAGAACTCTAACTTTTAAGTTAACCTCTAACTTAGCGTGCTTTAAGTCTTGAATTTGTCAAATAGTTGTAGCACCATAGAAAGCACAGGGAGAGTGTGGTACTCCATGTATGATGGTGCCAAGGCTTTAGTGTCTCTTACTTTCTTTGAGAACAAGATAATATAAACTTATATAAATGAACTTGGGGGGGGAGCAAACAAGCACACTGTTTCTAATATTTGTGAGAATTATGATAATTATCTTTGGGAGGTAGGAGAGAGGAGACATAGAAATTTGGTGGTAAGTGTGGTATGGATCTAAATATTGGAAACTTATAATCTTGTAACAAATAAAAATAGAAAAATAAACAAAAAACAAAAGAACTAAGAGAGCTCAGCAGAGCTATGCATGTAGGGATACCCTGGATTCATAACTTGGCATTGAATTAAAAGAAAGAAATAAAGCTGAGAGAAGACACAGTCTGTTTGATAAAAATATACAGTGGTACTATCTCCAGACAGTAAACAATTGATCATTAAAACTAGAAGTATTTGCTTTCCATCTAACAAGCTGTAAAATATTATATCAATTAATTTCTACTATACTGATGACTTTTTAATTTTAAGAGAAGACATATTGTAAAGGTAATCAAATATTCAGACAATAGACAGAATTGATTTGATGGCCTTAGTATTCACATGGAACCATGTCCACTAGGGAACAGTTTCTTCCTTTTATTGAATTAATTTAAATTTATTTCAAGGTGGCCCTTAGATAGTTTCATCAATATCAATGTCAATAACACACCAGTAATTCTCATGAATGTAAAGTCTCCAGGAATCATAAAACGTACAGGTGAAAGAAAGAATTTGTTTCTGAATTAAAAAAAAAAGTATTCTGCATATGGAATTTATATAAAAACAGAAAATAGGTCTTAGTTTTAATTAACACTTCAGCTGAAATCCCACATGTTTCATTACACTTATGATTTTTATTTAAACTAATTTTCACAGTTTTTTTCCCCTCTAGGAACACAATTGTTGAATATTAATCTAAAATCTTTATGCAGTGCAGTAGAGTTTTATTAACTTCTTGTTATTAATTTAAAGTCTATAGTCTTCTCCCTCAGAGTTAGGTTGTTTCTTAGATTAAAAGCACTCCAAGTAGTTATTGTGATAAATGTACAATTTTGGTTTCTTGGAACACCATGTTATTTAGAGTATATTGTGTAATGATAGTGCTAGTTAACTAGAGTTCAAATCTAGAGTTAAAAATTCAAATATGTATTGTATTAAATTGTCAATTATCAAATTATCAGAATTACTCATTAATGTATTGTTATTAGCACAGTTTGGATTTGTACAATTTGTAGTTGAAATCTGAATTCATATTTCAGTATGTCATTTAATCTTTACAATAATTCATTGGTATCACATTTTTTATTCATATACATATATATTTAAAGCATTTGTAAGTTGAAAGCTGAGGACATAATTCCTCCTTTACATGTTAATTTTTACATTCCCCCCTTAGGAATAGTGGTATTCTTGTCAAGTTTTATTCAAATCAGGAAACTAAACAAGTCATATCATAATATAATATATATTCTTTATTTATATTTCCCCAAATTTCCTTTTTCAACCAGGAAATATCAAGTTATATGTTATATTCAGTTATTACATTTGCTAAGACAATGTTATTGTACCATTTTATAAGCAAAAGAAGTAAAATTATTTGACAAAGCCATACACCATGTAGCTGATAGAAACAATCTCTGATGACTTAGTACTACATATTTAGAACTAGTGAGATAGCTCAGTTGGATATTGTGTGTTTCTTTGTAACTGACATAATTCAGGTTTGAGCCTGGCCCCCATTTAACTGAAGGAAGCTTCGGTGCTATGGTATCTTTTTCTCTATCACTGTCTCTATTTGAAAAAGTCAGCTTGGAGCAATGAAACCCCAGTAATGACCAAAAAAAAAAAAAAAAAAAAAAAACAGAAAAATCTTATTTATATACATATTTAACCATTTTTTCATTCTAGCCCCAACTCTTCCCTTTTTCAAATGCAAACAATTCAAATAGTAATTTAACTAGAATAATATTACTATGTTTCAGGAATAGGAAAAAGAAACCCCTATATTGCATGGGCAACTTTATTTAGCAATACAATTATAACATCTATTTACTAGGAACTTATCCAAAATATGTACAGGCCTAAAGTTTAATACAGAGATATTGTGGGTATTACTTATCTTCTTCAGCTCTACAAAGAGTGTGTACTAGGGTCAACTTATACATGAAGAAGTTAGTATTCATGCTAGGAAAATGCCCTCTTCAGGTTCCAGTGGTAAATGGCAAAGGACAGATCTTGGGCAGAGTCTTTCCCTTTTGCTCTGCCGGGAAGTTGCTTTAAACCTGGGAATTTTGGGTGAGGGCAGGATTTCTCATTTTTCTTTTTTAAGACAGAGACTAGAGGCTGAGAGAGCAAGCAAAAGAGAGACCACAGCAAGGAAGTTTCCTTCAGTGCAGTGAGGGTTGGAGTTGAACCTGGGTCACATACATGGTAAAGCTGCTGGTTATCCAGTTGAACTGTTTTACCAGCCTGGAGCTTCTCTCTAATCTTGTATTGCGTGACCTTAAGATTTTCAATACAATGAGAACAATCAATGTAGGACACTAATCAATAGGCTGTATGAAATGCCTGTTTTGTGTTTGTCTGATGTTTGGATTCTAAGCTTTGAAATTTTTGGTGAACAAAGAAATGTGACTTTGTTCTGTCCAGTGTGTTTTACCAAACATCACATATTTTGGTGTCATTTGACGTTAATTTTGTCCACATAACTATTTAGATGTCTTCATATAATTCCTCCAGTGTAATAAAAAAATCCTCTTTGAAATTAATATTATGGGAGAATGTTTACAGAGACATAGATATATGATTCATCTTCAGTTATAATTAGGATAACTGTCATAATTTTATAACTGCCTTCCTATTGCTGCATTTATCTGTTGTCATTCTATTACAAGGAAGAACATCTTCTTTCAGTCATTTATTTATATTAATATGGACTCAACCCATTCCTATTCTATTCAATAAATTCACCAGTGCAGTTTTCTTCCAATGGACCTCTGTCTGTATCATTTTATTCTTTTTTTAAAATTATTTTTTATTTAAGAAAGGATAAATTAACAAAACCATAGGGTAGAAGGGGTACAACTCCACACAATTCCCACCACCCAATCTCCATATCCCATCCTCCCTCCCCTTATAGCTTTCCCATTCTCTATCCCTCTGGGAGCATGGACACAGGGTTGTTGTGGGTTGCAGAAGGTAGAAGGTCTGGCTTCTATAATTGCTTCCCCGATGAACATGGGTGTTGACTGGTCGATCCATACTCCCAGTCTGCCTCTCTCTTTCCCTAGTAGGGTGGGTCTCTGGGGAAGCAGAGCTCCAGGACACATTGGTGGGGTTTTCAGTCCAGGGAAGCCTGGCCGGCATCCTGATGGCATCTAGAAGCTGGTGGCTGAAAAGAGAGTTAACATACAAAGACAAACTAATTGTTGAGCAATCATGGACCCAAAGGTTGGAATAGTGGAGAGGAATGTATCATTTTATTCTTTACATACCTCTTTCCTTACTGGAATAAAAGGCTTATCATGCACTTCCATGCTCCAGTACCAAAATCATTTCTTGATCAAGCCACATTTTAACTGTGTGGGATTTAGTATCATAGTTTTTTTTTTTTTAATTGCTATGAAGGGCTATTTCTTCATAGTGAACAGAGATAGAAAAATTTTAAAAATTTCCCAACCACCGTGATGCTAAAGAACAAGTACCACATTTAAATGAAGACAAGTAAGATAGTATTGTAAAGCTGTAGTCAAGAAATAGATGTGTTCCTGCTTTGAAATATCATTTGTCTTCGTGCCTTGAGCTACCACCTGTGAAATTCTCAACATAATACCATTAATCTTTATCAGAAGATTGATTTAGTTTGCTTAGATAGAATACTGGAAAATTTTTCAACCTAATTTTGAAAAAAAGCTTCAATAATTTGGGTAACTTCCCACTCGCACATTCTCAAGTGGTATTAAATTTTATTACACCTATGTATACAATTTCACACATTAATTAAAGACTCCAAAAATATATAATTAGTTCCTAGAACGTTTTAACCATTTGAAAAAAAATTTATTTCAAAAGAAAATTTCACACATACACATACCCCACTCTAGCTGTTCTATTCCTAACAAGCAAAACTATTTCTTCCTTTCTGGTGAGAAATACTTAAGGAAGAGGAGTCATGAGGAATGTGTGACTTCATATCAATAAGGGAGACATTTTGGGTTTATATGTTAGTAGGTTTCTAAGAAGCTACCTTTCTGAGAGAAACATGAAAGGATCATTGGGCTTCTAATTCATGAAACTGATGGTGTACTAGGATACGCTTTATAAAGCCATTAAAGGTGCAAACAAAATAGCTCACTTCAGAAGTCTCTTGCTGTGGTCTCTCCTTTCTCTCTCGTTATGTCTTGAGAAAAAAAATAAAAGAAAAGGAGGAGAGAAGAGTAAAGAAGGAAGAAGGAAAAGAAAAAATGTTATAGTACTAAGGTAATAGAGCTCATATAAGTACAAACAGTAAAAACATGTAACCTTAAAAATGACTCAAAATATTGTAAGAACAAAATTGCCTGAGAATATCCATTAACATCAATTCTATATATTTTTTATTTTTATTGGAGGATTAATGTTTTACGGTCAACAGTAAATTCAATAGTTTGTACATGCATAACATTTCCCAGCTTTCCGTATAACAGTACAATCCCCCACTAGTTCCTCTGCCATCCTCTCTCTCATTTTGTTCTTTATCTGATAAGATAGAGAGAAATTGAGGGAGGGAAGAGGGGGATGTAGAGAGGGAGAGAGAAACAGAGACACATGCAGTACTTGTTTCACACTCCTGAAGCTTCCACCCTGCAAGTGGAGACCAGGGGCTCAAACCTGGGTTCTTTGACATGGTAACCTATACATTTAACCAAGGAAGTAAATGAAATATTTTTCCTAATAATGTTTACATTTAGTGAAATTTTCACTTTGTAAAATATATTTACTGACCCGGTAGTGATCCTGTTGAGGACACATGATATGCACAAGGATCTGGTTTAAGTCCCCCCAGTCTCCCCCCTGGAGAGGGGAAGCTTCACAAACAGGGATGCAGTGCTGCAAGTGTTTCTTTCTGATTCCCTCTCTCTCTCTCTCTCTCTCTCTCTCTCTCTCTTATTTTCTTCTGTGATATCAAATAAAAGAAATAAATTATATTATTTTAAAAAGGAAAATAATAGCCATCAGAGTCAGTGGACTTGTTATATAGGCATATAGCCCCAGGGACAACCATGGTGGTAATAATAATAATAATGATGATGATGGTGATGTTTATATAATCTGCCAACTTCCAGATTTGATTTTAAAATATATACCACAATATAATAAAATAATAATTTAAATAATGTTATAGATATCTGAACATATATGATATTTTTTCTTAATATATTTCATTCAAAATAAATTGGATATAAGAATTTTTCCATAGATATAATAAAGAGAACTACCCCAGCTCTTATTTGTCTCGATTTTTCTCAAGCCAATATTTTTTTTTATTCTTTACATCAAATCGTTGTGATTTTTACAGGGTGTTCATTATAGTCTCTGACCTCCCTTGCACCCACTGAGACACTGCATCTTTCTAACTATGACCTTACTTGAGCAAAAATATTCCAAAACTACTCACATTTTGCTTTTGTGTGCCCTGTGCACTGACCGGCTCTGTTTTATAGTATTGCAGGGGACTGAACCTGGGACTTTGAAGCCTCAGGCATGAGAATCTCTTTGCATAGACCACTGTGCTATCTACCCCTGCCCAAATTTTACTCTTTAATATCAGGTCCTTTTTGACATTTTCTCATTAACAAGAATACTGTAAGTTCCAAATATTTCTTATAAACCAACAAGTTATTTGCTTCTGATTCAACAATGACTTTTTAAATTTATATCCTAATCTAAAGTCACTGAATATTCAGATCCCTATCAATATTGAGTTCTTAGTATTTAACTACTGTTAAAGTTATAGATTTCTCGGATTTTTATTTGAAAGCATATTTCTTCATCTTTATCAGTTGGCAATACTTGATGAAACTATAATATATATTTATTTATTATTTATTTTTTCCTGTTATGAAGACTAATGCTAGGACTCAGAACCTGCAGGACAAATCCACCAAATTCAGGTGGCTATTTTTTTCCTTTTTTTTCTGCTTGTTAGGACAGAGAGAAATTGGAAGGGAAAGGGGAGATAGAGCGGGAGACAAAAAGACACCTGAAAAACTGCTTCATCACTCATAAAATTTGCCCCCTACAGGCAAGGGGCTTGGACCAGGGTCCTTGCACACTGCACTATAGAATGTGCATTTAGCCAGGTAAACCACTATCTGGCTCCATATCATTTTTCTTTTTCATTTGTTTATTATATTCATTTTTAATTTCTTTTTTTAATGTTTATTTATTTATTCCCTTTTGTTGCCCTTGTTGGTTTACTGTTGCAGTCGTTGTTGGATAGGACAGAGAGAAATGGACAGAGGAGGGGAAGACAGAGTGGGGGAGAGAAATACACCTGCAGACCTGCTTTACCGCTTGTGAAGCGACTCCCCTGCAGGTGGGGAGCCGGGGGCTTGAACCCAGATTCTTACACTGCGCTTTGCGCCATGTGCGCTTAACCCGCTATGCTACCGCCCAACTCCTTCATTTTTAATTTCTTTATTTTACCAGAGCACTGCTCAGCTCTGACTCTTGTGGTACTAGGGATTGAACCTGGGACCTTTGGTGCCTCAGTCATGAAAGGCTCTTTGCATAGCCATTGTGCTGTCTCCACAGCCAAGGTGAGGTTTTTTTGTTTGTTTTGTTTTTTCTTCCCCAGTGCACTGATCAGCTTTGGCTGATGGTGATGCAGCAGATTGAACCTGGGACTCTGGAGCTTGAGGCATGTGACTCTCGCATAACCATTATGCTATCTACTCAACCCCAATGATTTTCTTAGTATTTCTGTAATCTTTAGTTCAAATATACAGTTATCATGGTTATATTGTGTTCACAAAATTCAAATTTCCACAGGGATGGGAGGTGGTGCACCCTGTTGAGTGTACACATTATTAAATAGAAAGGCTTAGGTTTGAGCCCCACTCTCCACCCGCTTCAGGAGCTATGAATTAGTTCTGTAAGTTTCTTCTTCTTCTTCCTCTTCTTCCTATTCTTCTTCTTCTTCTTCTTCTTCTTCTTCTTCTTCTTCTTCTTCTTCTTCTTCTTCTTCTTCTTCTTCTTCTTCTTCTTTTTTTGTTTCTTTTTTTGCCTCCAGGGTTATTGCCTGGGCTCCTTGCCTGCACTACAAATCCACTGCTGCTAGAGACCATTTTTTCCCCTTTTGTTGCCCTTGTTGTAGCCTTGTTGTGGTTATTATTGTTGTTGTTGATGTCATTCCTTGTTGGATAGGACAGACAGAAATGGAGAGAGGAGGGGAAGACAAAGGGGGAGAGGAAGATGGATACCTGCAGACCTGCTTCACTACATGTGAAGCGACTCCCCTGCAGGTGGGGATCCAGGGGCTCGAACTGGGATCCTTACGCTGGTCCTTGTGCTTCGCGCCACGTGCATTTAACCCGCTGCACTACCGCCCCACTCCCTAGTTCTGTTAGTTTCTATCTTTCTCTATCTGCCCCTCCACTTCTCAATTTCTCTCTGTCTTATCAAATAATAAAATTAGAAATAAAAAAGTAATAAAAAGGGAGGGGGTGATGGCCACCAGGAGCAGCGGATACACTGTGCTGGCACTGAACCATTTCCTATCTATCTTTTAAATATATCCTGCTGAAAAAGTTTATTGACTTTTCATATTTTTGACACTTGAAATGATTTCTAATTTCCACAAAAGCTTTTGATTCTGTTAAATGTTATGTTAATTTATATATTTTGTTTAGTCAGAGTTGTTGAGAAGGGGTTAGTTCAAACATAGGAGTAAACAGGGGTACATAGTAAGAATAATACTGAAATGCAAAGCTATTTATCCAGAGTTATTGTGCTGGTGCTCAGTGTCTCCACAACTCAGCAGCTCCCAGAGGTCATTTCGAGTTATTTCTTCCAGTTAGACAGGTAAGAGACAGAAAGAGATAGATAGGAACAAAGAGATATAGAGAAGAGGGAATTCATTGCTATTCTGCCACTCATAAAGCTTTTCCCCCTTTGGGTGCTCTTTTTTAAAATATTTATTTTCTCTTTTGTTGCCCTTGTTTTCTATTGTTGTTGTAGTTATTGATGTCGTCGTTGTTGGATAGGACAGAGAGAAATGGAGAGAGGAAGGGAAGACAGAGAAGACGCAAGAAAGACACCTGCAGACCTGTTTCACCGCCTGTGAAGCGAATCCCCCGCAGGTAGGGAGCCAGGGGCTCCAACCCGGATCCTTATGCTGGTCCTTCTACTTTGCACCACGTGTGCTTAACCCGCTGAGCTACCGCCCAACTCCCTTGAGTGCTCTTATGTGGTGGACTGTGGCTTCAACCCAGGTTCTTTATATGGCAATGGGTGTGCTCTACTGAGTGAGCCATTTTCTGAGTACCAGGATGTATTTTAACAGTTGAAGTTCTTTTTGCTTCCTCTTTTCACCTAAACCAATACATTGCATTGCATGGAAACACCGATAGGACATCAAATTAATGATTTGTGAAAGTTTTTATTTGCAAATGGGAGCAAACGTTCCATTTCTTGCTGCATACAATTTCATTTAAATTTATTTTTTCATTTAGAAAGCATGAATCCATGAACGATTTTGTTCATGCTAACGCTCTCAGAATTTAGTGAAGCTATCCATCAATGTCACAACTTAGTCAGTGAATGTACTTGAGTACAGAGATGGAGGAAGTCCGCAAAGCAGCTGACATGCCTTACTGTAGGCTGTATGAGGCTGGGCTCAGGAGCAACCACAAGCCCCCAAGAAAATTTCATTAGGCAGTCTGAGAGCACTCCCAGGAAGATGGGATGGCAGTCTGCCATAGCATCTGTGCTCATTTTCCACTGAGTCACTCTGATCTCTCCTGAACTCACCCACTCTTCCCCCAAATCCTTCATTTCAAAATATGTGGTGTGGTGAGGAACACTCCCTGAGTGAAATAAATAGGAATCTGCAAACTAAAAATAATAGATAATATGGTACGGTAATTGTCTGCCTACTCTATCTTCGAAGGCTGTTCTCTCCAGTGTGTGTGTGCGTGCGTGCGTGTGTGTGTGTGTGTGTGTGTTCTCTGTACCCATCTGCTCTAGTCCAGTGAGAGCATTTCCTGCTTCTGCAAATCCTCCCATGCCAATTCTCTGACATTCTTTTCAATCCTTCAGCTTAGCTCTTCTTCACTCCACAGTGCTTTTGACTCCTATTTCATGGCTCAGCATCACTTAGGCGTGCTTGCTCCCAACACTGCAGAGATGTCCAGTCTTTTCAGGTTTTGCCACTGGCTTCGTCTGATAGGTATGCTAACGAGCTTGTAGTGTGGTTGAAAATAGGATTATCAGGCAAGAAAAAAATATCCGCCCACCCCAAACATCAAACAAAACCTGAAAATAAAATTCCAAATGTAAAGAAAGTAAAAACTGAACTTGCATTAGATACAGAGGAATTGGAAATGTTTAGGTTGTGTTTGCTGTGCTGGAAATATCAGGTGTCCACAAGATAGGCACCTCTATTCCATTAGCTTCCTTGTATACATATGTAGTGTAACACTCATCACACTGAAACATTTTTGGAAGCTTATTTTTACCTCTCTCTTTAGTTGGAAGGGAAATTTTCCATGACTAGAAATTCCCTGTTCATCACCAAAGTTAGGCACTTAATATGCAGTCACACTGTGATTTTACAGTGAAATAAATTGAAGGAGACTGTCTCGTTTTTGATGTTATATTTGGAAGAAAGATTTGCACAGCTTAATTTTCTTTCATATTTAGTAACTAAACTACTGATGTAAATAAATCATTAAAAATTCTGAAATGAAAAGCAAAATAAATAACAGCAAAGAGTGGTTTGAGATGTAACAAGAACATGATAGCGCTTCAACCTGTAGCATGAATCTTTGCTGAGAAGCTTGTGACTTCAGATATCTGTTCTTGATACAAAAATATTACACAGAAATTATCCCCAATCTGATTTGTCATCTTCAAAACACTGTCAAGTGATTGAACCAAGATGTGTGCTCACCTTGACTGCTCTCTGATTTGAGAGTTTCTTATACTAAAAATGAGACTGTAGAGTTGTCTCATATTCTAAAATAGCATTAATAAGCACATTTAATAGAAGGAAATCCTTAGCAAATCCTTAAATGGCAAAATGTATTAAAGTATCTGTTTTCTTAACAACAACTAGCATTTTAGTAACAAACACCATTTTTAGTTCAATAACTAGAAAGAATATAAAAATAGTAAAGTGACTTCTCATTCCTAAAGATTCTTAATCATTTTCACATATATGTCATCTCTCACATCTATTTTACTTATTTCATAAATAGCTTATGCATATTAAAACATGTATTTGAATATAATACTGTCATATGTATGGTGATATAACAAATCACTACAAATTTAACAGTTTAAAAAAACTGCAGCTGTCATTTTATCATTTCTTTGAGTCAGAATTTGGACATTACTGTTTTATAGTCATTGCTACGTGGTATACATCATGAAGATGCAATCAACTTGTTGGTCAGATGTGGAATCTCATCCAAGTGCTTGACTAGTGGAGGGTGGGATTTCATTTCCTTGTTTTTCTATATAGGATTTTGTTTCATGTAGATTGTATTGCTGAGAGTTTTAGTCCATCATTGGTAGTATTTTACAAGTTAACCTCAATCAATTTCTCCTATACCTCCAGGACAATAAAGATAGTCTGAGAGTAGAACAATAGCTACATTTCTTAATTACACTTCAAATTATTTATTTATTTATTTATTTTACCAGAGCATTGCTCAACTTTGACTTACCTTGGTGCTGGAGATTAAACTGGGACCTTTGGTACCCCAGGCTTGAAAGTCTATTTGCATAACCATTGTGCTGTCTTCTACAGGATAGAAGCAAATTGCACAAGGAAGGGACTTACTCAAGTCTCTGATACCAGGAGGTATATCAATTTCAAATATCAATAATATTTGAAATTATTGCAGAAGCTGCCTAACTAAATCTGTGTTGTTTTGAATTGTACTATTTACTTCACTTTTACATGCCAAACACATTACAGCCTCCAACACTAATTTACTCCAAGTACAAAAATCTTCCCTACAAAATTAAGATCAAGTGTTAATAAGTGCTAACAATAGGATTCCAGGAACATAATTCCTCCCAACCTGCTTATACATGACACTACAGAAGTTATCTCTTGATTTTCTACCCAAAGCATAGCAGTGATGACCTAGACAGTGTCAGTCACAGGCATTCCTATGCAAACAAGGGGAAGGGGGAGAAAAACAATTTAGAATACTTATAAAGTATAACTGGGTAAATGTTGAAGTGCTTTATAAAATATTAGATTTCAGTTCTAGGGACTAACTCTGTAATTCTTTTTAAGATAATAGATTCACATATCTAGTTCAGAGTTGTTTTTTTTTTTTTCTCTCCAGCCATCTTTCAAAAACTCTAAACTTCTCTACTGCATAAATAATTGTGGAAATGTTAGATAGCAAATTAAGAAGGGAGACTTTTTTTTTTTTAAGGGCAAGATAATAAATACTAACAGTTGGCTTTCTGGTAATCTGCCACTTCAAGAGTTCAGTGTTGAAAAAATAGCTCATCAGTTAGGGAGCATTCCTTGCTACTTAATAGCCACATAAAAGGTGCTGTAGCCTCAGAGGAAGCTTCTGTGTCATACCATCTTCCCTTCTTTCTGTCTCTTGCACTCTCTTTCTACCTCGCTATCTGAAGGAGAAAGATGAGTGCTCAATTCACTCATGCCTGTGACTCTTAGCTTTGGGAAAATTAGCATTGATATAACTTATAGCATATACATTTGCAAATGAAGGTAGTAAGTTATATAATTTACGTAATGATATATTTCTGGGCTCTACACTGTTTTTTTAAAAAATATCTTTATTTATTTAGCATTGGATAGAGACAGAGGGAAATTGAAAGGGGAAGAGGAGATAGAGAGGGAGAGAGACAGAGAGACACCTGCAGCCCTGCTTCACTTAATGATATATTTCTTAAACAAACAAACAAACAAAAAAAGATCTCTTGCACCATTAAGAAATAACAGTGCCTCACAAGTCAACTTTCTCTGTAGTTACTTTGCTGATTTTCATGGTTCTAGAGGAGCTCAGTTTTTTACCCAGGAAACATTAGTGTTAAAATGCTGTATTTTGTAAAGATAAGTTGATGGAGCTATAGTACAGTAAGTGACAGTTTTCTCTCTGTTTATCTCATAGTCAACAGTTCTAAAATCTGTGAGACTCCCTGAGTGGATTATGTTTCTATCTTTCATGAAAAGTAACATGTGCTTATACTTATGTAGTTTTCTCAGTAATTTCCTGCCATTAGAAATTTATGGAAGACTGAAAGTGTCATTTGATTTTGTATTTTCATTTTTCTTTTAGTCCAATCTGTCAGTGTGTAGTGACATAATTTTTGCAAAAACCAGAGAGAGAGAGAGAGAGAAAGGAAGAGAGAAAAAAAAACTATGGATTTTTTTTTTTTAATTTCACTAGGGTTCACATATTAGACAAAAGTCAAAAGTCAGTATCTGGCATTTGGGTTGTGCTGCCCTGGGTAAAGTGCACATAGTACGAAGAGCAAGGTCCCACACAAGGATCCCAGTTCCCCATCTGCAGGGAGGTCACTCTACAAGTGGTAAAGCAGGTCTGCAGGTGTCTTTCTCTCTCTCTCTCTATCTCTCTCTCTCTCTACCTATCTATCTATCTATCTTTCCCTCCCCTCTCAATTTCTCTCTATCCAATAAAAAACTGGGGGGAAATAGCCTCCAGGAGCAGTGGATTCATACATAATGTAGGCATGGAATCCCAGTGATAACCCTGGAGGCACCAAAAAAAAAAAAACTCAATGTCTGTAATATCTTCTACATAAACCATTTTTCTTTTTGTCTTGGTCTCTTACAGAGATGGATGTGAGGAATTCATTGAGTCTTCCCAAATACACTATAGTTTATGTAAGCTTTATAGTAATCCCATTATTAATCTCTAAATGACTCCGTTTATGGTAGATGAATACCCTATAACTTTATGTTTCTGAGGCTTTAGCAAAAGATTTGATTACTTTCATACTCATATTTTTCTCAAGGCCAGTCCTTATTTCCACAGTGCATCTTTCTGATAGTAATTAGAGGTCATTAATGTTAAGTTCAAGTCTTGGAGGGCACCTCATGGAAGCACCTGAAGAGAGGAACTTTGAGTGATAGAATTATGCTGCACTGTCTGCTCTTCTCTCCTAGAGCTCTTTGTCTCATAGCCTCAATCAATAAAAAAAAAAAAAAAAAATTCTAACCAGATCTCCATATCCCATCCCCTCCCCTGATAGCTTTCCCATTCTCTATCCCTCTGGGAGCATGGACCCAAGGTCATTGTGGGTTGCAGAAGGTAGAAGGTCTGGCTTCTGTAATTGCTTCCCCGCTGACAATGGGCTTTAACTGGTCAATCCATACTCCCAGTCTGCCTCTCTATTTCCCTAATAGGGTGGGTCTCTGGGGAAGCGGAGCTCCAGGACACATTGCTGGGGTCCTCTGTCCAGAGAACTCTGGTCAGCATCATGCTGGCATCTGGAAGCTGGTGGCTGAAAAGAGAGTTAACATACAAAGCCAAACAAATTGTTGAACCATTATGGACCTAAAGGCTGGAATAGTGCAGATCAAGTGTTGGGGGGTACTCACTGCAGACTATTGTGTACTTTTGTTTTCGGGTATATATTTTGCCCTAGTTTATGGATACCTATGAACATATGCTCTATCTCACAGGACATGGTCTATATCTAGGTTTTGGGACTTTGTTAGGAAGTGAACTGCCTGGAATGGAATTAGAGAATACGATGAAAGGAAGAGTCTCACCCAAGTAATGACACTGAAGGGTTGTCATTCCACACCTGAGTCTCTAGACACAGTCTGAAGTGAAGCATGCTGAGGTGGCACTCCTTGCATTGATTAGGTTGGGATCAGTGGATGCAATATTATTTGGTATGAATTGAGAGAAGCATGCAGGAAAGTGCACCCCACCCTAAGCCAGGAGTGGGGGAAATGTAGGCTCTATAGTGGAAATGTGAGGTTCCTGCTGTCTTAGGGTTCAAGAAGACAATAGATATTGTTACCATCACATTATTTGGTAATTGGGTTAACTTTGAAAAGTCCCTTTGTTAGGATTTGCTGTAAAATACCCAACATCTTGTATAGAGCTGTGCCACTGGTTGCTTCTGTTCTCCCTGGTCTAGGCTTTTGAGAGAGTCAACATATCAAAGACTCAGCCCATGTACTAAAAGACTCAGTCTGTGCTTTAAAAAGTTTGAGACATACAATCAATTTTCCCCTCTCATATTAGTTAAATAGTGATTTATATGACTACATTTTAATAGGAGTGTACATAAACACCATTCCCACCACGAGAGAGGAATTACTGGGTCATATGGAAGGTCCATGTCTAGCCTTGTGAGAGTTCTCAAGACTGCTCTCCAGAGAGGCTGGACCCATTTACATTCCCACCAGCAGTGCAGAAGGGTTCCTCTGTCTCCACACCCTCTCCAGTATTTGTTGTAGCTGTCCTTTTTGACTTATGCCATTCTTACAGGAGTGAGCTGGTGTCTCAATGTTGTCTTAATTTGCATCTCTCTGACAATCAGCGACCTGGAGCAATTTTTCATATGTTCATTAGCCTTTTGGATCTCCTCTGAAGTGAATGTCTTCTTCATATCTTCTGCCCATTTTTGCATGGGTCATTTGCTTTTTTGGTGCTAAGTTTGCTGAGCTCTTTGTATATTTTGGTGATTAGTCTCTTGTCTGATGTATGGCATGTGAAGATCTCCTCCCATTCTGTGTGGGATCTCTTTGTTTATGTGATAGTTTCTTTGGCTGTGCAGAAGCGTTTCAATTTGATGTAGTTTCATTGCTTTGTTTCTGCTGTAGTCTTCCTTGCAATTGGGTTTGCTTCATCAAAGATGCTCTTGAAGTTTACGTGGGAAAGTGTTTTACCAAAGTTTTCCTCTAAGTATTTTATAGTTTCTGGTCTAACATCCAGGTTGGACAAATATCTTCACTTCTTTGACATTTTCAGTTTATATTTTTAGGATAAACTCTTAAATAGATGAAAATACACAAGAATTATTCTTAAAACTAAATACAAAGCATTAGATAAATACATGAAATAAAACCAGGTTTTGATTCTAATCTTTTTGTTTGCATGTACAGCAAGGCATATCCTACAGAAAAAAATGGATTTTTTAAATATACAAGTGTCCCTACATTAATCTGGATAACGAGAAGACCAGAAGCCAGGATCCTATACTCCATTCACATTTCAGAGTTGAGAGATAAAGCTTCAGAGATCATTACTGGTTGAATCAAGGGATCAGTAGATGGTGTCCCATGCACACAACCTGCAATAGGCTGTGTTAAGCATATGTATGTTAGCCCAACCAGAACTCCAACTGAGTATTTATTATCAAATCATCTTCATGACATCAGAGCATGGAACAAGAAGCAGAAAAAAGCATCTTTGCAAGGGTACACCATTTATGACAGTTAGTGCAAGACCACCATGGTATTGTCATGTAATCCTCTGGCTACTTAGTAAGATTCATTATGGCCACATCCTAAATTCCATAGTCTGAGGGGTTGCAATGTTTGTTGTAGCATGCTGCTTTCTGCTATTTGCCTCAGGGTTTTTCACTAAACTGTTGGTTAGCTTAAGACTTCTACCAGATGCCCCACAGAGAATAGGAGTTTAGTAGCCTGGAGGAAGAACATAAGAGGTAACCAGTGGTCAATGTTCATCTGGCTTTGTACATAGATTCTCAGTAATTCAAAAAATAGTTCAGCAGAGAAATCATCGAAGTATCAACTAGTAGCAGCCATTACAATTCAGAGGTCTTACAGTCATTAATGTGTCCTGGAGCTCAGCTTCCCCAGAGACCCATCCTACTAGGGAAAGAGAGAGGCAGACTGGGAGTATGGACCGACCAGTCAACGCCCATGTTCAGCGAGGAAGCAATTACAGAAGCCAGACCTTCTACCTTCTGCAACCCTCAATGACCCTGGGTCCATGCTCCCAGAGGGATAGAGAATGGGAAAGCTATCGGGGGAGGGGGTGGGATATGGAGATTGGGTGGTGGGAATTGTGTGGAGTTGTACCCCTCCTACCCTATGGTTTTGTTAATTAATCCTTTCTTAAATAAAAAAAAAATAAAATAAAAAAAAAAGAAATCAGGAGTTAAGAAGTCAGGGGGTCTCCAACATACAAGTTTTGTAGTATTAAAAGTGATATTGGTCCAGGAAGGATGACTTAGCTGGTAGATCATATATGTGCTGTGCTTGATTTCTAACACCATAGGAGAGGATCCAAGACAGATGCAAGTATAATGCCATGGATAGAGGAGCACTGCTTTGGTATCTCTTCTCTTTCTTTCTCTCATAAAAACAAATAGTGGGTGTGGTTTGACCATAATACAAGTTAAATTTCATTTCAGGAGACATTTTTGACAAATCATTATTTTCTAGAGCTTAGTTGATGGTTGACTAGAGTGACCTTTGAAGGCTATAACAACAAAGAATCACAAACATGGGTAGCTTAGAACAACAAAAATGTTTTTTGAAAATTAAGATGTCAGCAGTGATATTCTCTCTAGCTGAAGATGCAAGAGATAAGAACTCATTTCAGGATTAACACCTACTTGGTGATAATTCCTTGGCTACTGGTAATACTACTATAATATATAATATAATATAATATATAATATATAATATAATATTACTGGTAATATTAATATGCCACTCTCTGTATATGCCTATCTTTGCATCATAATTTCCCCTCAAATAGATTAAAAGTTTCTCCAGTAAGTTATAATCTTAATTTTAAAAAGATATATGGAAATCATTATTTCTAAATATCATTATATTATGAGGTGTGAATGGGTGGGATGTATGACTTCAATTTGTGAGAATTTACAGTATTCAGTTGAACTCAAAATAGATACTGAGTAAATAAATGTTATGTGGATTTGTGTTGATACAGAATATAGTTTTCATATGTAAATTTAAAATATTTATGCAAATTGTTTTAGAAACTTCTTCTAGCTGTTTTCCCTTTAGAAACTAATTGTACATGAGCTTTAATTATAAAGGTACACAAGAAGTCACTTGGATTTTTCTTGTATATATTTTAATCTTCTTGTTTGGTTGACCATGCCTAGAGGGTTTTCTCATCTAAGAAACACAATAAGAACAGAAGTCACAGAAATTAAATCCCACATTAGGACTAATTGATTACCTCACTGATATTTCTGCAGAAGATGAGTGTGTAGATGGTTATTTAAGTTTTTCCTACTTAATCAGAGTGTGGGTGTTCTAAACTCTATTGCAGTCACATCTGTTCATAATTTAGTGGTAGAATACACCAAAAAGGCCATTGGGTATTTTGTTTCTTCTAATCTGTTTTATTAATTGTTTCCTACTTAAAAAAATATTTATTTATTTTCCCTTTTGTTGCCCTTGTTATTTTTATTGTTGTTGTAGTTGTTGTTAGATAGGACTGAGAGAAATGCAGAGAGGAGGGGAAGACAGAGACGGGGAGAGAAAGATAGACACCTGCTGACCTGCTTCACCACTTGTGACATAGCTCCCCTGCAAGTGGGGAGCCAGGGGCTCAAACCAGGATCCTTACCGGTCCTTTCGCTTTGCGCCATGTCGCTTAACCCACTGCACTACAACCCAACTCCCTGTTTCCTACTTTTCAATAGAATAATTGTCTTTGCTTTTCACACAATCGTATTCTTTTCTTTTTATCTTTACGTGCTTCTCTTTTTGCTCACTTTGGGTCATTCATCTATTCTAAGATCACACTAACTTCACAGATGTTAAAGTCAATATCTGTGAAAACAGAATTTGTCTAGCCATTTATAATGTGCTATGTTTGAGAAACACAAAATTAGCTCATTTGTCACATTATATTATCATCATATTTTAGTCATAGACTACCAGAAGACACCTTTAGTAATAAATTGCTTTTATTTCTTATTTTGGGGGGCAGGGAAGTGTTCAGGGGTTAAATAGCCCTGAAAATAACACGTCGAGGACTAGCTGACAGCGCACAGTACATGCACAAGTTCCTTGGCTTCAAACCTTCTCTCTCTCTGCCTGTAAGGGGGAATCTTCACAATCAATGAAACAGTGCTATAGGTGTCTCTCTTTCTCTTTCTCTTTCTCCTCTTTCTCTTTCTCTTTTTCTCTTTCTCTTTCTCTTTCTATCCCCCCTTTCTTCTCAATTTCTCTCTGTTCTATCAAATAAAAGGAAGAAAGAGAATATATATAGGAAGAAATGGATGCAGGGGATTATCTCCAGAGATGCCAAGCCTGAGATATCAACATCCCAATTTCTCTAACCTGGTGAGATTTTTCTTAACACATGGGACTACCTAATTCTATTTCAGATAGAACGTTTTCTAACACAATTACCAATACTACCTACAGGATAGGGTCTAGGGTACTAGGTTCATGTGTACATTTATCCACAAGCAAGGGGCGATTATGTACCTTGAAATAAAAGTGCTTAATAGCCCTATGAGAGTAGATTTCAACCCAATAAACCTGAAATTCTAGTAGAATGGTCTAAAGAAAGCATCATAAATTCTCTAATCATATATTTATTACTTAAGCCAAAACACTCCTCTCCTACCCCTTCACTTCCCTCAATCACTCTGTCTACTCAGTTAACCATGAAAAGTAAGTACGTAATACATATTCTTCCATCTTCTTTAATCTCTTCTGACATAACATCAGCAATATTGTTAGCCCTTGATAACCTTCAGAAGAAACACTATACAACTGGCCAAGAGTTACACTGGTAAAAACTATATACCTAGTAAAGGACAATTATTGTCTCTATGGCAAACCTTGTCAAAATCATTAAACAAGAAAATGCAGAAGAACTGGAGGCCAGCTAAGACCACATTAGAAGCCTGTGTCAATTTCCTCCCTAACTTGAGGACAGATCCCATAAACTTAATACTGGTTTGGATACAACAAATGACACTCAACATTTTAACAACTGGGAGAAAGCCTAAGCGTATCAGATAAATAAATGATTACCAAAGCTGGATAAGGGAAAGGGACTGGCTCACTTAGTGATAGGCTACCTAATTACCCAGGGTACTAGACAGAATTCTTGGATTCTCTTATAGATAATATGGGTCTAGACCTCTGGTAGATTCCTCTCTCTATCATCACTGATCACACTCAATGAGAATGTCATTCTAAGCCCTTTATTTTATTTTATTTTCATTTTTATTTATAAAAAGGGAACACTGACAAAAACCATAGGGTAAGGGAGTACAATTCCACCACCAGAATTTCATATCCCCTCCCCTGATAGCTTTCCTTTTTTTTTTTTTTTTTTGGGTAGGCTTCTTTTTAGAACCATGTCCTCACTGTGAAATAGCAATGGTAGGGACTGCCCCACTCTCTGATGGGAGGTTGTGTCATACTACTGCCACTTGAGGAAGACTAGTTCTGAAAAGAGTACATTCTAGAATGTTCCCAGCTGTGACTATGGACTGTGAGCAGACAGTGACTCAAAGCTTATATAGGCTCCTGTGTTAAATGTGAGTGCATATGGGCTCTGGATTAGATTATTGTAGTAAACAGTTAATTACATTTATATATCTTCTTCAGTTTTCAAGAAACTTTCTACTCTAAGCCTATGTTCTAGTTCTCTTCTTAACTCTGATACAATCTCTCCAGACAATATTTCTGGTCTACCCCCATGTTAGATAGCTCAAGCAAAGATTATTAAGACACAGAACTCTGGTGATGGGAACTGTAAAGAATTACACACTTATTTGGTCTGGGGGGTGGCTCAGTGGATAAAGCATTGGACTCTCAAGCATGAGGTCCTGAGTTCAATCCCTGGCACACATGTACCAAAGTAATGTCTGGTTCTTTCTCTCCTTTCTTACTAATAAATAAAATATTTTTTTAAAAAATAAAGAATCACACACTTATTACAATTATACCCCTTACAATCTTGTAAATCAATGTTAAATCATTAATAAAAAAATAAAACAGAAATGGATGCAGGCAGCTGTGGGTTTTTGATGTAAGCATTGAACCCAAGCAATAACAATGGATGCCAGTAGAAAAATATAAAAATTGAAAAGAAAATGACATATAGGATTTAGGTTGTATCAACAGTTTGGGAGGGGCTTTACATAAGTGAGCACTTATTCTGAATTAGATATAGTTTCAATGACTGGGGATCTTAAGTGTCATCTGGAAAATGAGAGAAATAAATAGAGTTAAACTATAGCTATTAAAGGTCAGTTTTTACCATAATCTCCAAGACAGAAGAAATATTTAATCACTTTTATGCCTTGGCTAATGTTAATAACTGCAGAGCAGTCTTCCTTTGGTCTCAGTCCAGCATGTTCACAGAATGGTTCTGTTGGACAAACGTTGTCTTTCTAACAAAGTGTTTATGTTGCAAAGGAGAACACCACACCCTGTGAATGTCAGAACAGTTCCTGGATGTTATAGTATTTTTTTTCTCTACATGAAATATTATATTTATCAAATTATTTTTCATATTAAAAGCTTAATATGTAGTTACTGTTGCTAAAATTTAAGATAAGCTGAGGAAAGAAAATTTGAACCAGAGTGTCTAGCAATTTACTGAATATAATAATTCAGTGAACAATGTTAAATGGCTTTATACCACTTATATAACTTTATTCCATTATTATTGACAACTGAGTTCTAGACAAATGCATAGGAGATGAGTAATATGGAAATGTCCATGATGGAATTTGATATGTTCAGTGGAGATTTTATTTTATTTTTTTTAAAGATTCATTTTTTTCCCCATTTTCTTTTTTATATATTTTTTATTTTATTTATTTATTCCCTTTTGTTGACCTTGTTTTATTGTTGTAGATATTACTGTTGTTGTCATTGTTGGATAGGACAGAGAGAAATAGAGAGAGGAGGGGAAGACAGAGAGGAGGAGAGAAAGATAGACACCTGCAGACCTGCTTCACCGCCTGTGAAGCGACTCCCCTGCAGGTGGGGAGCCGGGGTTCGAACCGGGATCCTTCTGCCGGTCCTTGTGCTTTGCACCACCTGCGCTTAACCCACTGCGCTACAGCCCGACTCCCGGAGATTTTATTTTTAATATTAGATTGAAGAACATTTGTTATATTGTTGAAGATGGAAACTTTTCATTTCCTTCTCTTGCCTCAGGCACTACTACCTTAAAACAAAAGATTATTTACAGTTAAGACAAAAGACTTCTCATACAGAGATTGCCTGAGAGAAATATGTTAACTATCCACATTACATGAGAAAATAAGAAACTAGAAATAAGTCTAGGAACTATAAATTTATACTTTTGACTGAAGAATTAGTGAGTGATTTATTATGGTTCTTAATCTTTTCCAAGTTTTTGTTCCAGAAATTATAGCTTCATATAATAAGAGCTGAAAATATTGCTAAAACTTGGAATAGTGTGGGAGGTAGCAAAATAAGAAGACATAGTAAACAAAACACATAGGCTTTTAAATAATGAGAACATTCTTCAATAGTAGTGAGGTTTTCATTTACTCAAGTTCTTTTTTTTTTAAATTTTTTATTTAAGAAAGGATTAATGAACAAAACCATAAAGTAGGAGGGGTACAACTCCACACAATTCCCACCACCCAATATCCATAACCCACCCCCTCCACTGATAGCTTTCCCATTCTCTATCCCTCTGAGAGCATGGACCCAGGGTCATTGAGGGTTGCAGAAGGTAGAAGGTCTGGCTTCTGTAATTGCTTCCCCGCTGAACATGGGCGTTGACTGGTCGGTCCATACTCCCAGTCTGCCTCTCTCTTTCCCTAGTAGAGTGTGTCTCTGGGGAAGCTGAGCTCCAAGACACATTGGTGGGGTCTTCAATCCAGGGAAGCCTGGCCAGCATCCTGGTGGTATCTGGAACCTGGTGATTGAAAAGAGAGTTAACATACGAAGCCAAACAAATTGTTGAGCAATCAAAGCTTGGAATAGTGGAGAGGAAGTGTTAGGGAGGTACTCACTGCAAACTCTAGTGTACTTTTGCTTTCAGGTATATATTTTGCAGTAGTTTATGGATACGTGTGAACATAAGCTCTCTCTCACAGAAACTGGTGTATATCTAGGTTATGGGACTTTGTTAGAAAGTGAACCACCTGAGATGAAATTAGAGTGTACTATAAAAGGAAAGGTCTCAGCCGAGTAATGAAGCTGAAGGGTTGTCATTCCACTCGTGAAGTCTCTGGACACAGTCTGAGGTGAAGCATATTGAGGTGGCAATCTTTGCGTTGGTTAGGTTGTGATCGGCGGATGCAATATTATTTGGTATGGATTGGGAGTCGCATACGGGAAAGTGGGCCCTATCCAAGGGTTCCAGGACTGGAGGAAGTAGGGGCTCTATAGTGGAGATGTGAGGTTCCTGCTGTCTTAGGGTTCAAAAAGACAATCGATAGTTAATGTTATCAACTTATTAATCACAGAAACAACATTGGAGGAAAGGAATGGCAGTATTAGGGAAACAACAGTTGAGACACCCAAGGAAAAAACCGATTATCTTGAGGCAATTAGAGAACTGAAAACTCAAGTTCTTTAACGTAATTTTTATAGCTAGCTGCATCTTTATTTTCCAATAATTTTAAAACATCTGACCTTTGACTGCAATATTATTCTAATAATGAAAATGAAAAAAAAATCATTTCTGAAAGTGTCATTCTTTAACACTTGAATGTTGTAAAGAGCTTCCTTATATAAGTAGAGACTCATAGAGTCATTAGAACAAAAAGTTTTCTGGAAAAAAAACCCTCTAGAATGTGTTCTGCATATCTTGTTAGGATGGAGTTTAGTTTTCTGACTTATAAAACCACTAAAACATTCCTATTAAACTGTCACTCAAAGATTACCCAAGTAGAAAAAGCTATTACTGATTTAATGAGGTCTATGGGATTTTGTAATTTAATAGGGATAGTTGTACACATGTGGGCAAAAATGCCTATGACTGCTAATTTTTTTATTATATTGAGTTTAAAGTTGAACATATAGTGAAGGGAGAACATTATCTTATTCTTGATATATATACATATATATGGTTCCCTTTTTAATAAATATTCTATGAAGATCTCATTTAAATTTGATTGTAGTTATAAAGACCACAAATTTTGTAAGGCACTGGAGATATTACATATTAAATATAAAAAATTGAGGGGTTAATTCTAGCAGTCCTCAGATGGAAACTGCCTAAATATCCAACAAATTAAGTGCATTTTAGTAAATTCTTTAAAATCAGAAAATCAGTGTAATAATAAAATAAATTATATATTGAATAATAAGCTGACATGAATAACTTTCATAATGACATCTTTGAGAGAAAAAATGGCTAGAAATCTATATGCTTCAAGGAATACTAAAGAATGAATCCATAGTGAATCACTGTACATAAAGTTTCAAAGTAGAAATTCTATTTCAGATATAGAAACATAAACAACTCAACTGGAAAAGTGTGAAGGGTTTTCACTGATATTCTGGTTGTTTCTCTAAAAACAGTAAAATGGATTAATCCACCAAATTAAATTATTGATCAGATTGAGTCAATACAATCTATGTGTTTTTTTTATTTGAAAAGATGTATTTATCTATTTATTATGAGAGGAAATACGGGAGAAACAGAAAGTAAGAGAGGAGATAGTCTAGACTACTGTTTATATTTAGTTGGGTGGTGTTAGAGAGGGATCATACAGTCTGGGGGGCTTCAGCTGATGTTCTAAAAGGGTGAACTACCTCCCTGGCTCTGTGTGCTTTTAAAAAATATTATTTTGGGAGTCAGGCTGTAGTGCAGTGGGTTAAACGCAGGTGGCGCAAAGCACAAGGACTGGTGTAAGGATCCAGGTTGGAGCCCTGCTCCCCACCTGCAGGGGGGTCGCTTCACAAGTGGTGAAGCAGGTCTGCAGGTGTCTATCTTTCTCTTCCTCTCTCTGTCTTCCCCCTGGTTTGGGGGGGGGGGGAAGAGTTAGTTCAAGCCAAAGATCCCTTTCCTTTGTCCTTTATGACCTCTGTTTGCCAGCCCAAGAGAGGGTTATAGGACTCTTTTTTGGTGTCAACCTGACCACTCCATTGCTGTCCCTTATCAAAGTGGAGATTCAAAATAGAGTTAGGGGGTCTGCTTTGCCATCCATGCAAACCCCATGGATACAAAATCCATGAAGCCTCCAGTGCATCACATGGGAGCCCTGTGGTACTGGTGGAAGGAAGCAACTGTTCCTTGTGTCCCTCCTGGTCTCTGTCTGTCTCTTTCTAGGTGATCTAATTAACACTTGGTTATACTCTTGATATGGCTTCTTCTCTTTCCATTTTACCTCACATTGTATGTCAGGTGCAGACTTTCAGTGATAACAGCAGCTTTATAAGACCTCAACTACTTAATAGCATCTACTTTTCTTTTTTTTATTTAAGAAAGGATTAATTAACAAAACCATAGGGTAGGAGGGGTACAACTCCACACAATTCCCACCACCCAATCTCCATATCCCACCCCCTCCCCTGATAGCTTTCCCATTCTCTATCCTTCTGGGAGCATGGACCCAGGGCCATTGTGGGTTGCAGAAGGTAGAAGGTCTGGCTTCTGTAATTGCTTCCCCGCTGAACATGGGCGTTGACTGGTCGGTCTATACTCCCAGTCAATAGCATCTACTTTTCATCTGGTAACAAGTTTAAGACTATTCCTATCTAAGCTTTGCCTATGTTTTTGCTTGGTGCTTAGAGTTTATAATTCTGGTGTCTTTCTTTACACTAGTTTTGTGCATCGAGGCAACCCTCTAAGCTTAGTGTTATTTCACTGCACCTCTCTTCTCTAGATTTCACCTTCTTCAATTATGAATGAGTGGCCAGAAGCAAATTTCAATTTTTATTTCATCTTCTGCTTAAAACAATGGACACACCTGTTTGTTTTCCTGCTGCATTCCTCATATTTGGCTTATTTACCTCTATGTATTGCTCCAGATTAGCAAATATTCTGAGAAGTTCCCTCAACACATTAGTTTATATTTAGAAGGCTCCTTTTTCTCTAAGATGCTAGGTCCTTCAGCAACTCTGTGGTAGATTAAGGCAATTTGATTTAACGTTTTAGCTGATTCTTCTATTTGCTCTCACTGGGGATAAGTCTTTGCTGCTATCACACCCAAAAATGGTAGAGTCGCCCTTCTGTTAACTTTAAATAATTAATTCTATAAAATTTTCCAGATGCCACCAGGATGCTGGCTAGGCTTCCCTGGATTGAAGACCCCACCAATGTGTCCTGGAGCTCAGCTTCCCCAGAGTCACACCCTACTAGGGAAAGAGAGAGGCAGACTGGGGGTATGGACCGACCAGTCAACGCCCATGTTCAGCGGGGAAGCAATTACAGAAGCCAGACCTTCTACCTTCTGCAACCCTCAACGACCCTGGGTCCATGCTCCCAGAGGGATAGAGAATGGGAAAGCTACCATGGGATGGGGTGGGTTATGGGGATTGGGTGTTGGGAATTGTGTGGAGTTGTACCCCTCCTACCTTATGCTTTTGTTCACTAATCCTTTCTTAAATAAAAAATTAAAAAAAAAATTTTTTCAACAGTCATACTCAAAACGTTCTTTTGCTTTATACACTTATTATTATAATGGTGATTTATTCAAGGTTTTTATTTTTCATAGAAGCCTTTGAAATTGTATACTCTTAAAATGAAAATACAACTTGTAACACATTTCTTTAATTAAAATACATTTCCCCCTTGGAGACAGTGAACTTGCCTTCTAAAAACTGATAAACAGGGACCAACATTTTGGGTTCAACTCATAATTCTTAACCATGAGGTTTAGAATGTTCTCTGAAGAGGAAAAACATGTTTTCCACATTCTAATGATTTCTGTCCAGAGAAGTGCCAGATGGAATTTTTAGGACTAACAATGCTTATTTATTGTTTTTGGCAGAGTTGCAGAATAACAAATATTTGGCAAAATTTTCAGAAGCATGTAAATAAAATGATTTTTTACATATTCTAGTTTATTCTATAAGGATTTCATGTTCTGTTGCATCCTATAGGGCAGTTAAATAGTTTTATTCTCGTGCATAAAGTTGAATGAAATGGTGATTCACTGCTTTAGAGAGAATGTGATATATGGCTTGTTGTCAAATTATGCCCTTATTAAATTCTCTTTCCAATGTCCTTTTAGTTGTTTATTAGTATTTGGTCAGAGTCCTACCCTGGTGGACTCAGGATATGAACTAGATTCCGGGTCTTGTCCTCTAAAATTCTGTAGTTCCCTTCCATATATCCAGAAGAAATCAAGGCTAAAATTATCCTGACATGGGAGTCAGGTGGTAGCACAGCCTGACTAGTTAAGCACAGGTGGCACGAAGCGCAAGGACAGTGGGTGTAAGGATCCCGGTTGGAGACCTGGTTTCCCACCTGCAGGGGAGTCGCTTGACAGGCTGTGAAGCAGGTCTGCAGATGTCTTTCTCTCCTCTTCTCTTTGCTCCCCTCCTCTCTCCATTTCTCTCTGTCTTATCTAACGACAAGATTAATAACAACAACAACAACAAAAAAAAAGACAAGGGCAACAAAAGGGAAATAAATAAATAAGTAAAAATGTTTAAAAAATATCCTGACACTAGTAAAATTTAAACATTCATTCCTATACAATATACTCAAACCTTATTTTTGAGATAGAAGGCTTCAGCCTTGTATTTTTTTTTAATCTGCTAAGTTACCTGATCACATCTTTCTTTAGAAAGCTATATAGGCTAAATATATCACAAATTTTGAATAACTTTTAAAAAAATTTATTGGGGAATTAATGTTTTGCATTCAACAGTAAATACAATAGTTTGTACAGGAATAAAATTTCCCATTTAACTTGGTTTTTAACATCTTGTCCTGTACTGCTTTCTTGTTTAAACAATGGGCTTTGAGAATAAGTATTATATGTTGGATTTCAATATTAAAATGTTATAACCAAAGAGTCTAAACATTAACTTAGGGAATTTTGTTGGATTTACTTATAAGTTGATGTGAATAAATAGATATGGCATAATGCCAATATAAGTAACTTTAGTATATGAATATCTCTCTTCTTCTTCTAGCGTTTGCCCTTCTTCCGTAGCCAGTCAACAGCGTCAGGTTGAGCCTGATGTAAAGTTTCGAGACCTCCTTTGAATCTGGAGAGGTGGCAGTCGTTGACCATGTGGGTCATAGTCTGTCTGTAGCCACAGGGGCAGTTCGGGTCGTCTCTGGCTCCCCAGCGATGGAACATAGCGGCGCACCGGCCATGGCCTGTTTGATAGCGATTGAGGAGGGCCCAATCATAACGTGCTAGGTCAAAGCCGGGTTGACGCTTGCAGGGGTCTGTGATATCCTAATATTCTACAGCAAATTAATTCATAACTCAGCTTTATAAAAATGGAAAAATATGGCAGGTAGTGGAGCACCGAGTTAAGCACAAGTAGTACTAAGTGCAAAGACCCACACAAGGATCCCAATTATAGCCCCTGGATCCCCAACTGCAGGAGGATCACTTCCCTCTAAATTCTTCCTGTCAATTTTGCTTTGTCCTATCCAATAAGAAAAATATTTTCCAGGAGCAGTGGATTCACAGTTGCAGGTACCTAAGCCCAGCGATAATCCTGCAGGCGAAATAAAAAAAAAAAGGGAAACGTATATAATTACAATTGTCCTAAAATACTTTTCTTGAAGTGAAAAATCATGAATTATGAATGCACTATGTAAGACAATAGGAAAATGTTAGTTTGATAACTAATAATAATAGATCCGGCAACAGTTCTTATGTGCCTTATCTACCATGTGAATGATCTATGTTCAAACCTGACCCCCATTGCTGAAGGCAGCTTCAAAACTATTGTGCTTTCTTTCTCTCTGTCCAGAGAAGAAGTCAGCTGAGAGTGGTGGAGGCCCAGTGATGATGATGATGATAATAATAATAATAGTAATTATTATTATTAATAAATAATTATTAGTGGTTTTCAGAGGTACAAATTAAATAAGTTTGGGTGATGTATTCTAGTCCATGCTAATTGCAATTCATAAGTATTGCATATTTGAAAATTACTAAAGAAAACTAGTTTAAATGTTTTCACCTCAAGAAACAGAACCATGGTGATGAATTCTTACTTGAATTATTGATTTATCAATTGATAATTTATATAAATATTGAATCATTATGTAGTATAGCTGAAACGATGTTTATCTGTTGGTATGCCTCAATGAAAGGAATAAAATATTGATAAATATATACTTAAATCTATACATAATATCATGGTAAATTTTAAAGTATAATTAATTAATTTCATTAAGTTATGAGACTTTAATGGTATTGAGAAAACAGTGTTTTCCTTAACATCTTTGTTACACAAAAACTATTTAGGTCTTGTCCTTATTATCGTGACTTTTAATTTAAAAAATTGTTTGATTAAAGACTGGAAATGTTTCATATATATATGTATATATAGATAGATATGGATATATTTTAAATTTCTTTTCCCTTTTGTTGCACTTGTTTATCATTGTTGATACTATTATTGTTGTTAATGCTGTTGTTATTGTTGTTGGATAGGACAGAGAAATTGAGAGAGGAGGGAAGAAGATAGAGATGGGAAGAGAAAGATAGACACCTGCAGACCTGCTTCACCACCTTTGAAGCTACCCCCTTGCAGGTGGAGAGCTAGGGGCTCAAACCAGGATCTTTACATCAGTTCTTACAGTTAGCACCATGTATGCTTAACCTGCTGCATGCACTACAACTCAGCCCCTGTTTCCAATATTTTAATTTGCCCATGACAAGTCATCCAATTTTTTAGCATGTGAGAAATAATTACTCCCAAATAATGAATATTTCCAAAGAAGCGACATCTTGGGTAATTTTAAGAAAGCATTCTTTACTTTGAATAGCACTTACACTGACACTATATGAATGAGGAATGAGAGTTTGTAAAAAAAAAAAAGTAATTTTCTATCAAAAGCTCGGACTAGGCATACTTGATAATTAATTTCCCTTTATTGCATATTTGAATCATGATAAATTTATGACATAATAAAGTTGTAAACAACTTATAAATAATAATAAAGTTATGAACAACTGGAATAATATAGTTATGAACAACTTATCAAATATCTTTCCAAAATTTATCTTTTAAGCTAGTGCATAAAATATGGTAAAAGATAAATCTGATTTCTCAGTATGCGGTTTCTTCTAAGAGTTTATTTCTAACTTGTTGAGGCTAAAAGTTTAAGTGTATGGATGATATAGTTAAAGGAATGTTTAATGGAGAAATCTCATGAACCTAGGGAAATAAAATAATAAAATAATGATACAGAGGTGATTCCCAATCTTTCTAAATGGATATATTTCTATTCATTTTAAGATAAATGAAAGGATTATTTTGAACCAGAGTGAAGTAGTGTAGACTCTCCTGTTAATTAAGTACTACACTGAGGACAGTTTACATATTTTCTGGAATTTCAAAGTTAAGTTTTTCTCAGTTGAGGTAGCCACTGAGAGCTACATTCCAGCCCTGTGGTCTCTTTGAGTTTCATCCAAGAGAATGCAAAAGACAACCTCATCATTTTAAAATAGCTGAGTCATATTCTATAGTGTATATGATATATCACGTTTTTTTTTTTTAGCCACTCATCTGATGTTGGACAGCTGGCTTGCTTCCAGGTCCTGACAATTACAAACCATGCTGCTGTGAACATAAGTACACACAGATATCTTTTGATAGTTGTTTCTGTCTCCTTTGGGTAAATGCCCAGGTAAGGAATAACTGGGTTGGAGGGTAGGTCCATTCCTAATGTCCCAGTAAGTCTCCAAATTAGTTTTCCACAATGGTTGGATCAGTTTGCACTCCCACTAGCAGTTAAGAAGTGTCCCTTTTCCTCCCTATTCTCCCCAACATTTGTCATTTCTACAGACTAGATTTTAATAAAGACATTAAATGAGTAGTAACTACAGTTGCAATAAATGTTGTGAAACATATCTGTGACTCTGCTTCCATGGGTCATAATTAGTTAGAATTTCTACCATATTTTATTCCTTTTTTGTTGTTGTTGTTGTTGTTAAGTGTTTGAACCCAAATTATAGACATTGACACTCTGTATTGAAATATTTTAGTAGACACTGCAAATTGTGGCCTCAAAGAGTTAAGAGAAACTGATACATAGATGGTCTTAGTGGAGTACGGGGACCTGACAATAATTATTAACTGGGCTAAAGAAAGGAGACACTCTGGACACATTTGTAGGAACATTTTCTTTTGCGAGAAATAAATCATATGTTAAAACTGAATTGTCAAAGAAAAGGCAAGTTCACACTCTTATCTTTTGCCTTCAAAATAATGAGATATCTCTAACTCTTGTTATAAGTCACGCTTTAAAAGAAAATGTACAGAAAATCATCATCTTTCTGTTTCTTCTCATGGAAAAGAAACAGGGGTGCAGTTGTGAACATTACTACTGTCACATTGCCTCTCTATCTGAAAAAAAAAGACACAGAGTGGTGAAGCATTGATCATAAAAAAACAAATTATTCAAATTATCCATAAAAACAGATTACTCATGTTCTATGCTTGTTACTGCAAAATATGAGTGAATAACTCCTTGAATTTTCTAATCTGGAAAGGATTACTTTGTCCATAATGTCCTCAAGTTAGAAACTCAAAAACAAGAAAAGAAAGGCATGGCCTCACTAAGACAATATCATCACTCACAAAACTAGTTTCAGTTCTCTTATAAGACTGGAAGTTACTTTCTTCTTTTTTAACCTGAAGTCATAAACAAGGAGGAAAAGAAAAAAGTTTGAGAAGGAGGAGGAGGAGGTAAGAATAATTAATTAAAGCCAAAACATATGGAAGGAAATAATAAATATACTATATATATATATTTAAAAAAATTATCTAGACAACATATGGATATCAATTAAAAAAAAAACTATGACAAGTTCAAAATATGGCATGAAAGTCTAGTTATCAAGAAATATCAAAAAGACATAAGTTACTGAAACCAGGAATGAAAAGGAAGAAAACACTAAATGTTGCAGAAATTAAAATAATACCAAGAAACTAATTTGTACAACTTTACAGCAATTTATTAACTATCTTTACATGAAATGGACAAATTTGTTGAAGAATACAGCTTATAAAATGAAAGATGGTGGCAATCGTGTTAATATGCACTCCTATTAACTTATAGTCTCACAAATTTAAAATGTAAAAAAAAAGATCCAAAAAGAATTAGAATACCTATCTAAAATAAAATTTGTTAATCTTTAAATAGTGATAATCCACTACTACAATAATTTGATGTCACAATAAGTTTATTGCTAATTTTTACCAAAAGTTCAATGACAACTGATTATCAATTCTACAAGCGCCATGCAGAAATATGAGAAGAGGAAATAATTAAATGATTATTTTATAAACCCAGAATCTATTCCAATATCAAAGTTAAACAATTACATTAAAAAGAAAGAATACCACCTTCTAATACCAATTGTGTTCATAGACATAAAGTCATTTTCATAAAATTAACAACTCACATTTAGTCATATTGGATTAACATACCTAACCAAATGGGTTATTTACTAGGAACAAAAAGTTTTTAGCATTTGAAAATCATTCAACATACTTGAGTCATGTTTAAAAATTAAAATAAAAATAATACATGGTTTCTCTGGGGCCATGTGGTAGAATGCACACACATTATCTTGCCTGAGGACCTGAACTCAAGCAGACATTCACATCAAAATAAAACTGTTCAACATTTTCAAGGTGAAAATAGTCATCTATAAAGTTTTAAAGATAATTTTATATTTAGGAATAAAAGCATGAGTATGGTCCCCAAGAAAAATTTTGGGGGGAAGGCTGGTATTTTCATCATTACACTGAATATTATACTGGAGATCTTAAATCATTGGACTATGGAACAGAGGGGGGAAAAGCATATAAATTAGAGGAGAAAAGAAATTATTTTCAATAATAAACAGTACGATCATGTATACAAAAATGATTTTTTAAATTTTATTTAATAATGAACAAGTCCAAAACAGTTTTGTCAAAAGAGTTATCTTAGTAAGGTATTTGACGTGTAATACACACACACACACACACACACACACACACACAATTAAATACTTGGAAGATTGCATAGTAGTAATGCATTGAACTGGTATGTGATTCATCCCAGGTTCAATTTCCAGCACTACCATATGTCAGAATTTTGAAGTGCTCAGGAAAAAAAAAAAGATATCTCTCTCTCTCTCTCTCTCTCTCTCTCTCTCTATATATATATATATATATATATATATATATATATATATATGGAACTATTAGAAATAACTAAAAGTGAATAATTAAAACATGCAGGAATGGAAATGGAAAGTTACAGAATAATACCAAAAGACACTTATATAAATGGAAAAGCATATCATGTTAGTAGTTGAGAAGATTCGGTATAGTTAAGACTTCATGTCCATTATGTTGGTGAAAATGTATTCGATAGGACAACTTTGGAAATTGGTCTGGCAGATTTAAAAAAAAAAAGAGAAAGTAACACTCATTATAAGTATTTACATTCTTAGGCGTTTATCCAACTGAAATGAAAACATATGTCCTCACAGATACTTGTATACAAATGTTTATAAAAATGTTTTTTCAGAATGGACAAAAATAGGAATATGTCTATTCAATAAAAAAGAAAATGAATAAATAAATTCTGGTGTAATCTTGCAGTGGAACACTACTCAGCAATAAGAAATACACAACAGCTGATATGTAACAACATGAATGAATCACAAAAAAAACAACAATGCGCTGTATAAAAGAAAACAAACATTATGCTCTTAAGTAATAAAGTACTAAAAAGGATAGAAAACACAGCAGCTGCTTGTGGTGTCTCTTGGGTTAAATGGTACAGATATAGACAATGAAACATAGGTATAGACACAATGGAAATATTTTGTGGTAAAAACGGTGATTTCACCATTTTCAGCCAACTTGTATGGATCTTGAAGAAATCATGTTAAGTGAGGTAAATCAGAAACAGAAGGATGAATATGGGATGATCTTACTCATAGGCAGAAGTTGGAAAAACAAGAGTAGAAGATAAAACACTAAGCAGAACATGGACTGGAGTTGGTGTACTGCACCAAAGTAAAAGACTCTGGGGAGAGAGTGGGCGGGTTCAGGTCCTAGAACAGGATGGCAGAGGACCTAGTGGGGGTTGCATTGATATGTGGAAAACTGGGAAATGTGGGAGTTCTGTGGTAGTGCAACTGGTTAAGTGCACGTGGCGCACAGACTCCGGTTTGAGCCTGGCTCCCCACCTGCAGAGGAGTCACTTCACAAGCGGTGAAGCACGTCTGTAGGTGTCTTTCTCTCCCCCTCTCTGTCTTACCCTCCTCTCTCCATGTCTCTCTGTCCTATCCAACAACAACATCAATAACAACAACAACAACAACTACAACAATAAAAAGGCAACAAAACGGAATAAATAAATATTTTTTTAAAATTTTCAAAGAGAAGAAAATGGGAAATGTTATGAATGTACAAACTATTATATTTACTGTTGACTGTAAAGCATTAATACCCCCCAAAGAAATTATATATATTGTGGTGAGGGATGTGTTTTTATTTTTATTGAAATGATAGATATACACAAGGGTGTATGCATTTTGAAAATATATTAACTTGTACACTTACAATTTGGTATATAAGGAGTCGGGCGGTAGCGCTGTGGGTTAAGTGCACATGGCGTGAAGCGCAAGGACAGGCTTAAGAATCTGGGTTCGAGATTTGTGCAAAATTGAGTATCTATATCACTAATTGCATAAGTAATAGACTACATTTTTTTTAGAAATAAGAAAACTGATTTCAAAAGTGTTGGAAAGGAACAATACTGACATGTATTAAATATTTGTTATATAATAGCATTATGAAACAGACCCTCTACATAGTAAATTCACCCACTTACACTCTTATAAAATAGGAAAAATATTTCTCTTTAAGAGGAAGAAACTGAAATTTATGAGTGAATGTTTACAAATGTCTAACCATGCAAGTTTGTGGGTTTTATTAACCAAATTGCCATAAGAAAGTTTTTTTTATAGCAAATATTGCTAGAATCCAGCATTTCCTGTTTCAAAATGAGTTTACTTCTTGTGTGTCTACTGATCTCCTACTGTTCAGCTCAAAGTTGTTTTTAATAATATAACACATGTTAATTGAATCTTAGGCTTACAGAAACTTACTTACCAAATCAGAAGTAGTTAAATTAACACATTTTTTAGGGACATGATTCAAATTCAACTTTAATACTGATCATATGAAAATATTTAATTTGACATTTGCTCTTTTCTGTAATTTGTAGATGTTTTTCAATTGTCATGAGTTATTGTAAGCACTGTGAATCCACTGCTCCAGTGACCTTCTTTTTTTTTTTTTCTGTTTTATTTTGATAGAACAGAGAGAAATTGAGAAAGGAGGGGAAGATAGAGATGGAGAAACAAAGATAGGCACCTGTAGACCCAGCTGCTTCACTGTTCCTGAAGCATCATGCATTCCCCCACCAGTAGGTGGGAAGCAAGGACCTGAACCCATGTCCTTCCATTTGGTAGCCTGTCTGCTCAACCTGGTGTGCCACCACCTGGCCCCTTTTTCCAGATTAAAAATATATATATTTTATTTATTTATTTTCCCTTTTGTTGCCATTGTTGTTTTTATTGTTGCTGTTGTTATTGATGTTGTCGTTGTTGGATAGGACAGAGAGAAATGGAGAGAGGGAGGGAAGACAGAGAGGGGGAGAGAAAGACACCTACAGACCTGCTTAACCGCCTGTGAAGCGACTCCCCTGTAGGTGGGGAGCCAGGGGCTCAAACCTGGATCCTTAAGCCGGCCCTTGCACTTTGCGCCACTTGTACTTAATCGCTGAGATACTGCCCAATTCCCCTAATTTTGCAGATTTTTATAGCCTACATTCACAAAACCGTTTTTGGCACAATTGCCCTATTCATTTATTTAACTTTTGGCAAATCATGCTAATTATATATTTTGGGGCATGCCTATCTTAATTGTTGACAGATAATACTTCTTTCTCCACATGTCCACAGTACTTTTTCTCATGGTGAAAGACATTGTATTTTTTCCTCATGGTTCACCATCTAGGAGTTTTTGCTCATGAGATTCCAAGAACCCATGCTAGGCAGTGAAGCAGGTCTGCAGGTGTCTGTCTTTCTCTCCCCCTCTGTCTTCCCCTCCTCTCTTCATTTCCCTCTGTCCTATCCAACAATGACAACATCAGTAACAACAATAATAACTACAACAATAAAAAAGGGGCAACAAAAGGGAATAAATAAATAATTTTTTAAAAAGTACTGGTACACTTACAATGTTTTTGTATGTGAATCAAGCAATTAAAAACACCATTTTAATCCCACAGCGCTATCTCTAGTGAAAATATCATGTACTCGAATATAGCTTAAGGAAGAAAATTGTTGAGCTATTCAAACTTTCTTCTTAAGAATAAAGCAATGCAATTGGCAATCAGCCACCAAAGCACTACATTTCAACAGAACTGAAAGCACTTGAGCTTTTGCCAGAAAATGAAATACTCTTAATTTTTAAAACAATGTAGTGGGTCAGTTAAATGATGTACAGAAGTACAGTTCTTGAAGTTAGATTATGCTCACTTCAGTAGTAGCTGACCACTACTTGCTGTTTAAAATTAATTCTAGCAAAGTTCTGGGCACTATGATCTATCTGATACTTTCATAATAATTTCTAATTTCAAAATCAACTTGAATTTCATGCCAGAATCTTTCTATTTTTATTTGGTTTCCTAATTAATGAGATTTCAGGGAGTTAAAAAAAACATACACATTCAGACCTTAAACAATTGAAATATCTAATACACTTAAAAAGTACCTAGATGGGGCCGGGTGGTGGCGCACCTGGTTGAGCACACATGTTACAGTGCACAAGGACCCAGGTTCAAGCCCCCGGTCCCCACCTGCAGAAGGAAAGCTTTGCAAGTGGTGAAGCAGGGCTGCAGGTGTCTCTCTTTCTCCCTATCTCCCCTACCCTCTCAATTTCTGACTGTCTCTATCCAATAAATAAAGATAATAAAAAAATTTTAAAGAAAAAAAAGTACCTAGATTTAGGTAATCTTGTGTGTTCTCTCAGTGTATATACATGAGCTCACAATAATTGTGATCTTTAAACTAAAGTCAATGAATTTAAATGTCTTTTCTCAGTATTAATACTTGAGACATTTTTGCCTGAAGTGGGTAAAAAAATGTATGATGTCTTGTATCAAAGCAAAGGACTCTGGGGAAAGAGAAGAAAGAAAGGGAGAGAGGAAGATGGTTTTGGTTTCTTACAAAGGATCTAAGTTGGGGGCTGGCTATGTTTTGCATACACCTATCACAGGGACATGAGGTATTATACCTGTGTGTCAACAACTGTATTATAAACCACTAAACCCCCCCCCACCCCGCCGCAATAAAGTGATTTCATGAAAATAAAACAGAATGGGACACTAAGAGATGAAAGTTATTCTTTTCTATTCTACATGGATGGGCAGAATGAAAATAATTAAGATGTCCATTTTGCCAAAAGCAGTTTGTAGAATGTGCCATTCTGAGAAAACTTTCAGCTATATTGTTTAAATAAAATAAAACAAAAAGCACTGAAGTATAAGTAGAATCATGAAAGATGTTGACTATTTAAAGCAACACTGAAAAAAAAGAAAAGTGACTTCCAATTATGTGTAAAACAGTAGTAACTAAAACGCTATGATAATTGAGAATAAATAAATACATAAGCAAATGGAATATAATTGAAAGCCCAGATATAAATCTACACATATATCAACATTTAATCTGTTATAAAGAAACCATGATCATACTGTAAGGAAAGGAAAAAATCTCAAGAAATGATTAAAAAATGGAGATGGTATGATTCCAAGTAAATAGCCTATTGTAATTTCAGTGCACATAAACAATAATATAGTAGCATATGGCTTGATATCATCATATCTGTGTTTGCCTCGCTGATATTCTCAGAAACAAAAGAGCCTGAAATTTAAACACACACACACACACACACACACACACACACACACACACACACACACACCACATATTCCATAGCAAGGGAGATAGCAACAGTTATACAACACTTTCACACATGAGTCCCTGAGATTCCAGATTCATTCCCCATCACTGCCATAAACCAGAGTTAAACAATGTTTTGGTTAAAAAATAAACATATACTCCCCACCAATGTGCCTTAGAGCTCCATTTCCCCAGAGCCCTTCCTCACTAGGGAAAGAGAGAGACAGGCTGGGAGTATGGATTGACCTGTCAATGCCCATGTTCAGTGGGGAAGCAATTACAGAAGCCAGACCTTCCACCTTCTGCATCCCACAAGGATCATGGGTCCATACTCTCAGAGCATTAAAGAGTAGGAAAGCTATCAGTAGAGGGGTTGGTATACGGAGGTCTGGTGGTGGGAACTGTGCGAGGCTGTACCCTTCTTATCCTATGGTTTTGTCAATGTTCCCTTTTTATAAATAAAAAATAAAATAAATAAAAATAAACATATACAAATAAAGAAATATCATCTGTTATATTTGTACCTTTAGCTTCCTGATTATTAAACAGTTTGTTCTGCTTTATATCTTAAAGCTTTTTCAGCCACTAGTTGCAGATGCTGCTATGACATGACAACAGCCTGCCTTCCTTGGGCAGACAACCTCACCAATGTGTCCTGGAACCTCACCTCGCCAGAGCCAGGCCCCACTAGGGAAAAAGAGAAACAGGCTGGGAAGATGGATCAACCTGACAATGCCCATATCCAGTGGAGAAGCTATTACAGAAGTCAGACCTTCCACTTTCTGCACCCCATAAATGATCCTGGGTCTGTGCTCCCAGAGAGATAAAGAATAGGGAAGCTTCCAATGGAGGGATGAGGATGTGGAACGCTGGTGGTAGGAACTGTGTTAAATAATAACCCTCTTATGGTTTTGTCCATCATCATTAAATAAAAAAATAATAATAAAGATAAAGTAAAACATTGAAAATAAACATAACACCTAAAAATTTAAAGAAATATATATATATATATATATATATATATATATATATCACAAAACATTTCCTAAATATTCTATACTTGTAGAGGCACAAAAAAAGCTTATGTCTGGGGACCGGGTGGTGGCGCACCTGGTTGAGCGCACATGTTACAATGAGCAAGGACCCAGGTTCAAGTCCCCAGTCCCCACCTGCATAGGAAAATCTCACAAACAATGAAACTGGGCTGCAGGTGTTTCTCTGTCTCTATTCCTCTCTATCCCCCTTCCCTCTTGATTTCTTCCTGTATCTATCCAATAAACAAATAAAGGTAATACATTTATTTTAAAAAGCTCATGTATAACTGTCTAAAGCCAGAAACTGTTATACCAGAGCTGAGCACTACAGTTGTCTTTCTCTCTGATTCTCATTTTCTTCCTCTCTATCATAAAACAAAGAAAATTTTAAAAAGAAGTACATAAATACAGAAAATAGTATCAAAATCAATATATAAGTGTGATCTAGGTCAAGCACTGTGATTTTACAATTAACTTACATAACTTTAGCAAGATATATATATATATATATATATATTTATTTATTTATTCAGAAGATCACTTTCATTGGTCTTTATGAGATTTTCAAATAGATTCTTGCTATTTGAGATCACTATCTTAATAGGAAGAGATCATATTCAAGGATACCTTGTAATGATGCAATAGCACATAAAAAATAGAAATAAAGAACGCGGAAGATAGCATAATAGTTATGCAGAAAGACTTCCATGCCTGAGGCTCTGAAGGCCCAGGTTCAGTCTCTGCACCTCCATAAAGCCAGAGCTGAACAGTGTTTGGAATATCTTCCATCCTACCCTCTCTTTCTCACTGTCAAAAAATAGAAAATAAAGAAAGTCAAATATGCAGGTCTCAGAGGGAGTTTCAGAAAGTGACAGTAATGACAATGCTATCCACAAACAGAAAGTATCTATGTGCTATATACATTGAGATCAAAATTATTTCTGATTATAACAATTTTGGATTGAACCAAATTAATACAATAAAAAGAAAAAAATGAATGTTATTAATATATATAAGTATATTTAAATGGGGTTAAGAAATGTGCTATCATGATACTGTGCTTTTTTTTCTTGTTGTTCAAGGGTATCACCACCAGAATGAAGAAGTAAATTCAGTAAAAGTGAGCAGAAAACCACATTACCATAAGTTTTAAAATAGTTCTGTGTGTGGGAGAGGATGATTGCTCTAAACTTGATTAAAACTATTGTTGAGAAGACTATGAGAGGCCAGGCCATAAACATGCATAGATGTGCTATATTACAAATGCAACAGTTTAAATAGGATATACTGGAATAAAGTGCATTTTCAGTATTACCATTTGTCTCTGCTAGCTCTTGCTAGTGTAGAGGGAGGACATGAGAAGTAAGAGGTGAAGACTGAGAGATTAAGTCTCTGTGACATAATTTAGTTATGTGATGGGCAAGTCTAGCCCTGCTACTGGAAATTGGTCTAACTTGTGCAAATGAACAACAGTAGAAAAAATTCATTGAAGGTCAAAATTCATGTATTCTTTGTATCCTTATCAACTAAAATAATGGATACTTGGTTGGATAGTCAATTTCTCAAAAATAAAGTATTAAATCATACCAGAAGAAAAGTCATTTAACATTGACTATAAAAGGATTCACAGAGCCTTTCTTGTGAAATATATCAAAACTGTCATGAACTGCTTGCCAAACTCAGCAACAAGAAAACAAATGACCCCATTCAAAAATGAGGAGAGGATATGAAATGAATATGCACCACAGAAGAGATCCAAAAAGCTAAGAATAAAATAAAATAAAAAAATGCTCCAAGTCATTGATTGTCACAGAAATGCAAATAAAGACAATAATGAGATACCACTTCACTCCTGTGAGAATGCCATACACCAGAAAAGGCAGCAGCAACAAATGCTGGAGAGGTTGTGGGGTCAAAGGAACCCTCCTGCACTGCTGGTAGGAATGTAGATTGGTCCAACCTCTGTGGAGAACAGTCTGGAGAACTCTCAGAAGGCTAGAAATAGACATACCCTATGAGCCTGGGGATATATCCTAAGGAACCCAACACACCTATCGAAAAAGATATGTGTACACGTATGTTTATAGCATCACAATTTGTAATAGCTAAAACCTTGAAGCAACCCAGGTGTCCAACAACAGAAGAGTAGCTGAGCAAGTTGTGGTATATATACACAATGGAATACTACTCAGCTATTGAAAATGGTTTTCAGTTCATCCTGGATGGAGCTTGAAGAAATCATGCTAAGTGAAATAAATCAGAAACAGAAGGATGAATATGAGATGATATCACTTACAGGCAGAAGTTGAAAAACAAGATCAGAAGAGAAAACCGTAAGCAGATCTTGGACTGCAGTTGGTGTATTGCATCAAACTAAAAGACTCTGGGGTGGAAGGGGATGGGAGGAGGGTCCTGGAATAGGATGGCAGAGGACCTAGTGGGGGTTGTATTGTTATGTGGAAAACTGGGAAATATTATGCATGTGCAAGCTGTTTGCTATCTATTGGAAAACATTAATCTCCCAATAAAGAAATAATTAAAACGTGTCATGAGCTTATGTATTCATTACTTCATTCAGGGAAGGAGTAAGCCCTACAGTTTTAAATGTGAATAAGAAACAGAAGTTGATTTCAAGAAAACTAAAAATCCATTGGTATCTAACTATAAGTGAGAACACTCACTTTTTCCAGGGAACTTCATATCTATCATCTTTTAAGATTAGAATTAATTCATTTTGCATGCGGTGGGATAGAAGTGCTATAGTGAATGACAGAGTTGCTGTGAAAATTTACATAATAAGATTTTTTATGAACTTTTATTTCTGCTTTCATGATACTGCCGGTAGTAATTTGAGATTACTGTGTAATATTGTAATAAAGAAAAAGTTTCAAACAAAAGCAATAGAACTAGGTTTATTGTGAAGATTCTATAACCTTGTGCAGAAGTTCTATCTAAATAATAACATATCTTTCAACTTTGGTATTACACATCCAATTTTTAATCTCCAATACACCTATAAATTAAAGTCTATTCATTATTTTATTGTCTTCTTTTCCAGACCTTCTGAGTGCCTGCAATGGACAAGGAACTCTTTTGGATAGTGATAGTGGTGACTCAAAGATAAGTAACAGAAGCAAAAATCCTGCTCTTAAAGAATTCATTTTTCATTACTCAGAGTCATATCTCCATTTCCTTACTACTCCCACATTAAATTATATGTGCTATGTGTATTTCTACACCTGTGAAATTTGTCTGTAATGGTCACTTTCCTGAAGGTAGGGTCATTTATTTGTAATCTTGGGAGATGCGAATATGTAGGGGTCCTCAAAACTATCAAAAGCTCTTGCCTAATTTAAGCTAAGAATTTCAAATTTCATTAGGTTGTTATCTCTCTAGGTATCTTCTCTTGCCTAGATCAAAGCACATTTTAAAAGGACTAGAATTTTTCTTCCTATTCTAAAGTAGCTTTTTCAAAACATAGAAAAATGACATTGTTTTTCTTAAAAAGTACTATCAAAGGCTGTGCTCAATAATACTCCTTGACCCAGAGTCTCATTCTAATTATAGACCATTTTCACTTTCTAATTTCATATCCTGGCAAACATGTGGGCTACACACTCAGGAAAGTTTCTGAACCAGAACCACTAGATAAGTTACACTAAGTGCTTATCCACAGATGCAGTACAATAACCATCCATTGTTTTAATCTCCTAGACTTTTGAAGTGATCAGTTAAATACAAATATCTAACTAATAAAAGCATTTTGATAGAAGAAAATGAATTAGTTTTTAAAACTCTAACCACCTTTTCACCACATTAGAGTTAGTAAATATGTGTAAAGCCTAAAAAAATTTCCGACAGAATTGAACTTCCTCTTTACAAAATTATAACCATGAAAAGATGCTGAGACATAATTCAATCTATCTTGCTCATGATCTGTGTTTTTAAAAAAGCCAGAAGCCAACATACCTGTCTTACTTTGTAGAGTTGTGGTCATAGAAAGAGTTTTACAGACTTTTTTTTTAATATCATAAATATTTAATTTTGGCAGTGTTAAATGAAAATGTAACTCAATTCTACTATCTCCAAATTAATTTGACATTAATATGATTCCTAAAGATAAAAAATGAACTCTGAGTATATGTATGTAATTTATATGAAGATGAAATTGTACACATAGCTAGCTTTTGACCTGCTATGCTCAACCTATCTTTAAAAATCAGTTTGTATAACAGTGACTAAAAGGCCCTGCATTCAAAAGCAAGAATCATTGTGCTTTGAATTTGAAGAATTGGCTAATATTATAGTCCATTTATTTCTCACACTTACAATGAAAATAAATAAAAAGAGAAAAACAACATTTTGTCATATTTTTAGTAACTGATCTATTCCTTACTTACGGATTTATTCAGGTAGACTACTTCCGCTTTCCCTTATATGATACACATTACAGGAAGTACATATTCTATGCCCCTCCCCCAAATTTTAATATAGTTCTCATAAAAAATATTTTATTTTTAAAATAAATGTATGTCTTTACTTTTTGTACTATGTGTGCTTAATCTGGTTGGCCACTGCCCGGCCCGTCTTTACTTTTTAAAAATTTTTTGTATTTATTTATTTTTTAATTTTTATATTTTTATTTTTATTTTCTTTAATTGGGGAATTAATGTTTTACATTTAATAGTAAGTACAATAGTATGTACATGCATAACATTCCCCAGTTTCCCATATACCAATACAACCCCCACTAGGTCCTCTGAATCCTTCCTGGACTTGTATTCTTCCCACCCAGCCACTTCAGAGTCTTTTACTTTGGTGCAATACGCCAATTCCAGTTCAGGTTCTACTTGTGTTTTCTTTTCTGATCTTGTTTTTCAACTTCTGCCTGAGAGTGAGATCATCCCATATTCATCCTTCTGTTTCTGACTTATTTCACTCAACATGATTTTTTCAAGGTCCATCCAAGATCGGCTGAAAACGGTGAAGTCACCATTTTTTTTATAGCTGAGTAGTATTCCATTGTGTATATATACCACAACTTGCTCAGCCACTCATCTGTTATTGGACACCTGGGTTGCTTGCAGGTTTTGGCTATTACAAATTGTGCTGCCAAGAACATATGTGTACACAGATCTTTTTGGATGGATATGTTGGGTTTCTTAGGATATATCCCCAGGAGAGGAATTGCAGGATCATAGGGTAGGCCCATGTCTAGCCTTCTGAGAGTTCTCCAGACTGTTCTCCACAGAGGTTGGACCAATTGACATTCCCACCAGCAGTGTAGGAGGGTTCCTTTGGCCCCACACTCTCTCCAGCATTTGCTGCTGTTACCTTTTCTGATGTGTGACATTCTCACAGGAGTGAAGTGGTATCTTGTTGTTGTCTTGATTTGCATTTCTCTGACAATCAGAGACTTGGAGCATTTTTTCATGTGTTTCTCGGCCTTTTGGATCTCTTCTGTGTTGAATATTCTGTCCATGTCCTCCCCCCATTTTTGGATGGGGTTATTTGTTGTCTTTACTTTTTAAGGCACAATATTTCTGAGGTGTAGATGGAAACCATACTGAAGTAATAATTTCACTAATTCAAACAGAAACTCAAACTAGTGTTCCTGATATTTAATTTATTTGTCTTGAACAGAATTAATGAGTCTCAGTGGAAAATTCATGTCTCCACCATTTTTCTTTTTTGTTATTATTGATGTCATTGTTGTTGGATAGGACAGAGAGAAATGGAGAGAGGAGGGGAAGACAGAGATGGAGAGAGAAAGACAGACACCTGCAGACTTGCTTCACTGCCTGTGAAGCGACTCCCCTGCAAGTGGGGAGTGGGGGCATTCTAACCCAGATCCCTATGCCGGTCCTTGTGCTTTGCATCATGTGTGCTTTACCCGCTGTGCTAAGACCGGATCCTCAAGATATTTTTTAAACAATGTTAATGCTTAGATAGACTAGACTTTGTTCTTCCACTTAACAGTTACCTTGAATGCATTTCTTAATTATTTCTGCTATATTTCTCTTAATAATTATATTTCTTGATCTGAGCTTTAGTTTCCTCAAAATATACCTCTCTCTCTCTCTCTCTCTCTCTCTCTCTCTCTCTCTCTGTGTATACTTTATTGCACCAGGGTTATTGCTGGCACTTGGTGCAGGCACAAAACATCCACTGCTCTTGTCAGCTTCCCCCCCCCCTATTTCCTTTCTATTTTACTTGACAGGACAAGAGATATTGAGAGAGAAAGGGGGAGAAAGAGAATGGTAGACACCTGCAGCTCTGCTTCACTGCTTGGGAATTGTCTGACCTACAGGTGGGGCTCAGGGGGCTCAAACTTGGGCCTTTGTAGATGATAATGTGTACATTCAACCAGGTGTGGCACTGCCTGGCCCTACAGGATATGTTTTGTTTTATAATATATTACTTTGAGTAAATGAAAGACAGATAATTTTAAGGAAATTATCAACAGAGATTGGTGGCCTCAAAATCAATTTTTAAGGAATAGTTATTCCTCTTAAATAAAATAAAGCAGCTGGTCCAGTCTGATAGAAACAGGCTGAGGGTTTGGATCAACCTGTCAATGCCCAGGCTCAGCCGAGAAGCAATTACAGAGGCCTTAACTCCTACATTCTGCTCCCCATAAACAACCTTGACTGATACTCCCAGTGGGGAAGAAATGATAGGATGAAGATAAAAAGTCTCTGACCTCCAGCTCCATCAGCAAGCAGAAAGAGAGAGAAGTAAAAAGGAGAGGGACATATGGAGGTAGTTATGTTGTCATGAGTGGCTTGGGGGTTAAGAGAGGATTGAATAAGAAAAGAAAGGGGGGCAACTATGTATAAATGTGGACAGATAGTTGTAGAGAAGATGTTTGGACCATGTGTAAAACTTTAGGGGAACTGTGATGGGTTGCAGTGGGGAGACTGAAGATCCAGAACTCTGATGGTGGGGATGATGTGGATTCAAACCTCTGTCTACTTGTAATTATGTAATGTAAAAATAAATTAATAATTAAAAAATAAAAATTATTCATGTAAAAAAATAAGATAAAGCAGTGCAACTTAGCATTAATAATCATATGGTCAATCCCCTAACTCTGTTAGTGGAAATCTGGGTCTTCTTTTCTCTCCTCTCTCTTTCTCTATTCTCTCCTTTTCTTTTTCTTTTTTTTAATTATTTTTATTTATTTCCTTTTGTTGCCCTTGTTTTATTGCTGTAGTCATTATTGTTGTTATGGATGTTGTTGTTGTTGGATAGGACAGAGAGAAATGGAGAGAAGAGGGGAAGGCAGAAATGGGGAGAGAGAGAGAGAGAGAGACAGACACCTACAGACCTGCTTCACCACCTGTGAAGCAACTCCCCTGCAGGTGGGGTACCAGGCCTCCAACCCGAACCCTTACTCTGGTCCTTGTGCTTTGCGCCACTTGGCTTAACCCTCTACGCTACCGCCTGACTCCCTTTTTTTTAATATAAATATTTATTTTATTTATTTATTCCCTTTTATTGCCCTTGTTGTTTTATTGTAGTTATTATCGTTGTCATCATTGTTGGATAGTACAGAGAGAAATGAAGAGAGGAGGGGAAGACAGAGAGGGGAGAGAAAGACACCTGCAGACCTGCTTCACCGCTTGCGAAGCAACTCCCCTGCAGGTGAGGAGCCAGGGGATGGAACCGGGATCCTTACACTGGTCCTTGCGCTTTGAGCCACCTGCGTTTAACCTGCTGTGCTACCTCCCGCCAAAGAACTTTTATATAATCCAAAGGGCTAGAGAAATGTTTTTTTAGAAAGCAATTCTAGAAGAACCTGAAAGGATACATAGGAGTTACACATGTGAGAGTGAGAAAACACGATCATAGTTTAAAAAAGACATTATTGTGTGATGTTTGATTGGAGGGAATGATGTAGGAACTGAAAATTAAGAGATGCCATAGAGATTTTAAAAACACTAATAAAAGGGGAAAGAGTGGATTAAAAAAAAAGCCTAGTATTAGATGAGATATAAAAGTCAAAGCAAATGTCTCCTTTCTTAAATAAATAAATAAATAAAAGTCAAAGCAAAATGAATACTGAGTTGTGAACATTTTATTTGGTGGCTTGAGCATCATGTGAGATCTTTGCAACATTATTTCTGGATGAATAAGAAGTGAGGGAATGAAGACAAGCATATAAACTCTTAAGAAGTTTAGTGACTGGAGGTTTCCCCATAGTGCATCTGATTGTGCATACATGGCCATGCGCAAAGACTGGTTCAAGCCCCTGCTCTCTACCTACAGATGGAGGCGGAAGCTTCAGGAGCAGTGAAAACAGCGCTGTTGGTGTCTTTCTTTCCCTCTCTCTTCTCACCCCTCTCTTCTCTCAATCCCTCTCTATCTTATTAAATATTAGTTTGAGAAAAGGGAAAAAAATGAGTGCTGAGTAAGTGGATTTGAGCGCAACTATTGAACCGCAGTGACAAATCTGGCGGCGATTAAAAGTAAGTAAGAAAGAAGAGTTAAGTTACTGACAGATAAACAGAAAAGGAGAGAAATAAATGTAGTTATAGGTGACTTTGTTTTGCTTTGTTTCACTTTGCATTGTTCTGCCAATGCAGAGATATAGCTGTTGTCACATAGAGCACAACTGGAACTACAACAAAGGAAATTACTTGAACATGTTAGTCAAAGTGAAAATGTATTGAAAGTGAGTTTTCTGTCTAATCAGCATAACAATTATATTACAATTACAGACAACATGAAACTTAAGCAGAACTATGAGGGCTTCCATCTCAGCAGTTTTGTGCTAGATAAAAATTTACAATATTTTCAATAGCATTTAAATCTTTTAATAGTTTTCTTCTTGTTGGTAATGCTCTTTTTTTGACAGACTTGTTTTAAGATTTCTGGGAGACAGGAAGGTGGGGGCTAAGGCATGGAAATCCATGATTACTCCCTACCCAGCTTCTGGAATTCTTGACCTCCCCTACTTCTTCTTGGAGAGTGGGGAGGTTGTTTCAAGCAATATTTATCTTGCCTCTTTCAGTAGCAATAAAGCTGATTATCTCCTATGAGGAAGGTAATGTAGCAGAATTCAGTTTTCTGTGGTACACTGTACTATGTCCCCTTGCTAAAACTCATGCTTGTCTTTCCTAATACTGTACCTGGGAGGAATTCTGCTGTTCAGTTTCTTATCTAGGATATATTCTTTGCCCCACAAGTAAGAGTTGAGTCAAAGAAGAGAGTCCTCCTATGCTTACTAATAAAGTAGCAATAGTAGGAACTGCCACACTCCCTGAAGGGTGACTGGGTCATCCTATTCTGCCGCTCAAGGAAGATTGGTCCTGAAATGAGAGCAGCCTAGAATGTTCCCAGCATGACCATAGACTGTGACCTCAGACTGACAAGGACTCATAGGTTACTAAGGCTCCTGTACTAAAGATGAATATATATATGAGCTCCAGGTCAAATTGAGAGGATAAATAGTTAATTTTATTTATACATTTTCTTCAAGTTTTGGAGCTACTCTCTGCCCTAATTCATCTTACTAGCACTATTCTCAACTCTGATATTATCTCCATAGACAATGTTTTAGTCTACCTACATGTTAGCTATCAAGCCTAGGCAAAAATGACAATTATTGCAATCATGGGTCCCATGGAACATACCTAAAAATAGACTTCTTAGCTTCATCCCACTTAATTTCATCTGCTCTATTCTTAGCTTTTGGTTCCTGTTTATTAAACAATTTGTCCTGCTTTATATCTTACTGCCTTTCACCACAAAATTGCAGATGCTACTATGACACCATCTTGACATCCCTGGGTAACAAGGGCATCACCAATGTGTCCCAAAGTCTCACCTCTCCAGAGCCCTACCCCATTAGGGAAAGACAGAAACAAGTTGGGTATGTGAATTGATCTGACAATGGTCAATTCCAGTGGAGAATCAATTAAAGAAATCAGAACTTCCACCTTCTGCACCCCAAAAAGAATTTTGCTCCATACTCCCAGAGGGATAAACAATTGGGAAGTTTCTAATGGAGAAGATGGGAACTACATGGAAATATACTCCTATTATTTTACAATCTTGTAAATCACTATTAAATCATTAATAATTTTTTTAAAAAAGAAGATAATCCTCACCTATTCACTGTATACATGAAATGTAACATTGTCAACAGGTTCCTAGAACAGGATGAGAAGTATTAATGTTTTGCTCTTCCAGGAAGCTAGCCCTCTGTCTGGATAGGGATTTTCTTCTGGGTAAATTGGGAGGAAGAGGAAGTAATTCTTAGTTTAACTATCAGACATTCACTGTTCTTACTGAATGTTGGTAGAATTTTGTGTTTCTTCATTTGCTTTATATTCATGGGACCATTTCTAAAGATTTTTTATTTATATTTTATAAATAGTAGCACTGAGTAATAGATCTACAAAGGTCCTCATACTGTCATTATAGACTATGAGGGGGAAGAAAGACAGACAGAAAGAAAGAAAGAAAGAAAGGAAGAAAGAAAGAAAGAAAGAAAAAAAGAAAGGAAGAAGGAAAGAAAGAAAGAAAGAAGGGAATGGAGAGATAATGAGAAGTCTTAATAACATCGAGTTTCCAAATAAAACAAAAATGTAACAGAAAATGTAAACTCAAGTGTTTGGGTTTTAATCTGATTCATGCTTATAGCATAAAATTTAAATTATGGAAGATAAAATGAAGAAAAAAGTGGTCCATTTTATGTATTAAAACTGTAAGTGGTGGTCATGAATCTAATCCACCTTGATTTATTTTAAGGCAACAAACAAAAAGTTATTAATAATAGGGTAATTTGGTCAACAACAGGTGTTTCAAAATGCATATATTATTTAGGTCTTTATTGATTCTATTTTCTTTTAATTTCTAGTTAGTTGTAAATATCTTAGCTATATATTTTGAAACCAAGCACAGACTAAAAGCAACTGCTATGGAAATTAATAAATTTTATTGTTGCAAAATTTGTAAATAGAATAGAATTGACCCACTTTGTATACAGCAGTGTAGTCTTCAAAAATTCAATGATTTAGGGGCCAGTCGGTGGTACATCTGGTTAAATGCACACATTACAGTGCACAAGAACCTAGGTTCAAGCCTCAGGTCCCCACCTTCAGGGGAAGCTTCACGGGTGATGAAGCAGTGCTGCAGGTATCTCTCTGTCTCTCTATCTCCCCTTTCCCTCTCAATTTCTCAATGCAATAATAAATAAATAAAAGTATCTTTAAAATACAGTGATTTATATTAATAATCACTACCTTGACATAAAAATGGTTAAAATGTAATCTGTTCATTGCTTTAAAAGACAACGATGAATATGAGTCTGCATAAAGATTTCCTTGAAAATTAACCCCAATCTGAATATTTTATAGATGTTGAATTCTCAGCCTCAGGGAAAATCTAAATGTCTAGAATAATATTAGCATGAACTTCTGCAAGTAATAATTTACTGAATTATTCATTACTGTAAAATTTCTGTAACCCACTTGGAACAAGTAAAAGAATGAACTATTAACATTTTCTTGAAATAAATGCTATTGGGCTAGGCAGTGGTGCACCTGGTTGAGCCGCTGATACCAACCCTAAAGGGGAAAGTTCTACAAGCGGGGAGGCAATGATGCCTGTGCATCTCTTTCTCTCACTCTTCCATCTTGATTTCTTTCTTTCTCTATGCAATAAATAAATAGATTTAAAAAATCACATCTTTAAAAAGAGTTGAATATTACAAAAAGGAATATGTGCTATTATCTACTGATTAAAATATGAGCATTTATTAATAAGTTGTAGAAATATATGAAAATGAATTAACACTGGAGCTATCTGATGAACATATGCTCAATTCAGTATTTTATTAAGCTTTTAAAATATATATCAAATACAAATTTTTATTTTATGAGAGCAAGAATGACAGAGACTAGACCACTCACCTCTGACATACAGTGGTGCTGGGGATTGAACAAGAGACTGCTGGGGTCTCATGCACAAAAGTTTTGAACTCTTAAGTTTGAGCAATATCCCCGACATTTTGTGAAATTTCAAGAAAAGACAAGCTAACAAGAATGCCAAACTTTGAAATTGGCATTACAAAGTTTTTTTTCAGTATATTTGAAGAGAGGCCTTTCACTTTTTTTTTCCCTGGATGTTCAAATGGACTGGTAAAAAAAAAATTCAGGGGCTGCAGAGGTTGCTTACTAGGTAGTGTGTTTGTCTTTATATGCTTGATTCAAGTTCTCTCCTTGGTGTTGGGGTTCCACAAGCAAACAAGCAAGCACCACTTAGCTAATATAACTATGTCTCTTTTTTTTAAGTCCTCTACTATAAATATATATTAAGGATACTACTTCTTTAACAAGCCTATAACCCATTGGTTTTAGTTTTATAAGGAAATTTGATTAGAATGGAACAAAATTTCATCCAGATAATTCTATCTATTTCTACACTGAAATATAAATAATAAGAGGATTACAATCTAGTTTTCTTTGTATGCTTTATCTTATGGTTAATACAGTGATTTAATTGAAGACAAAATTAAGAGTCTTAAATTTCTACTTAAACTTTTAACATGCACTAGGGAAGGATAAGGGTATGGTCCAGGAAGTGGCACAGTGGATAAAGCATTAGACTCTCAAGCATGAGGTCCCAAGTTCAATCCCTGGCAGCACATGTACCAGAGTGATGTCTGCTTCTTCCTTTATCTCTTGTCTTTCTCATTAATAAATGACTAAAATCTAGAAAAAAAATAAGTTAAAAAAAGAAGCAGGAAGTGGGTATGTATAGATGTGCCAACATCCATGTCTAGCAAAGAAACAATTATAGAAGCCAGAACTTACACCTTTTGAACTCCATAAAGAACTTTGGTCCATACTTCCAGAGGGGTAAATGTTAAGGACTTGGAGAGAGAAGAAAAAAAAAAGAAAGAAAAGAAAAGACACTCAGAAGTAGTAGGTGTGACTAAGAAAGGAAAAAAAGATAAGACCTGGTGGTGGGGAAGCAAATATATATAAATATAGATGACAGTTAAAGAAATAGTTAACCATATCTGTGATTTTGAAGAACTAATACAATTTCCAGTGGAAGAAATGGAGACACAGAACTGTAGTGGTGGGAAAGGTGTGGAATTATATTCTTTGTCCTTTAATTTTGTAAATCAATATTTAATCACTAATAAAAATTTTAAAAATACCTCTTAACATGGACAGGGTACAACTCATAGCAGAACAAAAGTTTTTCGCTGTATGTTACATGACTTGTCAATCAATCATGAACATGAAGTAACAGTTGGTGCCAACTTCTCACATTGGCAAGGAAGTGTTGGCTTCCTGAGATAACTCAGTATTTCCATATATTGACTTTTTATTGCTTTAACACCCCCCCACTGCGTCTTTCCTCTCTATTTTCCCTCTTCATTCTCACAGATGACTTTTTGTTCACTGAACAGTGCATGCATGTCCTCCCATATTGCATTAAAAAAAACGTAGTTGTCTCCCCAGCAAGATTGCAAATTCCATAAAAAGCTAGGAGTCTGTGTTAAGATCAACAGCAATCTATTTCAATGTTTGTAATTTAGTTTTCAGATTAGTATATATTTTTCACTTATATTGTAAAATATTCTTCTGTGAATCTTTTTTTTATATTTATGTATGTATTTATTTATTTATTCCCTTTTGTTGCCCTTGTTTTTGTTGTTGATGTTGATGGATAGGACAGAGAGAAATGGAGAGGGGAGGGGAAGACAGAGAGGGAAAGAGAAAGATAACTGCAGTTCTGCTTCACCACTTGTGAAGCAGCTCCCTTGCAGGTGGGGAGGGGGAGGGGGCTCGAACCAGGATCCTTACACCAATCCTTGCGCTTTGTGCCACCTATGCTTAACCCGCTGCGCTACTGCCCGACTCCCAAAATATTTTTTTTTATTTATATGTTCCCTTTCTTTGCCCTTGTTGTTTTATTGTTGTAGTTATTGTTACTGATGTCGTCGTTGTTGGACAGGACAGAGAGAAATGGAGAGAGTAGGGGAAGGCAGAGAGAGGGAGAGAATGACACCTGCAGACCTGCTGCCTGTGAAGCAACTCTCCTGCAGGTGGGGAGCCAGGGATGGAACCGGCATGGTTTAAGCTGGTCCTTGTGCTTTGCACCATGTGCACTTAACTTGCTGCGCTACCGTCCGACTCCCCTCTTCTATGAATCTAATCATTTATATCAGACCCTAAATTTTAGAGATGGATTTCGAATGTTAGTCCTGTCATAATATATTGAGCAAACATGGTTTCAGCCTTTTAATGACTATATTATATTTTCTTTAAATGGTGTTGGCATTTTTATCCCATCTTTTATGATGCCTACCTCCAACAAAAACACTTAGATAATATTTCAAAGCATCTAGAAGAACTAGCGCTGGTTCTGGTTGTATTCATTACTTCACAGCTCTACTCTAATGGATACTTCACAGTCATTTGTTAGAAAACTGTTGTTTTGTATGATAGGACTTTTCCCAGATGTGACTTTACCATTAATGCTAGAGAATAGTTGTTGCTCATAGAAAGATTTTAAAATAATGTAAAATCCCTAGAACTGAATTAAAATGCTCGTGAAGAGACAGAAAATGGAATTGCAGTGAACTGGATGCCCAGTATGTTGAAAGTTCCTTTGTTTCTAAAAGGTGAGAAACAGTGTTAGCAGTAGGAAAAAATGAGGAGAGAATTATACAAAATATGAGGAAAAAATTCTATTTATAGTAGAAAGAACCCATTTATGTTATTTTGGAGACTTAACCAGAGAGGAAAGTTAGCCAATAAGAAAATTTAGACTATTGTAAAAGACAAAGCTATTTACTAAATTGCACAGATGGAAAAGTAATGTAACATTCTAAAATTCATATTTATAGACATATTTTTATTAAAATGTATTTAACTTGCACTGTTATGACCTTAAATCATAATTATATTGGTGTGAATAATTAATCTTTCCTTAATAAACACATTTAAATGATATGAGTAGTTATTGGTGAACTCCCTATTGTGGCTCCTTAGAAAAAAAAATAAAATCTTGGTGATGGCCATGATGTAGTAACATATTAGAAAAAAAATATGAAACTGTACTGCTAACACATATACATTAAATTTTTTTTCATTATCTGTATTTATTCATTGGATAAAAAGAGAGAAACTGAAAGGAAGGGTGGGGACAGAGAGGGAGAGAAACAGAGAGACACCTGCAACACAGCTTCACCACTTGTGAGGCTTTCCCCCTACAGGTGGGGACCGGGGACTTGAACCCAGGTTCTTGAGCATTGTAACATGTTCACTCAACCAGGTACACTACCTCCTGGCCCCTATACATTTCTGTAAATCATATCGACTCCACTAAAAAAAAAAAAAAAAAGACATTTTAAAAATATATCCTTAAACACAGGAAATGGGCAAAGTATGGTTAAGAAGTGGTTTTAATTTTACAACTTCAGTATGTTTGGGAGCTAATAATTATGGAAGGCAGATGTGATATTCCTTTGTATTCTATCTGTGAATTTTTCTAAATCAAAAATGTTCTATGAACTGCAACTTAATTCTTTTAATATATTTTGAATGAATAGATTTTAGAAGTAATTTGAAAGTATATTAAGTCATATTGAGTTTCCCCCTGGATTTCTTTTGGGTTTTATCTGTGGATTATGAAAATGAATTTGGATAAGTTTTATCTGTCCTTCGATTGTATTCAAGAACAAGAATCACAAATAATTCCTCACGCTGGACTGCTGACTTACAGAAATAAAAACCTCTAAGTCAGATGGAACACTTTGGAAAAAAGTTGTGGAATATGACCTGCATGTCAATTCTTGGAAAGTAATTATAGCTTTTTCAGAAAATAGAAGGGTAGATGGTTACTATAATTTCTTGATGACCTTAGATTTATTTTCCTTACATATATAAGTCATAGTTCTCCAGAAGTGAAAGTACATATCCAGAATATATTTATGTAAATAAAAAAAATAAAATCATAAGCTTGGTTGAGTCCTTGAGAATTTTTTTCTAAACTTTTATTTCCAGTGAACCCATGCTTCTGAATCTTTTCCATGTAATATTATACACAGAAAACAAAAATATTCTAAAGTGCACTGAGTGTGATGTGCTTTTAATCTGATGTTATGGACTCTCAGTTCTTGATCCCACAGATCTTGGTCAGTTGCCTCTATGGCTGAGGGAATCAGTAAGTAAATGCTTGTTATCTATATGTCATGATACAAATGACTGAGAAACTGCTTCATAGTCATACAAATCACTCCACAAATACACAATACATGTAACATAACAATAATACTGTTAAATAAAGAGGTATTTATTTAACATGCATCATCCTAATCTGACTAGTGAGAACAATGCTGTCCTGATAGCCTATTTATTTCCTTCACACGCTCACACTCATTTCCCTCTGCCGGGAAGGTATACTGTTGGCTCACAAATGAGTCTGTGTGCAAATCACTGTCTCCAGCAGAGGCAAGCTGTCTCACTCATGATTATATCATTTCCTTACAGATAACAACTTACATGCTTCTTGCATCAAGGAACAAACTAAGTAGTACGTAACTTGGGCCAACTTTGAGAGTCCTCCCAGCTTTAGAGTTCTTTGAAAGATGAACTGAATTCTTTAGTACAATTGTTACCATCATTCACCTTCTTACTCTGCCTAGTTCCAAGTCTCTCATTTTCTCAGACAATATTCCAGAGATTAGTCTCTGACAAACATGACCTGAGTGAATTGCTGTTTCAGAATCTGCCTCCTGGCAAATACAACCAAAATGGAAACAAAGACAAAACTCAAGGAGTTCAGAATACAGAGACGGGGCTAATATACCCATCATATTATTGTAAACAGTGCCATAGTGCCTGCTTCAATACATTATGGGGAGGTGCCAAAGAGAAGTGATGATGTGGAAAGAAGTAGAAATAGGAAAGGGGAACATGCACCTGAGTATCAGAACTCAACATTAGTCACTGGGCCACCGTTTTTACTCTAGGGGTTAGCACTACATGTTAAATAAATGTTTGTTGGAGTAGTCTTAGCATTTGTTATTTTAACATTTATCACCGAAATAACTTTCTAAGTTTCAAGTCAAGACAGATAGTATTTTGAGTGTTGTGGTGGGTCTTAAACAATACATAGGATTTCAGTAGACATGAAGTTATAAATGGGCATTTCAGGGAGAAAAGAATCATTATTTCCAATCCCACATATGTTTTCTGAGAAGCATAAGTAATTTGGTATGACTTCTGTAAAGTGAGAAGACTCAACTGGAAGGTAAAGGGCATATCAGAAATGTTAGCTTATGGACTCCATTTACAAGTCAAATTTTTCACAAAAATTTGAAAAGAAACACTGAGTTAGTGTATTACTTGTGGTTACAGAAGCAGTAACAGTTCTCAAAATGAATCAGATTGAAATATCTCTTTCTCCTTATCAGTTTAGGATATTTGGTTCATATTGACAGAATGTTTAGCTATCAGATAAAGACACAGGATCTTTCTCATTTGCTCTCTCTCTCTTTCTCTCTCTCTCTCTCTCTCTCTCTTTCTCTCTCTCACACACACTGTCTCTCTCTAGCTCTAACTGGCTTTAATTTACATACTGGAAGCGAGGAACAACATTGAATCTCTGATTTATGATAGCATGGAGAAGAGGAAATGATGAACCATTTTTTAAAGTTAAGCTTCAATTGAGCAGCCATTTGCATTCATATATGAATGCCAAAAACCTCATCATGTGATTTATATATTTGTAGGGCCCCTAACAGATGACCATGAACCAAACTTAGCAAGGTTGGGAGGAAGGAACAGTAATACCAAGGAAAAAGAGGACAATAGGTCCTGATTAACATTCCTTAGGGTCCATTAAAATTGTCAATGTTAAAATAATTGAACAGTTTACATGTTAAATAAAACTGCTGGTCTCTGTTGAAAAACTAGGTCTAGGAGTCAGGCAGGTTAAGGCAGGTCTAGGAGCACAGCAGGTTAAGCTCAGGTGACACAAAGCGCAAGGGCTGGCTTAAGGATAACAGGTTCCAGCCCCTGGTTCCCCACCTGCAGGGGAGTCGCTTCACAATGGTGAAGCAGGTCTCTATCTTTCTCTGCCCCTCTCTGTCTTCCCCTCCTCTCTCCGTTTCGCTCTGTCCTATCCAACAACAAGGACGACAACAATAATAACTACAACAATAAAACAACAAGGGCAACAAGAGGGAATAAATAAATAAATATTTAAAAAAAGAAAAACTGGGTCTACATTTTTTTTGGTGGCACAAGTCATCTATTAATAATTGTACAAGATGCTATCATCATCAGGGTACATGAGCCAGTCAAGAAGGAAGTATGTAAGTAAAGGAGATTTTGCATACTTAAAGTGAACTGTAGAGATTTTTAGAAAATTGATGGAGCACTTAATAATAATATTTCTTCCTGGAGCCAGGGAGGTAGGGGATGCCTACTTTGTCATTTGTATGACCCGATTCTGAGTGCCCTGGACACCAAATGGAATAACCATAATAGAGGTGGAAGCTTCCATGCTATGGTGTATCTTTGTCTTTTCTCTATCTGGAAACAAAACCAGACAAACAAAAACTGGTTCCGAGATCCAGTAAAATAGCTCACTTGGTTAGTGTGTTGCTTTGCCTTGTACATGACCTAGTTTTGAACACAGCCCCCATTACATTGAAGGGGATTTTGGTGCTCTGATCTGTTTCATTCTTTCTTTCTGCCTCTCAGTCTTTATCTAGAAGGTGAATAAAATAAAGTTCAAAAGCTGGATTAGAAAGGAGAAACCCTATCATAACACAAAATAGCGTCACTTTAGAAATTTTGTATCCTTAGTAGGATAGACACGTACACGCATAAGTTAACTTAGAAATATAACTGCAGGGAGTTGGGTGGTAGCACAGTAGGTTAAACGCAGGTGGGACTGGCTTAAGGCTCCCAGTTCAAGCCCCTGGCTCCCCACCTGCTGGGGGGTAGCTTCAGGAGCAGTGAAGCAGGTCTACAGGTGTCTATCTTCCTCTCCCCCTCTCTGTCTTCCCCTCCTCTCTCCGTTTCTCTCTGTCCTATCCAACAAGGACATCAATAACAACAACAATAATAATTAAAATGATAAAACAGCAAGGGCAACAAAATGGAATAATATAGATATATATAATTGCACAGCATCACAGTGGTCCACACAGGACTTGCATGTGAGAAGTCCCAGATTAGATGCTTGGCACCAAATCTGAGCAGTTTTCTGCTTTAAAAACAAATCCCAAGAAGAAATGTAAGAGGTAGTGTGAAAATACAGATAAATTTCTCTAGACACTTTGGAGGAAAAATAAACTAGCTGTGCCATTTGCTATTGTAAATGCTGACAGCGTCAATGTAAAAGTTGTGGCGATTACACACACTCAACGCAGCACAGCAGGTACTTTTGTGATATGCCCCTACATATAATGGTTATTAAAACTAAAGTCTACATTCTTGATTTAAAGAAAGTCAAGATTACTTGAGAATCTATTTCAACCAATGGTGTTTGGATCCTCTACTCTCCCTCAAGTTATGTCGGATGGTGGTACTATACAGTTTTTTTTATTAAGTTGTTATGTTTGTTATCATTATTATTACTTTTTTTTAATTTAAGAAAGGATTAATTAACAAAACCATAAGGTAGGAGGGGTACAACTCCACACAATTCCCACCACCCAATCTCCATAACCCACCTCCTCCCCTGATAGCTTTCCCATTCTCTATCCCTCTGGGAGCATGGACCCAGGGTCATTGAGGGTTGCAGAAGGTAGAAGGTCTGGCTTCTGTAATTGCTTCCCCGATGAACATGGGCATTGACTGGTCAGTCCATACTCCCAGTCTGCCTCTCTCTTTCCCTAGTAGGGTGGGTCTCTGGGGAAGCTGAGCTCCAGGACACATTGGTGGGGTCTTCAATCCAGGGAAGCCTGGCCAGCATCCTGGTGGCATCTGGAACCTGGTGATTGAAAAGAGAGTTAACATACGAAGCCAAACAAATTGTTGAGCAATCATGGGCCCAAAGCTTGGAATAGTGGAGAGGAAGTGTTAGAGGGGTACTCACTGCAAACTCTAGTGTACTTTTGCTTTCAGGTATATATTTTGCAGTAGTTTATGGATACGTGTGAACATAAGCTCTCTCTCACAGAAACTGGTGTATATCTAGGTTATGGGACTTTGTTAGAAAGTGAACCACCTGAGATGAAATTAGAGTGTACTATAAAAGGAAAGGTCTCACCCTAGTAATGAAGCTGAAGGGTTGTCATTCCACTCGTGAAGTCTGAGGTGAAGCATGTTGAGGTGGCAATTGTTGCGTTGGTTAGGTTGTGATCAGTGGATGCAATATTTTTTGGTATGGAATGGGAGATGCATATGGGAAAGTGGGCCCTAGCCAAGGGTTCCAGGACTGGGGGAAGTAGAGGGTCTATAGTGGAGATGTGAGGTTCCTGCTGTCTTAGGGTTCAAAAAGACAATCGATAGTTAATGTTATCATCACATTATTTGGTAATTGGGTTAACTTTGAAAAGTCCTTTTGTTAGGGTTTGCTGTACAGTATCCAGTATCTTGTATATAGCTGTGCTATTGGATGCTTCTAATCTACTTGGTCTAGGCTTTTGAGAGAGCCCGCATATCAAATACACAGCCTGTATATTAAAAAGATTCAGTTTGTGTTTTGAAAAACTTTGAGACATACAATTGATTTTCCCCCTCTCATATTAATCAACTACTGATTTATATGTCTACATTTTGCTAGGAGTGTACATAAACACCATTCCCACCACCAAAAGACCCATCCCTCCCACCCACTCCCATCCCCCACTGGCCCAGGAAGCTGCATGTCTAGCCCTCACCACAGGGTTTTTACTTTGGTGCCCTACTTACAATTTGGTCAGGTCCTGCTTTTAGTTTCCCTTTCACATCTTCTTACTCAACTTCTGTTGATGAGTGGGATCATCCCATACTCATCTTTATCTTTCTGACTTAGTTCACTTAACATAATTCCTTCTCGCTCTGTCCAAGATGGGTCAGAGAAGGTGGGTTCATTGTTCTTGATAGCTGCATAGTATTCCATTGTGTATATATACCACAGCTTTCTCAGCCACTCATCTGTTGTTGGGCACCTGGGTTGCTTCCAGGTTTTAGCTATTATGAATTGTGCTGCTATGAACATAGGAGTACATACCTCTTTTTGGTTGGGTGTCATAGAGTCCTTGGGGTATAACCCCAGGAGAGGAATTACTGGATCATATGGAAGGTCCATGTCCAGCCTTGTGAGAGTTTTCCAGACTGCTCTCCACAGAGGCTGTACCAATTTACATTCCCACCAGCAATGTAAAAGGGTTCCTCTGTCCCCACATCCTCTCCAGCATTTGTTGCTGCTGTCCTTTTTGATGTATGCCATTCTTACAGGAGTGAGGTGGTATCTTAGTGTTGTTGTCTTAATTTGCATCTCTCTGACAATCAGTGACCTAGAGCAGTTTTTCATATGTTTGTTAGCCTTTTGGATCTCCTCTGTAGTGAATGTTTTGTTCATATCCTCTGCCCATTTTTGGATGGGGTCATTTGCTTTTTTGGTGCTAAGTTTGCTGAGCTCTTTATATATTTTGGTGATTAGTTTCTTGTCTGATGTATGGCATGTGAAGATCTTCTCCCATTCTGTGAGGGGTCTCTCTGTTTGTTTAATAGTTTATTTGGATGTGCAGAAGCTTTTCAATTTGATGTAGTCCCATTGGTTTGTTTCTGCTGTAGTCTTCCTTGCAATTGGGTTTGATTCATCAAAGATGTCCTTGAGGTGTAGGTGGGAAACTGTTTTACCAATGTTTTCCTCTAAGTATTTGATTGTTTCTGGTCTGACATCTAGGTCTTTGATCCATTTGGAGTTGATTTTTGTTTCTGGTGAGATAAAGTGGTTCAATTTCATTCTTCTGCATGTTACAACCCAGTTTTCCCAGCACCATTTATTGAAGAGAGCCTCCTTTTTCCATTTAATCCTTTGGGCCCCCTTATCAAAGATTAGATGCCCATAGCTGTTGGGATTTATTTTTGAGCTTTCAGTTCTGTTCCACTGGTCTGTGTGCCTATTTTTGTTCCAGTACCATGCTGTTTTGATGATGATGGTTTTATAATATAGTTTAAGGTCTGGGAGTGTGATGCCTCCATTTCTGTTTCTTTTCCTCAAGATGGTTTTGGAAATTTTAGGTGTTGCCTTTGTTGCTGTTTAATTGTTGTTGTAGTTATTATTGTTGTTGTTATTTATGTTGTCATTGTTGGATAGGACAGAGTAAATGGAGAGAGGCGGAGAAGACAGAGAAGTGGAGAGAAAGACACCTGCAGACCTGCTTCACTGCCTGTGAAGCTACTCCCCTACAGGTGGGGAGCTGATGGTTCTAACTGGGATCCTTAAGCAGATCCTTGCGCTCTACACCATGTGCGCTTAACCCACAGCGTTACAGCCCAACTCCCTTGATTTATTTTCTGTTGCATTGTATACACTCATAATTCCCACATTAAAAATGTATTTGCAACATTAAGTTTGGTAGGATTTACACAAAATATTTTGATGAAAAGGCAAGGTAGGTATGTTGTACCAAGTGGATTCATAGCTAGGGTTTACAGATAAACTCTGTTTAAGAGTGCACATTTGCTTTGCTCTGTTGCTTTATAACCTCTTTCTGATGACCAAAAAATACTGAGATTGCAATTCATTTGGGATCCCTAGGGGTATAGTATTATTGTTTTCAGTGCTTATATAATGACACAAAAGACAACAGTCCCAAGAATTCCAACCCTCAATACATAGATGGTCTTCTGTCTCATATGTCTATTCTGAAAAAAAAAATCAGAAGAGTTTAATCTACCTCAAAGAGAAACACATGGTTGGTTATAGGTATTCAGTCACAATGAAAAAAAATGAAAATCGTGCCATGCGATGCCAGAGAGCTGGTACACTGGGTAGGTTTCATGTCTTGCCATACATGTGGCTCAGGTTCGAGTCCTGATACCACATGGAAAGTGCTATGGAACTGGAGAAATTTCTGGTGCTGTGGTCACTCAGTGTCTCTCTCTCTTTGTCTTTCTATTTGGAAAATTGGCCCAGTGGGTGAAATACACATGAATAAAACTTCAATTAACGAAAAGGAAAAAATGTGTCTCGTATTATTTATTGAAGGATACATTCAAGTCAAGAAAACAGTAATAAGGGCTTAACAATGTTTAAAATCAACACAAAGGAAAAGTTAGACAGCTTTTAAAATTTGATAGAACATATTGGTGAGGTTTTCTGCCCAGGGAAGTCAGACTGACATCATGGTAGTATTTTTCAACTTCTGTCTATGAGTGAATGTGTCTTGGAACCTCACCTCTCTAGAGTCCTACCCTACTTGAGAAAGATAGAGACAGGCTGGTGGTATGGATTGACTTGTCAATGTCCATGTCCAGCTGAGAAGCAATTAATTAGAAGCCAGCCCTTTCTCATTCTGCACCCCATAAAGATCTTTGGTTCATACTGCCAGAGGGCAAGAAAGAAAAAAGAGGGCGGGGGGCTTTCCAGTGGAGAGGATGGAATATGACTCTATGATGGTGAGAATTGTGTAGAATTATACCCTTCTTATTCCACAATCTTGCCAATCATTATTAAATCCCTAATATTTTTTTTAAAAAAGTTGAAAAATAAGAAAACACAAAGCAGATCTTGAACTAGGTTTGGTGTGAAAGTAAAAAGTAAAGAACTGTGGGGGCAGAGGGAGGGTTCAAGTCCTAGGATAGTATTTTAGAGGAGGACATAGAGGAGGTTGAATTGTTATGTGGAAAACTGAGAAATGTTACACATGTGAAAACTACTGTGTGGTACTGTAGACTGAAAACCATTAATCCCCCAATAAAGAAAAAAAAAAGATAAAATACTGAGGTTATAAATTTCCCTACCTTTCCTGCACAATATAATACTTGTACAAACTTACCTGAGGGTGAAGGAAGCCCAACTGTAAACCTAATTAATGCTGAATAAGTCACCTTGATTGTAATTATATATGTCCCTAGGATCTGTTGATTTGAAATATTATTAAAGTGTTTCTCTTTATATGTTCATAAAATAGGATGCATATTAAGATGTTAAATGTATTAAGATATTGAATATAACTTCCTTGTTCATGCATGTTGACATTTCTGTATTTTTTTGTTCTCATCACATCAGTGAATAAAAAGAGAATTTCTATATTTGTACCAGACTGTATTGCTGATAATCAACTAAGCATTTTCTAAAACCCAGTAACTTAAATTTTAAAATATATTTAATGATAGAAACAGAGAAATCCAGAAGGGAGGGAGTAGATAGAGAGGGAGAGAAAGAAGCAAAGAGACATTAACAACACTGCTTCACTACTAGCAAATCTTTTCTCTTGCAAGTGGGAACCAAGGGCTTGAACCTAGATTCTTGTGCATGTAACATCTGCAAGCGGGTAACTTCTCAAGCGGTAAAGCAGTGCTACAGATGTCTCTCTTTCTCTTTCCTTCTCTTCTCTTACACTATCAAATAATGTATTATATAACATACACACACACACACACACACACACACACACACACACACACATATGTATCTTTTTTAAACATATGCTCTCTACCAATTACACTACTACTTGGCTCCAAGTTTGTTTTAAACTACTATTATTAACCAACAAAATGTAGAGTAAATAGATTTTCAGTAGTGCTTATGCTCTCAATATAATTATCCATATATAGTTAAAGTTTCTATGTGAGAAATAGCAGAGCACCACTGAGTTCTGATGCCAGGGATTAAACCTGGGTCTGAAGTATATGTTTTGTGTTCTATTGCTAAGCTATCTCCTTAACTCCTTAACATATTTGGTATGCACAGTAAAATTTCTGAGTGTTGATTGCATATTCTAGACATTTCATACAAACTGGAAAATTTCACCTCTTTCTTGTTATATGGTTGACTCCTGCCTCACCTCTTCCCTTACAGTTTAGTCCAAGACAAAATGAATGATTTTAATTCTGAACATGCTCTTAAGGGCATCTGAATTCCCAAAGATAGAATTAATTAGTTGTTCAATCATAATTTTATGGCTATGTTCTTATAATTATATCTTAGAACACTCAATGCTATTGAGAAGTTCAAACACAATGGTAACCATGGAAAATACATTATTGGACTGTTTTTTTTTTTTTTTTTCCTAATTGCTAGTCCAAGGAAGTACTTTCTTGGAATCAATTCAAAAAACATGGTTCACCATTTCCTCTTCCCCCATGCTATTTTTTAAATTTTAAATCTATTTTTAAAAATTTATTTTGGGTGGGGAAAGAAAAAAAATTGAGAGGGAAAGATGAGGGAGAAAAAGAGAGATCAGCCACACTATCTCACCACTCCTGCAGGTGGGAACAGGGGGCTTGAATCGAGGTCCTTCTACATGGTAACATGTACTTTACAGGTCAGACACCGCCTGGCTTCTTTAAAGAGCTCAGTAACAAATGTGAGAAGTTCGTTTATCAAGGCCATGTATATATCATGATTGCTATGCAAATGATTCATGCCTGATGCTTTGAGGTCCCAGGTTCAATCTGTGCACTGGTAAAGTAATAATAATGAAACACCTATGGACATCTAATCTTTGATAAGGGGGCCCAAAGGATTAAATGGAAAAAGGAGGCTCTCTTCAATAAATGGTGCTGGGAAAACTGGGTTGTAACATGCAGAAGAATGAAATTGAACCACTTTATCTCACCAGAAACAAAAATCAACTCCAAATGGATCAAAGACCTAGATGTCAGACCAGAAACAATCAAATACTTAGAGGAAAACATTGGTAAAACAATTTCCCACCTACACCTCAAGGACATCTTTGATGAATCAAACCCAATTGCAAGGAAGACTACAGCAGAAACAAACCAATGGGACTACATCAAATTGAAAAGCTTCTGCACATCCAAATAAACTATTAAACAAACAGAGAGACCCCTCACAGAATGGGAGAAGATCTTCACATGCCATACATCAGACAAGAAACTAATCACCAAAATATATAAAGAGCTCAGCAAACTTAGCACCAAAAAAGCAAATGACCCCATCCAAAAATGGGCAGAGGATATGAACAAAACATTCACTACAGAGGAGATCCAAAAGGCTAACAAACATATGAAAAACTGCTCTAGGTCACTGATTGTCAGAGAGATGCAAATTAAGACAACAACACTAAGATACCACCTCACTCCTGTAAGAATGGCATACATCAAAAAAGACAGCAGCAACAAATGCTGGAGAGGATGTGGGGACAGAGGAACCCTTTTACATTGCTGGTGGGAATGTAAATTGGTACAGCCTCTGTGGAGAGCAGTCTGGAAAACTCTCACAAGGCTGGACATGGACCTTCCATATGATCCAGTAATTCCTCTCCTGGGGTTATACCCCAAGGACTCTATGACACCCAACCAAAAAGAGGTATGTACTCCTATGTTCATAGCAGCACAATTCATAATAGCTAAAACCTGGAAGCAACCCAGGTGCCCAACAACAGATGAGTGGCTGAGAAAGCTGTGGTATATATACACAATGGAATACTATGCAGCTATCAAGAACAATGAACCCACCTTCTCTGACCCATCTTGGACAGAGCGAGAAGGAATTATGTTAAGTGAACTAAGTCAGAAAGATAAAGATGAGTATGGGATGATCCCACTCATCAACAGAAGTTGAGTAAGAAGATGTGAAAGGGAAACTAAAAGCAGGACCTGACCAAATTGTAAGTAGGGCACCAAAGTAAAAACCCTGTGGTGAGGGCTAGACATGCAGCTTCCTGGGCCAGTGGGGGATGGGAGTGGGTGGGAGGGATGGGTCTTTTGGTGGTGGGAATGGTGTTTATGTACACTCCTAGCAAAATGTAGACATATAAATCAGTAGTTGATTAATATGAGAGGGGGAAAATCAATTGTATGTCTCAAAGTTTTTCAAAACACAAACTGAATCTTTTTAATATACAGGCTGTGTATTTGATATGCGGGCTCTCTCAAAAGCCTAGACCAAGTAGATTAGAAGCATCCAATAGCACAGCTATATACAAGATACTGGATACTGTACAGCAAACCCTAACAAAAGGACTTTTCAAAGTTAACCCAATTACCAAATAATGTGATGATAACATTAACTATCGATTGTCTTTTTGAACCCTAAGACAGCAGGAACCTCACATCTCCACTATAGACCCTCTACTTCCCCCAGTCCTGGAACCCTTGGCTAGGGCCCACTTTCCCATATGCATCTCCCAATCCATACCAAAAAATATTGCATCCGCTGATCACAACCTAACCAACGCAACAATTGCCACCTCAACATGCTTCACCTCAGACTTCACGAGTGGAATGACAACCCTTCAGCTTCATTACTAGGGTGAGACCTTTCCTTTTATAGTACACTCTAATTTCATCTCAGGTGGTTCACTTTCTAACAAAGTCCCATAACCTAGATATACACCAGTTTCTGTGAGAGAGAGCTTATGTTCACACGTATCCATAAACTACTGCAAAATATATACCTGAAAGCAAAAGTACACTAGAGTTTGCAGTGAGTACCCCTCTAACACTTCCTCTCCACTATTCCAAGCTTTGGGCCCATGATTGCTCAACAATTTGTTTGGCCTCGTATGTTAACTCTCTTTTCAATCACCAGGTTCCAGATGCCACCAGGATGCTGGCCAGGCTTCCCTGGATTGAAGACCCCACCAATATGTCCTGGAGCTCAGCTTCCCCAGAGACACACCCTACTAGGGAAAGTAGAGGCAGACTGGGAGTATGGACCGACCAGTCAATGCCCATGTTCATCGGGGAAGCAATTACAGAAGCCAGACCTTCTACCTTCTGCAACCCTCAATGACCCTGGGTCCATGCTCCCAGAGGGATAGAGAATGGGAAAGCTATCAGGGGAGGGGGTGGGTTATGGAGATTGGGTGGTGGGAATTGTGTGGAGTTATACCCCTCCTACTTTATGGTTTTGTTAATTGATCCTTTCTTAAATAAAATAAATTTAAAAAAAGCAACAAAGGCAATGAAAGGGAAAATAAATAAATAAAATATTAAAAAAAGTTTAAAAAGAAAATAAATCGAGAGGGAATTTTACTCACATTTATATTTAGGGGTGGACCCAATGGTTGACCCAGTCTCAAAAGAGACTGAAGCCAAAAACTAAGCTGTTCTTTTCTCAGTTTGAGGGTCATAGCAACTGTGTTGAGACACATAGGAAACTAACTGGAATTCTGTCTGTGTGACAGCATTAATTTAACCAATGTTAATTGATGTATTTGATGTACTGGGAGGGTTGGAGAAGTATTTCTTGAGCGTGTTTTCAAGTCTATACACAAAAACATAAGCACATTTCCACAGAGTGCTTTCATCGTGTTCTGTTTTCTTTATTACATTATCTGGCCTAGATAAGCCAGAATTTTATGCTGAAGTCAGCCTCTCCCTTCCAAGATTGCTGTAACAACTTCATCACTAATTCTGAATTTGACCGTGATAATAGATGACAGTTTTACTTTTTTTGTTTTTTAATATTCTAGGAGACAAAGAATAGATCTGTTGCTCTCATAAGTACCACTTTCTCAGAATACAGGACCTGAATGCAAGAAGTAAAGTATCCTGTGGTGTTTGCCTGTTCGTAAACTCTTTCGTAAATTAAATCATTGTAAAGGAGAAGGATACATAAAAGAGGAAGACATGTGAAATAAGGAAAGATCAATATAAATGTTTCCTCTTTCTTGCTAAACTGAATCTGTCAGTCCCAACAGTAGTGAAAGGTGGAGGCTCTGATCTATACAGTTATCTGGATCCCTGATTTTAGGTGATGTATTCAGAGAAAAGACCCCAAATAAATTAGGAAAGAGAACATACAGAATTTTAGGAAAGGCTTTTCATAGGGAATAATCTGCAGACCACATTCCACTACGTGTTTATAACACAACCACAGTAAACTGACAGGATGCTGGAAAGTCATTCTAGGTCAGGGGTAGTTAAAGAATGGTTAGACTGACCTTGGGTCCATACTCCCAAAGGGTTAAAGAATCGGAAAGCTATCAGGGGAGGGCATGGGATACGGAAATCTGGTGGTGGGAATTGTGTGGATTTGTACCCCTCTTAACCTATGCTTTTGTCAATGGCTCGTTTTTAAAAAAATTAATTAATTAATTTATTTATTTATTTATTGCCTCCAGGGTTATTGCTGGGACTCAGGGCCTGGACCATGAATTCACTGCTCCTAGAGGCCATTTATTTTCCCCTCTTATTGCCCTTGTTGTTGTAGCCTTGTTGCGGTTATTACTGTTGTTGTTGATATCGTTCATTGTTGGATAGGACAGAGAGAAATGGAGAGGGAAGGGGAAGACAGAGAGGCGGAGAAAAAAGATAGACACCTGCAGACCTGCTTCACCACCTGTGAAGTGACTCCCCTGCAGGTGGGGAACCAGGGCTTGAAGGAGGATACTTACGCCAGTCCTTCCACTTTGTGCCACGTGCACTTAACCAACTGCACTACCGCCTGACCCCCAGTGTTTCCTTTTTATAAATAAAAAATATATTAAAAAATAATGGTTAGATTAGTACCCTGATATCTTGCATTCTAGAAACTATCTCTATGGCAGTGCTCTGCTGTTGAAAGTCAATGTAAAGGTCAAATTTACCCTGCTTCTTTTCCTCTATTGGAAGACACAGACAAGGAGTCAAAAAGCTCATCCTAAACTGTAAACAACATTCCATGTAGTTATCACATGTATGAATGTCAAGAGGTAGATCATATCACTTAAAATATTTATCTATTGGGAGTCGGGCTGTAGCGCAGCGGGTTAAGCGCAGGTGGCGCAAAGCACAAGGATCGGCATAAAGATCGCGGTTCGAACCCCGGCTCCCCACCTGCAGGGGAGTCGCTTCACAGGCAGTGAAGCAGGTCTGCAGGTGTCTATCTTTCTCTCCTCCTCTCTGTCTTCCCCTCCTCTCTCCATTTCTCTCTGTCCTATCCAACAGCGATGACTACAACAATAAAACAACAAGGGCAACAAAAGGGAATAAATAAATAAAATAAAATATTAAAAAAAATATATATATTTATCTATTATGAGAGAGAGGAGGAAAGAGAAGAAGAGCATTACTCTAGCACATGGGATTCAGACTTAGGACCTCTCGCTAGAAATTCCAAGGATTTATCCATTGTGCCACCTTACAGGCCATAATCGCATTATTTTGCCATGTTTATCTAGTAGACAAAGGAGAGTTAGGCTTCCAGTTGATCTCCTGTATACTTACTCTGCCTATTTTTTCTCTTTACCCTGTTTAACTTATAAAATTGGAAATTGTTGGGAAATTGTGCAGATGTGGTTGAGTTAGGCAGGACCCACAAACCACCATATTTCCATGCGAGTATTATTATTTACATATCAATCTTCTGCCTTGTTTTAAAAATGACTCTTCCAACACCATGCTATCCCCTCAGGGTACTGCTAATTCCCACCAGCTAAACGATAGCAACCACAACTAAGGAAGTTCCCAGAATGCCTTTTTCTTTTCTCCACCCTCTTCCCTAGCCAATTCCGTCCTGACTTGCCACTTCTGTTTTTACCCTATAAAACCCACTGCTGTTCCTGGTTTTGCTCTCTTTTCTTTCCTGTCCCAACCTGGAGAAAGGCTGGCATGTAGAGTGGGAGGCGGCCATTGCGGTTTGGCACCACGTGGCTTAACCCGCTGTGCTCACACGGGACTCTGGAGCATCCGCATGAATAAAGATTTGCGGTCTCTCTCTCTCTCTCTCCCATGACGCAACCCGACAGGAAATAGTAGCTTCTCTAATATTTAACCCATTAGATATAAATATCTAAATATAAATGAATTTTTCTAGAGGGAAACATTCTTATTGTAGATCTGTTGAAGTTTCCTGGTATTGAATATCTCAACCTTCTTAACTCCATCTGCATCTAAGTTCCAAAAGCCATTGATTACTATTGCATTTTCTCACAGTTAGTTTATTTTTTAATAACTGAACTTAGGAAATGCAATATATTGGGGGCCAGGTGGTAGCACAGAGGGTTAAGCACACATGGCACAAACCTCAAGGACTGGCATATGGATCTGGGTTTGATCCCCCCAACCCCCACTTGCAAGGGGGTCTCTTCAAGGGTACTGAAGCAAGTCTGCAGATGCCTATCTCTCTCTCTCTCTGTCTGTCTTTCTTTCCTCTCCTGATTTCTCTCTGTCCTATACATCAACAAAATGGGGAAAATGGCCTCCAGGAGAAGTGGATGGATTAGTAGTGCAGGCACCGAGCCTCAGTGCTAACCTACCTTGGAAGCAAAAAAAAAAAAAAAGAAAGTAATACCATATATTAATTAATTATACTAATCCTATTTACTTTGATCTTAGGAGAAGATAGAGGAAAATGTTCAACAATTCAGTTTCCAACTAAAATCCACTATCATAAATTTTACATGCATGGTTGGGAGTACAACAGCATAGACATTACACAAAAAGAATTTCCTGCCTAAGGCTTGAAGTCCCAGGTTTAGTGCCCTCACATCACCATAAGCCAGAGCTGACGAGTGCACTGGTAAATAAAATTAAAAAAAAAAAAAAAAAGTAACCATGCTCTCTATTCCATTAGTCTACTGGTCATAAATGTTACATGCATGTCAGCAACTTCTAAACTGGTGTTTCTACCCTTGGTTTCATCCCCAAATTTCAGGTTCATACATCCTGTTGCTTTCTTGGTATGCCTTCTTATATATTTAGTAGACATCATTAATATAACTATATCAGAATTGAATTCCTGATTATGTTCTTTATTTTTCTCTCTAAAATGCATACAATTAAGGGGATTTGAATTCCAAGTTGCTTTACAAAAAAGAAAGTTGCTTATTATTTCTGGAAGAATCTTGCTCGTTCACAATTGGAGCAATATTCATTGTCTTTTCACTTTGGTCATCAAAATTCATTTCAAATTTCTTCAAAATGTACCACATTTGAAACACACACACTTACGCATATCAAATGAGAAAAACACTTTTCTTTCCATTTCCTTTCTCAGATTAAAAGATGTTTTCTATACTTATGAAATAAGTCACAATCATAATCTGAAATTTTAAGTTTTAATGCCTTTAATTGAAAATCTTATTTTAAGGCTTAAATCCTATCTCATTATCACAGAATGATTCCTAGGTACACTTAAATGCCTGTGTTTTATTGTTGTCATTTATTCTGGTTCTGTGTTAATTGGGATGAGGCTTGGGGTTACAAGCCTCAAATAAATGGAACATAATTTTTTTTACATATTACTAAACCATCAATAAAATGCATGCTTATAATCAGTGAAAACAGTTCTCCAAAACATAATGTTTGGAGGTTAACTATACTTTTATTTAAGTGAGTAATAAGTTTATTACTATAAATATATTAACAGATAGTATAAGACCATATTTTCAAAATATTGTTTTAACTAGATATAATGCCTAGTATACTATATAAATAAATATGATGAACGTGTCTTTGTGATATTCAATATATTATTGCAACAAACCAAGTCACATGACAGTAAATCTCAAAACATAGGTTTATATATGGAATTTTTAATTTCTCTGAGTAAAATTATATGTTCTTAGCATTTTGCATGCTTTCTACTTAATATTGTAATTAAAATTCTTATAATGACATGGTGGTGGAGACAAAAATTCCCAGATGTAACTCAACAAGTGGACACAATGGCAAAATATTTACTGCTATAATCATGGAAAATTTAACATTAATAATAAAGCAGGCAGAACGGGATTGAGAATAATCTTTAAATCTGAGCATATAGTTTATTTTGAGTCTGCTTCAGAAAAGAAAATCTGTCTCAAACTGGTAGGAAGATGTTAAGTACTTCTTTACTGTATAATATCCGTTATTTATTTATTTATTTATTTTCCCTTTTGTTGCCTTGTTGTCTTTTCATTTTTGTTGTTGTTATAGTTATTATTGTTCTTGTTATTGTTATAGTTATTATTGATTCTTGTTATTGTTCTTGTTATAGTTATTATTGTTCTTGTTATTGATTGTTAGGACAGAGAGAATGGAGAGAGGAGGGGAAGACAGAGAGGAAGAGAGAAAGATAGACACCTGCAGACCTGCTTCACCGCCTGTGAAGCGACTCCCCTGCAGGTGGGAAGCCAGGGGCTTGAACCGGAATCCTTACTCTGGTCCTTGCGCTTCGCGCTGAGTGTACTTAACCCACTGCGCTACTGCCCAATTCCCATAATAATCAGATTTAAACACACAACACAGGCACCAAGTTATGTTCTTCACCTATAGAATTCTGTTCTAGTCCAGGCAAAGAATAAGTTACCACCCCACCTCCCCCCAAAAATAATAGACAGACATAATGTGTAGTGAGGAAGATAATGTTTTTACCAGTCCTCAACTTCCTTTACAATCCTTTGATGATCTAACCGATGAAGGATCAAATCACTAAGAAACCTTGACCATAGTCAGGGAAGACCAGTAAGTCACTAGAGAACTATGTTATGTCCTTACCTAAAAAAAAAAAAAAAAAAAAAAAAATCACATTTTCTCTCTTTTTCTTCTTGCTCTTTCTTACTCTATGACACCATTTCGCCATAGCACTGTCCTGAAAGTTGATTTTAACATTCTTACAGTCAGTTTAGTTTAAAAATTTTATGTCCTCAGAAATACACAAACAGAAAATTCAATACTAAACTAGACTTCAGTTCTTTGATGTGGCACATCCCTGCCATCTTTCTCTCCAAAACAGACTTTCTGTCCTTTAGCATATGTGGCTATTAGCTATTGTTTTGCATTGTGTAATTGAATCTCACTTTCATATATCTTCTCTTAGCATTTTTCCCCTTCATTTTCTATGATGATGAGCAAATTTAGGTTGTTGTCCAGATAGTAGCTTTATCATCTCAGTGGGTTATCATTTGAGATTTATTTTACCTGATACTTATGACTATCTTGTGTTTGCTATGTACAATGTGGGTTTCACTTCACTGAAGATAAAACAGTGCTAAAAAAAAAAAAAGCATCTTCCCAAATACAAGTTCTGCATATTCTGTTCACATCACCATATGAACTGAGATATACTGTGAAGAGAAAGGAGAATCTACTTAAGCAAATCAATCCAGACTAGGGAATTTAGGAAACTTGAGAAAAGAAAATCTCAAGGATTTGCCGCCTTTGTCATTCAGAGGCTGAGGATTCCCTTCCAGGAAGAAAAATAATAATAATAATTGCATTTTTCATACTTTGTTCATCTCCCAGATTACAAGGTACTTCTTTAATGGTGCCGTGAAACTCTGTTCATAGTTTCTTCTCAGGCTCCAACATAAATTACTAAATAATCAACTCTGTAAGCCAAATACCCATAATGTGCATGTTATCATCACAAATAAATTAACTGAGATTTTCTAACAACAAGAGTGAACTGAATTATCAGGTTTCAAAAAAAGAAAGAAAAAAGTTAACCCTGTGTGTTGAATTCTACTGTTTTAAATTCATAGGTGTGGCTATATAACTATTCTTTTTAGATTATGGATGCCCTGCCCCAAATAAATACAACAAATTTCATAATAATTCTGTGTTGTTGAAGTACAGAGAAGGTTTGTCATTTATCACTCATGCTTGTTATTTTTACATATGCCAATTTATTTAATCATGGATTTACATTTTTGTCCTACATGGTATCTCTCGTGGTCTGTACTTAAAAACCTGAAATGTTAGAATTCTTATCAATTTTGTCATGGCAAAATTAGTTTTGGGAAAACAGTTTCATGAATGCATACTGAACATGATTATATTTTGACTTGCTTAATCTATATTACTTTGTAAATGAATAAAGCAAATAGCAAATGGTCTTTTTCTCATCCCAGCCCCAACCATCATGAACTCTCAGTAAAGCTTCCTTAATGCCAGTGGCTGAATCATTATGAATTTATAAAAGTGCTTCTAGTAATGAGTGGGCGAGCCAATTTATTTAAACAGCGAGTGAAGCCAGCTTTCTCTCTCTCTCTCTCTCTCTCTTTCTTCTCTCTCTAATCTCTCTTTCCTTTAAGTGTTTGACAAGTTAAGTAGGCCAATGTTTTAAGATATGGATTTTGTCATGTTTCCAAATTGGCTATGTCAATGAAGAATTGCTACAAGTACTTTATTTTATCCTCATCCTACTGTCAATTCAATATCCAAATTTAGTCTACATGAATACACATTATATGGCACTGTAATTATCATATTAGATTTTTTTTTTTTCCCCAGAGCACTGTGAAACTCTGCTTTATGGTGCTGTGGGGGACTGAACCTGGGACTTTGGAGTCAGGCATGAGAATCTCTTTGCTTAACTGTTATGTTATCTCCCCCCCACCCAGAACCTTGTTAAGTAAATGAGTTACATGTAGAGATACAAACTAAATCATTATGCTATATTTTTCTTTCTGAAAGGTTGGAGAGGGAGAGAGAAAGATGGACACCAGAAGGCTTGCTTTGTTGCTTGTGGGGTGTCTCCCTTGCTGGTGGAAAGCTGGGGGCTTGAAGCCCGGGGGCTGGGACCAGGATACTTGTCAGAGACCTTGTACTTGGTACTATGTTCGCTTAACTAGGTGTGCCACCACGTGGCCCCAGGATTTATTTTTATAATAATGAGAGCCAGTGAAACTATCAAAGCATCTTGCTATTACAGGTGGTGCTGGGAATTGAACTTGGAATTTTAAAACTGCAAGTACTATGCTCTGCCAGAGTCACTTCTCACACTCAGTATCTTCTTTTAAGTTTTGAAAAATAAGTAAAAATAGTCCATGTGAAGAAAATCAAATGCGTTGATATAAAAATGAAGTCTTTGATGAGTAGCTTTTGTTTTTTTTAATTCTCATGATCTGTATGATTTGAAAGCAATTTGTCTTTTTCTCAATGCCTCAGGTCCTCATGTTCAAATGTGAATCAGGAATTTCAAATTTCAAATATGCATCATAGAGATGGTTAAATAAGTTCACATAAAAATGTATATACTGCTGAATGTGGTATTTGCTTTTAGATAAATTAAATCAAAACTATTTTGTTCATATTATTGTGGCTGCCATTATTATTTTACATATTTAAGAACCCATTTCAGAATTTAGATATGGATATTACATTTCTTTATGAATAATGAAAGACATATTTTGGCATATACCATTTAAAAATATTTCATTTATTCATTCATTGGATAGAAACAGAGAGAAGCTGAGATAGAAGAGGAAAGTAGAGAGGGAGAGAGGAAAAGAGTTGTAACTCTGCTCTACCACTTGTGAAGCTTCCCTCCTGCAAGGTGAGGGACAAGGACTTGAATCTGGGTCTTTGCATATGGTAACATGAGCACTCAACCTCCTGTACCACCACCACCCACCACTCACCACTCAGGCATAACATTTTTAGATTTTATGAAGTTTAATACACTAAAGGAAATGATGCACTAAAGAAGAAGTAACCTTGGGCCAGGCAGTAGCACAGCGGATTAAGAGCACATGGCACCAAGTGCAAGGACTGACTTAAGGATCCTGGTTCGAGTCCCCGGCTCCCCACCTGCAGGAGGGTGGCTTCGTAAGCTGTGAAGCAGGTCTGCAGGTTTCTGTCTTCCTCTCCCCCTCTCGGTCTTCCTTTCCTCTCTCGATTTCTCTCCATCCTATTCAGCAACAATGACAACAGGATAAACAACAAGGGCAACAAAATAGCAAAGATAACCTCCAAGATCAGCGGATTCCTAGTGCAGGCACCAAGCCCCAGCAATAACCCTGGAGGAAAAGAGAAAAAAAAAAAAAAAAAAGAAAGAAAGAAAGAAAGAAAGAAAGAAAGAGAAGAAAACGTGACCAGAGAGCAAAAGAATGATGAAAACCAAAATGAGTTGCATTTTTCTATTTTACATTTTATTTTTTCATGTTTTAGTTTTTATTTTATTGGGGGATTAATGGTTTACAGAAAACAGTAAATATGGTTGTTGGTACATGTATAAAATTTCTCAGTTTTCTGCAAAATATCCAAACCTGTCACCTAGGTCCTCCTCCACTGTAAGCCTCCACACTCCCAGAATCCTTTACTATGATGCAATACACCAAACCTATTTCAAGTTCTGCTCTGTTCTTATTTCTCAACCTCTGCCTATGAATAAAATTATTCCATATTATTCCTTCTCTTTCTGGCTTATCTCACTTAACATGATATATAAATATTAGAAAACTATATGAATACTATGAACTGTTAACCCCATTGATCGGACCCAGGGCCCATGTTTATTCATATTTAGCACAGGAGCCTGTGTAACCTCTACATCCCTGTCAGTCTGAGCTCATACTCCATGGTCACAAATGAGAACATTCTAGGATGCGCTCATTTCAGGACCAATCTTTCTCAAGTGGCAGAGCAGGCTGACCCAGCCTCCCTTTGGAGAGTGGGGCAGTCCCTACCATTGCTGCTCTTCAGTGAGGCCAAGGTCCTGTAGAGGCCCAGTAAAGGGCTTATGATGACAGTCCAGATGGAAGTGACCAGTGATGTTAAAGAGAGCCATCTACTAGAGGTCTAAACCCATTAGATCTTTGTGGGAATTTCCTGACAAGAGCCCCAGATGATGAGGTAGTCTGGTAGTGACCAAAAAGGCCATTATTAAAGTGTGCCAGTCTCTTGCCCTTATCCAACTTTTGTATCCCTTACTTAATCTGACAAGCTTAGACTTAAAGTGATTGAAAGGAGAAAAGTAGGAGGTAGGAGACTAGAATGTCTAGGCCTAAGTAGCAACTATTTGATTAGGTACTTTGTGGTGACTTGTAATCTATAAGAGAAACCAGAAACTTGTGAAGGCAAATTTGAACCCCTGTTTGTCTTTCACTTTAATCTGTCTGCCCTCAACTACGTACATGACCTACAGAAGTTGCTGCTTTTCATGTTAGGGCACAAATACACCTGGCTCAGAACTCTCAAATCAATGAAGTAATTCAGTAGGAAGTGGAGAAATGAGGACAAAGCTCTTCCATTTTGTTACATGTAGTTCATTTTTCAGTATTGCTAATTCCCACTATAAATGGAGATGCCTTACTTTTATTGGTCAAGCCAATAGCATATAAGCACAGTATTATTCTAGTAGGGAAAGCCCACCTGGTGACATTATAGTTATACAATTCAATTAGCATTAAAAGAAGTGAAAGAATTATGAGACTCTTAAGGTTGAGCATATTGACAAGCTGGCATAAATGACAGCAGAAGCCCAGAGATTCACTTCATCATTGTTCACTCACAGAGAAGGTGTCCCAGATGTTCTCACTTAAGACCTGGGGAAGGTTTCACAACTAAACATTCACGATTCAGAAATTGTCTCAAATGTGATCTAGTTTAGTGCCTAAATGTATACCATATTTAAGGGGTATATGGAGCACCTATTTTAATACAAGTAGAACCAAGCTGGAAGTACTACTTGGCCCTGTGAGTTTCCAAACTAGTCTCATTTATACTCTCTGGGTTCTGTGGCAGTCTTCTTCTTCTAGCGTTTGCCCTTCTTCCATAGCCAGTCAACAGCGTCAGGTTGAGCCTGATGTAAAGTTTCGAGACCTCCTTTGAATCTGGAGAGGTGGCAGTCGTTGACTATGTGGGTCATAGTCTGTCTGTAGCCACAGGGGCAGTTCGGGTCGTCTTTGGCTCCCCTGCGATGGAACGTAGCGGCGCACCGGCCATGGCCTGTTCGATAGCGATTGAGGAGGGCCCAATCATAACGTGCTAGGTCAAAGCTGGGTTGACGCTTGCAGGGGTCTGAGATGAGGTGTTTGTTCTTTACCTCAGCTGACTGCCAGCTCTGTTTCCAAGAGTCTGGAACAGAGAAGTTCAGTGTAGGCGTAGGGGACCAGATTGGGTGACGAGATGTCAAGCGTTGGACAGGGTGGGCGAAGATATCGCGTATATTGGCAGGTCCGGTCAAGCGTAGACGTGGGAAATGAACTTAGATGATGCCACATCCCGACGAATATCTGGCGGGGCGATGTTGCTGAGAACTGGCAGCCATGGAACCGGGGTGGAATGGATGGTTCCAGAAATTATCCTCATGGAGGAATATAATTTGGAATCGACCAAGTGGACATGGGGGCTACAGAACCATACTGGGGCACAGTATTCTGCAGTGGAATAGCATAATGCCAGAGATGATGATCATAGTGTGGAAGCGCTCGCGCCCCATGAGGAGCTGGCCAGTCTTGCAATGATGTTATTCCTAGCGCCCACCTTTGCTGCAGTTTTTATGAGATGTTCGTGAAATGACAGAGTGCGATCGAGAGTAACGCCAAGATAGACTGGCTGGGCTTCATGCTGGATTCTCGTATCGCCAAGCTGCACATTAAGCTCACGCGAGGCCGAGGCATGGTGTAGATGGAAAACAGATGATACTGTTTTTGCAGTGCTAGGGATTAGTCGCCATTTTTTACAGTAGTCAGATATCAGAGACATGTCTTTCATGAGTGTTTCCTTGAGGATGTCGAACTTTGATGCCTGAGTTGCACAGCAGATGTCATCGGCGTAGATGAACTTCCTTGAAGAAGTTTCTGGGAGGTCATTGATGCAAATATTAAATAGCTTAGGAGCCAGAACAGAGCCCTGGGGGAGGCCACTTGAGACAAGTCTCCATGTGCTAGACTTGTCACCCAGATGCACCCAGAACCTTCTGTTTTGGAGAAGAAACGATATAGTGTTGGCCACCCATCGAGGCAGGCATCTGTGGCAGTTATTCTCTGTGTCTCCCCAGTTCATCAGGAGAACAATATGGAAGGCTCCCACTATACAGCCATACCTCTAGCCCACCTGGGGTATAGATCTTCTCCTGAGTTTCCCAGCCAGTTTGCTGCCCCCACCCAATGTCAGCATGGGGCCTTTTACCTGCTGCTCCAGCCTTGAAGGAGCAATAGCAGTGGAGACTCACAGTTGAATTTGGTGAGCCTTAGACTCCCTTCAGCAGTCTTTTTGTTGGTTAAACAGACTGGAGGTGGCCCCTCAACCAGCTAACTGCTGGACTGTTAACAGTAGCTCGGGAGTAGATGTGGGCTTTATTTAGCCTCAGCAGTCTCTCCTTAGGCTCCTCTCTGTCCACTAGCCACACGTGTTTGCACTCACTGGAGATTTGGTGGGTTCCCAAGTCCTATCTTGTTGTGGTCCCAGGTGGTTTCCTTTGATAATCCTAGTTGACTGGGGAGAGGAGAGGAGAGCTACAATCCCATGTTTATAAAAACTAAACATTGATTGACATTCTTCAGTTCTTCTCTATATTTACTTCAAATTGTAATTGTACGTAAACTGTAAGCAAAGAGTTAATTTTCCAGGAGGGCATTGTCATTTTAATTAATTACCTTCAGACTGGGGAAATAGATTAATTTTTTTTGCAAATAGCAAAATATGTCTGAGGTGCTGAGGTTCGAGGTCCTGTCAACAGTACCACTATAAGCCAGAGTTGAGCAATGTTCTGATGAACAATATACAATATAATAATGATAATTGTCTACATTATCTCTATGCTGCAAATGCTTCTTAGTTCTTAGAATTGGTATTTTCTTTCAATTATCTCATAGTAATAGACATATGGATTTTTTTCAGAGTTGTTTGAACTTACTCATTAACTAAAATCAGCATCTAAGAAGTCTATTAAGAAATATTTTCAGTTACAACAAATTAAATTTTAAACATTCCATTATTTAAATTATCTGTAAATTTGAGCAATTCATCGTAGTTCTGGGTAATAAAAGCCCTCTGGCTGCTAATTTCACATTTCTGTTTGCTTGGTCAACTTTCAATGTGTTTGCAAGGCTAGTCTAATTGGAAGAAGAATACCCATGTCCAATGTAGAAGCAATTACAGAAATGTAAATGCAGTTATTGGTACATGGGTAAAAATGTTCACTTTCCTGTAAAACACTCATCCAGTAGTTTAAATCCTCTTCCATGATGCAACAGGACCTAAACAGACTGAGATATTTCTGATTTTAATATGTACATCTTTATAATAATTACCTCTTGTGAGTAATTCTTTAAAATTATCTCCATGCTAAGATTTGAAAATCTGTATCTCCCATCATCTGGGGCCCTAGTCAGGGAATTCTTTGATTCCCATATAGACATGATGGGCCTAGACCTCTTATAGATCCCTCTTTCCACCATCTCTGGTCATCTCTATCAAGAACAACATCAAAAACCCTCTTGTGGGTGGAGTCCCTTGCCACTTTGCCATTTGACTTTCATGCCTTCGCTCTATCACGTTTTTTTTTTTTTTTTCAAATATATTCATTAAAAAGTTGATGGAAGGGAGTCGAGTGGTATCTCAGTGGGTTAACCGCAGGTGATGCAAAGCTCAAAGACCAGTTTGAGCTGGTGCTCCCCACCTGCAGGGTAGTCGCTCCACAGGCGGTGAAGCAGGTCTACAGGTATCTATCTTTCTGTCTTCCCCTCCTCTCTCCATTTCTCTCTGTCCTATCCAACAACAACATCAATAACTGCAATAATAAAACAACAAGCACAACAAAAGGGAATTAATAAATGTATTTTTGAAAAAGTTGATGGAAAAAAATTGAGACAGTGAAAATGATACAGCTCGTGTTGGATTGTCTGAGTCAATTATACATGCCTGCATTACAATTAAACTTAAAATCTGTATGTATTGACTGAGGGCCTAAGTATTCAAGCACCCCGCAAATCCTTCAACACCAGGTGCAGCTGATTGACCACTTCTTGTTTGTGTTTGAAATCAGGTGTCGTGAAACCAAGCAAATCAGTGCTTATTTCTCTCATACGCACTTCTACATCGCTAAGCACTGGAAGCGTCTTTGCTCTTGTGTTTCTGATTTCTGAGAACATTTATCTAAACCCCACAATGGCTCCTAAATGTGCTTCTTTTCTAAACCTCCTGATGATGAAACTAAGCACTGGAGGAAGATGCTTATCATCTAGGAGAAGATGAAACTCTTTGATGTGATCAAAGATGGCAAGAAAATCATGGAGAGTGCCCGCCATTACGACTTGAATTAGTCTACCATTCACTCTTTCCATAAAGATGAAAACAACATCCGTGCAACGGTTACCATCTCTTTCAACAAGAAAGCAAAACTAAAGGGGTGTTAGTTCATGTCTAACGGGCTCTAATAATGTTAAAAACTGGTTTAGGTTGTAAACAGGTTTTCTATGTTCTAACTATGAAAATACTCAATTTATAAATAAAGAATCCTGCTTCTCAGATATTCACTTATTGCAGTAGAGTCTGGAACTGATTAACCCTGCATGATAAAGGAGGGATGACTGTAGGGTATTTGCCCAACTCTGAAAAGGAATCTCAATATGGCTTTAATTTGCATTTTTCTCTCTTTTTTTCTTTTTTCCCCCAGAGTTATCATTGGAGCTTGGTGCAGGCACTGACTCCACTGCTTCTAGTGCCTTTTTTTTTTCCCCTCCTCATTTTATCGGATAAGACAGAGAAATTGAGGGGGGAGGGGGCAGAGAGGAAGAGAGAAAGATAGATACAGGCAGACCTGCATCACCACCTGTGACGCTTCCCTCTGCAGGTGAGGAGCAAGGACTCGAACTGGATCCTTGTGCTTTATACTTTGTAAGTGTGCCTAACCAGGTGTACCATCACCCGACCCTCAATTTGCATTTCTCTAATGGGACCTTATAACTGACAATTTCCTACCAAATTTGTAAATGTCTACAATCTGGCATCTAACCATTTTATAACTTTGCAGTGCACTGATATCTGTGTATCATACATTCCTTGGGTATCTTTCTGTTTTAAAGTATGGCTTTCAAAGTATGATTTTTTTTTTTCTTCTGATGCCTTCGTCACCTTCAAAACTCTTAAATGTTGAAATGTTATTATCTCTCATAGTCTTTCTGCACTGTAAGATTTTCTGTGAAATCTTTGATCACAACAATGAGTCACTTTCCCCTTCTTCATATATTCTCAGCACTTAATACATCTTGTATATCAGTTATGACAGTCAGCTTTGTAGCAAAGATGTTTATGAATACTTTTACTCCAACTAAAATATACAACCAACCAGATACGATTTCTTATTATTTAGCCTTCCACTCTCTAGAATTCTCTTGGTAAACAACTGTTAGCAAAATGAATAAAACAGTAATTTATTTTACTATTTAAAAAAAAATGATTAGAAATAGGAGTTCTTTGTTATTTGTACTCTGCAAAAATCTAATTACATTTTTAATCCTTGTCCCATATGATGTTTTGGACAATGTTAAAATTGTCTTAGGGACTCTTTATACAGGAATTATTCTTGGTGTGGTTGTTATCACTTAACTTTACATTTCTAATGAATTTCTACATTTTAACGTCTTTTCGCTAACGTCTTACAGCTTTGATTTTTCTATTTCACATACTTATACTGAAAGGATATAACATACTTCAATAAATCTAGATGATAATAAGTTAATGATAAGGAATTTAAAGTCAGGCTGCCCTTTTTTTAATGGAGAGTTTCACACATTTTCTAGTCAGTCTTCAGCAGGAATCATACTGATTTTTGTTTCAAAGTAGATAAAATTTTCCTTAAAATGAGTATGTCCTGTTTCATCTAAATATTCTCTGTAAGTACCCCCGTCCCCCAACTGCTGGGGGAAAGCTTTGCGAGTGGTGAAACAGAACTGCAGGTGAAGCTGTGCTCTGTTTCTCTCCCTCTCTACTTTCCCTTTCCTTCTCAATTTCTGGCTTTCTGTATCCAATAAATAAATAAAGATAATAAAAAAATAAAAACTGAAGAAAAAAAAACAACTATAACACAGTGGTTTCTAGCATTTACAACACAAAATCAGGATTGTGAAGTGCTTTAGAAGTGTTTCGGAGTGGGAGTTGGTCAGTGGTGCAGTGGGTTAAGCACATGTGGCAGAAAGTACAAGGATAGGCATAAGGATCCTGGTTCGAGCCCCCAGCTCCCCACCTGCAGGAGAGTCGCTCCACGGTGAAGCAGGTCTGCAGGTGTCTATTTTTCTCTCCCCCTCTCTGTCTTCCCTTCCTCTCTCCATTTCTCTCTGTCCTATCCAACAACTGACAGCAGTAACAACAATAAGAACTACAACAATAAAACAAGTGTGTTGGTATGCTTCTAATTCTGCTTCTAAAAACCCCTTCTGTTTCATTGGTTTAATCCCCCCTACTTAACACTTCTTCTTCTAGCATTTGCCCTTCTTCTGTAGCCAGTCAACAGCGTCAGATTGAGCCTGATGTCTGCTTGTTGCTGGCTTTGAAAGTGACTGGGATCCATGTGGATTCAGTTGGCTAGGAAGGATCGTCAGTTTCCCCAATAAATGGGTACTCACGGGTTGCACCATGAGAAGGTCGATCCAATGCATCCCACTGTATTTTATTTACATAGCCACTGTTGACTAAGCACCACCCTGCCTCCAGGACATTGGTTTAATCCCCACTGGTTCATGGTGTCTTTTTGCTCTGCTCCCTCTCGTAGTACACCCTGATTTTCACCAATCTCTTTTCACTCCACCCTCTCTACATCACATCCTGTTTATACCCTGCTTGGCAAGTATATATATAAGGACAGGATTGTGATTAGAGTTTAGTTCAGATAGATGGCTTAGATTGTGCTGCGTTCCACATGAATAAAGACTGATCTGTGTACCACTCAGCCATGAGTCCCTGGTCATCTGTCTCCTGCCCTCGAAGCTAGCCCAGCATAATGGCGCCCTGAAACAGGGACAGGAATCTTGGATCCACACACATGCAGCAGACCAAAGAAAACCAGATAAGTAAATCTGCCATGGCCTGCCTTTCTATTTATGAAGAGGTTTCCCAAAGCCTCTACTGTTTCATCATGAGACAGTTTCTCTGTCTCTGGAACATTTTGCTCTGGGCCACACTTTGGTTTCCTGATGCCATTATGCTGGGCTAGCTACTAAAAGACTTCCAAATTGTATAAAATGGAAGGTCTTAGCAGGACCAGGATAGTACATAGTATATACAAATATTGTTTTAGGAAAGACCATCTTACCTAAGGGAAAGGTATAGGATTGTGTTTTGTAGATTACTTGCTATTGTTTGGCTGTGATTAATTAAAACTATACTTTGGGAGAGGTTGAAACTGCTATTTTTCTTGTTATTCAGTCTTAATTTGATGATGTAGTTTTATCACAAATGACTATTGTGGGCATGTTGTTTACTTTTTTTAACTGCTGATGTTAATATTAATACTCTTTGTCACTATATATATAAAACAATATGATAGTGTTATGGCTATGTACATGATATGTCTATAAAACTTCTAAAGTGAAACCAGCAGTAATCCTATCACTATGCTCATTATTCTATGACTTATTATTGCATATAATATATAGTACATATATTATTATATATTGTTACATATATATACATTCAATATAGTGTATATTATATATAATAATGATCACAATAGATTTTTTTCTTTATAATGTGCTGAATAGAACTTAGAGATCTTAGAACCTGCTTTTAAATCTTTTTTTTTTATTTTAATGCATTCCCTAGGGGCCCCTAGGAGGGGTTTTGTTTTTGTTTTGTCTTTTTTTTTTTTTTGTAGTTCATGAAACATCCTGAAACTTTCGATAAATGCATACCTATCTTAAAAATTTTAATTTATACTGAGAAGGTATGTGTTACAATTTGAATGAACAAAATAAATTTTCCTGAAATTTCTTCACAGGAAAATCAAAATGAATACATTCATAAATTAGAAATAAACCCACAGACTTAAAGATTTTCAAGTGGAATTGAATTGCACAGCTCAAACACACATAGGGAAACATGACTATTTTCAATTATTTATGTATAAAAGAAAATAGATTTTATAATCTAATTTGAGAGGCTAATTCATAGGTTGGAGAAGAAAATAAAGAGACAGTATCACAGGTAGAAGAACAGTTTTGCTTACTAAAGAGCAATGACCTTGCTTAAAGAAAGATGACATAACCAATGCTTATAGGAAGCAAAGGTCCTGATCAAGACTTGTCTTAGGCTTTTATGAGCTTACAAAGGCATTGATAACACACCAAGTTTCATGGAAAAATACATGAACCTGATTTTGAAGACACAGATATTCTTGGTCTGATAAGGGGAATTGGGCGATGCCAGAAATCTCAATTCTTCATTTTGATATGTAACTTTGGCAGGGCAGATGCTTGTGAAGCTGGTGCCTATGCACAATCAGTCATGTACCCATCTCTGCCACGTGTTGAAGCTTGCAGTGTCACCTGCTGGTCATGGAGGTTTGCAGCCTTGTTTGTTGGAAATCTGGCTGTCAGTATTTGTAGCACAATTGCTTCCATGTTGGATAGTTACTACCGTTACTTGATGCAAAATACTACTTGCACCCAGTGTAAGCGATTTTCTGCAACACAGAATTGCAACTTAGTGTGTAAAAATAGACAAAAGGCAGGCATCTAAACCTGAAGCAGAATAGGACCTATTTAGTCTAATGGCTAAATCAAGGGATTGATGCAGTAGAAAGATGAAGGATCCAGGAAAGACTAGCTAACTGACATCTTCCCTACTAATGTGAAGTACTATAGGGTCTCACAGAATTATAGAGAGCTCTCCTGGATCTAAACTTGCACCTGTTTCAAATGTTTGAGCTCATCCCTTGATCCTGATATTTGTGTAATCACATATTTTCATGCTAGTGTTAGAAATTGCTAAACATCTATATTAAAGATTTAAAATCCCACAAAAACCGAGAGAAAAAAATGGGCCAACATTTCAAGTGACAGTTCTTAATAATAATGTGTTCATGAAACACAGCTTTAAAAATCACAGCTACCTTGGCAAAGAACTTATTTTTGAAATTCTGCTACACAAAATTAAACTGCAGACAGCATTATATTATAATTTACTTCTTTTTCAGTGAGGATATTAATAAATTATGCATTTTGCTAATGATTTTGGTTATCTGAATTTTCTCTTATTTTAGAGCTATCTAGCTTTGTAATTTTGTTGATCTTCTAAAGAACTGACTTGTTTTTATTAATTTTATCTATGTTTTCCACTTGGCTTTATTGATGTTTCATTTTTATTATTGTTTACTCCCTTTTTTAGTATAGTTTGATTTTTTATTTTACTTTATGTATATGTGCTAAAATAAATGGTTATCAATTCAAATTATTTTTCATATTTATTGATTTTGCCTCCAGGGTTATCACTGGGGCTCAGTGTCTGCACTATGAATTCACTGATCCTGGAGGCCATTTTTTTCTATTTTTGTTGTCCTTGTTATTACTGTCATTTTTGTTGGATAGGACAGAGAGAAATTGAGAGAAAAGGGAAAGATATTGAGGGGGAGAGAAAGATAGATACCTGCACACCAGCTTCACTGCTTGTGAAGTAATCCCCCAGCAGGTGGAGAGCCAGGGGCTCAAACCAGGATTTGAATTATTTTAATAGATGTTTACAAATTTAATTTTTCCTCTAAGCATTGCTTTAGCTACATTCTACAGATCTTATGCTGTGTCTTCATGTTTATTCATCTTATATTTTCTAATGTCCTGTATGATTTCTTCTTTGATTTGTTGGTTAGTTAGGACCATATTGTTTTTTATATTTTTATTTATTTATTTTTTAAATAGAATGTTCTAGAAACACCTAATGTTCTTTCCTTTCTATTCTATTCAAAGACAGTCAACCTTTTACTCCTTGTCTCTCTCTTTTCTACTGTACAAATTAAAAGATTTACTAGTTTTTCATTTTACTCAGCAGTTTACAGGTATGCACAGAGTATAGGGTTGCTCACAACAACAGGAAAAACAGATCCTAGATTTCTTAGTCTTGAAAAATTATTGGGGTTGCTTTTCCTCATATGCATTTGAAAACTAATGCTTGTCTTTGTATCCTGAGTACAAAGTGCATTTGGAGTTATTTCAAAAGTGGACATGATAGGTGGATGGATATACTGTTTAATATATGACATACTTCAATACTGGATATTTCAGTATCTTTTCCTTCTAGCCACATTGTGTTAAACTATGGGAATTCAGGAAATAGCAGAGAGAATGTGTGTGAGTGAGTAAATTTGGTTTGCTAACCTGGATGTTTTTGTTAGGACCATATTGTTTAATACCAACATATCTAAGTGTTTTCCATAGCCCGTTCTGTTATTTATGATTTCATGCCATTACTTATGAGAACATGACTCAAAATACTTTAAATTTATTGATACTTATATGAGAGTCTATCTTGGGAAGTGATTTTTTTTAGAGATATTTTTATTCCTGAGACAGAAAGACTTTCACAAGAGTAGACTGAAAAAAAAAAAAAAAAACCAGAACACTACTCTGGTTCACACATACACATAATCTTAGGCATTAATCCTGGAGTCTCAAGCATGTAAGTCTTGTACTTTACTAGCTAAGCTATTTCCCTGGTTATTGAATTAAATTTCCCACACTCTAAAAAGTGTGACAATAAGAAAGAAAAAAAAAGAGCAGGGAAAAAAAAAGAAAGGTGTCTCTAAAGTAGAACAAGTCTTTTTGTGACATAAAAGAAATAATTGATAAGGATATCAGTTTTTCTTTACAATCTTTGAGGCAAATTGAGAAATTTCTTTATTCTGGATGAAATCAGCATGATGTAACATTCTGGAGAATTTTTGGAATAGGAGATAAATTACTAGTGATGCCGGTGATTCTCTTGGAATAAATATCATGATAACAATGTGCATCCCCCGAATTTATTTTTATTTTTTGCGGCCAAGTTTTTCACTGAGGCTCTGTATGTACATGATTCTACTTTTCTTGACAGACTGATGATTTTTTTCTTTAGATAGAAGGTGAGAAATAAAAAAGAGAAAAAAAAAGAGAAAGAAATACCATAGTACTTTCCCCACTACAGACGAATTGTATTTTTTTTTTCTTGTATAAATGATCCCTTTAAGAGCTAGGACTAGGAAGTCAGGCGGTAGTGCAGCAAGTTAAGCACAGGTGGCACAAACCGCAAGGACCGGCATAAGGCCAGGTTCGAGCCCCAGGCTCGCCACTTTCAAGGGAATTGCTTCACAGGCGGTAAAGTAGGTCTGCAGGTGTCTCTCTCTCTCTCCCCATCTCTGTCTTCCCTCCTCTCTCCATTTCTCCCAGTCCTATCCAACAATGACAAGGGCAACAAAAAGGGATAAAAAAGTATGTTAAATATTTTAAAAAGGTCTAGGGCTATAACCTCAGTCCTCACTCATGGCAAATTGTGTAGTCAGTTGATGATCAGCCTCCAACATCCAAAAAAAAAGAGAGAGAGAGAAAATTCAGTAAAGTGAAATGAGTAGGATAAAAAAAAAAAAGCAGTTAGAAGGGAAAACTTGTAGATAAAATTCAGAGCTGAAGCTATCAATGAAGAGAGTTAAAGAAAGATAATATTTTAGGGAGGGTTGGGTAGCATCCAGCTTACCAGGGCCATATAAGATCTGCAAAGTCATGTCCTGCCAAGGCAACATGAACTTTTATTATAGCAACATTGCTGATTTTTAAGTTGATTATATATGGTCCCCCAAACAGTGTTATAAATATCTTGGTAGTCTTTGACAGATAAAATGCTTCCCACACCTGGAAGCAGAACTTTCAGATTGAACTACCCAATAGAGAAATTTTCAAAAAAAAAAAAAGAATCTTAGTCTCCTTCTACCCTATATGTTCTGTTTTGCTTTCTTTGAACGTGAATTTCTTTTCAAGTCACATGTATTCTGTTAAAAATTTTTTTTTAATTAAGTCATATGTCACTACTATCTCCCCCCTTCCCTGCTCTAAAATATTGGTGGTGTTGTCAGTCACTATACAGATTTATAGCTATTTCACTTTCATCTCAAAGCTCTTATCACTTTGTAAAATGTAACTTCAAAAAACACTTGACAATTTCCATTATTCAGCTTTAGAAGACAGAATACGGTATCTTCTATTAAAAGGTGTTTAATAGGAATATTGCACAAATGCTTTGTAAAGGATTAAAACTATGTAAAAGATTTAGCTCTTTACAGACAAAAATCCCAAGAATAAATTTTTGATGATTTAGAGAATAAATTCTGTATGTAAAAGAATAAAACAGTGTAGATAAAACAATGGGGCAAACCGCAGAAGTCAATTTATTAAAGTTTGAAGCATTCATAATAGCAAAGATAACGACTAAGAATTCTGAGCTATGTATTAATTTTTCTTTGAAGAGAATTATTATTATACATTATTCTTTTCATTGTTGTTGTTTATTTGCCTCCAAGGTTATCGCTGGGGCTCAGTGTCTGCACTACAAATCCACTGCTCCTGTGGCCATTTTTTCAACCCCCCTGAAGGTGGAGAAATGGGGCTGTGCCGGGATAGCCTGAGGGTGCTTCTTCCCGAGCTAGTGCTCTCTGGCTTGGAGAGAACTCAACTGGAGCCAATCTAGGCTGCTGCGTGGGAGAGGGATCAGGAACTCGTGCCACACTAACTTCCGCAGGAGATACACTCTGGAACTCTCAGAGCCAGAAAGCAATTTCCAAGTGTCTTTAATCAGAAGAGCAGCTGTTTTTATACTCTCCAAGTAGGGTGGAAACAGGATGTGATATAGAGAGGGTGGAGAGAAAAGTGACTGGTGAAAATCAGAGTGTGACAAGGAGGGGGTGGAACAGGCGAGAATCCTATCACTGAACCACCAATGCCCTGGAGGGAGTGCTTTATGTAAATGTAAAAGTGATTTATGTAAATAGACCAAAGCTTTGAATGGGATCAGTAAATCCCTGTATAGGCATATGGTTAAGCAGAAGCCAGGGGGAGGTGGCATACTACCCAACATCTCCCCCTTTCTTTTTAACTATTTGCCATAGTATCAGGAGTGCGGGGCACTTTGTGAGGCAGGGAGACTGATAAGAGGCACACCTTTTTTGGGGTTCTACTGTCCCTCCTTGCTCAACCTCTCTGTGGAGAGAGAGACTAACAGGATTGACACACCCCTCAGGCTCAAGCCCTTCCAAGCTCAACCATATCCTCACAATTCCTCAACATCTTCCTCTTACTTAATGGCCATATATAACTGGGTCAATGTCTGTAAAAGGCTTCATCTCTGTCAGGGGAATAGCAGTGTAGGGGTGAACAGAAACCTGTTGGGAAGAAAGCAGAATGATAGTGTGTAAGTGTCTTCAAAAAGAACTAACAAGACAGGGAGGGATAAGTAAGAGTAGCAAGAGACAGAGTGAGCCTGATGGGTGGAGGAGTGGAGGCCTGATAAGCCGAGGGGCTAGAGGGGTGATCTGGCATTGCAAAATCCCGAGTCAGCTGGCGGAAAGTTCTATGAACTGCTACAGTCATTCTTCAAGAAGTCCAGCAGTATAAAAGGAGTATCCAGCAAGTTCTATAGAAGCATCAGTCCAATGTCAACGGCCAGGAAATAAATGCCACACGTCTATCTTGATGGAGGAGGATGGCCACTGGAACTTTTCTTCTCTGTAGAGAGTGACCTGGAACCGCCAAAACATGGTGGGCGAAACAGAAGCAGGAAGAGCAGACACCGATGGTTGAGAGAAAGGCAGTAGGAAAGTCTTGTCCTTTGGAGTCTGTGAATCAGGTTCTCCAGATCGTGTCAGGTCACATCATGGGTTTCGGAGGATGGCTGTAATTGTGGGTGATGTCAGAGGTCAGGGGTCCAAGATGGATTTCTGGGGATTCTATATGAGCAGATGCTTCTTTATGCGAAGGCTTGTCATAGCTGTAGTCAATTACTTATGAAAAAACTTTGTAACAAATTAGAAGTTTACTACAATTAATAACTCAATGATTATAATTGGTTTAATCTTTATAATTTCGTGTAAAGGTCATCTTATGTGACCTCATGTAGCAGTCTTTATATAGCAAAATTTTCATATCAAATTTAAGTCACATATATTGATTCTTAACTATTTTTACATTGGGTTTTTAAGCAAACTCAGGTTACTAGAGTTAACACATTTTAGTGACAATTTTTTTTTTTTCACAATGCTGTCTTTATATATACTTCCCAAGTAGGGTGGAAACAGGATGTGACATAGAGAGGGTGGAGAGAAAAGTGACTGGTGAAAATCAGAGTGTGACAAGGAGGGGGCGGAACAGGCAAGAATCCTATCACTGAACCACCAATGCCCTGGAGGGAGTGCTTTATGTAAATGTAAAAGTGATTTATGTAAATAGACCAAAGCTTTGAATGGGATCAGTAAATCCTTGTATAGGCATATGGTTAAGCAGAAGCCAGGGGGAGGTGGCATACTACCCAACAGGGCTGGAACCAGGATCCCTTGCAGGTCCTTGTGCTTCATACCATGTGCACTTAACCCTGTGCACCACTGATGGACCCCTTATTATACATCATTCTCATAGGTACATAGCAAATAATGAAGCACAAAGAATATAAAAGTGAAGAGGATTGTTTTAGACAGGCAAAGCGAGAGGGAGAGGGAGAGGGAGAAGGGAGAAAAAAAGACAAAAGTTTCAAAACTGTTTTCAATATGTTCAGAGCCAGGCTCAAACCTGTGCCATGCACATGACAAAGCAGCTACTTTGCAGTCCCAGAAATTAATTGTTAAGGAGATTAATGCAAGGCAACTCTGTAATGTACCAAGTGTAAGCATTATTTAGAAGAAGCAAGGGCATCACCCAAAAATAAATAAATAAATAAAAGGCAGCAGCTTTAATTTGTATTCACTGTATTGGGTAATCATTTACAATGTATTAGTTGTCACACGCACAAGACCTTTTTTTTGTTTTGTTTTCATTCTCTTTGCCTTCCTCAAGACTTCGCTGCTCTGGGACCACTTTTTCAGAGGGGGATAAAGGCATGAGGGAAGCCAGAAGAAAGAGATGGAGAGAACTGGCAGTACTGAAGCTTCCTTCAGAATTCTTCAGTGTTGTGGAGGCCACACTCACACAGCACTCTATCCAGGTGAGCTGTTTTGCAGGTCCTTTTGTTTCTTTCTTTGGAGTCCTGGTGCATAATGAAATAGTACACATGCGTGACTACACTTTAAACAACCATCTTCATATAAATGATAGAAACTTCAACAATTTGTTTGGCTTTGTATGTTATCTCTCTTTTCAGCTACCAGGTTCCAGATGCCAGCATGATGCTGACCAGACTTCCTTGGACAGGTAATCCCACCAATGTGTCCTGGAGCTCCCCTTCCCCAGAGACCCACCCTACTAGGGAAAGAGAGAGGCAGACTAGTCAATGCCCATGTTCAGCAGGGAAGCAATTACAGAAGCCAGACCTTCCACCTTCTCCATCCCACAATGACCCTGGGTCCATACTCCCAGAGGGATAGAGAATGGGAAAGCTATCAGGGGAGGGGATGGGATATAGAGATCTGGTGGAAGGAATTGTGTGGCGTTGTACCCCTCCTATGGTTTTGTTAATGTCTCCCTGTTTAAATAAATAAATAAGAAAAGAAAAGCAAAAAAAAAAAAAAAAGATAGAAACATCTATTTATTCGCGTCAGAGAGAGCTGGGACATAGAGGAGCAGAGAACAGCTCAGTTCTCCCATAAAGTGATGACTGAGATTAGCCTGCAACCTCTCAATCTCCTCAGCATAACTGGGTTTCCCAGACCCTCTCTATCCTCTATCACCCTTTACCTCCAAACCCCTTTCTTTAGAGTCCTAGGATATGCTAGTCAAAGTTTGATGCTACATTTACACATTCTTTGTTTCCCAAATTCCACCTCTGAATGAGATTATCCATTATCTGCCCTTCTCCTTCTGATTTATCTCACTTAAAATGATTTTTTCAAGCTTCATCCAAAATGTAACAAAAGTGATATCATCATTTTTTTTTACAACTGAGTAGTATTTCATTGTATATACCAGGTTGTTCTTAACCATTCATCTATCATTGAACATTGGGGGTTGTTTTTGCATTATGTTTATCACAAATATTGCTGTTATGGACATAAGTATGCAAAGATCTCTCCATATATGTGATTTTGTGTCCTATAGATCCCTCAGAAAGAAATTAATGGATTGTACAGGCCTAAGGATCCTGGTTCGAGCCACTGGCTCCCCACCTACAGGAGGGTCCTGTCAGAAGCAGTAAAGCAGGTCTGCAGAAGTCTATCTTTCTCTCCCCCTCTATCTTCCCATCCTCTCTGTCCTATTCACCAACAACGATGTCAATAACAACAATAATAATAACCACAACAATTATTTTAAAAAAGGGGAAAAATAGCCTCTAGGAGCAGTGGATTTGTGGTGCAGGCACCGAGCCCCAGCAATAACACTGGAGGCAAAAAAAAAAAAAAAAAAAAAAATGAATGGATTGTATAGTAGGTGCATTTCTGAAGTTCTGAGGAATATCCAGACTGTTTTCAACAAAGATTGAATCATTTAACTTTCCTTCCAACAGTGTAAAAAAGTTTCTTTTCTTTACATGCCAAGACTGAAGAAGATTTGACAGGATTCCTGACTCAGGACTCTGTGTTATACGATTTCTCAGGTATAAGTGATATTGTAAATGTCTTCTCATTTTCAACTCCTGAGAATGAACCCAGAGTCTTGTCATGCATAATAATGACCAGTCTCTCTGGATTAATTACTATATATTTTATTATTGAAAAAGAGGCAGAGAGGGTAGTTCCTTAGGGCTATTCATATTGATCCCATGTGAAGCCTAGTATTGGGGAAAGCAAGTGCTCTGGTAACTGAACTATTTTCTAGTTCCTGTAAATGTCTCAGAAGTATGGATATGGGAGTCGGGTGGTAGCACAGTGGGTTAAGCGCATGGTGCAAAGCACAAGGACTAGTGTAAGGATGCCGGTTCAAGCCCCCGGCTCCCCACCTGCAAGGAAGTCTCTTCACAGGCGGTGAAGCGGGTCTGCAGGTATCTATCTTTCTCTCCCCCTCTGTCTTCCCCTCCTCTCTCCATTTCTCTCTGTCCTGTCCAACAACAAGGACATCAATAACAACAACAGCAGCAACAGTAAAAAAAAAAAAAAAAAAAGACAAGGGCAACAAATGGGAAAATAAATAAATAAATAATAAAAAAGATAATTTAAAAAAGTATGTTTGTGATTTACTGTCACAAATTTTATATTTCAGTTTATATTGCCATGTAGTGGCTGAGACTTAAAGCTACCTGGATCCCCTGTACATGGTGAAATGTGTGCTGGGCTGTGTGAGCTATCTCCTGGCACCTAAAATAATTTTTGCTCAGCTGTCTTTTTGAATTTTTTCCATATGTTTATTTATGTTTGGATAAAGACAAAGAGAAACTGAGCAGTAAATATAAAGAGGAATAGTGAGAGGGAGGGGGAGGAATCAAGAGAGAGCTACAACACTGTCTCACCACCCATGAAGCTTGCCTCCTGCAGGTAAGGGGCTTGAACTCGAGTCTGTGCAGTGCAATGTGTACAATCAACAAGGTATGCCACCACCCGGCCCATATAGTTTTTGCCATAACTGATTTTAGTTAAAAAAAATATTTCTGAAATCTACTAATGCAAAGCAAATAAATATTCATAATTAGATAGCTTTATATAATCAACACATTTTCATAGCCCAATGTTAAAAATACATATTTCTTCTTTTAAAAAATTATGTTTATTTATTTGTTTGTTTGTTTGTTTTCCCTTTTGTTGCCCTTGTTGTTTTTTATTATTGTAGTTATTATTGCTGTTGTTGTCATTATTGTTGGATAGGACAGAGAGAAATGGAGAAAGGAGGGGAAGATAGAGGGGGGAGAGAAAGATAGACACATGCAGACCTGTTTCACCGCTTGTGAAGCAACTTCCCTGCAGGTGGGGAGCCAGGGACTTGAACAGGGATTCTTCCTCAGGACCTTGCGCTTCGCGCCATGCGTGCTTAACTCACTGCACTACTGCCCGACTCCCAAAAATATATATTTCTATAAATTAATGTAGCTGTAATTAGACTAGCATTACCCAAAATGAAAGCACAAAACACAACATAGTCTTCCTTATAATTTTTAAATACCTTCTTTAGATTTCCTATTTTTTTTTTATAAAATCTCAGATAACCTGAGGAATTTTCTAATTACATATCATGTTTTTACACCATATGTTAAAACATGTACTACAAAAAAATCATCTGCTATCATTAAGGAACAGAAGCTCTATTACTAATTTTTTATTAAATATATATTTATTAATGAGACAACAAAAGAGAGAAAGGAAACCAGAATTTCACTCTGGCACATTCAGTGTGAGGGATTAAACTTGGGGCCATATTAATAAGAGCCCAACACTTCATCTACTTTGTCATCTCCCAAAATCCATCATTTAACTAGGGAAGTTCTGCTTGACTTCTGTCTTCTTCTTACTTTTACTTTTAGCTCATTAACTATAGTTTCTAAGACATGAGATGATGGAAGAAATAAAGGAGAGAGCAAAGTTCTCATTTGTACTGTTTCTGATTATGGTCACAGTTACATTTAAAGTATCACTAAAGCAGTCTGAGAGGTGGAGCAGTGGATAAAGTTGGATTTTTAAGCATGAGGCCTTGAGTTCAATCTTAGGCAGTGCATGCATCAGAGTAATGCCTAGTTCTCTTTTTCTTTCTTCTATCTTAAAAGTCTTAAAAATCACTAATGTCTGACATACATCTATTATTTTAAGTTTTCTTTGTGTCCAAACAGTTCCCTAACACAACATTTGGTTTCTTTCCTGACTTTCTGCTTATGCAGATGAGATATGCAATCTTTTTTAAAAATATGTATTTATTTATTCCCTTTTGTTGCCCTTGTTGTTTTATTGTTGTAGTTATTATTGCTGTCTTTGTTGGATAGGACAGAGAGAAATGGAGAAAGAAGGGGAAGACAGAGAGGGGAGAGAAAGATAAACACCTTCAGACCTGCTTCACTGCTGGTGAAGCAACTCCCCTGCAGGAGGGGAGCCAGGGCTCGAACCACGTTCCTTATGAGGTCCTTGCGCTTTGTGCCACGTGCGCTTAACCCACTGTGCTACCGCCGGACTCCCGAGATATACTGTCTTAAAGTTGCCTCCTAGTCATGACTATTTCAGTCTCCAATGGAGCCCATCAGCAATGTTATTGCCACGGGACTTGTTCATATCCTTGCATATCACATCTCTTGGTTAGTCTATGGCTGTGCACCTCCAACTGCGTTACTATGTTTGAGTTGGTGTAATATTGTAAGAATAATCTAGAAACTCACTGTCTGCTAAAAAAACATCTACTAAGATTTGGAATTGCTGCAATGAGCATTACTATTAAAATTAGTATAATTTCGATGAGGAGGAAAATAGTATAGACATAAATGGAAACAAACTATGAGTCATTTTTCAAGAAGTTTTTGTGAAAATAAGGCTCATGCAGGCCAGGGACTTGTTTGTTTTTATTTTAACAGAGCCCGATGAATATTTTTTCTCTATTAGCATATGTTCCTGTGAAGTTCATGATGTCTGGAATAACTAAAAGGAATCTTCTTTTAAATTATCTTTACTTATTTATTGGATAAAGGCAGCCAGAAATTGAGAGGGAAGGGGAAGAGAGACAGACACCTGCAGCAAAAGAAACATGACAAAATTACTCTACATTGCACTAAATTCCCCTCAACACCATATGTTGCTGAAGCTTGAATCAAATAAAATAAACAGCATGAAGTTGCTATACTTTTCAGATTTAGAAAAGTAGCTCTTCTCATCTCATTCTGGCCATTTATTCCCTACTATTTCCAGTTAATTTCTTAAAAGTCAGAAACTAAAATAATTTATTATCACAAGTGAAAAATTATGCCTAGCTGAGGCTTAACCAAAAAAAAAGAAGTGACAGTAATAGAAAAAATTAAATTAGCTCTAAAGGAGAAAGCTAAAGGTTTTCTCACAGTGAATCCCTTAGGAAACTGATAGTCTTTTGACTCCTCTTCCTAGAAAAGAAAAACGAGCAAATAGGTAAAATGTTCCATAAAATTTCACTGAGTTCATTATACTCATCTACAAACTGTATTTCACGAATCCCAGTAAGTAAAGAACATTTACAAATGACAATGATATAAATTTTAATGAAATGGAAATTACCAGCTGTATGATTTTGATAAATGCTTCATTCTGTCACACGTAGTGATTGTTATCAATTGGTGAAACCAAAACTGAAAATTTCAACAACAACAACAAAATATATGATTCCCTAAATACTCATGTATGCTGCTTTAGAATTACAATTACAATAGGATCATAAAGGGATTTTTTTTTTCACTTCAAACATCAGAGAAAATTTTCATTTGTTGAGAACAAAGTCAGTCAAATGATATTAATATGGTAAAAAATGTTTGAATGAACCCATCACACTTTATTATAAGTCATCACATAAATGTCTCTAGAGTATTGCGAATGAGCGTGCCAACTCAGTTTTGTGATTTTTTCTTCAACAGCTATAAAGGAATATAATAATAACTACATATGTGATTTTAATTTTTTTAAAATTGTATTTATTCATGTTTTAGATAGGAACAGAAAAAAATTTAGACTGAGACAGCTCTGAGTGGGGGTTTGAACCCAGATCGTTGCACATTGTTGCACGTACACTTACTATCTGGGAATTTCACAGCATTGCTGAGAGATCCAGTATTGAAGACATCAAATGCATTTTATGTTTTGAAAAAAACTGAAAGCTCTTTGTATTATTCTGTTTAAAAAATTGCTAAGACTAAGACAAGCAACTTTACATTCCTCTTTTGTAACAAATAACAAATCAATCTTTCATTATTTTATTTTTTAGAGAGAGAGAGATGGAGAGAGAAAGAGTAAAAGAAACAAAAGCACTGAAATTTCTTTCAATGCAGTGGAGGCTGGTCTTGATGCTGGGTCACAGACATGACCGATGTGTATGTTATCCAGTGAACTATTTTGCAGGCTCTGTAATTGCATTCTTGACACTAAAAAAAGAAAAATGAAATTCTTATAGATATCAAAGCTTACAGACATTTTAAACCTGAAACTTAACTTGCAAATGCATAGTGGCCTTTTGATCTTGCACTTAAAATATATACTCTTTAGTTGAAGTATGTACCATGTATATACATAACCAAATTTGATGATTAAAATAGTCAAGTATATATTTTTTAATAGTTTTTCAAGGTTGTACTTTCTTATTGAAAGCCTTTAGTGACTCTAGTGTAGAAGCATACTATGGTGGTGGAAGATGGCAAGTTGGTCTAAGATGTAGTGTGCTGACACTTATCATGGCTATACATGAAACTATACTTTTTCCAAGTCAATATTTGAAATGCAAGTGTATCAAATGATCTCTCTCTCTCTCTCTCTCTCTCTCTCTCTCTATATATATATATATATATATATATATATATTTTTTTTTTTTTCCCTCTCCAGGGTTATCGCTGATGCTCAGTGCCTGCACTACAAATCAACTGCTCCTGGAGGCCATTTAAAAAAAAAAGTTCATTTATATAATGGAAATATTGACAAGATTATAGGTTACCAGGGGTACAATTCCACACAATACCCACCACCAGAACTCCCTATCCCATCCCCTCCTTTGATAGCTTTCCTAGTCTTTGTCCCTCTAGGAGCATGGACGCAGGATCATTATGGGGTGCAGAAAGTGGAAGGTCTGACTTCTGTAATTGCTTCCCCGCTGATCACAGGCATTGGCAGGTTGATCCATACTCCCAGCCTCTCTTCTTCCCTAGTGGGGCGGGGCTCTGGAGAGGTGGATTCCAGGACACCTTGGTGAGGTCATCTACCTAGGGAAGTCAGATTGACATCATGGTGATATCTAGAACTTGTTGGCTAAAAATGCTTTAAGATACACAGCAGAACAAATAGTTAAATAATCAGGAACCTAAAGGCAAGTATATAGCAGATGAGATTTGGGGGTCTCCATTTTGGAAAAATCTAGTAGGTAGGTCTATTTTAGGTATATTCCAAGGGGCCCATGAATTTTCTATTTTTATTACTATTATTTTATTATTATTTTATGGCATAGGACAGAGAGAAATTGAGACAGAAGGGGAAGATAGAGAGGTGGAGAAAATGATAGACACCTGCAGACCTGCTTCATCGCATCTGAAGTGACCCCTCTGCAGGTGGGGAGCCAGGGGCTCAAACTGGGATCCTTGAGCAGGTTGTCCTGCTTTGTACTATGTGAGTTTAACTGGGTGTGCCACTGCCCTACCTGAAATGATCTAGAATTTTTTTTTTAATATTTATTTTCCCTTTTGTTGCCCTTGTTGTTTTTCATTGTTGTGGTGGTCATTATTGTTGTTGTTGATGATGTTGTCATTGTTAGGACAGAGAGAAATGGAGAGAGGAGGGGAAGACAGAGGGAGAGAGAAAGACAGACACCTACAGACCTGCTTTACCCCCTGTGAAGCAACTCCCCTGCAAGTGGGAAGCTGGGGGCTAGAACCCAGATCCTTAAGCCAGTCCTTGTGCTTTGCACCATGTGCGCATAATCCTCTGTGCTACTGCCGGTTTCCAATGATCTAGAATTTTAAAGATATATAAAAACATAGAAAAAGTGTGTGTGTGTGTGTGTGTGTGTGTGTGTGTGTGTCTGGGCTCTATAAAAAAGTGCCTTGACTGGGTTAATAAAAACTGTTCAAGTATGCTTTTAAAAATATATAGTTTTAAAAAATATATAGCACACAGGTTACAATGCACAAGGACCTGGGTTTGAGCCCCTGGTCCCCACCCAAAGGCAGAAAGTTTTGCAAGTGGTGAAGCAGTGCTGTCTCCCTTTCTCCTCCTCCCCTCTCAATTTTTTGACTGTCTCTATCCAATAAATAAGTAAAGATAACATATCTATACATATATATTATCTATTATATAAAGCTATTACTTTTTTTTTACTTAGTCTATGGATAAACACTGTTGCACTATGTACTCTTTAATAATTAATTTAGGATAGATTTAGAAAATTGAACACATGAAATGCACTCAGTAAAATGAAATATTTGGGGGATTGATAATTAAAAAGTGATATAAGTTGGAAAGTAAATTTGCAGGGACAGAAAAAAGCATGTGAATATAATGAGTAGGTATATTTTACTACTGCCACTACTACCCCTTGTAGAATTATTTCCTTGTGTCTTCTACATAATAAATACTTTTCAAATGTAAGAGTTAGTTTGTCACAGTTTTCTTTTTTTTATTTTCCAAAAATCAAATAATTTTTAGTGTCTAAAGGAAGTTATCTGGTAGGTATAATAACTTTCTCTATTTTTCTATTATATTTTTTCTTTTCTTTCTTTTTTTTTGTCACAGTTTTCTAACTGAAATCAGCTGTATTTTCCATTATGAAATCTATATTTACACAAACACTTTAAGAATATACTTATAGCAGTGTTTCAGTTTTATTTGTGTCTGGAGTTATTTGTAGCCTGCATTTTGAAATATAATCCCATGAGATATAGAATTCTAGAATGAACTTTTTCTTTCAACAAAAGGAACACATTATTATTGTTATCATCCCCATCCCCCTCCCCCTCCCCCTCCCCCTCCCCCTGCCCATCCCCATCCCCATCCCCATCCCCATCACTGGATTATCACTGGAGCTTGGTGTCAGCACAATCCTCTACTACTTCCAGAGGTCACAATTTCCTTTTGTAGAGGTCAAGATAGAGAGAGGAGAGAAACACTGAAGGAGGGAGAAAGAGGAAGACAAGATACCTGCACACTGGTGCAGTACTCATGCAGCTGAGGACCCATAGCTTAGGTCCTGGTCCTTCAAGGTGGTAAAGTGCGTTCATTACTCTTTGGGTCACCCCCCACCCCCCAACATTATTATGTTGATCTAAATATTTTAAAGATACATTGGAAAGATTTTTTTTTACGAGCATAGGGGCATCTGTTTTCTAAGTAATTTTCTCTTTCATTTCTGCTTAGTATTTCAATCACATATGTAGCTAAAGTTGAGGGTTCCACTTAGAGTGATTTTTCAAATCTTGGAGACTTGAAGATGTTAACTCTCCTGCTAACAAGCATAATGAATCAAGCATGATACATTGTGGACATTGTTTTGAACTGCTCATGCTGAGCTACTTTCTGTGTGAAGCTGAGTCAGACAGCTTGTCTTTGTAGGTTTCTGTTGGGTATACACATAATTATAGTACATTTTAACTTTTGCCTAAGGTCTTTAAGTGTATATTTTTTATGCAACTACCTTGCTTAAGAATGGGTGACCTTTTTATATTCCAGGCATAATATATAAAGGCCCCACAGTACTCCACAGAGGTGTAAATTGTTATGCTTCACACTAATTATTACTCATAGGTTATCTGCTTACCCAAAATATAGGAACATAAGTTAAAAAAAAAGAGGATATATCACTAATCTTAAAAGCTCCTAATGACATAAGAGCTACTCCCCACTTTTTCGAGTACATACATTGCTTGTCAGTAATTCCCCTGTCAGTTTGATCTTCAATGAAACTGAAACTCTTGTATATGTCAGGAAGTTGAATTCTATTCTTATAATCATGGTGTTGTAAACAACATTCAAAACTACATGTGAGAATGTAGTCTCACATTTGGTGGGATAAAATGTCATGAGAAGGCTAGCATAAAAAAGTTTTAGGACATGTATTATTCAGTGATTTTTTTTTAAGTGAAATTACATTTTTGGTCAAGCATCTTAGAAATAGTCAAGGAATTTAGAGATTTCAACTGCTCGTAGTTAGTCTAGGATGGCCAACTTAAAAAAAAATTATTTATTTATTCCCTTTTGTCACCCTTGTTGTTTTATTGCTGTAGTTATTATTATTGTTGTTATCAATGTCATTATTATTGAATAGAACAGAGAGAAATGGAGAGAGGAGGGGAAGACAGAGAGGGGGAGAGAAAGATAGACACCTGCAGACCTGCCTCACCACCTGTGAAGCGACTCCCTTGCAGGTGGGGAGCTGGGGGCTTGAACCTGGATCCTTATACCGGTCCTTTCACTTCTTGCCTAAACCGCTGTGCTACCGCCTGACTCGCTAGGATGGCCAACTTTATGAAGCATGAAGCTTTTTTATGTTTCACTAAAATCCTGTTGGTAGTAGTTAGTCCATTAAAAGTAGCAATATTTAAATATCTGGGACAATTTTTAAACTTATTTATTATTTATTTGTATATTGGGAATTAATGGTTTAATTTGTATATTGGGAATTAATGGGTTGCATTGGATCGACCTTCTCGTGGTGCATCCCGTGAGTACCCATTCATTGGGGAAACTGACGATCCTTCTTAGCCGACTGAATCCACATGGATCCCAGTCACTTTCAAAGCCAGCAACAAGCAGCTCCTGACAGCCTTCAACTTGACGCTGTTGACTGGCTATGGAAGAAGGGCAAACGCTAGAAGAAGAAGAAATGGTTTAAATTTGATAGTAAAATCCAGTAGTTGATACATGTGTGACTTTTCTCAGTTTTCCACATTACACGCTAACTCCCCACTTAGGTCCTCCTCCACCATCATCTTCCAGAACCTAGACACTCCGCTCGCCTCAGGTCCTTTACGTTGGTATAAAACACCAAATCCAGTGCCAGTTCTTTGGGTTTTCCTTCAGTTCTTATTTTCCAACTTCTGATCAGAGACTTTTTTAATATTAAATATTTAACTGCAGTCATACTTTAAGCTCTGTAACATTTCATATAAATAAAACAAGTACTGGAGAAGAGAAAGTGTCAATGCCTGGCATGATTGATGCCAGGTTAAACAACAGCAAATGAGATGATGTAGTATTTTATTTCCTTAGGACAAACAACTGTAGTTTGATATATAACATTTCATGAAAGCATAAAGAAATAAAGTACATCATTTTTTCTTTTTTAATATTTATTCATTTATTTTCCCTTTTGTTGCCCTTGTTGTTTCTTATTGTTGTTGTAGTTATTATTGATGTCGTCGTAGATAGGACAGAGAGAAATGGAGAGAGGAGGGGAAGACAGAGAGGGCAAGAGAAAGATAGACACCTGCAGACCTGCTTCACCGCCTGTGAAGCAACTCCCCTTTTGCTAGAGAAATTAAAGGGTGAAAATCTATGAGAATCCCCAAGAGACCCCTAGACACATATATTAATTTTCTCTGATATGCATCACTCTTAGCTTCAAACTGTAATTTCTGCTTTTTGAACTCTCCATGGATGGGGTTGATTTAGGACAAAACCGAGGGGAGAATAAAAAGGAAACAGGCAATCAAGATAAAGCAATTTCCCTCAAGGGAAAAAAAAGAGGGCACCCTACAAGTTTTTAGATACGATTCCAAATGCAGAGAGAGAAAAATGATTTTTAAGGAACAGATGGCTGCAATCAAATAAATGATCACTAGTCTTTATACCGAGTCAGATACCATATCATTGCAGATAAGATAAAATATAAGCTTTACTGAGTTGAGAATCAAGCAAAGACTCACAGGGAATATATTAACAAACTTTTTCAATAAATCAGTCACTTTTGACTAGACGGTGCCTTTACATTTCTATTACATATGTTATCAACTCTGTACCTAAAGTGAAAACATGATTTGAAGTGTGCTGAAAAGTTATATAAGGTTATTTTTTTTCTTGTGGCCTGGGAGGTGGCACAGTGCTAAGGCTTTGGACTCTCAAGCACGAGGTCCCAAGTTCATTCCCTGCAGTACATGTGCCAGAGTGATGTCTAGTTCTTTCTCTCTCCTATCTTTCTCATAAATAAAATTTAAAAATTTTTAAAAAGGTATATAAGATATTTTTCAATAGTTATTGACATTAAGAATTTTTTTTCTTTTTTCTTTTTCTTCATCTTCTCAGGGCTTATGGTATATGATGACTCTACTCAGGACAACTTTTTCAGAAAGAAAGAAAGGAAAAGAAAGGGAACAGGGTACCACAGCAGTAGTGCAGAGGGTTAAGCGCAGGTGGCACAAAGCGCAAGGACCTAGGTAAGGATCCTGGTTTGAGCCCCTGGCTTCCCACCTGCAGGGGAGTCGCTTCACAGATCATCCTTCCTGTAGTATTTACATGTAGTATGCTGAGGATTTGAATCTGGGTTGCAGACACTACCAAGGTAAGCTATCCTTTAAACCCAAAATATTGTTTGCTCTAAAGGCAAAAGACAAATAAAAAAAGGATAGATAGTAGTTATCTGATACTCTGGACCAATGTCATGTGGTTGTGTTAAGGAGCCCTGCCCTTCAGAGGTCATAGTTTCCTATGGTTTATAGCTACAGTAGTCTTCTTGACATTATCATTAAAATATTAAGTTTAAAGTTTCCATTTAGTGTTCTGTCAAGTTCATAAAATGGTGAAGGCGCTTTTCTAGGCTATATACTACTGACTTAATTATAGGAACTAAGGAACTCTGTGGAGTTTTATTTTTTTATAGGAGAAGTAAAGCCATTTAAGAAGACTCCAACCTAAACACTATCCCAGAACTTTGTTTCCTAATACTAACAAGTTGTGCTTAAGATTCCCAATATTTGCATTTTTTGTTAATTTTTAAAATATTTATTTTCTCTCCTGTTGTCCTTTTTTATTGTTGTAGTTATGATTGTTGTTGTTATTGATGTCTTCATTGTTAGGACAGAGAGAAATGGAGAGAGGAGGGGAAGACAGAGACTGGGAGAGAAAGATAGACACCTGCAGACCTACTTCACAGCCTGTGAAGCGACTCCCCTGCAGGTGGGAAGCCAGGGGCTCAAACCAGGATCCTTACCTAGGTCCTTGCGCTTTGTGCCACCTGCGCTTAACCCTCTGCACTACTGCTGACTCCCCCAATATTTGAATTTTGAGAGGGTTGCAAATAGAGTTCACATCAAGTTAGCTATACCCCTACACAAAAGAAATGGTGCTTAATATTATAAAATAATACCATATATAATGTAGTTCAAGGTAATAAGATTGGATAAAATGGAACATAACATGATATGTTAAAGATACTGAAGCCAAACAGAACCACTACCCAACACAACAGAAAATGCAACCCATGCTTTTGCATGAAGGGGAATTTACTTTATTTTCATTCTAATCATATGCAGGAAATCAAAATATAATGAACTCAAATTAGCACCCTCCCTCCACCCTTTGGTGTATTTCCTCTTTCTCTTTCCTGTCTTTACTTAAGTTTGAAGGTTAAAATCTTCAGTTACTTAGCCATAAGGTCTTTCCTTCTCCCAATATTGTGAGCTTCTCACTGTAAAGACTGGTAAAATATTCCCTTAGGCTCCTATGAGGAGAGAAGTAAAAGGAAGTTTTTTAGAAATCCATGGTGGGGAGTCGGGCTGTAGCGCAGCAGGTTAAGCGCAGGTGGCGCAAAGCACAAGGACCAGCATAAGGATCCCGGTTCGAACCCCAGCTCCCCACCTGCAGGCGGTGAAGCAGGTCTGCAGGTGTCTATCTTTCTCTCTCCTCCTCTCTGTCTTCCCCTCCTCTCTCCATTTCTCTCTGTCCTATCCAACAACGACAACAACAATAATAACTACCACAATAAAACAACAAGGACAACAAAAGGGAATAAATAAAATAAATATTTTTAAAAAAAACTCAAAAAAAAAGAAATCCATGGTGAAGCTGCTTTATTGTATTTTATTTCAGTTCTATTATTCCTACTATTATTTTAGCAGTGACACAGTTCAATTCAGGTTTAAAGTAGGGAGGGAGATCAAATTTGGGACTTTAGAGCCTCAGGCATGAAAGTCTTTTTGCATAAATTATTCCATTTCCTCTATCCCAGGGCAGTATTGTTAAGGAGACTTACACTCTGGAGAAACTCATTAAGCCTAATTTAATAGGGTGTTAAATGAGTCTGATGTCCAACTCTGACACCATCTTCCCAGACAATACTTTTAGCCCACCTGCATGTTAGCTGTTGGGCTCAGGCAAAAATCAGTAAAGTCATGGACCCCTTTGAATATACCTAAAATAGACTTCCTAGCTTTTTCCAAAATGGAAACCCCAAATTTCATCTGCAATATTCTTACCTTAAGGTTCTTGACTTTAAACAGTTTGTTCTGCTTTATATCTTAATGATTTTCAGCCACTAAGATGTAGATGCTACCATGACCCCAACATGAATTCAGGGCAGACGACCTCACCAATGTATCCTGGAACCCCATCTCTCAAAAGTCCTGCCCCACTAGAGAAAAATAGAAATAGGCTGAGAGAGTGTGGTTCGACCTGCAAATGCCCATGTCTAGCAGAGAAGCAGTTACAGAAGCGAAACCTTCCAGCTTCTGCACCCTATAGTGATCCTGAGGAAAGCCTCCAATGGTAGGGATGGAATGCAGAACTCTGGCGGTAGGAATTGTACTACTCTTATCCAATGGACTTGTCAGTCATAATTAAATCAATTAACAATTAAAAAAAGAGCCTGCTTGTACTGAGAAGGAAATACTCAATTCAAACCTGTGTCAACATTCTTTTCTTTTTTTAAAAAATATTTTTATTTGCTTCCCCCCCCTTTTGTTGCCCTTTTTTTTATTGTTGTAGTTATTGTTGTTAATTCTGTTGTTGTTGGATAGGACAGAGAGAAATGGAGAGAGCAGGGGGAGTGAAAGACAGATACCTGCAGACCTGCTTCACCAATTCTGAAGCTATCCGCGCCCCCCCCCAGCCCCCCCGGCCCGCAGGTGGGGAGCCCCAGGCTCTAACCTGGATCCTTCGCTGGTCCTTGAACTTGACGCCATGTGCACTTAACCCACTGTGGATAAGAGGGGTACAACTTCATCCAGTTCCCACCACCAGAACTCCATATCCCATCCCCTCCCCTGATAGCTTTTCTATTCTTTATCTTACAGCACATCAGGGACCAGAAACTTTTTGGCATTAGCCAATTTGGGGTCTGGTGCACCAAAAATAAAAACTCTGTTTCCAGTAACCACAAGGTGTCTTTCTTTCCCCAGCAATAACTCTAGAGGGGGGAGAGAGAAAGAGAAGAGGGGAGGGGAGGGGAGGGGAAGGGAGGGGAAGGGAAGGGATGGGAGGGGAGGGGAGAGGAGAGGAGAAGTGAGAAACACCTGTAGTTCATTATTTAGAGGTTTAGGTTTCTTAAATATTTAAGCCTTGGCCTGGGGCAATAGCAAAAAGACTCTCATGCCTGAGGCTTAAAAGACCCAAATTTAATCCAGCGTGACCACCATAAACCAGAATTAAGCAGTGCTCTGGCAAAGGAAAAAAAAAAAGTAAAAAAAGACATGATAAAGCTAAGGTCATCACTTCAGTGTAGTATTAGTGAAAGAATGCACAAACAGAACAGTGTAACAAGATAGTCCACAAACAGACCCACATGAACATACTAAGCTAGTCTTTAGCAAAGAAAAAAATTTTCAAAGAAAAGATAATCTTTCCGTAAATGATTTTTGCACAATTGCATATCCACAGGATAAAAAAAAATCTGTTGACTAAAAAGCCAATTATACAACTAAATATCAAATGCAAAACTAGAAAATTGCTGGAATACAACAGAAGGGAAAAAAATTAAAAACCTTGAATTTCTTGGGTATAGTCTAAAGGACATAAAATTAGAAAAGAAATGATAATCTGGACACAGTTAATATTACAACCTTCTGCTCTGCAAAATACAATATCAAGAAAATTAGACATCAATTCCAGATAGCAGAAACTATTTGCAAGGGCACATTTTACAAACGTTGTCATCTAGAGATATAAATAATGGCTAAACCTAAGTAACAAAGAAATTAGATTAAATAAAAACAGGTGTAAAGTATGAACTGACACCTCATCAAAGAACATATTGTTTGCAGGGAGGGAGTAGCTATCTGGGGCCATTTCTCTAAGCTGCCCTCCAATAATATGAGATAACAAATGCAGCCATGAAAAGATTCTCTGCATCCTATGTTATTAGCAAAATGCAAAGGTATACATCACTGTGACACTACTGTAAGCACTGCAGTGATCTGTGTAAGGTAACAATGAGCTGTGTAACTGAACAACTATCTATGTAAACATTAGAATAAATTTTGTTACCCCAACTTCACACTAGGGAGAATGTACCGCAACAGAAACTCATTCAGTAATTTCAGGAATACGTGATTTTGTAGCTACTTTGAAAGTCTGCGGTTTTTCTTTCTTTCAAAATTTAATTTACTTTTTTCCTCTTTGTATATATTTTTATTGCCATCAGTGTTATTGTTGGGGGTCAGTACCTGCACTATGAATCCACTACTCATGACAGGCATTTTTCTTTCTTTCTTTACTTGAGAATAGAGAGAAATTGAGATAAAAGGGGGAAATAGAGTGTTGGTTATTTAGTCTTTTTATTTACAGATTTACTTTACTAATTTGGGGGGAGATAATTATGTTTGGGATGCTGGGATTTGAATCTGAGTAAACAGCTATATACATCTTACATTGCTATGAAGTATAATTTTACATGATGTACTTTTTACTTTATTAATTTGAGGGCAGGGTATTCTCATAAGAAAACATGTCAAAACAGGTCTGAGGAAATCTGAGGAAAAGGCAAAGAAATCAATATATTTCAAGTACATTGGTTGACTATAATGAATCACTGTTAAAACATTTAAAATTTTAACTGTGTGATTTTAGTGACATAGCAAAATTATTATTTCTGACTTGCATTCAACTGATGGTATTTAGTTGGTCTTGGGAACACTATTTTGTATTCTCACCACAACACAAACATATTAATTGTATTTGTGGGTGTGCTGTTAAGCAATTTTTAATGTTAATATTCTACATTTTGCTTAAATGCAAAAAAAACCTATTTAAAATAGACAGGTCATCCATTATGCAAATTAACTGTAATAGCAGTACTTCATATATATTCATGAATAGTAACCATTCAACTGTAATTCAGTTTTCCTTTTAGATTTCCATCCTGAAACTTTGTTTTAAAATGCTACAGCATGCTTTTCTTTTAATTTTCTCTTGAATGGACACGTTCAAATTAACAGTCTGTAATTATCTATTCAAAAAACAATAGCTAATTGATTCTTGCAGTTTTCTAGTCTATCATCTACTTGCGAAGAAAATTAAGTGTCCATCAAGAAATTACGTATTCACTTTTGGTGTGATATAGACTCCTTTTTCCTTTTGGAAATGCAGATTCAAATTTTGGTTTGACAATCAAACTCTTAAGACTTTGTCTTTAAGCTGAAATTCTTATAAAGGAAGGATAATTTAAATAATACAAGATAGCTTTACATCAAGGTAAAACAAAACATGTTTAACACAGCAAATGCTGGAAATATTAGAAATATTATATTTCTTACAAAACAAAATGTCAATGCTCACTTTTTTATATGGTGTATCTGATTTAAATGTTAGTTATAACATTGGGAAACAAAGATTTTAAATATGCATTTCTCTGGGACTATTGCAAAAAACTACAAAAAGTACTAGCAGTTCCAAGAAATTAATTCTTGACAACTGAAACATCAAAAAGTATGTTTTGTACTCTCAGGTGTCCCTGTGCTATCCAATATGGTTGCCACTAAACATATGTTGCTGGGGCCAGATGGTGGCACACCTGGTTGAGTGCATGTATTACAATACACAAGGACCCAGGTTTGAGCCCCAGTTTCCCACCTGCAGGGGGAAAGCAGGGCTGCAGGTATCTCTCTGTGTTTCTCCCCCTCTATCACCTCTTCCCTCTTGATTTCTGACTGTCCGTATTCAATAAGTAAAGATAATAAAAAAATAAACCCATATGTTGCTATTTAAATTAACTTAATTAAATAAATTCAGGCCATTGGTTGTGCTAGCCATACTTAAGAGTTAAGGTGTCATAGGTATCCAGTGCCAATGCTTCTGGTGATCACAGAGAACATTTATAACCTTAGACTTCTTTCGGATTGTTCTGAGGCAGACTTGCAGACTTACACACTGAGAAGTTGAGCGATTGAGAGTGTGGGTGTCAAAATAAGAAGTGTGATCCTGGTCAGGGAGGTGGTGCAATGGATAAAGCATTGGACTCTCAAGCACGAGGTCTTGAGTTCAGTCCCTGGAAGCACATGCACCAGACTGATGTCTGGTTCTTTCATTCTCTCCTCCTATCTTTCTCATTAATAGGTAAAAAAAATTTTTTTTTTTTACAAAAAGAAGTATGACCCTATAAAGAATTATTGATTTTATGACTGCCCATAGTAAAGTGAGTGCTGGAAATGAGGAATAATTAAAATTTCTAAAGGAGATAAGACATATCTCATTTAGAACATCTATTATTGAGAAGAAAGAACAAGTTTGGAAAAGAAAATAGCTAGAGTGGAAGAAAGAAAAACCTAGTCAATGTCTTCAATGTCTTAAAAAATGGGACCATTTTAAAGGAATTTTAGTGTCATACTGGTGTGGCGAATTTCAAAAATTTGTACTATCTACAATTTCAGAAGAGCAAAGGCATCATTAGTTCACCAATGTAGTCAGATCTGGTGGCTATGGAATAGGAGCCATTTCAGATCTAATAAGCTGAAAAATAAAAATCATCTGAAAATTCAACATACTGGAACCAGAATTTCTTCAGAAACTCACTAAGCTACAGCCACCAAGTTGTAGATGGTACCATGATTTCCTCCAGAACTTCCTGGGCAGATGACCTTATCATTGTGTCCTGATACCTTACTCCCCCCCCCCAGAGCCCTACCCCTCTAGGGAAAGAAAGAAACAGGTTGGGGGTCTGGGTAGAATTGCCAGTGACTATATCCAGCAGAGAAACAATTATAGAAGCCAGATTTTCCACCTTCTGCACCCCAAGAAGGTGATAAGATGACCACCATAGGGCTCATACCCAGAGAAAGAAGAGTAAAAAAAAAAAAAAAAAAGGGGGAGGCAGGAGGTGGCGCACCTGGTTAAGTGTTCACATCACAGTGAGCAAGGACCTAGGATCGAGCCCCTGGTCCCCACCCACAGGGGGAAATCTTCATGAGTGGTGAATCAGGTTTGCAGGTGTCTTTCTGTCTCTCATCCTATCATTCCTCCCTTCTCAATTTCTCTCTGTCTATCTAATAATAAATAAATAAAAATATTAAGAAAGAGGAGGAGGAAGAGGAGGAGGAGGAAGAGGGGGAGAAGGAAGAGGAGGAGGAGGAAGAGGACACTTGGAAGTAGTAGGCAGGCAGGACAATGAAAAAAAAAGGTCACATATATAAATATATAGATAGTTATAGAAGTAATAGTCAAACCATAAACCCTTATCTGTGATCTTGGGAGAACTACTATAATTTCCAATGGAGGGAGTAGGAACACAGAACTCTGGTGGTGAGAAAGATGCGGAATTATAACCCTGTTGTCTTATGATTTTGTAAACCAATATTTAATCACTAATAGAAAAATAAAGAGAAGGGGGTCTTTGCACAGAGAGGCCTTTTGGGATATCCTCAGGCATGCACTCTCTTGGAGTTTTCCTCTGTACTTTAATTTTATTTCTGCACAATTTCTACCTCACAACTTAATAAAAGAATACTGAAATCTGCCTATCAAAGGCATATATATATATATATATATATATATATATATATATATATATAATTTTAAGGACAACTACTACCTATAGTTTTTGGAAAATTTGTTTCTCTTTTTTGCCTGTATAGTCTGCACAAACATGGCTGTAAGAACACCAAAGAGTTATCTTCTTTATGTAAATGAAGGATTTCTGCCAAGTTCTTCTATTAGGGAATTTTGAGGAAATTTTCTATCTCTGAGAAAAATTTAATTAAAATACAAGTGAACGGCTTAAAATGAGATCTGTATCATGATATCATGTGCTTTTCCAAAGGCCCTATAAACAGGGCAAATGTCTTTATCTTTCTGTTCTTCAATTTGTCTCAAGATGACAAAATCAAACCAAACAATATATATACCTGTGTTTGTGTGTATGTCTGTGTGTGTGTGATTGTGTGAAGATACCACTTTAAAAGTTTCCGTTCAGGGAGCACAGCAGGTTAAGCATAGGTGGTGCAAAGTGCAAGGACCAGAATAAGGATCCCTGTTCAGCCCCTGTGCTCCCCACCTGCAGGGGAGTCGCTTCACAGGTGGTGAAGCAGGTCTGCAGGTGTCTGTCTTCCTCTTCCCCTCCACTCTCTATTTCTCTCTGTCCTATCCAACAATGATGACGACAGTAATAACTACAACAATAAAACAATAAAGGCAACAAAAGATAAATAAATAAAATAGGTTCTGATCATAGTCTCAAAGATTATTATTATAAATTTTTAAAAAATTGTATCTTGGGACAGGTGGTGACATACTCAGTAGAGCACACATGTTATAATGTGCATGGACCTTGTATTAAGCCTAGTCCTAACCTACAGAGGAGAATTTTTAGGAATAGTCAAGCAGTGCTACAAATCTTTCAGTTTCTCTCTCCCTATCTCCACCACCCTTTCTTCTCAATTTATTTCTCTATTCAAAATAAATTAATTAAATTAAAACATATATATCTTAAGAATGTATAATGTGATCTTATTTTAATTCCATCAAGTACTATAAAGCTCAGCAGCCTTTACATAAAATTAGCCATTCAGTTTCTTATTCTGTGAATTGATCCATTTTTCTAATGACTAATTTTTCCTTTTTCATTGTTCTAAATAAGAATGTATCTATTTGCTTAAATTCTTTTTTTTTTAAGATTTACTTGCTTTTGTTGCCCTTGTTGTTTTCTTGTTGTTGTTCTTGATGTCATCATTGTTGGGTGGGACAGAGAGAAATGGAGAGAGGAAGGGTAGACAGAGAGGGGGAGAGAAAGATAGACACCTGAAGACCTGCTTCACCGCTTATGAAGTGACTCCCCTACAGGTGGGGATCTGGGGCTCGAACCAAGATTCTTCCTCAGGTCCTTGTGCTTTGCGCCACGTGCGCTAAACCTGCTGCACTACTGCTGGACTCCCTACTTAAATTCTTAAAATACTTTCTTGCTCATATTTTCAGAATGGGTTTCCCTCTCCCCTAACTTTAAAATAATGTGTATCATTATTTTATGTGTGAGAGATTTTCATGAGAGAAAGAGAGAGAAGCCAGAGCATCACTCCATATATGTAGCACTGGGGATCCTGGGCTCTACTAGATTACCTATTTCCCTGATTCTCCCGTGAGATTATTCTATGATGTCTTGTTTTGAACAGAATTCTTATATTTCAATGTATATATTCTAAAATAAGCTTATATTTTTCCTTGATGGAGGAAATTCTTTAAACATAGGAACAATTGGGACTAAGACATCACTCATCCAATTTGAATGCATACTTTACTATGCATAAGAACATTAGTTCAAGGCACTGATCATCCTTATGCTGGTCCTTGTGCTTCCCATAGAAAACAGTGGAGTGATGGGATATATTTTCTCTCTCTCTCTCTCTCCCTCTATGTCTCGCTTCCTCTATCTGGAAAATGGAGAATTGAACTGGAATGGTGGAGTAATGAAGCACAAAGTCTCAAGACAGTTCTGGAAACAAAAATAAATTCATTAAAGAAAATAAAAGGATAATGGCAATTTGGAGACAACACCTGGTATGAGCTCAAAAAAGAAGCATCTTTCAATCTGGGATTCTCTGGAGAGGCCACCAGGTTCCAGATGCTACCATAATGCCAACCAGACTTCACTGGGCAGATAATCCCACCAATGTGTCCTGGTGCCCCGCTTCCCCAGAGCCCCTCCCCACTAGGGAACAAGAGAGACAGGCTAGGAGTATGGGTCGAATTGTCAACGACCATGTGCAGCAGGGAAGCAATTACAGAAGCCAGACCTTCCACCTTCTGCATCCCACAATGACCTTGGGTCCATACTCCAAGAGGGTTAAAGAACAGGAAACATATCCTATGTTTTTTGTCAGTGTTTCCTTTTTATAAATAAAAATTTTAAAAAAAGAAAGAAAGAAAAGAAAGGGGTGAATAATTGCTGAAAATCAATATTGAAAAGTTTGTTATTTTGTGTTAGTCTGTAGAGTTGCAGTGTCACATATTGTGTCCATGGTGCTTCTATATGAGACTGTCCATTCTGCGTCACTAACCTCTTTTTCCATGCGACTGTGTCATTGTGTCTTGTTTTATTTTCTTCTTTATTTGAGGTAACAAGTTATTTGCTTTTAGTTTTTTTATTGATTGACTTAATAATAATTTCAAGACCATAAGGGCTACAATTCCACACAATCCCACCACCAGAGATTTGTATCCCATCCTGTCCACTGGAGGCTTTTCTATTCTTTAACCCTCTGGGAGTATGGACCAGGATCATTAGTGGAATGCAGAAAGTGGAAGGTCTGGCTTCTGTAATTGCTTTTCCTCTTAACATGGGTGTTACAGGTTGATCCATATTCCTAGCCTGTCTCTCTCTTTCCCTATGAGTCAGGACTCTGTAGAGTCCGTGTTCCAAGACACATATGTTGGTATTCTTCGTGTTGGTTTGGTCCCCTTCCCCCTACCTCTGAGAGAAATGGTTTGGCCCTTGCTAGTTTCACGCCCCTCTTTCTCCCCACCCCGTATGCTAAGGACGGGCAGAGTCCCAGCAACAGTGGCGGAGAAAGAATGATAGGGAAGCACATGGTGTGGTGATTTGCCCGCTTGTGAATAAAGATTAAACTGCAGCTTCTCAGCCCAGCCGTGTGTCCACAAGTCTCTGTTCACCACCGTGAAGCTAGCCCGGCCTGCTGGAGCCTCCGAAACTTTAACAACAAATGGCGCCCACGTGGACCTGACCTGCGCATCTCTCAGATAAGTGAAGACAATTTGGCTACCTATGTACTATGGCCTTCTCTTCTGCTTGTGAAGAGATCTCCAAAGGCCTCTGCCCTTTCTTCACGAGACTGTTTCGCTGTTTCTGGAACATTTATCTCTGGACCACTCTGTGGTTTCCACCCAACGCCAGCCCGCAGGAACCCAATGCCAGCCCGCATGAGCCGGCTTTCTGCTGCGTGGCGCGGGGCATTGGGTGCCGGCTCCCTCCACGCTGCTCGGTCGACACTATCCTGGCTGCCACCCCGGGGTACCTTGGCCCGTGCCTTCTGCACGGCTGGCCCGCCCGCCCTCATGCTATGAAGTCTGGACAGATCCCGGACCACCCAGAGACCGCGGGCTCCCTGCCGAAACTGGCCCCCTGGCTGAGATCCTCAGCTCGGGTCTGAAGGCAGACGAGCTAGAATACGTAGAGATTCGTGCAGAGATCGCAACCTACAATTCCTAGAAGTGAAGTTGCCCAAGAGGCCACCACTGGACAACACACTCCCCGAACGGCTAAGACTGTACAGATCTGAATTCGTGTTTGAAATGACATGTCTTCATAACAAAAGTTTCTCTCCTTGTGTATTGAAGACCATGTGTATGTGTGTGTTTAAAGTTTGGTAACATTAACTTTAAGTTTAAAAATATAACTTTAAGGCTATATTCTTACCAGACAGAGTTAAATGAAAAAAGGTTTTCAATGTAATGCTCATAAAGATAAAATTAACTTACATTTAAAGTCTGAGGTAAAAATTAGTTTAAATATCAATATATTTTAACTAATTTGGTAAAAAAAAGAAAACCTGCGCACACCTAGGGTGTGTCTCCATCTTGAATGGGTGTAACAAAAGGTTAAAAAGATGTTGTTGATATGTAAAACTCTCAAATTCCTTCTCAATTAGATTGCACTATGGTTATGCTAATAATTCTCATGCCTGAGGCCTTTTTTCTTTCTATGGTTCATGTTTTCCTTCCCACATTCTATTGTTTAAACTTTAAATAGCCTTAGAATCCTGCTGGAAGAGACTTCCAATTGTGATAGAGTTATCAACTGTGGTAAACTTCTAACCTGCTACAAGTTTTGTTTCATAAGTAAGTGAATTGCAGCTGTCAAGTTCTCTACAGAAAAGCAGAATTCCGATGGCTGACATTCCCCATCGAGACAGATGTACAACAATTCACCCCCTGGCAATTCTTCAGTGGACATCTGCTTTGGACTTCTATCGGACTCACTGGTACACCTCGGACACTTTGCACAAAACTAGCAGCTTCCCTTATGCTGCTGGGTTTCTCAAAGACTGACTGCAGTCATGCCTTGGGACTCTAGGCCTCACCCTCCCCCATGCTAGAAAATGCCCATTGAGGCAAGTACGCCCCCCAGAGGTAGGAAATGTTTTTTTTTAGCTGATAAAGTTTTGCCCAGAGGCAAAAAATGGCCCCCTCAGGCCTTCCCTTGGCAGCACACTGGTTCTTGTTAGTCGCTTACATGTTTCTCCATGTTTGTGCCAGTTTCTTTTTTGAAAATGCCTATATGATATAGGTTTATGTTCACCCTACACCCCTGATACTGTGGTCATTTAGTTAAAAAGAAAAGGGGGAATATGTTGGTATTATTCATGTTGGTTTGGTCCCCTTCCCCCTACCTCTGAGAGAAATGGTTTGGCCCTTGCTAGTTTCACACCCCTCTTTCTCTCTGCCCCATATGCTAAGGACGGGCAGAGTCCCAGCAGCAGCTGAGGAGGAGAAAGAATGATAGGGAAGCACATGGTGTGGTGATTTGCCCACTCATGAATAAAGATTAAACTGCAGCTTCTCAGCCCAGCCATGTGTCCTCCAGTCTCTGCTCACCACCGCAAAGCTAGCCCAGCCTGATGGAGCCTCCAAAACTTTAACAACAATTCTTTATAGAATGCATAGCAGTATCAGTGACTCTCCTACCTATACAGGCTTTGGTCCCTAAGAACACAGGTGTTTGTCTCTGTGCAAGAAATAATGATGCCATACAAGAAATTTAGTAGAACATTCATATAGACTTACTATTTGTCAACCCTCAATTCATATATTTATACTTAATCCACAGTATGATGGTATTTACAAGTAAATCTTTTGGAAGTTCAGTAAGTCATAAAAACAGTTTACTGACTAAGTGATTTGGAAGAAGCATTAATTTCTTCTGGTTCGGGAGGTTAGTAAGTTTAATATCAAGGTGCTAGCAGGTAGGGTAGTTGATGAGGATCTGGTTCCTGGTTCATAGAGGTGATATTTCATCTGAAATCGCACATGCTGAAGACGTGGTGAGTTGCCATCTGTCTCATTTATTTATTTATTTATTTATTTATTTATTTATTTATTTATTTTTGCCTCCCTGGTTATCGCTGGGTGCCTGCACTATAAATCCTGTGGCTATTTTTAAATATATATATATATATATATACACATATATATATACACATATATATTAAATAAAATGTATGATATATAATATAACATTATTTATATTATATTATAATATAATAATATAATTATATATGTAATATAATAATATATATGATTATATACATATATATAATTTGGATAGGACAGAGAGAAATTGAGAAGGGGGGGAAGGTAAGAGAGGGGGGAGAGAAAGACACCTGCAGACCTGCCTTACTGCTTGTGAGCTCCTGAGGCAAACCCCCTGCTGATGGGGAATCAGGTTTCAATGGGGATCCTTGCTCCTGTCCTTGTGCTTCTTACTATGTGAGCTTAACCTGGTGTGCTACTGGCAAATTATAAAGGCACTAATTCTATTCCTCAAGAAGACTGCATCCTCATAACCTAGTCAAATCCTTAAGGGCCCAACATCACCTTGTGTGTTAGGTTTAGTATGTAAACCTAGAGTCACACAGATATTAACTCAGAAGTAGATAAGTATGATGCACCTGATTTCTTTTTTATTTTATTTTATTTTATTTTATTTTATTTTATTTATTTATTTATTTTTAAATTTTTTATTTAAGAAAGGATTAATGAACAAAAACATAAGGTAGGAGGGATACAACTCCACACAATTCCCACCACCCAATCTCCATATCCCACCCCCTCCCCTGATAGCTTTCCCATTCTCTATCCCTCTGGGAGCATGGACCCAGGGTCATTGTGGGTTGCAGAAGGTAGAAGGTCTGGCTTCTGTAATTGCTTCCCCGCTGAACATGGGCGTTGACTGGTCGGTCCATACCCCCAGTCTGCCTCTCTCTTTCCCTAGTAGAGTGTGTCTCTGGGGAAGCTGAGCTCCAGGACATATTGGTGGGGTCTTCAATCCAGGGAAGCCTGGACCTGATTTCTTTTTATTTGTCCCCTGTCCCAGTGAAATTTTGTTGCTCGCTCACTTCACTTAAACAGCCAAGTTGAACATCTTCTGTAAAGCATAGTACTGTTGCTCCCTTGAATGATTTTCCAGTCTTCTTAAAAAGGAATTTTAGTGATCTATGGAGATGCAAGCACAGCTTCATTTCATTTTTATTTAAAGAAACCTATTAAAACCCTTAAAAAAAATAAAAAAAAAAACCCACAAAACTACAGTTCTTGTTTCGGGCTTCCTCCATGTACTGGTCCCTTGTCAAAAAATAAAAATTTTAGAAACACTCTAAACAGCATTAAATGCATTAAGGACTTTCAAATTTTCTAGCTTTCCTTACCCACACACAAATAATTCGAGCCCCAAAATTCAACATAACTACAAAGATGTAACTGAAAATTATTTGAAAATTACTTGGGGTGTTGGGCGGTAGTGCAGTGTGTTAAGCGCACATGGTGAAGCTTAAGGACAGGCTTAAGGATTATGGTTTGAGCCCTGGCTCCCCACCTGTAGGGAGTAGCTTCACAGGCTATGAAGCAGCTCTGCAGGTGTTTATCTTTCTCTCTACCTCTCTGTCTTCCCCTCCTCTCTCCATTTCTCTCTGTCTTATCCAACAACGATGACATCAATAACAACAACAATAATTACAACAATAAAACAACAAGGGCAACAAAAGGGGAAAAAAAGACAATTCTTTGGCTTCTATTTATTTGAATATATATATTACAGTTATTTTCCAGTAAGCAAAATTGTGGTAACAAGGTAAAATCTCTTCTCAGTTAATCTTTTAAAATGAAATGTAGGGGCTGTAGTACATTTATAAATAAATATGTGTCAACTGAATACATATACAACTGTTTGCACGATTCAGCAATTGAATGTTGGAGCATCCTAAAGAGCCTCTTACTGATTCTCTGCTATTTCATAAATATACTTGATACAGGACATTCTTAAAAAAAAAGGGCTTTCATCTTGTTAGCACTAATGTGAAAATGGTATTTTCTGGCACCATATTAACTAGACTGTAATTTTCTCATTTGGTCTCTTAAATAGACTAATGATATCAGTACAGAGACTAGTGAAATTTTTGATATCAAGCTAAATGTTAGAGGGTCCAATGAAAGAAACAAAGTGTACGATTTCTCAAGATCATAATGGTTGGAACTTACCTTTTCAAAATTTCTAGTTCTATTTTCACAACACAGTGACAGAAAGTAAAAATGAAATGTGATTACATTTGTGCAAGAAATTTCAAAGTGGCTCATATAAAATCTGTATGGGTCAATTATTGGAATTCTTCTGTTTATGCATTTCAATTGACTATTGAATTTATAGATAAACCCAGAGGCCATCAGTGGCTATTTTAAATCAAAATAATTGCATTTCACTAAATAGAACTGGCTATTTTTATAGGAAAGCCTATATAGCTCTTGTGTTCTTCGCATATATTAAGGAAGTACATCAAATACAATATAAAAATAGTATGCAAAATAACATTATAAGTCCAAAACAATTCAGCCTTGTAGCTGGGTCCTAGGCAACCCCATTTATGCTAGTAAGTAGTGTTTGATCTTAATTTGATTAGTGTGTTTGTTATTTTGCTCTTTTATAAATATATTTGTTATGAACCTATAATATGTCAGAGTATAGTAAGAATTATAATTCATCAAGTAAGTTAAAATAAATTTTTAAACACTTTTAATATTTATTTATCCCCTTTTGTTGCCCTTGTTTTATTTTATTTTTTATTGTTGTTATTGTGTAGGACAGAGAGAAATGGAGAGGAGGGGAAGACAGAGAGGGGGAGAGAAAGACAGACACCTGCAGACCTGCCTCACCACCTGTGAAGCGACTCTCCTGCAAGTGGGGAGCTGGGGGCTTGAACCCCAGGATCCTTCCACCTTCCTTGCGCTTTGTGCCACGTGCGCTTAACCCGCTGCACTACTGCCTGACTCCTAGTTAAAATAAATTTAAAGAGCAAGAAAATATTATATAATCAAAAATCATGGGTAATACTAGAATATAAAAGTGAGCACAGACTGAAAACACAGATAGCTTATTCTGATTACAAAGTATACTGTAGGCAGGTTAAAAATTGAGAAAGGGGTGTCAGGGTTATGGCTCAAGTCTGGCAGCACAGGACTAACATGTCTGAGGCTCCAGTTTTGATTCTAGGAATCCCACTCTAGGAAAGAACGACACTTTGACTTCTCTCTCAACTCCATTTCATATGAAATAAATAACATAACTCTTAAAAAAAAATAAGACGAGGAAGGTGAAAAACCACAAAATCTTGGTCCTTTAAAATATAGCAAGTTTTAAATTTTACCCTGAGTTGTAGTGACTGAAAGATTTGATTGCTGAAGGAATACAGCACTGATGAATTTTGATGTCACTGAATAAGATACAAATCGATAATTAAATCTAAATTCAGTTCATCTGCTCACAAAACTGGTTAAACTCACAGTAATGTTTTATTGAGCACAATAATGTGCTGCTCATAACATAGCAAGAAAACTATCTTGGTCTTCTCCTATATCTTTCGTCTGCAGTATACAGAAATAATAAATAGTTATGTAGGAGCACAAAGAAATAGTAAAGGCCAACTTTGATAAAAGATAAGATAGTCACCTAAAGCAAATCAATATAGGGAAAAGTCTAAGTACTATAGAAGAAGATGGGAAATACATAAAAATTAAGAGCCCTAATGTTTGTATGTGTGTAAATACATATATAATACATTTATAATATATGAACACACCATATCATATATATATATATATATTATAACCAGAGCACTGTTCAGTAATGGCTTATGGTGCTACTGGGGACTGAATTAGGGACCCTGGTGCTTCAGGCATGAGAAGCATTTACATAACTATTATGATCTTCCTGGTACTAGAAGCTTAATACTGATGTAAGTGACGCAATGAAAAATAAAATAGCCGAAGAATTCAAAGGAAACAAGTAAAGAAGACAAATTTTAAAAATGATACAAGGAAAAATAGAAAAATCAAGCTGATGACCTATCATATAGGTTAAAATATTTTTATATTTAGTTAGATATTTATTTTTATGAGAGGAGTGAGAAAAGACAGAAAGAAGACAGGACATTGATTAAGTTGGAACTGGGAAACCTGACTTTTATTTTGTAAGTCTGGCATAAGTTGGAACTGGGAAACCTGACTTTTATTTTGCAAGTCCTGTACTGAATTAAGTTCAGGGTTGCAGATTAACCATTTTATTAGACTCTAATCTAACTATTCCAATTAGAGAGGAAGTAATGAGCATCCAAGTGGTGATGCATCTTGTTATAAGCTCAAAGACCCATGTTCAAGGCCCTGGTCCCCACCTGGAAGAATTGAGCTTCAGTAGTGGTAAAATAGCACTGCAGGTGTCTTTTATTTTTCTCTCTCCTTCTTTATCACCCTTCCTTCTCTCAATTTCTCTTTGCCCTATTTAATAAATACAAAGCTAAATGATAGCAGGTATTGTTAAATCAAATTGAAAAGCAGGAACAGATTACTGCCTATGAGAAACAATACATGTTAAATGCATAGTAAAAGCTAAAATGATAAATAAACATTTAATAGAAAACAGCAGCAGTGACTTATTAATTTCAGGTAAAGGTGAGATAGGAGTCATATCAGCAGGAAGACATAACTCTAAACAAGTATGGATATGTTTCTAACAATATAGTTTCAACATTTATGAAGCAAAATCTGATTGGAATGAGCTGAAAAACAAACAAAATAGAATATTGATAGTCAACACACTTCTCTCAGTAATTGATGGTACAAATGAGGGGGAGGAAAGTAGGTTTAAAGAAGATAAAACAATTACTGGTCATCAATTTGGCCAACTTAAAAATTTTAAAGTATTGTATTTACAAAATGCAAAATAAAACTTTTTTTCCCATCTTAGTGTTTTCTTTACCTTGATTTAATATATTTTAATATGAAGTATATACTCTAACTGTATAACATTAATATGCATATTAAATCGTTACTTCCTCCCTAAAATAAATATATAAATCCTATTTTGTATAAATACTACTATAAAAAATAATATTCAACGACCCTTGATAAAGTTAGTAAGGTGGTTTTATTTGATGTCATTTCAGTAAGTTCAAGGACCCTACAATGAGATTCTGCAGTCTTCTTCTAGCGTTTGCCAGATTCTGCAGTGAGAGGACTCAACCCAAATATGGAATATGCCAATGGAAATCTGTAGCCAAGAAGCAATGTAAAGGTTGTGACTGGAAAACTACTAAGAGGAAAGATCAAGGGTTAGGAAAACTCAGGAGAAATGAGCCTAATAGAATTCTTTGCTCAAAACAGGTCATAGTGGTAGAGGGTGAGGACTCCAATCAGATGTCAGGATTGATCCGATCTAAATGTAAGTTTATGAGGAAACAGATTCAGCAGAGTTCACCAGATTTTGTAAGCAGTACACAAGACCTTGGAAAATATTCAAGTGTCTGAATAAAATTTAGTCATGCTAAAGAATCTTTGTAAACATCAACATTATCATATTTATCAGTAAATAATCATCTATGACTGATGAATTTATATACATAAAGCTTACTGGATCATTTTTAAAATAATGACAACTTGAAATTTACTATGACAAAATTATGTCTGTGTCAAAATCCTATTAATAGTTACTGAGTAAAAGGGTGGAGGAATGTTCAAATACCTTTGCTACACAATGCCAGAGCTATTCTCATAAAATTTGCTTTAATGACCTCCTGTGAGCCTCTCCAGAACCTTGACCTCACTGTAGAGAAACAATGGTAGGGACTGCCCAACTCTTTGAAGAGAGGCTGGGTCATTCTGTTCTGCTATTCTAGGAAGACAGGTCCTGAAATGAGTGCAACCTAGAATGTTCCCAGTTGTGACAATAGGCTGTGAGCTCAGACTGACAGGGAGTAGGAGGTTACACAGACTCCTGTGCTAAATGTGACTATATATGGGCTCTGGGCCAAATTGATGGGATAAACAGTTAATTATATTTATAAGCTTTCTTCAAGTTTGGGAGCTGTTCTCTGCCCTAATTCAGCTTTCTAACCCCTTTCTCAACTCTGACTACATCTTCCCAGACATGTTTTTAGTCCACCTACATGTTACCTATCAAGATCAAACAAAATTACTCATGTCATGGGTCCCTAGCACATACCTAAAATAGCCTTCCTAGCTTCTCTCCACCCTAAGGTCCCTAATCTCATCTGCTCTAGTCCTACTTTTTGGCAATCTTTCAGTCATCAAGTCACAGATGCTATTATGATTCCATCCTGACTTCTCTGGGCAGACAAGCTAGCTTCACCAATGTGTCCTAGAACCTCACCTCTCCAGAGGCCTACCCCACTAGGGAAAGATAGGAACTGGATGTCAACATCCTTATCCAGTGAACAAGCAGTTACAGAACCCTGACCTTCCAACTTCCATATCCCAAAAAGAACTTTGGTCCATATTCCCAACTGGGGAGAAATGATAGCAGTGAAATGATCAGAGGTCTGTGGCCTCCAACTCTATCAGGACCTAAAAAAAGAAGAGAAATAAAGGAAGGACATTCAGAAAGAGTAATAGGTGTAAGTGTGACTTGGAAAGGAAGAGAAAATGGAAGCATGGGAAAAATGGGCAAATATATATACATTTACAGAAATAATAGTCAACCCATATGTGTGACCTTGGGGCAACTGCTCCAGTTGCCAGTGGAGGGGATGGAGACACAGAACTCTGATGGTGGGAACAGTGTGGAATTATACTCATATGTCTCATAATGTTATATCAATTAAGTCACTAATAAAATTTTTGCTTTAATGTATGCAAACATTATGCTTTAATGATACTTCTACTATTTTCCTTTTTTTAACAAAGTTTTTTTTTTTTTTACAATTTATTTTATCGGAGAGAACAGAGAGAAACTGAGAGGGAGAGGAGATAGGGAGGGAGAAAGAGACACTTGCAGCACTACTTCACCACTCATGAAGCTTTTCTACCTGCAGGTGGGGACTAGGAGCTTGCACCTGGGTCCCTGCACACTGTAATATAAACCCCACTGCACTAGAAGTAGTTTTGTGCTATGGTATTTCTCCCTGTCATGTCCCTCTCTCTCTGTCTGAAAAAGTTGTTTTGTGTTATGAAGCTCTGATGACATCAAGATAAAAATAAAATGTATTTGATTTGAAATATATATATTATGCATGCAGACCTATACAGGTGAATAGATGGCACCATGGAGAAGTTTCATGGATGATGGAGTCTTGCCATTGTTTCTATCCTCTTCCTTCCTTTCTTTTCTTCTACATTCTCTTTTTATCTGAAATTAAAGAAAAGTTCCCTGGAAGCACTGGTATTACACATGCACAAGGCTCTAGCACTACACATACAAAAAAAAAAAATCATTGTTGGGAATTTATTAGAAATTACATTAAAATTTATCAGTTTTTGACATGGATGACTATTGTGTAAAATCCATTTTCTCCACTGACTAATGTAATTATATGTGCCCCCCCATTTAGCCCCTTTATGTGGTGAGTTGCATTGATTGACTTTTTCAAAAGCTATACTTATATTATGTCCCTGAAATAAATCTCACTTGGTTAAGTTATATACTTTATTGTTTATGTAATTTCATAATTTAGTCCAGAGCATTTTGTTAAGGATTTACATCTATTTGATCTACCGATTTCTTCCTTTTTGTACCTTCTACCTTTTGGAAAAGATTGTATTGAATTCATATTGATGCTTTTACAGAGGCTTGGTATATTGCCAACAAAATTAACTAGTTTTTATTGGATGAGTTTTAAAACTATGAATTCATTGTTCTGAATAGCTATAGGGCTATGGAAATTATTTTTCATTTTGCCACCAGGGTTATCACTAGAGATTGGTATCTGCACAACTCCACAGTTTGCTGTGGACATTCTGTATTTTTTTTCGTTATTTATTTATTTATTTATTATTTATTTTTTTTTTCTTTTTAAAAAATATTTTATTTACTTAATGTTGGATAGAAACAGAGAAATTAAGATGGAAAAGGAAGATAGGGAAAGAGACAAAGAGATGCCTTTAGCCAAAGAGATACCTGCAGTTCTACTTCATCACTGGTGAAGCTTTCACCCTGTAGTTGGGGGCCAGGGGATTGAACCCAGGTCCTTGTGCACTGTAATGTGTGCGCTTAACCAGGTGTACCATTGCCTGGCCCCCCTGTATTTTTCTTTTCTTTTTTTTTTAAATTTTTTATTTAAGAAAGGATTAGTGAACAAAAACATAAGATAGAAGGGGTACAACTCCACACAATTCCCACCACCCAATCCCCATAATCCCCCCCCCCCTCCCATGGTAGCTTTCCCATTCTCTAGCCCTCTGGGAGCATGGACCCAGGGTTGTTGAGGGTTGCTGAAGGTAGAAGGTCTGGCTTCTGTAATTGCTTCCCCGCTGAACATGGGCGTTGACTGGTCTGTCCATACTCCCAGTCTGCCTCTCTCTTTCCCTAGTAAGGTGTGTCTCTGGGGAAGCTGAGCTCCAGGACACATTGGTGGGGTCTTCAATCCAGGGAAGCCTAGCCAGCATCCAGGTGGCATCTGGAACCTGGTGATTGAAAAGAGAGTTAACATATGAGGCCAAACAATTTGTTGAGCAATCATGGATCCCAAGCTTGGAATAGTGGAGAGGAAGTGTTAGGGAGGTACTCACTGCAAACTCTAGTGTACTTCTGCTTTCAGGTAGCACAGCTATATACAAGATACTGGGTACTGTACAGCAAACCATAACAAAGGGACTTTTCAAAGTTAACCCAATTAACAAATAAAGTGATGATAATATTAACTATCGACTGTCTTTTTGAACCCTAAGACAGCAGGAACCTCACATCTTTACTATAGAGCCCCTACTTCCCCCAGTCCTGGAACCCTTGGATAGGGCCCACTTTCCTGTATGCATCTCCCAATCCGAACCAAATAATATTGTATCCGCCGATCACAACCTAACCAAAGCAACGAATGCCATCTCAACATGCTTCACCTCAGACTGTATCCAGAGACTTCACGTGTGGAAAGACAACCCTTCAGCTTCATTACTCGGGTGAGACCTTTCCTTTTATAGTATACTCTAATTTCATCTCAGGTAGTTCACTTTCTAACAAAGTCCCATAACCTAGATATACACCAGTTTCTGTGAGAGAGAGCATATGTGCACACGTATCCATAAACTACTGCAAAATATATACCTGAAAGCGTTTTTTATTTTTGAAGAGAGAGAGAGAAAGCATAAAAAGTGACATCTGCAGCAGTACTCCATGCACATGAAGTGTTCCTTCAGTAAGTGGAGGCCAGGGGATTGAACCCGGGTTCATCATGCGTGGTAAAGTGTATATTCTCCTTGGCGAGCCACCTCTTAGCTCCCTGAAAATTATTTCATGTTGAATGGTTATGAGAATTTGTACTTTTTATATGTAAACTGTTAAATATGTTTGTAAAGTTGTTTTCTTAGTATTGTTTTATTTGTTTACCCTCCGTATTGTATATTGTGATCTTGGTTAATTTCTGATATTGTTTATTATTATTATTTGCTTCCAGGTTATCTATCCCTGGGACTCAGTGCCAGTACTACGAATCCACTGCTCCTGTTGGCCATTTTTTCCCCCATTTTATTGGATAGGATAAAGAGAAAGTGAGAGAGAGAGAGACAGAGAAAGAGAGAGAGAGAGTCCTGCAGATCTGCTTCACTGCTTGTGAAGCAAACCTCCTCAAATCATAAAAAATGATACATTGACCATCATCAAAATTTTAATCCTCATTTCTTAAAGAAGATTTTATAAAATAAAGACAGGCCACATATCGAGAAAACTGTTTGCAAACTATATGTCCTAAAGCAGGCTTGTCTTTAAAATATAAATGGAACCCTTACACGTAAACAATTAGAGAGAAATAGGCCACTTTTCAAAATGAGAAAAACCTATGATGGCAAAAGTAGTAAATGACCACTAAGCATAGGAAAAGAATATGGACATTTTTTTGTTAACAGGAAATTCAAGTCAAAACTAGGTTTTATGACTATACATACTCAATAGGATGATTAAGAAATTAGAAAGATTTATAAGGCCAAGTCCTGACCAGAATGTGGAGCAATTACTTAAATCATTTATTAGTACTCTGAATGACAAATTATAAAGTAGCCGTATAAAATTCTTCACAATGTTTTTTGAAATGTTGTTGGACACTTAAACCTATGATCTAACAATCTTATTCCTAGATTTACCATCTAACAATCAGATATTACTTGACATAAAGAATGAACTACTGATTAATGACGTGAGAGTAAAGTATTTCAAACGACAAATACTAAATGAAAGAAGCTCAAAGCAAACTGCTACATTATGTACGATTCCATTTATATGGTTTGTTTTTTTTCTAATAGGAAAATTGATAGAAAACAAATTAGTGGTTTTCAGAGGCTAATTTTTGGAGAAGATTGATTTCCAAGTGCCACAAGAGAATTGAAGGGGCTTCTAGAAACATTCCGTGGCTTGGCTCTTTTGGCACTTGCATGACTGCGCTTTTTGACCCAAATTCATAGAACTGTGTGTTTTAAAAGACTGGAGTTCATTGTGTAAAATAATGAACTTTAAAATCACTTAAAAATATATATTCTGACTGATGAGCCAATGAAAGAAGCCACCTAAATTAGAAGCCACTGCAAGTACTTCTGGCTGAACTCTATCTGGGTGATGGTTTGGGGGGTTGAAAATGGGTGTAGAACAGCATCATGAATAAGCATGGGTTGCATTGGATCGACCTTCTTGTGGTGCATCTCGTGAGTACCCATTCATTGGGGAAACTGACAATCCTTCCTAGCCGACTGAATCCACATGGATCCCAGTCACTTTCAAAGCCAGCAACAAGCAGCTCCTGACAACTTTGCTGTTGACTGGCTACAGAAGAAGGACAAACGCTAGAAGAAGAATGAATAAGCATAATGTGAAATATTTTGAGTAACTGTTGCTTTAGCAGCTTTATATTAAATTCATAATCCAGGAACCTCTGTATTTTAAAAAATTAAGATAATCCTCATTAAAAGAATATTCTTTTCCTGGTTATTGGGTTTTTTTGTTTGTTTGTTTATGTTACTTTTCTTTGTATTCTTTTTTTTTTTTTTTCAAGGCAAAGCAAACTTTATTGTGACCAGTAGGTCAGGGCTCTTCCCTCCAGGTCCTGCTGACACCAGAGAGTTAGGGGGGAGGGGTTTGTGTGTTGTCCCCAGCATCTCCATCACATTGAGATTCAGATGGGTGGGGGCAGGGCTGGGGCAGGGGGACAGTCTGAGGAAGATCCACATTATAAGGTGAAGGTCTGGCAGGCTCTCTGTCACAGCCACCAGGTTACTCCTGGCTTCTTACTTCTTGGATGGCTGCTTTTTTGTTTTAAGTGGCATTTTGGCCTTTCTCGAAGGGCTTTTGTCTCTGGATCTTACAGGCTCCTCTTCTTTCTCTATCTTCTTCTTCTTAGCAGCACTGCTCTGCTTTGAGGGAGCCAACCTCTTGGATTGTTTGACGGGGGTCTCCTCTAGGGAAATATCTGCATCATCATCTTCCTCCTCCTCTTCTTCTTCTTCTTCTTCTTCTTCTTCTTCTTCTTCTTCTTCTTCTTCTTCTTCTTCTTCTTCTTCTTCTTCTTCTTCTTCTTCTTCTTCTTCTTCATCCAGGTCCTCCTCTTCTGCCTCCTCTTCCCAGGAAAGGTCTGAGTTGTCAAAGCTTTCCTGGCCACTGATGAAGACCGGTCCAGAGCCAACTCGGAGCTGAAAGGTGACGGGAGGAGCAAGCTCCATCTCCATCATGATGACCATGGGAAGCACCGAGGGATGCAGCGAGGCAATGGGAACAAAGCGGGCCTTCTTGCTATCCTCCTGGTCGGATTGGGGCAGTGCCTCCACCAGGTGCAGTTCCTCTTTGGCTTTGTCCCCCATGCAAATCGTACTCAGCACTAGCTTGGAGTCCTGCCTCCCCTCCTTCTGTGTTCTGACAGTGCAGGACCTCTTCTCCTGGTTTAGCTCACAGCTCCACAACAAGCAGTTTAAGACCCTTCCCGTCGTCATGATGCTTGGTCTGCCGACATTCACGTCACTTGCGGGGGTGGGGGTGGGGGTGGGGGTGGGGGTGGGGTGGGGTGGGGTGGAGGGGCCTATTCTGAGGCCTTTCCACCGGCTCCTTCGCAGCTTCTTTGTATTCTTATGAGCAAAGAGAGCAAGAGGTACTTAGTAAATGTTCACTATGTGAATGAAGGAATTAAAAATCAATTGTCTTAAGAAATACAGTGAAAATCACATAAGTCTATTAGAAATGAATATTTCTTTTTTGTAGATAGCTAATACTCCCATGTTCAGCAGGGAAGCAACTACAGAAGCCAGACCTTCAACCTTCTGCATCCCACAGTGACCTTGGGTCCATACTCCCAGAGGGTTAAAGAATGGGAAAGCTATCGGGAGGGGATGGGATATAGAGATCTGGTGGTGGGAATTGTGTGGAGTTGTAACTCTCTCATCCTATGGTTTAGTCAATGTTTCCTTTTTATAAATAAACAAATTAAAATTAAAAAAAAGAAATGAACGTTCTTGAAGAGTGGCATACCAACGAGAAAAACAAATATTTTAGCAACTGTATTTCATTAATTTTTAGCTGCTGATATTGAGGTGGCTCTGTGCTTCAGAACATATATTTTTCAAATGCCAGGGGGTATTTAAAAAAATCTTTATTTATTTATTGTATAGAGACAGCCAGAAATTGAGAGGAAGGGGAGACTGAGAGGGAGAGAGACAGAAAGATACCTGCTTCACAGCCCTGCTTCACCACTTGTGAAGCTTTCCCCCTGCAGGTAGGGGTTGGGGGCTTGAACCTGAGTCCTTGTGCACTGTAACATGTGCACCCAACCAGCTCTTCAGAGGGTATTTTTGATTGTAACAGTAATTAAGGAGCTTTACTGGCATTCAGTGAATGTGGACTACCTATAATGTTTTTCTTTCTTGCCTGTGACAGTTCTGTGCAATTAAATATCACTCTGTTATACTTGATTGTGGAATATTATGTATATACACCACCTCTCTATAATTATCAGAACTTTGAAATTACTATTACTACAGTTTACTCATAAGCAGATAAACCTTGTGTGTAGCTTAATGTACTCTGAATTTTTCAGGAATGCAAGTACCATAATAAATTGGGAGGAAATTATTATTTGCTTTATTTGAATTTTTTGCACAACAGTCACCACGTAGACAAATAATGCAGTAGCATTTATATTGTTGGGATTGTTTCTATAGCATGTCTGTGTACAATTGTATATGTAGCTATTCCAACTACAGTGATCCAACTACTATTACTATTACTACAGTGATCCAACTAGCTATTCCAACTACAGTGCTATAATATAAGCAGCTGTAATCATTATTCATGGCTGCAACTGCTTATAACATTAGAGCTGAAAACACTCAATACCTTGAGAACTCAGTGACATTGCAAAAAGCCATTCACTGTGCTGAGTGTACCACTGTCCCTCATGGTGAACAATTGTTGCACCAAAGTAAAAGACGGGGTGGGAACTTTCAGGTCCTGCAGCATGATGGTGGAGGGCAACCTTGGCTGGGGCTGAAAGTATTTTGCAGAAAAACTGAGAAATTTTACACATGTAGCAACAACTGTATCTATTATAAACTGTTAATCTCCCCTGTAGAAAAATATTGTGCTTTCTACATAAAAATATTGGACAAGAATACACATGAAATTTTAATGAAGATTACAGCTGCAATAGACCAAACCTAGACTAAGTTCTTTGTGTTCCCCCCTTCTGTTCTCATTTCTCAACTTCAGTCTATGACTGAGATCATTCCATATTCATCATTCTTGTTCTGGCTTATCTCACTGAACATGATTCCTGCAAGCTCCATCCAAGATGAAGTGAAGAAGGTGAAATCATCATTTTAATGGCTGAGTAGTGTTCCACTGTGTATATATTTCAAAGTTTTCTTAGCTACTCATCTATTGTTGAACACCTAGATTGCATCCAGGTTGTGGCTATTACAAATTGCTCTTTCATTAACATACATATACACAGATCTTTTTGGATTGGTTTGACTCATTAGGATTTATCTCCAGAAGAAGAATTGCCAGGTCATAGGGTAGGCTCATTTGTAGCCTTCTGGGAGTTCTCCAGACTTGACTCCATGGAGATTGGACCAATTTACATTCTCACTAGAAATCCTGGAAGGTTTCTTTTTTCCTTTTTTCTTTTTGCCTCTAGGATTATCACTGGGGCTCAGTGCAAACACTATGAATCCACTGCTCCTGAAGGCTATTTTTCCCATTTTGTTATCCTTGTTGTGGTTGTTAGTGTTATTGTTGTTGTAGCTGTTGTGTTGTTGGATAGGACAGAGAGAAATGGAGAGGGAGAGGAAGACAGAGAGGACGAGAAAAACAGACACCTGCAGATCTGCTTCACCACTTGCAAAGCGACTACCCCCTGCAGGTGGGGAGCCAGAGGCTCCAACCAGAATCCTTATGCTGGTCAGTGAATTTTGCGCCATGTGTGCCTAACCCATTGTGCCCAGCCCCCAGGAAGATTTGTTTATCCCTGCAACTTCTTCAGCATTTGTCATTACTCTGATTTCTGATGTATGACATTCTCACTGGGGTGAAGTGATATCTCATTGTTGTCTTTATTTGCATTTCTCTGACAATCAGTCACTTGGAGAATTTTTCATATGTCTGTTAGCCTTTTGGATCTCTAGTGAACATTTTGTTCATATCCTCTCCCCACTTTTTGATGGGGTCATTTGTTGTTGTTTGATGAGTTCTTTATATATTTTGCTTACTAGCATAGTATTTTTATAAATTGTGTTTATTTTTGTTCCTGTTTACTACAATTAGATTTTATGTTGATTTTTGGAAATATCACACACACACACACACACACACACACACACAATGCTTATTTTATATATACTATCTTCTGTCCTAAGGAGCATTATACCTAATAAATCTGAAAACTGCTTATCTGAAGACTGAGTTATAAGGCCGGAGGGTATCATACCTTGTTGAGTGCACACATTATAGTACATAAGGACCTGAGTTCAAAGACTTGGTCCTGTCTGCAGTGGTGAAGATTCAGAACTAGTGAAGCAGTGTTGCAGGTCTCTCTCTCTCTCTCTCTCTCTCTCTCTATCTCTCTCTTCTGCATCATTTCCTCCCCTCTCAATTTCTTTATCTTTGTCCAAAATAAATAAAGTAAGGAAGTGAAATTTTAAAAAGAACTTAGTTACTTAATCTTTATATACACAAATATATATATGTGTGTGTGTGTGTGTGTGTGTGTGTGTGTGTGTGTGTGTGTGGTTTTATATACTCTATGGTACAATTTCAATCATTTCATATTTTGTTAAATTTGAATTTTTTTTTTAGTATTTCTGTGCCAAAATTATTAAAGTATGGTTTTAAACACAATTATAAGGCATTTAAAGTGCACACCATCATGAATTTATATAAAATAAATATAGATATATGTATAATATATCACATATAACACATTTTGGTGACTTCCGGCAAGATAGCTCACTACTATGAAGTCCTGATAGTTGGCTCCAAAGACTAAGCTGCATCTAAATACTAAGTTGCATCTAAAGTTGAATTTTCAATAAGCTGGCACCACAGAACACATGTAGCTCAGAGAGGACTCCAGAAAATACAGGTGAGTTGATGAGGAGTAGAAGTGAAAATGTGGAGGAATGATATGCCAGTAGCAGGACTTCATCATAAGTCAATAGATTCTATCAAGATACATGCAAGCAGACTTGCCTGAGAAGGATGCAGAGTCCCAGAACCCAGGACTCTGAAGCACTGAGGTCTGGTTATGGATAGACTAAAGCTAGAGACACTGACAAAGGAGCAACTACATGTCGTGATCAGCAGACAGACAACTTTTGAATTTGAGGACATTCATAGCTGCAACTGCTTATAACATTAGAGCTGAAAATATTCAATATCTTGAGGACTCAGTGACATTGCAAAAAGCCTGCACCGTGCTGAGTGTACCACTGTCCCCTGGGATGAGAAATTGTTGCAGTGTGGGCAGACTGAAATTCTCACAGTTCAGAATTGGTAACTCCATGAGTCAGTAGCTAATCCTCTGGGGAAGACAACTTTTCTGCTCATCTCTGATATTTCAAACACTCTAGATTTAGCCTTGTAACCCACACCAATGCTCAGCTGAATTACATCAAGGTTGCCAAGAACCCTGCCCATTTCCCTCACTCTACCCAGAGATGAAGGAAGTCATCCTTTAATCTGTACTTCTTCCTAGTTGAAATACTTATAACTTTCCCAAAGGCAACACTCATCATCCCTGCCCCTCTCAATGTCTAGATCTCAGAGTTAATCTATTAACCCACTAATAATTCCTGTCCCCAGCCTGACCACTTCTAGGTAAACAACTAGATCCAGTCCATCACAGCTGCACTCCTCCTCAGATATTCCAAAGGACCTCTTCTTAGCTAAAGGAAGGACAGGAATCCTCCCAAATAATCAATAACTCTACCACAGCAAACCATCATAGTAGAAGAAATTTCATTCCAAAGTGAACAAGGTCCAGTCAAGTAGGGATCTCCAAAACAGACCACTGAAAAATAAGGAAGCATCACCAAAAGAGAAAGACACGCCAGTGAGTAGGATAAGAACACTATATGCCATATATTAAAGGGTTAAGAATCCAAATCTATAAAGAGCTTCCAAAATTCAACAACCAGAAACAAACACCCCCATCAAAAATAGGAAGAAAACATCAACAGAATGTTTCTTTGCTTTTCTGATATCCTTGCTAGGTGTCAGGAATTAAATTAAGACCCCCACCCCCAAATTTGTATGTTGAACTTCTTATCCCTATTGTTTGGAAATAAGACCTTTAGGGATGTAATTAAAGTTAAATGATATCCTGATTGCAGTCTGAATTCCACAGTGGTATATCTTTAAGAAAAGATCTCACTCACCCTCACCACCAGGAAGAAACTCAGAAAAAAGGTCTTGTGAGGACTGAGCAAGAAGTCAGCTATCTAAAAGATAAGACAATAATTCTCACTTGGATGTGCTCCCTACCTGCAGGGGAGTCACTTCACAAGCAGTGAAGCAGGTCTGCAGCTGTCTCTTTCTCTCCCCCCTCTGTCTTCCCCTCTCTCCATTTCTCTCTGTCCTATCCAACAAAAACAACATCAATAACAATAACTACAACAATAATAAAAAAAACAAGGGCAACACAAAGGAAAATAAATAAACAAATAAAATTAAAAATTAATAAATGCTAATTGGAGACAAAAATGATTTCTACTAGGTGCTTATGGGATTGGGATGAAACGTAAGTTCTATTAATTTTTTTAATTTCTAGGAAATTCATAATTTTATCTCATTATTATTTGTGTAGAAATTGATCTAAAACTAAATATTAGCTATATTGTTTACAATAAATTCCTATTTAATATTTATTATTTTATTTCCTTAGCGTTGTCTTTATTTAAACTCACATTTAACTGATGAATTTAGTTATCCTATTTTTATTTCAAAAAATATTTTATTGAAAGAAAAAATAAAGCAGAAAAATTATTACAATCTTATTAATATCTAATATTAGTGTTTTGTTTCTCCAAGTCAGAATATGTTTGATGTTTTTTAAAATTTTGTAGGTGATGGTAATTTATAAATTTCAATTAGCAAAAGCATGATTCACAAGCTCATTCAAATGTTCCTTGATATTTAAATCAGATTTTAGTGATAATATTCTACCTGTCATTTTTGCAGAGATTCTTGGCATTGATGTAAAATTCTATCATGCCAATCTAGACATTCTTCTTTTGTGTTCTCTGAGAATTGGCTCTGCTCTTATTTTCTGCCATCATCCCAGTGGGAAATTTAGAGAAATTGCCAGATGGCCCATCCTGAAGAACACTGTGTAATCAGGAAGAATTTTGAAATAAAGCAAGCCTTGGCAGAAACCAGTAAGCAGAACTCATCATTATTGCTATTGTTTGAAGAACTGTTATCTTGGTCTCAAAGAGAAAAAGCACTAGTTAAAAAAAGAAAAAAAAAACAACAAAAAGCAATAGTTACAAAGTCTGGATTTCTAGAGCTAGATACTATAAGTTTATTTTACTGTATTAAAAATTACTAATTAACCTAGATAAGATTAGAATCTAGTTCAGATATGCTCGATTTAAACCAAAGAAGAAATCATTTTAAAATGATATATACCCAGCTATGTATAAGATGCTGGGTATTATACAGCAAACCCTAACAAAGGGACCATTCAAAGTTAACCCAATTACCAAATAATGTGATGATAACAATAACTATCCATTGTCTTCTTGAACCCTAAGACAGCAGGAACCTCACATTTCCACTATAAAACCTATATTTTCCCCCAGTCCTGGAACCTTAGGGTGGGGTGAACTTTCCTGCATGCTTCTCTCAATTCATATAAAATAATATTGCATCCGCCGGTCACAACCTAATCAATGCAACGAGTGCCACCCCAGCATGCTTCACTTCAGACTGTGTCCAGAGACTTCAGGTGTGGAATGACAACCATTCAGCTTCATTACTCGGGTGAGACCTTTCCTCTCATAGTATTCTCTAATTCCATTCTAGGTGGTTCATTTACTAACAAAGTCCCAAAAGCTAGATATAGACCAGGTCCTGTGAGAGCATATGCCCACATGTATCCATAAACTAGGGCAAAATATATACCTGAAAGCAAAAGTACACAATAGTCTGCAGTGAGTACCCCCCAACACTTCATCTGCACTATTCCAGCCTTCAGGTCCATAATGGTTCAACAATTTGCTTGGCTTTGTATGTTAACTCTCTTTTCAGCCACCAGGTTCCAGATGCCAGCATGATGCCGACCAGACTTCCTTGGACCTACAACCCCACCAATGTATCCTGGAGCTCTGCTTCCCCAGAGCCTCACCCTACTAGGGAAAGAGAGAGGCAGGCTAGGATTATGGACCGACCAGTCAATGCCCATGTTCAGCGGGGAAGCAATTACAGAAGCCAGACCTTCCACCTTCTGCAACCCACAATGACCCTGGGTCCATGCTCCCAGAGGGATAGAGAAAGGGAAAGCTATTGGGGGAGGGGATGGAATACAGAGATCTTGTGGTGGGAATTGTGTGGAGCTGTACCCCTCCTATCCTACATTTTTGTTAATGTCTCCTTTTTTGAATAAATAAATAAATGAATAAACAAATAAATAAAACAAAAAAGTGTACCTGTGTACAGTAATTGTTTTATTTGTAAAGAGAGTCATTCACTGGAAAATGTGATAATTGAATATTCACAATCCTTGGTTTTAAGGTACGTGGGACAAGATGCTAATATATATATATCAAATGAATAAAATAGTTTTTAATTTAAAAAGTAGAGTCATGAATTAATAGTTCTATTGAAGCTGAGACAAAATGATTCTAACATCAATTTATTATCATTCTAGTATATAAAGACCTATATTTTGTATTATTTTTTCATCAAGTCAAACAACTCTAAAAGGGTAGTCCAGGAGGTGGCACAGTGGATAAAGCACTGTACTGTCAAGCAGGAGGTCCTGAGTTTGATCCCTGGTGGTACATGTACCAGGGTTGGGTTAGGTCCTTGTATGCCTCCACTGTTCTTGGTTGTCTAATTTCCCCTTCTATATTTTTTTTTGTAGTGAGTGATAAAGGGAGAAGGAGGAAGAGGAGGAGGAGGAGGATGGGGAAGAGGCAGAGGGGGAGGGGAAGGGAGATCATCAGGAGAAGAGAAAGGGGCTGAAGAGAGAGAAGAGGTGCCTGCAGGGGGCCAGGTGGTGGTACACCTGGTTAAGCGCACACATTACAATGTTCAATGACCCAGGATCAACCCCCTGATCCCCACCTGGAAGGGAAAAGCTTTATGAGTGATGAAGCAAGGCTTCAAATGTCTCTCTTTCTCTCTCCCTCTCTATCATACCCTCCCTTCTCAATTTATCTCTGTTGCTATCCAATAAAAAATACCTAAATATATTTAAAATTTAGGTGCCTGCAGTAGCACAGCTCCACTGACCATAAGACTTGCTCTTTGTAGGTGGGGACTGGAGGCTTGAACTCAGCTTCTCATGCATGATAACATTCTTTTTTTAAACATTTTTATTTATAAAAAGGAAACACTGACAAAAACCATAAGTTAAGCAGGATATATTTCCACACAATTCCCACCAGAACTTCATATCCCATCCCCTCCCCTGATAGCTTTCCTATTTCTTATGATAACTTTCTTATGGTACTGGGTGAGACTGCCACTGAATTTTGGTTTTAATTTATATTTTTGTTATCTTTACTTATTGGATATAAACAGCCAGAAATCAAGAGGGAATGGGGAAATAGAGAGGGAGAGAGACAGAGAGACACCTGCAGTTCTGCTTTACCACTCTTGAAGCTATTCCCTGCAGGTGGGAACCAGGGTCTTAAATCTGGGTCCTTGCGCACTGTAACATGTGTGCTCAACCAGGTGTGCCACCACCTGGCCCCCTTAATTTAAATTTTTCTAATAGATAATGATATTGAAAACTTTTTCAGGTTGTTATTTACCATTTGCATATCTGTTTGGTAAAAACAGTTCTTCATATTTTCATCTGATGTTCTAATAGCTTTTTAGAATTCTCTTTACTGCTGAGCATTTATTGTATTTAGAAAAAAAACCTTTATTTTACTTATTATATAATTGCAGAGAGAAAAATAAATTCCTATTGGAGAGGGACAAGTGACAGCACTACTGTAATATATGTGATGCCACGGTCCAAACAGAAAATTTCAGACAAATAAACACAATATGTTACCTCTTGAGTTATTTCTGAGACCATGGCATGGTGACAACATCTTTATCCCCATCAGTATCCTATTCTCCTCACCTGGACAATACTGGCGAAGCTTCCTCAAAGATTGAGGAAGATTGGGATTAAGAGATTTAACCCAGGTCCTTGCTCATAGCGACATTTATGTTCTACTGGGGGAAGCACACACAGCCCCACTTGATAAATAGTTCTAACCACTAAGTCTTTCAAACCCACAGCCACAAAAATAACAGTTTCACTATTTATTTTTTAATTTTATTGGTGAGTTAGTACTGATTTACAAAGTTATAAGGTAACAGATTCTGTACCATTCCCAACACCATTGGAGTATCCCATTCCTTCCATTGGAAGCTACCGTAGTTCTCCCAAGGTCAAAGATACGTGTTGACTACTATTTCTTTAACTATGTGTCTATATTTATATATTTGCCCTTTTTTCCTATGGTCCCTTTTTCTCTTCCTTTTCAAGTCACACTTAGACCTACTACTCCTTTTTTTCCTCTTCACTCTCCTGGTCCCAATGAAGTTGGAGTTCAGAGCCCTCTGGTCAACTTCCATCTATATTCCTTCACCCTATCCCACCCCCACTGGGAGTATGGACCAAAATCATTTTTGGGGTGCAGAAGGTGGGAGTTCTGGCTTCTGTAATTGTTTCTCCACTGGACATGGACATTAGCAGATCGATTCATACCACCAGGGCTACCAGTGGGTTCCAGTGCCTAAAGATTGACTCTGTCTTACACAGTGACCATATTCCCAAGCTCTCAACTTAATGCTAACCTTTATTTTGGTAGAGATAGAAAGAAAAGTGGAGAGAGAGGGAGATTTTGAGAAACACCCAAAGCACTGCTCCATGTGGGGCTTGTAAAGCTTCCCCAGCTTCACAAGGGGGAGGAACTGAACCCAGGTCTTTGCATATGGTAACTTGTTTACTCTACCAAGTGCACCACTGCCTGGAACAAAAAAATGAGTTTTCATCTAATTTTAATCCCAATCTACCATGTTATTCTAGATCTGAAAGGCATGTTTATTTTGATGTTATTTAGTGAAATGTTTTATGATACCAATTGTAGTACTATTACTCAAATTTTCAACATGTTATCAAATACTAGAAAAAGGCATTACAATAATCCTATATGAATTTCTATTAGTTATTTTTTTCCTTATGTCCTTGTTTAACTTTTATAATTTATAATTGAAGTTATTGGTATAACATTTCAAATGGCTTATTGATTTTTTTTGTCTTCAGGGTAAATTGACTTATCTTTCACTAGGAAGCATTTATTTATATCTGTGCCGATTTCATTTTCATTTTAGTTTTTGTCTGAAAGTAGTGCAAATACTAGAATTCCTAGAGAAATTTTGTAGCCACTAAGTTCCTTTTCCATGCAATTTTTTATTTCATCATTTACTGATTTTTTTTTGTTATTAATGGTATATTACAAGCTTGTAAGATGACAATGTGTAGTTCCACACCACACTTACCGCCAAAGTGCTGGGTCTCCATGACCCACACCTGCCAAAAATAACCACCAAACTGCTCACAAGTCCTAGAAACACTTTGCTTGTTTCTGTTTCGTTTGGATTTATTTTTGGAGCGAGTGCGGGGGGGGGGGGGGCGGGGGCAGGATTCATGTAAATTTAATCTCTAGATTCCACATATAAGAAAAACCACCTGATAAGTTGTTTTACGTCTCTACTTATTTCACTAAGCCTTCAGTCCCATACATTTGCACCAAAGGACACAATATCTTCTTTTTTGATCTCAGAGTAGTATTCCATGGAATATATATCCCATAAGTATTTTTTTTTTAATAATGATTGACAAGATTGTGGGGTAAGAGGGTTCTAATTCCATACAATTGCCAGCACCAGAGTTTTGTTTCCTGTCCCCTCCATTGGAGGCTTCCTTATTCTTTATTCCTCTGGGAGCATGGAACAAAGATCTTTATGGGGTGCAGAAGGCAGGAGTTCTGACTTCTGTAATTGCTTCTCTGCTGGACATGGGTGTTGACTGATACCCCCAGCCTGTTTCTATCTTTCCCTAGTGGGGTAGGGCTCTGGGGAGGTGGGGTTCCTGGACACATTGGTATCATCATTCACTTTTAACACTTTAAAACCTTATACTTAAAGGTCTGTGAAGTCTGGCACACCTGGTTGGTTACACGTTATCATGCGCAAGGACCTGGGTTGGGGTCAAGTCCTCAGTCCCCACCTACAGGAGGGGATCTTCAGGAGCAATGGCTCTCTCTCTCTCTCTCTCTCTCTCTCTCTCTCTCTCTCCCTATCTCCCTTTTCCACCTCGGTTTTTCTATGCCTCTATCCAATAAATAAATACATACATAGAATATTAAAGCCTTCTATTTAAATTGACTTTCTTATATATGATTGGGTCTTGTTCTACCATATTGATTTTGCCTTAACATTTGTCATTACTTCACAGCAGGACTTGGTAATTGTGCCTTGAGGTGACACTGTGGTTTGCAAATTAAATTTTATTAGATCTTCTAAAACCCATGCACTTAGATGTTGCCTCTGAAATGGATAGGGATGCTTAGCAGTTCACTGAGAGTTGAGTAGGTGAAAAGAATGAAAGGCCTGAAAATCTAAAATCAACACTACAGTAGCTTTTGCAGGCAAGTCCAAAGACTCTTAGATAAGGGTTTTACTATGCATCTTTATCACCCTAAACCTTCATATAACACAGTGCTAATTCAAAAATAAAGCAGGAGCTTTCCTCCTACACATTTCCCATGCTAGCCTTGTACTATATTTGTAAAATATTTTATTTCTATATGCTAAAACCCCATAATGTATTTTCACTGATAGTACTTTTCATCAAACAATACTTGTTAGTGGCACTGTAAAAAATGAGAAACATAGGGAGTCCGACGGTAGCGGTAGCACAGTGGGTTAAGCACACATAGCCCAAAGCGCAAGGACCTGAATAAGGATCCCGGTTTGATCCCCGGCTCCCCACCCGCAGGGGAGTCACTTCACAAGCGGTGAAGCAGGTCTGCAGATGTCTATCTTTCTCTCCCCCTCTGTCTTCCCCTCTCTCCATTTCTCTCTGTCCTATCCAACAACAACTACAACAACAACAACAACAAAAAAACAAGGACAACAAAAGGGAAAATAAATAAATATTAAAAAATGAGAAACATAACTTTAATGTATCCCAGCACTTGCTATTTCTATTTTTTTCATTTATTTTCCTGATACAAAGTTCCACTTGATACTATTTTAGATTTTCCTAAATAAATTATGTTTACTACATAGTAGTTCATACCTACTTCTCATTTATTTACTAAGGTTTTTTTGAGTAAAAAATACCCAATTTGGAAGTCGGGCAGTAGTGCAGCAGGTTAAGAGCATGAAGTAAAATGTCTGACTGAAGGATCCCAGTTCTAGCCCCAGGCCCCCCACCTGCAAAGGGTGTCCCTTCATAAGAGGTGAAGCAGGTCTGCAGGTGTCTTATCTTTCTCTCCCCCTTCTGTCTTCCCTCCTCACTCCATTTCTCTCTGTCCTATCTAACTACAATGACATCAATAATGACAACTACAACAACCATAAAAATAAACAAGGGCAACGAAAGGGAAAATAAATAAATAAATAATCTTTAAAAAAATTTAAAAGGCATTTATTAAAAAAAACAAATTTTCACCTATTTTGAAGGGCAAGTTCTATCAATATAAAATGTCAAGGAAACCATTATTCTTAAATTATTTTTAAAATATCATTCCATAATGTTTTTTTTTACTTTTTTTATAAAGTTTTTCCTTCAGTTTTTAATTATGAAGGGGGGAAATATGACTCATAACAGAAATTATTCTTCATTGGTATTGATTTATATCATTGCTATTTACTTCTTTCCAGACTGAAACAAATTGTTGCTCTTATTTTCCTGACTTCTCCAGTTGAAAATTAGTTTGACTTAAAACACTTTATATTTTCTTAAGTATGTGTCTGTATTTTTATATGCATCATATTCCTATTAGTAACTCTTAATCTCAAAATAACCATCATGACATAGTTTCACTATCATATAAATTAAAAATAATTTCTGCTGTTCTGGGGACTGGGCTACGGAGCAGCAGCAGCAGCTGTGTTTCTCTACTCTCCTCTCCCTGGTAACTAGGAATACCAAAGGAGACCACCTGGGACGAAAACAAAGCAGCACTAGAATGACTTGAGGAACCCACCAAATCACCGGTGAGTACAAACATGTGTGGCTTGTGGACAGAGAGGAGCCTAGGGAGAGATTAAGTAGCTGGTAACAATCTGGCAGTTTACCAGTTGATACACCACCTCCAGTCTGTTTCACCAACAAAAAGATTGCTGAAGGGAGGAGAGGACTCCCTTAAGTCTCACCAAATGCAACTGTGAGTCGCCATTGCTACTGCTCTCAGAATCTTGAGCAGAGGCAGGGAGGCCCTGTGCTGACACCAGGGAACAGAGAACTAAAGCAGAAACTCAGGAGATCTATACCTCAGTGGCCTAGCGGTGAAGCTGTGGTTTTTTCCAGATGGTTTTACAAATGAATTCTACAAAACCTTCAAAGAAGAACTAATACCTCTACTTTTAAAAGTCTTCCAGAAGATTGAAGACACTGGAATACTCCCTCCCAGCTTCTATGAAGCCAACATCACTTTGATACCAAAAGCAGACAGGGACACAACCAAAAAAGAAAACTATAGACCAATATCTCTGATGGACATCGATGCTAAAATATTGAACAAAATTCTAGCCAACCAGACACAGCAGTATATTAAAAAGATTGTTCATCATGACCAAGTGTGGTTTATTCCAGGCATGCAAGATTGGTTTAATATACGTAAATCAATCAATGTGATCTACCACATCAATAAAGCAAGACCAAAAACCACATGATCGTATCAATAGATGCAGAAAGAGTCTTTGACAAAATACAACATCCCTTTATGATCAAAAAGCTACAAAAAATGGGAATAGATGGAAAATTACTCAAGCTAGTGGAGTCTATATATAGCAAACCTACAGCCAACATCATATTCAGTGGTAAAAAAACTGGAAGCATTTCTCCTCAGATCAGGTACTAGACAGGGCTGTCCACTGTCACCATTACTATTCAACATAGTGTTGGAAGTTCTTGCCATAGCAATCAGGCAGGAGCAAGGAATTAAAGGGATACAGATTGGAATAGAAGAAGTCAAACTCTCCCTATCTGCAGATGACATGATGGTATACTGTTGGTATGTTTTATATTGGTTTGCTCCCCTTCCCCCCGACCTCTGAGAGAATTGGTTTGGCCCTTGCTAGTTTCGTTCCCTGCTTTCTCCCTGCCCCCTATGCTAAGGGACATACAGAGTCCCAGCAGCAGCCGCGGAGGGAGAATGATGGGGAAGCACATGGTGTGGTGATTTGCCCATTCGTGAATAAAGATTAAACTGCAGCTTCTCAGCCCAGCCATGTGTCCCAGAGTCTCTGTCTATCGCCGCGAAGCTAGCCCGGCCTGCTGGCGCCCCCTAACTTTAACAACAGTATACATAGAAAAAAAACTAAAGAATCCATCAAGAAGTTGTTGGAAATTATCAGGCAATACAGTAAGATGTCAGGCTACAAAATTAACATTCAAAAGTCAGTGGCATTCCTCTATGCAAACACTAAGTTAGAAGAAGTTGAAATCCAGAAATCAATTACTTTTACTATAGCAACAAAAACAATAAAAAATCTAGGAGTAAACCTAACCAAAGAAGTCAAAGACTTGTATACTGAAAATTATGAGTCTCTATTCAAGGAAATAGAAAAAGACACAAAGAAGTGGAAAGATATTCCATGTTCATGGGTTGGTAGAATTAACATCATCAAAATGAATATACTACCCAGAACCATATACAAATTTAATGCTATCCCCATCAAGATCCCAACCACATTTTTTAGAATAGAACAAATGCTACAAATGTTTATCTGGAACAAGAAAAGACCCAGAATTGCTAAAACAGTCTAGAGAAGAAAGAACAGAACTGGAGGCATCACACATGGAGACAGTGATAATCCTGGCATCAAAAGGATATTAACTAAAATGAAGACCACATATTTAATTCAAATATTGAGGAGTGTTTTTTTAATTGAAATCATTATTTTGAAATAATTAAGTTTGAAATAATTGTATGTACACATGAAATTGTAAGAAGTAGTAGAATTCTCAAATAACCTTTATTTTTTATTATATTTATTTATTTATTGGATAAAGACATCCATTGAGAGGAAGGGGGGATAGAGAGACACTTATCATATAGATTAAATGGTATTAAAGGTATTAAACTAAAGGGAGATAGAGAGAGGCAGAGACAGAGAGACACCTGTAGAGCTGCTTCACCACCTGTGAAGCTTTCCCCCTACAGCGGGAGACTGAGGGCTTGAACCCAGATCCTTGCACATTGTAATATGTTTATTCAACCAGATGCACCACCACCTGACCCCTCTTTAATTTTTTAAAGATTAATTTTATGTATTACTTCTGAAGTAGAGAGTTTAAAATGAAAGAGAGAAAGAGAAAGTGTGTGTGTGTGTGCGTGTGTGTGAATGTGTCTTGAGAACACCACAGATACCTTTAGGGATCAACCAGGAAATTCAGACATATGAATCCTGAACTCTTCCAGTTGAGATTTTTTTTCCCAGGAAGGTTTGAAAATTTAGGTTGTTGTTTCAGGAATTTCCCTGCACTGGGTCATTTTTTTTTTTCAGATAAAGAGAAATGAAGAGGCCTAAGAGAGAGAAGAGAACATAGCATTGTGTGAAGGGTTGGCACAGCAGGTGCTTTTCCAGTGAACTACTTTGCCAGGCCTCTTTGAAGCCCTCCTTCCCCAGAGTACTTTGTTTTGGTGCAATATACTAAATCAGCCCAGGTTTTACTTTGTGTTTCTTTCTTGCAAAGGTTCAGTGGACAACAGAAAGACTTTAACCATGGCTAGTTCCACAAAGCAGAAAAAGATAAAGTTTCTGAGAGAGCCGTAGGAAAAAAAAATGGTTTCCAGGAATAGTGGATTCAAGCAGGCATCTAACACTAGCAATAACCCTGGTGGCAAAATAAATTAATTAAAATAAATAAATATTGGTTTAGTCATACTATTCTTGTATACATTATAACTATTATTATTTTCTATTTTAAGTATACCTGCTGTGATTTTCATGGGAATGTCACTGAATATATAGAGCATGTGGAAGAAATTGCATATTAAACAACATTTTTTTGAAAACTGTTGATATATTAAAATTTCTCTTAGCTGTGTCTGTAATCAATATATTAATATTTTGTACTGTTTCAAATGTATCACACATGTTATTTCATTTAAATTGAAATTCATTTCCAATTGTATATTGCTAATTATATAAAAACAATGGCTTTTGTATGTTAAAGTTGTGTTTTGTGCCCTTAGGCAACTCATAATATTTCCAGTAGCTCTTCTGAGGATTTCTTGCTATTTTTTTTAGAGATGGTAATAATAATTTCATCTATGAATAAAATTTCTCCTTTTTAAAGTTGTACTATTTCTTGCCAAAATAGAACTTTCAACAGAATGTTAATTAAATCTAGTGACAGAAAATACACAAGATGTCTTCATCATTCTGAGGAAAATATTCTTTTTCTCTCATTTAGATTTTTAACTATAACATTCTAGGAGATTGCTAGCTATAGATTTTTTTATAAATTCTCCTTATCAATTTGAAGACTATTCCTGTTATATTTATTTTCCTAGCAGTATCTTATAATTAATGAGTGTTGGATTTTTCAGTCTTTTAATATGATGAATTACTTTAATACTTTCCTCCTGAGGGTGGGTATACAGAAACTCACAAGATTTGACCTATTGGAACTTCATATACAACTTGACAGTATAGGCTATTAATGTCTAATATTAACATTTAACTTTACATGCCTAAAGTAGCTTTACTTTAGGGTGAGAAATAAAAGAAGCCTACAAAAATGCTGAGGATGTAACTATACCTAGATAGAATTTTAAATTGTATATAGTTTCTACAACAATATTAAGAATAGTATCTTTTCACAATAATGCACACAAATAGTATCTTTTATTTCTCTTAGTAATTATTTTCTCATTTGTACTATCCAGTGTTGGCTTTTGTAAAGTCCTCTAAATTGCTATGATTTATTTTTCAGTAAGGGGACAGAGGCCTGGATATATAAAACACACCATAGCAGCACCATTTGACTTATCTAATAATCACTTCTACCACCTTGAGTTCATATATCCCTGAGTTTATATCATCCTTATGAGATTGTAAATTGAAGGCAGAGAACATACTCCACTTATCTTTGCATTTCTAGCACCAAACAAACTGGCATATAAATTTTTTAAATGAATATAATATATGGTACATGTTAAGGAAAGGAATATATTCTAGCCAATTGCCTTAGGTAAGCCATAGAATTCTGAGATAGTGAAATTTTTTCTAAAGTATTCCATTTATGCTGAATCAACCAACCTCTTAAATCAAAGAAAAAAGTTTTCCCTTATGCTTTCCAGGTATTAACTATTATTGAAAGATAATCCCATGTATTTATAATAATTTATTTGAGAAAGAATGATTCACAAGGCCATGAGTCTGATTTCTTATCTCCCCATGATAAAGGGGGATATCTGCCCATCACTCTTAACATCAACTTAAATCCCCCTCCACTATAATGCTCTGGGACCTTAATGTTCTCTCACTCCCCTGATTCTATGTTTCAGTTTTGTTTTATTTTATTTATTATCTTTATTGGAGGGCTTACTGGTTAACAGTGGACAATAAAATACAGTAGCTGGTACATGTGTAACATTTTTTGTTTACTCTTAACACTCCTATGTTTCTTTATAACAGTAAATTTTAACTTGACATGGTTTGATATAACTCTGTCTTAGATTAATTTTGTTACAAGGAAGCACTCATTACTTAAATGTTTCTTTCTTTTTTTTTTTTTTTGTAAATGTATGTCTACGGTCAAAAACTATTTTCTCATTTCAGATGCTCAGAGAGGAAAACTTTTGCCGCTCAAAACTATCATTTGTAGATTGTACAATAAATAATGTTAATCTGTTTTGGAATGCAGTAAGTTTTAATTTCAAATGTACTTTCTTTTTTCCCCCTCTCATACTGATTAAATGGTGATTGATTAGATAGAGACTATAAGTTAATAGGAGTGCATATTGGGAGTCAGGCGGTAGTGCAGCAGGTTAAGTCCATGTGGCATAAAGAGCACTGACCAGAGTAAGGATCCCTGTTCATAAGTATCCTGGTTCGAGCCCCCAGCTCCCCACCTGCAGGGGAGTCACTTCACAAGGGGTGAAGCAGGTCTGCTGGTGTCTATCTTTCTCTCCCCCTCTTTGTCTTACCCTCCTCTCTCCTTTTCTCTCTGTCCTATCCAACAGCAACAACAACAATAACTACAACAACAATAAAATAACAACAAGGGCAACAAAAGGGAAAATAAATAAACATAAAAATTTTTAAAAACAGGAGTGCATATTAACAGTCCAATGTTTTATCCAGTGAGCCACTCCCAACATCATTCCCACCACCAACGGTCTGTGCCCCTACAAATGCATTTTCTATCTTTATCTTAGCAAGCATAGAAATATTTTGCAATATTTTAGATGCTATGGATCATCAAATGACAAATTTCTACCTTTGGTACAAAAGGAAAACCATGCAAAGTGTTACAATGTTTATTAATATTTACACTCTGAAAGATTGAAAAAACTTCTTTTAAAAATATTTCTTTTTATTCATTTATTTTTAAACTTTATTTGATAGAACAAAGATAAATTGAGAGGAAGGGGGAGGCAGAGGGAAAGAGAGACAGAGAGACACTTGCAGTACTACTTCACCACTGCTGGTGAAGCTTTCCCCCCTGTAGATGTGGGTGGACCAGGGGCTTGAACCCGGGTCCTTGTGCATGGTAATTCATGCACTTACCCAGGTGTGCTACCACCTGGCCTCCTGAATGAACTTTTTAAGGAATACAAGAGTATAATTCCTTAGAGCTTAGACTACACAAAATTTGTTGGAAGTGTTTATACATTAGGAAGTAAGACTTTTCTAACGTAGACCATAATGGCTGTATGATAAATTAGAGAGTGAAATGGCACTGGCTCAAATATTGTAAGGGCTTGACCTGAGGAGCTCCATCTTGACCTCCTGGTGACCCTGCCAGTACCAGTCAGCTCTAGGAAAACTTCTTGGTCCACTACAGTGCGGAGTATACTTACAAAATACCCTTAAAAACAAGGGAGTAGCGGGTGAGGATTTCTCGGAGAAGAAAGAAAGGGGATATTAAAAGTTAGCTGCCTATATTAGCTTCTGTATCCTGTTTGCTTGCCAATGCTGTGTTTTTTGCCTATATAACCAGCTAAGTAACGAGGGCTGACACTGTTCTCTGAACAGCATTTTGATGGAGAAACAGTCCCTGGCCAGGAAATAAAGACTCGCATAATTAGACTTTGGTCTGGAGTTGTCCTCCTTGCCTGGACTCCACAACAATATCATAGTAGTTTTCTCACAATCTCAGTGATTTAAGTGATGTTTGCTTATTTTCCAATGTAGACAGAGCTGAACTCATAGCTTAAATAGTGGGCACTTCTATAATACCACACATTCCAAGCAAAGAAGGTAGTTCTGAGAAAGGAATAAAGACATACATAAGGGAACGCTTAAGGAAAGTGCAGTGGGGAATCCAGCCTTAGCACAGCGGGTTAAGTGCAGGTGGCACAAAGTGCAAGAATTCCCCTGGCCCCCCATGTGCAGGGAAGTCGCTTCACAGGCGGTGAAGCAGGTCTGCAGGTGTCTATCTTTCTCTCCCCCTCTCTGTCTTCCCCTTCTCTCTCCATTTCTCTCTGTCCTACCCAACAACAATGACATCAATAAGAATTACAACAATAAAACAAGAGCAACAAAAGGGAATAAATAAATAAATAAATAGAAGAAAAATGCAGTGAGAGCTGTGTGCTTTTCAGTTATGCTCTACAATATTTTCTGACATTGCATTAAAGTTTAAAAATAAACAAACAAAAACCTTAATGTAACTAGGAGTCAATATTAGTAGATAAATTCATTTGATTTTCATTTTAGTCTTTACATAACTCAGTTCTAATGTTAAATTCTATATTTTATCAATGTATCTAGATCACACACACACACACACACACACACACACACACACACATACATATATATAATTTACCAAAGCACTACTCAGCTCTGGTTTATGGTGGTATGGGGGATTGAACCTGGGATCATGGAGCCTCAGGCATGAAAGTTTCTTTGCATAACCATGATGCTATCTACCCTCACCCAATAATTTTTTCTATTAAACCTTATTTCTTTATTCTACAAAGCTGCAGTCACTACACATGCATGTAGAAAACTCACCTATATTCTTATTTGATTTTGATTCACTATGATTACATTGAGTGACAGAACTTAAGAACTTAAAGATAAATACCTTCTGATATATTACTTTTCCATAAATGGGAAAAACACAATTTTTCAGATGATCTAGATTTCCTATTATATTATTATTTGAATTTATGCTTCCTCCATAATTTTCTTATATTTTTATCATTATTTTAATATTTAGAATTTTAGCTATTTGTCACAATAACCACATGTTATTTTTCTTTTCAATAAATAATTGCCTATTTATTTATTTGTATATTTGTTAATGAAGAGAATCAGAATATAATTCTGACATATGCAGTACCAAGACCCCCATTTGGGAATCTCAGACTTGTAAGTCCTGTACACTATCCACTATACTAGCTCCCGGGCTATTGTTATTATTATTAAATAATATTATTGTATTACTATCTTAAGATACTGACTTTTTTTGTCACCTCTCTCTTTCTGTTCATGAAATAATTATAGTAGTTATTCCTTAGTTTTCCTAAGAAATTTTTTTTTTTTAAGATTGGGAAGATAACATAGTGGTTTATGAAAGGAGATAAAGAAACAAAGGAAGGGAGGGAGAGAGAGAAAGTAAGAAGAAAGGAAGGAAAGAAAGAAAGAAGGAAGGAAGAAAAGAAAGAAAGATAAAAGGAAGGAAGGAAGGAAGGAAGGAAGGAAGGAAGGAAGGAAGGAAGGAGGGGCCAAAAAAAGGAAGAATGCTTCTTTTAGGAAAAGCAACCCTGTGAGAGAAGATGGTGTCATGTCAAATGCTAATAGCGGTTTATCAGTGCTAATATATTTTCTAATTTCATTTAGATTTAAATGTTTTTATATCTGCATAATTTTCCAATTTTCAACAGTGAAATTGTAACCCTAGATACACTTTGATTAAATATCAATTTATATTTAGCCTGAGGAAACACAACATTCAAAGTTTATAAATCATATAAATGTTAGTATGCCATATGTTTTAAATTTTTTTGGTAATTGACAATTATTCAAATCTCTAGTATCAGTCTATGATTAATCCAAGTTATATTTTCACTAAAGTATCATTTCCATAGAGAACAGCCATGTATATTAAAACTCTTAAAATATTTTGAGACATACACACACACACTTTCAAATCCTATTGATAGTAGCTTCCATGATAAAACCATCTTGGAAAAACAGGTTCAAAAAAGTTTGTAGTGATACTATTTAAAATAGTCAAAACTTTAAATATAGAAAAAATTAATTAATAGCAATTTGAATTGGCTACATAAAATGGTCATTTAACTTTTTCATTTAATCATCTTCCTAGCACTGGAAAATATTTAAAACAAAGGGACTCTGGGGAGGGAATGAAATAAGGGTCCTGAGGGGAGGTCTGAGGATGCATTGGATCGACCTTCTCGTGGTGCATCCCGTGAGTACCCATTCATTGGGGAAACTGACGATCCTTCCTAGCCAACTGAATCCACATGGATCCCAGTCACTTTCAAAGCCAGCAACAAGCAGCTCCTGACAGCTTTCAACCTGATGCTGTTTACTGGCCACGGAAGAGGGCAAACGCTAGAAGAAGAAGGGGAGGTCTGGAGTCCTTGATGGGGTTGAGGGAGAAAAAAAAGGAAAAAAAAAAAATATATATATATATACTATATGGCACTTGACAGGATAGAGACAAATTGAGAGGGGAGGAGAGACAGAGATGGAGAGAGACAGAGAGACACCTGCAAACCTGTTTCAGTGCTTGTGAAGCATACCCCTGAAGGTAGGGAGTGGGGGGCTTGAACCCTGGTCCTTGTGCAATGGTAATAAGTGAACTACTAGGTGAACCACTGCCCAACCTCTACATTTTTTTACTTTATCATGAACTTTGACTAGTTTATTTTGATATATATATAGTATCTTTAAAATTTTAGTTAAGGAGGAAATTTTACTAATTGCATTTTACAAATGTCTCACATAGGGAAAAAGCAACTATTTAAAAGTAGATTCCAAAAAATGAGAGATATCATATTGCCAACAAACATATGAAAATGTGTTCCACATCAGTTGTCATTAAATGAAAGAGAAAGGGGAGAGAGAGAGAGAGAGAGAGAGAGAGAGAGAGAGAGATCTTATACCTGCAAGAAAGCCGGCATCAACAAAACAGGAAGTGACAATTCTTGGTGAGGTGCATCAACAAAACAGGAAGTGACAAGTCTTGGTGAGGTTTTGGGAAGTAAAGGAGCTCTGTTACAGTGTTAATGAGAAGACTGGTGTGGTCCCTGTGGAAAACATTGCTGAGAATGCTTAAATCAAAATGGAGATACCTTATAAAAAGCCTAGTCATATATATGAAGGACATGAACACAGTAATTCAAAAGTATATATACAATCCTTGTAGCTGCACTGTTTACAATAACTAAAAAAAAAAATAAAAGAACCCAGAGTGCTCAGTGGGAGATGATTAGATAAAGGAATTTTGAGTCACATGTTCAATGAAATACTACTTTATGATAAAAAAAAAAATGAGATATCATTTGGGACAAAATGATAGAACTAGAGTGATTATATTCTGTGAAATAAGTAAAGAGGTGAAAGACAACTAATGGATGATTTTCGTATGTGAAATACTAGAACTAAACTATATGAACTTTCAAAAAAAAAAAGAAGTGGTAAGCACACTATCTCTTAAACTTCATAAGAACTATGTTGGTTATCAGGTAGTGGGGCACAAGACTTTAGTAGAGGGTACTGTGATTTCTTACCATGCTTGGGTGTAAAATTAGACTCCTAAAATCTTACACTTCTGCAAAATACTCTTAAATCACAAGTAATACTACTGAAAAAAAAAAGTAAGCTAACAAAGCTTGTCCACATTTCAACATTAATCACTCACTACTAGTAATGGCATGTGTCATTTATAATGAATCTATAACAGTAGTAATAAGTGGATCATATATTTGAAAATATTCTGGTGTTCAGACCATGGAACACTTGATTAAGCACATAGAGTCTGAAGAGCCAGGATCAGCACAAGGATCCCAGTTCAAGGCCCCAGCTCCACATCTGCTGGGTGTCGCTTCACAAGCAGGGAAGCAGGTCTGCCAGTGTCTTTCTCTCCCACTCTCTGCCTTCCCTTCCTCTATCAGTTTCTCTCTGTCCTGCCCAACAACAACAACATCAGCAACACAACACAACACAACACAACACAACAACAATAATGAAAAAAATATGGCTGCCAGAGAAATGGATTTATAGTGTAGGCACTGAGCCCCAGCAATAACTATGGAGGGGGAAAAAAAAAAGGAAAGGAAAGAAAAAGAAAATATTCTAGCTAGTTATTCCTCTCATTGAAGATTTTTGCAATCTGATGAGGAGGACACACTTTACACAAGTATTTATACAAAAATTATCACAAAAATGTCACTTCTTCTAGCATTTATTTGCCCTTCTTCCTTAGCCAGCCAACAGCGTCAGGTTGAGCCTGATGTAAAGTTTCGAGACCTCCTTTGAATCTGGAGAGGTGGCAGTCGTTGACTATGTGGGTCATAGTCTGTCTGGAGCCGCAGGGGCAGTTCGGGTCGTCTCTGGCTCCCCAGCGATGGAACATAGCGGCGCACCGGCCATGGCCTGTTCCATAGCAATTGAGGAGGGCCCTATCATAACGTGCTAGGTCAAAGCTGGGTTGACACTTGCAGGGGTCTGTGATGAGGTGTTTGTTCTTTACCTCAGCTGACTGCCAACTCTGTTTCCAAGAGTGTGGAACAGAGAAGTTCAGTGTAGGCATAGGGGACCAGATTGGGTGACGAGACGTCAAGCGTTGGACAGGGTGGGCGAAGATATCCGCGTATATTGGCAGGTCTGGTCGAGCGTAGACGTGGGAAATGAACTTAGATGATGCCACATCCCGACGAATATCTGGCGGGGCGATGTTGCTAAGAACTGGCAGCCATGGAACCGGGGTGGAACGGATGGTTCCAGAAATTATCCTCATGGAGGAACATAATTTGGAATCGACCAAGTGGACATGGGGGCTACGGAACCATACTGGGGCACAGTATTCTGCAGTGGAATAGCATAATGCCAGAGATGATGATCTGATGATTGTAGTGTGGAAGCGCTCGCGCCCCATGAGGAGCTGGCCAGTCTTGCAATGATGTTATTCCTCGCGCCCACCTTTGCTGCAGTTTTTATGAAATGTTTGTGAAATGACAGGGTGCGATCGAGAGTAACGCCAAGATAGACTGGCTGGGCTTCATGCCGGATTCTCGTATCGCCAAGCTGCACATTAAGCTCACGCGAGGCCGAGGCATGGTGTAGATGGAAAACAGATGATACCGTTTTTGCAGTGCTAGTGATTAGTTGCCATTTGTCACTGATATATACTATATGTTGAATAGATATTTGACACACGAATGAATGTAAACGTTATGTTATTTTTTATTATCTTTATTTATTTGTTGGATAGAGACAGCCGTAAATTGAAAGGGAAGGTATGATAGAGAGGGAGAGAGATAGAGAGAGAGACACACATGCAGCCCAGCTTCATGACTCACAAAGCTGCTCCCACTCACTGCAGGTGGGGTCTAGCGCCTTCAACCCTGGCCCTTGTGCACCGTAATATGGGCACTCATCCAGGTGCACTGGGTCCTGAATATAAATTTTAAACACAACATATAACAGCAGTTAAAAATATAAAGAAATGTTCAGTTATAATAACATCTTAGTCTCTCAACTTTCTTTTTATTTTTAATTTATTTATTTTCCCTTTTGTTGCCCTTTTTATTGTTGTTATAGTTATTATTGTTGTTGTTATTGATGTTGTCATTGTTAGATAGGACAGAGAAAAATGGAGAGAGGAGGGGTAGACAGAGAGGGGAGAGAAAGACAGACACCTGCAGACCAGCTTCACCACCTGTGACGCTACTCCCCTACAGGTGGGGAGTCAGAGGCTCCAGTATAAGGTCCATCCTTATACTGGACCTTGTGCTTCGTGTCACGTGCACTTAACCCGCTATGCTACAGCCAGACTCCCGTGTCTCAACTTTCAGAAGTTGCGACATTAAGAGAAATGTGTCAGTTAAGAAGGAGATGATTCTGGATTACAGATATGTATAAATAAATAATATAAAATATGTCCATATTATACATCTAGATGGAAAAGAATGAGCTATTAGCAAGGAAACAACATATTTGTGGGCAGCCTGCCCACTCCAAGTTGTAGAACAAGCTTCTGAGGAGAAAGGGGAAGTTTGAGTAGAGCTAGAATGAAGTAGCACTTTATGTATGTTTGGGATCTTTCTTAGTAAAACTATGCATATTTATGAAGGGGAACTGTGAGCTAATATAATCGAAGAACATAAAATGAATGTGCATTATTATATATTCATGTTACAGGCAGTGGAAGAATAGTGAGTCAATATGGTAAGAGGTAAATGGTTATTATTGTCAAAGTCATCTTTGACATCTATTCTTCAAAAATCAGTTGTCTCTGTACAAGGATCTTGGATCTTTATGACTTAGTTCAGTCATAGCTGAAAGGATATAGTAATATAGAAAATCTGAGACAGGATTGTCACATTATCCAGCTTAACTACAAGGTTCAGGCCAGACTATTATTTTATTCATATTTATTTAGTTATTTAGAAAAACAGGACAAAGAATTACTTTGACTTAGATAGTACTGATTTAAAACTAGAGCCTTACACAAGAAAGTCCGGTCTTATATTGCTGAGTCACTTTTTTGACTTCATAGTCCCAAGAGAGTCCTGCTGAAAACACAAGGGGCATAAAGCCACATAGCATTTTGATTGTTTCATTACAGTTTTTATATTTATGTATTTCCACAGTGGGCCACTGTTAAATCCAACTCTTGTCATTTCAAAGAAGTACACCCCCAAAAGCTATTATATTAACTTATTCAATGTTTTAAAGCCAAAACTAATGGGCATTTCTTCTAAAACTATAGTTTCTATTCATTTTTGCTGTAGTCTAACCTAACATTCACTGCTAAGCTAAGGCAACCAGCACAGCATTTAAAATAATTGGGTGAAAATAATTAGTAGATAGTATTTATCTATTAAAGATTAACATATATCTTTCTCATTTATTTATGGCCATAGATATAATTAAAATAGTGATACCTACTAATTTATTTAATTTCTCCAAAATTAAAAAAAAATGAGTGAGTCGTTGGTTACAAGCTTTTAAGGTTACTGCGTATAGTTCCACACTATCCTCATCACCAAATTTCTGTATCCCTATACTCCCACCTCACAGAGATAAACACCATAGTTACCACAAGTCTTACAGTTTGTTTTTCTTTTGTTTGATTTTTTTTCTTTTTGTTTAAGATTTCATTTTTTTCTTAGTGAGAAAGAAGAGAGAGAAAGAACCCACTATGGTATCACTCTAGTACGTGTGCTGTCAGGAATAGAACTCAAGACCTCATGCTTGGGAGTCCAGTGGTTTATCTACTGTGCCATCTCCTGGGCCACTAATAAAGGATGAAAGCAGAATTGCTTTTTTTTTTTAATTCATGTAAATCAGACCTCTAGATTTCACATATGAGGGAAATCATCTGGTTTCATCTCTTATTTCATTAAGTGTAATCACCTCCAGTTCCTTCCATTTTGTCTCAAAAGACACAGTCACCTTTTCTGATTGTAGAGTAGTATTCTATGAAATCATTAATTATGATTTTTTTATCCAGTTATCTACCCATGGGCATTTAAGCCGTTTCCACTCTTTGGTTATTGTGAATAATGGAGCTGTGGACATAGGGATGAGTATGTCCCGTCTAATTAGTGTTTAAGTGTCCACTGGATAAATGTCTAAGAGTGGTATTTCTGGGTCATGAAGCACTTCCATTTTAATTTAAGGACTCTTCATATAGTCTTGAAAAGAGGCTGTACCAGTTTATATTCTCACCAGCAATGTAGCAGAGTTCCTTTATCTCTACAATCTTGCCAACACCTGCCATTTCCTGGTTTGCTGATGTAAGCCATTCTCTCATATGTGAGATGGTATCTTAGTATAGTTTTAATTTGCATTTCTCTAATGATAAATGAATTGGAGCATTTCTTCATGTGTCTGTCAGTCATGTGTATCTCTCTTTCTTTTTTATAGGACAGAGAGAAATGGAGAGAGGAGGGGAAGACAGAGAGGGGGAGAGAAAGATAGACACCTGCAGACCTGCTTCACTGCTTGTGAGGCGACTCCCCCTGCAGGTGGGGAGCAGGGGGCTCTAACAGGGATCCTTACACCAATCATTGCACTTTGTGCCATGTGCACTTAACCCACTGTGCTACCACCTGACCCCTTGTATCTCTTTTTTATAAAACTGTTTACTCCTTTGGCCCATTTTAATCCATTCAGTCACTCTGAATCTTTTGCCTGGTAAATTTAAACTATTCACATTTAGGGTGACTATTGATAGTAATACTGATTTTTGTTTCAAGATTGTTTTATGTTCTTGTTTATTTTCCTATTTGTAACTTAATGTGGATAATTTTCAATAATGATCTTGCCTACTATAAATATGATTCATATTTGACTTTGTGCAAATATTGTGTTCTGAGTTTATCACGAATATTGTGTAAGTGAATTTTTTTATTAACCTTGGTTCATCAACATTGGATTTTGTTGCTCTGTATATTTTGCTCTCCCTTTTTGTCTAGTTTTCCCTTGTTGCTGCTGTTTTCTGGCTTTATTTTAATAATGATCATCACATTAGGATTGCGATTCCTTTGCTTCTTCTTTTCATGTGGGACTCCTCTCAGTAATTCTTGCAAAGCAGGTTTTATAGTGGCAAATTCCTTCAGTTTCTGAATGTTTGCAAAGATCTTCATTTCTCCCTCACATTTGAAGGATAATTTAGCAGTATACAGAATTTGTGGCTGGAACTTCTTATTCTTTAATAATTCCAATATGCCATTCCACTCCCTCTTAGCCTTTTGGGTTTGTGATGAGAAATCTGATGAAAGCCTGATGCTTCTGCCTTTGTATATTATTTGCTTCTTTCAGTTTTATTTGGCAGCCTGCAGTATTTATCCCTTGTCTGTGATTTTGGATATTTTTTACAATGATATTTCTTGGTGTGTGTCTTTTTTGATTTAAGAATTTAGAAGTATGTTCACCTTCTTGGATTCTTATATTTTTCACATTGCTCAGGTATAGAAAATTCTCTGCTAAAATTTCTTTGAATATATTCTCTGTTCCTCTCTCTCCCTCCCTCTTCTTTCTCCTGGATCCCAATAATGTTGATGCTCATCTTTCTTATGGAGTCTGCTTCATTTTAAACCTTTCGTCTCCAAGAATTTTAAATTTATTGACTGCGATATTTGTGTTCTAGAGTTGATACTATCTTCTCCAGTTAATTAAGTATACTTCTGAGGCCTCTCATGTCAATCTTAACTGCATTCAAAGTGTTCTATAGGCCCTGCAGTTTTATTGTTTTTTTTTTCTCTGTAATTTGTTAAGTTTCTGGTAAAATGATTGTTGAATTCTTGAGTCTTAATTTTAGTTTCTTTCAATGTTTTCATAATGAATTTTCTGAACTCTATCTCTGTCACTTTTTCTAGATCAGTGTCTGGTCATTTGGGGTTCCTGTCATTGATGTCTGTGCATTTCTGTTTCCTTGTTTAGTGCATTTTTCATTGTTGTGCCAGCAGGAGGAGCTATGGTTAAGGTGCTGGATATATATATATATATATATATATATATATATATATATATATATATATATCTTGGTGGGGGAGGGGAGATTTTATCCTGAGTCACATGGCCAAGTACTTGTCCTTGATGCCAATATGGGGTTTCCCTGAAATAGCCTCTGTAAAGCAATAGCAATGGAAACTCAAGAAGTTGTAAATAGGTGAGATTTTAGGTGATTTTTTTTTCTTCTTAACAGTATTTTTGATGCCAAAAACTGGATCAGGAAGTGGTATGCCTTAGCTTCCAGTCTCCTAATTTGGCACCAGCTCCCCCTGAGAAGTGCTTTTTAGTCCTGGGAATTGCTCCCTTATCCATTTTCTATACACATGTATACAAGTATCTGTAATTATTTGTGGCTTGGTGAGTTTCTGAAGAGACCCTTGTTGTATTTTGTGGAGTTTTCAGATAATTTTCATCCTTTTCTCTAGTTTATCTGGGGAAGGAAAATGTTATTGCTATTCCACAGCCAGGTGTCTGGAACTCCCCTACCCCCTCTTCAGTTTTTGAAAGTTATCTGCACAGCATATCATCTATCTCTTTATTCCTACCAGATATACATCTTACATCAGAATTACCTATCTATTCAGTGTGTGTGTGTGTGTGTGTGTGTGTGTGTGTGGCGCGCGAGCGCGCACTGGGCTCAATAAAATGGCCTAAAATGTCTGATTCTTTCTACCATTCACATTTTTTCATTTTCTATTGTTGTTTTGTTGTGGAGGGTGGTATGCAAAAGGAGGAATAAGAATCGTTTTTCTAGGAAGATGCTGCAAATAGACATTTCAGCTACCACCTGTGGGATGGAGTGGGAGCAGCTAACTATGGCTCATCATATCAATTCCGTTACTTAACTGAATGTAGTGAATCAGAGTTGTTAAATCAAGTATCCTATAATTTGCTCTTCCAGGCAATCCCTTGATGACTAATCCTGTTTTCAAAGTTGTAGTTCTAGTTTCCGACAGACTAATGGTGGCCATGCATTTGCCACCTGGGATACTCTTTGAAACCCATTAATTCCATTGACTTGCTTCAAACATTTTCTTGTCTACATCTTTTCTGCGTGAAAAAATTAAGTGAGCAAATCTCGGAATAATTTAAGGTTTTTCAGTGTTCTTATTTTAGAATAGGCAAAAATAATAACTAAAAACTAGAGAAAACTAAGATCTAGTAACTAGCAATAAAGGAAACTTTACTTGTTATTGCTATTTATACATTTAATATTTGCTTGTGATGAAATAATATAAAAGTAATGTGTAAATAAGAGAAGTCTCAGGAATGGTAATTTTGTATGCTTCAAAGTTCAGTATCCTAGAGAGAGGACTAGTTTCATTGTTTCAATTCTCTTTTTCCCCTCCAGGGTTATGGTTGGGGCTCCATGCCTGCACTACAAATCCACTGCTCCTGGAGGCCATTTTCTCCATTTTTGTTGCCCTTGCCCTTGTATTGTTATTGTTGTTATTGGACAGTACAGAGAGAAATTGAGAGAGGAAGGGATGACAGAGAGGGGGAGAGAAAGAAGATACCAGCATTCCTGCTTCACTGCTTGAGAGGGGACCCCTCTGAAGGTGGGGAGCCCATGCTAGAATTGGAATCGTTACTACAGTCCTTACACTTTGCGCCATATGCTTTTAACCCAGTGAGCTACCACCCAGCCCCCTGTTTTAATATTTTATATGACCTAAAAATGTATAGAGAAAATTAACAAGGGGAGGCAATTTTCTTATCTACTCTTTTTTTAAAACATATATTTTTAATTTTTTAAAATATTTTATTTATTTTCCCTTTTATTGCCCTTGTTTTTTATTGTTGTTGTAGTTTGTATTGTTGCTATTGATGTCATTGTTAGATAGAATAGAGAGAAATAGAGAGAGGAGGGGAAGATAGGGAGGGGGAAAGAAAGACACCTGCAGACATACTTCACTGCCTGTGAAGCAACTCCCCTGCAGGTGGGGAACCAGAGGCTCAACCGGGATCCTTACATGGTCCTTGCACTTCATGCTACATGCACTTAACCTGCTGCGCTAACACCTGACTCACTGTTCTCTATACTTTTGTGTGATTGATTTATTTTGTTAAGAAGCACAGATTTGCTAAACATTTTTAATTTTATTTTGCTTATTTTTATTATTGCTTTTATCTATGTAATAAATATTGTTCTATAATGTTAATATGGGCAGCTAGTAAATTTTGATTTCTAGAGGAGTCTGATTTTTTGCCATTATTTCAGCGGTGCTGTGTATTTTCATGATTTCTTTATAGATAACTGAAAAATGCTGCACTGGGACTTCCTGTGTCTGATAGCAAAACCTAAAATAGAACTTTTATCAAAGTAGCAAAGGTATCAAATAATTCTAATTCAATTAATTCCTACTAGCTACTGCTAAATATATTATTACATTTTTTATAAAAACACAATTAAATTATTTTATCTCTGTATTTTTCTACAGATTAAAATAACTGAATTACCTAATATTATTGGTAATTAAGTTCAATGTAAATTAAATATATCAGATTAAAATTGTTTTAATTCCTATATTATTTAGTTTTTCTTTTTTCTTTTTTTTAAATTGTTGTTTATAGATAGAGACAGCCAGAAATGGACAGGGAAGTGGGTGGCAGAGGGGAGAGAGACAGAGAGACACCTGCTGCCCTGTTTCACCACCTGTGAAGCTTTCCCCCTGCAGGTGGGATTGGGGGCTCAAACCTGGGTTCTCGCACACTGTAGCATGTGCAATCTATCAAGTGCACCACCACTTGGCCCTTATTTAGTTTTTTCAATGTGCATCCTTACCATGGCTATTCCTCATAATGTTTCTAATTTTTTTGATTGTTTTCTTCTTACAAGTTGGTTAGACTTCCTAATGTGTGTAAAACTTTTTTTTTCCCTATGATTTGCTTTGATAATTAGCACAATGTTCTTTACTCTTTTTTTGCAGTAAGTTTCATAGGGCTGGGTGTGTGGAGTATTGTGTGATTCTTGAAGCAACAATTTAAACCCTGTTGTCTAAAAAAGCTACTAAATTACTTACATAGACATTATTTGTTAATTCCTAATGGAAATGTACTTTTTAATTTATACTTTTCAGGGCCTTTTAAAGTAGAGAAAATACTTAAAATACTGCTTCAATTGGGGAATGTTATGCATGTTCAAACTATTGTATTTACTGTTGAATGTAAAACATTAATTCCCCAATAAAGAAATTTAAAAAAATACTGCTTTAACTGATGTTTTTATCTTAACCTCCTTATCATCTATTTGACTAAGTTGTACAAGTGAATGTGAAGAGTTTTTCTTCAGTGGTCAATCATGTTTATGCTAGTCCCTCACTATATATTTTCCTCCAGGGTTATTGATGGGGCTCAGTGATAACATTATGAATCCACAGCTCCTGGAGGACATTTTTCTCTTCCTCCCTCTTTTTCTTTATCTCTTTCTTTCTTTCCTCCTTTTTTCCTTTCTTTCTTTCTTTCTTGGATAGAACAGAGAGAAATCGAGAGGGGGAGGGGAAGATAGAAAGGGGAAAGACAGACAACTACAGCCCTGCTACATCACTTGTGAAGCAAGCCCCCTGCAGATGGGGAGCCAGGGGCTTGAACTGGGATACTTCAGCTGGTCCTTGCACTTCCTACTATGTGTACTTACCTCCATGCGTCACCACCTGGCCCCTGCTATAAATGCTTCTCTTTCATTACCCTACATAATTCTATACACATTTATGTGGAGCCAAAGCTGTCATAAAGCATGATGGCTAGAACTTACATATATATATAATTACAATTTGGAATGTTTGATAGAGACAGAGAGTATATGTTCAGTTTTTTTCTCTTTTTAAAAGTTATTCATTTATGAATATTTATGAAACTATTAGCATCACAGATGAGGCAGTTTCCTTAGTACATTGGTATCATGTGATACTAAAAAATTATTAGTAATAACTCATACTTGAATTTATTTCTCAGATTTATACAAATTATCAAAACATTTTCAGTCATTTTATTTAATCTTTCCCAGGGCTGGCAAGATAGGTTACTTGGAGAGTACAGTTTTGGACCTGTGGTATCTTTATTTGTAGCTTTCTATCTCTGTCTCTTTCTTGCTGCAAAAGTTGACCTCGAATGGTGACACTCCTGGGACTACACACATTTATTGAACATAAACTCAGGAACATTCATTTACTGAACATAGCAGTGAGTATTTTCTCACTGAAAAACAAAAAACAAAAACAAGTGTAATGAAAGCATCTTTCTGGTTCACAGAATAATTGATGGGAGAATATAGATATTTCTGATATCTTTCCCAAACATATATATTCTCCCCCATTATCATCAGATGTACTGTTGTTCTATATTCTTTGATTTGGACAAAAAAAAACAAATGATATAGGTTCATCATTATTATAACTTTTCAAAAACAGATATTTTTAAAGCATGAAACTAGAACACATAAATTCTTGTTGCTGTTTTGCTTTAACTTGATACTGTGTTCACATTTTTCTAGTCAAACTAAGTATGAATAAAACGTTTAGTATTAATTCATCTTCTAATTTCTTACTATAGAAAAACATAGAGGGGGCTGGGTGGTGGCGCACCTGGTTGAGCACACATGTTACAGTGCGTAAGGACTCAGGTTCGAGTCCCCGGTCCCCCACCTGCAGGGGGAAAGCTTTGCGAGTAGTGAAGCAGGGCTGCAGGTGTATCTCTGTCTCTCTCCTTATTTCCTTCTCCCCTCTCAATTTCTCTTTCTTTTTTAACTTTATCATTTTTATTTAATTTTTATTTATAAAAAAGAAACATTGACTAAACCATAGTTTAAGAGGGGTACAACTTCACACAATTCCCACCACCAGAACTCTATCCCATTCCCTCCCCTGATAGCTTTCCTATTCTCCCCTCTCAATTTCTGACTGTCTCTATCCAATAAATAAATAAAGGTAATGTAAAAATTTTTAAACATGTTTTTTTAAAAAAAAAAAAATAGAAAATAATAAGACATCAACTTTGTGGGAATCAGAAAGAGAAAAAAGAGAAAAAATATTATTCTTGTAAATTCTTGTTTTGGCAACATCTTTTATGGCCATACTCAATAATATTTTACAATATTCATCTAACATATAAATAGTTTTATAGTTCACAGACATTTCAGTTTACTTAGTTTATTCACCCAAATTCTTGTCAAGTTACAACACAGACTATAAACCTTTTGTTCACTCTAGTTAATTGTACAAAGAGCAATAGTTGGTGGATAATAAAATTTTCTTTTAGTTAATTCTTGAATTTCAAAATAGACTTTTCCCTCAGAAACTATGTCAGACCTTTTCGATGAAGCTGCTGAATTAGAAATCAAGGGAAAATAGCCTGTCTGTTGTCAGACTCTGAGTTTTTTTTTTTTTTTTTTTAATGTAGCACAGGATGCTGCCCTCATAACTGTAGGGCCGTAGCACATTTTCACCTGACATAGATTGCTGGGAGGTGTTCAAAGATGGTAGTATATCAGGTAATTCTGCAATAACTAGAACTTTTGAAGATTTTTCCTCCCCATCTGTGAAGTGAAATTGTAGTTAAAAAAAGGAAGAAAGAAAGAAAGAAAGATGTCTTTGGAAATGATTCTCTCAATTTCTGTCATTACTCTTTTCAAAAGACATCAAGAATGTCACTTATTCAACGCACAAAATTAGAAAACATCTAGGCACTGATTAAAATGTTCTCAAAGGTCTAGCATCAGCTATGCTTCAACAAACTTATTGGCCTCATGATTCCAATAGTTTTATTTAATATGTAAATCTACTAGTAAAATATAAATTTCCAGAATACTGGAGAAAGTGAAATAACCTCTTATATTCACAGTTCAGTTTCATACTTCCTTGGTCATAGCTTCTCATGGGAGTCTTAGTGAAGGGACACTTTTAATTTTCATTTTAAATTCTTCACAGAATGGTAAGTCAGTGTAGATATAATTCACTTTATGTATGTTGATAATTTTTTTTACAAATGGAAATTTTTCATTAAGTAAAGCTACTACATTTTTTTCTTTTATTTTTTTTTTTTTACAAAAGCATGTATTCATTTTGTTTATTTGTGTCAAATTTTGGTAATACTCAACATGTTTCCAACATTTTTATGATCATTTATATGGTAATTTTTGATGCTATTATTATAATCCTTTGGGGAATGCCAAGGAGTATACTCATATAAGACAGTAAATTAAAATGATAAATGTGTTATGCTATGTTATGTTTTTTAAATTTTTTTATTTATTTTCCCTTTTGTTGCTCTTTTTAAAAAATAATTATTTTATTTATTCCCTTTTGTTGCCCTTGTTGTTTTGTTGTTATAGTTATTATTGTCATTGTTGTTGTTGGATAGGACAGAGAGAAATGGAGAGAGGAGGGGGAAGACAGAGAGGGGAAGAGAAAGATAGACACCTGTAAACCTGCTTTACTGCTTGTGAAGTGACTACCCTGTGTGGGGAGCCAGGGCTCAAAGTGGGATCCTTACGCAGGTCCTTTTGCTTTGCGTCACCTGCGCTTAACACGCTACGCTACAGCCCAACTCCCACTATGTTATGTTTTATGTCATACTTATATTATGATTGTTCCACAAGCTGGTCATTCACCTGACTCCCTCTCTCAGATCTTTCTGTTCCTTGAAATGCAATATTGAAATTAAGTCAATTTAATAATTCTACAATGGCATTTAGGTGTTCAATGAGGGAAGATCCAAAAGACTTTCTATTTAAATGAAAAGCTAAAAATCATTGGGGCTGGTGAGACAGCTCACTTAGTGCACTGCTTTGCCATATGTGAGACCCAAAGTCGAGCCTAGCCCCACCACAAGAAAGAAAGGTTTGGTGCTACATTTTTTTCACTCTTTTTAAAAAAAAAATTATTTATTTATTTATTATTGGATAGACCCAGGGAGAAACTGAGAAATTAGGAGGAGATAGAGAGGAAGAGAGACAGAGAGATACCTGCAGCCCTGAGTCACCACTTGTGAAGCTTTCCCCGTCCCTGCAGGTGGGCATCAGGGGATTGAACCTGGGTCCTTGCATATTGCAGGGTGAATGCTTAATCAGGTGCACCACCACCTGGCCTCTTTTTTTTTCACTCTCTCTATCTCAGTTTCTATTTCTGTCTAAAACAAACAAAGAAAGAAAATCTAAAAACCGACAGATTTAGTGGGGAAGCTTTTTCAAGACAGGCATAAAGTCAGGCTTCTTATGATAGAAAAGCTATGAATGGAAAGAAAAAAAATATTGAAGGAAATAAAGAACACGGCAATGATTACAGGAGAGGTTCACTAGGCATAGCATCCCTTAAAGCCAAAATCAAACCCAGTGAAAGGCCACAATTCTGTTCAGTCTATGGAGCTGAGAGAGGTAAGGAAACTCCAGAGGGAAAGTTTAAAGGAAGGAGAACTTGGTTCACAGGGTCTCCAGAAAGAAACCACCTCTGACACAGAAGTGTGAAGTGAAAGAGTGCTGATCAGAATCTGCCCTCAGTTAGGCAGATCTATTGATGGTTCAGATGATTGATGAAAGTGACTACTCTAGAGAAGAGATTTTCAATGTGGATGGAAATAGGAAAACAGACTAATTTTCTTGTTAGAAGCTAATGAATCTCCCTGGACTTTGTGGGGAAGCCAATGTTAATTTACTGAAGATGTGGAGAATTAGCAAGATAATTAGAATTAGAAGTGGAACCTGAAGACTGAACTGCACAATCTCCTGAGAGGTCCTTCAGAGTTAAATTGATACTTAGTTAAAAGCAAAGAATGTGGCACCTGCTATGGACTCAAGGTATGGTGAAAATTGTTGGTATGCTTCTAAATTCTGCTTTTAAGACCCCTTCTGTTTCATTGGTTTAATCACTCCAGCTTAACACTGTACTCTATTTACATAACCACTGTTAACTAAGTACCGCCCTGCCTCCAGGGTATTGGTTTAATCCTCACTGTTTTGCACACTTTTTCCTTCTCCCCACCCCCTATCCTATGTACATCCTCTTCGGACCTGACTCTTCTGCCTCAGGATATATAAGGACAAGATTGTGATTAGAGATAGCTTAGATTGTATTGTGTCCCACATAAATAAAGACTGAACTGCGTACCACTCAGCCATGAGTCCCTGGTCGTCTCTCTTTCCCGTCCACTAGCCTGACAGGAAATCATATGTATTTGGGAGCCAGGCAATAGCGCAGAGGGTTAAGCACATATGGTGCAAAGCACAAGGAACTTCTCAAAGATCCCAGTTGGTTTGAGCCCCCAGCTTCCCACCTGCAGGGGGGTTGCTTCACAAGCGGTGAAAAAGGTCTACAGATGTCTATCTTTCTCTCCCCTTATTTGTCTTCCCCTCCTCTCTATAAAAAAGAAAAGAAAATCATTTGTATTTTGTTGAAATGAAACAGAGAGGTTTAGCATATTATGTAAACTTAGATGATAATGCAATGACAGATTTTGAATTCTGAAAGAAGTCTGCTAGGGGTAACATGCTATCAAACGGCATCATCTGCTGCAGAGAAATAATTCATGAATCAAAGAACAAGTTGATGTGGCAAATACTGTTGCTTCAAAGTACATCTTGATAACTAGTACAAGTCCTTTTACTTTGTCCTTGGGAATTATTTCCACTGAGAATTATTCTGACTGATTATATACAAATTTTCCTGAGGTTGGTATTTAGACCTTGAATTAATTAATCAATGTATGCTTTGGTGGAGAATTTATGTTTACTTTTACATTTTACAAAACTCATAAAGATGTTACATCAATTTACTTAGTCTCCTTTACTGGGTTTTGAGATGTGTTCAAGGTCATGTTACTAAAATACTATCTTAAAAAAAAAAAGAAAGAAGTATTTCATTAGAAAAAGGCAGAGAGAGGGAGAGGGAGAGGGAGAGGGAAAGGGAGAGGGAGAGAGAGAGAGAGGGAGAGAGAGAGAGAGAAAGGACTTCCCTTCTCTCCTTTAGCACACATGGTGACTGAATCTGGGGTCCTGCATTCTACCCACTAGGTCATTTCCCTGATCACTTGTCTTTCTTTCTTATTTTGCTATATTGATTTCTAAGAAATTTCAAAGGGTACTTTTGAAAACTTACTTTTCACACATATCTGATATATGAGGATGCATTTAAGTTTTGTGAATTAATATCATTTCCAGGAGATTTTAACATCTGCTATTATTCTAACGCTTTCTCTCTCTCTCTCTCTCTCTCAAATATTTATTATTGGATAGAGACAGAGTGAACTTGAGAGGGGAGAGGAATATAGAGAAGGAGGGAGACAGAAAGACCTATTTCACCACTCCTGAAGTGGTCCTCCTGCAGGTGAGGACCAAGGACTTTAACCTAACACTTTCTCTATATTTCAATTAACATCATCTAATTATTGATTTTTATTTTATTCTGACACACATCTACAAATATTGACAATATTGTTTGTTTTTTTTTGTGAAGTCTTTCTGCTTTTTCACCCTTCTTTACTTCATGTTTAGAACTTCCAGTACAATTACTAATAGAATTGGTTGTAACAGGTAGTTCTGTTTTGTGTCCATTCTCAAATTTCTGACAGTTTTAAGTTTGCTGGAAATTGGTAATAATCAATATCTTATTCAAACTATTATATCTAAGTAATAATTAACATTTTATGACTACCGTCACCATAGTAATTATTAATATTCAGTGGTAGATGTTGAATACTATCAAATGCTACTCCTGAAAAGATTCAATTTACTGAAAAGATTAAAGAAAAGTAGGCAACTTTAAAATGGCACCCAGGGATCCACATCACCTGATTTTCACAGCTCTATGCAATCCCCTGGAGTTTGGGCTGAATCTAATGAATAGATTATGTAAATTTTGTTTGGACGGCTATCTTTCAAGATTAGATTACAAACAGCTTCTGACTTCTAACTGGCTCTTCCTCTCTAACAGCCTGTCACACTGTGAGCTCACTCTATGGAGAAATCTTTTCATCATCAACTTCCTGTGGAGGAAAAAGTGACTCAGGTAAATATTCATGAACCCCAGGGGTAGTGGCAACAGTTTTCTTCATCAAGGTCCTGGAAAGATGACTGAATTCTCCATCTTCAAGGAACCAGAATATAAGTATATGGATTAGCCTATGGGAGTGGAGCAAAAGTGACATATTGTTCTCCCTATCAGTGCTCACCTGAGACGGATATATCAGAAATAATTTTTTTTTAATAAAATGGCAAAGATCAAAAGAAAATCTTAAAAGCATCAAGAGAAAAACAGTCACCTACAAGGGAACATCAATATGGCCATCATTTGATTTCCCCACTGAAATTCTTAAGTCTATATAAAACCAATATACGTATTCAACGTTTCTTTTTTAATATTTATTTATTCCATTTTGTTGTCCTTATTTTGTTTGTTATTTTGTTGTCCTTATATTTATTTATTCCATTTTGTTGTTTTATTGTTGTAGTTATCATTGTTGTTGGAAAGCACAGAGAGAAATGGAGAGAGGAGGGGAAGGCAGAGAGGGGGAGAGAAAGATAGACACCTGCAGACCTGCTTCACCGCTTATGAAGCGACTCCCCTGCAGGTTTGGAGCCGGGGGCTCAAACCGGGATCCATACGCTGATCCATGTGCTTTGCACCACCTGTGCTTAACCAACTGCGCTACTGCCCTATTCCCATATTCAAAGTTTCTAATAGAAGACACCTCTATCCAAGGATATTCTATTCAGCTAGGGTATCACTAAGGACTGATGAAGTAATTAAGACAGAGAACTAAAGGAATACATTACCACTAATTTATTCCTAAAATAAAAATTGAAGATAGTTATACAAAAGGAAAATAATGATCTCAAATGTATGGTACGAATAAAGAAATAAAACAAGGGGACCAGGTAGTATCACATGTGGTTAAGTGCACATATTATGATGCACAAGGACTCAGCTTCAAGCCCCTGGTCACCACCTGCAGGGGAAAAGCTTCATGAGAGTTGGAGCAAGGCTGAAACTATCTCTCTGTCATACTATCTTTATCTATCCCCCCTCCCTCTCAATTTCTCTCTGTTCTATCAAATAAAATAAATAAATATAACTTAAAAATTAAAAAAAATAGAAGAAATAAAATGAGGGAGCTGGTGACACACCTGGTTGAGTGCATATGTTACAGTTTAATTTGCAAGGGCCAAATTCAAGCCCCCAACCCCCATCTGAGGAGGAAAGCTTTACAAGTGGTGAAGCAATGCTTCAGGTATCTCTCTGTCTCTCTCTTTTTTCTATGTCTCACTTCCTCTCAATTTCTGTCTCTAGCCAATAAATAAATATATTAAAAATTAAAAACAAAGGAAGAAATCAAACAAGGGAAAACAGGCAAAGTCAACTAAATTCATATTCTGGGATTATAGAGCTGAGCCTATCAATGTAGGCTGCAGAAAGTAAGTTACAAAAGTTATAAACAAATGATAATATTACAGACTGTCTACAAAACATTAAAGTGGAAGTCCTTAATCAAATATTAGTAAATAAAATATAGAAATATATGAAAAAGTTTGATATATTGTAAACTTATTTCATAAAAAAACAAGATTCATAGAGAATTTAACAATGCAAATAGCCAAAGTGAGAGAATAGATTTACTTATTTTGTTTTTATTTTTATTTTCTTTTATTTTTTTTTCTCAGATGAAGATAGCCAAGACAGAGAGGCAGAAAATGAAGAATACTGTGGTACTTAAACTTCTTCACTGCAATAGGGGCTGAACTTAAACTTTGCACATGGCAAAGCAACACACTATCCAAGTGAGCTATTTTTCAGCCCCTGATTTTAAAATTAATCATATAAGTGATACAAAAGATTGAATCACTATCAAAGAATATATGAATTATAGGTCTTAACCAACATCAGACTTTTGTATTGATTCAAAGCGTTTCAATAGGCAGCATGATTCTGCTCACTGTGTTCAAATTATTTAACATGTTCCATGGTTTCCCTCTACTCTATACTGCAAGATGGGCTTTTATCATGAAATGATGATAACATTGTGAAATGCATGAGCAAACAATGTTTTTGAAAATAAAACATTATTTCTTATTTTACCATGTCTATGGAGGGGTAAATGATTTACAAGCAGTTGTTGACACATGGGTCAAATTTCACATACCCTAGTCAATGTTCTCTGCAACTCACAGCCACAATGTATGTCCTCTTACAACAGGAAACAATAGGACCCCAGGGTTCTCTTCATCCTATCCATGTGCCCCCTCCCCTAGTGTCCCTTGCTTTGATGTGATATACCAAGCCCAATCCAGCTTTCACTTTTTTCTTTCCCTCTCTGACCTTATTTTTTAAGTTCCACCTATAGGTGGGATCATTCCGTATTTGTCTTTCTCCCTTGGGCTTCTCTTACTTAACATTATTTCTTCAAGTTATGTCCAAGATGACACAAAATAGATGACTTCATCATTTTTAATAGCTGAGTACTATTCCATTGTGCATATATACCACGATTTTCATAGCCACTCATCTGTCATGAGATATTTGCTTTGTTTCCAAGCTTTCGCTATTATGAACATAAATATGCATAGAACTCTTCTGGTAGGTGAATAAAACAGTTTGAATTGATAATTTCTCATTTTTAATCTGTGACTGCATGGCTATCTATCACCTTTTTACCTGGTTGTGTCACGTAATGGTTGTTATCCTATTTTTTTATTTTTCTATTTTTAGCAATGTTGAATTGCTTATGCTTATACTTAAAAAAAAGCTTGCTTTATGTCATTCAATGTTATTTACAAATAACTGTATCATGGGGAGGATTAACAATATACAGTAAATCCTAATCATGATATTTTCAACGTAAAACAAATTCCCAAATTAGTTGGTTATAACAATAGCTATCAATTGCCTCCTTAAGCTCTAAAACAGCAGGGCCCTTCCCCATTCTCTATAAAGCCCATATTTCTCCCAGTCGTGAAACTTCTGGGGTGTGACTTGTTTTCCTTCATGCTTCTGTCAGTCCACACCATTTGATAATGCATCTGTAGATCTTAACCAAATCAGTGCAACTAGTACCAACTCAATATTTTCAGCAGCTTAACAAATGCAGCAAGCAAGTAGAAAGACCTAGAAAAGACACCATAAAGTACTCAGTCAAACAGTTTCTACTTAGACCTAGATACCCTCGTGACCTACTTCCTATATCACTTCTCTCAATTACTCTAAGGCTAACCTTATCAGATAAAGTAAGGATTATAGAAGCTAGGTAAAGGCAAGAGACCTGCATACTTTTATGATGGTTCTTTTGGTCACTGCCAGGCCATCCCATCATCTGGGACCCTACTCAGAGAATCCTGAGATTCCCACATAGATATGATGGGCTTAGACTACCTCTAACAGATCACTCTCCCCACTGTTGCTGGTCATCTTCATCAGGAACAACATTATGGACCCTCCTATGGTCCTCTACAGGACCTTGTCCTCAATGTGGAACAATGATAGGAACTTCCCCACTCTCCAAAGGGAGGTTGGGTCAACATACTCTGCTAATCAAGAAAGATGGGTCCTGGAATGAGGGCAGCATAGATTGTTCCTAGCCTTGAATATTCCTTTTCCCAGTTTAATGTCATTCATGCTACTGTGGAGCATTTAAGCTACTAATCACAAATATCAACAATGAGTCTCCAATGTGGAATCATTCTGAAGAAATGAAGACAAGTTTCCAGCAAGAGAATAATTACAAATATGGACAGTAGGCATTGTAAGAAATAATGGATCATGATTAAAAAAAAAAAAGTAAAGCTTTATGAATATGTGTTGGTTTACTAGGGTTATCATAACAAGTTACCAGAGACTGGGTGGCTTAAACAACAGAATCTACATTCATTCCTTCAGTGTGCAGTCTAGAAATCCAAGATAAAGTTGTCAGTGGGAATTATTTCTTTAGAGTGCTCTCTCTTTGGCTTTTAGGTAATCATCATTTTGCTGTTCACATGGCTATTCCTCTGTGCATGAGTGAGCATTGTATCTTTCTGTGTTCCTAACCTCTCTAGATGGAACTCATTTACTTGGGATTAGAGACAACCTTTGTGGCTTTGCTTTAACTAACATCAGTAAATATCCTATCTCCAAGTACAATCACAAGGAGATCTAAGGCTTCAACAAAATAATTGGAGTTGAACACACACACACAAATTTAAAATATATATATATGGGCACTAGATTATATAAATGAAATGAATAAAAATAAATACCAGAGATGGAAAGTTAAAGGAAATTAGACATTGTATAATACCTGAAAGTTTGTGACATATATAAAACTGAAGGTAACTTTAAAAATTAGTTTCTTGGGGAATGTTATGCATGTACAAACTATTATATTTACTGTTGAATGTAAAACATCAGTTCCCCAATAAAGAAATAAATTTAAAAAAAATTAGTTTCTTGAGACACAACCCTAGAAATTCTGTATCTCAACAAGCAGAAGAGATGAGTCTGAGAAAGTATATTATGGGTAACATGTTGCAAACACTAGACTAATGCAACAAGTGGACTCAGAGAACTTAGAAATGATTCAGAATGGCTTAGGATGGGTAAGAAAGGTGAGGGCTGGGTCAAGATATTATTTATTGGGGGTCAGGCAGTAGCAGGTCTGCAGGTGTCTGTATTTCTCTCCCCCTCCCTGTCTTCCCCTCCTCTCTCCATTTCTCTCTGTCCTATCCAATGACAACGACATCAAATAACAACAACTACAACAATAAAACAAAAGGGAATTAAAAAAAGATATTATTTATTTTTTGTTTTTACTTTTCTCAACCTTTCCACCATATGTGATGCTTAAATGGAATTTCTGTCATTCACATTTAGAATTTTCAAAATTCTAAATTATTTAGAATTTAGAAAATTTAGAATTTAGTATTTAGAATTTTGAAAATTCCATCCTATCTAGATAATACATGTTATATTATATTCAAACATGAGTTAAATGTTTCTAATTATGTGATTTTATAAAATGACTGAAATACTGAAAAAATATAAACTGTATCATGATATACAATTAGATGATTTTAGTAGACCTATACAAAAGGAAAAAAAGGGCAATTATTTTAATATTTTTAGAAACATAAGTAGGAGTGAACTTCTTCTTTTTTTCCCTTTCTATCACTAAAGAGCCAAGTAAACATCAATGGGTTAGAACTAGTATGGGTTACATTTGTTTAAACACAATAGAATTTCTTACTAAATAGAGCTCCTTGAAGAGGGACTGAAAGACTCTTTTCTGACCTGCCTTTTCTGACTCTTAAGAAAATGTCAGGAAAACATTTGGAATGTTGCTTTCTGAATTGATACACAGGAAATTTCACTTCGTGTCTGAGACTGATTAAGGCACTTTTTGAGCATTAGTTGATACCTTTTCAAATGAATGAAAATTCCTTATCCCCTCCTCCCTTTCCCTCAGGTCTGCAACCACAAAGAAAGAAAGAGTTTGGTAATATTTCACTCTTTCTCTTCACTTGTTTTGTTTCTTAAGTCTTATGTATGAATGAGAATATCAAGTATTACTCTTAGAGAGAAAATGAGAGAGGACAGGGAGAAAAAGAGATACCTGTATCATTATTTCACTGATTTTGTAGCTTACACTCACAAAAGACATGTCTCTGATATCTGATTACTGTAAAAAATGGCGAATACCAGAAAGCAGGATTACACTAGAGTTTGCAGTGAGTACCTCCCTAACACTTCCTCTCCACTATTCCAAACTTGGGATCCATGATTGCTCAACAAATTGTTTGGCTTTGTATGTTAACTCTCTTTTCAATCACCAGGTTCCAGATGCCACCAGGATGCTGGCTAGGCTTCCCTGGATTGAAGACCCCACCAATGTGTCCTGGAGCTCAGCTTCCCCAGAGACACACCTTACTAGGGAAAGAGAGAGGCAGACTGGGAGTATGGACCGACCAGTCAACGCCCATGTTCAGCGGGGAAGCAATTACAGAAGCCAGACCCTCTACCTTCTGCAACCCTCAACGACCCTGGGTCCATGCTCCCAGAGGGCTAGAGAATGAGAAGGCTATCATGGGAGAGGGTGGGTTATGGGGATTGGGTGGTGGGAATTGTGTGGAGTTGTACCCCTCCTACCTTATGCTTTTGTTCACTAATCCTTTCTTAAATAAAAAATTTAAAAAAAAAAATGGCGAATAATCCCTAGCACTGCAAAAACAGTATCATCTGTTTTCCATCTACACCATGCCTCGGCCTAGCGTGAGCTTAATGTGCAGCTTGGCGATACGAGAATCCGGCATGAAGCCCAGCCAGTCTATCTTGGCGTTACTCTCGATCGCACCCTGTCATTTCATGAACTTCTCATAAAAAGTGCAGCAAAGGTGGGCGCGAGGAATAACATCATTGCAAGACTGGCCAGCTCCTCATGGGGCGCGAGCGCTTCCACACTACAATCATCAGATCATCATCTCTGGCATTATGCTATTCCACTGCAGAATACTGTGCCCCAGTATGGTTCCGTAGCCCCCATGTCCACTTGGTCGATTCCAAATTATATTCCTCCATGAGGATAATTTCTGGAACCATCCGTTCCACCCCGGTTCCATGGCTGCCAGTTCTTTTTTTTTTTTAATTTATTTCTTTATTGGGGAATTAATGTTTTACATTCACCAGTAAATACAATAGTTTGTACATGCATAACATTCCCCAGATTCCCATTTAACAATACAACCCCCACTATGTCATTCATCATCTTTCATGGACCTGTATTCTCCCCACCCACCCACCCACCCACCCCAGAGTCTTTTACTTTGGTATAATACTCCAATTTCATTTCAGGTTTGACTTGTGTTTTCTTTTCTGATCTTGTTTTTCAACTTCGGGCTGAGAGTGAGATCATCCCATATTCATCCTTCTGTTTCTGACTTATTTCACTCAACATGATTTTTTCAAGGTCCATCCAAGATCGGCTAAAAACGGTGAAGTCACCATTTTTTACAGCTGAGTAGTATTCCATTGTGTATACCACAACTTGCTCAGCCACTCATCTGTTGTTGGACACCTGGGTTGCTTCCAGGTTTTGGCTATTACAAATTGTGCTGCCAAGAACATATGTGTACACAGATCTTTTTGGATGGATGTGTTGGGTTCCTTAGGATATATCCCCAGGAGAGGAATTGCAGGGTCATAGGGTAGGTCCATTTCTAGCCTTCTGAGAGTTCTCCAGACTGTTCTCCACAGAGGTTGGACCAATTGACATTCCCACCAGCAGTGCAGGAGGGTTCCTTTGACCCCACACCCTCTCCAGCATTTGCTGCTGTTACCTTTTCTGATGTATGACATTCTCACAGGAGTGAAGTGATATCTCATTGTTGTCTGGATTTGCATTTCTCTGACAATCAGAGACTTGGAGCATTTTTTCATGTGTTTCTCGGCCTTTTGGATCTCTTCTGTGGTGAATATTCTGTCCATGTCCTCCCCCCATTTTTGGATGGAGTTATTTGTTGTCTTGTTGTTGAGTCTGGCAAGCTCTTTATATATGTTGGTTATTAAACTCTTATCTGATGTATGGCATGTAAAGATCTTCTCCCATTCTGTGAGGGGTCTCTTGGTTTGGGTAGTGGTTTCTTTTGCTGTGAAGAAGCTTTTTAATTTGATGTAGTCCCATAGGTTTATACTTGCCTTAGTCTTCCTTGGAATTGGATTCGTTTCATTGAAAATGTCTTTAAAATTTATGCAGAAAAAAGTTCTGCCAATATTTTCCTCTAAGTATCTGATAGTTTCTGGTCTAACATCCAAGTCCTTGATCCACTTGGAATTTACTTTTGTATTTGGTGAAATACAGTGATTCAGTTTCATTCTTCTGCATGTTTCAACCCATTGTTTCCAACACCATTTGTTGAAGAGACTCTGCTTTCCCCATGTAATAGTCTGGGCCCCTTTGTCAAAGATTAGATGTCCATACGTGTGGGGTCTCATTTCTGGGCTCTCAATTCTATTCCACTGGTCAGTGTGTCTGTTCATGTTCCAGTACCAAGCAGTTTTGATGACAATGGCCCTATAATACAGTTTGAGATCTGGGAGTGTGATGCCTCCGGTTCTGTTCTTTTTTCTCAAGATTGTTTTGGCAATTCTAGGTCTTTTCTGGTTCCGGATAAACATTTGTAGCATTTTTTCTATTCTCCTAAAAAATGTGCTTGGGATCTTGATGGGGATAGCATTAAATTTGTAGATGGTTCTGGGTAATATATTCATTTTGATTATGTTAATTCTTCCAACCCATGAACATGGAATAACTTTCCACTTCTTTGTGTCTTTTTCAATTTCTTTGAGTAGTGACTCATAATTTTCAGTATACAAGTCTTTCACTTCTTTGGTTAGGTTTGCTCCTAGATATTTTATATTTTTTGTTGCTATAGAAAAAGGAACTGATTTCTGGATTTCAATTGCTTCTAACTTAGTGTTTGCATAGAGGAATGCCACTGACTTTTGAATGTTAATTTTATAGCCTGACACATTACTGTATTGCCTGATGATTTCCAAAAGCTTCTTGCTGGATTCCTTAGGTTTTTCCATGTATACTATCATGTCATCTGCAAATAAGGAGAGTTTGACTTCTTCTCTTCCAATCTGTATGCCTTTAATTCCTTGCTCCTGCCTGATTGCTATGGCAAGAACTTCCAACACTATGTTGAATAGTAATGGTGATAGTGGGCAGCCCTGTCTAGTACCTGATCTGAGGGGAAATGCTTCCAGTTTTTCACCATTGAGTATGATGTTGGCTGTAGGTTTGCTATATATAGACTCCACTATCTTCAGGAATTTCCCATCTATTCTCATTTTTTGTAGTGTTTTGATCATAAAGGGATGTTGTATTTTGTCAAAGGCTTTCTCTGCATCTATTGATATGACCATGTGGTTTTTGGTCTTGCTTTTGTTGATATGGTGGATCACATTGATTGACTTACGTATATTAAACCAACCTTGCATGCCTGGGATAAACCTCACTTGGTCATGATGAACAATATTTTTGATATACTGCTGTATCCGGTTGGCTAGAATTTTGTTCAATATTTTAGCATCTATGTTCATCAGAGATATTGGTCTGTAGTTTTCTTTTTTGGTTGTTTCACTGTCTGCTTTTGGTATCAGGGTGATGTTGGCTTCATAGAAGCTGGCAGGGAGTATTCCAGTGTCTTCAATCTTCTGGAAGACTTTTAAAAGTAGAGGTATTAGTTCTTCTTTGAAAGTTTTGTAGAATTCATTTGTAAAACCATCTGGTCCAGGACTTTTATTTTTGGGAAGATTTTTGATAACTGTTTCAATTTCATTAGCTGTGATGGGCCTGTTCATATTATCCACTTCCTCTTTACTTAGTTTTGGAAGTTGGTAGGTATCTAGGAAATCATTCATTTCTTCCAGGTTCTCTAGCTTCGTGGCATATAGTTGTTCATAGAAGCCTCGCATGATATGTTGAATTTCTGTAATGTCTGTTGTGATATCTCCGCTTTCATTTACTATCCAATTTATTTGGGTCTTCTCCCTTTTTTGTTTTGTGAGTCTGGCTAAAGGTTTGTCGATTTTGTTCACTCTTTCGAAGAACCAACATTTACTTTCATTGATCTTTTGTATGGTTTTCCTATTCTCAATGTTATTTATTTCTGCCCTAACTTTAGTGATTTCTGTCCTTCTGGTTGCTTTAGGATTCCTTTGTTGTTCTTCTTCTAGGTCTTTAAGATGTGCAATCAGGCTGTTTATTTGTGCCTTTTCTTGTTTCCTAATGTGTGCTTGTATAGCTATGAACTTCCCTCTTAGGACTGCTTTAGCTGTGTCCCTAATATTTTGATAGCTTGTGTCTTCATTTTCATTGAACTCTCGAAACATTTTGATTTCTTCCTTGATTTCCTCTTTGACCCAGAAGTTGTTAAGAAGTGTACTGTTGAGCTTCCACATTTTGGGACTGTTACTAATCTTTTGTTGATTGTTAAGTGTTAGTTTAATTCCACTGTGGTCTGAGAAGATGCTTGGGATGATTTCAGTGCTCTTGAATTGGCTGATGCTGTCTTTGTGGCCTAACATATGGTCTATCCTTGAGAATGATCCATGTGGATTTGAATAAAATGTGTATTCCAGTTTCTTGGGATAAATGACTCTGAAAATGTCCAATAGTTCTAGTTTATCTATCTCTTCATTTAGCTCCCTTATGTCTTTACTGATTTTCTTCCTGGATGATCTGTCAAGTTGAGATAGTGGGGTGTTGAAGTCCCCTACTATGATTGTGTTACTGTTAATATATTGCTGTAGCTCTTTCAGTAGAAGTTTGATGTATTTAGATGGCTTCTCATTGGGTGCATAGATGTTAATAATTGTTAAGTCCTCTTGATTGACTGATCCTCTGAGCATTAAGTAGTGTCCATTCCTATCTTTGTTAATCTTATCTATTTTAAAATCTATCATGTCAGATATGAGAATAGCTGTTCCTGCCCTTTTTTGTGGGCCATTGGCTTGTATGATAGTTTTTCATCCTTTCACTTTAAGTCTGTGTTTGTCTTGTTGAGTTAGGTGAGTTTCCTGTAGACAACATATTGTTGGGTTGTGTTTTCTGATCCATCTTCCTACTCCGTGTCTTTTAATAGGTGAATTCAGGCCATTGACATTTATTGATATCAAAGATTGAAGATATTTTAACGCCATTCTTGAAGAGTTTTAGAGTGTTTTGATATATGTCCTGTTTGTGGTGGTCTGGTTGTTTATAGGAGACCTTTCAGAACTTCTTTCAGGGCAGGCTTGGTGATGGTTGCTTCCTTCAACTGTTGCTTGTCTGAGAAGGTTTTGATGCTTCCATCTAGTCTGAATGACAGTCTAGCAGGATATAGTATTCTTGGCTGAAAGCCTTTCTCATTGAGCACTCGATAGATATCTTGCCATTCTCTTCTGGCCTGTAGTGTTTGTATGGAGAAGTCTGCTGCTAATCTTATGGGTTTTCCCTTGTAGGTGACTCTGTTTTTCTCTTGCAGCCTTGAGGATCCTTTCTTTATCCTTATTCCTTTCCATTCTAAGTATGACATGTCTTGGTGTCTTTAGGTCTGGGTTAATTCTGTTTGGGACCCTCTGGGCTTCTTGAATCTTTATGTCTTTGGTGTTGTCTAGACTAGAGAAATTTTCAGCTATTATGGCCTGGAGAATGCTTTCTTCCTCTCCTTCTCTTTCTTCCTCTGGTAAGCCAATAATGCATATATTGTTTCTTTTGAAGTCATCCCATAGGACTCTGTTGTTTTCAGCATCTCTGAATCTCTTTTTGAGATCTCTTACTTCTTTTTTAGTTGTCTCTAATTCATCCTCAATCTTGCTAATTCTGTCTTCAGCCTCATAGATTCTATTCTCTCTGCCCTCTACTGCTTTCTGGAGTTCATCTATTTTATTGCCCTGCTCTGATACTGTTTTAACTTGTTCAGCTAGTTGCCTTCTTAGCTCAGCGATTTCAGCTTTCAGCTCTCTAATAACCATGAGATAATTAGAATTTTCTTCCATATTCTCATTTGTTGTTCCTGCATTTCTGATTACAATTTTTTCAAATTCTTTACTCACTCCTGTTATTATTTCCTTAGCTAATGTTTGGATGTTGAACTCGTTGTTTTGTGCTTTACCCTCTGGAGGACTTTTAGCTGGACTCTTGTCTTGGTTCGAGTCTCCAATATTTTTTCTTGTTGTTTTAACCATTTTATATATTATGTTATGAGTTCCCTTTATCAGTACTTTTCAAATTATTGCTCACTATTGCCTGGATTGACTTGTGTCTAAGTAATTTAATTAAAGGGTTTACCATGGTGGAAGTTAACAGTTTTTTCAATCCCTGAGTTGGAACTCAGTGGTGTAAAAGCCTCTTTTTTTTTCTTCCCTGTAGGCTATGGGAGCCTGAGGGCTTTTAAACTGTCAATAGGCTTCTTAGCTTAATCACTGACTCCTGACCAAGAGATAAAGCAGGGTGTGGCAGAGATAATCCAGTGATTATGCAAAGAGACTTTTACAGCCCCTCAGCTATGCCACCGAGGTATAGGTCTTCTCCTGAGTTTCCCGGTTAGATCTCTGTCCCCTGGTGTCCCTCCCTGTTGCTGCTCCAGATTCTGAGGGTAGTAGCAATGGAGACTCAGAGTTGCACTTGTTGAGTCTCTGGGGAGTCCTTTCCTCCCTTCAGCTGTCCCCTTGTTGTGGAGCAGACTGGAGGTGGTGTCTCCACTGATAAACTGTTGAACTGTTAGCAGTCACTAAATCTCTCCTTAGCCCCCTCTCTCCTCTCTGTCACCAGCCACGCGTGTTTGTACTCACAGGTGATTTACTGGGTTCCTGTGGTCATTCTAGTCCTGTCTTGTTTCGGTCGGGGTGGTCTCCTTTGGTATTCCTAGTTGATCCGGGAGAGGAGAGGAGAGGAGAGGAGAGAAAGTGATCTGCTGCTCGTAGCTCCGCCTCCGGAACAGGAAGTGGGCGGCTGCCAGTTCTGAGCAACATCGCCCTGCCAGATATTCATTGGGATAAGGCATCATCTAAGTTCATTTCCCACGTCTTCGCTAGACCGGACCTGCCAATATACGCGGATATCTTCGCCCACCCTGTCCAAAGCTTGACGTCTCGTCTTCCAATCTGGTCTCCTACGCCTACACTGATCTTCTCTGTTCCAGTCTCTTGGAAACAGAGTTGGCAGTCAGCTGAGGTAAATAAAAAACTCCTCATCACAGACCCCTGCAAGCGTCAACCCGGCTTTGACCTAGCACGTTATGATTGGGCCCTCCTCAATCGCTATCAAACAGGCCATGGCCGGTGCGCCGCTATGTTCCACCGCTGGGGAGCCAGAGACAACCCGAACTGCCCCTGCAGCTACAGACAGACTATGACCCACATAGTCAACGACTGCCACCTCTCCAGATTCAAAGGAGGTCTCGAAACTTTACATCAGACTCAACCTGACGCTGTTGACTGGCTACGGAAGAAGGGCAAACGCTAGAAGAAGAAGCAGTAGCTTACCCCCTTCAGAGGGGGAACTGTAGGCTTAATCCCAGATCCTTGTGCATGGAAATGTGTGCATTCAGCTGGGTGTGCCACTGCCTAGTCTCCAGCATTATTCTTTTTCCTTCTGGCTTATTTCACTTAACATCATCCCCTCTCCTTCCATCCATGTCATAGCAAAAGATAAAAATCTCATCTTTTCTTACAAGAGTCACATTCTAATGTGTACTCTGTACCCAAAGGGAGGGATAGGATAAAATGGACCATAGAGAGGTGAAAAGTGAAGCATACTCACACATATTTTGGGAAGATATAAAATTGTAACCTTGGAATAATCAGTCTTGAAAAAAGTGTGTCCAATAAAAGAAAGAAGGAAAAAATTAAGAATGTGACATGGATTTCAAATTAAAAATAAAAATGCTTGGTGCCCAGGTAGAGGTGCATCTGCTGAGCACACACACTATAAGGTAAGTAAGGTACTAGGGTCAAGCCCCTGATCCCCACCTGCAGGGGAGAAACTTGGTAAGTGGTGAAGCATTGCTGCGTGTCTCTCTCTCTGCTGCTCTATCGCCCCCTTCCTTCTCAACTCTCTCTGTCTCTATCCAAAATGAATAATAAGTAACATATATAAATATTCTCTACTTTGTTTTTCAAAATACAATGAAATATCCAATATTTATCTTAAGCAAAAATGATTTCAACTATTCATTTATAGTTACCTGAGTCTTAAAGAATTAGTGAAAAAAAAATGGTTAAAGTGTTTAGAAAAAATTACAAAGACACTACGATTATTGATAGTAGTTGCATTAGGGAAAAGTTGTAGAAGTTGGTTGCAACAGAGCTTCTAATCCTTTTTCACTGCAGGAGTTTTCTCTGCTGTGCTCTCAAGTAATCCCTGTTAACAAGACTGGCAGAAATGAATACTATGGTTCTAAATGCTAATCTGTTTTTCTGGCTTTCCAGGGCTCTAGTGTATCAGCATGGCACATCTGTACTCTGTCTATATTAATCTTCTCTAGATTTTAATCAAGTATTGGCATTTGGCCCTTAGTGATTTGTATCAGGTAACATCACACGCAGTGCTAGAGAGTTAATCTGACCCTGAGCACAGTTTTATCACTTTGTTTTGTTGCTGGCTTAGCTTACATCTGCCCAGGAGGAGTTGTTACTGATAACTCAATAGGTCATTTCTAACCAAAAATGCATGGGTAGTGAGAAAGACTATCTTGGGCTTCACCTAGTCATATTTAGTGGTCTCAAAATGATGGTACAATCTACACACTCATTTATTTCACTGCAATAGCTGACAAAAAAAAAAAAAAAGGCTTTCCCTATGTCAGAAACCATTAACATCAAACATTTTGAGCTACATCGTTCTCTATTTAGATGTGTTATTTGTGCTGAAATGTAAATGGCTTCCTTTAAAAGAGCAAAAAAGGAAATATCAAACACTCATTCCAAGGTAAAAATGTAATATTTCAGAATATACATGTCTAGTTTGTCTATTTCATTTCTTTTCAGGAAAAAAAATGTTTAAAGAATGAGATGAGGCATATATTAATAATTTCACTTGAGTTTATTCATTACATTTAATTTGGAAGATCTTGACTTTGAATAGCCTTTCTCAAGACTGCAAAATCCTACTGATAAATTGGACCTGGAGGAGATTTAAAATATGGTGACTGGATGCATATTTAATTTTAATTTTTATTTATTGTTATGAAGGTTATCACTGGGACTTCATGCTTGCACAAAGAATCTATCACTCCTGGAAGCCATTTTATTTTTAAAACAGAGGTAGTAACTGAGACGATGGGGGAAATTGAAAAGGAGAAAATGAGTACTGAAGTACTGTTTTACCGTTCATGTAGAGGTGAGGGCCAAGGGGATTGAACCCAGGCCCCTGTGCAGGGTAATGTGAGCACTGTATTGGGTGTGCCAATTTTTAAAAATGGAGTACACTTTTATTATTAACAGTGATTGACTTCTAAAATAATACTGTTCTAGTAAATAAAAAAAAAACTAAGCAAATACATTTATTATTGGTTCACTTTTCTTATGGGTTAGACAATACCAAACTTTTAAAATTAGAAACCAAAATACAGAATAAAGTCAATATCTTAAGTATAGATTTTTTTATAAAAATAGTTTTATACCTTCCATAAACACAAACATTTTTAATAGAGTTTTCACTTTATTGACTCAAAAAAAAATCAGATTTGTAAAACATGAGGAAAGAATCTGAGTAACTTTAATTTTTGGGATATATTGCAAATATTAATACTTATTTTTTATAGTACAAATACTATATATATTATAAATTTAAAAACCAGTATAGCTCACCAGGATAGTGTACCCATATAGCCATATGTACCTATATAGCACACTGGAGGATGTTTTAGTGTCGTGGAATCTTTCTCTCTCTCTCTCTCTCTCTCTCTCTCTGTAAGTATAGGCTCAGAGCAGTGAAACCCCAGCATAAAAATAAAACTTCATAAAATAGTCAAAAATTGTGATCCAGGAAGTGGTGTAGAGGATAAAGCATTGGACTCTCAAGTGTGAGTTCCCGAGTTCAATCCCTGGCAGCACATGTACCAGAATGATGTCTGGTTCTTTCTCTCTCTCCTATCTTCCTCATAAATAAATAAATAAAATCTAAAAAAAATAGTAAAAAATTTTCTAGCTAATCATCTCTACCCACTCTCATGACAAATAAACAATTCATTTAAAAAAGTAATAAGGGAGTGGTGAATAAAGGCAGAGGTAAATAAAAAATGCACAGATTATGGGATGCTAATTCTTGGCACTTATTGAATTAATGCAGTATGTAGGCATTTGAAAAATTATTAATTTTTGAAAGCTTAGAAGAGACTTATGTGCAGATAAATTTCTTTTAGACATCTTGATAGACACAATATTAAGGTCAAACCATGAAGACTGAGTTGGCTATTTCAATGACTTTCTAACAAATTTACAGAATGCTGATTCCAGAGACCTGATGGTGGAACACTGGCTTAAGCTCACAAAGCACAAAGACCAGAGCAGGATCCTGGTTCAACACCCTGACTCCCCACCTGCAGGGGGGTCACTTCACAAGTGATGAAGCAGATCAGCAGCTCGCTCTCTCTCGCTCTCTCTCTCCCCTCCACTCTCAACTTCTCTTGGTCTTATCAAAAAATAAATAAAAATAAAAAAATAACCACAGGAGCAGTGTAGGCACCAAACCCCAGAAATGACCCTGAAGGCAAAAAAAAAAAAAAACTCAAGAAGAACAACAACAAAAACACAGAATGTTGATTCTATATATTTTAATGAGTGAAGTGAAAGTTAATGAGCATTTTCCATTCCTAACCTAACTACTAATAGGATAATCCATGAGGTTTAGGTAATAGTTTTCAAACAGCCTAAAGAGACTGTATTCATATATGAAAGTTTAATTCAAAAACATGTATCTCCATTTTATCAAAGAAGAGAGATTCCGTTGTCTACTTAGCATATTTAGCAGAGGAAAAAAACAAAAATGAAGTACGTTGTATTTATGTGCTTACACAGCTTGGTTTTGTATTTTAGAAGACTGCAAAAAATGTATTGCAGAAAAGAAATTACAAGCATTATTATCTAGCACAGCAGGGCTAACTTGCTGGAAATTCTAGTGAGATAAAATATTTGGTTACTAGCGAGTAAATTCATTTTACTGTGTCTGCCTTGCAATTTGTCAAGGCAAATGGAAAGAAACGGTTAAGAATCACACTAACAAAAATGAAGCAAGTGTCAGAGTTAATTGGTTGTGAGGTTCTGATAAATGGTTTTCAGGCTTAATGGACCTAGTCGATATTTCAAATATTATGTCTAATAAGCAAAGAGAAAAAAAACCCCAAAAAACATCATATTTTTGTATTACCTTATAATTTACTTTATTAGATTTCAATTTACTCTGAGTGTAATTCCCAAGGATTTATTAACAGAATCTAGTGCAACCAATAGTTTCATTTAGTAGTTCATACATGAAAGTAACATGAAAGGCTAACAACCACCTACAGATATCTGCCTCATTATTCTGTTAGCATGTGTATTATCTCTCATCCACTTTTCAGCAACTCTTTCGCTGGATTATTTTCTTCACACAAGCTAAAGATTGCTGCCAATTTTCTTATAATACATAGTAGTATGATTCAGACTGTTCTGTAGTATAATACATAGTGTTACATATTCAACTTTTGTATTATTTGCATTTGAATGAGATTGTGTTTTGGGCATAAAGTATTATAAGAATGATCTGGGGGTAAGGGTGCAAGGCAGCCTGCCCAACAGCGCATTTGTGTTACAGCATGTGATGGTTTTAATTTGAGCCCTGGCACTGCAAGGTTCCTGAACTGAATTGGGCCCCAGATTAAATCAATGGGGTTTACAGTTAACAATATTTGTATATATTTCCCATAATTGGGAGGTACTCTCTTCCCTGATACAGCTCTCTAGTCCTATTTCCAACTCTGACACCATCTCCCCAGATAGTGCCTTTGGCCCACCTGCATGTTAGCTGTTGGGACTCAGGCAAAACTTATGGGCCTCTTGGAATATTCCTAAAATAAACATACTAGCTGTTTTACCAAAATGGAGACCCCAAATCTCATTGGCTATAGTCTTACCTTTAGATTCTTGATTATTAAACAATTTGTTCTGCTTTAGTCTTAATGCTTTTTCAGGCGCCAAGTTGCAGATGCTACCATAAGGCTAACCTGATGTCACTGGATGGATGGATCCCACCGATGTGCCCTGGAACCCCACCTCTCCAGAGCCCTGCCCTACTAGGGAAAGATAGAAACAGGCTGGAAGTATGGATCGACCTACACCCATATCCAGTGGAGAAGCAATTACAGAAGCCAAACCTCTCACCTTCTTCACCCCATAATGATCCGGGCCCCATGCTCCCAGAGGATTAAGAGCAGGAAAAGTTTCCAATGGAGAGGAGGGGACAGGAAATTCTGGTGGTGGCAATTGTGTGGAATTGTGCCCCTCTTATCTTATGGTCTTCTTGATCATTATCAAATCATTAAATAATAATAATAATAATAATAGGGGGTTGTGTGGTAGCACAGAGGGTTAATCACATGTGGCATGAAGCGCAGGACCAGTGTAAGGATCCCGGTTCGAGCCTCTGGCTTTCCAGCTGCAGAGTGGGTCGCTTCATGAGTGGTGAAGCAGGTCTGCAAGAGTCTATCTTTCTCTCCCCCTCTCTGTCTTCCCCTCCCCTCTCTATTTCTCTCTGTCCTATCCAACAATGACGGCATCAATAACAACAGCAATAATAAATACAACAACAATAAAACAAGGGCAGCAAAAGGGGGAAAAAAAGCAAAATTAAAGTAATAAGAAGAAGAAGAAGAAAAGAAAAGAAAAATGAACAAACAACACACACAAAGGAAACAAAAAATGAAATCAGGAGGCTACTCAATGTTATCAGATAGTACTGCTGATAATAGTACTTTTTACATTACCAGGATCTAATCTACATATATGTGCAATATATAAGTAAGGAACAATTATTTTCTATTTTAAATTTTTTTTGGGGGGATTAATGGTTTGCAGTGTAATTGTTGACACATGCATACAACCTCTTGTCTTGCCATGAAGGTTTTCTGCAGAACATTGACCCCATAACTTGGCTTCTTTTCTAGCATCACACAACAGGACCCTCAAGCAGTTATCTCTATTTCTCCTCCTTGGATAATCATTTTCTAAACTCTCCATTTTTCACCATCCTAGCAATAAACATTTCAAGCAAGAATAAAAATGTAATTGTTTGTAGGATTCCTCCTTACAGTACACATTTATCATGAAAGAAGCAAAATACTTTGATAGCTACTACCTTAGATGAATGATTAGACTTACTAGCACTGGTAAAGGACTCAGTTGAAGTCATATGTTTCCTGACATAATTCAGTGAAACAAGCGCAAAAATAATCATACAGTAATGGTAAATGAGAATATATAACTTGGATTTAATGAGGATAACAATGTGCAAAACAAAGTTGTGAAGCATGCTTCAAAAATATCGCTTAATATTGAAAGATGATGAATGACATAGTGGGGGTTGTATTGTTAAATGGGGATCTGGGGAATGTTATGCATGTAGAAACTATTGTATTTACTGTTGAATGTAAAGCATTAATTCCCCAATAAAGAAATAAATTATTTTAAAAAAACCAAAAAAACCCAAAAATATCGCCTAATATTTTGAACTGTACCATTATAAAGAACAAAGACTGAGAACCATTTCATAATTAATCAAGATTACAGGCATGCTGAATACAATAGATTTCCATTTGGTATTTGCCCTCTTTCTGACTTATCTCAACATGATTCCTTCAAGTTCCACCCATAATGAGGCAAACAAGATGATCTGAGTAAATTTAAAAAATAGAACTACAATAAATGGCACTATTAAAACAATTGGCAAACTTTCTCCACTTTGTATTAGATAATAATGGTATTTATTATGTAGTTCCTAATTTTGATAATTGTATTATGGTTGTATAAGAGATACATTCTATATTTAAAGTATAAATACATCAAAATTTAATTTTAATTTTTTCTTTTCTAAAAGAACTGCTATTGTATAACCCTGTGTTGTCTCAGGGAAACAATTTCACTTCCCTCCAAAATATGTGTTATTATTAGCACAGCTAACTCTTACTTAGCACATAGTACATATGGTATAAAATATTATGAACTTATTATTTAAATATGAGTTGTAAATGTATTTAATCATAGGGGATGCATTCTAGACTATAATCAAAAAGTAAAGCCTAAAGAATCTATCACTCATTTATGCCATGTTACTTTGGTTAGACAATAGTAAATAATAGTGTGTTACTAGGTCAATTTCCAAAATGCTCTCTATATGCCATGCAATAATAAATAACATCAGCATAAATAATACTAAGATTACTACGAAAGCATATGCTATCTTAATTAGTGATTTGATGATGATTTATAAGAATATAAGATTACCAGGGTATAATTCTATAGTATACCCACCACCAAAGTTCTGTATTCTTCCCCCTGCCCCATAATAACCACCATAGTTCTCATAAACCTAAAAGAGAATTTAGTTACTTTTTTCCATTCGTGTCTTTCAATTCTCTATATTCCACATATAAGGAAAACCATCCAGAACTTGTCTTTCACCTTCTTCCGTATTAAACAGTTCCTGAAGAACACAGTATTTTCTTTTGCAATTGCAGAGAAGTACACTATTGGATATATGCCTGATAACTTCATTTTTGGCTTTTAAAAAATCACTTTATAGGGAAAACAACACCAACAGGAACTCCATAGCGTCTTTATTCAGTCATCTGTCAATAGGCAATTAGGTTGCTTCCACTTCTTGACTATTGTGAATAATGCAACTCTGAACATAGGAGTATGTATAGGCCTTTTTGAATTAATGTTGTCATGCCATTTGAATATATGCCAAGGAATAGTATTGCTTAAACATAAGGTGTTTCCATTGTTATTTGTCTGAGAACTCTGTACTGTTTTCCACAGGGTCTCCACCAATTTGCATTCCCACCAACAGTATAACAGAGTTCCTTGTCTGCTAAATCCTCAACAACACCTGTCATCTCTAGATTCGCTGGTGTGAGTCATTTGCACATATGAGGTGATATATCCTAGTGGTTTTTAATGTGTATTTCTTTAATGTTAAGTACATTTCCTCATATAATTATAGTCATATGAAGAGTTGGAGGGTCCTCCATTTTGTAGATAGCTAGTAGGCATATTTTAGTTATATGCCAAAGGGCCTGTGGCTATACTAGTGTTTTTTGTTTTTTTTCTCTTTTTTTCCCCTGAGCCTGAAATCTGATATGCAGGTGGATCCAAGTTATTGTCTGGGGAGATGATGTTATGGCTGGAAAAAGGACCAGAAAGCTGGATCATGGAAGAGAGTAGCTCCCTAATATAGGAAAGGGGTGTAAATATTGTTGACTGTAAACCCCAATGATTTGATGTGATCTGGGGCCCATATTCAGCTTAGGAGCCTATGTGACCTCTGCATGAGCTCACATTCTGTGGTCATGAGTAGGAACATTCCAAGCTGCTCCAATATTGACCCATCTTCCTCAGGTGTAGCATATAGTTTGTTATCCATCCTCCCTAGGAAAGCTATCAGGGGAGGGGATGGGCTACAGAGTTCTGGTGGTAGGAATTGTGTGGAGTTGTGCCCCTCTTATCCTATGGTTTACTCAATCTTTCTTTTTTATAAATAAAAAAAATAATTATAGTCATATGAACTTTTTTTTTTCAACCAAGGTTATAGCTTGGCTCAGTGCCGGCACTACAAATCCACCACTCCGGGCAGCCATTTTTTCCTTTTTTATTTTTATTTGATGAGAGAGAAAACTGAGAGGGGAAGGGATATAGAGAGGAGGACAGAAGATATACACCTGCAAACTTGCTTCAGGGCTCATGAAACTTCCCCCTGCCGGTGGGGAGCAGGGGATTGAGCCAGGTCCTTGGGCTTGATCATATAGATGCTTGCCAAGTGTAGCACTGCCAGCCCTTCTGCTAGAAAAACTGTCCTTTCAGATCATCAGAAAAATTTAAATGAAGACAATAATGAGATACCAATTTACTCCTGTGAGAATGTTAGACATCAGAAAAGACAGGAAGGACAAATGTTGGAGTGGTTGTGGAGGTAAAGGAACTCTACTGGTATGCTGGAGGGAATGGAAATTGCTCCAAATCTTGTGAAGAAATTTGAATTTTCATTATTTGTTTATTTATGTTTGCTTTTGCTGGGTTCACCATTCTTAATGTCTCTTGGATATTCTACTTTGATTATTTGAATATATATGGACAAGTGGGAATTTCCAGCCACATGACAATTCCATTTTTACTTTTTTTAAATAATTATTTATATTGATGTATTTATTTCCCCTTTTGTTGCCCTTGTTTTTAATTGTCATTGTAGTTATAATTGTTGTTGTTATAGATGCCATCATTGTTGGATAGGACAGAGAAAAATGGAGAGAGGAGGGGAAGACAGAGAGCAGGAGAGAAAGACAGATACTACAGACCAGCTTAACCACCTGTGAAGTGACTTCCCTGCAGGTGGGAAGCCAGGGGCTCGAACCGGGATCCTTAAGCCAGTCTTTGTGCTTGGCACCACACGCACTTAACCCACTGTGCTACCCCTTGACTCCCCCATTTTTACTTTTATGATGACAGCTTGGAACCTTGATTCACCATTCAATTTTCAGTGTGTTCATGTTAATTTGTTGGTATCAACTTCTGCTTCTAATAACTATATATATTTTTTCTGTTTTAACGTTCTCTTATTACATCCCTTTATACAAACCTTGGGAATCTTAGTTCCTTGTTTTGTGCACAGAAATATCCAATGTCCTCATACAGAACATGATTGTAGTGTTGGCTTATGTTTTTCCATGGGTATGTCCTCTGTGACATTTTGTTTCTTTAACTTCTGTTTTCCCAACATGATTACATCAAACACTTGGACTGAGAGAAACAAAGAATGAGGGAGTGAGCTAGGGAGGAAGGGAGGGATGGAGGGAAGGAAAGAAGCCATCCAGAAATGTATTCATTGCCATATATAGTACAAAAATAATGCATTGTCCTTACCTTTGGAAGTCTATGGGTCAAGGCAGTTCAATAGATCTCTCAAGGTTATGGGGAAGAAACACTCTATCTTTTAGTTGAAAAGTAGCTGGATAGGTATTGGTATAGTTATCTTTGAAAATCACTTTCTGTAAAGTTTGTTATGATTATTGATTTTGTACATTAGCTTGACTGGCTTAAAAGATTCTCAGATAGCTAATAAAAGATTTCTGAGAACTCAGCAAACTTAGCATCAAAAAAGCAAATGACCCCATCCAAAAATGGGCAGAGGATATGAACAAGACATTCACTCCAGAGGAGATCCAAAAGGCTAGCAAACATATGAAAAACTGTTCCAGGTTGCTGATTGTCAGAGAGATGCAAATAAAGACAAATTTGCAATACAACCTCACTCCTGTGAGAATGGCATACATCAAAAAGGACAGCAGCAACAAATGCTGGAGAGGCTGTGGGGACAGAGGAACCCTTCTACACTGCTGGTGGGAATATAAACTGGTCCAGCCTCTCTGGAGAGCAGTCTGGAGAACTCTTAGAAAGCTAGACATAGACCTTCCATATGACCGAGTAATTCCTCTCCTGGGGATATACCCCAAGGATTCCATAATGCCCAACCAAAAAGATGTGTGTACATCTATGTTCATAGCAACACAATTCATAATAGCTAAAACCTGGAAGGAACCCAGGTGCCCAACAGCAGATGAGTGGCTGAGAAAGCTGTGGTATATATACACAATGGAATACTATGCAGCTATTAAGAACAATGAACCCACCTTTTCTGACCCATCTTGGACAGAGCTAGAAGGAATTATGTTAAGTCAGCTAAGTCAGAAAGATGAAGATGAGTATGGGATGTCCCCACTCATCAACAGAAGTTGAGAAAGAAGAACAGAAAGGGAAACTAAAAGCAGGGTCTGATTAAATCGAGAGCAGGGCACCAATGTAAAAACCCTCTGGTGAAGGGGAGGGTGGCCATTGGGCTTCCTGGCATGGTGGAGGGTGGGGGGGCGGGGGTGGGTTGTGGGGATGGGACACAGTCTTTTGGTGGTAGGAGTGGTGTTTATGTATAATCCTATTAAAATGTAAACATTATATAAACCACTATTTAATTAATATGAGAGGTGAAAAACTGACGATATGTCTAGAATTTCTTAAAACACAGACTGAGTCTTTTTAGGGAGAACAGAAGCAACCGACAACACAGCTATATACAAGATGCTGGGTATTATACCCCAAACCCTATCAAAGGGACTTTCCAAAGTTAACCCTATTACCAAATAATGTGATGATAACAATAACTATCCATTGTCTTCTTGAACCCTAAGACAACAGGAACCTCACATTTCCACTATAGAGCCTATATTTCCCCCAGTCCTGGAACCTTAGGGTGGGGCCCACTTTTGTGCATGCTGCTCTCAATTAAAATCAAATAATATTGCATCCACAGATCACAACCTAATCAACACAATGAGTGCCACCCCAGCATGCGTGATTCACTTCAGACTGTGTCCAGAGACTTCAGGTGTGGAATGACAACCCTTCAGCTTCATCACTTGGGTGAGACCTTTCCTTTCATAGTATTCTCTAATTCCATTCCAGGTGTTCCACTCCCCAATAAAGTCCCCAAACCTAGATATAGTCCAGGTCCCCTGAGATAGAGCATAGGTTCACCCGTGCCCATAAACTAGGGGAAAAATATATACCTGAAAGCAGAAGTACACAAGAGCATGCAGGGAATACCCCCAACACTTCATCTGCACTATTCCAGTCTTAGGTCCATGATTGCTCAACAATTTGTTTGGCTTTGTATGTTAACTCTCTTTTCGGCCACCAGGTTCAGGATGCTGACCAGACTTCCCTGTACAGAAGACCCCATCAATGTGTACTGGGGCGCCACTTCCTGAGAGCCCCACCCTACTAGGTTCCCATGTTCAGTGGGGAAGCAATTACAGAAGCCAGACCTTCCACCCTCTGCAACCCACAACAACCCTGGATCCATACTCCCAGAGACACAGAGAATGGGAAAGCTATCAGGGCAGGGGGTGGGATGTGGAGATTGCGTTATGGGAATTGTGCGGAATTGTACCCCTCTTATTCTATGGTTTTGTTAATGTCTCCTTTCTTAAATAAAGAAAAAAAAAAGAAAAAAAGATTTCTGGATGTGTATGAGGTTATGATCCTAGAAGAAAGTAATACTTTAAGTAAGTAAAGTGAGTAAAGAAGATTGTATTTAACTGAATGGTTGTTCATCCTGTGATCTCCTGAGTGCTTGAACAGAACAAAAAAGCAAAAGAGTGAATTTGTTCTCCCTAATTTATGAAGAGTTTAAAGTTGAATAATCTTGTTTCTCTATTCTGGGCCAACTTTTTTCTGGGAGAAATAAACAGAGAGTGGGGGTGTTCTCCAAAGAAAGTGTCCTGCAATGAGGCAAGTCTGGCTCTTCAACCTGAGTCATGTGCATGACAAAGCACACACACCAAACAAGTGAGCCATTTTGCTATTCCTTGATATAATTAGAAATTTCAAATGACTTTAAACTATGATGAATTTGTTTGGTAGTTTCATAATATATACTTAATTTAACCTAGACTGTCTACAGTGAAGATCTACTGATTCTTTTTTGACTATTTTTAAAATTTTTGCTTATTATCTTTATATATTTATTAGATATTAGATACAGCCCAAAGATAGAGACAGCCGGAAGTCAAGAGGAAGGGGAAGATAGAGAGAGAAGAGACAGAGAGACACCTGCAGCACTACTTCACCACTTGCAAAGCTTTCCCCCTGCAGGTGGGGACCCTGGACTCAAACCTGGGTCCTTGAACATTGCAACATGTGCACTCAGCCAGGTGCACCATCACTCGGCCCCTCTTTTTAACTATTAACATATGAATTCAGTTGCCTTCAATGGGAATTCCCTTGTGTATGAATTAAAGCAGTCTTTCACTGTAGAGGTTGAAGAAGTCAAATACTTTCCCAGCCTTGAAATTATATCATGTACATCCATTTATACTATGTGATCTGTGTTTTATTGAATATTCCACTGCAAAATTTGAGTTTGTTCAATATAACAGTATCTATTTGGATTTCAGAGACACTCAAGACAGAAATGACAGACATTCAGGCAGCAACTCACATAATATGATAAGTAGCTTCTGAGCCCCAAAGTGACATAATCAGTATTTATAAAGGTTTAATACTACAGACTAAAACAAACTTTATTTATTTATTTATTTATTTATTTATTTTACTGCATGTGTATAAGCACCTGTGCTCAGCTTTCCTAGATATTACAGAAAAAATTAGTAAGTAGCCAAGAACCAGGATGACAAAGAGAAGTTTCAAGAAACTTCCTTCTGGAGAGTAATTGCAAAAGTAAGATGAAGATGTCTCTTCTTAATTTTTTTTAAATTCTTTATTGGGAAATTAATGTTTTACATTCAATAGTAAATACAACAGTTTGTACATGCATAACATTTCCCAGTTTTCCATATAACAATACAACCCCCACTAGGTCCACTGTCATCCTTCTTGGATCTGTCTTCTCTCCCCCCACCCACCCCAGAGTCTTTTACTTTGGTGCAATATGCCAATTCCAGTTCAGGTTCTACTTGTGTTTTCTATTCTGACCTTGTTTTTCAACTTCTGCCTGAGAGTGAGATCATCCCATATTAATCCTTCTATTTCTGACTTGTTTCACTTAACATGAATTTTTCAAGATCCATCCAAGATTGGCTGAAAATGGTGAAGTCACCATTTTTTACAGCTGAGTAGTATTCCATTGTGTATATATACCACAACTTGCTCAGCTACTCATCTGTTGTTGGACACCTGGGTTGCTTCCAGGTTTTGGCTATTACAAATTGTGCTGCCAAGAACATATGTGTACACAGATCTTTTTGGATGGGTGTGTTGGTTTCCTTAGGATATATCCCCAGGAGAGGAATTGCAGGATCATAGGGTAGGTCCATTTCTAGCCTTCTGAGAGTTCTCCAGACTGTTCTCCACAGAGGCTGAACCAATTGACATTCCCACCAGCAGTGTAGGAGGGTTCCTTTGACCCCACAACCTCTCCAGTATTTGCTGCTATTACCTTTTCTGATGTATGACATTCTCACAGGAGTGAAGTGGTATCTCATTTTTGTCTTTATTTGCATTTCTCTGACAATCAGAGACTTGGAGCATTTTTTCATGTGTTTCTCGACCTTTTGGATCTCTTCTGTGGTGAATATTCTGTCCATGTCCTCCCCCCATTTTTGGATGGGGTTATTTGTTGTCTTGTTGTTGAGATTTGCAAGTTCTTTATATATTCTGGTTATTCGCCTCTTGTCTGATGTATGGCATGTAAAGATCTTCTCCCATTCTGTGAGGGGTCTCTTGGTTTGTGTAGTAGTTTCTTTAGCTGTACAGAAGCTTTTTAATTTGATGTAGTGCCATAGGTTTATGCTTGTCTTAGTCTTCTTTATAATTGGATTCATTTCATTGAAGATGTCTTTAAAATTTATGTGGAAAAGAGTTCTGCCAATATTTTCCTCTAAGTATCTGATATTTTGTGGTCTAACATCCAAGTCCTAGATCCACTTGAATTAATTTTTGTATTTGGTAAAATATAGTGGTTCAGTTTCATTCTTCTGCATGTTTCAACCCATTTTTTTCCAACACCATTTGTTGAAGAGACTCTGCTTTCCCCATTTAATAGTCTGGGCACCTTTGTCAAAGATTAGATGTCCATAGGTGTGGGAGATCTTATTATTATTTTTTTAATTCATCTTCTTTGCCTATCTTGGATGGAGTTTGAAGTGAAAATAGTCAAAAAGAGAAGGATGAATATGGGATGATCCAACTCATAGACAAAAGATGACAAATAAGAACAGAAGGATAAACATAAAGCAGAACTTGGACTGGAGTTGGTGTATTTCACCAAAGTATAAGACTCTGGGGTGGGTAAGAATGTTCAGGTCCTAGAACATGATGGCAGAGGAGGACCTAGTGGGGGTTGAATTGTTATGTGGAAAACTGAGAAATATTACACATATACAAAATAATGTATTTTACTGTCGACTGTAAACCATTAATCCCTCAATAAAGAAAAAATGGTTTATATATGTTGTTTTCTTATCCACTCATCTGTTTTTATACACCTACGTTTCTTCTAAGTGAGAGCTATTTCAAATTGTGCTGATATGAACATAGGTGTGCAAAGATCTCTTTGGATGGGAATGTTTCTATCTCTAGGGTATATACCTACCAGAATAATTGCCAGGTCATAGAGTATGCACACATCTAGCATTTACTTATAAGTCAACAACTGTACTGTAAACCACTGACCCCACAATGAAATGATCAAAACAAGAAATAAAAGAGAGAAATTATTCAACTTAAAGAAAAAAAGTATAGTTGATAATCTGCTGCTGTTTTCATTTATGAAGAAAACCAAAACCAAATCACATCATTTTTCTCTTCACTACTAAAGCAAACCTTAGTTATTTAAAATCCTATAAGAATTAAAGCAATTATTTTGTGTTTTTTCTTTCATTACTGTGTATCATATTATATTTCACCTTAGTATCATTAGCAAAAAAGAAAAAAAGGAGGACTGGACAATAGCTCCTCTGATAGAATACAAACCATACTACTTGCAAGGCTTAGAGTTCCAACACCACGTGGGAGAACTAAAGCACTGGGGAAGCCAAGAACGGTGGAATGTTCATATATATATTATCTAATACAGCACATGCATGGGGTCTCATCAACTTGTCCCTTACAAGTGAAACATGGATTTTCCTGGTAGACTGCATACTCTGAAACTCTTAGACTCATTAATAATACGTTATACTATGAAGTGTTTTGGGTTACAGAAAGCATTGTCTTTTTTAGTTTATATTGGATACTCTGTAGGAAGGCTTATCAGAATCGGTATTTTACTAATCAAGTGCATATGTTTACTAATTTTAGTAATCAGGTGCATATGAAGAGTGTATCACTATAAATTTTCAGCTATTTAACACATACCAGAGAACTATAATGTAAGAGGAAAGAACTTAGTGGTTACTTAGATTGATACAAAAATGTTAAAGATATTCACAGACATTATACCATATAGTCTACTGATTTTATCATTTACTGGGTGATTGTAGTCCATCTGGCTAAATTCTCAGCCCTGTTAGGGCAGGGAGTGAACTACATCTCCAGGGATGCTTTGTGGCCCCTCCAGGGAAGGCAGTGAATATATTACTTGTATTAGAATGTTCATGATTAGCTGCTGCTAAATTTGGTCAAAGAATTTACCAAGAAAGAGCATGTTGTTAGAACCCTTCTGAGCAGTGTTTGGACTGCTTTCTTTTCCCTCTCTCACATACTTGTATATTATTTTGAAGTCCTGTTCACTGTGCTTGAAAGGAAAGAGAATGAAGAGAAGAAGAAGAAGGAGAAGGAGGAGGAGAAGAATTGCTTCCTTACCATTTCTGGAAGCTGCTCTTTGCAACGATCTTATAGACTTACTCACTTTGCTTGAAAAAAATCACCTATTCTTTAGCTAAACTGATTCTGACAAAGAACAAAATTCTTAATAATTAAAGAAAACAAAATATCCCATGTTTTAAACAATAAAAGGTAAAAGATGGGCGGGGGTAGATAGCATAATGGTTATGCAAAGAGACTCTCCTGCCTGGGGCTCTGAAGTCCCAGGTTCAATCCCCTGCATCACAATAAGCCAGAGCTGTGCAGTGCTTTGGTGTTTATCTCTGTGTCTTTCTCTCTCTGCATCTCTCTCAAAAATAAAATAAATAAAATAGCTTTAAAATTTTTTTTTAAAAAGGTAAAAGATAACTACATAAAAACTATGCATTCAAGTTGTCATACTTTAAGTTTTAAGTATTAGTGGAATCAGAGTTCATATTTATTTCATTTATAAACTTTGTGAAAGCATTTGATGATGTTCTCTACCAAGTTTCTTGGTGTAATTTCTTGCTAAGAATCTTTGTAGTGTGGCCTAGGAAGTGCTTCAGTGGATACAGCTCTCAAGCATAGATATCAATGTTCTATCTCTGGGGTTGCATTTGCCAGAGTGATGTTGTTATGGTCTACTTTCTCTCTCTCTCTCTCCCTCCCTCCCTACCTCTCCATCCTCTCTCCCCTATTCTCTAATAAGCAAATAAATAAACAAGTCTTTAAAAAAATCTTTGTGGTCCCATGAGGAACTATTCAATTTTAGTAATAGATATGCTTATGGGATTTGTGAAACAAAAATATTTAAAAACCAAAAATATTGAATAATAAAAAGAAGCACATTGATTCACTTACATAATTTCTTAAAATGTATTTTAGGAGTATAAAATGAGCTCATTTCCTCTATTTGAGAGATAATTTGCTGAGGAAAATAATTATATCCAATGTCCTATACTTTTCAGAATATTAATATAGTTCTATGTATCCTTATTTAGAGTAGCAACAACAACAAAACTGGTGTACCATGAAATCATGAAACACAGGTAATCTGTTTACCATGAATATCTTTTAATGATATTGATATTCAAAGAGGTCAAGCAAAGCAACCCACTTAGTGCATTGTTTTGTTCTATGTATGAATCTGGTTTGAGCCTAGTCCCCATCGCATTGAAGGAAGCTTCAGTATTTTGGCTTCTTTCTCTCTCACTGTCTCTGTCTCTATCGAAAAAAAAAAAAAAAATATATATATATATATATATATATATTTAAATTATAAAGGGGATGAGATTATAGAAACATTCTGCTGGGAGTCTGTCATAGGAAGAGCAGTGTACAGCATAAAAGCAACAAACGTTTTAGTGACATTTATCTAACCCTCTTGAACAAGATGGCAGCAGGCCAAGAAGCACATCCATAAATGCTTGTACTAAAAGGTGATAAAATTATGTGCTCTAGGCTGCTGGTATGCTTTATACTATGGTTTAATTTATGGCTCACCATTAGAGCATTTAGAGATATGAGTGCACTACTTACCATTCATAAATTTCCCCATAAATATTGTATCTCACCATTGTGCCTTCATGAATATTGATCAGTAGCATACATGCCCTCACAAGTAATTAGATTACAACCACTCTAACACTAATAATTTACTACAGAAAGAAATTCTATCGACAGTCACCTGATCTGGGAAAAAGAATAAAATGGACTTGCTTGCTTCATTTATTGACTCACTGCGAAGTATTGTACACTTCTGCTTTAAGGTATATATATTTTTTCCCCTAACTTATGAGTACATGTACATGAAGCAAGCAAGTAGAAAGACCTTAAAAGACACCATAAAGGACCTAATGAAACAGTTTCTACTGAGACCTAGATACTCTCCTCATCTACCTCCTATTACACATCCCTCAATCATTACAAAACTAACTTTGCCAGACAAAATAAGGACTACAAAAGCTGAATAAGAGCAAGAGACTTGAATAATTTAATGATAAGTCACTACCAGGCCACTCCATCACCAAGGGCCCTACTCAAGATAGTCCTGTGATTCCCACACAAACATGATTGGCCTAGACATCTAACAGATCCCTCTCACCCCTATCACTGTTCATCTCCATCAGGAACAACATAATAGACCCCTCTGTGCGTCCCTATTGGACCTTGACCTCAATATGGATCAACAAGGGTAGGGAATGTTCCATCTTCCAAATGGGAGGTTGGACAACATACTCTACCTACGACCTGAGGAAGATAGGTCCTGAAATTAGTGCAGTCTGGAATGTTCCTAGCTGTGACCATAGAATGTGAGCTCAGACCTACAGGGATGCACAGGTAACATAGGCTCTTGTCCAGAATATAGGCCCCAGATTGAGTTGATGGGGTTTACAATCAATAACATTTATATACTTCCCCCATATTTAGGAGCTACTCACTTCCCTGATCCAGCTTTCTAGTCCTTTCTCCAACTATGACACCATCTCCCCAGACAATAAGCTGTGTCCACCAGCATATTAGCTGTCAAGATGAGGCAAAAACTAATAATGTCAAGGGCCACTTGGAATATATAAAATAGACCCACCAGCTTTTTCTAAAATGGAGACCTCCAATCTTCATCTGCAATATTCTTGTCTCTAGGTTCATGATTAGTCAACAATTTGTTCTGCCTTATATCTTAACTCTTTTTCAACTACCAGGTTCCAGATGCTACCATGATGCCAACCTGACTTCCCTGAGTAGATGACCCCACCATGTGTCCTGGAGCCTTGCCGCCCCCCCCCCCCCCCCACAAATTCCTGCCCCACTAGGGAAAGAGAGAGACAGGCTGGAAGTATGGATTGACTTGTCAACACCCATGTTCAGCAGGGAAGCAACTACAGAAGCCAGACCTTCCACTTTCTGCACCTCATAATGATCCTGGGTCCATACTCCCAGAGGGAAGCTATCAAGTGAGGGGACTGGATACAAAGTTCTGGGGGTGGGAATTGTGTGGAATTATACTCCTCTTATCCTATAGTCTTGTCAATATTTCCATTTTATAAGTAAAAATTTTAAAAAGGACTTGCTAGCAGAGTTTCCAGGACAAAATTGGACACTGCTAAAGCACAGAGATAATTCCTTTTCCCCTAGATCAAACTTCTTTAACATGTTTTATTATGACATGCTGCTGGGGAGATAAAGCATGTGTGTTGTCAAGTAGATCCATACCCCAAGCCTGTTTCTTTCTTTCTTTAGTGGGATAGGGCTCTGGAGAGGTGAGGTTCCAGAACACATTGGTGAGGTTGTCTACTCAGGGAAGTCAGGTTAGCATTGTGGTAGTATCTGCAACTTCGTATCTGAAAAGCATTAAAATATAAGGCAGAGCAAATTGTTTAATCATCAGGAACCAAAAGGTAAGAACATAGATTAAATTTAGGGTCTTCATGGTGGAATAAACTGGGAAGCCTCTTTCTGGTATAGTCTAAGGAGTCCATGACTTTACTACTAATTTTTGCCTGAGCCCAACAACTAACATGCAGGTGGGCTAAAAGTATTGTCTGGGAAGATGGTTTCAGAGTTGGGAATAGGACTAGAAAGCTGGATCAGGTCCAGAGAGTTGCTCCCAAATATGGGGAAACTATATAAAGACTGTTAACTGTAAATACCACTGATCTGACATAGGGCCCATGTCTGTGCAGTCCTCTGCATCCCTGTCAGCTGAGCTGGCATTCCTTGGTCACAGCTAGGAACATTCTAGGCTTCACTCATGTCAGGACTAATCTTCCTCCAGTGGCAGATCATGTTGACTCAGCCTCCCTTTGGAGAGTGGAGCAGTCCCCACCATTGTTGTTCTACACTGAGGATAATGTAGAACAGAATTGGTGGCATCGCACTCCCAGATCTCAAATTGTATTATAGGGCCACTGTAATCAAAACTTCTTGGTATTGGAACAAACAAACAAAAAAAGATACATTGACTAGTAGAGTTAAATTGAAAGCCCAGAAATGAGCCCTCACACCTATGGACATCTAATCTTCAACAAATGTGCCTAGATTATTAAATAGGAAAAGGAGAGTCTCTTCAACAAATGATGTTGGAAAAATTGGTTGAAGCATGTATATGAATGAAACTGAACCACTATATTTCACTGGAGTAAAAGGAAATTCCAAATGGATCAAGGACTTAGCTGTTATACAAAAAACCATCAAATAACTACAGGAATATATTGGCAAAACAATTTTCATCTGAATTTTATAGGCATCTTCAATGATAGGAATGGAATTGCAAGGAAGACTAAAAAAAAAAAAAAAAACCAATAGGACTAAATCAAATTAAAAAGCTTATGTACAGCAAAATAAATCATGACCCAAGAAAAGAGACCTCTTGCAGCATTGGAGAAGATCTTTACATGCCATACATCAAACAAAAGTTTAATAACCAAAATATATAAAGAGCTCACCAAAATCAGCAACAAGAAAACAAATGACCCCATTTAAAAAGGGGAGAGGATGTGAACAGAATATTCATAAGAGAAGAGATCCAAAAGGTCAACAAACATGTGAAAAAATTCTCCAAGTCACTGACTGTCAGAGAAATACAAATAAAGACAACAATGAAATACCACTTCACTCCTGTGAGAATGTCATACATCAGAAAAGGTAAGAACAACAAATGCTGGAAAGGTTGTGGGGACATGGGAACTCTCCTGCACGGCTGGTGGGAAAGTAAATTGGTCCCTGTGAAAAGTAATCCTCAGAACTCTCAGAAGGCTAGAAGTGGACCTACACTATATTCTTCAATTCCTTTCCTAGTGATATATACTAAAGAACCAAACACACCCATTCAAAAAGATTTGTGTATCTTTATGTTCACAGCAGCATGATTTTTAATAGCCAAATCCTGGAAGCAACCCAGGTGTCCAGCAACAAATGAGTGGTTGAACTGTGATATATATACATAATGGAATGTTACTATTAAAAAATGCTAGCTACTATTAAAAAATGCTAGCTGTTAAAAATGGTGGTTTCTCCTTCTTCACCCCATCTTGGATGTGGCTTGAAAGAATCATGTTAAGTGAGATAAGCCAGAAAGGGGATCAATATGAGATGATCCCACATAGATAGAAGTTGAAATATAAGAACAGAATGGAAATCACAAATCAGAATTTGGACTGGAATTGGTGTATTCTATCAAAGTAAAGGACTCTGTTGCAGGGGGTGGGGATGGGTGTTCAGGTCCTGAGACATGATGATGGAGGTGTACCTAGGTAGGGTGTTAGAGTGTTATCTGGAAAATGATACACTGAGAAATGACACACCTGTACCAACTACTGCATTTTATTATATCTACTTTAAACCATTCATCACCCTAATAAAGAAAAAAGTACGTAGAGCAATGTATGCATTTAATCATGCTACACATAAAAGTACTATATATGTACATATAATTTAAACATATTATGTATGTATATAAATGAATTATAAATTAAAATAAAAAGTCATTTCCAATCATATGTATGAAGGCATATAGCAAGCTAAAGTAACAGCAAGACATGTGGCAACAAGACACTTTACATGTGTAGGAGAAACTATAATTTACCAAAATATGTATATTCTTAAAATGATTTATTGCACTATGCCTATGAATTTTCCCTACCTTTTTATAAAAAGAGATTCTTTTCCTGAAAAGCTAAAAGAATAGTTGCCAGAACTAATAAACCTTAAGTAAATGCTTCTGAGAAGGTACTAGCTGTAAGTTTATGCCTTGGCACACACACATAAAACTATGATATTTCACTTTTTATGAAGTGGCTTTCATTGTGAAATTTATTCTCAGCAACTGATTGAATTTTCTGTGCAATATTAGCAAGTCCCTCTCACCCTATCTCTCTCTCTCTCTCTCTCTTTGTAGTAGAAACTGTAGAATCTGATTCATTACTGTCCTTTCCCCAATTAGAATAATGAGGAAATTTAATCACTACGTAAATTAAAATGTATTTCTTATGCATAATTCATCGAACTCAGTCTTTCATAGGTTGCCTTTCTTTTGTCTGTTTCCTAGAGCTACCCTAAAGATTACTAGTTCTATCTTCAACTTACTTTCTGCTTTCACAAATCTCGTATGTTATGCTCAATCTTCACACAATACTGTCTCTTTTTTTTTTCCTGGAATTTACTTTCTTAAAAAATCAGCTGTCATATGGTTTTTATTAATATTGAAATATAACTGTCTAACTAAACTAGATTTTCTTATTTATTAATTAGAAATAGAAAGGGGAAAGAGGACTAGGTCATCATTTTGGTGAAGAGAAATGAATTCATAATCTCATCCTTTTAAATCCCTAGTTTAGCCATTGTATTACTTCATGCCAGAAAGGATAAAATTATTTCAGAAGTAATTTAACTATATCAATAACAAAAATCAATATTCCTAGGACTTTAAAATAGTTACTGGATCTTGACAGTATAAAATTTTCATCTGGGCACCTAGCAAAAAGTTATCAGGCATCCAAGTAATAAAGAAAATAAGATAATAAAAAGACAAGTTAGTTAAGTGAAATCACTCAGAATTGACATAGATAGAGATATTTTGCTAGTTATTTAAGATAATTCTTATGGGATTTCCTGAAGCAAGTCTATGGAATAACAGTAGATTCACATTTCTTTCCAGTGTCAACTAGGAGAAAAAAAAAAAAAAAAAGACCTGAAAACTTAACAAAATACAGCCAGGATTCTTTCAGAAAATCACCAAGCCACAGGTGAGTACAGACATGTAGCTTGAAGACAGAAAGGGGGGAGGTCCTGGGACTAAAAGCTACTAGACTGGGAGTTTGGCAGCTTAGGCATAACATCTCCAGGTTTCAGTTAAAGAAGCAACTGTTGGAAGGAAGGAAGGAAGGAAGGAAGGAAGGAAGGAAGGAAGGAAGGAAGGAAGGAAGGGAGGGAGAGAGGGAGGAAGGAAAGAAGGAAGGAAGGAAGGAAGGAAAGAAGGAAGGAAAGAAGGAAGGAAGGAAGGAAGGAAGGAAGGAAGGAAGGAAGGAAGGAAGGAAGGAAGGAAGGAAGTCACCTAAGTCCTAGGTGAGTACAGCTAGGCAGATGGGGCTTATGAATGCAAAGGGAATAAGGGTGTGCTTGCAAGGACTAAAAAGCATTGCTCAGGGATGGCTGGCACCAAATTGGGATATTGGTGGCTGAAACACCCCACTTCTGGGTGCAAGTTAATGCAACAAAAACTGGTGAAAAAGAAAAAAAAAATCATCTAAAAAGTCACAAATTTACAACTGTGACTTCTTGAGTCTTTGATGCTGTTTCCCCATGGAGGCTGTAAGAACAACAGCAAAATTCTATATGTTATCAAGGACACTGATCTGGCCTGCTGACTAAGGAAAACAGGAAATCAAACACTTCAGCCATAGCACCTCCTACTTGCATGACAACTAAAGTCCAGCTAAATGTGACAGGAAGCTCAAATGACCATACAGGCAAGACCTACTGAAAACTAGTCACATAAAAGTGCTAAACAGGAAAAGAGTCAGCAAGAACATAAAACAACTTTGAAACAAAAAAAACAAATGAGTGTAAGCAGACCACATTTATCAATAATAACCCTAAATATGAATGGCTTAAGTTCACCAGTCAAAAGATTCAGAATGGTTGAATGGGCTAAATGGCAAGACTTATTTATTATGTGTCTCCACGAAACACACATCCAAGAAAAAGAAACAGAAGCTCTGGCCAACATGCTGGGGTAAGTTATTCCAAGCCAGTAATTCAAACAATGTCAGGAACAGCTATTCTAAATCAGATAAGTTAGACTTTCAGGCAAAGAAGGTAAAGTGACAGACATGAACACTACGTATTGATCACAAGGGCAACTCAACAGGAAGACATAATCATCATATATATATATATATCCTCAACATTTCTGATCCCAAATATTTACAAGAAGTACTTACTGACCTTAAGGGAGACATTGACAGCAGCAAAACAATAGTTGGAGACCTCAACACACCACTCACAGCAAGAGATAGATCATCAGGATTAAATTAAAAAAAAAAAAAAGACATGGAGAACTTAAATGAAGGTCTATATGAGATGAATTTAAAAGTTATATTCAGGGGCCCAGTAGAACAGTGGGTTAAGCTCACCTGGTGCAAAGCACAAGGACCAGCATAAGGACTCTGGTTTGAGCCCTTGGCTCCCAACCTGTAGGGGGTTCGTTTCACAGGCGGTGAAGCTGGTCTGCAGGTCTCTATCTTTATCTATCCCTCTCTGTCTTCCCCTCCTCTCTTGGTTTCTCTCTGTCCTATGCAACAACAATGACAGCAACAACAATAAAAATAACAATAACGATAAACAACAAGAGAAACAAAAGTGAAAAAAAGTAGGCTCCAGGTACAGGCATCAGCCCAGCAATAATGCTGGTGGTAAAAAAAAAAAAAAAAAAAAAAAAAACACACATACACATACACATACACACACACATATATATAATATAATACCTGGATAAAAGATTTTGAATACATATATATATACCCCAAAAAGAATTCAAGTGCACGTGGAACATTCTCAGGGATCGACTATGTGTTGGACACAAAGAGAGCCTTAATAAATACATGGATATTAAAATAATAAAAATATCTTTTCTGACCATGAGCCTACGAAGTTAGAAATCAATCACAAAAATAAACAAAGAAATACACTCAAACTATGAAGACTGAACAATACATTTTGGAATAATACCTGGATCATGGAAGAAATCAAGAGATAGTTACACTGTCATCTTGGCTATCCAGCATTCAAAAATGAATTATTCAGTCCTTCTTCCAACTATGACACCATCTCCTCAGAAAATACTCTGGATCCACCAGCATATTAGATGTCAGATTCTGGCAAAAACTAGAAAAGTCACAGGCTCTCTGGAATATACCTAAAATAAACCTACTAGTTGCTTTTTTTTTTTTTCCAAAATGGAGACCCCCCAATCTTCATCGGCAATATTCTTGCCTTTAGGTTCATGATTAGTCAACAATTTGTTCTGCTTTATATCTTAACTCTTTTCAGCCACCAGGTTCCAGATGCTACCATGATGCCAATCAGACTTCCCTGGGCAGACAACCCCACCAGTGTGCCCTGGAGGCCCACCTCCCCAAATTCCTGCCTCACTAGGGAAAGAGAGAGACTGGCTGGGAGTATGCATCAACCTGCTAACACCTATGTTCAGAAGGGAAGCAATTACAGAAACCAGACCTTCCACCTTCTGCATTCCATAATGCCATCTATCCACTATCTATCTATCTATCTATCTATCTATCTATCTATCTATCTATCTACCTATCTATCTATATCTGTTATCTATCTATCTACCATCATAATCTATTAACCTATCTATTATTTATCATTTCTCTCTGTGTATTTTTACTGTTTTAAGTTAAAACTAGAAAATAAAATTCATGTGTCACTTCATATCCAAATTATCTAGTGAGTCTGTGGCCAACACTTTTGAATAGGCAAGGTTAGAGTGAAAGTATCCAACAAAGTAAAGTTGAATGAATATAAATAATAGTTATTGAGAAAAAGTAATAATAATATTTATATTTCATAAGTTCAGTCAGAATATGAGATTTTAAATTAATATTTAGAGCTTTATGATAATTGAATAGGAGACTGCATAAAATTCAATAAAAAACTGAAAATAGTAAATTCAAACTGAACACAGAATTAAGAAAACAGGTATAAATGTGACAGTGTTTTCCTGTAAAGTTTTACAAAGCAAGCTTGCTAATTTTGTCAGAAAACATTTGATTGTATCTTCTTCCCGCTAGAGCTAGAAGACCAACATAATTATTCTGAATTCCTCATTTGACAGAGAATTAGACTGTGTTTTAGAGATATTTTTGGTTTGTAGAACAGATTTTATAAGTAAAAGAAGATTGCTTGATGCTTGCATAAAGAAGTTTTTAATGTTATGGTACCATTTTTTTTTTATGGCTTTTCCCTGGAAATGTCAGTGGCCAGAAAGTTTGCCTTCAGAGACAGAGACCTTAACTTTTTCTGTATGTTAACATTTACAACGGTAACACTAATAATAAAATATGAAGGCCATTTCTGTGATAGTGATGTCTAGATTGTGAGTATGAAAATATGAAGATGGTTATTGAATACTTGTATAAAGAGCAACCTCAAATATATGCCTGTAAGGGTGATCCTATAAAATTAGAACTGTCAGACTAAATGAATTATACAGCAAATGAAAACCAGTAGCATGCAAATATGAACTAGCAAATAAATTTCACCAATAACTCTGACAGCTTTAACAGAGCTATCAATTTAAATTGTGGCTTAATATTATGCAAAGTAAAACAGAAACGACTGTATATATTTGATGTACGATTTAGAAGAAAATTCTCTTTCCTTTTTTCTTTTTTTATATTTATTTATTCCCTCTTGTTGCCCTCGTTTTATTGTTGTAGTTATTATTGTTGTTATTGATGTCGTTGTTGGATAGGACAGAGAGAAATTGAGAGAAGAGGGTAAGTCAGAGAGGGGGAGAGAAAGATAAGACACCTGCAGACCTGCTGCAACACCTGTGAAGCAACTCCCCTGCAGGTGGGGAGACGGGGACTCGAACCGAGATTCTTATGCTGGTCCTTGAGCTTGTGACACGTGCGCTTAACCCACTGCGCTACTGCCTGAATCCGGAAAATTCTCTTTCTAATAATTCATTTTGTTGGTTGTAGTATTCATCTTGTCGTACCTATTTTCACACCAGGGGGATTATTAATATGGATTTTCAAATATGTTGCCAATGCATCTTGATTTGAAGACAGATATGTATGTTTAGCATTTTTATACTCTAATTCATTTTTGCTTGGCTAAATATATCATGCTATCTAAAGGAACTTTCCAGTTAAATTTTTCTGTAGGGTGACAGAATTACAAAACTGAGTCAAAGCTGAGTAGTAAGACAGTAACACGAGACTATTAACATACAAAATTAAAGTAACTATCAGGACCAGGAGGTCGTGGACCTAGTAAGTACATATTACAATGTGCAAGGACCCAGGTAACCCCTTGGTCCCTATCTGCAGTGGGTGAGAGATTCATGAAGGTTAAGCAGTGCCGCAGATGTCTTTCTCTTTCGCCCTCTCTGCCTCTCCATATTCCTTCAATTTCTCTCTGTCTCTACCCAAAATAAATAAATAGTACATAAATATATACAATATACAAAATTAAAATTGTCTTAATTTGATCTATCCCACCTTTAATGAGACAGTGTTGCACATAATCCTTCTTTTCATATATGATATATTTTATGGAAAGATAAATTTAATTATTCTTACTTTCTTTGGTCTTTTATATATAGAAGTTTTAGTTCCTATTTTTGATCATGCACTAGCCCATATGTTTTCAAAATATCCTCTATATTTTAAAAACCATGCCTTTTCAAAACTAAACTGGCTTATGTTAGAGGCAATTGGAAACAGACCCTCAGACAATGAAATAGAAAAGACACATTTCAGTGTAAGGTTAGAGGTAACTGTCAGTACTTTCAACCTAAATAACCTAACCGGTAACTTTCATATATTACCATCACATTTTCTTTTTGCCTACCTACATGATAAACCACAGGGGAAATATTTCTTTTCTGCCATTGCTACTTTAGACATTAGTGCTCCTTTCTTAATGGTGACTTTTCTAACAATGAAGCTGTACCCCTCTCCCCATGAGGGGAAAAGAATGTTTTGGTGTTGTAAATTAACTTAAAAATTGGTTTTGTGGTTGGGGCTGCCGCTGCTGCTTATGGCGGACATGTAGAAGGATTCACAGTGGGGAGCTGGGAACAGGTTTAAACAATACAAGGTTTATTAGGGTGAAACAGGTAAAAGGCAAAATAAACACTTATCATCAAGGGTTAAGCGTACGCTCAGTCTATAAAGTCTGAGTATAGTCATCAAAAGTTTAGTCCCATAAGATAAACTATTATCAGCTCTGGTAAAGGTTACTCATGGCTGTAGAGGGGTCTAAAAGTTTACTGGCTAGCAGAGTCACATGTGTTCAGTTCCCAGGAGAAGTAGACATGGTGGATGGATGCCTGGAGCACCTTCACCAAGATGCATCTGACCAGGAGAAGAAGCTGCAGCCAAACAGCACCAGAGTTCCGGCTGCTGTCCTTTTAAGTCTATTCAGCCTACCCACAATGCTTTGCACAGTCTGGATTCACCTACAGTCCACCATGCGCCTCCTCAGATCACTGCATACCCTGTCAGCCTTCTGTTGCCAAGGCTGATGTCACCACTGTGTTGGGGCTTCAGTCCATGGTCACTGGCATATTGTGTCACCACATTTTGTGGTCTTGATTTTTTTTTCCTTATGTAAACTTTTTACTGGATGATTAATGGTTTATAGTGAATCTGTGGTACATGGGTACAATTTCTAATCTCACCAAGATAAGTGTCTGTAAAATACTCTCACTCCTAAATTAGGCCCATCAACATGTACTAGGACCTGAGAGCCCTCCTCCTCCCAACTCCCATTTTTGCCCTTTGTCCCCAGAGTTCTTTGCTTTTAAAACCCGTCTGTGTTTTATTTTGTTTTCCTTTTTTTTTTTTGTTTTCACTCTTGTTTCTTAAGTTTTTCCCATGAGTGAGTCTTGTTTTAACTACTTCTGATCAATTAAAAGCTTTGGTATTCTACCTTAAACACACACACACACACACACACACACACACACACACATTTCATTAATAGAGCACTACTGGGATTAACTTTAGAAATGAAATATCTAATTGTAGCAAAAACGTGCAATATAAAGGAGTCAAAATAAAGCATCCTAACACCTAGGCAAAACCTTTTAGTTTTATAAAGACTCAGTTCTATCTTTATGGGAAAAAGTAAATAAATGAATAATCTTATAAAAAGAATGCAGATTTTTAATGCCTATCTTTCTCACTGAGAATGTGAGCTAACCCCATAGCCTAAAGTAAGGGTGGGAATAAACTGGTCACCAGAGCATAAACTTAATCTCTTGGCAGCCAACAGGAGCTAAGGGAATGCAGTGCTTCCTTGCATGAAAATTTCTTCAAATGAGCAATGGACCAAAGCAATTCACACAGAATGAATATAATTTTTCCCATTAGCATATGAAGTGATTTAAACACCACCCATACAAATCATGAATTTCGATTGATTTTTCACAAATGTTCATGTGGCAAATTAACTGAGTTTTTTTTTTTTTTTTTTTTTTTTTTTTTACCATTGAGCAATTTGTTTGAAAAGCTACATAGTGTGTATCATAAATTTCAGAATTCAACATAGGTATAGATTTTCATTTAGATATAAACCATCTTCATTACTCAGAATACTGGGTTTGTATTGCTCAAAAGTTAACTTGTGGTCAATTAAATAAGCTTTGTTTGACTCATCAGTTTCTTTGATTAACACCTATAATGTTGTTGGTAGGTGAATTCAGTTCATGATTTATCAATTTGTTGAACCTAAGCGCAAGAATATGTTTTAACCTCCTCCAAATCTTACAGCCATATTTAGTCCTTTCCTCAAGACTACTGGAATTGCTTTTGGAAATAGAAGATAGTTTAAATAAATTGAAAATAAAAACAAAGCTTTCAAATATAGGCAGAAAATTATAAATAGAGGTGTTAGTATATCTTTTAGCAGTGTGAAAGGATATATATGTGTGTGTGTGTATATATATATTTTTTTTTTCATCACTGGGGCTTTACCACTCTAGGCAACATTTTTCAAATTCCAGTGCAATGTGGGAAGGTGAGTTACCTATTTACCAACCTGACAGGACATATCCTTTTTGGATGAATGTAACAACTGAATACTGAATGGAAAATAAATGCATCAGTTGCCCTATCACAAAAAAGAAAAATAAAACAGTATACATTTCAGAGAGATTGTCTTTTAACAGTAATAAACATTTCAAACATTTGTTTTTGTAATCTTACAAAGACTTGTAAATGAAAAAATAGTCCTCCATCAAGGGTATACTTTGGAATACTTGCAACATAGTCACGTTAATGATATTTAACATTTAAACAGTGGATATTTGTTGATGCAATATATTACTTGATTGATCTATGTTTTACCACCTGTAGGAAGAATCCTACGTGGGCTAGATTTATAATTTTGTTAATGTATTATTGACAAGATACTATTGTGTAGTTTTCTTTCTGTGTGATACTATCAGATTTTATATTTTTATTTTTTATCAGTTCTTTAATAATCATTGACAAGATTGTGGGATAAGAGGGGTGCAATACCCTATAGTTCCCATAGCCAGAGTTCAATATCCCCTCCCCTCCATTGGAAGTTTCCCTATTCTTTAGCCCTTTGGGAGTATGGACCAAAGATCACTCTGGGGAGTTGAAGGTGGAAGGTCTGGTTTCTATAATTGCTTCTCTGCTGTACACAGGCATTGAGAGATTGATCCATATCCCCAGCCTGTGTCTATCAGAGCAATGATGGCTGAATAAAAGGTAGTGGGGATATTGGTCATTTTTTAAATTTTGAAAATGCTTGAACAGAGTAGCTATCAGATCATCTTTGAAATTTTAATAGAACTCACTGGTAAAAAGTATCTGGACCTGGGTTTTTGTTTTTCAGATTTGTTAATTGTTTCAGTTTCCTGACTTACTTTCCATCTGTTCTTGTTTTCTACTCTCTCCAGGCTCAATCTAGGGAAAACATATGAGCCTAAATATCCATTTCTTTCAGATTCCCCAACTTAGTAATAAAAGTTAAGTATGATTAGTCATATGTGATCTTTCATAGACCTGTAGTATCACCTTACCTTTTATTATCTTCTGCTAAATTTGAGCTTTTATGTGGGAGATTTGATTCTTTATTTGAGATTTTTCTTCTGAATTTTCCTTTTTGTACTGCTTTTGCAATACCCCACATATTATGATAGCATGTGTCCTTGTTTTATTTTACTATATTCATGACATTTTAAATTTATTCTTTGTTTCAGTATCTGTTCAATAGTACATTATTTAGTCTCTGTTTTGAATTTTTCCTAGCTTCCTTATTGTGGTTAATTTCTAGTTATATACCATTATGATCTGAAAAATCTGTTTGATATTATTTCAATCTTGCTAAATATAACGAGACATTTATTTAGCTCTCAATAAGGGTGTTAGCCTTGAGACTGTTCCACGAGTACTTGAGAGGGATGTGTATTCAGCTTTTGGGGAAGAATGCCTTATAAATGCCAAATATCTGTAACATTTTATGAATGTGTATGCCATCATTACATTGAGGACAGGCTTTCTTTTCCAAGTTATATTTCCCTTTTCAAACATGGTACTGGGGACCAGGTAGTGGCTTTTCATAGAGCACACATTGCCATGCAAGAGAACTTGAGTTCAAGCCCTCAGACCCATTTGCAAAGAGGATACTACATGAGCAGTATAGCAGTGTTGCATGTGTTTCTCTTCTCTGTCTCTCCTTACCTCTTTGTATCTCACCCTCTATTAAAATGAGAGAAAGAAGGAAAGAAACAAAGAAAGAAATGAAGGAAAAAGAAAAAGTGACTACTGGGAATGGTAGGATGGTTAGGCTGTTTAGCCTCAGTGACAGCCCTGGTGAGTGAGATACACACACACACACACACACATGATGATTCATATTTACATAATATATATTAGCTTTTAAACAATTTGATACAGATGACCAAATTTTCTATAAGGAAATTCTTTCCTATTGAAAAGCAGTGGCATTAAATTTTAGGTTTGCATTTTAAAAAATATATATGAAGTTATCAGTATATATCAGTATGAACTAAAGATTATAGAGTAATCTAGAAGCATCTATATGCAAAGTCACGTAACCAAAAACTTTGTCATTTTGGATCTCACAGTTATTTTTGGAAAGAGGAGGAGAAATCATATGGAAGCATATTCATAAGTTTATTATGTGTAATTTAAAATGCAAAAATTTATCTTGCATAATACATCGCAATACCTGGAAATTAAAGTATGATACATCAAGCTGAAAGTTTTCTTTTTAAAGTTCAATTCACTGTGTCCCTCGTCTTTAAAGAATATTACAAATTTGCATATGATCAGATAGAAATAAATACACATTTGCTAAGAACTTTTATTTCATCAAGAACAGAAATAGGCATAACTGGATTGCATAAAACAAGCCATATCTTTTTTGGGTTCATTGGTTCATTTCTTTTATTCTTTGTCTAACTGAATATTTTCTATTATATGAGCCAGTTTATAGTCCCTTCCCTGACTTTTCCTTTATTTATTTTTTTATTAAATATTTACTTATTCCTTTTTGTTGCTCTTGTTTTATTGTTGTAGTTATTATTGGTGTCTTTGTTGTTGGGTAGGAAAGAGAGAAATGGAGAGAGGAGGAGAAGAGAAAGACACCTGCAGACCTACTTCACCGCCTGTGAAGTGACTCCCCTGCAGGTGGGGCGCCTGGGGCTGGAACTGGGATCCTTAAGCCTGTCCTTGTGCTTTGCGCCACCTGCGCTTAACCCGTTGTGCTACCGTGGGAATCCGAAGTTTCTTTTTTTTAATGTTTTTATTTATTAATTTATTATTGGATAGTGACAGAGAAGAACTGAGAGGAGAGAAAAAGACAGAGCAGGAGAGAGATAGAGATATCTATAACCCTGCTCCGCCACTCTTGAAGCTTTCTACCTGTAGGTGGGAACCAGGAGCTTGAGGTTAACCTGTAGCCTTGCACACAGCAATGTGTGCACTTAATCAGGTGCACCACAGCCTGGCCCCGCTTTCTTGTAGTTTCTCATCTCTCATTCAATTCTTCTCCTCATTACCTCTCTCTTGTATATATATCATACTTACATAAACATACAAAGCTAGATTGTCTTCTTTCTCATCAGTGTGTGTGTGTGTGTGTGTGTGTGTGTGTGTGCGCGCGTGCGCACTCAGTATCACATATACAAGCACGCAGCTAGATACCTTGCCTTTCCCCTCTTTTCTTGCCATTTGCACCTATAATTAAAATACTCTACTACATGTTGTGTTGTCTCTTTGCATTTCTGATTGTGTACAAATGCTGTACGTGTTTGTATATTGGTATTGTATTTAGTCACCTGCTAAACTTTGTTACTATACTTATTTACTATAGATGATACTGTGCTTTGAATATACAGATAATTATATTATCGACAAATGTGAGATATTTAGAATGTTATTTTCAATGTTTATTCTTTATTTGTTGGTTTGCTGCGTTGGAACCTCACACATGCATGATTCCTTTGTTTCCTGACCAATTACTTAACATTTTTGATTACACTGAGACAAAGAAATAAGGAGAGACACCACAGCAGCACTGCACCATCTATGGCATTTTCTCCTGGTGCTTATATATGGTATTCTTATATGGGACTGGGGATCTGGATTTGGGTCCTTGAACATGGTAACATATGAACTCTATTGGGTGAGCGATCTCCTGGAACTATTAATACTTAAGTATTTGATTATGTTATTTTAACAGATAAAAAACTAGTGATGTGTGAAATGATATAGTAAAAAAGAACATTTTTCTTCTGGCTTTGGAAATGATTTAAAGATATCTACAATTTTGTTGTTGTTATTGATGTCGTTGTTAGATAGGACAGAGAGAGATGGAAAGAGGAGGAGAAGACAGAATGGGAGAGAAAGATCTACCTGCTTTACCGCTTGTGAAGCGACTCCCCTGCAGGTGGGTAGCCAGGGCCTGGAACTGGTATCCTTACCTAGTCCTTGCGCTTTGCACCACCTACGCTTAACCCACTGCGCTACCGCCCAACTCCCATTATCTGCCATTTTTTACCGTGATTTCTTATTGTGAGATATTAAATCTCAAAAAGTTTATAAAACACTGAGATTGTATATTCCTTAGAAGTTTGGTGGGAGTCGGGCTGTAGCCCAGCGGGTTAAGCGCAGGTGGCGCTAAGCACAAGGACCCGCATAAGGATCCTGGTTCAAGCCCTGGCTCCCCGCATGCAGGGGTGTCGCTTCACAAGCGGTGAAACAGGTCTGCAGGTGTCTATCTTTCTCTTCCCCTCTCTGTCTTCCCCCTCCCCTCTCCATTTCTGTCTGTCCTATCCAACAACAATGACAACTAAAATAACTACAACAATAAAACAACAAGGGCAACAAAAGGGAATAAATAAATAAATAAAAATAAATATAAAAAAAAGAAGTTTGGTAGACTTTTCTATGAATAGTCTTCTTTAAAAAACGATATTGGAAGTTGTAATGTTTCAACTCACAACAGTAATTAATACAATGAGTAATCCATTGAAAGCTGTTTCAATTTATCATCATTAACATCTGGTGACTTATTAACACTTAAAGGATTTTAAATTGATATGGATGTGCAACAATGCACCAGATTATTTTATTCATTTGTCTTAGAGGAAAGACCAATCATTTAAATGTGAAAATATGGAATTGTTTGGAAGAGTACTTGGAAAAAGAATTGTCTTCATTTACAATTAGATAATTGTACAGTCTACAATTAGGTTCCTGATTATTTAACAATTTGTTCTGCTTTATATCTTAATGCTTTTTCAGCCACCAGGTTCCAGATGCTACCATGATGCCAACCTGACTTCTCTGGGAAGATGACCCCCATCAATCTGTCCTGGAGTTCCACCTCCCCAGACTCCTGCCCCAGTAAGGAAAGAGAGAAACAGGCCAACACCCATGTTCAGTGGAGAAGCAATTACAGAAGCTACCTTCTGCTCTCTATATCGATCCTTGGTCCATACTCTCAAAGAAAAATAGAACAGGAAAGCTTTCAAAGGAGGGGATGGGATATGGAGTTCTGGCATTGGGAAGTTTTTGAAATTGTATCCCTCTTATTCTGTGGTCTTGTCAAAATTTCCATTTTTATAAATGTTAAAAAGAGTGTATATAATATATTATAGGATTAGATTAATGGACTGGTTCCATACTATTGTCTAGATTTGCCCTAAATTTTCCAAATAATGGATTACTTGAATAAAACTTTACATTACTATAAGAGGCAAAATGTGTCCTGAGTGTTCTCATCAAATAGGACAAATCAGACAACTGTTTAGCTAACTACATTTTTGTAATTGGAAAGTTACTGTTCAATGAGGTATAGATTTAAGAAGGTCTCATAATCGTGACATATAGATAAGTAATTTTTAAAAAGTGCTAATCAGTTCAGTTTCTGCATTCAAGAACCAGGGTTCAAACACCTGGTCCCTATCTGCAGGAGGGAAAGGAAGCTCTGTGAATGGTGAAACAGGGCTTCAGGCATGCCTATCTCTCCTTTTCTCTCTCCTGCTTCTCTGCTTCACTCTGTCTTTTTAAATAAAGAAAAAGGAAAGAAATAAGGAAAGAAGGGAGGGAGGAAAGGAAAGATATATGGTACCCAGGAGCAGTGGTGTCATTATTGAAGGCACTGAACCCCAGTGATAACTCTGGTGGAAATTTAAAAAAATGCTAATCATTTTTCCACAGCTTTTTGTTGTCCTGATTTTATAATACCATTTGTTTTCCTCCAGTAGATATCAGTCATGGCTGAGGAAATGGATTATAAGTGCACAGTTCCCTTTGAAATAGAATAATGCTCAATGTAAATCACCTTGAGCTCTATTTGTGAGTAATGAAATATGCTCAGAAGATAAACACCACTCACATATACAAGGAAATATCTAAAAAAAAAAAAAAGATTTACAAGGTTACAAAGACTTTGGTCAATATATTGTTTTTGTTGTTGTTTTTTACTATCCTAAAATATTCTGGACTTTTTAAAAAATTTCAAAATGATTTAAATAGGGTGATATGATATTGATTCAATCTAGAAACATACATTTATTTCAATTACTTTATATAAGTCAACAAATTTAACATGAGAACCCTGAAGGTCATTACTATGTCCTATGTTTCTTTTGCTTCTGGAAAAACATATTCTCATGCTCTGCAGGGGGAAATATCATAATAACATTTTCTGACATATTTCAGCTTGGTTGAACTCTGTTCTTTCAAAAAGATAAATGCTGTTCTAATGTTATGTACTATGTCAAAGTAAATATATTGTGGTTGTAGCTCTGCCTCCTTGCCTAATTGACTAATATATATAATTCTACTAAATATTTGGCTCTAATAACTTTAATAAGTTTTCTAATTTTCAAATTAATAGCACATTGCTAGATAATTGCAATATGAAAGAAAACTATTTCAAAGACTCAGATTATATCACCAGGCCTGTTTCATGACCATGCTATATTGCTTCCCTACCCTGTTGCTTCTGTGCAATAAGTCTAATATTAGAATGTGTCTCATCAGTTTCTGTAAAGAATAAATGAAACTGGGGGTTGGGCAGTAGCGCAGCAGGTTAAGTGCACATGGCGCAAAGCACAAGGATGGGCATAAGGATACTGGTTCGAGCCCCCAGTTTCCCACCTACAGGGGGTCGCATCACAAGCGGTGAAGCAGGTCTGCAGGTATCTATCTGTCTTTCACCCTCTCTGTCTTCCTATCCTCTCTCTGTCCTATCCAACAACAATGACAGCAATAACAACAATAGTAATAACAACAATGATAAACAACAGGGGCAACAAAAGGGAAAAATGGCAAAAAAGAGAAAAAAAAGAATGAATGAAATCAGTATGCACTGTCTTTAATATAGCATTTGATTATTGTTTAATTTTTTTTTAATTGCCACCAGGGTTATTGCTGGGGGGGTTGTGACTGCACTATAAATCAACTGCTCCTAGAAGCCATTTTCCCTTATTTTCATTTTTTCTTAATTTTATTAAATATGACAGGAGGAAATTGAGAAGAGGGGAGAGGAAAAGAGGGAGAGAGAAAGATATACCTGCAGACTTGCTTCACAGCTGGTCATGAAACATCCCTTTACAGGAGGTGAGATGTCATAGTTGTACCACTGCTCAGCCCCCATTTGATTATTGTTAAGTAGTAAGTCAGTGTTCACTATTAGGTTTCAGAAGGCATTGTTATTATTTCATTCTGAAATAGTTTTATTGGATGTTTCCAGTAGACAAATCACTTTTCCAACTTCTGGTTCTTCCATAACAAAGTTACAGACCCTAGATATTGACCAAGGCCCAAGAGTCAGGGACATGTGCACATGTATCCATAAGTTAGGGGAAACTATATAACTCAAAATAAAAGTGCTCAGTAGTCTGCTGTGATTAGACTTAGACTTAATAAGTTCAGCAAGCAAGCAGAGAGAGCTAAAGAAGACACCATAAAGTACCTAATCAAATATTTCTTCTTAGGCCTAGACACCCTCCTATGCTACCCCCTAATTAATTTCCCTCAATCACTTTACGTCGAAACTCATCAGATAAAGAAAGGACAACAAAAACTGGATAATGACAAGAGACTGGCACACACAATCCTTGGATTCCCACATAGATGTGATAGGCCTACACCTCTAACAGATTCCTCTCTCCACCATCACTGGTCACTTCCATCAGGAAAATCATCAAAAGGCCTCTTGTGGGCCTCTCTAGGACCTTGCCCTCACTATATGAAGACCAGCAATGGTAGGAACTGTCCCACTCTCCAAAGGGAGGCTGGGTCAGCCTATTCTGCTACTCTAGGAAGACTGATCCCAAAATGAGTGCAGCCTAGAATGTTCCTAGCTGTGACCATGGACTGCAAGCTCAGACTGACAAGGACTCAGAGGTTAAATAGGCTCCTGTGCTAAATATGAATAGATATGGGCCCTAGATCAGATCAATGTGGTTAACAGTTAATGGTATTTATATATTTTCCTCATGTTTGGGAGCTACTCTCTGTCCTAATCCAGCTTTTTAGTCCTACTCTCAACTTTGACATCATCTTCCCAGACAATATTTTTAGTCCACCTGCATTTTATCTACTGGGCTCAGGAAAAAATTACTTAAGTCAAGGGGCTCTTGAAACATACCTACAATAAATTTCCTAGCTTCTTCTCACCTTAAGATCCCTAATTTAATCTCCTCAATTTCTACCTTTTGGGTTCCTATATATTGAACAATTTAACTGCCTTTTTATCTTGCTGTCTTTCAGCCATCAAGTTGCCAATTCTACTGTGATTCTATCCTAACTTCCCTTTTAGGATATCCTAACTTCTATCCTAACTTCACCTGTTCAGAGCCCTGCCCCACTAGGGAAAGATAGAAACAGGCTGGGGGTATGGATCAACCTGCCAATGTTCATGTCCAGAGGAGAAGCAATTACAGAAGCCAGACCTTCCACCTTCTGCACCCCATAAGGAATTTTGGTCTATACTACCAGAGGGCTGAAGAATAGGAAAGTTTCCAATGGAGGAGATAAGACATGGGACCCTGGTGGTGGGAACTGTGGAGAATTGTTCCCCTGTTATCTTACAATCTTGTTAATCATTATTAAATCACTATTAGAAAAAAATAACCTTTGCTATCATGGAGCATACACTACAATATAGAGAGCAGTGAGAAAGAAACTAGAGAAAATAGAGAAAAAATATACATAAAACAATTATAATTATGAGTAGAACTAAATACAAAAAATAAAGCAATATTTTTTTCTATTTCTTTCTCTCATCTCTATCTGAAATTTAAAGAAGGAATTTCTGGGAGTGGTATAATTATGTTTGTGCAAAACCCACACACTGTAAAACAGTAACATAAATAAATACATAGCAGCAACTACAATAGTGTGTGAAAGGGCATGAAGAAAAATGATGATTTGTGCCCCATTAGTGTCAATGTAAAATATGGCGGTTATTTTGGAAACAGCTTAGAACTTCTTCAAAAAGACTAATTGTTTATCCAACAATTCTACATCTCAATATCTTTCTAGTGGATAAGAAAACATCAACACAAAATGTTATACCCATTAAGATGGCAGTGCAGTATTATTTACAATAGTTCAAATATGGGGCTGGGGAGACAGCGTAACAGCTGTGCAAAAAACTTTCATGCCTGAGGCTCCCAGGTTCAATCCCCATCACCACCAATAAGCCAGAGTTGAGTAGTGCTCGGTCTCTTTCTCTGTATATTGCTCTCTGTAGGTCTCTTTCATGAAAAATAAACATTTTTTAAGAAATAAACATTAAAAATAGCTAAAACATGGTAACAATTTAAATGCCATCTATAAGTAGTTAAAAGATACTTAGCATTTTTCATAATGGAATAGTTAGAAAGAAAACAGATGGAAACAGAAATATACTCTGGTGTTGACATTTTATTAAGGAGAAACATGCAGAATGGCACATACCTGTCTGCAGTCAGGATTATCTGAAAGCCAGAGCTCAACAAACCCCACATCTCCCTCAGGTGAGACAATTCTTAACGAAAGTCAAGAGTACAAAACAACCTGATAAGGGTCATGGAACTGAAGCAGCCCCATAAGACCCATGATCTTGATCTCCCTCAGCCCTCTTGTTTCTTGGTGTGACAGACATCTGGAACACAGACCCCAACTGGGAAGGGAATATGGATTTGCTAATAAATCTTTCTCTCCCCACCCCTTTAAAAAAATCTTTAAAGTGAATTTGAGTTGTTCTCCTAACTAAACAGTTTTCATTGTTCTAATAATTTCCTTACCATGCTACAGACTTCTGGGCTTCCTGGAACTTTTTAAAATACTTAAATGTCTTGAGAATCTCCAAAGACGAGATTTCACCATTTCCTGTGGTACAGGAAAAACTGAAAGTTTTCCCTGGTCCTTTAAATGTCACTGTTTGACAGAAAATTCTTAGAAACTCGGTCCTAAGGGACCTTTAGAAATCTTTAATGGGAACTCTAGAAACTATTGGCAGGTTCTCTGTATAGATTCCTAAAACCAAGTCAAATCAACCCTGGAAAATAAACTAAATTAAGCTTTGCATTTATGTATAAACTAATCATGACTAGTCAGGAAATTTACAAGGCTGCTCATTATTTCTATTTGATTATAACCACCTGATTGATGACCAGATGCTATTAATAGGTTGCCTATTCCTACTGTAACAAGCTATCACAGGACGAGTGTCTTGAAATTTATTATCTTACAGGATGTTTTATAAGCTACAACTTTCCCCCCTTACTTTATTGGAAGTTAACGGTTTATATTTTAGTTGTTTATGCATTTATAACCTTTCATCTCCTCCTAGTAGGTGTCTGAACCTATTACTATGTCCTTTTATTAAGCTACAACTTAATTCTCTGTATATCTCACTGCTGTGAAGAAGACAGAGCTGAACTTTCTTATGGAAACTGGAGGAAGAGAATCTATTTCCTTATCTTTCCAGAACGTTCTTTTCTAGAACGTTATTCTTTGGCTGATGGCACCACTTATTCCACTTCAAAATTTGTGAGAAAGGGTTATTAAAGAACTTCTCATTTATATTTTACTTTACTTTCTTGCTGCAAGTCTTTAATTACATCAGGGGAATGTTTCCAGCTTTTAAGAACTCTTGTTAAGAATATTAAGTCCAGCGGTAGCACAGCGGGTTAAATGCACCACATGGCACAAATCTCATGGTATAAGGATCCCGGTGAGAGCCCTAGGCTCCTCACCTGCAAGAGGTGTCACTTCACAGGCGGTGAAGCTGGTCTTCAGGTGTCTATCTTTCTCTCCCCCTCTCTGACTTCCCCTCCTCTCTCCATTTCTCTCTCATACAACAACAACGACATCAATAACAACAACAATAAAAAGGGGCAACAAAAAGGGGGGAGAAAGCAAAATGAAAAAAAAAAAGAATACTGAATTGAGACTTTCAGGTCCTGATATATGATGACAGAAAGGGACCTAAACTGGGGATGACAGTGGTTTGCAGACACCTATCATGGTGAGATGGGAAACTGTACCCATGTGCCAACAACTGGACTGTAAATAATTAGTCTAAATATATATATATATATGAACATTTAACCACCTGTATGCAGAATAAACTCCATTTCAAGAACTTTTTTAAATATTAAACATGCCAGAAATCAATAAAAATAGATAAAACCATTGAATCAGAAAAGTAGTCACTAGCTAACATCAAAAAGACAGTTTTCAGACTGAAAGCAATTGAATCAAAACACAAAGCACAGTTTATTGTTATAAATCAGTGATAAGGTCATAACTTTTTTATTCTTCACATAAGTTGGTCATAGTAGAGATTTTCTTAAGTGGTAGGGGATTTGCTAATGATTACCTCATATTAATTTTGGGAAACATTTTGAGTTTGTTCATGAATTCTAGGGGCATACAGGAGAAATGAACCAAGTTGAGTTAACCCTGAAAAATAAACTAAATAAGCTGTGCATTTATGAGCAAACTAACTTTGACTCTGACTGTTCAAGGAATTTACAAGTCTGGCCATTTATATTTGATTATAGCAATTACATTTGCAGAATTATAGCCTTCATGTAAGGAAGTCACAGGCTCTTATGGTTAGAACACTAACATTTTGAGGGGATATTTTTCTCATTTCAACTGGGAAATTCCTGCTAGTTGTGTCTTCTTAATTGAAGTGAAATCAGATTATAATTGCTTAAGTTTCAATGTTCAACTATATAAGCCAAAATCTATATAAATGACATACGACTATTGCAAGAGCTTCTTCTTCTAGCGTTTGCCATTGCAAGAGCTTGTTGGTCTTATCTCTGAGAGGGTCCTATGGGCCAGTCCCTGAAGTCATGTCTACTCATATGGTCTCAGAAGAATCATGAGAGACCTCTTAGGTCAGGTGTGCAAACTTTATTTGAAAGAACTGTGGCAGATTGTGCAGTGATACAGCTATTATTTAGTGAAAAGCACATAGCTAGTGCACAGACACATGAGGTTCACAGACAAGTGTGATCCTGTTCTGAATTTTCTTTTTCTATTTGCCTCTAGTCTTAAACCCACCTGGAGTTGACTTCTCATTGGTCTACTGAAATAACCAGCCTTTTCTATTGGGCTTTTTTTCCAGGATATAATTATCTTTCTAAGCCCCTCCTACATCTAGCCCATAATAATGATTACTTTCTCAAGTGTTCTTTCTTTCCTTTTCTCTCTGTGAGGGAAATGAAGGGCCTGACTTACTCCTCAGGTGCTGTTCTTTCCCTTCCTTCTCTGTGGAGAAAGCAGATGGCCTAGTTACGGGTAACTATAAAGGAATAGTCATCTCACTGGAACTGGGTTTCAGGGTCGCCTGGCCCTAAAATTTCCCCAACATTAATTATCACCACTCAAAGGATAGTTTACACCGACCGTCATGAAATTGACCCCCTTTTCCAATTTCACACACTCAAAGTCCTGCTACTCTGGTGATCTCTATTCTGTTGTCAAAATCTGTTTGCTTTATTGTGTTTATTTGTTCCTTTGCTTTTTTTTCTTTTGAAAATATGTGGTTACTTGACCTATATCCCACAAATATCCCTACATTTCTTTTAAAAATATTTTATTTACTTGATTATATCTATCTCTCTCTCTCTCTCTCTCTCTATATATATATATATATATATAGAGAGAGAGAGAGAGAGAGAGAGAAATTGAGAGGAAGGGGGAGAGAGACAGGGAGAGAAACAGTGAGATACCTGCAGCACTGCTCCACCACTCATGAAGATTTCTCCCTGCAGGTTGGTACCAGGGTCTTGAACCTGGGTCCTTGTTCACTGTAATGTGTACACTTAACCAGATGTACCACTGCCTGGCCCCTATCCCTATATTTATTTATTATTGTTGTTGTTTAATATTATTCATTATTATTATTATTATTATTATTATTACCTCCAGGGTTATTCTTATCTGGGACTACTAATCCACTGCTCCTGTCAGCCATTTTTTTAAATCATTTTTATTGGATAGGACAGAGAGAAAATGAGAGGGGAGGGGAGATAGGGAGAGAGAAAGATAGACACTTGCAGACCTATTTCACTGCTTGTGAAGTGTCCCACCTCTGCATCCAGGGGCTCAACCCAGATCCTTGGGCAGGTCCTTGCACTTAGTGCTATGTGTGGTTAACCAAGTGGGCAGTGCCTGGCCCCCTATCCCACAAATTCTAATTTTCCTTTTTCCAGAATAGGCTGACAGAATCAGATTACTCAACATTTCTATGTAATTATAAAGTACATCCAAAGTTGTGAGACACTGCAATCAATATTTCTCAAAGTTTATTGCTTGTAAGTACTCTCCATGTATTAAGAATTCAAAGGTTTAGTGTGGTAAAGTATTACTAACTAAAATATCATCTATGCAGAGCATTAGCTGACTGCAGAAATTCAGACCTAGTATGTCAGAATCTCATTTAACATATTCTCCTAGGTGATTTGTAAATATATATATATATATATATATATATATATATATATATATCCAATTGTTCCTCCTCTTCTCAAAACTAAACTATTGTTTTCTAATTCCACTGCAATATTTGTTTATTCCGTATGTGAAAGAACTTCATAAAAGACAAAGAGAGAACAAGTGACTGAACAAGAAGTCTAAGGCATAGAAATCTTAGCTATACTAACTGAGTTATTTCTCTCATCACAGAACTGATTTAAATGGATGATTCTGTGTTTTCCTGGTACTTTTATAACTGGTTTCCCACATCTCTGACTCAAACATAGTGCTATGCATCAGATAAACTATGACTCCTCCTGGCTCAAAGGGGATATAAATCCTCACGCTATGTTAAGAGTGCCAGTGAGACTTCCATTATTTCATCTCTTTCTTTCTTCACTCTCTCTCTCTCTTTTTCTTGTTACTATTGTTATCACTGGGTTCAGTGACTGCATAAGGAATCCATCGTTCCTTGACCATTTCTTTACCACGGTCCTTGTGCTTTGCACCATGTGCACCAAAACTCTCCCAGCTTAGGGTCGGTGGTAGCACAGTGGGCTTAGCGAACAGGGTGCAAAGCGCAAGGACCCGTGTGAGGATACCAGTTTGAGCCCCGGCTCCCCACCTGCAGAAGGGTAGCATCTCAAGCAGTGAAGCTGGTCTTCAGGTGTCTTTCTCTGCACCATCTGTCTTCTCCTCCTTTCTCCATTTCTCTCTGTCCTATCCAACAACAACAATAATAACCACAACAGCAATAAAACAAAAGGAAAGAAAAAAGCCTCCAGGAGCAGTGGATTCATGGTTCAGGCACCGAGTCCCAGCAATAACCCTAGAGGGAAAAAAAGAAAAAAGAAAAAAAAAACCCTCCCTCGCTTAACATCATCACCATTTATTGTAAATTTATATGTCTAGTAATGATGGTCTTTGAGTATGCTATTCTCTCTTCTTTTTTATTATTTAATATTGTATAGGAACAGAGAGAAAAATTGAGAATGGAGGAGGAGGGAGAGACAGAAAGACACCTTTAGCCCTGCTTCACACTTGTGAAGTTTTCCTCCTGCAGGTGGAGACCAGGGGCTCAAACCTGGGTCCTTGCATACTGTAATGTGTGTACTTAACCAGGTGCACCACCTTCCAGCCCTGAGCATACTATTCTCAGCCTGGTTTTATTTCAAAGCTTTCTAAAGATTACAGGAGACAAAAAGTACTGTTCAGCTAAAATTAAGACAAGCATGGCAGTGTATATTGTCTCTTTTTTAAAATATAAAGTGCTTAAGTCAAGAAATATGTTTTGTTGGTAGGTGAGAGTCTAGTCAAGGATTTTTAACTTATTAGTTTCCTGATTCTGAGAGATTGTATCAGTTCATGTAGGTTTCCAGAGATATTCAGTAACCCTAATAATTACCATGCCTTTGAATGTTGTCAACCCATTTAATAATATAGTGGTACACTTTGAATAAGATAGTATATTATTTTTCATAAAAATGAGCCTTATTACCAGTATGCTGGCATTAGCTGACTTGTTTATATTTAGGAATGTAGATATAGAAGTCCCTTCCCTAAATGCAGTGCCTGTATAATCCACTCCCTACTAGTTCATTGAGTTTAGTCCTGACAGTTTGGCTTAAAGCAAAGCTGGGGATTGAACCTAGGACCACTGACCCTCTGGCATGAAAGTCTTTTTTTCCTTATATTTATTTATTCATTTTTGTTATCCTTATTGTTTCATTGTTGTAGTTATTATTGTTGTTGTTGTTATTGATGTCGTTGTTGTTGGATAGGACAGAGAGAAATGAAGAGAGGAGGGGAAAACAGAGAGGGGGAGAGAAGGATAGATACCTTCTTCTTCTAGCCTGAAGACCAGCTTCACTACCTGTGAAGCAACTCCCCTGCAGGTGGGGAGCCGGAGGCTCGAACCACGATCCTTACACTGGTCCTTACTCTTTGTACCACCTGAGCTTAACCCGCTGCACTACCACCCGACTCCCATGAAAGTCTTTTTGTACAACCAATACGCTATCTCCTCAACCTACCAGTAATAATTTCTAAGATAAAAGAAATGTTGTATGTTTGCACTGCTCAATATAGGATCTGCTAACCACATGGGGTTTCTGAGCACTTAAAATGTAGCTAACTGAATTGGGAAATGGAGTTTTTGAATTCAGTAATGTTAGTCTTCATATTAGTAGAGTTTTCATGGGGAGATCAGAGGTTGTACCTATGTGTCAACAACTGTATTGTAAACCCTCACCTTCCCTCACCCCCCTTAAGGTAGAAAAAATTTTCATAAGAAATCAATTGCCAACTTCTTCAATTTGATGCTTAGAAATTAATAACAGTAAAATATAGGATACTTTTGAAAACTTCAAGTTGAATTAAAAATGTCTTCTGTAAAAATTATATGTATTTTTACCATTAGGAAACTCCTGGAGTTAAGGAGTTTAGAATTTTAACAGTGACATCGTACAATTCATTTTAATTCAGTACTGCACATGTGTTAATAAGAAAACATTTTTTTCCTTGACCTTATTCTGTACACAATCTCCTTGCTGTCAAGTGCTTAGTGCTTTCTGACAAAGACAAAATATTTTTACCCTCACTGAGACTCATCTGTTTACTCTTGTCAATCCTATCCTATCTTTGCATTTATTAGTTTAGAGCCGATGATTCATCTTTAACTTACCAGTACTCTCTATATCACTATGTTTCCCCCTTTATTTTATAAATTTGAAACATACACACATATAAAAACAAAGAAACCCTGACTCAAATCTGCTCTAGTTCTCTCTTTCACACTTAGAAAACATAGCACTATTGAAGAGAAATTATATTTGTTTATTCATTTTTCATTTCTTCATCCAACCATATAGTCATGTGAAATTTTTTATTGACTATCTGCTAAATATAAGCACCACACTTATGTCAAGGGAAGGAAATGGTGGTGATGAATACAAAGGCCCTGCTTTGATGGAATAATTCACAAAATGAAAATAGCTAAATAAAGAAAGCTGTGAGTCAGAAAGAGCTACCAATAAGAAAAGTATAATAGAGTAACTCACACATACTACAATGCACAAGGACCCAGGTTCAAGCCCCTGTTCCCACTTGCAGGGGGGAAGCTTTGTGAGTGGTGAAGCAGTGTTTTAGGTGTCTCTCTGTCTCTTTCCCTCTCTATCACCCCTTTCCCTCTTGATCTCTGTCTCTAATTAATAAATAAAGATAAAAATTTTAAATTAAAAACGAGTGAGTAAAGTGGATGTATGATAGTAAAATTTATACAAGACAAAGATATTTAAAATAATTCTGTATGCTACAGAAGAGATTTTAAAAATTTTATCATGAGACGGTCACTTCAAGAGTCGTGAAGCATATCTGCAGGTGTCTTTCTCTCTCTCTATTTTTCCCCTCCCCTCTCAGTTTCTCTCTGTCCTATCCAAAAAATCGAAAAAAAAAAAAAAAAAAGACACAGGAGTAGTGGATTCATAGTGATCCCCATAGTCAACGACTGCCACCTCTCCAGATTCAAAGGAGGTCTCGAAACTTTACATCAGGCTCAACCTGATGCTGTTGACTGGCTACCGAAGAAGGGCAAATGCTAGAAGAAGAAGAAGTGATCCCCAGAGATAACTCTGAGACCCAGAATAACCCTAGAGGCAAGAAAAAAAAAGACCAAATTTAGTTATATAAGTTCCTTAATTCATACACTATACTGTGAAACACTGTTGTTGTTGCATTTCTGAGGTTTGAATGAAATAAGGTTCAGGGCTTGGAAACCAGAAACTTAATGAACTTATTGTTATTATTATCAATAATAAAATAATTGTCTTTTTATCCCATCTATATATGCTTTCAACAATATAGGATTTTTTTAAATCAAATTCCTCTCCTCAAAATCTCTTTGATGTGTGATTTCTGTTTTAGTCAGACTCCTTCTATCATAGTGCTCAGCAGTTTCAGTTTCCCACAGATCAAACCACCACTGCTCACTGTTCTCTCTTTGTCCTCCCCCCCAAAACCCCACCACCACCTACAACTATTATTTTTCAATGTTAGTAAAGGATATAAGAAGGTTGGTGGAGAACTGTAGATTGATAGGGTATAGCCAAGGATATTGGGAGAAAGGTTAGGAATCTTAAGTGCAGAATTAAGCTCATAAATAGAGTAAGCACCAGGTTTCCGATATACGTCTTTAATAGAACAAGCATAAAAATGATGTGGTGAGGGAGAGTAAGAAAGGGGAAGTTGTAGCTCTAAATTTCCATAGTGGGATAGGATAACAGTGTGGTGAACAGTGATATTTATTGACACTTACCTTGGGGAAATGTGAAGATTCTATAAATTGTCATTTTCTCAGTACAGTGACACTAATATTGAAAAATAATCAGGTGGCCATAATAATGTTGAAACACTTATTATGTATATCTCACCGGTCAAAACAATGAATTTTAGTCCACAAATGAATGAATATATATGATTAAAGCGTGTGATTAAGCGTGTGTTGGTGGTAGTATTAGCAGTAGTGGTGGCAACAATCAGAAACTCTACCTTTTACGTAGTTTCTTCTTGTAGAACAAGCATTTTTTCATCATCATCATCATAATTCTGGTTCTCAAGTTACATTTTAATTATTTTATGAGCATATTGCACTTAAGAAAATGAAACATTTGATTTTTTTAATAATAGTCTTACTTAGTTTTAATGTCACCTCAGTTTCCAAACCTATGTATTTAGAAGTAAAATTTCTTACCTCCCCCAAGAGATGTATTCCATCATCATCACCACCACCACCACCACCATCACCATCAGCACAAATATCCTTCCACCTAAGTCCACTAGGCCCTTCCCCACAATGCAGTCTTTCCCACCCTCTTTGTTAAGCTCAGTTCTGCAATCAGACGCCATAATTTTCACTAGACTTTGCTTATTTTCTTTACTTTGTCTGTTTAGTACTGTGTGTAAGGCCCATATATATTTTCATTTTATGTTTAATGCAGTGGTAATCAATTGTTTTGTTAATTTTAGTGGTCATTGATTTCTTTTGCTATTCCTTGTCTGAAAAACTCTTTCTCTTTCCTTTAAATGTAACTGACAACCTTTCAGGACAAAGTATTCTGAGATGGAAGTTTTTTTCCAAGTATAGAAATTATTAACACCCCCCCCCCAAACCAGAGAAGTGCTCAACTCTGGCTTATAGTAGTGCCAGGGATTGAACTTGAGACATTAGAGACTCAGGTATAAAGGTAGGTTTTGTCTTCATAAAAACTATGAATTTGGGATGGGGAGAGAGTGTAGTGGTTGTACAAAGAGAATTTCATACCTGAGTTTCTGGGGTCCTCAGTTTATTCTCCACGGCACCACTATAATTAAAGCTGAACAGTGCTCTGGTAAAGAAGAAAGAAAGGAAGAGTGAAAAGAAGGAAGGAAGGAAGGAAGGAAGGAAGGAAGGAAGGAAGGAAGGAAGGAAGGAAGGAGGAAGGAAAGAAAGGAGGAAGAAAGGATGGAGGGACAGAGAAAGAATACCAAATAAAAGGAAACTATGAGAATTTTGCCTTAATTTAACTATATAAATAGGTTCTTCAATGAAACACTAAGTTTTTATTTCATGAGAGAGAGACAGAGATCAAAGCACAGCTCCAGTATATGCAATGCTGGGGGTAGGACCTGGCACCTCATGCATGTAAGTTCTGTATTTTACTGATGAACTATCCCTTAGACCCAGAAATATAGTATCTTTAATTTTGAACTCTAAACAGCCCCAGATAAGTGTATATATACATATATGTTTTTTACCTTTATTTCATTCCGTAGAACAGAGAGAAGAATTTAGGGGGGAGAGAAAAAGAGATAGAGAGACACTTCAAGCACTGTTTCACCACTTGTGACGCTTTCCCCTTGCAAGTAGTTAGAGGGTTTGAACCCAGGTTCTTGTGTATCGCTTCCCTTTCTGATCTTCTTTCTCAACTTCTGTTGATGAGTGGGATCATCCCATACTCATCTTTATCTTTCTGACTTAGTTCACTTAACATAAATCCTTCTAACTCTGACCAAGATGGGTCAGAGAAGTTGAGTTCATTGTTCTTAGTAGCTGCATGTCGAACACTCACGAAAGACATGTCTCTGATATCTGATTACTGTAAAAAATGGCAACTAATCCCTAGCACTGCAAAAATGGTATCATCTGTTTTCCATCTACACCATGCCTCGGCCTCGCGTGAGCTTAAGGTGCAGCTTGACGATACAAGATACAGTCTATCTTGGCGTTGCTCTCGATCGCACCCTGTCATTTCACAAACATCTCATAAAAACTGCAGCAAAGGTGGGCGCAAGGAATAACATCACTGCAAGACTGGCCAGCTCCTCATGGGGCGCGAGCGCTTCCACACTACGATCATCATCTCTGGCATTATGCTATTCCACTGCAGAATACTGTGCCCCAGTATGGTTCTGTAGCCCCCATGTCCACTTGGTCGATTCCAAATTATATTCCTCCATGAGGATAATTTCTGGAACCATCCGTTCCACCCCGGTTCCATGGCTGCCAGTTCTTAGCAACATCGCCCCGCCAGATATTCGTCGGGATGCGGCATCATCTAAGTTCATTTCCCACATCTACGCTCGACCGGACCTGCCAATATACGCGGATATCTTTGCCCACCCTGTCCAACGCTTGACGTCTCGTCATCCAATCTGGTCTCCTACGCCTACACTGAACTTCTCTGTTCCAGACTCTTGGAAACAGAGTTGGCAGTCAGCTGAGGTAAAGAAAAAACACCTCATCACAGACCCCTGCAAGCGTCAACCCGGCTTTGACCTAGCACGTTATGATTGGGCCCTCCTCAATCGCGAGACGACCCGAACTGCCCCTGCGGCTCCAGACAGACTATGACCCACATAGTCAACAACTGCCACTTCTCCAGATTCAAAGGAGGTCTCGAAACTTTACATCAGGCTCAACCTGACGCTGTTGACTGGCTACGGAAGAAGGGCAAATGCTAGAAGAAGTAGCTGCATAGTATTCCACTGTGTATATGTACCACAGCTTTCTCAGCCACTCATCTGTCGTTGGGCACCTGGGTTGCTTCCAGGTTTTAGCTATTATGAATTGTGTTCCGTATGGTAATATGTGCACTTAACTGGATGTACCACCACCCAGCCCTGATGCATGCATTCTTTCCTAGTGTATATTGATGGAAAAGTGACTTGCAATTTGATATATCATCAGTATGCAAATAAATATGCATCAAGAACAGCTTTGTGTATCAAAAGTCAATCAATATTGGGTCATTTCATTGTCAGTTTGTCGGGAGTATTAGTATTTCATTAGATTAACTCTTCATCTGGTTTTATGCAGATATATATGTAAATATCAGATTAAAATATAACTAGATTTCTTTCCCTTGTATTAGAAGCCACAAAACAAATCTGCTTGATTAAAATTAATGTTGATCTATTGAATAAGTAAAGGTTGCATAATTAACACTCTAGTTTAACAGTGGTTAAGGAACCTAATCAAATATTTTATACATCTTTCTTAAAAAAAACAATTACTATTGAAATGCTGTTTTTGTCACTCATTTGTCATGGTAACAATCTTTTTTATGTTCAGCTAATTGAGAGGATGTTTTTGTTCTAATGAATGACATTTGAATGCCATTAAATAACTGATCATTTGAATCATAACATGTCTTACAAAATCAATTTACCTCGATCAGGCTTTCATTCTCAAAGTGAATAGTAATTAGTTTTCAGGTTTATAAAACATCCTCACAAATGTTCCATACATTGGAGAAATGTAAGTGAAGAGGGAATGGACAGAAAATATAAGAAAAAAATCACAGAATTTAAATATACTGATTCTAAATCTTAAAAGGATTGCTATTTATCTAAATAGAGAAACCAGTTTAATTCTGGGAAAGTACCCATGGAGGTCTACAATTTAGGAAAGTAAAAAATAAAATTTTTATTTGTAAACTCTGAAAGGACAAACACTGGGTGATTAATTACTATTGAATGGTGAACTGATGTTTGGTTTATTTTATTTGTTATACTAAGAGTCATAACTGCCACAGATGTACACCTTGCACCTTGTCATCTTGTCTGTCATCCAATAGAAAAAAATCTATTTTGGAGATCAAATTAACATAAGAAAATACAACTTGACATAGAATCTGAATAATAGGATTTGAATGCTCTTGGACAATGCTGCTGAAATCTTAATAATCTGTGCAGTAGCTGCCATAAAAAGTTAAGTACCAAATATGTGTAGTTTGTGTTGTTAGCAAATTATTCTTATTGTGTTACATAGCAACTTCTTTCAGTGCATAGAGACACAATTAGCTGTCCTTTTAAACTGCATATAAAGCTCCAATGTACATAAAAATAGTGATGAATATTTTTAAATTTATTAATGATCATATAGTTTCATTCTCATGATGCTTTTTAAATTTTTATTATCTTTTTATATTTATTGGATAGAGATAGCCAGAAATGGAGAGGGAAGGGGATGATAAAGAGGGAGAGAGACAGAACCTCATGCTTGAGAGTCCAAAGCTTTATCACTACACCATCTCCCGGACCACTCACAATATCTTTTGAGGGATACTTTCTGGGAAAGAAGAGAGCTAACAATGCACTTTAACTAATTTCTCTGTAGTTTTTGTGCCATCCTGGTATTTTCCCATGGTGTTATCTGTTGCCAACACTATAGTAATGAGTATGTATTTATGTAATAAAAATCTTCAACCACTGTTTAACATGAAAAAAAAAGAGGGAGCGAGAGAGATAGTGACACCTACAACATTGCTACACCACTCTCAAAGCTTTCCTCGTGCAGGTGAGCTTGAATCTGGGCCTCAACAAAATACACCACCTCTGGGCCCACTCACAATGTTTGCTTTACAATGTACATTTTAAAATCAAAGTGATTTTGCTTTTAAACAAGCGTTAGGTATATATCTTACTAAATGTAAATGGTTTTAAAACATACATATATTATATTCAGTTGCATTTCAGTCTCTCCACTTTGTCATATAATTGGAAGATATAAATTGAGTAATTTTACAGACTGGGTGGTAGGATACTCAGTGCAGGACACACATTATCATGCACAAGGACCAGGTTCGAGCTCCTGGTCCCCACCTACAGTGTGAGAAGCTTAACAAGTGGCTAAGGAGGCATATGTATCATCCATCTATCTATCTACCTATCAACTATCTATCAATTAATTATCTATCCACCTCCCTACCTATTTATATCTATCATCTAGCTATCTATCATCTATCGATCCATCTATCTATCACCTATCTAATCTCCACTTCTCAATTTCTCCTTGTCCTAGAGAATAAAAGAACATGTTTAAAAAGAAAAGATGTGAAAAAAAAGGTCACTGGGCGTTTTAGATTCATAACAGGCATTGAACCCTAGCAACATTTACTCTTTTCATTTTTAGAACATGGTATCTGGTTCATCTCTAAATTTAGGAGTTCCATTTTTGTGGAGAACAGATATTTCTTTCTTCCCTCCTCAAATTTTTTAAACTTGAATTAAAATAAATTCTAAAATAGTATCTGATTTTAAGAATATAGCTTCATACCTTTTGTGTGTGTATATATGTGTCTGTCTACATACAGAACTTATAGATTTAATCATAAAAGTTCTTGGAACCGGGAGTCGGGCGGTGGCGCAGTGGGTTAAGCTCACGTGGCGCAAAGCGCAGGGACCGGCGTAAGGATCCGGATTCGAGCCCCCGGCTCCCCACCTGCAGGGGAGTCGCTTCACAGGCGGTGAAGCAGGTCTGTAGGTGTCTTTCTCTCCTCTTCTCTGTCTTCCCCTCCTCTCTCCATTTCTCTCTGTCCTATCCAACAGCAAAGCAACGTCAACATTGGCAATAATGACCGCAACGAGGCTGCAACAACTAGGGCAACAAAAAGGGGAAAAAATGGCCTCCAGGAGCAGTGGATTCATGGTGCAGGCACCGAGCCCAGCAATAACCCTGGAGGAAAAAAAAAAAAAAGTTCTCGGAACCACTACCGTTTCTCCTTTTTACTGAACTATTCAAGGAAACTTAGCAGAGATAGGATGATGGCACCTTTAGTTGAATCTATATGGTACCATGCACAAGGAAGCAGGTTCAAGCCCCCAGTCCCTCAAGCAATGAAGCAGTACTGCAGTTCTCTCTCTCTCTCCCTTTCTATTTCCTTCTCCCTTCTCAATTTGTCTCTATCAAAAAAAATTTATAAATCTATATAAAATAAAATAAAAAAAACAAAGGAAGGAAGTCGGGCGGTAGCGCTGAGGGTTAAACACACGTGGCATGAAGCACAAGGACCAGTGTAAGGATCCTGGTTTGAGTCCCCAGCTCCCCACCTGCAGGGGGGTTGCTGCAGAGAAGTCTGCAGGTTTCTCTCCCTGTCTATCTTCCCCTCCTCTCTCCATTTCTCTCTGTCCTATCTAACAACAACTACATCAATAACAACAATAATAATAGCTACAACAACAATAAAAAAACAACAAGGGCAACAAAAGGGAAAATAAATAAATATTTAAAAGAAAAAAAAAAGGAAACTTGCCATAGGAGCAACTGAATTGAAAGTTTCTATTAGGTGCAATAATTCTTTCCATCTGGAAAAAAAAATTCTCTGGTGAAGGAAGATGTCAATTGATGGAGGGTTCATTGTGCAGGCATAAAAACAATTGTCTTGAAAACCTTCATTTCCTCTAGTAAACGCGTTTATAAAAAGATCAGCAGATTTTACCAGGATAACCTGATATACAGAAAACTTCACATTCCTGAATATCCTTCAGAAATATTTGTGTTAATTTATAAGTTTATTTCATAATTGCTTTTAAAAGACTTTTAAAAATATTTATTTATTGGGGGAAGAGGAAGATGGCGGACTGAGAAGTCGCTGACAGCGAGCACTCTGACCGCATCGTCGGCAACGGTAGGATTTTCTGCCTTTAGCAGGCCAGTTAATAATGGGTGACACCAAAAAGTGAGTACAATTTAATCTGGGTTAAGAATTAGAGTAAAGGTGACACGGACTAGCGGGGCTCCAGAATTCCCAGGGCGCCGGGCAAGGCGAGTGCGCCGGGCATTGTCCTCCGCCCGCCCAGGAAGGCGGCTCCTCCGCCGGTTGCAGAGCGCGGCGGGCAGAGGAACCGGAGAGAGCACTTTAGCTCGGGGGCTTTCTCTTGGGAGTCTGCAGGGTCCACTGCGGCCCTGAGAGCAGATCCAAAGACTTCTTGAGTATAGCTCTCATTGGATCAAAGGATTTGGAGCTAGTTTTCATTTTTGAGAAATCCTTTAAAAAAGTCTGGAGGGAGGGGTTTCCCGGAAGATGGCGGACTGAGAAGCGGCTAGCCTTGGAGCTCCGGACACATCTCCTGTAAACAATAGGATTTTCTGCCTTTAGCAGGCCAGCCAATAAGGGGCCATAGCGGTCATACCAAGGATGTGTCTATAACTTAATTTGGGTTAAGAATTAGAATAGGGGAAAAAAATTCTTTTTTCTTCCTTTTAATTTTCAAGCATACATCCTTCCCACCGCCTCCCCCCACCATAAGCAGTGCCTGGGACCAGCTACTAGCAGGATACCCCATACCACCAAACAGGGTTTTTTTTTTTTTTTAACTCACTGATACACATTTGGGAAGTTCCTCGCACTGCTCTTTAATTACAACCCTTCTTCTTATCTTCTCCCTTTTCTCTCTCTTATCTCTCTCTATCTCTTTTTATTATTATTATTATTATTTTTTTTTAATCTTGTCATACACTTCTTTCTTCTTTGCCTTTCTGAATTTGTGAATTACTTTGGGGAAGAAATCTGACTCAGTGGACTCTCTATGTGTGTATCTCTGCTCTAGTTCCCTTTACACTCTTGTTACCCCTAGAATATACACTGGATAGTAGATTTGCATAACTGTCTATTCTTGTTATCCTCTCTTTCTTTTCTCTTTCTTCACTGGGATTTGGTTACTATTATTTCACGGACTGGAGAAATTTTTTGGCTAACTGGTAACGATTAAACTCCTTCAATACTTACTTCAGTTGCTACTGTAATTCCGGAGGTTGGTGAGTGCAATTGTCATAAAGGTATTTAGTACAGTGTTACTTGTGCTCAAATCACAACAACTGAGGAACAACAGAGCATTAAAAAAAAAAAAGAGAGAGAGAAACACATAAATAAAAAAAGTGGGTAGATTAAAAACAAATAAAACTGCTACCCCAATGAATGAAGACAAGAGCCCAGAAGAAACCACAAATCAGTCAGAAGTAACCATAGATAAGAAAAGTATGCAAGCAATAATAAACTTATTAATCACAGAAATGAAAACAACATTGGAGGAAAGGAATGGCAGTATTAGGGAAACAACAGTTGAGACCCCCAAGGAAAATACTGATTATCTTGAGACAATTAGAGAACTGAAAGCTGAAATAGCTGTAATGAAGAAAGAAGCTGAGGCAAGGGAAAGCAGACTAACATAAGCAGAAAACAGAATTAGTCAGACAGAGGATGAGTTAGAGAAAACTAAGAAAGAGGTGAAAGAGCTTAAAAAGAGATTGAGAGACACTGAAAACAACAACAGAGACATATGGGATGATCTCAAAAGAAGTAACATTCATATAATTGGCCTGCCAGAGGAAGAAAGAGAGGAAGGGGAAGCAAACATTCTAGAGGAAATAATACAAGAAAATTTCCCAGACCTGAATAACAGAAAGGATATCAAGGTGCAAGAGGCCCAGAGAGTACCAAACAGAATCAACCCAGACCTGAAAACACCAAGACACATCATAGTCACAATGAGAAGAAGTAAGGATAAAGAAAGGATCCTAAAGGCTGCAAGAGAGAAACAAAAAGTCACATACAGGGGAAAACCCATAAGACTTTCTGCAGATTTCTCAACTCAAACTCTAAAAGCCAGAAGGGAGTGGCAAGATATCTATGGAGCCCTGAATGAAAAAGGGTTTCAACCAAGGATAATATATCCTGCTAGACTTTCATTCAAGCTAGATGGAGGGATCAAAACCTTCTTAGACAAACAACAGTTAAAGGAGGCAACTATCACCAAGCTGGCCCTGAAAGAGGTACCAAAAGACCTCTTATAAACAAGAACATCACTATAATACTTGTAATATATCAGAGTAAACAAATCGTTTTTTAGAACAATGGCACTACAATACATTAAATCCATAATATCAATAAATGTCAATGGCTTAAACTCACCCATCAAAAGGCACAGGGTGGGGGGATGGATCAGAAAACATAACCCAACCATATGCTGCTTGCAAGAATCCCATCTGTCACAACAAGATAAACACAGACTTAAAGTGAAAGGATGGAAAACTATCATACAGGCTAACGGTCCACAAAAAAGGGCAGGAAAGCCATTCTCATCTCAGACACGATAGATTTTAAATTAAAAAAAGTAATAAAAGATAGGCAAGGACATTACATAATGATTAGAGGATCAATCAGCCAAGAAGACTTAACAATTATTAACATCTATGCACCCAACGAGGGACCATCTAAATACATTAAACACCTACTGAAAGAATTTCAAAAATACATCAATAGTAATACAATAATAGTGGGAGACTTCAATACCCCACTCTCACACTTAGACAGATCAACAAAGCAGAGAACCAATAAAGATACAAGAGAATTGAATGAAGAGATTGACAGACTAGACCTCTTGGACATTTTCAGACTCCTCCACCCCAAAAAACTGGAATACACCTTCTTTTCAAATCCACACAACACATACTCAAGGATAGACCACATGTTAGGCCACAAAGACAGCATCAATAAATTCAAGAGCATTGAAATCATCCCAAGTATCTTCTCAGACCACAGTGGAGTAAAACTAACTTTTAACAACAAACGGAAAATTATTAAAAGACATAGAATTTGGAAACTAAACAACATGCTCCTTAAGAACCACTGGGTCAGAGACTCACTCAAACAGGAAATTCAAATGTTCCTGGAAACTAATGAAAATGAAGACACAACCTATCAAAATATTTGGGACACAACGAAAGCAGTACTGAGAGGGAAACTTATAGCTATACAATCACATATTAAACACCAAGAAGAAGCCCAAATGAACGACCTTACTACACACCTCAAGGACTTAGAGGAAGAGGAACAAAGGAACCCTAAAGCAACCAGAAGGACAGAAATCACTAAAGTTAGAGCAGAAATAAACAACATCGAAAATAAAAGAACCATACAAAAGATCAATGAAGCCAAATGTTGGTTCTTTGAAAGATTAAACAAAATTGACAAACCCCTAGCCAGACTCACCAAACAAAAAATAGAGAAGACTCAAATTAATAGAATTGTAAATGATGCAGGAGATATCACAACTGACACCACAGAAATCCAGAGAATTCTGCGAAACTTCTATAAAGAACTATATGCCACCAAGCTAGAGAATCTGGAAGAAATGGAACAATTCCTAGAAACCTATGCACTTCCAAAACTGAACCAAGAAGAACTACAAAATCTAAATGCACCAATCACAGACATAGAAATTGAAACCGTTATTAAGAATCTCCCCAACAACAAAAGTCCTGGACCAGATGGCTTCACAAATGAATTCTACAAAACTTTCAGGAAACAGTTAATACCCATACTTCTTAAACTATTCCATAACATTGAAGAAACAGGAATACTCCCTTCCACCTTTTATGAAGCCAACATCACCCTGATACCAAAAGCTGATAGGGACAGAACAAAAAAGGAAAACTACAGACCAATATCTCTGATGAACATAGATGCCAAAATATTAAACAAGATCTTGGCCAACCGGATACAGCAACACATCAAAAAGATAGTTCATCATGACCAAGTGGGATTCATCCCAGGAATGCAAGGCTGGTTCAACATCCGTAAATCAATCAATGTCATTCATCACATCAATAAAAGCAAAGGCAAAAACCACATGATTATCTCAATAGATGCAGAGAAAGCCTTTGACAAAATCCAACACCCATTCATGCTCAAAACTCTACAAAAAATGGGAATAGATGGGAAATTCCTCAAGATAGTGGAGTCTATATATAGCAAACCTACAGCCAACATCATACTCAATGGACAGAAGCTGAAAGCATTCCCCCTCAGATCGGGGACTAGACAGGGCTGTCCACTGTCACCGTTACTCTTCAACATAGTATTGGAAGTTCTTGCCATAGCAATCAGGCAAGAGAAAGAAATCAAAGGAATACAGATTGGAAGGGAAGAAGTCAAGCTCTCACTATTTGCAGATGATATGATAGTATACACAGAAAAACCTAAAGAATCCAGTAGAAAATTACTGGAAGTTGTTAGGCAATATAGCAAGGTATCAGGCTACAAAATCAATGTACAAAAATCAGTGGCATTTCTTTATGCAAACACTAAATCTGAAGAAGAAGACATCCAGAAATCACTCCCATTTACTGTTTCAGCAAAATCAATCAAATACCTAGGAATAAAGTTGACCAAAGAAGTGAAAGACTTGTATACTGAAAACTATGAGTCGCTACTCAAGGAGATAGAAACTGATACCAAGAAATGGAAAGATATCCCATGCTCATGGATTGGAAGAATAAATATCATCAAAATGAATATTCTCCCCAGAGCCATATACAAATTTAATGCAATACCCATCAAAGTTCCACCAGGCTTCTTTAAGAGAATAGAACAAACACTACAATCATTTATCTGGAACCTGAAAACACCTAGAATTACCAAAACCATCTTAAGGAAAAGAAACAGAAATGGAGGCATCACACTCCCAGACCTTAAACTATATTATAAAGCCATCATCATCAAAACAGCATGGTACTGGAACAAAAATAGGCATACAGACCAGTGGAACAGAATTGAAAGCCCAGAAGTAAATCCCAACACCTATGGGCATCTAATCTTTGATAAGGGGGCCCAAAGGATTAAATGGAAAAAGGAGGCTCTCTTTAATAAATGGTGCTGGGAAAACTGGGTTGAAACATGCAGAAGAATGAAATTGAACCACTTTATCTCACCAGAATCAAAAATCAACTCCAAATGGATCAAAGACCTAGACGTCAGACCAGAAACAATCAAATACTTAGAGGAAAACATTGGTAAAACACTTTCCCACCTACACCTCAAGGACATCTTTGATGAATCAAACCCAATTGCAAGGAAGACCAAAGCAGAAACAAACCAATGGGACTACATCAAATTGAAAAGCTTCTGCACATCCAAAGAAACTATTAAACAAACAGAGAGACCCCGCACAGAATGGGAGAATCTCTTCACATGCCAGACATCAGACAAGAAACTAATCACCAAAATATATAAAGAGCTCAGCAAACTTAGCCGCAAAAAAGCAAATGACCCCATCCAAAAATGGGCAGAGGAAATGAACAAAACATTCACCACAGAGGAGATCCAAAAGGCTAACAAACATATGAAAAACTGCTCTAGGTCACTGATTATCAGAGAAATGCAAATCAAGACAACACTAAGATACCACCTCACTCCTGTAAGAATGGCATACATCAAAAAGGACAGCAGCAACAAATGCTGGAGAGCATGTGGGGACAGAGGAACCCTTTTACATTGCTGGTGGGAATGTAAATTGGTACAGCCTCTGTGGAGAGCAGTCTGGAAAACTCTCAGAACGCTAGACATGGACCTTCCATATGACCCAATAATTCCTCTCCTGGGGTTATACCCCAAGGACTCCATAACACCCAACCAAAAAGAGGTGTGTACTCCTATGTTCATAGCAGCACAATTCATAATAGCTAAATCCTGGAAGCAACCCAGGTGCCCAACACCAGATGAGTGGCTGAGAAAGCTGTGGTATATATACACAATGGAATACTATGCAGCTATCAAGAACAATGAACCCACCTTCTCTGACCCTTCTTGGACAGAGCTAGAAGGAATTATGTTAAGTGAACTAAGTCAGAAAGATAAAGATGAGTATGGGATGATCCCACTCATCAATAGAAGCTGACTAAGAAGATCTGAAAGGGAAACTAAAAGCAGGACCTGATCAAATTGTAAGTAGGGCACCAAAGTAAAAACCAAGTGGTGAGGGGTAGGCATGTAGCTTCCTGGGCCAGTGGGGGGTGGGAGTGGGCGGGAGGGATGGGTCACAGTCCTTTGGTGGTGGGAATGGTGTTTATGTACACTCCTAGCAAAATGTAGACATATAAATCAGTAGCTAATTAATATGAGAGGGGGAAATCAATTGTATGTCTCAAAGTTTCTCAAAAGACAAACTGAATCTTTATAATATATAGGCTATGTATTTGATATGCGGACTCTCTCAAAAGCCTAGACCAAGTAGATTAGAAGCTTCCAATAGCACAGTTATTTACAAGATACTGGGTACTGTCCAGCAAACCATAACAAAGGGACTTTTCAAAGTTAACCCAATTAACAAATAATGTGATGATAATATTAACTATTGATTGTCTTTTTGAACCCTAAGACAGCAGGAACCTCACATCTTCACTATAGAGCCCCTACTTCCCCCAGTCCTGGAACCCTTGGATAGGGCCCACTTTCCCGTATGCATCTCCCAATCCAAACCAAATAACATTGCATCTGCCGATCACAACGTAACCAAAGCAACGATTGCTACCTCAACATGCTTCACCTCAGAATGTATCCAGAGACTTCACGTGTGGAATGACAACCCTTCAGCTTCATTACTCGGGTTCCAGATTCCACCAGGATGCTGGCTAGGCTTCCCTGGATTGAAGACCCCACCAATGTGTCCTGGAGCTCTGCTTCCCCAGAGACACACCCTACTAGGGAAAGAGAGAGGCAGACTGGGGGTATGGACCGACCAGTCAGCGCCCATGTTCAGCGGGGAAGCAATTACAGAAGCCAGACCTTCTACCTTCTACAACCCTCAAGGACCCTGGGTCCATGCTCCCAGAGGGATAGAGAATGGGAAAGCTACCATGGGAGGGGGTGGGTTATGGGGATTGGGTGTTGGGAATTGTGTGGAGTTGTACCCCTCCTACCTTATGCTTTTGTTCACTAATCCTTTCTTAAATAAAAAATTTAAAAAAAAAAAAGCTATGTTAACAAAAAAAATAATAAAATGCCATTTCACATTAAAAAAATATTTATTTATTCCCTGTTGTTGTCCTTGCTTTTTATTGTTGTAGTTATTATTATTGTTGTTATTGATGTCATCATTGTTGGATAGGACATAGAGAAATGGAGAGAGGAGGGGAAGACAGAGAAGGGGAGAGAAAGACACTTGCAGACCTGCTTCCCCACCTGTGAAGCAACACCCCTGCAGGTTGGAAGCTGAGGCTTGAACTCGGGTCCTTGAGCTGGTCCTTGTGCTTTGTGCCAGGCACACTTAATCTGCTGTTTTACTGGTTCCCTAAATATATCTTTTAAATTCATCTCATTTATACCTTCATTTAATTTCTTCATGTATTTTTTTTATCCTAATGATCTGTCTCTTGATATGAGTGGTGTGTGGAGGTGTCCAACTATTATTTTGCTGCTGTCACCCCTTGTGAGGCAATACCCTTATAGGTGGGGAGCGAGAGGCTCAACCAAGATCCTTACTCCAGGTCCTTGAGCTTTGAGCCACAGTTCACTTACCTGCTGCGCTACCGCCCGACTCCCTATTTCATAATTGTGATAGGGTAACATAGGGAACAGGAACAGGGACCCAAGCCTGTCCCACCTGAATAGTCCTGAAGGACACTGGAAGGTATATGTGACTGAGAACTTGTAGTTGACCAAGCAACCCCCCACGTTACTTTTCCCCTTTTATCTCATTTCATATCATAAATTGTTGATGTGTACATGAATGCACAATACCTAATGGTCAAACATTAAGCAGAAACACAGGACACAAAGCAAATACAACTACCAGAAGATGAGGAGGGGATCAAGGGTATGAGGGGACCCTCACCTTTGTATGAATATTACCCTTGACCCCAGACCCTCTATAAAAATAGGTGGGTTGGAAACCTCAGAGCTTCTCACTCTCTAAGACTTACATACACTTTCCTGATTTTTCATAAGCCACTAGCATCTCTGTGATTCTTCACCATAACATGTGTCTAGGAACCAACCAATGGAGTTCCAAGGACACTCTTAGACCCCTGTGCCAACAGCAACAGTCACAGATAAGTTTAGGCAGCTATAGATTAGGCATCAGAGTTTGGGGCTGGAGAAATAGCTCACCTGAATAGTGAGTTGCTTTGTCATGTATGTGACCCAGGTTTGAGGCCAGCCTCCACCATGCTGAAGGAAGGTTTGGCGCCATGGTCTCTTTCACTCTCTGCCTCTTTGCTTGCTCTGGCTTTATAAAAATAATTAAATAGTAAAACAGAGTTTTGAGGTGGGAACTTACTCAAGAACATGAAATCCCGCTGTTGACTGGCTACGGAAGAAGGGCAAACGCTAGAAGAAGAATGAAATCCCAAGGTTTGATTAGTATATCCTAATTTTAAGACAGTTATTTTTATAGTGTAGGTCCTTAATTCTTCTTTGATTATATTTTAATATATTTCCTGACATAACTCAGATTGTGAGTAACTAGAGTGACAACATAAAATTCCAAATAGTTTGACAGATTACTCTAGCTGCCCCTGGTGAACTTCAATTATTATCATTGGGCAATATGACAAATGGCTAGTCACTAACAGTGAAGGAAGCAGTTTATAGAGAAAAGAGCAGATGAGTTTGAATTGTTCAAATGTAGGCCCAAAAGGCTACTCCCTCTTCCTCCTTGTTTCATATCTTATGCGATGAATTTAGCTTATGTGAACCTCAGTTTTCTGTTTTTGCCAAAGGTGTTTTGTGACACTTGTTTCAATATGTTATACCCCTCACTAAGCTTAACACGCAATAGGAATTCAAATAACATGATTTTCTTCTTTTCACAATTAACACTCATGAAAAGAAAAAAGCCTAGGTGTCCTTTTATTTTAATCACTGATTACAGCTATTTGTCAATAATGAGAGTTCTGAATAATAGCTCATCTACTGTGGTTGTAGAGTTAAAAGAAGCACAATGAGGAATTTCAGGATTTTTTTTTTAATTAGGTGAAAAAAATTGTGATGTGTTATTATTACACTTTTGGCTTTCTTAGCAGTATAACCCTTTGTGATTTTCAGGCTAAAATAAAAATTTGCAAACTTCCACAAGTTTCTTCAGTGATGAAAGATAAAATAAATAAATACTAAAAATTTTCATGCCATTTATTGACTACTACTAATGAGTCACTGTGACAGTTTAGCAAAATATTTAAAATGCTCTAGGACTTGAATTATGTAAATAAGTTTGAATTTAGAAAGTCTAAAAAAGCAAGACCACTTTAAGATATCCTAAAATTACATTCCCAGCCATGTTTTCTTAATATGTCAACTTTAAAAAGGCTTTATTAAAAAAGCTATAGTTTGTATAGTTCTTCATATATTAAAGACTACATTTGACATTTCCAACTGTTCCACTAATAATACATTTATTTTTTTATGTCTTCTCTCTACCCTATTCCCCTTTAGACAGATGAATATTGTGGAGAACAGGAGAGCAATATACAGTGGTATACCAGACTTGCACACCTGAGGTCCAAGAGGTCCCTGATTTTAGTGTCCAACAACACTTTACACCAGAAACTGTCAGTATTATTATCTTCATTTCTTAATCCTACACATAAATAAATATATTTTTATATAAACCAGAATGATAATATGGGTCACCTGACATATGAAATTTATTTTGTTGCTGGTGTTTGAGGAGATTATACTTTTCAGGACTAACTGGTCACCTGAAAAATCCCTTTGGGATCAACTAAGTGTATTCAGCATATGCTGTCATCATCACGCATGATGGGATGACAGGAGGTTCACTGCTGTCCATTTCTAGCAAGGGTGATCCATTTCTAGCAAGTGCAAGATTTCAAGAAGTAACCTTAACACCTGAAATGCCCAAGTCAATAATTTGGCCCCATCTGTGCATTTTTTTTCCAGACTCCTGAGCTATTGTGTATGATCTGGTTATTTGGTCTAGCCAATCAACAACAATTTATAATCCAAATAGAGACTTTAAAACACTTTTTGATTGAAATTATTAACCCTTCCTTCTTTGGGAAATACGACACAATTTGTTATTTGGAATTTCATTAGAATCCAAACTTTAGAAGACAAGAATATGCTGTTGTTATAAAATCCTGTTTTCAGGGAGTTGGGCGGTAGCGCAGTGGGTTAAGTGCACGTGGCACAAAGCGCAAATACCAGCATAGGGATCCTGGTTCGAGCCTCTGGCTCCCCATCTGCCGTGGAGTCGCTTCACAGGCGGTAAAGCAGGTCTGCAGGTGTTTGTCTTTCTCTCCCCCTCTGTCTTCCCATCCTCTCTCCATATCTCTCTGTCCTATCCAACAGTGACATCATCAATAGCATCAACAATAACTACAACAATAAAACAACAAGGGTAACAAAAGGGAATAAATATTTAAAAAAATAAAATAATAAAATAAAATCCTGTTTTCTCTGGGATGTGGACTCGTGGTAAGATACAACACACAAAAAAGTGGTTGAATGAATGAGTTCATCTGCACCAAAGTTCTTGACATCTGTCTACTCATTCATTCTTCAAAGATATCTTAAAATTGATATCACAAATCCAACTGTGATAAAGTAACATCTTATTACTGAAAATTGGTCAAGCCCCTCAGAAACTATGCTAGAGATATATTTTTTCATTTATCTGAGAAAATAAATTAGAACTTATTTATTTGATTTGAGAAAAAGAAAAATCAAGAGGGATGGGGAAATTTGAGAGAAAGAGAGATACCTGTAGTGCTACTGTAGTTGCAAAACTTGCCCCCTGCAGGTGGGAACCAGGCGCTTGAACCTGGGTCCTTGCACATTGTAACATGTACTCTCAGTCAGGTGTGCTACTACCTGTCCCCCATAAATTAGAATCTTTATGCCTGTTCATACCATTAGTTGTGTTATGTACATTTAACCAAAAGCAACATCGCCTGGCCCAGTACCATAAAGTGGGAAGAAGGAAAAATTTGTGGAGAATAATGTGAGATTTTATAGCATAAAATAGTTTCAGAGGTTCATAATACTCCAAAGTATTCACATTTATTCCTTAATTAATCATAAAAATGATACATGAAGATACCTAATCTCATGAATTGTATGTGAGCATTCTAAGTTTTGCTGAACTGTGAGTATGGTCTGATTACTTCTTGTTTAGCATGATCGTCTGTCTATAAATGACATAGGATTCAAATCAACTATAGAGTGGTGTTTTAATATGATTATCTCAAAAAAATTAAACATTTTGTATTCATATATTGTTTCTATATCTATGCAAAACTAATTTTTGCTTCCATATAATAAGTTGAATTTGATGCCTGAAACAGGAAAGGTATGATTCCACAAAATGTTTAAGTAGGAGGTAATGTGGAGTGAAAGTAAGTGATTCATTTGGAGATAGAGCAAAAGACTCTTGTCTAAGGTAATGCACCTGGAGATGTATAAGCTTTGCACTCCATTGATTCGAATTAATATCCCGTACAGCTCATTACCTTATCCTGAAAAGTCCCCGAGTTCATTAGGCTATATATGACTCAGATCTTTGTCATACAGAAATATATACTATGTTGTTTCTTCCCAAACAGGTCTCTTAAAATCACTTTCCCATTATGATTCAAGAGAGGAAATGAGCTGCATAGTCAAAACTACTGAACTAGAACAATTAATGTGAAAGGTAAAATTTAAGTCAGGAAAGTATGGGTCTACCTAAGTTATTTATTGAGATGTAACTAACCATTCCAAAATCATTGACTTTTGGAACATTCATTTATTAGCCTGTAATCCTGAGTATCACAATGTTTGAGTTCAGAGAGGAAGTTCTTTTGTTCTCATCTAGTATAAAGCTCACAGCTATAACTGACTTGTGTTTGGATATTAGAGCACTTGAATTTCCCTTATAATTTTTTCACCTTCCAGTAGGTTAAATTGACTTTTTAAAGTAGAAGTTTCAGTATTTACAAGCTCATGATCAATATAAAACCTTTTGCTAATGTCCAGTTATGCCACATATTTTTTTAATTTTTTTTAATATTTATTTTATTTATTTATCCCCTTTTGTTGCCCTTGTTGTTTTATTGTTGTAGTTATTATTGTTGTTGTCATTGTTGGATAGGACAGAGAGAAATGGAGAGAAGAGGGGAAGACAGAGAGAAGGAGAGAAAGATAGACACCTGCAGACCTGCTTCACCGCCTGTGAAGTGACTCCCCTACAGGTGGGGAGCCAGGGTTCGAACCGGGATCCTTATGCCGGTCCTTGTGCTTTGTGCCACCTGCACTTAACCCACTGCGCTACAGCCCGACTCCCTATGCCACATATTTTGATTCACTGTTGTGGAAATGGGTCTCATGACAAATCCAGAGTCTATAAAAGAATGGACTACACGTGAGCATGGTAGGCTGTAGTCCTTTCCTTTGCACTTTGTACTACACTATTTTAGTCATTCTTTATAAAATACTATAAATTTTTGATGTATCTAGTCATGTGCTTTAAAATACATATCTCTCCTGGGAGCTTCATTATCTTAGATCATGTAGTAGGGAGAACTTAGACTTTCCTACTCCAAGGTCACAAAAAAAATCTACAATAAAAATGCAGATGAAATTACATGGAAGAAGATAAAACATACAGATAACTAGAATTTCTACAATGAACAAGAAAAAGAGAGTAGTGCCCAGATGTATCAGACAAAATTATTTCACCAGGAAATAAAACCCAACCACAAAGACAATGAGGTATCATCTAAAAGAGGGTGGAGTTTTTCTAGTCTAGGGAGAAGGTTATACTTAATATCTAGTACCCCAACACTAAAATTCAACCTAACAGAGATAAACCCCTGGAAATCTTGCAGTATAGTTCAGATTGAAGTAAATACAGGGGGAAAAAATCAAAGAAAAGCTGACTAATTACTGGCCTTCAATAGATTTATGAGCAGATTAATTAATTAGCTTAAAAGCCCAATGTAGTAGTACCAGTTTGAACAATGCTTAACTTATAGGTAAAGGAATCTCAGCATCCTTATAATATTGCCCTGAGAACTGAAAAAAAAGTAACTTAGAAATAATCTTGAATTGGAGTTACTCATGCATTACCTGGGAACCCATCCTCATAGTACTAGAATGTGAAGGTGAAGTCATGATGAGAGTTCCACCCACCCCCTGAAAAATAGTTAAACTAGATGGAGAACAAGATACAACATCAAAAAGTGTCCCCTTGAAGACAAAAATGATTCAGCCCCTACTGGTTCTTACCTGCCTACTATCCTTAAATCCAATAAGAATTTTACAGACCTCACAAAGCATAGCCAGTTAGCAAGGGGTTCCCTCTCTGATAGACCATTTGTTGGATCACAGGTATATTGGTTGTCATGTCTCATTACCTGTTGACACTAACTGTTAGGCCAGCAAGTAGCAATGCTTCTGCTAGTGTAGACACATGGATACGTATTCTACTAGCAACTACAGTCAACCACACTCCAAAGCAGAACACATAATACTTATGGAACAGACTTTAATACAGCACCAAGATAAAACTCAACCAAAGTTCTGATAGGGCTGCCATTTCTATACAGCTAAATGAGGGAACTGGCTGGGTGAGTGAGGGCTGTGTTCAAAGACGTCTTAAACTCTCTTTTCAATCACCAGGTTCCAGATGCCACCAGGATGCCGGCCAGGCTTCCCTGGATTGAAGACCCCACCAATGTGTCCTGGAGCTCAGCTTCCCCAGAGACACACCCTACTAGGGAAAGAGAGAGGCAGATTGGAAGTATGGACCGACCAGTCAACGCCCATGTTCAGAGGGGAAGCAATTACAGAAGCCAGACCTTCTACCTTCTGCAGCCCTCAATGACCCTGGGTCCATGCTCCCAGAGAGATAGAGAATGGGAAAGCTATCAGGGTAGGGGGTGGGTTATGGAGATTGAGTGGTGGGAATTGTGTGGAGTTGTACCCCTCCTACCCTATGGTTTTGTTAATTAATCCTTTCTTAAATAAAAAAAAAAGGTAAAAAAATATCGCCTAGATAGGATCAGTCTCTGAACATTAGAGGAGGCAGATGTGTTGTTTAAAACATAAAAAGCAAGCACAGAGCAACAGAGTAACACAAGTTGAAATCTATAGAGCATGAATGATTATTTTATGTAAGTAAATGCTTTTGTGTGGTTTTATTACAAACAATACTACTAAAAATCATGCTACATGGGCCCCTTGGAACATACCTAAAATAGATTTCCTAGCTTCTTTGCACACAAAGAACCCCAATTTTGCCTACTCTATTCCTACCTTTGGGTTTCTGATTATTCAAAATTTACCCTGTTTTATATCTTACTGCCTTTCAGCAACCAAGTTGCAGACTACGATGGTGCTATCCTGACTTCCCTGGGCAGACAACCTCATCAATGTGTCCTGGAACTTCATAGCCCTGTCCTACTAGGGAAAGATAGAAACAAGGTGGGGGTATAGATTGACCTACCAATGTCCATATCCAGTGGAGAAGCAATTACAGAAGCCATAACTTCCACCTTTTGCACTCCATAAAGAACTGTGGTCCATACTCCCAGAGGGATAAAAAAATAGGGAAGCTTCCAGTGGAGAAGATGGGACAAGAAATTCTGCTGGTGACAACTTCATGGAATTGTACCCCTGTTATCTTACAATCTTGTTAATCAATATTAAAAACTAATAAAAATATTTTTAAAAAAAATCATACTACCACAGTACACATGAAGTTTATGTATGTTATATATAACTCAGAAATTATACTTAAAAGTTGATGTATAAGATGAAAAATGCTTGGGGCTGGTTGGTGGCACACCTGGTTAGACACACATGTTATAATGCACAAGGACCTGGGTTCAAGGCCAAGATCCCCACCTGCAGGGAGAAAGCTTTGCCAAGTGGTGAAGCAGTGTTGCAGACGACTCTGTCTCTATCCATCTCTATGTCCCTCATCCTTCTTGATTTCAAAATATAAATGAAGATAATAAAATTTTTTTAAATAAGATGAAAAATGTTCAATACTTAGGGAAATTTAATATACTTAGTGCTTATGAAAAAGATCTAAAATTTAAACCATCACCACAATGAATGTTTTCTTATATGTACATATTTCTTATAATATTTAAGGTTCACCAAGAAGTAATTCAGTTCACAGTATTATAATCTTAGAGAAATTTGTGTGGAAAAGACAGTTCTTTTGTGTATTCTAATGCAAATTAAGACATCCTCATCCTCATTTTCATCTTCCTCAGCCTATTTAAAGTTTAATTTATTTAACTCACTACTTACATCCTATTAAAATTAACCTCAGAGTATCAATTATCCTTGAAGTAGTGATATTTAATAATGAGTCCCTATCCCTTGTTCCTTTTTAAAGTACTTCCTCTGTGAATGCTTTTCCAATGGGAGGGCAACCAAAGATCTTACTAATTACTAAAGATCATACAAGTTTAACCCATTTTTCTTTCTACTTCTGCATTATTGCCTAGACTAAGAATGCCTAGGTTTGCATATACCTAAATAATTTTATATAATAACATGACAGCTAGACAATGAGATGATTTAAATTCAATTGTCTTAATAGTTTACATGATTTATGACCAACCACTGAATCTTTATAAGCCTCAGTAGATAGCAAATTTAAATTTTTAATTTCCTTTCATCTCAGTTATGTCTATACTTTTCTGGGCTGACTTTTTCAAATAGAAAGAGTATGACAAAGGGAGAGAAAGATATCACAGTAATGAAGCTTCCTCTAGTGTACTAAGGTAGGGGTTTGAACTTGGGTATATCTCAAATAGGTTACTTTTTAAAAACCTGTATCTATTGTATACATATTTACTTATGAGAGACCAAGATGTTATCCAACATATATGGTACCATTTATCTAGTGATAAATGAAGCAAAACATTTTATATGTCTATAGGCCATTTGAAGGTCATCTTTATATAACTATCTGTTCAGATCTTCTGTAAATGTTTTTTTATTAGTGATTTAATAGTGGTTTGCAAGAGTATAAAATTACAGATTAGATCATATTCACCACCTAAAGCCTTTGTCCTTTTTGTTGTTGTTGCTGAAATCCAGATATAAATCCCTTGTCAATTATATACTACGTAAGGATATTATCCCAACTAGTGGATTGCTTTTTTTCTCTAGACTTTTGTTTTTTTCTGTTAAAGATGGTTTTTTACATGAAAGAAATGATTCTCCTTTTTGATAACATGCAAGCATGTACCACACACACACACACACACACACACACACAGAGAGAGAGAGAGAGAGAGAGAGAGAGAGAGAATCTGTGAGGACATACTGATATTTAATTTGCTGCTACACAAAAGTCTCAAAGTTTCTTTTCACTCTCAGTGATTTACTCTCATCAGTTTACTAAATGATCACTGAACTTTGAACTTAAAAATAATCATACCAACGTTTAGTTTGAACACCACAGAGTAGTATATGACAGGTTCTAGAATGTAGACAAAATCTGGAAGAAGTAAGATAGCTGATCTTACAGCAAAAAGAGGAAACATTAATTAAATGATTTATTTTATGAGTCTTCTACTGTTGATTCTTCTTATGCTTATAATAAAACACTGTACTAATGAGCTTGTGTACTAACACCCTATTTTCAAACCATCTCAGTCTATTTCCTTAAACACTTGCTTCTTATTATTTTCAATTCAAATTAACAATTCAATATATAACACCTGTCAAAGATTATTTTAAGAGAGACTTAAAAATATGGTCAGTTACTCTTTACTAATGTATATAACACACTTTCTTTGCTTTTCAAAATTAATAAAAACCTCCAAAAATGTCTAGATTGGCTTTAATATTAATCTGATATTTGTAAAAATCTTTTAATTTTTAGAGATAGTCAAGACAGATATTAAAAAGCAACACAAGTATTTTAAATTACAATTTCGCTACTCTCCCTTTATACTGAACTTCTATTTATAATTTTAATTGGAAAATACAGAAACATTTGATTTCTCAGACACTGGAAAGAATGTGGGAAGTTTTCTAAAGACTCTGGTAATAAGCATGTGTATTTGACACCAAAGTCTTGTTGATACAGGATTTCACCTTTCCCATGCAAGATTTTTATTCTTTTTACTCCTCCTAAAATGCAAGGGAGGGATGTAGTGAGGAAGGGTAATTGAGAGACATCACAGAACTAAAGCCACCACAACTCCCATAGGTACTGGGCTCAGACCCAGACTGTGCTTCTACTAAGGAACATGCCTTGTGTCAGGTTATCTATCTTGTAGCCTCCTATTGATTATTTTTAACAACTACTTACACTCCTCAATGATAGTTTAGAGCAGTGCATTTTGTGTAACAACCAATGGAATTAAAATCAATTAAGTAAGTATTAGTCAGGGATCTGAAAGACAAATCAGACTCTTAGAAGGATAAGCTTGCAAGTCTGAAGCCAGTAGGCCACAGGTTAAATCCCTATGCCAGAGATAAGCAGCACTCTGTTTTTCTAATGTCCCTCAGAGTACCTTATTTCTTCTTTCCCTACCTCACCCAAGTTTCATCTAGTGTTTTGTCTTCCTTGCCTTGTTTTTACGTACCCCCTGTGAGTTCATCTAGTATTTGTCTGTCTCCATCTGACTTATTTCATTTAACGCCATTCCCTCCAATTGATTTTTATTCTAACTCAGATCCAACTCACGCATGTATTGCAGAAAATTAGTAAAACTATTGGCATTATCTTTCTTTTCTTTTTCTTCTGGTGTGAAGTACTTCTTGCCCCTTCCCAAAGCCCCACTTCACCAAAAACCATGATATTAGGACATAGAAAGAGGTACCTGGGTTTTTATGAGATCATGAGTGGGTGATCCCATAAAAGAGTCAGTGCCTTTAGAAGAAGAGAAAAACACCATAACTTTTCCCCCTCTCTCTACCATGTGAGAATACAGCAAGAAGATAATTTGCACAATTCAAGAAGTGTCTACTCTTAAGAACTAAATCTGTTTCATGTCCATTTTGGACTCCTAGTTCCCATAACTATTAGAGATAAATGCTTGCTGTTGTGTTATCCAGTTTTAATAATTACTGTGTTATAATAGACTGAGTAAACAAAGAGAGAATTGTAAGCTATATATTTATTTTATTTAGTAATTCCCATCTCCACTATATTTTGCTAAAGATTCTTGTGAAATAGTTCCCTAAATTCACAATGTTACCCAAACTTCAGACCTAAATAAAATGCTGAATTATATTACAACAAAATAAAATCTTTACATTTAGAGGAATGGAAACAGTAGCTTCATAAAATAGAGGTTATTTTTACAGTCAATATTGAAATTTATTATTTTTTATTTCTATCTTAAATTATTTTAAGAGATATTTGTTATGGACTGAATTGCCTGTCTCCTTCCCAAAGACTAAACTTACCTAGCACATACAAATAAATAAAATAAGTTCAAGGAAATTAAGATTAAAACTCATACAGTCACAGAAAGAGGAATGTGAAACTACCAGAGGAAGACAGTTATTTACAAACAAAGTAGAAAGATCATTAAAGAAATAAAATCTGAGGCAAGGGGGTAACTCAGTGAGTAACGTTCATGCTTTGCAAACCTGAAACCCCCAATTTTATCTCTAGTACTGTGTATGGTTAGAGGCACACTGGTCTGGTCTCTCCTCTCTCTCTCTCTCTCTCTCTCTCTCTCTCGTTCCTAACCTCACATTAAGTACAAAAGTATATCTTTAAAACCATGAAAAACACTTTGAAAATAAAGAAAAATTAAAAAGTTAAGTCTGTCAACATCCAGAATTATGGGCAAAACAATATTTTATTATTTAAGCCTCTCAGTCTATGAATATTTGTTATGGAAGTCTTTGAAAGAATACAATATGTTCTCCATCTTTCATAGCTGCATGATTTCTTCATCTGGGAATTTTCAGTACTTATTATCATTTCTAAACACTTAGAAAGGCTTATGTTTGTTTTAACGTTTAATTTAGAAGAGACATCTACAAATTTGATAGTCACTAACACTGTCTCATCAACTTCATATAAATTACTGACCCTGGCACTGAACTTCTGGAAAATATGAAAAGATAGACTTCTGTTATATCTTGGATATACTGTTATATCCAAATATACAGTGGCTTGTACTGCAACTGAAAATTTAGACAACACCATCAATATAGCTTGCATTTTATAATTATTTTAAATTTTATTTTGTGTAACAATAACTAAATGAGATATGCAAGGATATAACGAAATACAACACAGTGAGAGCGATTAGTTGGTAGAGAGTGATAAAAATGACAGATTATAAAATAAAATGGAGAATAAAACAAGGAAGAAAGAATAAGTTATTAGAATAATAACATGTTTCTTTGTCTTACTTGCTGTGTTATACGTACTAGTGATCTTGGTCAGTGTGAATCAATACACTTACAGAATATGTGGATTATTTGCTTTCTGAATATAAGAGCATACTGTAACTTGTTATTTGCATTTCTAAATATAAGATTAACCCCATCGGGCCGTGTGGGGTTGTGGAGTACCTGATTGAGTGTACATGTTACAGTGTGCAAGGAACCAAGTTGAGCCCCTGGCCCCCACCTGCAGAGGGAAAGCTTTGCTAGTAGTGAAGCAGTGCTACAGGCATCTCTGTCTTTCTTCCTTTCTATCAACCCCCTTCCCTCTCAATTTCTAGCTGTCTTATCCAATAAATAAATAAATGTAATAAAAAATTAAGAAATAATTATTTAAAAGATTATCCCCTTCTACTAGTTAAAGTTACTAAAGTATCAGTTTTTACTTTCATAGATTATTTCTTGCAGTTTTTAGCATAATGTTTTGCTCTGTTACTAGCTTTGTTGTTAGAAACCACAGCTTACACATAAGTGACCTTCTTCAGAAATCTGAAGTCATCTCCTTAATATAGCATGTGCCTTGACTGGGAGTATGGATCAACCAGTCAAAGCCCATATTCAGTGGAGAAGCAATTACAGAAGCCAGACCTTCCACCTTCTGCATTCCACAATGGCCTTGGGTCCATACTCCCAGAGGGATAAAGAATAGGAAAGCTATCAGGGGAGGGGATGGGATACGGAGATCTGGTGGTGGGAATTGTGTGGAGTTGTACCCCTCTTATAGTACATTTTTGTTAATGTCTTCTTTTTAAAATAGATAATTTTTATTTTTTTAAATATAGCATCTGCCTTGAGGTACTCTACTTCCTGACAAAGGTATTTGCATCTTACTCTCTGACCCCGTAAAAGCATACTGTATTTTTCTTAGGGTGATTTTAAAACTAAGCAAATGTATTTTAAGCAATTATGTATTTTCTTCTGCATGTTGGGTTATTTAAGCATGAACACTGCATACTAATTAAATGAAAAGAAACAGTACACTTGAAAAACAAAACAAACAGTTACATTTTTAGAAGTCAAGACATTCATTTCTTGGTTATTATTGATTATATTTTTATATTATCTTGATTATATTTTCATGAAACGGTTTGGGATCAACTTTATATTCAGATGTTATTTTTGTATTTTAAGATCACTGCCTCTGACTGATTCACCTTAAATTGAGTTATTTTGAATTATAAGCAAATAATTTGTTGTCTCTTCTCAGTCTAAAATAACACTTACTGTCCAATCTTGTCATTAGAAGAAAACTCAAAGTGAATAGTAACATATATTGTTGTATGAGTGTTTTCAGGGCCAGGAAAGGGTTCACCTGGTAAGCCCACAGACTGCCATACCACCTAGATTCCAACCCCTTATGCCACATGGAAGTACCATGCATGAAACCAAGGGGAACTCCATAGTGCTAAGAGCTTCTGTTATTTATTCATTTTCTCCCTCTCTCTCTCTCTCTCTCTCTCTCTCTCTCTCTGTCTCTGTCCCTTTTTCCCTCCCTCCCTCTGTCTCTTCTCCATCTCTGTCTGAAACTGAAAGGAAAATAAAGTAGCATCGATGCAGTGGGCAAAACAATGTATATATTTTCAGGGTTAAGGAATCACTTACTATTTAAAAAGAGATAGCTCATTAGATAGGGTATATACCTTGCCACAAGCATAATTTTGATTCTAGCCTTAGGACCACATGGGAGGTGCTATGGTACCAAGTGAAGCTCTGGTGCTGTGGGGTCTCTTCCTCTTTCTTCATCTCTCCATCTGACTGACAAAGTGATCTGTGAGCAGTGAAATCCTGCGCACACCAAGTGCCAGATCCACATAAGCAAATACATCATTTCTCAACTTACGCGTGTGAGAATTTCAAACATATAAACTGGAGGAAGAAATATACATAAAAATACAACTCAAAATATTACACTTGCATTTATGAAGAACAAGGTGGCTATTTTGTTTCATTTTATTTTTTGCATTGACAAAACTTTAAGCATACAAAATTCTAGCGCCTTTGAGCAAACTTTTTCATTATTTTTACTGCAGATAGGGAAAAGATAATACAAAAGATCAGTGAACTCAAAAGATAGTTCACTGAGGGGCCAGAAAGACAGTTTACACATAGGGAACCTACCTTGTCATCTACATGGTTCAGGTTAGAGTTTCTAGTACATCCCATAGGAATTATTTACATAGAGAAATGCTTCAGTGCTGTGGAATCTTTCCTCTCTAAATATCTGAAAAAATCATACTACCATAGTAGTGAAATTGCACATGTGCCAAAAGGAAGACAGAGAGAAAGAAAAGAAGGAAGAAATGAAGGAAGGAAGAAAGAAGGAATGAAGATACAAATGAACAGAAATAGTTGAAAAAATTGAAAGGGTTAACAAAACTCACAGACCCTTAGAAATGTTCACTAGGTAAAAAAAGAGTGAAATCACTAATAATTGGGATTAGAAATAGAACGAAAGAAATGACAACCTATAACACAGATATTAAAAAAAGTTTATAACAGGCAAATATAACAGGTTCAAGCCACAAAACTAGAGAATTCGGAAGAGATAGAAAAAATTAAATTCATAAATACTCTTTAGACTGGACAAGAAGAACATAGCAAATATGAAAATAATAAGAAGTCAGAAAATCTAATAGGAATCAAAAGTCTTATAAAATTCAAAGGTCCAGGCCCAAATAGTTTTAACAATGAGCTCTTCAAAACCTTCAAACTTTCAAAGGTTACATGATATCAGCTTTTTTTCCCAGAATATTGTAAAGAAAAACAAGGAAATTCTCCCATGCACTTTTCTGTAAGATCAGGATCACCTTGATTCCCAAAGCAGACAAGGGCACGACAGAAAGTGAAAATTACAAACCATTAACCCTAATGCTCATAGATTCAGAGAACCTCAACATAACATTAACCAATCAAACTAAACATCATTACCAAGGTAATCTGAACTAAAGATTCAAGGATGGATCAACACATGAAAATGAATTAATTCATAAACCACACTAACAAAAGGAAACATAAAAATCATGCTTTCAAACTATACTACAGAGGTAAATTCATTCCAAAAAGGGCCAGGTGGTGGCACACCTTGTAGAGCACACATTCCACAATGCACAAGGGTCTGGGTTCAGACCCTGGGCCACCACTTACCGGGAGGTGGGAGAGGGACTTTTTGAGTAATGAAGCTGTTAGCAGATGGCTCACTTTCTCTCTATCTCCCCTTTCCTCTAATATAAGTAAATAAATAAACAATAGGAATATTCATAATAAATTATAAATAAAATATAGTTACATAATAGTACATAGTAAATAAAATAATAAATACAAAACATTAATATAAAATAATTTAAAATTTTTGATATTGGAACAAAAGGAGAGACACAGATTAATGAAAATCCACAAATAAAAGCCCCATGTGGCAAGGACCCAAATTTAAGTCCCCAGTCTCCACATGCAAGAGGTGAACTTGAGGAGTAACAGAACAGTGCTGCAGGTGTTTTGATGTCTCCCTGTCTCTCATCTCTTCTTTTCCATTTCTGTACATCTATCTCTGTGATAAAAGAAAAAGACAAAGCAAGAAAGAAAGAGAGAAAGAAAGAAAGAAATTGAAATAGAGAAAAAGAAAGAAGTCACTGTGAGCAGTAAAGTCATCGTGTAGTCTCTGGAACCTTAAAGATAACCCTGGTAGCAAAAATAAACAAACGAATGAGACTAGTCAATGCACAAAGTTTCTTTATAGAGACGGAAACTATCATCCAAACAGTAAAACATTCTACTGAACTGGGGGAAATAGCCACACGAAACTCACAAATTACTCTCTAAGATATAAAAGAATTCACTCAATTCAACAAGAAAAAGATTAATTACCCATCAGAAAATTGAAAGAAGAGCTGAACAAATGTTTCATCAAAGAGCATTTACAAGTCTCCAAAATACACACACACACACACACACACACACACACACACACACACACACACACACATACACACACACTGATTAACTCTTATTATCAGGGAAATGCAAAACAAGACAACACTGATAGTCTTACACCTGTGAGACTGTGAGAATGTCTTATACTTAAAAGATCAGAGACAATAAATGTTGATGAGGATGAGGAATAAAGAGATTCTTATACACTGCTGTATATAGAGTTATACACTGGTGTATATGGACTGTAAACTGGTGAAACTCTTATGGGCAATGGTGTGTCTTTAGATAGGCCTGTCAGCACCCACGTCCAGTGGAGAAGCAATTACAGAAGCCAAACCTCCCACCTTCTTCACCCCATAAAGATCTTTGGCCTATACTCCCAGAAGGATAAAGAAGACTTCCAATGGAAGGAATTGTATATGGAATTCTGGTGGTGGGAATTGTATGGAATTTTACCCCTCTTATCCCACAATCTAGTCAATCATTATTACATCACTAATAAAAAAAGAAAGACTAATAGGAAGAGGAAGTGAAATGGAGAGGTGGAGAAGAGAAAGAGAAGATAGAGGAAGCAGAAAAGGAGGGAGAAGAGATTTGCCAATAATCGAGTAGTTCCTCTCCTAAGTATATATTCAGGGAATACAAATGCACTGATTTGAAGTATATAAGTATATATTATATAATTTTTCTTATATTTATGGTATTATTTCACTGAAGTACTATTTAATACAATAGTTAAAACTTGGAAACAACCAACACAAAAGGTGTACCAAAAAATGAGTAGGTAAGGAAGTTGTTGATTTATATAGAATGAAATAATCCCAAAACTTGAAGAAAAGATAGAATCTTGCACTTTTCTACAACAGGTAAAACTGTTAGCAAGTGTCTTCGGATAAGTTAAGTTACAAAGAGAGCAGAAGGGTCTCAAGGAGGAGAGCACTCAGTGTGCCTCACTGGAGGGAAAGGGGACTTTAGTGTTTTTATGAGACTAGCTGACACATATTTGGACACATAAAACAACATTTACTCCATAAAAATATTTTTAAAAATACTTCATTAAAATGATTCACTGACTGTGTCAAGTAGTGTGGTATAAGCAGAATTAATGCACTAGCCTAAAGAAGCAAGGGGAGCCTACTGTGATATTAGATATTGGAACAAAAGGAGAGATACGGATTAATGAAATCCACTATGCAACAAGTATCCAAAATTAACACTTATTATAGCTGGAAATGGATACAGCTATCACTCATAAAATGATATGAATTTAACTGTAATCTATTCAGTCCTAGAGTTAATCAAGTTAAGTCAAATTAGCTACACAGGGCAAACTACAAAGGAGTGAATGGTAAAAATGGATCTGGTGAGAAAGGAAGAACCAGCAACAGTCATGAAAGTTAAACAATAGCTACCCTTTCTTTCCTTCCTTCCTTTCTTCCCTCCTTCCTTCCTTCCTTCCTTCCTTCCTTTCTATTAATTAATTAATTGTTGTATAGAGACAGAGAGAAATTGAAATGGAAGGGGAATACAAGAGAGGGAGAGAGACACTACAGCACTATGTCACCACTTGTGAAGCCCCACCTCTCCGCCCCGCAGGAGGGGACCATGGGTTTGACTCCACGTCTTGTGCATAGTAACATGTGCACTTAACTAGGTACACCACCACCTGGCCCCTTCCTTTCACTGATCTCAAGTAAAAGAAGAATATAGCATATCCAATATAGAGAGATAACAAAGATTCTTCATATAAATAGGGAGCTATGTCTAAATAAATTTGCTCGCACATGGAGACTAAACTCCTTTAACCATCAGCCCCACGTATTCTATAAAAGAAAGCAAGGATGGAGTGACTAGTCAACAACTGTACTGCAAACCATTACCCCCCTCCCAATAAAGTGATGAAAACAAAGAATGATCTATTGATAGAAATGCAGCATCATTAAGATGGAACAAGAAACAGAGGCAGTGAAATTCACAGTAGATGAAAACTATGTTGAAGTATTTGTTAGCGGTACTTAATTCTCTCCCATAAGTTAATTAAAGAAAATCATACTGCTTCCTTCATAAGACAGCATTCCAGCATTCATTATGTCATCTATTAATGTTCCTTATTTAGAAAAGTTAGTTGAAAACAGAAAGTTGTTATTTTTTAATGACTTTTTAAATGTTACTAAGTATTCTCCCTTTAGAATTGGTTTCAAATATCTTTTATTGTTAAGAAAATAAAACTTAGTTCAATTCCCAGCTTATGTACAAAAAAAAGAGATAACTCATTTCAATTCATATCAGAACAATAAGAAAATATAACTTTCAGAAAATATCATCTCTCTGATGTCTTACTTTATTCGACTTGAAAGTGTTTATGTTGACTTAGATAATTCTGCGGTTGCTTAACGGAAAATTGGATTTGTGCATTAGATGAAAGCTATGATAGATTATATTACAAAAGGATTTAAGTGAAGGAAATCACAACCGTGTACTGGGAGCTGGCATTATCAACTAGAATTGAAAACCAATCCTTTGCACATTGCTCAAAAAGCCACTTCATCTTGATAATACTTCAAACTTGGCTGTAAAGAGTTAGAAAGTAACAAAGTAATGAGGCTGTACTGAAAGAAGGTTAGTGACATTTTAGCACCTATTCATTTGCGTAAAATTTTCACAAGGAAATAGGCCACTTTTAATTAAAGGATTATCTTGATTCTAGTATTGATACTTCTCTCATTACTTGAAAAGTTTTCTTAGACCTCCGTGTATGCCTGGATACAAATGTGAAGTTACTGATTTCCATGTCACAAATTTAATTACATTAATTTAAATTACATTAATTTAAGTGAATTCTTATATAATGTGCATTATATATTTATACTAAATACACAGATAAACAAGTAAACAAACAAATATCTGCTCTTTGTAGTAGCTGTAGCTTCAGCCAGATGAAATAGTTTGAGATTGCTGTTATTTTTAAAAATTTTTTAAATGATCTTTATTTTTTGGATGGAGACAGCCAGAAATCGAGAGGAAAGAGGGAGATAGAGAGGGAGAGAGACAGAGAGTCACCTGCAGTGCTGCTTCACCACTCGCAAAGCTTTCCCCCTACAAATGGGAACCAGGGCTCGAACATGGGTCCTTGCGCATTGTAACATGTGCACTCAAACAGGTGTGCCACCATCTAGTCACAAGATTGATGTTACTTTAAATTAGATTGGTCTTCTAAAATTATAGTTCTGATCACTCTGCTTGTTTTGTCTGAGCTGATCCTACTGTTTTCATAATTATTTTTCAAAGTAGAAGGTAGAAGTTCTTATTTGAGTGTGGAACATTGTTTATAAACGAATAAGTATGGGGGTCTGGTGGTGGCACAACTGGTTGAGCACACATGTTACAGTGCCCAAGGACCCTGGTTCTAACCCTTGGTCCCCACCTGCAGGGGGAAAGCTTCATGAGTTGTGAAGCAGGACTGCAGGTATCTTTCTGTCTCTCTCGCCTCTCCATTTCTATCTCTATCCAATAAATAAATAAATAAAGACTAAAAAGCACGTAAGTATGCATTATAGAGAACATCTAGTTTATTGTGATTGGACTCTTTATCTTTTATTATAAACTTTTAATAACTTTCTAGGATCTAATGTTACAGTCAGATCACAGTGCATGAACCACTTACTACCTTTGACAAGTAATGAGTTAGTGGCGGGAACTAAAAACAAATAACTCTCAAAATGTGGGAATTTGTTTATATATAATCTGAAACGTGTGATCTTTTTTGTCACAGAGTTGCCAACATTAGAGTTGTGTGATAAAACCCCTTCCTACCACTTGCTCTGAGAACATAGAAATCAGGCTGACTTATCATAATCTTAAACATATTAAATAGTGTTACTGTGATGTCAGTATAATTATCTTTTACCCAAGCAACATCCATTTACAAGTATATAAACATGCATACTGGTATACAAATCAATTAGAGCTAGTCAGTGAGCAGTTCTGGCTTACTCTGTAGGAATTTATCAAATAAACTACAGAATATTACAATAGACCACCTGACATCACTGAGCCAATGACAGGTAGCAAGTGACAATTAACAAAATCATCTAGTGTCTTCACACTCAAAAGTGCCAGACCAATATCAGCCCCCATGAGCTACATCTTTCTGTCTGTGTCTGTCTTTTCTGAAATGTAAACAGGACTGGTAAACTCAATAGTTAACTCTGCTTAGTGGATTTGAAAGCTTTCAAACTAAGGAGTTAGTTGGATTTGGTTCTGTTTTCTTCACTCCCACTTTGGGGGGGAAAAAAGATGAGTTTGATGTAGTATTCACTGTGTAAATTGTATTGTTCAAGGTACTAAACAAAATATGAGAGATTTATACAAAAATATAAATTAAAAAATATGAGGGAGACATACTCATCCTACAGAAGCTTATGCTATAATAAAGTAGACCAAGGACTAATTCAGCTACGAATCCAAGTTAAGCATATTTTCAAATATATTGAATAAATTTGAATATATATTTTAGTGATTTATTAGTCATTATTTGATCCTATTAAAAATATAAATTAATATTTTTTTTGTTTCTGCCTCCAGGCTTATCCATGGGGCTTTGCCTGCACTATGAATACACTGCTCCTGGAGGCTATTTATTTATTTATTTGACATTTATTTCCTTTTGTTGCCCTTGTTTTGTTGCTGTAGTTATTATTGTTGTTGATGTCATTGTTGGATAGGACAGAGAGAGATGGAGAGAGGAAAGGAAGACATAAAGAAGGAGAAAAAGATAGACACCTGCAGACCTGCTTCACTGCCTTTCACTGTGAAGGGACTCCCCTGCAGGTGGGGAGCCTGGGGCTCAAACCTGGATCCTTAGGCCAGTCCTTGTGATTTGCACCACGTGCGCTTAGCTGCACTACCACCCAACTCCCATTTTTTTCCATTTTGTTGCCCTCGTTGTTGTTGTTGGATAGGACAGAGAAAAATCGAGAGAGTAGGGAAAGATAGAGAGGGAGAGAAAAAGACACCTGCAGACCTGCTTCACCACTTGCAAAGTGAGCCAGGGGCTGGAACCCGGATTCTTACTCCAGTCCTTTCACTTACCACCATCCATGCTTAACCAGCTGAGCTACAGCCCAATCTCCAATCATTTCTTTCTCTATAAATGGAATTAACCAACCATGCATGATTTGAATAATTATGCCAACAGTAAAGTACATAATAAAAGCAAACTAAAATGAAAGTCTATCTTCTACATATCATCTTCAGCCCAAAACTCTGCATGGAAGTCTTTCATGATAAAGGGAAACTAAACTGTTACATTGTACAGAGTAATGCTTTATTTTGCTATATTGTACAGTGAAGTCATAATATTTTTACAATTCAAATCACTCTTTCCTTTCTGACTCATAGCTGTTTTTTTATGTTTCTGGGGATGACAGAAGGGCTAGAAACATCAGACCCCAAATCTCCCAGCTTTCACACCTTTTCCTCCAATTTTTTTCCAAAGGAGGAGGTGGTATTTTTCTCTCTTCCTGTGAGTCATCCTAAGACAATCACATAAAATCTGATTATTTTGGGCTTCAATTTCATTAGATCTCTGATTCTGACTTGATCAGTTACACACAATTTGCAAAGAGAAACTAGAACATCGAAGTAAGCTGTTAAGCAATTTCAATAAAATAAAGGCTATTAGACTAAATAAAATTTAGGTTGTTTTGTTAGAAAACTTTAAATAGGTATGGACTGAAAAGAATCAACTAGGTAGGCTGCCTACTGCAATGAAACTAAGATCTTAGACATGTATCCTGAAAGTCTAATTAGAAATAATGAGACTTGATTTCCATTATGAGCTAACATTCTTGAAATACCTAATTTTGTACATTTTTCGTCTGCTTTGTTTTGTCTTTTAATATACAAATATACATGGTAGAATTTGAGAGTACAAGACCATTTTTATTGTCATCATATCTAAGTTATGCAAGAACACCCCCACCCCATTCCTGATGCCAAAATTCATAGGTATTCAAGTTCCTCATATAAAATATAGAGGACAAGGGTGGCAGTCAAGAGTTAAGCACAGCATTTGTATGCAGGAAGCCCCAAGTTCAATTCCAGTGCCTTAAATGACAGAGCTGAGTGGTACTCTGGTCAATCTTCATCTTATAAACATGAATAAAAATATGTAATTGTCATAAAATTGCACAGTATTTGCATATTTTATATATTTCACCATATGCGTATTCCTGCATATGCATTTAATCATATATATGTTGCTTCTTCTTCTAGCGTTTGCCCTTCTTCCATAGCCAGTCAACAGCGTCAGGTTGAGCCTGATGTAAAGTTTCGAGACCTCCTTTGAATCTGGAGAGGTGGCAGTCGTTGACTATGTGGGTCATAGTCTGTCTGTAGCCGCAGGGGCAGTTCGGGTCGTCTCTGGCTCCCCAGCGATGGAACATAGCGGCGCACCGGCCATGGCCTGTTCGATAGCGATTGAGGAGGGCCCAATCATAACATGCTAGGTCAAAGCTGGGATGACGCTTGCAGGGGTCTGTGATGAGGTGTTTGTTCTTGACCTCAGCTGACTGCCAACTCTGTTTCCAAGAGTCTGGAACAGAGAAGATAAGTGTATAATATCCAATGCAATGCACTCATGATTTCTAATGTTGACTTATGAATGTTAGTCTAAAGGTAAGAGGCTTATTTTATTTTTAGCCATTCAGATGTCAGTTTTTGGTGCAGGATATTAAAGCTTTAAATTAAAACTCATGGTATACAAATACAAATATGTACAATTATCAAGAGAAAAACTAATGTAAAAATAGATCCACAGAGAGACCAGATGGTGGTGCATTTGGTTGAGCACACGTATTACAGTGTGCAAGGACCCAGGTTTAAGCCCCTGGTCCCCACCTGCAGGGGGAAAGTTTCACAAGCGGTGAAGCAGTGCCCCAGGTGTCTCTCTGTCTCTCGCCCTCTCTATCTCCCCCTTCCCTCTCAATTCCTGGCTATCTCTATCCAATAAATAAATAAAGATATTAATTTTTTTAAAAAAGAAATAGATCCATGGATATAGATAGCCAAGAGGTTGGAAACATGTGAAATAGGTAAAGTAATGACTGCAATGACAACCAAAATTAATGATGTAGACTAAATTGTAGAGTTAAAAATAGGTGACATGCAAAAATCAGTGTGGCACCACTAAGTAACACCAGGAAAGAAAATACAGGGGGGGAATGAGAAATACAGTAGAAGAAATATTAGCTGAAAGCTTTACAGATTGCATTAAAAAAATCACTGATTATGGGTTTTTTAATATTTATTTTTATTTATTTATTCCCTTTTGTTGCCTTTGTTGTTTTTTATTGTTGTAGTTATTATTGTTGTCATTGTTGTTGGATAGGACAGAGAGAAATGGAGAGGGGAGAGGGAAGACAGAGAGAGGGAGAGAAAGATAGACACCTGCAGACCTGTTTCACCGCTTGTGAAGCGACACCTCTGCAGGTGGGGAGCCAGGGCTTGAACCAGGATCCTTATGCGGGTCCTTGTGCTTAGTGCCTCCTGCGCTTAACCCGCTGGGCTACAGCCCGACTCCCAAAATCACTGATTCTGGTAGCTCAGTAATACCCAAAGAACCTAGAACATAATGACAAGTTGAATGATAAAAAAAAAAAGTTCTAATAGTAGAATTCATAGATTTATATCAGTTTGTGAACTAGTAAGACTAGTTTAATTATTTTAAAGTAGTGAGAGTTTTCAAATGTAAATTCTTGTTAACCTCTAAAGAAACAGGATAAGTGCTGCAAAGAAGTTAATATAGTTAAAAAATGCCATTAGATCTAATAATATGTAATATTGTGGTATCACAAACATAGAAAAAAATGGAAGTAAGAAAAGAAAAGAAGAAGAAGAAGAAAAAAAAAACCAAGAGAAAAATTAAACAGAAATGAAAGAGTAGGCAGGTGTTATTCATTTAAAAGTAGTTCTTCAAAAACAACCAAAAACTTAACTAACCTTCATATATGACATAGATTGTAATGTGTATTAAAAATCATCTGGCATTGCTGTTTTTCTTATGAAAGACAGAATTTATAAATTATACAAATAATAAAGATTGAAAAGTGCAAAGAACAAGGGATTAGAAAGATTAAGAGTCTATATTAGTGACAGAATAAGCTGCACCTCAATGAGTTTTACCAGAGATTATACAAAGTGCGTCTTTTATCCTAATATAAAGGTAATGTATCACTTAGCCATGATAATGCTAAGGTCTATACATGAAAAGCAACAACTTTAAATAAATGAAATTGACATCAACAGAACTGAAATATATATATATATATATATACAATCTATATTCAAAATATAGATATATTAACAAAATTATCTCACTAATAGTCAAGATGTTCAGAATTCAGTAAAGGCATAGAGTTGAAAATGAGTACAAAAATTAGTCAAAAAAATGTATAGAGCATTTCACTCATAATTTGGCCTCAAAAGGAATGTCCATGTCCTTCTATGATCATAGCTGCATTATTTATAATAGTGAAGAAATAGAAGCTACTTTAATGTCCATCAGTGGATGGCTGGATAATGTTATGGTATATGGGGGCCAGGTGGTGGCACACTTGGTTGAGAGCGAAGTTACAACGTGCAAGGCCCCAGGTTCAAGTCCCTATCTTTGCTAATTTCTTTATCTACTTCATTAAGTTTACTGCAGTATTCTCTGGTCATTGGCTCCAGCTGATCTCTTGGTTCATTGTCTCCTTGGGAGAGTGGCAAAGTAGATTATTGTCTTAAAATGTTCTCTTTCATCTCTAACACACCATGGGTAAGATCCTTTAGTATAAAGGTTGTTAGCACATGTGATACAAACAATCTGGAAATGTGTGTTCTCTGTTGGTTTATTCCCATGCTTTTGCACCTTTGATCGACATGTTTCCCTTATGTGGCCACCATTGCTTCAGGCCCCAGAATAAATACTCAAGAAAATGAGCTGTTGAGATTGACTGGTGCAACAGTAGCCTGAAGGAGGGTCACCCGAGTTAAACTGCAGACATATGATCATGCTATTAAGCACAGATGATTCCATGCTACTGATATTTTGTGGGAAGTTGTTACAGATCACTTCTGACACATATGTTTGCTAAAAATAACTGAGTTGCATGGCTTGGAATCTCTCAGATAACATCAAGATGCACTCGGTGTCATCAGCGTACCTTTCATTCTTAAGACTGTTAGTGGGGAGTCGAGCGGTAGCGCAGCGGGTTAAGCGCACATGGCGCAAAGCCAAGGACCGGCTAAGGATCCAGGTTTGACCAGCGTTAAGAATCCGAGTTTGAGCCCCTGGCTCGAGGCCCCCACTCCCTTTCTGTAGGGGAGTCGCTTCACAGGCAGTAAAGCAGGTCTACAGGTATCTATCTTTCTCTCCCCCTCTCTGTCTTCCCCTCCTCTCTCCATTTCTCTCTGTCCTAATAATGAGAACATCAATAACAACAACAATAATAACTACAACAATAAAACAAGGGCAACAAAAGGGAATATATATATATATATATATATATATATTAAATAAAAAAAAACAATGTGAGTGAAAGAATAGAAAGAATGAATGAGAAACAAGTCTGAAGGTTTGGGCCAAATTTGAAGATTTTGTTGTTGTTGTTGTTGTTAGGTGACCTGTGAACTCTAAATAATTAAACAGTTAAGGAGTGGTCATTCCTGAAGTGATTGAACAGTCAAGAGAACTCTTCATCACTCTTTAATGAATGATTAGGAAAATATTTGCTTCAATGTTTTAACTTTTACTCTTCAAAACCATGAAATATTGTAAAAGTACATGACTATGTGTCACATAAAATGACATATTATGGTAAAGAACAGCAAAATCATAATTATTAACTTCAAACTCATAAAATTAACTTCAAATTTCTGTCTGACAAATATCACTAACTTGGTTTTGCCAAACATTATCCAATAATGGTTAAACCTCAATGGCAAAACATGCTATGGTAGTCACCTTACTCTTAGGCATCTTTTTTGACAAAATGGTCATGATCTGAAATTATTCCATTAAAGTACACAGCTGCTTTCTGTTTTAGGATGTAATAATGTAATCCATCTGCAAAAACTGGCATTGGTCCCAATCTTTTTCAATGTTAGTGAAGCATCTTGTAATTAAAAAAAAAAAAAACTTTCACCCAGGGAAATTAGCATGCTCAGACCATTTTTATTATGAACCTTAATAGTGAGACACATAGGTACAATAAATAGTCCTTGATTTAACATTTAACAAACTGCCAAGTGTTGTTTACTCATGAAAACTTAAGTTTGTAACAATGAAAACAATTTTGTAATATTTTCTGAAATATTCATTTTTTTTTTTTTTAGTTTATAGCTATCATCCTCATAGGTGGAAGGTTACTTAGAAATTAGTCTAGTGAAAGCACAAAGCCCCTGGGTATAGTTTTAGTCCGAAATTGCTTATTTAGTGACAGACTGACAAACTTTCTATCTGTCCGAGTACTTGTTCAATACCTCACTATCATTTCTTTGAAATATAACAAGGTATGTGAGTATCTTGTAATGTTTAACCTGCAGCCCAAGGTTAACGAATCAAATACACTTTTGTTTGGATCACAAGACAATATAATTTAAGGTTGTATATTGACAAGGTTTACTAGACAACCAATTGACTTGAAGTCACCACTTCCAGTATGCACTTTAGAAAGGAATAGCAACGTTAAATGCATAAGCATTTTTAGACTCCATTTTTGCTCTCCACTTGCAAATACTTCCAAATAGTAAAAAACGTCTATTACATAGGCATCCAGGAAAAGGTGAACCTGTTATGCAAACTTTGGCGAGAAGAGTTACTTAATGATTTGTTCTTAAAGTTTTCCAGACCAATAGGCATCAGTGATTCATTCTATTTGACAGGACCCCTTCTAGCTTAACAAATAATTTTGTGTTAAGATTCTTTCTAGCTTGAAGGGGAAGAGGACCTCTTCTCTTCCACTACGTAAAAATTTGTGTGTGTGTGTGTGTGATTTACTAATAGTTTACAAGATTATAAAATTACTGGATAACATAACACAAACACCACCAAATTTCTGAGACACTTCCCTCCCCCTACCCTCAACCCACACCTCCTCCACAATAACTGTTAGAAATGTGAGAAACAAAAAAGAAAAGAAATGTGAGTGAGAAGAAAGGATCACACGGGTGTGTGTGTGGGGGGGTGTCAACAGGCAAAGCAGACTTTTTTTTAGAGAAAGTCTGTGAGGAACAACTTGGTACAGGATGGCCAGAGAGATTGTTGTGGCTCAAGCTCCAGACAATTAAGGTATATACAGAATACAAGTTCCAGGAGTACGTGGATCAGTGTGGTATGGTAGGAAAAACTGGAAAAAGCAGATTTCTCTAAGAAATTACTATCCAAAATGAGCAGATCATCAATCGGTTGGGGAAGGAAGCTGGTGACCTTTTCATTATTGCTTGATCTTCCTGCATAGGGTAGTGTCTCCTTTAATTAGGGTGGGTTGAACCACCCAAGGCTGTCTGAGAAGAAAGATGACTAGTAGGGAGTATGGTGGTAGCGCAGTGGGTTAAGCGCACGTGGCACGAAGCACAAGGACCGACGAAGGATCCCAGTTCGAGCCCCCGGCTCCCCACCTGCAGGGGAGTCACTTCACAGGCGGTGAAGCAGGTCTGCAGGTGTCTGTCTTTCTCTCCTCCTCTCTGTCTTTCCCTCCTCTTTCCATTTCTCTCTGTCCTAACAATGACGACATCAATAACAACTATAAGAACAATAAAAAAAAACAGAATGGCAACAAAAGGGAAATATATATAAAAGATGCCTAATGACAAGGCTGGTAGGAATTGGAATTCTCAGAATTCTTTCCATATGGAAGGTTTCTGCAAGTCCCCTTCAATTACCACCTTCAATTAGTTTTCACATCTTACAGTCTGGCTAATTTTCACAAATTTATGTGCTTCAGTTCCTTATATTCCCACATATACATGAAACCATCCAGTACTTGTCTTTCATTTGCCTTAATTCGCTATACACATTCACCTTCAGTTCCATCCATTTTGTCCTGAAGGACAGAATAGCATCTTTTTAAATTGCACAGTAGTATTTCAGAATCCCATTGAATATGTGTCCCATAATTTCTTCACCCAGTTGTCTGTCAATAGGTATTTAGATTGCTTCCACTGACCCATTTACTCCCTAAGCTCACAGTTGTTTGTTCTTAGACATAAATATGCTATCTTCTCAGGTTTGAAGAGTGCCTGATTAAATCTGCCTTTCTCCTACCAATTACTTTGTCAGTTAATTGGCCCTCTGAATGATGTGTACTTTCTAGATATTTCTGGTGATTTGTATGCTTATTTTTCAAATTAAGCGATGCCTGTAATGTTTAGAGCTTAGTTACCAAAAACCTTGCCACCCAAATGAGCACACAATAAAGGGTTTCACCTAATCCTTGGAGAAACTGATTGCATTTAAAAGAACTAGATGTATTTCCTGGGTAAAACTTAGAAAGGTCTTTAGCCAGACCTTAGCTAGATTGCAAATGGTAGGACTGAGACTTGGTTAAATTCAACATGACAGAGTAGTTCTCTTCCTGGGAGGACGCCCATTCTGCTATATGTTCCAGAAACATTTAAATTTTTTAAAAAATATCTCAATTTTATTATTTTCCTATGAAAAGATAAGTGTGTCTCCTAGGCATATTAATAATCCAAAATACAACTACTAGATAAAAAATAATCTCCATGGTTGAATTGCTATGTGGAAAACTGGGAAAAGTTACACATGTACACAAACTATTATATTTTAATGTCGACTGTAAAACATTAATCCCCCAACAAAAAAAAATAAATAAAAATGACCACCACAATTTTAAGTATGTTTTCTGTTAGTGTGTAAAAATCTCTGCCCTATCCACTTATGAATTATAACCTACAACAATGAAATGCACACCACATCTCAGGGATAGTTTGCTGTTTTGAAAACAATATAAGATCAATTATGCTTAGTCATTCCCTAGTAATTCTCTATTATTTCAGTCTTCCTTAATTTTACTTTGCACAAAAAAGTGGCAAAAACTAGTTACTATGTCTTTATAGCCATTAAAGTTTGCCTAATAAAGAGGAATAAAAGAGAGATTTTAAACAGCAACAAATCATACATTTTGATTTTTAGCCATTTTTTTGAGGTATATGAATACAAGACATTTGTGTTTTCAGCTGGTTGTTACCATTTTAATATCAGGTTTTATCTTACTATGAGTTTAGAGTATGTCCATTTAGAGAATACAATTACTATTATGTCATTAAAATCTTATTATCTATTAATTGAAAAATTGAAATATAATAGCTTAGTCTTCAGGAGCAAAATAGACATAAGCATACAGACAACCATTTTGTTATGTGAAATAATAAATTTTCAGAGAAGGGTAGTATGACATTGTTATTTACTTCATCTCCTTCTGATACAAAGCTCTAAAAACTCTGAGAATTTTCTACCATCATAATCATTAAAAGGTTTATATCGTTATTAATAAGAAGTCTCTTCCATTCAACATGAGTTGTTAATGCTAATGAGAGGATTTTTGGAACGAAATAACAGTCTTATGAAAAAGAAAAAAAAAACCCAAAAGTCAGAGACCATACAAATAAATCATTGTTCTGATGAATGTCAATTTTCAGTTATAAAAAATATACCCAAATTTCAAAGTTGTAATAAGATAACAGCTTTGTTCATTATATATCAATATCCTTTATGTCTAGATCTTTTTCCATATTTTCCTACTCAAGAGATAATTTATACATTTTGGTAAAAATATAGGGCTACTATCTTTAGCTGCCACTTGATATGTAACTTTGGGCACTTCTGTCTCTTGGGGTCTTATTAGTAAAGACAAGAACATCTGCAAAGAAGTTCAAAAGAAAAAAATTAAAAAAGCAAAAATGAATTAAATTCATTCTCTATGGAAGTCTACACTTCACAGAAAATAAAAGCAATACAAAAATAAAGTAGCAATGCAGTATTCAGCAAGTGAATGTGGGATCTAAAATTGTTCAGGTTCAGTTTTTATTATATATTATATGAACTTCTTGGATGGTCTAAAGCTAAGTACTTCAAACTGTGTCTTTCTGGAGGGTTCCTCAAGGGAGCTTTAGGATGATATATCATGTGACAAAGACCATATGACAGGTCTTCCATCCCTTCCTCTAATATTCCAGAATATTCTGCATTTGGGTCCCAGATCCTAAAACTGTATATGAGGTTTTCTTTGGGAAAATGATTTGCATGATCAAATTCCTGTTAGTCAATTGTATGAGATTTGTTAACTATTTATTACTCAGAGTTTTTGTAGGATTTATGTTTGTGAAAATCCAGTTAGCCTGAAAGAGACAAAATGAGACAAATGCCAACATGATTTCTTTCCCTTCTTTTAAAAAAATGTTTTATTTATTTATTTTAATCAGAGACACACAGAGAGAAGAGACAGAGAGATGGGCGGGGAAGAGACAGAAAAGCACTACTCAGAGCTGGTTTATAGTGGTGCTTGGGAATGAACCTAGAACATTAGAGCCTCAGGCATAAAAACATTTTGCTGTCTCCCCAGCCCCGACACAATTGTTTCTAGGATAACATTAATAACAATATTACTGATATGACACTTTCACGTTATTTCCATATAAGTAGCCCAACTATATATTGTAATTGAAAGCAGATTCTCTAGATTAACATGCTTTCCATAAACCAAATCAGTAGAGTAAGCTAATGTTGTCTTTATTATCCCCAAACCATAGCAACAATGAAGTAGAAAATAAGGAAATTATTGGCAAAAAAACAACTGACAAATTGGAATGCTAGCCTGGTCAGCACTTGCCATGGATGAAACACCAATGGCAACAAGTTAGAATGGATTCCGGCTGAAACTGGGTCAATGGCTATGTTGAGATGCATTATAGTTCCAGTCCTTTTATTTTGTTGTATGTTTGAGAATCTACTTAACATAGAGAAAAAGTTTCACTGATTTAAAAAATGAATAATCTACTTAGAAATTCAAAATGTCATAACATGACTGTAGAAAAATTGAATTGCTGATACTGATAAGAAATTTGGGAATTGTCTATCTTGCTCTCTATCTCCCTCCACTCTCAATTTTTCTCTCTCCTATCAAATACAAAAAAAACAAAACAGGTTGCCAGAAGTAGTATTAGTATTTTTATGGCCAGACAAGAGTCCATCTGTCGTCAGTTTACTGACATATTTAATGATAAATTCATTTTTAATATGTACTTTCTTTACAATGTGTTTATTTAAGAATGAATCAAATACTAACCAGAACAAATCACTGAACTGAAAATTCTTTTTTTAATTATCTTTATTTATTTATTGGATAGAGACAGCTAGAAATCGAAATGGAAGAGGGTGATAGGGAGAGCAACAGAGAGACACATGCAGCACTGCTTCTCCACTCGCAAAGCTTTACCCCTGCAGATGGGGACCAGGGACTCCAACCCAGGTCCTTCAGTTGGTCCAACCAGATGCACCATCACCCAGCCCCAGAATGAACTGAAAATTCTTTACAGGCACATTTTATTTTGGAAATATTCAGATCTAAAATTGGTATAAGCAGAAGCATATGGTTAGACATTTTAGATTCTAAATTCTTAACCAGATGTAAAGTTAAAACTGAAGTTTATTTTACTTAAAGCAAACATCAAAAAATTATCAAACAAAATTATATAAACTCAGAAGATGATCAATTTGTTTATTTTTACATAAAGAAAATTAAATTTACCTAAAAACATACTCTTTTTAAACTCAAAACTAGTAAAAAAGATCTTCTTAAATTTCTTGCAGATATCATTTCTATTCTTATGATGCATTTTTATGCATTCTTTTTTATGGTTTATAAATAAACTAGAAGGAGGCCAGGTGGTGGTACACCTGGTTAAGCACACATATTATAGTGCACAAGTAACCAGGTTCAAGCTCCTGGTCCCCACCTGCAGGGGGGAAAGCTTCATAAGTGGTGAAGTAGGGCTGCAGGTATCTCTCTGTATCTCTCTCTATCTTTCTCCCTTCTCAATTTCTGTCTCTATCTAATACTCATGTTAAGAAAGATAAAAAAAGATAACTAGAGCATTTGATTTAGGATATTTAGCAGAAACTAATTATTTTTAAGAGTGTACAAAAATGTGCATAGATGTTTATATACATCTATACAGAATTCTGTATATTTAATTTTTCCTTGATTAGACTTTCTCTCAATTTCTTCCACATCACATAGAAACAAACCTTATCAACATTTACTGGAACATAGCATAATGTTATCCATATGTACATAAAGAAAAAGATATTGCTTGATGCTTTTGTGTAGACACCATTTAATTCTGTGAGCATATTCAATTCTAAAATATGTTCTTATTTTCTATTTCATATACTAATTAAACCAAAAATATCCACATACTGATATGTGTTACCACTTAATTTAAAGGGGGGGCTATTTTCACACTTGCTAGTTTTACTCTTGTTATTTATTTCTATTGTTAGTTTTTCTCCTTTGTAGTTTAGTTTGCCAGGGAAATAATCATCCTAAATTTCCAGATGTTTCCGAGAGTTTGATATAAAGAAAATCTTACTATAGACAAGCATGACTAGCATCTTTTTAACCAAGAATTAGTTCTAAATTCTCCTGTGTTGTGAAGTAAAACTGTGCTTTATAATGATAAATTCTTTGCCTCTAATACTTAAATCACCACTTCTAACAGGACATGAAGAGCAGTTGATATTTATAATAAAATTTTATTTTAAGTTCAGGGATACTTTTTCTGAACTCAGTAGCTATATGTAATGCCTATGTATAGGTTTGCTGACATATATCTACAGATTACATATGACCTTTCTATAAAAAATAATCATCTGAAAGCAAAATCTCATTACAAGCAAAGGGTCTGATATTTTTGGTCACAAAGGTCACTCCTGGCTTATATAAACCAATAGTTTATTTTTTGCTTATGATACAAACCAGCTCCATTGGTTACACCAAGAACAAGAGCTCAATCATTGAACTAATTTGCAATAACATAATAAAAAAGTCCTTACCATAGTGTATGAAATACGTTGAGTATCACAAAAAGATTTAAAATATGATGAAAATAATATGAACTTTTTTATACCAAGCATCAATGGGAATGGAGACGCAATATCTGGAAACAATGTTATTATTAAGATCACACGGGCACTGTGAAAATAAAAATCCTGTAAATCAACATTTTCTCAATAAAATGATACTAGAAATAAATAATTACTATATAAGCCTATAGTTGGTTAACATTTTTGAGACGGAGTTTGGAAAATTTATGAAAGAATAAAAAAGATTTTTGACTGACATTTTTATAATCAGGATACATAATTGAGTAGTCATTCATATTATAAAAAATGGTCATGTTAGATAAAATTACAGGTTAGAAGAGGAGGTTATGTAGCTGCTAAACCCAAGATAGATGAAATGTCTTCACTATCTGGAAGAATATTATAATAAAAAAATCTAGGGGGTTGTGAAGTGACACATCTGGTAAAGTGCACATGTTACAGTGCACAAGAACCCAGGTTCAAGCCCCTGGTCCCCACCTGCAGGGGAAAAGCTTCACAAGTGGTGAAGCAAGGCTGCAGGTGTCTCTCTCTTTCCCTCTCTACCTTGACCTCCCTTCTCAATTTCTCTCTGTCCAATAATCAAGAAATAGAAATATATCATAAAATATTTTTAAAAATCACATACTTTTCTAGAACTTGCTTCCTAGACAGATCCACACACTAACATATCCACACATGAACACACATCTCAACTCACCAATAAAACATGAGTTGAAAAGAAAATAGAGCATCCACAAGTAAAAGTAAAAAAGAGATAATTTCGAGTGTACTTTTAAGAATAGTAAAGGTGTTTACTATGCTAAGAGTGTAAATGCTTTTTCTTTTAAGGGAAGTTGAGACCACCAGGAGGAAATTAATAATTTTAAAAGTCTTGTTCCTCCTCATCTCTTAGCATCCGTGATCGTTACAGTCAGTGTTAAATCTACCTGCATGTATGGCTGTCGATAAAATAAAACCAAGCGCAAGCATTTTGTCTTGTCAAATCCTAAAATTGAAAGTGACTTCTCTAATATTTGCAGTGTTCTACAGTAGTTCACATAAATGCCTATTCTGCTCTCACAAATATAAACCTCCCCAGTAAAATCTAAACAGAGTATTTTCTTTCCCAATGTCATTTAAAGTTACTTTTGAGAAACAATTCTTCTCATTAGCATTTCAATGGTTTCAGTTCAAACAAAGAGGTTTGCAGCAACTCTCATACTGAAAGCTTTAGGAATTCCTAATTCACACACAGACAGCTGAGACAAATCTGTCATACAATAGCAATCTCAGTGGAGTTTGTGAGTTACAGGGCTGTCACTTCTGCTTTACTGAAAATTCACAGAGCTACACCAGGCTACTGTCTTGTCCAAGAGATAGGTTATCTGAAGCAGTAGAAAGCAAAGGAAAAAAAGAACCTTCCTCTTTCTCTTCAAAACTCCCCTTTCTTTTCTAGAGATATTAATCAATCAATCAATTAATTAAATGTATGAGAGAGATAAGAAATTTAAAGCATCAGAGCATGGCTGGCACACGTGGGGTCTAGGATTGAATTTGTGACCTCATAAACTCCCCTGATGCACACCATACAAAGATACATTTTGCTGTGTTATATTTAGCTACTTGAAAATCTCAACTAGTGGATGATGATCACCAATTTTATTAAAGAAAGATGTACTTAAAATAATAAATAAATAAATATTAAGGAATTTGATAGGGACAGTTTCAAAATAGTAAAATATAGTTGCAGCACAGAGATTGCCAAATTTATTATTTTGGGGGACCAAGTAGTGGCTCATCCAGTAGAACATTTATGTTACCATGTGCAAGGACCAGGGTTCAAGTCAAAGCTTCCACCTGTAGGATGGAAGATTCAAGAGCAGTGGAGCAGTTCAAAAGGTATCTTTCTTTCATTGTTTCTTTCCCTCTCTGTCTCTCTGTTTCTTGTATTCTATCAAACTGCAATAAATAAAGAAACAAAAAACAAAATGCAAAACCCATTGGGCATAGGGGAGTCATGTAGGCACCGAAGCCCAGCAATAACCCTGGTAGCAAACAAACACAGAAACAAAAAAGCCTATCATTTTGAAAATATGAATATTAATTTTCAATATCATGTTAGGACAGAACATCACTATCGCTATGTTCTTTTCTTAAGCATTTACTCTCAGGTGCAGAAAACAAGACCTGGGAGGCTACAGAATATTCAGATAATTCATTTTGACCAAACAATGCAAATTATGTATGTATGTGCTATTTGTGATAAGTAGTAGGTTATATGATTGTAGGGTTACAGGATATATTTCCATATCACACCCACCACCAGAATAATGTACCCTCACCCTCCCAATGGTGGTCAATATAAATCTATTTTTTAATAATATGTATTTTAATACATATTTAATAATATGTATTTTAATAATATGTATTTTAATTTACTTCATTTGATAGAGCAAAAAGAAATTATGAGGGGAGAGGGAAAGAGAGAGAGAGAGAGCGAGAACTGTAACACTGCTGCTTCATTCCTGTAGGTAGAGATTGGGAACTGGAACTCGGGTTTTTGAGGGTGGTCATAAGTGCAATCAAATTGGGTGCACCACTGTCCTAGTCTTTAAAATATCTTAAATATAGATTGTTTGCGTCTGGGTTTGTTTGGTTTAATTGGTACAGCATTTCTTCATATGTCTGTGGGACATGGGTTTCTCCTCTTTAGAAAACTGCTTATTCAGTTATTGGATCCACTTTTTCATTGTTTGTTTATTTTCTTTTTCTTATCTTCTCTTTTCTTTTTTTTTCTTTCTTTATTTCTTTATTTTAAGCTGCATGAGTTCTTTATAGATGTTTGATATTAATCACTTGTAGGATTTGTGATAAGCAAATATCATCTCTTAATTACTGGATTGCCTGGTTATCCTTGCTTTTGATATGTTAAAGTTCTTTTTTTTTTTTATTTCATGCAGTCTTGTTTTCATTTAAAATTCTCATGGAGTGAGTCTCCAGATACATCTTTGATGTTAAGATCCTGCAATGCTTTGCAGATGTTTTCTTCTATAGTTGATAAATTTCTGGTCTAATAGCCAGGTCTTTGATGAGATTTGATCTAAGTTTAGTGTATGATATTCAGTGATGGTCTAGATTTACTTTTCTACATGTGACTGCCCAGTTCTTCCAGCACACTGTGTTCCACTGGCTGGAGGACACTGAAACCGATGAATATTTTGGAAGGAAAAGTTCAGTCTCCACACCAAACCAGTGGAGTGTGACACAGAAGGAATTTTCCTAATTCTAGAGATAAATTTTCTCTGTCTACAGATATTTGTAGTAGGAAGACAGAGACCAGTGAGAGTAGAACTTAGGAATGCAGAGAGGTGTGGCTTGTTGCTACTTGAATGAATCTGTCTTGATAAGCAGCAGAATCATAAAGTCATCTTTCACCCAAATAGCTGATTGATGATGTTTTCACATTAAGAGAGAAGAGAGTGTAAAATAAATTTGGTTTGTGGGGGCTTTAGTTGGATATATAGTTGGTTCAGCTCATCCTATTAAGCAAAAGGGCCTTGAAGATATCATACATCAAATTTGGTGAATGTGGGAAGAGCTGGGGACAGAATGTAGAACTGTGGTGGTAGATCTGGTGTGGAACTATATGCTATAATCTTCTGATCTTGTAAAACAGTATTAAATCACAAATAAAAATGAATTTAAAGTAGTCATCTTTTATCTAAATGTCTGGGAGGTAATGTTAGTTTGAGAGTTCCTGGACAAATAGGAGAAAACAAACCCAGGTTGAATAGTAGTAAAAAACAAACAAATGAGGGGGTTGGGCGGTAGCTGGCTAAGTGCAGGTGGCACAAAGTGCAAGGACCAGCTGAAGGATTCTGGTTCAGCCCAGCTCCCCACCTACAGGGGAGTGGCTACATAGGCTGTGAAGCAGGTCTGCAGGTGTCTATCTTTCTCTCCCCCTCTCTGTCTTCCCCTCCTCTTTCCATTTCTCTCTGTCCTATCCAACAATGACATCAATAACAACAGTAATAACTACAACAACAAAAAAACAAGGACAACAAAAGGGAAAATAAATAAATAAATAAATATAATAAAGAAACAAACAAACATACAAAACCTCTGGGAAGGAGTAAAACTGCTGCTTGGTGGGACAACAGTCAAACATTCTGCAAAAACCTTTTTAATGAGAGGTAAAATATGTGTGTTGACTAGTTTCAGGTATGCACACATATATACACGCTTCATACAATATATTATTCTGGTCCAGTGTATTATGTGTGCGTGCATGTATATCCTAAGTAACTCAGAAATTTGGAAAATGTAGTAATATAATGTTTTCTAATGGGCTTTTCCATGTAGGGTTATATTGTTAGAACATGTAAGAGACCTGGTTTAATCTTAGAACAGAAAAAGAGAGAGAGAGAGAGAGAGAGAAGGGCCGGTGGTGGTATACCTGGTTGAGCACATGTATTACCATGCTCAAGGACCTGGGTTCAAGCCCCTGGCCCCCACCTACAGGGGAAACTTCATGAGTGGTGGAGCAGGGCTGCAGGCCTCTCTCTCTGTCTTTCTCTCTCTCATCTATCTATCTATCTATCTATCTATCTATCTATCTATATTTATCTCTCCCTCCCTGTTGATTTCTGGCTGTCTTTATCCAATAAATAAATAAAGAAGATAAATTTTTAAAAAAGAAAAAAAGTCTATAGAATCATGGGGCTGAATGATGGTTTTCCTGAATTCAATAAATATTTAATTGATATTTAACTAGTGATAAAAAGAATAATAAATCATTTTAAATTCAGTTTGTTTTTGTTGCCATATGTAGAAACAAATATCTAGGACAATCCTTGGCCAACCAGGTAGTCATTGTTGCTCTGACATATGACAACTTTTCATAATTGCAAGTATTTATCTCAGGGTACCTTTCTATAATATCGATGCATTATTTCAGTTCATTTATAACACAATATTGTTGCAGGAATATAAAGGGATTTTTTTTTAAATTTCTTTTTCTACCTAGCAAGGGCTTCACTGAGGTTGTTTGTCTGCATGATTTCACTATTCCCAGTGAGTTCCATTGTCTTTCCAGGAGCATGGGGTAACACAGAAAGGGAGATACAGAGATAAAGGAAGAGAGACACCACAGTGCTACCTCAGTGTCCATGAACTCTCTCTCATGTGGTTGGCAGGAACTTAGACCAGAGTCTTTGCACTTGATAAAGTACATACTCTCTCAATGAGCTATCTCTTAGCCTCTTTAATTGACTTTTTTACTGAGAAATGCTTTACAAGATATTTTTTGCCTCACGGGTACAATTTTAGACCTCTCCACTCACATGCCAGCATGCTCACCTGCCACCAAAATGACATTTCATCTATCCTTGGCCACTGTGCCCCCAACTCCACTTAGCCCTCAGCCCCTTCTGCATTGCTATTCTGAGAACATGAAATGGATTTTTAACACACACAAAAAAATACTCTTTAATGCAGAAAATCTTCTACTTGTCAGGAAGGAGTTTGTATTCATCTACTGACAATTAAATTTTTATAATATGTATACATATATGACAGTATATATGTATACATTTCATTTAATATATATAATATATTCCTGATTTTATCAAATAAAATGTATCTTAAAAGGTCTCTATGTATTTTGAACTATATGACTTTCTGAGCAGCTAGACTGTGTTTCATAGTACAGATTTTCTGTAATTTATTCAATTGTTCACTTGTTTATGGACATTCTTATTTTACTATTTTGTTTGTAATCACTCTGACCAAATATGATGCAATGAGCATCTGTATGCATACTTATGCACAAATGAATGCTTATAAAGGATGATATCTAGAAACATAATTGTCTTATGGGGGGATTTTCATTTAAAAAAATGTCTGAGAAGTAAGTAAATTTAAAAATATGTTATCAATTGACACATTACTCACAGATTATAGTTTTCTGACATATCCTTTTTTTTTGTTTTTTTGCTATATTGGCTACTATGAATCATTTCATTTGGGGGCAATTTCTAAATTAATTCCAATTTTTCTGTATATATTGTGAACAGTTATCAGTTTGGAAATATGTTTCACTAAGCTGCCATTCCACCTGCGTTTTGCCTAAGAGTTCTTAATCAATCCCATTGTCAATATTACTACTTTTGTTGCTTAGCCTCAGGAGAAGAGAGGTTCCAAATAAATTATGACATGTAGGATTGGTTCCAGTCAAGAGGAATAGACTAGCGTTTTATCTTATCTGAGATATCTCAAAACTCTGCTATATGAAGCTGACTGTTACTTTCTATTACTTGTTTTCTTATTTGCTTTTGCTTTCTTTTTATTTATTTTTCTTTTTTTTTTTTACTTAAGAAAGGATTAATTAACAAAACCATAGGGTAGGAGGGGTACAACTCCACACAATTCCCACCGCCCAATCTCCATAACCCACCCCCTCCCCCGATAGCTTTCCCATTCTCTATCCCTCTGGGAGCATGGACCCAGGGTCATTGTGGGTTGCAGAAGGTAGAAGGTCTGGCTTCTGTAATTGCTTCCTCGCTGAACATGGGCGTTGACTGGTCGGTCCATACTCCCAGTCTGCCTCTCTCTTTCCCTAGTAGGGTGGGTCTCTGGGGAAGCTGAGCTCCAGGACACATTGGTGGGGTCTTCAGTCCAGGGAAGCCTGGCCGGCATCCTGATGACATCTGGAACCTGGTGACTGAAAAGAGAGTTAACATACGAAGCCAAACAAACTGTTGAGCAATCATGGACCCAAAGCTTAGAATAGTGGAGAGGAAGTGTTAGGGGGGTACTCACTGCAAACTCTAGTGTACTTGTGCTTTCAGGTATATATTTTGCAGTAGTTTACAGATACGTGTGAACATAAGCTCTCTCTCACAGAAACTGGTGTATATCTAGGTTTTGGGACTTTGTTAGAAAGTGAAAAACCTGAGATGAAATTAGAGTATACTATGAAAGGAAAGGTCTCACCCGAGTAATGAAGCTGAAGGGTTGTCATTCCACACGTGAAGTCTCTGAACACAGTCTGAAGTGAAGCATGTTGAGATGGCAATCATTGTGTTGGTTAGGTTGTGATCGGCAGATGCAATATTATTTGATATGGATTGGGAGAGGCATACGGGAAAGTGGGCCCTATCCAAGGGTTCCAGGACTGGGGGAAGTAAAGGCTCTATAGTGGAGATGTGAGGTTCCTGCTGTCTTAGGGTTCAAAAAGACAATGGATAGTTAATGTTATCATCACATTATTTGTTAATTGGGTTAACTTTGAAAAGTCCTTTTGTTATGGTTTGCTGAACAGTATCCAGTATCTTGTATATAGCTGTGCTATTGGATGCTTCTAATCTACTTGGTCTAGGCTTTTGAGAGAGTCTGTAATTGCTTCCCCGCTGAACATGGGCGTTGACTGGTCGGTCCATACTCCCAGTCTGCCTCTCTCTTTCCCTAGTAGGGTGGGTCTCTGGGGAAGCTGACCTCCAGGACATATTGGTGGGGTCTTCAATCCAGGGAAGTCTGGCCGGCATCCTGATGACTTTTTATTTATTTTTCAACCAGAGTTATTGCTGTGGCTTAATGCAGGCACTATAAATCCACTAGTCTTGGTGGTCATTTTTTCCTTTCCTTTTTTAATTGATAGGACAGAGAGAAATTGACAGAAGAAGAGGAGACCTCTCTCACACATAAAAGAGAGAGAGAGAGAAAGAGAAAGAAAGAGAGATGCCTGCAGACCTGCTTTACTGCTTGTGAAGCATTCACCTGCAGGTGAGGAAGAGAGACTTCAACCCAAGTCTTGGTGCTTGGTTTCTTCTTCTAGCGTTTGCCCTTCTTCTGTAGCCAGTTAACAGCGTCAGGTTGAGCCTGATGTAAAGTTTCGAGACCTCCTTTGAATCTGGAGAGGTGGCAGTCATTGACTATGTGGGTCATAGTCTGTCTGTAGCCGCAGGGGCAATTCGGGTCATCTCTGGCTCCCCAGCGATGGAACATAGCGGCGCACCGACCATGGCCTGTTGAATAGCGATTGAGGAGGGCCCAATCATAACGTGCTAGGTCAAAGCCGGGTTGACGCTTGCAGGGGTCTGTGATGAGGTGTTTGTTCTTTACCTCAGCTGACTGCCAACTCTGTTTCTAAGAGACTGGAACAGAGAAGTTCAGTGTAGGCGTAGGGGACCAGATTGGATGACGAGACGTCAAGCGTTGGACAGGGTGGGCGAAGATATCCGCGTATATTGGCAGGTCCGGTCGAGCGTAGACGTGGGAAATGAACTTAGATGATGCCGCATCCCGACGAATATCTGGCGGGGCGATGTTGCTAATAACTGGCAGCCATGGAACCGGGGTGGAACGGATGGTTCCAGAAATGATCCTCATGGAGGAATATAATTTGGAATCGACCAAGTGGACATGGGGGCTATGGAACCATACTGGGGCACAGTATTCTGCTTGGTAATATGTGTGCTCAACTAGGTATACCACAAATGTAAAAAAAAAAAAAGGTTTTGAATGGAGGAAGGAAGGTATTCCATGAAGATAAACAATCATTTAAAGACTGTAAATACACAAGAATGACTTTTGTAGACTAGCTTTGTTTAAAACAGCAATTGTACAAAGTGGAGTGGAATTGTTTGAATTTGTAAAGATAATCAGAGGTGAAGCTAGTGAAGTCATATAGGTTACATAAAGGATTTTGTGTTTTCTTTCTTAAGTTAATGTGAAGTCATTAAGGTTTTATAGAGAGATGTTTAACATTAATCATGCTAAGATGCTAAGATATTAAGATAAAATTTTAAGATCTCTATGGTAGCAGAAAATAGAGTAGATTGACAGGAAGCAGTATTAAGTGCAAAGACATTAATATGGTGGCTTTTGTAAAAGGCAAAAGATTTGTACAATCTGAACAGAAACCAGAGTATAATTTGGTGGGTTTTGTAATTATATAGCTGTAACACTATGGGTAACTGTGTAACACTATGCTTAAGTGGGGTGGAGCCAAGATGGTGGCTTGAAGATAAACCTGGCATATGCTCTGCCAGGAGGATGATTTAAACCTGGGAATTTTGGTGAGAGCAGGATTTCTAGGCCAGTGGTGGAGGGCATATGCAGGAGAGGTCAAAGTGGAACCACTAGGAAGACATATAACCCACCCTTAGGCTCGTAAATGGAAGCTGAAAAGGACAAAGAAGTTCCACCAAGTTTCATTGACTACCATGATGCCACCTGACTTCACTGGATGGATGACCTTACCAATGTGTCCTAGAAACCCCTCTCCAGAGCCCTGCCCCACTAGGGAAAGATAGAAACAGGCTGGGAGCATGAATCGACCTGCTAACATCCATGTCTAGTGGAGAAGCAATTACAGAAGCCAGATTTTCCACCTTCTGTACTCCATAATGATCCTGGGTCCATGCTTCCAAAGGGATAAAGAACAGGAAAGCTTCCAATGGAAGAGATGGGATACAGAACTCTGGTGGTGGGAACTGTGTGGAATTGTACCCCACTTATCCTATGATCTTGTTGATAATTAGTAAATCAATAAAGAAAATAACTATATGTTTAAGAGATAGTTGTGAAAAATAATGTGATTTGACATGAGAACTGTGAGAGGATAGAATTTTCATGAAACTCCTATGTAATCAACAGTGAAGATTCATACAGCTTATTAAAATAGAGAATGGGAAATACAGATTTGATAGAGAAGAAATTTTTAGAACAAATATTATATCAAAAGTGTCACAAAATCAGGGAAGTTTAATTGCATCAAAATAGTTCATCAATATAAAAAATAGTTCATTAGATTAATCACCATAGACATTTTTGTGACACTAATTGGAAAAGTTTGAGTCTATATTGGTTGCAGGATTTTTTTCCCCTTAGATTTTATCATGAAAAGTCTTCTGTGTTAGTAGATCTCATTTCCAGAAATTTTATATTCTTTCAATCTGAAGGATGCAGCTACAGTGATGACTCACTTGGTTTAGAGTCTCTTATTTTTAAAGCTATTATATCTCTCTATCCTCAAGTGTGTGATTTCTTTTGACATGGTTGGAAACAATTACATAGTTATATGACTGTGAATTCCTTTATATTAAGAAAGATATCTGTTTTTACTCACTGGCTGCTAGTACTTATAAAGTCAAAGACTTAAATTATTCTATATAAAATGACCTAGAGACTCCTGCAGGTACCACTATTCTAGGTTTACACTTTCACACATTTCAACAGTGAGTGCACTTTTGTGCTTAGAGACCTAGTAAACAATCTGGAAAAAGGGGGGAGGGGTAACATGTCAGCCTTATGTTTTAGGATAGTAATAGACATATAAGAATTTTAAATATGTTAGGTGGAGCTGGTTAGTTGCATGCTTGGGTGAGGCAACTGTCACCATGCACAATAACCCAGGTTCAAGCCCCTGGCCCCCCATCTATAGGGGAAAGTTTCATGATCCAATATTGAGAAGCTGTAGAAATCTCTCTTTATCTCTCCAACCCTACCTCCCCCTTCCTTCTTAATTTCTGCCTCTGTACAATAAATGGATAAACATTTTTAAAATATATATATATACCAGGTGATGGGCTGGGGAGACAGCATGATTGCTTTACAAAATACTTTCATGTCTGAGGCTCTGGATTCTCAGATCCCATCCCCAACACTACCGTATGCCAAAGTTAAGAATATGTTCTGTTCTCTCCCAGTATCTTTCTCTGTATCTCCCTCCTTAACATAAATAAATTTTAAAACCACATGTCAAGTAATAATATAAAGTGATAAATATACAACAAAAAATAGAAATTTGGATTTGTTTATTTAGATTTTTTTTTATTGAAATGGAAGTTTTTGTAAGGTGTTTATTTAATGACAGAGAGACCACAGTGTTACTTTAGCATAAACAGTGATATATTTTCCCATAATAAATGAATCTTTTTACAGGTTGAGTTGACATACTGGACTTTTCTATTACTTTAGTACTTGGTCAGTCATAATTATTGACAGATACAAATAAAATTAGACAAAGATGCCACTTATTTCTTTGTAACTTAAATACTTAATCTTATAGTGATATTTCAGGAAAAGCTTTCATTTTAATAAAGTTATTGTATAATAATAATAGTTTGAATGACTAATTGAATTGCTGTCTTTTAAAATGTAGGTCCACTCCCCATTTTAAGTTATTTGAAATTCTCTCTCTTTCTTAGTAACTCAAAAATTCCCACCATTTTAAATAGTTAAAATGTAGTCTTAACGTTTCTAAAAATATTCAGATGGGTGGGGTGGAAAAACTATCGCATAGTTCATTGTGCTATATTAATAATATTTGTGACTTTTACACAAATGTTAACAGTTCAGTATTTACAAAAAGTATGTATGTAAGGAAATATAGAGGAGGGCATAGAATTGTTGTGGTGGGTGTGGTGTAGAACTATACATTACGATATATTATATATATATTTTTTAATCTTGCAAACCATTATTAAATCCCTAATAAAGTAAATTAAAAAGAAGGAAAAAATATAAATATTAACAAAATGATATCTGTAAGATAGGCTATGATGCTATTAGTATCAATACACCAATATACTCTACCGTCATTTTATATTACAACAAAATATAGGTATTGGATCATACATTCTTTCCATCAATTTCTTTTTAAATTTTGTATTAGGGATTTAATAACGGTCAACAAGATTGTGGAATAAGAGGGCTAACAATTCCACACAATTCCCACTACCAGAGTTCCACATCCCATTTCCTCTATTGGAAGCTTCCCTATTCTTTATCTCTTTTCTTGTTTTTAATATATATTTATTTTATTTATTTACTCCCTTTTGTTACCCTTGATGTTTCATCATTGTAGTTATTATTGTTGTTGTTATTGATGTCGTCGTTGTTGGACAGGACAGAGAGAAATGGAGAGAGGAGGGGAAGACAAAAAGGAGGAGACAAAGATAGACACCTGCAGACCTGCTTCACCACTTGTGGTGCGACTCCCCTGCAGGTGGGGAGCCCGGGGTTCGAACCGGAAACCTTATGCCAGTCCTTGCACTTCGCACCACTTGCACTTAACCTGCTGCGCTACCACCTGAATCCCACTTTATCTCTTTTCTAATCACTAAATGTAACATTCATTTAGATGAAATTTAAGATTCACCCACAGATAGAGTTTCTAATAAAAAATATATACAAGTTATTTTTATTTCAGTTACGCAATAAAACTCATTATTATGTCAGATTTTATGATGAATGTGAAGTTTGAGAAAATAATGGATGAGTACTTTGCAAGATAAAGTATAGGGAAAAACTGGTCATGTGCTTTGAATACTTCCATTGAATATTCTGCAAAAAAAATCAACTGTAGACTCAGCGATTTGTGTTTACATGAATTCATTGTAATAATATTAGTCATGTTAACAATAAAATTAAATGATAATCTTCTTTCTCTTTCTCTTGGTAACTTTTATTTGACTGTTTCCTGAATGGACAAGTGTTACCATATAACTAAATTATAACATATGATAGAGACATTGAAGTAATAGGATTGGCTGACAAAATATCTTTTATTTACATCTTTCCATGAACCAGCCAGTCAGCTACGTAAAGAAGATGCAACAGAAACTTGGGAGTGTCACTAAATGGAGAGAATCTGGGTCTCTGGAGCGGAGACTGGAAAGGAGTTCCTGAATCATTCGCAGGAATTTGGAAATTCCCTGACAAGTAGCATATTTCTGTTGAAATTATAGGCTTACAACTGTTGTTACTTTCCCGTGAATACTCCCAGGAAACATAAATTGTCATTTTCAAGAAAAATAAGTGCCTGTGTATTGACATCCAAATACACTATATCATTCTATTGTAAAATGGAAATACCTACTGTGCCATAGTGACATGTAAAATGAAAATACCAAGTTGTAGAGCAGTATGTTCAGTACCATCAAACCATATGCAGACATATATCCCTACACATTTATTTACAGATATGCATACATATATATGAACACATTGTCTTTAGTATATACTAAAATATATAATTTAAGTTTGTGTGGGGGCTCATTTCTGGGCTCTCAATTCTATTCCACTGGTGAGTGTGTCTGCTTTTGTTCCAATATCAGGCAGTTTTGATTATAATGACCGTATAATAATATTTAAGATCTAGGAGTGTGATGCCTTCAGTTCTAGGTCTTTTGTTTGTTCGTCTGCCTGGTTTTTGTTCTATTTTGTTGTTTTTCTCATGATTGCTTTGGTGATTCTGGGTATTTTCTGGTCCCAGATAAACTCTTGTAACTATTATTCTATTTTCTTTAAAAAAAACATTGTTGAGACCTTCATGGGGATTGCATTAAATTTGTATATGGCTTTGGGTATAATAATTTTTTTTCTTTTAATGATGTTGATTTTTCTAATCTATGAACATGAAATATTTCTCCAGTTCTTTGTATATTTTTCTATTTCCTTGAATAGTGGCACGTAATTTTTAATATGCAACTATTTAACTTCATTTGTTAAGTTTATTCCTAGGTATTTTCTTGTGTTTCTTGCTATAGTGAATAGGACTGATTTCTGAATTCCTTCTTTGTTGCTATAGTGAATAGGACTGACTTCTGTATTTCTTCTTCTTCTAATTCAGTGTTTGCATAAGGGAATGTCAATGACACTGTATATTAATTTTGTAGCCTGAATCCTTATTATATTGCTTGGTAATTTCCAGGAGCTTCTTGATGGATTATTTAGGTTTGTAAAGCATTTCTAATTAAAGGAAATGTGAAATTATACCCCAAACTAATCCATTTCATTTGAATAAAACATTATTTTTAATGTTTTAATATTTATTTATTTATTCCCTTTTGTTGCCCTCGGGTTTTTGTTTATTTTTGCAGTTATTATTGTTGTCCTCGTTGTTGGATAGGACAGAGAGAAATGGAGGGAGAAGGGGAAGCCAGGTTGGGGGTGGTGGTGTGAGAAAGAAACCTGCAGACCTGCTTCACCGCCTGAGAAGCAACTCCCCTACAGGTGGGGAGCCCAGGGCTGGAACCAGGACCCTTATTCAGGCCCTTGCACGTCGTGCCACCTGTGCTACCACCCGACTCCTAAAACATTATTTTATTTTTACAGTTCTGTTTCGCCTGTTTCTCAAAGGCAGCCAGTGTTGATGGAGGGGGCGACAATAGCCTGCAGGGAAACCAGCGGTGAGGGTGAGCACACAGAGAAAGACAGGAACCTAAGGGAGTGCTTCAGAATGGCAGCTCATTATTGTACAGCAGGAGGGGTTAATATACTGTTGTTTAGGGAAGGAGAAGTAGTAGTGATCCAATCACAGAGCCACACCTCATGTCACACTACATCATGCCAGTAGCAGAAGACCATATATGTCCATAACAGGCTCTGGCCAGGCTCTTGGTCATGAGTTAAGGAACTTGTGATGAGGAATTCTCTGACCCCAGCCTGGAGTCTCTGTGCCATCTTAGATCCACATGGTTGAGAAGGGACACACCTACTGCCTCTCTTTGGGAGGGCTCAGGGTCTACCTTCTCAAGACTCCATGTAGAGATGATAGGCCTTCACCCAGGCCAGGGGTTGATCTCTCCCACAGTGCTGTATTCTATTCTACCATTATATCAACTTTAGAAGGAGAAAAATACAGGGAGAGCTACCACTTTACTAGATGAACTATCTTCTGCTCCCCCCAACAGTTAAAAATAAAGTAGAGGGGTTCCCGGAAGATGGTGGACTGAGAAGCTGCTAGTGGCTTGAGCTCTAACCACATCTTCTGGAAATGGTAGGATTTTCTGCCTTTAGTAGGTCAGTCAATAAGGGGTCCTAGGGGTGACACCAAGGAGGTGAGTATAACTTAATTTGGGTTAAAAAATAGAGTAGAAAAAAAGGGAAAAAATTTTTCTTTCTTTTAAATTAGTAAGCACACCTCCTCCCCCTTCCCCCCCCTATAACCAGTCCCTGGGGACCAGCTCCTAGCAGGCTCCCTTGCCAGGATAGCCTGAGGGTACTTCTTCCCGAGCTAGTGCTCTCTGGATTGGAGAGAACTCAACTGGAGCAGATCTAGGCTGCTGCGTGGGAGAGGGATCAGGAACTCCTGCCACACTAACTTCGCAGGAGATAACACTCTGGAACTCTCGGAGCCGGAAAGCAATTTCCAAGTGTCTTTAATCAGAAGAGCAGCTGTTTTTATACTCTCCAAGTAGGGTGGAAACAGGATGTGATATCAGCTATTAAAGGCTGAAAGCGTCCGGTAGTCCCTTCTGGATCTTCCCACACAAGGGAATCTCGTGTGCGGAATGCCTGAGTCAATCCTCCAACACCATGTAAGCGTGGTCCTGGGAGGAGTTCCCAACTCTGGGGAACCTCTGCTTGTCTTAATATTGTCTTATCTGCTCCCGTGTCAATCAAACACTTAAAAGGAATATTACCAATCTTTACTGTCATAGTTGGGTGACCCCTTTCTAAAACAGGGGTGGTCCATAAAATCTCAGGCTCTGAATTCAAGCTGTTCTCTTGCTCCAGCCAGTTATTTCTATGCTGGAAGTTCCCACATACCGCGGGTTCCTCCTTCTGCTCACCCTCTGTTATTGTTACTTGGCGTGGTGGGTGTAGCGACGGATTGGGTCCCAAGCTAGGCTTCTGTTTGTGGAAGAAGGGCACAGCACCAAGCGGGCGACCTGCTTCCTTCCCTCTTGGGGGGGGGCTAAGGGAAGCCCCACACCTAGTTTAAATCCCTGTTTACATTTGGCAGAGGCGTGCCGTTCCTATGGAACCTTGACCAACAATCTCTCCTCCAGTGAAATCCTTTCTGGCATCTGGGACAGGCATTCGTGGTCTCTGATTCCCTGTCTGGAGGTGGGGTTGCCCTGACTGGAGGCGGGGTCACAGTCTATTTTCTGTACATTGGTTACGTCAATGCCCTTGGCGACTGCACTGAAAGCAAGCCCCTTTTTGCTTATGTAAGGTAGCTGCATAGGCCTATAACATAAGTCCTTGAAAAGAGCTTGATCGGAGATCCTGTGTAGCTATAATCCAAGTATCTGGGTGTTCGTTTTTAAGAGTGATACAGGCCTGTCAAAAATGCGGAAGCATTCCATCCCAGACTATGGATCGCAGGAGGAGAAAACGAGCATGAGGATTATAAATCTTCCTTTCCAAACTCGACTGGACCCTGGCAATGAATTTAGCGAGGGATTCATCAGGTTCTTGTTGCAGGGAGAGAATGGGGGCTGAGGCCGCTCCCATGGGTGGTGTTAATCGCTCCCATACTTTTTTTTTAAGATTTTATTTTATTTATTCCCTTTTGTTGCCCTTGTTTTATTGTTGTAGTTATTATTGTTGTTGTCATCGTTGTTGGATAGGACAGAGAGAAATGGAGAGAGGAGGGGAAGACAGAGAGGAGGAGAGAAAGAGAGACACCTGCAGACCTGCTTCACCGCCTGTGAAGCGACTCCCCTGCAGGTGGGGAGCCTGGGTTCGAACCGGGATCCTTATGCCAGTCCTTGCGCTTTGCGCCACCTGCGCCTAACCCGCTGCGCTACAGCCCGACTCCCGCTCCCATACTTTTAATGCACACAGGCATACCTGATCAAAATACCCCGGTGGAAACTTGGCTTCCGCCTGTTGAATCCCTATTTCTAATTGGCCTGTTCCAAACAATGCATCAAAATTACCCTCTGGCTGATTTTGAATATTTTTCTGCGATTGTTGTAAACATTCGCCGCAAAAGAATGCCTCCCATTGCAGGAAGAGGGGGCCTGGGAGCGTAGCACGAGTTACATCCCTCCAATCTTGGGGGTATTAAGGTTCTAAAGCAGGCCTTGTAAAATGGACCTGGTCAATGGGGCATGAATACTGTTATCCTTGATAGCCTGGCATAGTTCCTTCAGGTCTGTGGCGGAATATGGATTCCAGGCCTGAGGTTTTTGTCTATTGGGGGCAACATTAACCGGAAATGTGTGGACTTGCTCTGATAAGTGTGTAGCGGTAGGAGGAGTCACCGAAGTGGAAGCTTCTGGACAAGCAGCCGAAGAAGTGGTTTTGGAGGCTACAGGAGAATTCGGACATGTGTCTGTCAAAACGGGGGTGGGCGAAGAAGCAGCCGTGGAGGCAGCAGGAGGTTCCGGACACGTGTCTGCCAAAATGGGGGTGGCCAAAGAAGTGGCTGTGGAGTCCAAAGGGGAATTCGGACACGTGTCTGCCAAAATAGGGGCCTCAGGGCAAGATGCTAAAATAGGGGTCTCCGGGCAAGATGCAGAGGAATTAGGGTGGGTCAGGATCACGACAGGCTTTTGCTTCTTCTTGTTTTTAAGGTGCTGGTTAAGTTCTATGATCACTTCCTTTATCTCTTGGACCTCAGCCTCTAGGTCCTTAAACCTTTTGAGAGGTTGCCTTATATATCCCTTAAAAGCTGCTATGATGATCAACAGGATATAAGGTGCAGCCCCGAGAAAAATGTCCCAGATATATAAAAATTGTATACTGGAAAAAGAATACAGAATTTGGAAAAGATTTTCCATGGTGGAGAGATCTCAGGAAAACAATAAGAAATAAAATAAATCACAGTACTTTAACACAATATTGCAGATACCCAAAAGGTGTGTACTTATCTAGGATGTCTTCTTGTAAATCTGCTGCTTACGGGTCCCTGTTCAGGCACCAGATGCCGGGATAGCCTGAGGGTACTTCTTCCCGAGCTAGTGCTCTCTGGGTTGGAGAGAACTCAACTGGAGCCGATCTAGGGTGCTGCGTGGGAGAGGGATCAGGAACTCGTGCCACACTAACTTTGCAGGAGATACACTCTGGAACTCTCGGAGCCAAAAGCAATTTCCAAGTGTCTTCAATCAGAAGAGCAGCTGTTTTTATACTCTCCAAGTAGGGTGGAAACAGGATGTGATATAGAGAGGGTGGAGCGAAAAGTGACTGGTGGAAGATCAGGGTGTGACAAGGAGAGGATCAGGGTGTGACAAGGAGAGGGGGTGGAGCAGGTGAGAATTCTACCACTAAACCACCAATGCCTTGGAGGAAGTGTGGTGCTTTATGTAAATGTAAAAGTGATTTATGTAAATAAACCAAAGCTTTGAATGGGATTAAATCTATCCCTATATAGGCATATGGTTAAGCAGAAGCCAGGGGGAACTGGCATACTATCCAACACTCCCCTGCTGAGCTTCTTTCTTTACCAAGATTCCTGTTCCACCAGGGAGTTATCATTCATTCTAAGTCTATTCCCTTCTGAAACCTCTGCCCTTTTTTCTTTCTAAGTAGCCAACCCCCCCACCTCACCCCGCATAGCTAATTAAATAATTAAAATAAATAAATAAAAACTCTTTCCTTTCACCGCTCTTTTATGACTGTTCTTTTTCTTATCTTTTTCTTTTTTCTCTCTTTCTTTCTTTTTTTTTTCTTTTTCTCATTCTTATCATGCTTTCCTCCTTAATCCTACAGCTTCCAAAGCCACAGGCTCCATGCCCCACACCACCAAACAGCGTGCTTTCACTGAATTCACTGATACACATTTGGGAATTATTTTGGGGAAGAATTCTGACTCAGAGTGGACTCTCACTGCAAGTATCTCTGCTCAACTTCCCTTCCTCCTTTAGCTACCCTAGAATATACAGTGGATAGCAGATTTTCATAACTGTCTACTTCAGCTATCCTTGTCTAGTCCTGAGGTTGTTTTTTTTATTTTTTTTTTCTTTCATAACAATCAGCTGCCTATGATCAAGAGGTTTTAGGTAATCTGGGACAGGGATTTTTTTTACCCTGCTCTATTTTATTATTAATATTATATAAAGGCATATATCTCCCCCCCCCCCTTAGGTTGATCAGAATTAACTCTTAGGGTATCTTTCATTGCTAGGGTAGTGGGGATCTTATCTATTGTGGGAGGAACTTGTTTCATTACTCCTACCTCCTCTACAGACTCTCCCCTTCCTGTTCCTCCTAGCTAATTAAAAAAATTAAATTAAATTAAAGATACAAGAGAATTGAATGAAGAGATTGACAGACTAGACCTCTTGGACATTTTAAGAGTCCTTCACCCCAAAAAACTGGAATACACCTTCTTTTCAAATCCACATAACACATACTCAAGGATAGACCACATGTTAGGCCACAAAGACAGCATCAGTAAATTCAAGAGCATTGAAAGCATCCCAAGTATCTTCTCAGACCACAGTGGAGTAAAACTAACATTTAACAACAAACGGAAAATTATTAAAAGTCACAGAATTTGGAAACTAAACAACATACGCCTTAAGAACCATTGGGTCAGAGACTCGCTCAAGCAGGAAATTTAAATGTTCCTGGAAACCAATGAAAATGAAGACAAAACCTATAAAAATATTTGGGACACAGCTAAAGCAGTACTGAGAGGGAAACTTATAGCCATACAATCACATATTAAACACCAAGAAGAAGCTCAAATGAACGACCTTACTGCACACCTCAAGGACTTAGAGGAAGAGGAACAAAGGAACCCTAAAGCAACCAGAAGGACAGAAATCACTAAAGTGAGAGTAGAAATAAACAACATCGAAAATAAAAGAACCATACAAAAGATCAATGAAGCCAAATGTTGGTTCTTTGAAAGATTAAACAAAATTGACAAACCCCTAGCCAGACTCAACAAACAAAAAAGAGAGAAGACTCAAATTAATAGAATTGTAAACAATGCAGGAGATATCACAAATGACACCACAGAAATCCAGAGAATCCTGCGAAACTTCTATAAAGAACTATATGCCACCAAGCTAGAGAATCTGGAAGAAATGGAACAATTCCTAGAAGCATATGCCCTTCCAAAACTGAACCAAGAAGAACTACAAAATCTAAATGCACCAATCACAGACAAAGAAATTGAAACCGTTATTAAGAATCTCCCCAACAACAAAAGTCCTGGACCAGATGGCTTAACAAATGAATTCTACAAAACTTTCAGGAAAGGGTTAGTACCCATACTTCTTAAGCTTTTCCATAAGATTGAAGAAACAGGAATACTCCATTGCACCTTCTATGAAGCCAACATCAACCTGATACCAAAAGCTGATAGGGACAGAACAAAAAAGGAAAACTACAGACCAATATCTTTGATGAACATAGATGCCAAAATATTAAATAAGATCTTGGCCAACCGGATACAGCAACATATCAAAAAGATTGTTCATCACGACCAAGTGGGATTCATCCCAGGAATGCAAGGCTGGTTCAACATCCATAAGTCAATCAATGTCATTCACCACATCAATAAAAACAAAGCCAAAAACCACATGATTATCTCAATAGATGCAGAGAAAGCCTTTGACAAAATCCAACACCCATTCATGCTCAAAACTCTACAAAAAATGGGAATAGATGGGAAATTCCTCAAGATAGTGGAGTCTATATATAGCAAACCTACAGCCAACATCATACTCAATGGACAGAAGCTGAAAGCATTCCCCCTCAGATCGGGGACTAGACAGGGCTGTCCACTGTCTCCGTTACTCTTCAACATAGTATTGGAAGTTCTTGCCATAGCAATCAGGCAAGAGAAAGAAATCAAAGGGATACAGATTGGAAGGGAAGAAGTCAAGCTCTCACTATTTGCAGATGATTGATAGTGTACACAGAAAGACCTAAAGAATCCAGCAGAAAATTACTGGAAGTTATTAGGCAATATAGCAAGGTATCAGGCTACAAAATCAGTTTACAAAAATCAGTGGCATTTCTTTATGCAAACACTAAATCTGAAGAAGAAGACATCCAGAAATCACTCCCCTTTACTGTTTTAGCAAAATCAATCAAATACCTAGGAATAAAGTTGACCAAAGAAGTGAAAGACTTGTATACTAAAAACTATGAGTCGCTACTGAAGGAAACAGAAACTGATACCAAGAAATGGAAAGATATCCCATGCTCATAGATTGGAAGAATAAATATCATCAAAATGAATATTCTCCCCAGAGCCATATACAAATTTAATGCAATACCCATCAAAGTTCCACCAAACTTCTTTAAGAGAATAGAACAAACACTACAATCATTTATCTGGAACCTGAAAATACCTAGAATTGCCGAAGCCATTTGAGGAAAAGAAACAGAAATGGAGGCAATATACTCCCAGACCTTAAACTATATTATAAAGCCATCATCATCAAAACAGCATGATACTGGAACAAAAATAGGCATACAGACCAGTGGAAAAGAATTGAAATCCCAGAAATAAATCCCCACACCTATGGAAATCTGGTCTTTGATAAGGGGACCCAAAGCATTAAATGGAAAAAGGGGGCTCTCTTCAATAAATGGTGTTGGGAAACCTGGGTTGTAACATGCAGAAGAATGAAATTGAACCACTTTATCTCACTAGAAACAAAAATCAACTCCAAATGGATCAAAGACCTAGATGTCTGACCAGAAACAATCAAATACTTAGAGGAAAAAATTGGTAAAACAGTTTCCCACCTACACCTCAAGGACATCTTTGATGTATCAAACCCAATTGCAAGGAAGACTAAAGCAGAAACAAACCAATGGGACTACATCAAATTGAAAAGCTTCTGCACATCCAAAGAAACTATTAAACAAACAGAGAGACCCCTCACAGAATGGGAGAAGATCCATGCCATACATGCCATACATCAGACAAGAAACTAATCACCAAAATATATAAAGAGCTCAGCAAACTTAGCACCAAAAAAGCAAATCACCCCGTCCAAAAATGGGCACAGGATATGAACAAAACATTCACTACAGAGGAGATCCAAAAGGCTAACAAACATATGAAAAAACTGCTCTAGGTCACTGATTGTCAGAGAAATGCAAATTAAGACAACACTAAGATACCACCTCACTCCTGTAAGAATGGCATACATCAAAAAGGACAGCAGCAACAAATGCTGGAGTGGTTGTGGGGACAGAGGAACCCTTTTACATTGCTGGTGGGAATGTAAATGGGTGCAGCCTCTGTGGAGAGCAGTCTGGAAAACTCTCAGAAGGCTAGACATGGACCTTCCATATGATCTAGTAATTCCTCTCCTGCGATTATACCCCAAGGACTCCATAACACCCAACCAAAAAGAGGTGTGTACTCCTATGTTCATAGCAGCACAATTCACAATAGCTAAAACCTGGAAGCAACCCAGGTGCCCAACAACAGATGAGTGGCTGAGAAAGCTGTGGTATATATACACAATGGAATACTATGCAGCTATCAAGAACAATGAACCCACCTTCTCTGACCCTTCTTGGACAGAGCTAGAAGGAATTATGTTAAGTGAGCTAAGTCAGAAAGATAAAGATGAGTATGGGATGATCCCACTCATCAACAGAAGTTGACTAAGAAGATCTGAAAGGGAAACTAAAAGCAAGACCTGACCAAATTGTAAGTAGGGCACCAAAGTAAAAGCCATCTAGTGAGGGGTAGACATGCAGCTTCCTGGGCCAGTGGGTTGTGGGGGTGTGTGGGAGGGTTGGGTCAGAGTCTTTTAGTGGTGGGAATGGTGTTTATGTACACTCCTAGTAAAATGTAGTCATATAAATCACTAGTTAATTAATATGAGAGGGGGAAAATTAATTGTATGTCATGAAGTTTTTTGAAACACAGACTGAATCTTTTTAATATATAGGCTGTGTAATTGATATGCAGAGTCTCTCTAAAACCTAGACCAAGTAGATCAGAAGCAACCAAGAGCACAGCTATATACAAGATACTGGGTACTATACAGCAAACTCTAACAAAAGGACTTTTTAAAGTTAACCCAATTACCAAATAATGTGATGATAACATTAACTATCCATTGTCTTTTTGAACCATAAGTCACCAGGAACCTCACATCTCCACTATAGAGCCTTTACTTCCCCCAGTCCTGGAACCCTTGGATAGGGCCCACTGTCCTGTATGCCTCTCCCAATCCATATCAAATAATATTGCATCTGCCGATCACAACCTAATCAACACAATGATTGCCACCTCAACATGCTTCACTTCAGACTGTGTCAAGAGACTTCAGATGTGGAATGACAACCCTTCAGCTTCATTACTCGGGTGAGACCTTTCCTTTCATAGTATACTCTAATTCCATCTCAGGTGGTTCACTTTCTAACAAAGTCCCAAAACCTAGATATACACCAGTTTCCATGAGAGATAGCATATGTTCACACGTATCCGTAAACTATTGCAAAATATATACCTGAAAGCAGAAGTACACTAGAGTATGCAGTGAGTATCCCCTTAACACTTCCTCTCCACTATTTTTTTTTTTCGTCTCCACTATTCCAAGCTTTGGTTCCATGATTGCTCAACAATTTGTTTGGCTTTGTATGTTAACTCTCTTTTCAGTCACCAGGTTCCAGATGTCATCAGGATGCCGGCCAGGCTTCCCTGGACTGAAGACCCCACCAATGTGTCCTGGAGCTCTGCTTCCCCAGAGACCCACCCTACTAGGGAAAGAGAGAGGCGGACAGGGAGTATGGACCGACCAGTCAACGCCCATGTTCAGCAGGGAAGCAATTACAGAAGCCAGACCTTCCACCTTCTACAACCCACAATGACCCTGGGTCCATGCTCCCAGAGGGATAGAGAATGGGAAAGCTATCAGGGGAGGGGGTGGGATATGCTGATTGTGTGGTGGGAATTGTGTGGAGTTGTACCCCTCCTACCTTATGGTTTTGTTAATTAATCCTTTCTTAAATAAAAAAAATAATAATAAAGTAGAAAAAACATGCTATTTATTTAAAGGTAAATATCCAAAATATTAAAGACAACAACTCTTGTTTTATTTTTTCCCCATCTAGTTCCACAATGTGACTATCAAAGACATTATTGTTGAGTGGACTGGCAAAATAGGTCACTTGTGTAGCACGTTGCTTTGCCATGTGTCTGACCAAGGTCAAAACCCAGTCCACATTGATGGAAGCTTTGGTGTTGTGGTCTCTTTTTCTCTACCTACCTGCCTATCTATCTATCATCTGTCTATCTGTCTGTCTGTCTATCTATCTATCTATCTACCTACCTACCTACCTACATACCTAGCTATCATCTTGCTGTCTCTATTTTAAAACGAAAACGCAGGCAAAGAAGAGAAAAGAAAAAGAAAAGGAGAGCAGAAAAGATAAGAGGAGCAGAGAGGGATAAGGACGAGAGGGAGAGAGGAGAGGGAGAGAAAAGAGCAGAGGGAAAAAGAGGAGAAAGAGAGGGAGAGAGAAAAGGATGGAAGGAAAGAAGGAAGGAAGGAAAGATGGAAGGAGAGAAGGAAGGAAGGAACGAAGGAAGGAAGGAAGGAAGGAAGAAAGGAAAAGGAAAAGGAAAGAAGCTATTGTGGGGAAGAGCTAGTTATGGGCCCAGGTGATGGTACACTCTGTTAAGAGTACACATTACCACATGCGAGGACCCAGGTCCAAGCTACTGGTTCCTACCTGTGGAGGGCTGGAGAGGCCAGCTTAAGGAACACTGAAGCAGTCTGCAGATCTTCCTGTCTCCCTCTCCCTTTCTCTCCCCCTCCCCCTCCCCTCCCCTTCTTCTTCTCCCTCCCCCTCTCCTACTTTCCCCTATATCCTTTCAATTTCTCCCTGTCATGTCAAAAAAAAAAAAAAAGAAAAGAAAAGAAAGAAAGAAAAAGAAAAGAAAAGAAAGAAAATCATGCTGAGTGGTAGATTAATAGTGCAGGCACCAAGCTATATTAATAACACTGGTGGTAATGAAAATTTACAAAAAAAATTAGTCACTCTGCATGATTTCCAATAATTTGATGCATAGAAAATGTATTTATTCAATATTTTGAGAGACATAAATTGTTCCATTCCAAATTCTAAACATATTTCATGCACATCATATCATTAAAACTATATTTCCAAAGGTACAGCTGCCTGGCATGACTCTAGAAGAATGAGGTGAGTGTGTGTGTGAAAACTGAGTATGTTAGCAAATTAGCTTTGGAACCAAGCTACAATTCATACTTTCATTTTCTTAATGGTATTAAGTACTTTAATCAAATTTTTAATCAAAAAATATAAAGTAAACTTGAAAATACAAAGTTGCAATTTGAGAAAAAACGCATTTCAAAACAAGAAATGAACAACAAAGTCTAATTGAAAAGTAAGAATTAGGTCTAAATAATTTTATTTGATATTTACATCTATAAACTATTTTTATTTGTACCAATGAAATCAGTTCAGTTCTTTCTTTACTCATATTTGCAGTAGCACATCCCAACAGCAACATAGTACACATATGTAATGATACATCTTTATTGGTGATGTAAAAAATCCAGGGAATAAGATAATTAATTATTAACAAAATATTATTTAACTCACTATATTAAAAATATCATAGTCATATATGCATATGTATACCAACTATAAAAGATAATAGGTATTACTTGAGCTGCATCTTTTTATTTATTCTTATTTTTTTGGCCACCAGTGTTATCACTGGGTCCTGGGCTTGCAGTAGGAATCCAATGCTCCTGGCAGCCATTTTTCCATTGTTGTTGTTGCCGATGAATAGGACAGAAAGAAATTTTGACAGGAGGGGAAGACAGAGAGGGGGAGAGAAAGATAGCTACCTCCAAAACTGCTTCACAATTTGTGAAGTGACCCCTCCTGAAGATGGGAAGTCAGGGGCTCGAACTGGGATTCTTGAGCTGGTCCTTGCACATCACACTTTGTATGCTTAACCAGTTGCCTTGCCTGGTGCACTGAGCCCCGAGCTGCATCTTCTAACTCAGTTTTTTTAGATTTATAGCATGCCTTAAATTGGGCAAGTAACATTTTCAAGAGTCACATTTAATTGGTAACTACCATTATCAACTATAGTTTTCAGCCTGCTAACAAGATAACTAAGTAAAATTCATTCTATTTTGTATGTAGATAGTATGCACTTGACTTCATCTTGTATTCTGCATATGCATTAGATATGTTCCCTCCAAATAGCTAGCAGTTTCTGCGACTACTAAAAATTCACACCTAGTACAGAATATTTTATACTTTTTAATCCCATTAGTTCTCTCTCTACACATTATTTCTATCATCTACCTTTTTAAAGGTTCCTCATTCTAGTTGATTTAGAAATAGTATTTTAGTCTTCTTGTCTAGAACATGTGATTTTTTTGGAGATGTTTAGGAGATAACATACTTTGAGTGAATATTTGCATGTAAAATAAATTTATGTGACAATCAATGTGATTTAGGGGCCAGCAAAATAGCTCACTTGGGTAGTGTACTGCTTTGCCATGTGCACTCACTATATTGAAGGAAGCTTTGGTGCAGTGATCTCTTTCACCTCCTCCTTTTCTGTCTCCCTTAAAAGAAAATACAAAGTGAGGGGGTCGGACAGTAGCATAGCAGGTTAAGCGCACGTGGCTTGAAGTGGAAGAACCAGCGGTAAGGATACTGGTTCCAGCCCCCGGCTCCCCACCTGCAGGGGAGTTGCTTCACAAGAGGCAAAGCAGGTCTGCAGTTGTCTGCCTTACTCTCCTCCTCTCTCTCTGTCTTCCCCTCCTCTTTCCATTTCTCTCTGTGCTATCCAACAAAGACAACATCAGTAACAACACAATAATAATAACTATAATGATAAAACAACAAAAACAAGAGAAAGGGGGAAATGTAAATTAAAAAAAGGAAAGAAGTGATTTACTAAAGATAATAGATATGAACTAGTGGGAAACAAAATCACAAGTAGACTATATTTTTTAACTCTTTTAAAATTTTTTTATTTATTTTATTTTTGAGAGAGATGCAGAGAGAGAGACATACACAGAGAAAAACACCAGAGCACTCCTCAGCTCTGGCTTATAGTGGTGCTGGGGATTGAACCTGGGACTTTGGAGCCTCAGGCATGAGAATCTGTTTGCATAACCATTATGCTATCTCTCCTGCCAGCCCCCCTTTTGTTGCCTCCAAGGTTATTACAGGGGCTCAGTGCCTGCACTATGAATCCACTGCTCCTGGAGACCATTTTTTCCCCATTTTTGTAGCCCTTGTTGTTGTTATTATTATTATTGTTATTGTTGCTGTTGTTGGGGAGGACAGAGAAATTGAGAGAGGAGGGAAAGACAGAGAGGGGGAGAGAAACATAGAAACTGTAGACTTACTTCACCACCTGTGAAGTGACCCCCTTGCAGTTGTGTAACTGGGACTTGAACTAGGATCCTTACTCAGTTCTTATGCTTTGTGCCATGTATGTATAATCTGCTGTGCTGCCTCCTAGCCCCCAATAAGTGGACTCTTAAGAGAACAGTATGGAATGAGAAAAGGTCCCTTTGGGGTGCCCCATAGGACCTTTCAATCAATGTGGATTAACAATGGTAGAGAATGGTCCATCCTCCCAAAGGGGGTTGGATAACATACTCTACCACCTGAAGAAGGTGGGTCCTGAAATTGGTGCAAGTTGGAATGTTCCTACTGATGACCACAGAATACAAGTTCGGACCTACAGGGATATAGAGGTTACATAGGTTCCTATGCTGAATATGGGCCCCAGATCAAATCGATGGGGTTTACAGTCAGCGATATTTATATACTTTTCCCATATTTGGGAGTTTCTCTCTTCCCTGATCCAGCTTTCTGGTCCTTTTTTCAGTCATGACATCATCTCCCCAGACAATAACTTGGATCCACCTGCATATTAGATGTCAGGCTCAGTCAAAAACTAATAAAGTCATGGGTCCTTTGGAATATACCTAAAATAGACCTACTAGCTATTTCCAAAATGGGAGGGATGGGATATGGAGCTCTGGTGGTGGGAATTATACTCCTTTTATCCTATGGTCTTGTCAGTGTTTTCATTTTATAAATAAATAAGTCAAAAATAAAAAATTAAAAAATTAAACAAGAAGGTAAAACTAAAGGAAAAAAGAATGAGAAAGGGTAAGTTACACAATGTTATTTTGTACTACAAAATAATATTAATAGTTTTGTGATACTTATTCATACTTGGTAAAAGATCTTCTTCATGAAGTGTTCAGAAAAACTCTCCTGGGTTAAGTATGTTTATTATTCCCATGTTTAAATGATGGAACTAATAATAAATAATCCCCCAGGAAACATAGCCAATAAGCTGAGCCAGACATGAAACCAGACCAGCTTTCTCCAGAGAATACACTCTTTTCACTACTGTGGACCTGAAATGATGGCTTGTGCTGACATGCAGACAGGCAGCCCACACTACCATCACATCCTTTTAAGTGAAATTGATGCCAGCCATGCTTTTTAGTACTTACAGAACTTGATTATTAATTCAGCAAAGAAAATCTACCTGCAGAATTGATGCAGCCTTTTTGGAAGACTGCATGGAGAGTCTTTAAACAAATAAAAAAGGAAGCACCTTATGGCCCAGAAATACCACTCAAAAGTCATTGAAACATAGATTCAAAGGGATATATGCACCCCTATGTTCATAGCTGCATTACTCACAGTAGCTAACAAGTGGAAGCAGCCTAAACACCCAACAACAAATGACTGGCTAAAAAAGTTATGGGATACATATTCCATGGAATACTGGCCTATAATCATTAAAAAAAAATATGTGTCCTTTGGGACAAGGTTAATGAAACTGGAGCTGATTATACTTAGAGAAATGAAAAGAGATGAAATACAACTATCCAATGCTTTCATTCATATGTGGAATCTAGAGATCTCAGACACATGAACTTGAGAAATAGACCATAAGGAAACAAACTTTTTAAGACTTGTGAAAACTATGGTAGTTATCTTTGGGAGGTGAGAGAATGAGAATATAAAATTTTTGTGGTGGGTGTGGTGTAGAATTATAATCTTACAATCTTGGAAGCTACTGCGAGTCACAAATATATATATATATATATGAAGGAAACCTACCTGCTGAATGAATACGTTATAATCTAGAATACGGGAAGTTGTTTGTAAGTTGAATGTAAGTGACAAAATCATCAGGCTGAAGGTAGTCTGCTAGCACGGTAGGGTTCTATTGAAAAGGAATAGACACACTAACCAGTGGAATAGAATTGAGAGCCCAGAAGTGAACCCCCACACCTATGGACATCTAATCTTTGACAAAGGGGTTCAGACTATTAAATGGAGAAAACAGAGTCTCTTCAACAAATGGTGTTGGAAAAAATGGGTTGAAACATGCAGAAGAATGAAACTGAACCACTATATTTTACCAAATACAAAAATTAATTCAAGTGGATCTAGGACTTGGATGTTAGACCACAAAATATCAGATACTTAAGGAAAATATTGGCAGAACTCTTTTCCGCTTAAATTTTAAAGACATCTTCAATGAAACGAACCCAATTACAAAGAAGACTAAGACAAGTATAAACCTATGGGACTACATCAAATTTAAAAGCTTCTTCACAGCAAAAGAAACCACTACCCAAACTAAGAGACCCCTCACAGAATGGGAGATCTTTACATGCCATACATCAGATAAGAGTTTAATAACCAACATATATAAAGAGCTTGCCAAACTCAACAACAAGACAACAAATAACCCCATCCAAAAATGGGGGGAGGACATGGACAGAATATTCACCACAGAAGAGATCCAAAAGGCTGAGAAACACATGAAAAAATGCTCCAAGTCTCTGAATGTCAGAGAAATGCAAATAAAGACAACAACGAGATACCACTTCACTCTTGTGAGAATGTCAGACATCAGAAAAGGTAACATCAGCAAATGCTGGAGAGGTTGTGGAGCCAAAGGAACCCTCCTGCACTGCTGGTGGGAATGTCAATTGGTCCAGCCTCTGTAGACGTCTGTCTACAGAACTCTCAGAAGGCTAGAAATGGACCTACCCTATGATCCTGCAATTCCTCTCCTGGGGATATATCCTAAGGAACCCAACCTATGCATCCAAAAAGACCTGTGTACACATATGTTCTTGGTAGCACAATTTGTAATAGCCAAAACCTGGAAGCAACCCAGGTGTCCAACAACAGATGAGTGGCTGAGCAAGTTGTGGTATATATACACAATGGAATACTACTCAGCTATAAAAAATGGTGACTTCACCATTTTCAGCAGATCTTGGATAGACCTTGAAAAAACCATGTTGAGTGAAATAAGTCAGAAACAGAAGGATGAATATGGGATGATCTCACTGTCAGGCAGAAGTTGGAAAACAAGATCAGAAAAGAAAACACAAGTAGAACCTGAAATGGATTTGGCATATCGCACCAAAGTAAAAGACTCTGGGGTGGGTGGATGGGGAGAATACAGGTCTAAGAAGGATTCAGAGGACCTAGTGGGGGTTGTATTGTTACATGGGAAACTGGGGAATGTTATTCATGTACAAACTATTGTACTTACTGTTGAATGTAAAACATTAATTCCCCAATAAAAAAAAAGAAAAAAAAGGAAAGGAAAGGGGACGCCACATCAAGTAGGAAAAGAAAATAAAGATTAAGTAGGAAAACTAAATAAGGACAATAATAAACACATTTTATGATTAAAATGTAAATGATGTATGAAAACAAATAAATATGATATTGTCAAGTTGTACAGAGTTCTAGAAATTGCATTGTAGAAATGTTGCTTTACTTTCTTGTGTGACATTCTGGGTGTGATCAACTCCAGACTATAACAGAGATAGTAAAGGTACGATCTGATGATAATAGTAGTGTTTTTGTGATTATGAAAATACACTAACAAAAACATATCAAGACCTCCAAGTTAATGACAAAATACTATTTGCAACTGTCTGGATTTTCTCCTCAGGTTTCTTACAAAAAACAATTGGAACAATTAGACAACAGTGGGCAATAGATACACAAGAGAAGTTGAAATTATAAATCATGAGACTTATGATTTATGGGAACAAATTCAATTTAGGAAAGTAATGATAGAGAAAAAACAAGAAAATGTAAGTCTTTTTCAATTTTTTTTTTTTTTGTCTCCAGGGTTATTGCTAGGGCTCTACTGCTCCTGGAGGACATTTTTTCCCATTTTATTCGATAGGACAGAGAGAAATTTAGAGAGGAGAGGGAAGAGAGAGTGAAGGGGAGACATCTGCAGACCTGCTTTGCCACTTGTGAGGCAACCCCCCTCACTTCAGCTGTGAGCTGTGGCTCAAATCAGGATCCTTGCATATGTCCTTGTGCTTCATACTATGTGCACTTAACCCGGTGTGCTACTGCCTGGCCCCTGAAAATGTAAGTTCTAATGCTCAAGACTCACTTGATAAAGCTCCATTATTTATTTATTTATTTATTTATTTATTTATTTATTTATACCAGAGCACTGCTCAGCTCCGACTTATGCCAAGGGATTGAACCTGGGACTTTGGAGCCTCAGGCATGAGAGGCTCTTTACATAGACATTATGATATAAAAGCTCCATGTTTTATTTGTTTATTTTAATTCATTTTATTTATTTTACCCACTAACAGGTTTATCTCTGGGGCTTGGTACTGCACTATGAACCCAAGGCTCCCTTTTTTAAAAATATTTTTTTCTTGTGGGGGGGCTTAATGTTTTACATTCAACAGTAAACACAATAGTTTGTACATGCATAATATTTCTCAGTTTTCCACATAACAATACAACCCCCACTAGGTCCTCTGTCTTCCTTTTTCAGAACCTGTACTCTCCCCCTGACCAACTCCAGAGTCTTTTACTTTGGTGCAATACACCAACTCCAGTCCAGGTTCTGCTTAGAGTTTTCTCTTCTGATCTTATTTTTCAACTTCTACCTGTGAATGAGATCATTCCATATTCATCCTGCTGTTTCTGACTTACTTCACTTAACATGATTCCTTCAAGATCCATCCAAGATGGGCTGAAAATCATGAAACAACCATTTTTAATACCTGAGTAGTATTTTATTGTGTATATATAGCACAACTTGCTTGGCCACTTATCTGTTGTTGGACACCTGGGTTGCTTCCAGGTTTTGTCCATTACAAATTGTGCTGCTATGAAGATGGGTATACACAAATCTTTTTGCATGGGTGTGCTGGGTTCCTTAGGATATATCCCCAGGAGAAGAATTACAGGGTCATAGGGTAGGTCCATTTCTAGCCTTCTGAGAGTTCTCCAGACTGCTCTCCACAAGGGCTGGACCTACTGACATTCCTACCAGCAGTGCAGGAGGGTTCTTTTGTCCCAACAACCTCCCCAGTATTTATTGCTGCTACTTTTTCTGATGTATGACATTCTCAGAGGAGTGAAGTGGTATCACATTGTTGTCTTTATTTGCATGTCCATGACAATCAGTGACTTGGAACATTTTTTCAATATGTTTCTTGGCCTTTCAGATCTCTTCTGTGGTGAATATTGTGCTCATGTCCTCTCCCCATTTTTGGACGGGATCATTTGTTTTCTTGTTATTGATTTTGGAAAGCTCTTTATATATTTTGGTTATTATCCTCTTGTCTGATATATGGCATGTAAAGATCTTCTCCCATTCTGTGAAGGTCTCTTTGTTTGGATAGTGAATCGTTTATTATTATTATTTTTTATGCTTATTTATAAAATGGAAACATCAACAAGACCATAGGAGAAGAGGGGTACATTTCCACACTTTTACCACCCCAGAGTTCCATATCCAAACCCCTCCCTTTATAGCTTCCCTATTCTTTATCATTCTGGGAGTATGTACCCAGGGTCATGGTGGGTGCATAAGGTGGAAGGTCTAGCTTTTGTAAATGCTTCTTTGCTGAACATGGGTGTTGCCATTAGGTCCATACTTCCAGCCTGTCTATTTCTTTCCCTAATGGGCAGGGATCTGGAGAGGCAGGGCTCCAAGACACATGGTGGGGTCCTCTGCCCAGGAAGTCGGGTTGGCATAATGTTACCATCTTGAACCTGGTTGCCTCTCCTGAGATTCCCAGGTTGAAAGCAATTTTCTTGTAGAGCTCACACCAGGTATTGTCTCCAAGATGCCATATTGGCCCTACCTCCCAGCTCCTTTTTTAATTTATATATTTTATTTGATATTACAAAGAGAAATTAATAGAAGAGGAGGAAGATAGAGAGAAAAAGAGAAAGATAGAGACCTGCAGATCTGATTCTCCACTTCTGTGAGGAGTGGAAACTTGTACATGGTAACATGTACACTCAACTGAGCACACCGCTGTGTTGTTTATCTTGCTTCTTTCATTTTTGTGGCAATCTGAATGTGATTTTTGGAAGTAATGAGGAATGGTCAGAGATGGGGTCTGTTAGATAAGAGCTAGAGAAATTCTGTCATTATTGCAATGAGTTCATTGTTCCCGAGGGCCCTATTAAGAGAGTCAGAACTCATCTGACTCATCCTAGTTAGGGAGTCCTGAGATTCCCACACAGACATGATGGGCGTAGACCTCAAATAAATCCCTCTCTCCATTGCCACTGATCATCTCCATCAGGAACAACACAATAGACCCCTTTTGGGGCTCCCAAAGGACCTTGCCCTCAATGTGGATCAATAACAGTAGAGAATGTTCCATCCTTGAAAGGGAGGCTGGACAACATACTCTATCTACCACCCGAGGAAGATGGGTCCTGAAATTGGGGAAGCATAGAACGTTTCTACTCATGACCATAGACTATGAGCTCAGATCTATAGGGATGCAGAGGTTACATGGGCTCTTAAGCTTAATATGGACCCCAGATCAAATCGATGGGATTTATGGTCAACATATTTATACACCTTTCCCATATTTGGGAGCTACTCTCTTCCCTGATCCAGCTTTCTAGCCCTTTTTCCAGCCATGACATCACCTCCCCAGACAATAACTTGCATTCACCTGCATATCAGATGTCAGGCTCAGGCAAAAATTAATAAAGTCATAGGCCCTTTGGAATATACCTAAAATAGATCTACTATCTATTTCCAGAATGTAAACCCTAAATCTTCATCTGCAATATTCCAGCCTTTAGGTTCATGATTAACCAATAATTTTTATGGCTTTATATGATAATTCTTTTTCAGCCACCAGGTTCCAGATGCCAGCATGACGCCAACCGGCCTTCCCTGGATAGATAACCCCACCAATATGTCTTGGAGCTCTATTTCCTCAGAGCCTGCCCCACTAGGGAAAGAGAGAGACTGGCTGGGAGCATGGATCAACCTGTCAATGCCCATGTTCAGCAAGGAAGCAATTACAGAAGCCAGACCTTCCACCTTCTGCATACCATAATGACCTTGGATTCATCCAGAGGAATAAAGAATAGGAAAGCTATCAGGGGAGGGGATGGGATACGGAGTTCTGGTGGTGGGAACTGTGTGGAGTTGTATCCCTTTTATACTATGGTTTTGTCAGTGTTTCCTTTTTATAAAAAAAATACTAAAAAAAAAAAAGAGTCAGCCAACTTAGGGTAAGATGGCCTCATCAACAATGAAGTCTCACCATGGGGGCAAATTTTGCTGGGTAGGGTGAGGCTACTCAGTTTTAACTTGGGAATGGGTCAATAGGTACTCTTTAAAACTGTAGCCTGGAGTGGAGGTCAGAAATGATCATCTCCACCACTGAAAGTGAAAGAGATTGGGATAGTATTCAGTTCTAGCAGGGTGCCATGGCTTTGTCCTATCCTTCAGAGGGACATCAAGAGCTTACCAGAGAATGGAAGAAAAAGTAAAGACATGTTGCCTGGTCCTGTTATCCACAGGATCCCTTATTCCAACTGGATAATGTGCTTAGAAGATCCCCTTCTTTGACTAGCTTTTACATCCAACAAGTCCTAAAACTTGCTCGAAGATAGTATCTTAGTTTTAGTTATATAATCAAGGAGAAAAAGAGGTTGGCATGTTTTAGATTCATATATGATATTAAAGATTTTTTCTTTTCTTTTTTTTTTTGTGTGCCCAATTAGAAATATCTTTAAGTACAACTTTTTACTGATCCAGTTTTTTTTTTTTCACGTGAAATGCTATCATTATAACATATTTAAAGTATCAGACTTGGAATATACAACACGAAAGTGTCTATAATCTACTATTGAGGTCTCTCTACTCAACAAAGTCTCCAAATGAAAGATTTTGCTATTGCAAATAGAAAATTTTGTGGAACAAATTTTTTTCTGTTCTCCAACACTGGTATGAGATTTTTCTTTCAAAAAACATTATCCATCTATAGTTGGCAGAAACTAATTTTGGCTTCGAGCATATAAGAACTAATCAGTGAACATGAACTTCAAAGTTTTTACTTTTTCAAAGAAGTTTGATTTTATTAGCAAAATTAAACATAGGCTCAAAAGATCAATTTTTTTATCATTTGCTATTAGTAGTTCCATTTGATGCATAAAGGATGATGCAAAATTAATAGTTCAAAACTTTTCTTAAATGTTAACGTATGAAATTTATCAGCAATTTATTTCCAGTCTCTGGTGATTCAGCTTCTGTCAAGCTGTTATGGTTTCATAAGTCTTAATGGACTGTAGCACTTATCTTTTCAGTCCTGAAACTAATTGAAAACCCAATTTTGCATAAATTCATGAAAACTAAAGAGTTTCTCAAACATGTTCAGTTTTTAAATTGCTGCTCTGTACAACAAAGTTTTCATTTCCAAGTGTAAATGCACCTTGGAAGTATTGAAGACTCACTCACACAAACACAAACGTGTTTTTTCATGAAAAGATTCCAAAGGAAGTAAAAATGCAGTTTAGAAGAAAGGACCAGAAAAACTATACTCCTCTGAAAAAATATGTTGTAACTAACATATATCTAATTTTTAAGATAAATATACATGATTTTCATATACATATATATGTATATGACTAAAACCTAATTATATAACCTGTGATTCCATAATTACAGATAGGGAAACTATTATGTGACAGCAGATTCTAGAAAAATTTTGGCTGTATATATCATTCCTTTAAAATGCAAACATTTGGTTAAATTTATATAAATACTATGGGTTGATTTATATGTTTTGTTTATGTGGCAAGCTTGACATACTGTAGTGCTTTTGGTAATTCTTTCATTTCTACTTTATATTTTGAATTATTTTTATTTTTCTACTATTTTTTTTCTATGGAAGAAGGGGTTAGTAATGGAAAATAAAAATTTTATGGTTCAGTCAGATTACAGTTAGATAACTGTTCAGGTGTCAAATTACTTTATTACATAAAATTTAAAATGGATTGTGTTCAAATTACAAAGAACAAGTAGTTCCTAAATTTATCTTGGGTTAGAGTCGAAGCAAATTCTGAGAGGAAAAAATTAATTGCAATGATTTGTTAAATAGTCCCAGAAAGAGAAGGAAGGGCAGATAAATGTCACCTGTCAAGCCAATTGGAGCAATTGAAGACCAATCCCGCTGGGGATTGAAAGAAACAGAGAGCTCATGACTTAGAATGATCCTTAATTACTAATGGAGAAATGGGTATTTATCTACCAGGTCACCAGACTTTTGTATGTTAGGGTACTTTTCAGAATTAAATCTCTAGTACTTAGAACATATCCTGCATTTGATTCTGAATTTTCCTGCTGCCAGATAAAAACATAATTAGTCAGAGAGAGAAGCACGTGTTTCCCATGGAACCTTCAGCTTTAGAGATGAGTGCTGAAGGTCTATGGGTCAAAAGTCAATACGTACTGAAGTCTACACCTTGCACTGCTACCATTCACCCATGAGTTTGCTAAGTTCTCTATTTCCTCTTAAAATGTCCTCCTATCAGTAGTGATCTCTAACACAGAAATTTCCAAGAATACAATAAACAGTCATCAACACCATGTTCTACCTGTCATTTTTAAATTTTTAATTAAATTTATTTATTTTCTGGATAGAGATGGCTAGAAATTAAAAAGAAGGGGAAAACAGACAGATTATTAGATAGATAGATAGATAGATGATAGAAAGAAAGAAAGAAAGAAAGAAAGAAAGAAAGAAAGAAAGAAAGAAAGAAAGAAAGTCACAGGCAGCCCTGCTTCACCACTCGTGAAGCTTCCCCCTGCAGGCTTGAACCTAGGTCCTTGTACAACCAGGTGTGTCACCACCCAGCTCCTCTAGCAATCATTCTAAGATTTTTGCTCTCTCCCAGCACTTGTGTTCATGTAACAGGTTTGTCATTCATAATATCCTATGCTATCCCCATAGCTGAAAGATTCAGGGATGTATTGAATAAACAGGCTGGATGATTTCCTCTTTTAAAATCATTCTATTTGATGTAGTCCCATTGGTTTGTTTCTGCTTTAGTCTTCCTTGCAATTGGGTTTGACTCATCAAAGATGTCTTTGAGGTGTAGGTGGGAAACTGTTTTACCAATGTTTTCCTCTAAGTATTTGATTGTTTCTGGTCTAACATCCAGGTCTTTGATCCATTTGGAGTTGATTTTTGTTTCTGGTGAGAGAAAGTGGTTCAATTTCATTCTTCTGCATGTTTTAACCCAGTTTTCCCAGCAACATTTATTGAAGAGAGCCCCCTTTTTACATTTAATGCTTTGGGTCCCCTTATCAAAGATTAGATGTCCATAGGTGTGGGGATTTATTTCTGGGCTTTCAATTCTGTTCCACTGGTCTGTGTGCCTATTTTTGTTCCAGTACCATGCTGTTTTGATGATGATGGCTTTATAATATAGTTTAAGGTCTGGGAGTGTGATGCCTCCATTTCTGTTTCTTTTCCTTAAGATGGTTTTGGCAATTCTAGGTATTTTCAGGTTCCAGATAAATGATTGTAGTGTTTGTTCTATTCTTTTAAAGAACTTGGTGGAACGTTGATGGGTATTGCATTAAATTTGTATATGGCTCTGGGGAGAATATTCATTTTGATGATATTTATTCTTCCAATCCATGAGCATGGGATATCTTTCCATTTCTTGGTATCAGTTTCTATTTCCTTGAGTAGCGACTCATAGATTTCAGTATATAAGTCTTTCACTTCTTTGGTCAACTTTATTCCTAGGTATTTGATTGATTTTGCTGAAACAGAAAATGGGAGTGATTTCTGGATGTCTTCTTCTTCAGATTTAGTGTTTGCATAAATTGAAAAGCTTCTGCACATCCAAAAAAACTATTAAACAAACAAAGAGATGCCCCGGCCAGCAGGGCGGTGAGCAGGGGCTAGCAACCCAATGAGACCTGAAATGATAGGGACAAGAGACGCGAAGAACGAGAGCAAGTCAAGTTTCTGATCAAGCTCTAAATTTTATTGTGAACACAGGCATTATAAGGCTTTGGGGAAGGAGGGGGAAGTGCTGGAGGAGGAGGAGGGGGAGCAATCTTCAAAGGGGGAATGTTCCTTGCAACATACAATGGATGAAATCATGTTTGCTACCACAACTATGTGTTGTGTCACTGTTTCTGATAAATGGTCCACCTGAGGGGGAAATGGCTTGCCCAGGGGGAAATGAAACTTGTCTCGAGGGCTTCCATTGTTTCAAAGCTAATCATCTATCAAAGCAGAGAAATGGCTCCTGGCGTCTCATCCCTTCGTTATAATTTAACTTGAGGCAGTTAGTTGAGGTGAGGAGCAGGGACCTGAACAGCAGGTATAACCAGAGGGGGGGAAGTATTGACCCGATTCCTCCCGCGGGGGTGAGTGCAGAAACCAACCTTCCCGCATCTTACAGGGCTCTCGGTGTCTTTTGGGGAGGGGAGGCAGAGCCACAGTTTCCAGAGAAATGATTTTTTGTTGCTGACACCAACCTCCATGCAAATCAGGTGTGCTTCACGGGGGACTCAGAGGCGGACAATAGGGTCCTCCCCCTGCAGTGCTTTGCCTTGCACCCCTTACTGGTGTCCTTTACCTGCCAAGGTTGGATGTTTCCGTGCATAATTCTGAGTTTTATGCCATCCGAAGGGGAGGTCAGTCATCCTCAGGTTCAGCCAGGCCTCTATCAGCCAAATCAAGTCTGTGATAATGGATTTGCAAAGGTTTTGATGCCAAAGAGTCAATCTGCCGTTTTATAAAATCAGTAATCTTATTAAAAATAAAGGGTCCTTAAGGTAATCATTAACAAAAGACTAATAAGGGTCTCATAAGGGGCTCTGTAGTGACTCAAGACTATTTGTGGTGGAGTCTATAACCTGTTGTAATTTGTCAAAAAATTTATGGGAGGAATATATAGAGTGTCCTAGCATGCCACCAGCAAGTCTAAGGGAAGCAGTCAGTGGATGTGATGTCCAGGGGAAGAAACAGCACGTCTGGTCTTCTGATGGGTCAGCGCCAGCTGATGAAATTCTTCTTCATAGAGGGTCAGCTGTGGAACAAGCAAAACTAGGAGGCAAGGACCAGGTAGAGAAGAATTGACATGAAAATATAGGATGGTGTTTACCAAAACACAGAGGAGGTGCATACACATTAGAAGTCAAGGTGAGGTTCCTTGAACATTGAGGAATATTTTGAGAAAAGTGAGCAGTCAATAAGCATGCAAAGATGAAGTCAGCAGTGGCAGGTCAGCAGAAAGAGAAGACTTGGATAAGCTGGTGAGGTTAGCTGGAGTATATACTGCCATGGCGTCCTTTGTGGTAAGGACTTGCCAACAGGGACTCTGGATTTTGCAAGAGCAATGTCATCCACCATAATAAAAGGAAAACAAACATGGACATCCAGTGTTGAAAAAAGAGAAAAAGAATATGTCTCTATGACTGGAAAAGTGTGTGGCTTTGTCAATGAGATATAATAAATGGACAATTTGAATTTTTGTAAATATTAAAAAGATTTAGTATGTTACTTCATTGACACTTTAGCCAACTGAATACTGGAGGGTGCATTACCCTTCCTTTTTTTATTATTAATTAAGCTTAAGGGTTTTAGTTTTTCTTGTTTGAGCTGTAGCCCACATAAATTTAGAAAAAATATCAACTGAGAAAAAAAAGTTTTTTTTGTTTACTAAACATGGGCAGGTGAATTACATCAATCTGTCAGAGAGCATTGGCTTTTATCAATGGAGATTAATCTTAAAAGTCTGAATAGCAAGATCTTAATTAAACAATGCAGGAGCCAGTAAAGTGCTCTCACTATGGCAGGTCTAGCATTATAATTTTTAAGAGGCTTGTAAAAAAAATGATAAAAAATTTTAGGATATGAGTGACTTTAGGAGTCATCACACACCCATAAATAAAAATTAAAAATGTTTAGTTTTAAATCTTACCATATGAGCAGTCAGTTCTTCATGTGCAGATGTACCTATAATTATTTACTTAGGGAGAGAACTTGTACCAAGTTAATTGATGATCTAATGGTTAATTGGCTTGAGGTTTTTTTTTTTTTTTTTTTTAATATGATTTTAGAAGGCTCTTTATTAAAATAAACCAATATGTTATAGAAAGTAAATACCTAATGTGTTGACATGATAAAATGTTTACCATTTTAGCATTATTTTAAACTGATTAGACAGTTTAAGCACACTATTATGCCTTTAGTTTACTAAGATCTTTACTCATCACAAGGCTATCATGAGTAAGCATAGATATAAAACTCTTAATAGATTTTGTTCCTTAGAACTCTAATATGGCAACTTAAAAGGCTAAAATAAAACCTCATAGTTTAAATGTTCAAAATATTAATTTTGTTAAATCAGGATTTGCCAAAACAAATCTTCTATCAGACCAAAAACACAATGTATTACCTTAATTTATCAAGAATAAACCTCTGGCAGTGTCTTAAAACAAACCAGATAATTTTTAAAAGCAGAAAGATATAAAGAGGAAAACCAGCACAAGAGCCTCTGGCATGTAAATAATTAACATAACCATTGTGTTATCTTTTACTAACCCAAGCCAGTTTTGCCTGTTTAGTTGAGAAAGTATTTTAAAAGCTTTTTTTTTTTTTTTTTTTTTTTTGAAATCACTTAAACAATTTTGAGTAAAATGTTAAACTTTGTTTGTTAAGGACCTTTGTTTATCACAAAGCTATCACACCCTTAGGGCAGCTATGAACAAGGGTGGGTACACAACTTAATTGATCTTTCACTTTGATTTAGATAGGTAACTTAAAAAGCTAAGATAAACCTTAAAGCTGAAATGTTAAAATAAATTTTTACTGTTAACATTTCTTTTAGATGACCATTTTACACTAAATAATTTTGTTGAATCACATCTGTTGAAAAAAATTTTTTTTTTTTTATCAGGCCAGGAATAGCACGTTTAACCCTTTTTTTCCTGGCAAGGCCACTGCTCTACACTGACTGGGTTATTAGAAAGTCAGTTCAAGGATGGAATTAAATTAACAAACAGTGGCAGTTGATATTGAGGTGCTGGTAATATCTATAATTTTCACAAGAGTGAGAGAGACTACAGAGGCATTTTACCATGCATAGATATCTCAGAAAATCTTTTTAACTAATGAATTGATGTTGATATTAGCTATCAGAAGGACGAAATTGTCTTATATTTTACTCTGGTAAAGGTGTGCCAACTCTATGAGTCTGGATCTTTAAAACCACATTTAGCTTAACTAAATCTTAATTTAAAACTTAAAACAAACTTTAGTTACTTAGGGGTTAACACACATTAATGAAAACAAGGTTAGCACAGACTTAAAACATACATTCTTGGTGAAAGGAAAATTTTCCCTTTGAAAAACCGCTTTTGGTTTTTGGATTCCTAACTCACAGCCTATCTATCCAGGAGGGGCGTTTGTGGCTAAGGTACATTTTACAGTTTTAAAGAAAGTGGTCTAATCAGTATTATTGGCCAAGTCAAGGACCGGAGCACAAAACGGAGGGACGGTGGTTTAGGGAGGCAGTCTGGACAAGGAAGAGCCTAGGGATTAGGGTTAGCCAGTTTGAGCCTGGCTCCGAGTAACAGGGAAAGCCAAAACCGGGTTTGATTTGGATGCTTTAGTTTTAGTTTTAGGGATTGGGCTTAGGTTTTTTGGTGAGGCTAAAAATGTAAACTCTTCTGTAACTGCAGCTATTTCTTTCATTAATTGAAGCTGCTCTCTCCGGTCAGCAAGGACCTTGCGGAGGGTGGAAATTCCTGTAAGGGCTCCTGAGCGTGCCCTCCTGACGGAGGGGTTGTCAAGGAGAGGGTCAGGCTGGAGAGTGGGAGCATGGATATAGGGAGGGAGATTAAAGGGAGGAGGATACCAATCAGGATTGTGATATTTGACAGCCTCTTTTTCTAGCAAAGCCTCATCCTCTGCGGGAAGTGCTTCAGGAGAGGGGGGGTTTTGTGGGAGGTTTTGTAAAACTGGATAGAGGCGGGGGAAAGAATGCTGGGTTTCACTCTCATGTGAATTAGCAATAGGAGAGTCAATGGAGGGAACTTTAGTAAGTGAGGAGGGACCTGTAGGGAGGGAAACAGGGCTTTTACTTTCATCAGGTGCTGGGAGGCTTTTATTTTGACTGGGTACCGGGGGATCAAGATCAATAACCACAGAAGGGCATGGAGATGGGGTCTTTGTCCTGGACGGCGGACGAGAAAGTTGCCGGAGGACCTTTTCACCCTCTGTAATAAGGTTTTTAATATCAGGGTGATTATTATAGATTTTTAAGATATCATTAATTAAATTCCAGTAACAAAAGGCAGAAACAGGTACACGTTCAGGACCAAAAGACTGATAGTAATCATTAAGACAATCAACAATTCTCCTCCAACGCTTCTCATCTATAGTGCCTTCCTGGGGGAACCAGGGGCAAATATTTCCAATATAATCTAAAAACTTCTTTAATTCTTTCTTTTTTTTTTTTTTAACCCTATTTCTTCGTGTCTTGAGTGACTCCTTGAGTCCTTTAATGAATAAATAGTTTGCTGAATTCATGTCCCATGGTTTTGCTTACCTCAGCCGCTGTGACACTCTTCCCCAGATGCGACTCACGGGCGGGTATTTCCGTGGCGATCTCTGCGAGTCTTTGCGTTACCCCCCTCGGGCTGCGGTGACTCTGTGAATTCGGGTAGGCCTACCCCCTCGATCAGCGGAGTTTCTAGGTTCAGAAGGCTTCTTTGCCCCACGCTCGGGCGCCAGAATGCCCCGGCCAGCAGGGCGGTGAGCAGGGGCTAGCAACCCAATGAGACCTGAAATGATAGGGACAAGAGACGCGAAGAACGAGAGCAAGTCAAGTTTCTGATCAAGCTCTAAATTTTATTGTGAACACAGGCATTATAAGGCTTTGGGGAAGGAGGGGGAAGTGCTGGAGGAGGAGGAGGGGGAGCAATCTTCAAAGGGGGAATGTTCCTTGCAACATACAATGGATGAAATCATGTTTGCTACCACAACTATGTGTTGTGTCACTGTTTCTGATAAATGGTCCACCTGAGGGGGAAATGGCTTGCCCAGGGGGAAATGAAACTTGTCTCGAGGGCTTCCATTGTTTCAAAGCTAATCATCTATCAAAGCAGAGAAATGGCTCCTGGCAAAGAGACCCCTCATAGAATGGGAGAAGATCTTCACATGCCATACATCAGACAAGAAACTAACCAACAAAATATATAAAGAGCTCAGCAAACTTAGCACTAAAAAAGCAAAAGACCCCATCCAAAAATGGGCAGAGGATATGAACAAAACATTCACTACAGAGGAGATCCAAAAGGCTAACAAACATATGAAAAACTGCTCTAGGTCACTGATTATCAGAGAAATGCAAATTAAGAAAACACTAAGATACCACCTCACTCCTGTAAGAATGGCTTACATCAAAAAGGACAGCAGCAACAAATGCTGGAGAGGATGTGGGGACAGAGGAACCTTTTTACAGTGCTGGTGGGAATGTAAATTGGTACAGCCTCTGTGGAGAGCAGTCTGGAAAACTCTCAGAAGGCTAGACATGGACCTTCCAAATGATCCAGTAATTCCTCTCCTGGGATTATACCCCAAGTACTCCATAACACCCAACCAAAAAGAGGTGTGTACTCCTATGTTCATAGCAGCACAATTCACAATAGCCAAAACCTGGAAGCAACCCAGGTGCCCAACAACAGATGAGTGGCTGAGAAAGCTGTGGTATATATACACAATAGAATACTATGTAGCTATCAAGAACAATGAACCCACCTTCTCTGACCCATCTTGGACAGAGCTAGAAGGAATTATGCTAAGTGAGCTAAGTCAGAAAGATAAAGATGAGTATGGGATGATCCCACTCATCAACAGAAGTTGAGTAAGAAGATCTGAAAGGGAAACTAAAAGCAGGACCTGACCAAATTGTAAGTAGGGCATCAAAGTAAAAACCCTGTGGTGAGGGGTAGACATGCAGCTTCCTGGGACAGTTGGGGGTGGGAGTGGGTGGTAAGGATGGGTCAGAGTCTTTTGGTGGTGGGAATGGTGTTTATGTACACTCCTAGTAAAATGTAGTCATATAAATCACTAGTTAATTAATATGAGAGGGGGGAAATTAATTGTATGTCATGAAGTTTTTCAAAACAAAAACTGAATCTTTTCAGTATATAGACTGTGTATTTGATATGCAGACTCTCTCAAAAACCTAGACCAAGTAGATCAGAAGCAACCAATAGCACAGGTATATACAAGATACTGGGTACTGTACAGCAAACCCTAACAAAAGGACTTTTCAAAGTTAACCCAATTACCAATTAATGTGATGATAAGATTAACTATCCATTGTCTTTTTGAACCATAAGACAGCAGGAACCTCACATCTCCACTATAGAGCCTCTACTTCCCCAAGTCCTGGAACCCTTGGACAGGGCCCACTTTCCCGTATGCCTCTCCCAATCCATATCAAATAATATTGCATCTGCCGATCACAACCTAATCAACGCAACGATGGTCACCTCAACATGCTTCACTTCAGACTGCGTCCAGAGACTTCACGTGTGGAATGACAACCCTTCAGCTTTATTACTCGGGTGAGACCTTTCCTTTCATAGTATACTCTAATTCCATCTCAGGTGGTTCACTTTCGAACAAAGTCCCATAACCTAGATATACACCAGTTTCTGTGAGAGAGAGCATATGTTCACAAATATCCGTAAACTGCTGCAAAATATATACCTGAAAGCAGTACACTAGAGTTTGCAGTGAGTACCTCCCTAACACTTCCTCTCCACTATTCCAAGCTTTGGGTCCATGATTGCTCAACAGTTTGTTTGGCTTTGTATGTTAACTCTCTTTTCAGTCACCAGGTTCCAGATGTCATCAGGATGCCGGCCTGGCTTCCCTGGACTGAAGACCCCACCAATATGTCCTAAAGCTCCACTTCCCCAGAGACACACCCTACCAGGGAAAGAGAGAGGCAGACTGGGAGTATGGACCAACCAGTCACCGCCCATGTTCAGCAGGGAAGCAATTACAGAAGCCAGACCTTCTACCTTCTGCAACCCACAAGGACCCTAGGTCCATGCTCTCAGAGGGATAGAGAATGGGAAAGCTATCAGGGGAGGGGGTGGGATATGGAGACTGGGTGGTGGGAATTGTGTGGAATTGTACCCCTCCTACCCTACCTTAATTAATCCTTTCTTAAATAGAAAATAAAAATAAATAAAAAAATAAAATAAAATCATTCTATGCACATGAAGCATTTGTCTCGTGGTTAAAAATGTTTTCTGAGAAAAATATTTTTCTAGTGGCAGCATAAAGTTAAATACACTGTATAAGAACTACTCACATGAATGTGCATGAAGCTGCCTCTCCCCCAGATCCTTTATCTATGATTATAATGTCTGTATTTATCAAAATTTAGCTAAGGAGTTCATAGATGTGAACAAAGCTGAAGGAAATATGTTTTTTCCCTAAATAATTTGATATGGTACTGGTATTTCCATTGAAGACTTTGTCCTTATAGCAGAGATTCTTAAGGTAGTTAAATTCAAGGGCAGTATGTTACATTTTACTGTGAATAAAAATGAGCTTAAAAACCAACCTTAAAGTTTTGTAGAATTCGTTTGTGAAGCCATCTGGTCCAGGACTTTTGTTGTTGGGGAGATTCTTAATAACGGTTTCAATTTCTTTGTCTGTGATTGGTGCATTTAGATTTTGTAGTTCTTCTTGGTTCAGTTTTGGAAGGGCATATGCTTCTAGGAATTTTTCCATTTCTTCCAGATTCTCTAGCTTGGTGGCATATAGTTCTTTATAGAAGTTTCGCAGGATTCTCTGGATTTCTGTGGTGTCAGTTGTGATATCTCCTGCATTGTTTACAATTCTATTAATTTGAGTCTTCTCTCTTTTTTGTTTGGTGAGTCTGGCTAGGGGTTTGTCAATTTTGTTTAATCTTTCAAAGAACCAACATTTGGCTTCATTGATCTTTTGTATGGTTCTTTTATTTTTGATGTTGTTTATTTCTGCTCTAACTTTAGTGATTTCTGTCCTTCTGGTTGCTTTAGGGTTCCTTTGTTCCTCTTCCTCTAAGTCCTTGAGGTGTGCAGTAAGGTCGTTCATTTGGGCTTCTTCTTGGTGTTTAATATGTGATTGTATGGCTATAAGTTTCCCTCTCAGTACTGCTTTAGCTGTATCCCAAATATTTTGATAGGTTGTGTCTTCATTTTCATTGGTTTCCAGGAACATTTGAATTTCCTTCTTGAGTGAGTCTCTGACCCAGTGGTTCTTAAGGAGTATGTTGTTTAGTTTCCAAATTCTGTGACTTTTAATAATTTTCTGTTTGTTGTTAAATGTTAGTTTTACTCCACTGTGGTCTGAGAAGATACTTGGGATGATTTCAATGCTCTTGAATTTATTGATGCTGTCTTTGTGGCCTAACACGTGTTCTATCCTTGAGTATGTGTTATGTGGATTTGAAAAGAAGGTGTATTCCAGTTTTTTGGGGTGAAGGACTCTGAAAACGTCCAAGAGGTCTATTCTGTCAATCTCTTCATTCAATTCTCTTGTATCTTTATTGGTTCTCTGCTTTGTTGATCTGTCTAAGTGTGAGAGTGGGGTATTGAAGTCTCTATTTTCCATCACTGGGGAGCCAGAGACGACCCGAACTGCCCTTGCGGCTTCAGTCAGACTATGACCCACTGAATCAACGACTGCCACCTCTCCAGATTCAAAGGAGGTCTCGAAACTTTACATCAGGCTCAACCTGATGCTGTTGACTGGCTACGGAAGAAGGGCAAACGCTAGAAGAAGAAGAATTGAATTCTCCCACTATTTTTGTATTACTATTGATGTATTTTTGAAATTCTTTCAGTAGGTGCTTAATGTATTTAGATGGTCCCTCATTGGGTGCATAGATGTTAATAATTATTAAGTCTTCTTGACTGATTGATCCTCTAATCATTATGTAATGTCCTTGCCTATCTTTTATTACTTTATTTAACTTAAAATCTATCGTGTCTGAGATGAGAATGGCTGTTCCTGCCCTTTTTTGTGGTCCATTAGCCTGTATGATAGTTTTCCATCCTTTCACTTTAAGTCTGTGTTTATCTTGTTGTGACAGATGGGATTCTTGCAAGCAGCATATGGTTGGGTTATGTTTTCTGATCCATCCTCCCACCCTGTGCCTTTTGATGGGTGAGTTTAAGCCATTGACATTTATTGATATTATGGATTTAATGTATTATAGTGCGATTGTTCAAAAAAAAATTTGTTTGCTCTAATATATTGCAAGTATTATAGTGATGTTCTTTTTTATAAGAGTTCTTTTAGAACCTCTTTCAGGGTTGGTTTGGTGATGGTTGCCTCCTTTAACTGTTGTTTGTCTAAGAAGGTTTTGATCCCTCCATCTAGTTTGAATGAAAGTCTAGCAGGATATATTATCCTTGGTTGAAACCCTTTTTCATTCAGGGCTCCATAGATATCTTGCCATTCTCTTCTGGCTTTTAGAGTTTGAGTGGAGAAGTCTGCAGACAATCTTATGGGTTTTCCCATGTATGTGACTTTTTGTTTCTCTCTTGCAGCCTTTAGGATCCTTTCTTTATCCTTACTTCTTCTCATTGTGACTATGATGTGTCTTGGTGTCTTCAGGTCTGGGTTGATTCTGTTTGGTACTCTCTGGGCCTCTTGAATCTTGATGTCCTTTCTGTTATTCAGGTCTGGGAAGTTTTCTTGTATTATTTCCTCTAGAATGTTTACTTCCCCTTCCTCTCTTTCTTCCTCTGGCAGGTCAATTATGTGAATGTTACTTCTTTTGAGATCATCCCATATGTCTCTGTTGTTGTTTTCAGTGTCTCTCAATCTCTTTTTAAGCTCTTTCACCTCTTTCTTCGTTTTCTCTAACTCATCCTGTCTGACTAATTCTGTTTTCTGCTTCTGTTAGTCTGCTTTCCCTTGCCTCAGCTTCTTTCTTCATTACAGTTATTTCAGCTTTCAGGTCTCTAGTTGCCTCAAGATAATCAGTATTTTCCTTGGGGGTCTCAACTGTTGTTTCCCTAATACTGCCATTCCTTTCCTCCAAAGTTGTTTTCATTTCTGTGATTAATAAGTTTATTATTACTTGCATACTTTTCTTATCTATGGTTACTTCTGGCTGATTTGTAGATTCTTCTGGGCTCTTGTCTTCATTCATTGGGGTAGCAGTTTTATTTGTTTTTGTCTACCCATTTTTTTGATTTATGTCTTTTTTTTTTTTTTATATGCTCTGTTGTTCCTCAGTTGTTGTGTCTTGAATACAAGCAACACTGTACTAAATACCTTTATGACAATTGCACACACCAACGTCAGGAATTACAGTAGCAACTGAAGCAAGTATTGAAGCAGTTTAATCACTACCAGTTAGCCAAACAATTTCTCCAGTCCGTGAAAAAATAGTAACCAAATCCCAGTGAAGAAGAAAGAGTAAAGAAAGAAGGGATAGCAAGAATAGACAGTTATGCAAATCTACTATCCACTGTATATTCTAGGGGTAACAAGAGGGGAAAGGGAACTAGAGCAGAGATACACACATAGAGAGTCCACTCTGAGTTAGATTTCTTCCACAAAATAATTCACAAATTCATAAAGGCAAAGAAGAAGGAAGGAAGAAGTGTATGACAAGATAAAAAAAAAAAAAAGAAGAGACAAGAGAGAGAAAAGGGAAAAGATAAGGAAAAGAGCTGTAATTAAAGATAAGTGAAAGGAAAGGTTTTTTTATTACTTTATTTTTAATTTAATTTAATTTAATTTTTTTGATTAGCTATGAGGGGGGGTAGGGGAGAGTCTGTAGAGGAGGTAGGATTAAGGAGACAAGTTCCTCCCACAATAGATAAGATGCCCACTACCCTAGCACTGAAATATATGCTAAGAGTTAATTCTAATCAACCTAAAGGGAGGGAAGATATATGCCTTTATATAATATTAATAGTAAAATAGAGCAGGGTAAAAAAAAATAAAATAAAAACCCTGTCCCAGATTACCTCAAACCTTGTGATCAGAGGCAGCTGATTGTTAAGAATGAGAAAAAAAAAACAACAACAAAACCTCACAACTAGACAAGGATAGCTGAAATAGACAGTTATGCAAATCTACTATCCACTGTATATTTTAGGGGTAGCTAAAGGAGGAAGGGAAGTTGAGCAGATACACTCGCAGTGAGAGTCCACACTAAGTTAGAATTCTTCCCCAAAATAATTCCCAAATGTGTATCAGTGAATTCAAAAAAGCACACTGTTTTGTGGTTTGGGGGCTGGGGGCTGTGGTTTTGGAAGCTGTAGGATTAAGGAAGAAAGGATGATAAGAATGAGAAAAAGAAAAAAAAAAGAAAGAGAGAAAAAAAAGAAAAAGATAAGAAAAAGAACAGTCATAAAAGAGCTGTGAAAGGAAAGGTTTTTTTTTTTTTAATTTATTATTTTTAATTATTTAATTAGCTATGCGGGGTGAGGTGGGGGGTTGGCTACTTAGAAAGAAAAAAGGCCAGAAGTTTCAGAAGGGTATAGACTTAGAATGAATGATACTCCCTGGTGGGACAGGAATTTGGTAAAGAAAGAAGCTCCTAGCAGGGGAGCCTGCTAGGAGCTGTTCCCCTGGGACTGGTTATGGGGGATGGGAGGGGGGGAAGGGGGAGGAGGTATGCTTAAAAATTAAAAGGAAGCATCCAATAGCACAGCTATATACAAGATACTGGGTACTGTACAGCAAACCCTAACAAAAGGACTTTTCAAAGTTAACCCAATTAACAAATAATGTGATGATAACATTAACTATCCATTGTCTTTTTGAACCCTAAGACAGCAGGAACCTCACATCTCCACTATAGAGCCCCTACTTCCCCCAGTCCTGGAATCCTTGGATAGGGCCCACTTTCCCGTATGCCTCTCCCAATCCAAACCAAATAATATTGCATCCACCGATCACAACCTAACCAACGCAACGATGGTCACCTCAACATGCTTCACCTCAGACTGTGTCCAGAGACTTCACGTGTGGAATGACAACCCTTCAGCTTCATTACTCGGGTGAGACCTTTCCTTTCATAGTACACTCTAATTTCATCTCAGGTGGTTCACTTTCTAACAAAGTCCCATAACCTAGATATACACCAGTTTCTGTGAGAGAGAGCTTATGTTCACACGTATCCATAAACTATTGCAAAATATATACCTGAAAGCAGTACACTAGAGTTTGCAGTGAGTACCTCCCTAACACTTCCTCTCCACTATTCCAAGCTTTGGGTCCATGATTGCTCAACAATTTGTTTGGCTTCGTATGTTAACTCTCTTTTCAGTCACCAGGTTCCAGATGTCATCAGGATGCTGGCCAGGCTTCCCTGGATTGAAGACCCCACCAATGTGTCCTGGAGCTCAGCTTCCCCAGAGACCCACCCTACCAGGGAAAGAGAGAGGCAGACTGGGAGTATGGACCGACCAGTCAATGCCCATGTTCAGCGGGGAAGCAATTACAGAAGCCAGACCTTCTACCTTCTGCAACCCACAATGACCCTGGGTCCATGTTCCCAGAGGGATAGAGAATGGGAAAGTTATCAGGGGAGGGGGTGGAATATGGAGATTGGGTGGTGGGAATTGTGTGGAATTGTACCCCTCCTACATATGGTTTTGTTAATCCTTTCTTAAATAAAAAAAAAAGAAACCAACCTTATATTAAAACCATGCATAAAGTAATAATAATAATAATGATAATAACAATAATAATCAACTACATCTCTGCAGTATCTCTAGATAATCAACCTGGAAAATTTTTTACTTTTTAGCATCTATTTGATGAACCTATGTGTTCTTGTTTGCTTGAATAAATTTGACTTGCCCACGGGTCTCACTTCTGCTGCAGGTGACAGGGTGACAGAGTGGAAAATTCACACCTTTATCATTTTGTGTGCATCCGCTGACACCTGTAATGGCTCTTGACAATTCCAATGTTAGAAAACAATTATTGTGAGAAACTCTGTTGGTAAAATGACTTGGGCAAAATTCCAAAGAGACAGAAGAATAACCCAAGAAAATGTATTGGAAGAAGAGCCAACCAAAGGAGCACAGTTAGAGGAAAGGCAGTGTAAATGGATCATTGCACGCACACATGTTCTTGTTGGTTATACATACATATATATATATTAGCTTTCCTACTCTGGTCCTAGTTTTTTTTTTTTTTAGGGGATTAATGTTTCACAGTCCCCAGTAAATACAATAGTTTGTATTTCCAATCATGGTTAGTTAATGTACATGGGGCTGACCTAATATTAAATTTAGGATAGCAAAGTTTTTCGTATCTCTGGGATTATCATGTGGAAATTACGAACAACACAGTGGGTGCGTCACTTTTAATCAGATTATGTTTGCTTCATTAGTACAACAAAACAGTTCTCTTTTTATATACCTGCGTGTCTGTTATGCAACAATTGAGCTGGTGTTAGAATGCCAGGTAGTCACTAAACTTTCATAAATGTTGACTCTATAGTAAAGAAAATGGGGGCTGGGTGGTGGCACACCTGGTTGCACATGTCACAGAGCAAAAGGACCCAGGTTTGAGCCCCCAGTCCCCACAAGCAGGGGGAAAGCATTGTGAGTGGTGAAGAGGGCTGCAGGTGTCTCTCTATCTCTTTCCCTTCCTTTCCCTCCTTCACACTCAATTTCTAGCTGTCTCTATACAATAAATAAATAAAGATAAAAGTAAACTCTGACAATCAGTGATATTGAGCCTTTTTTCCCATAGATCTCTTGGCCTTTTAGATCTCTGGTGAAAATTTTGTCCATATATTCTTCCCTATTTTGATAAGATTGTTTTCTTTATTTTTACTGAACTTGATGAGTTCTTTATTACTTTTAGTAATTAGCCCCTTGGCTAATGTGTGGCATGTAAAAATCATTTCCCTGGGCCAGGTGGTGGCACACCTGGTTAAGCACACACATTACAGTGCACAAGGTCCCAGGTTCAAGCCCCTGGTCCCTGCCTGTAGGGGAAAAACTTCACAAGTGGTGAAGTAGGGCTGCAGGTGTCTCTCTCTGTCTTCCTATCCCTCTCTATTTTCCCCACTTCTCTCAATTTCTCTCTGTCTTTATCCAATAATAATAAATAAATAAACAATAATAAAATAAAAATTATTTCCTACTCTGTAGGGAAACTATTTTGGTCATGGGGTCTTTGGCTGTGCAGAAGCTTTTCTTTCTCTCTCTTTTTTTTTAAAAAAAATTTTATTTATAAAAAGGAAACAATGATTAAACCATAGGATAAGAGGGGTACACCTCCATACAATTCCCACCACCAGAACTCTGTATCCCATCCTCTCTCCAGATAGCTTTCCTATTCTTTAACCCTCTGGGAGTATGGATTGTGGGATGCAGAAGGCTGAAGATCTGGCTTCATGCAGAAGCTTTTCAACTTGCTGTAGCTCCATTGGTTTATTTTTGCTTCTGTTTTCCTTGTGATTGAATCTGAGTCATCAAAGACATTTTAAAAGTGCATATCACAAACCATTCTACCAATGTTTTCCTCTAGATATTGGATGATTTCTAATCTAACATCCAAATCACGGATCTCCCATCCAAGTACTAACTAGGCCCGACCCTGCTTAGCTCCTGAGATCAGACAAGACTGGATATGCTCATGGTGGTGTGTATGCCTGTAGACCCAAATCACTGATTTATTTGGAGTTAACTTCTGTGCGTGATGGCTTATTACCCGAGTAAACTCTGCTTATCCCTATTTTAACATTTAAAAGTATCTCATCTATCAGTTTTTATTCATTTTCAAAAGAGAACTGGTGAATAATTTCACTCACCACATTGCTACCAGAAATTAACTTCCTGGTCTTATTAAGTAATGTTAGAGAAAGAGTACATTCCCCGAACTCAGAAAGCTGTATATTCTTTTCCTCCAGAAGCCAATCTCTGAGTCTCTTCATCAAGGCTGACTGGTATTTTTAAGTCCTTGAAGTCCCCCAAAAGGATTTTCTTTGTTAAGAACTGAATACAGCTCAAGTATATATATTTTAAAAAATGACATGTGAAGTGATAATATAATATAATATAATATAATATAATATAATATAATATAATATAAATTTGTCTAAAAATTGTTAAATGAGGATGGGTTTGCCCTAGTGTTCAAATACAGTAATTATATGCTCTTAATGTCTGATGATTCAGAATCTTTTCATAAACCACAATTTAACTTAAAAGATTTATCTCAGCTAGAATTTCAAGTATGAATATTGTATGTAATAAAATTAATGTCCAGGGGCCAAGTGGTGGCTTACCTGGTTGAATGCACACATTATCATGCATAAGAACTGGGTTTGAGCCCCCTCTCTCCATCTGCAGGGGGGACACATTAGGAATAGTGAAGGAAGTCTACAGGTATCTACTCTTCTCTCTCCCTCTCTACTTCTCCCTCCCTTACCAATTTCTGGTTGTCCTATCAAATAAAATAGAAAGAAAAAAAATTAAAATAAGTAATAATCTCCATGGCAACAATACTTGTAGTATTGTGACTGGCTCGTATTCACATACATGTTGACAATAATACATATACAATACCAAAAATATGCCATTCAGAATTTATAAGTAAACTATTGAAGAAAATAAAATTTCCACTGTGTATTTTAGACCATTTTGGATTTAGTAAGCACACCAAACACAAGAATCAAGGACAAAATAAATAAGTATTTCTTTTTTTTTAAATATTTATTTATTTATTTATTCCCTTTTGTTGCCCTTGTTGTTTTATTGTTGTAGTTATTATTGTTGTTGTCATTGTTGGATAGGACAGAGAGAAATGGAGAGAGGAGGGGAAGACAGAGAGGAGGAGAGAAAGATAGACACCTGCAGACCTGCTTCACCGCCTGTGAAGCGACTCCCCTGCAGGTGGGGAGCCGGGGTTCGAACCGGGATCCTTATGCCGGTCCTTGTGTTTTGTGCCACCTGCGCTTAACCCGCTGCGCTACAGCCCGACTCCCAAATAAGTATTTATTAACTAAGAGTCCAAATAAATGTTACAGTTAGAAAGTTTAAAGTATTAACTCTACAAAAATACACTGCATTGAAAATTAATAATTAGGCTTATCATATCTTGGGCAAGACTAGGAATAAAGCTACTTTGTACTATCTGATTAGCTATTCAAAAACTCACCAAACTTTATATTTTTATTATTTTTCTCAGACTGACTTCTTAGAAGTAGAAATTGCTGCACTTACAGGGACCGATTATGTTAAACTAAATTATATAATAATGGTTTAGTGCTAGATTGTATATTCATGAGTGAACTTGAAACTATATTTCCAAAACTGGTGTTTGGGAAATAATATAACATTTGAGGACAATTTCTATCTGTCCTATCAAATTAGAAAAAAGAAAAAGAAAAAGAAAGAAAAGTGGCTGCCAGGCAACACGCCCCAGTGATAACCTTGTTGGAAAAAAATTCTCATTACAAGTAAAACAATTGGTAGCGATAATGGGTTATGAATGTTAACTAAATGTATTAAGATAATCATTTCGGTGTGCAAATATATCCAAAAATTATTTTGTGTGCATCTTAGACAAATTCAATATTGTATGCTGATGATATATGTCAATATTTAACAATAAATGAAAATGATTCTTTAATAATTGTGTTGTTAAGCAATAGATCTGGAAATAATATGCCTGGAAACTATTTAGTTTTGTCAGGATTCTAAATGCTGTTTTAAGTCTTATATATTAGCCTGTTCATAGTAGAACATGTCCCAGTTATGATCTAGCAATTTAATTAACTATAATAGTTAATAAATTTGGATCACTGACTTAATCACTTTTTTTTCTTTTCAAGTATTTAATTAAAATTAATGTAGCATATGACATGTATAGATATTTAACCTCTCCAGTGACTATTTTGAAATCCTTTTACACAACATTTTGAAGCTAGAAACTACATGCTAGAAATCTACAAATATACAACTTAAAACAAAAATACATTCAGAGTCCATTCAATGCATGTTTAAAACACTTTAACTGCAGACAATGTAAAAATATTTAAAAAACAAAACCTACAAAAATGAGCACATAAAAGTCTTCCCTTTTGAATTTTTAATAAAATACTGCTCTGTGTAAGATCTAATGAAAAATTCCAGTTACTTATCAAAGTTATATAAGAAAGGAAATGAATCTATATTGTATGAATTACACTTAATACAGTTTATATGAACAAAATGTTCAATACTTTGCTAATACAGCACACTACTCATATATCAATAGATGAATATACTTAAAGAAGCAACTGGTTGCAGGCAAAACAAATTGAAAGAGACCTGAGGACTAGTAAAACTCCAAACAAAATAGGTCCTTTTACTGCAAGGAAAAGGAAGGATAAAAGACTTAGAGCAAAATGTGGGCTAAATTCCCATAGGTGTTATTTTATAAGAAATAGCATGAGATTTTGGGTTTGGATTATTAAAACATTTACTGCAAGTAAATTATTTGGCCAGGACAATAAACAGTATATACTAATTGCTGCAATAACCAATAGCAATGGGTGTACTATTAGAAAAAAATAATTCTTTACAGTTTTAACTATGTAAAACTTCGGAAACAATACTCTCCATTGAAAATTGCACTTGAGTGGCATATGAGCAAGGTATAATTGTTGGTTCACTAACATAAACACACATGCAATCACAAAAACAGCAGCAACTACTGGCATTAACTATGGCGACTTTGTTATACCAGTTTGTTTCTCTTTACAAGAAGGATCTGTGTTGTCCTAGCTGCTCAGTCCAGCAATACTGAAACATTTACCTACTAGGTTGGACCTACTGCTGTCTATTTCAAGGTTTTCTCTTGCTGCTTTCTGGCAGAAGATGGAAAAGTCTGAGAGAAGAAGCAGGTCAATCAAAAAAAAAAAAAAATCATTTCTGGAACTGTAAGCTTTGTCTTGGCCAGGAATGACTTAATCATTTTTTGCATGTCTGTTTTCATTTATGTTATATTAAAAGTCAAAGGATGAGTAACATCGTAGCCAACAAATAACAAAAATGTTTTGTTAGCCCTTTGTAGCAATGAAATTTAAAAAAGAATATTTTTGCCTCTTACTTAAAGTACCTGAATTAAAACAAATTACCCAAATTTGGGAGTTGGTTAATTGCTATGTGCCTATAACGTTCTGCTGGTAAGTCTGTAAATCATACATGTACACTGCTTTTATGGATCAGCAAAATAATCAACTTTAGGAGAATTTTGTGGCAACATTTTCTGTGTTACAAATTGCCAGTAGTTAATGACATTGAAAACAGGCTATGCTTTAGTCAAACATCCTATTGTAATACATAGAGTATACCAGGTAGAAGAACAAAATCTTTCATATATCTTGCTGGTAATTATATATATTATTTTCCAACTAAAAGTAACTCTTTCTCTGTAACAATGTATCTAAACAATGTATCTGCCCCTTTCAAGTGACATGGCAAGTCTCACTCTCCATTAAAGTATCTACTCTAAATGTAATAGTATTCTTCTCTTTAGATTTTTTTTTTTCCCCTCCAGGGTTATTGCTGGGCTCGGTGCCTGTACCATGAATTCACCGCTCTTGGAGGCCATTTCCCCCCCCTTTTGTTGCCCTTGTTGTTGTAGCCTCATTGTGGTTATCATTATTGCCATTGTTGATGTTGTTCGTTGTTGGACAGGACAGAGAGAAATGGAGAGAGGAGGGGAAGACAGAGAGGGGTGAGAAAGACAGACACCTGCAGACCTGCTTCACCGCCTGTGAAGCGACTCCCCTGCAGGTGGGGAGCTGGGGGCTCAAACAGGGATCCTTACGCCAGTCCTTGCGCCACAGCCCGATCCCCTCTCTTTAGATTTTTATAGTGTTATTTATTTATATACGTGTTTTATTATTATTTTTTCCTTTTGTTGCCCTTGTTTTATTGTTGTTGTAGTTATCATTGTTGTTGTTGTTGATGTCGTTGTTGTTGCATAGAACAGAGAGAAATGGAGAGAGGAGAGGAAGACAGAGAGGAGGAGAGAAAGATAGACACCTGCAGACCTGCTTCACTGTCTATGAAGCGACTCCCCTGCAAGGGGGAGCTGGGGGCTCAAACTGGGATCATTAAGCCAGTCCTGTGCTTCGTGCCATGTGTGCTTAACCTGCTGCTCAATGACACAATTCCATATTTATATATTTTTAATTTCTTTTATTATCTTTGTTTATTGGATAGAGACAGCCAGAAATAAAGAAGGTAGGGGGAGATAGAAAGGGAAAGAGACAGAGAGACATCTGCAGCACTGCTTCACCACTTGTGAATTTTCCCCATGAAGGTGGAGACTGAGGGCTTGAACTTGGTCCTTGCTCTTTGTAATGTGTACGCTCAACCAGATGAGCCACCACCTCACCTCTTCTTTAGATTCTTAATGACTACTAGCACATTTTGCAGGCCTCATTTTACTGAGATGTTAAGTGGATTTACTATTAATACACCCTCCAGAGTAATGTAAGAAACAGGAGTTAACACATTTAAACACCTTAGAACAGTTGGTGATTGCACAAGTATTTCTTCATATTAGCATCAATAAGTTAGCAATATTACAGCTATCTCACAAGTGAAATTTATGAGGAAAGATTTTGTACTAGTGATTCAGAAATCCCAAGATCATAAAGGATGAAGGAGGACAATTATAAGACAGCTTATATTCTTTCAGAAATCCTAATTTTTTAATAGATTAAAACCTCCCCTGATGCCACTGTAATATAGTTTCCTTATAATTCTATGGGAAATTTTCTTGCAAAGTATCATCATAGGAGGAATGGGTAGGTGTGAGGCAATGGCACACCTGGTTTAGGGCATACACTACAATGCATAAGGACCCAGGTTCAAGTCCCTGATCCCCACCTGTAGGGGAAAAGCTTCACAAGTAGTGAATCAGGGCTGCAGGTGTCTTTGTCTCATTCCCACTTTCTGTCTCTCCCCTCAGTGTCTCTCTGTCTCTACCCAATAATAAATAAATAAAATGATTAAAAACAAGAGGAAATGGGTGTTGGCACACCTTGTTGAATGCACATATTTTCCTGATTCCAGATTCACAGCCCTGGTCCCTTCTTGTAGGGGGCAGGAAGGGTTTTATGAGTGGGAAAGTAGTGCTGTAGCTGTCTCTCTTTCTCTCTACCTCTCTCCCTCCTCCTCTGCTCTCAGTTTCTTTCCTATCAAATAAAAGGAAAAATAAGTGAAAAATGGCCACTGGGAATTAGTGTATGGATTCACAGAGTAGACACCATGCCCCACTGATAACACTCACTGATAGACCTCACTGATAGAATATCTAGGAACTACATTTCAACTCACATCACATCTGACTTCATAGTCTTTGGTATTGATAATTTAGAGGTAGACAGAGATTGCTTTGCACTCCTCTGGATTATTTAGATACTGGAAAAAATAATAATTTCAAAAGAATCAAGAAGACTGATAAAGCAGTTTTGTAAAAATACATTGTTGATAACAGAGCATACACTTGGAAAGATCAAGAATTGATGAATAATTTAATGCAAGATAGTATATACCAACTTTAAATAACTTCATTAACACATAGGGCGTGAAAAGAACAAAATGGCCAGTTAGGAAAGTTCCCCCGCAAGTAAAGGAATACAACTCCAGTTCTACCTTCTCCATTGAACATATCCTTGATAGAACATATCCTTATCTAAATTTTTAAAAAATCCATCTTCAGGGTCCTTCTTAGTTAGTCTTTTGCTAATTTTGCTATTTGAGGGCAGGGAGTGGCAGTCTGATGCTTTCTTATAGTACTTACTCTCGTTTCTTCTTGAAACCATTCTTCATGAAATTTTCACAGTTTTTGTGGTCTGTTCTAGTGTTCAGCTTCTGCTTGCTTTTAGACCTCTTGTCAAATATTGGTGATGCTCAGAGGTTTTTCTTAGCATTACCTTCCCTGAGCTTTTTCTTTCTCTGTTCTTTCTCAGGGAGTATCGCTATCACTATCCATCTCCATTCTATTTTATTTGATTTGCCATTTCAGCTTTTCTTCCTGCTACATGTAGTGCCATTTTCTGGGTAGAGCTAGGATGATATTTCTAAATGCAAATTGGATCGTGTCCATTCTGATTAAAAAAACTCCATGCAATGACTACCCCATAATATTTTAGGAACATAGTCGTCCCTCGCCACTTCCTGCTTCAACTTTTGGGGCTTCACTCTATTGCAGCTGTCTCAAATATGTTCATTAAAAAGTTGATCAAGGGGAGTTGGGCGGTAGCACAGTGGTTAAGCGCAGGTGGCGCTAAGCACAAGGACCGGCATAAGGATCCCGGTTCAAGCCCCCGGCTCCCCACCTGCAGGGAAATTGCTTCACAGGTGGTGAAGCAGGTTTGCAGGTGTCTATCTTTCTCTCCCATTCTCTGTATCCCCCTCCTCTCTCCATTTCTCTCTGTCCTATCCAACAACGAAGACATCAATAACAACAACAATAAAATAACAAGGGCAACAAAAAAAAAAAAGAAAAAGAGAAAATGAATAAAAAAAAAAAAGTTGATCAAGCCAGAGGCAGGGCTACAGAGTAGCAGCAGCTGCCTTTCTCTTCTCTCCCCAGTCGACTGAAAATAACAAAGAAGATCACCTAAGATCATCTAAGAACAGAACAAGATTATGATTACCTTGGGAACCCACCAAGTCAGGGGTGAGTGCAAACACGTGTGGCTCTTGGACAGAGAGGTGCCTAAGGAGAGATTCCTGAGACTGAAAGCCTGTATCTACTCGGGAGTGATTGGCTGGGATGCATTGGATCGACCTTCTCGTGGTGCATCCCGTGAGTACCCATTCATTGGGGAAACTGACGATCCTTCCTAGCCGGCTGAATCCAAATGGATCCCAGTCAGTTTCAAAGCCAGCAACAAGCAGCTCCTGACAGCTTTCAACCTGATGCTGTTAACTGGCTATGGAAGAAGGGCAAACGCTAGAAGAAGAAGAAGGTAACAGTCAGGAAATTTGCCAGTTGAGGCACTATCTCCAGTCTGAGTTTTATCAACAAATACACTGCTGATGAGAGAAGATTCTCTAAGGCTCACCAAATGCAACTGTGAGTCACCACTGCTACTGTCCCTTGGAGGCTGGAGCAGCAGGGAGGCCCTGTGCTGACATCAAGGGCAGAGAGACCTGACTGGGCAATTCAGAAGAAGACATACACTACCAGTGGTCTTAAAGTGTGGCTGTATAGTGGTAGCCTTTCCAAATTGTTCTCCTAATGAGTTCAGAGACACTTTGAATAATTGCCTCAGAACCCACAGAGTAAAAACAGGATTTGTTTAGAAACTCACAGGGCTAAGAACTGACTGCTCTTGCTGTTGTCAGAGAAAATGAATTGGGCCTGGGACTTTGGACTTTTGGGCCTTGGGGCATGGGAGTCTCTTTGCATAACCACTGTGATGTCTCTCCCTCACCTTGTTTTATCTTTAGGTTAGGAGTGAGTATTTAAGCTAAAAAAAGAAAAAAAAAATCTCCTTATAGTTAAAAAAAAATGCAGGCTGCCATAGCCTACAGGGAAGATAAAGGACAAAAGACGATTTAACAGCCACCACGTTGCACCTCCAGGATTGAGACAACACTGAAACAACTGTTAATTTCCATAAATGTGAACTCTTAGACACAAGTCAATTCATGCAAGTGTGATTACTGGGTTGACTAGTACTGAGAGAAAGACCTCATAACACACCATATACAATGGTAAAACCAAGAAGTAAGATAAGAGAAATGAACCAGGACAAAAGCCCAGATCACCACCACCACCACCACCACCCCCCAACCCCACCCCCACGCAAATGTAGAAGCACATAAGAATGAGGACAAGATCCAAACACTAATTGAGGTATTAGTCACAGAGTGAGGAAAGAGTTGGAAAGTAATATCAGAAATGGGGAAACAGCAAATGAGACTCTAAAAGAAAAGACTAACTCTCTTGAGGTGATGGTGATTAGAGAGCTGAAAGCTAAAATAGCTGAGCTAAGAGAACAACTAGCTGAACAAACTAATACAGTATCAGAACAGAGTAACAAAATAGCTGAGCTACAGAAAACAACAGAAAGGAAAGAGACTAGAATAAGTGAGGCAGAAAACAGAATTAGCAAGATTGAGGATGAATTAGAAAAAACTAAGAAAGAAGTAAGAGATCTCAAAAAGAGATTAAGAGATACTGAAGACAATAACAGAGACATGTGGGATGACCTCAGAAGAAGTAATATGCACATTATTGACTTGCCAGATGAAGAAAGAGAGGGAGGGGAAGAAAGCATTCTGTAGGACCTAATAGCTGAGAACTTCTCTAGTCTAGACAAGATAAAAGACATAAAGGTTCAAGAAGTTCAGAAGGTCCCAAATGTGTGCATTATCTAATAACTAAGAAACTTATTATATAAGATTCAAAATATGTCTTACTATCCAGTTCAAGTGGCAGCTTTGAAATATAAAAATACTAAAAGAATGTTAACATTGTGGCTTGGGAGGTGGAATAGTGGATACAATAGTGGACTCTCAAATCATGAGGTCTAGAGTTCAATCCCTTCGCATGTGCCAGAGTGATGTTCTGGTTCTCCCTCCCTTCCTCTCTCTCTCTCTCTCTCAATAAATAAATTAAAAATAAATTAAAAATAATAAAATTAGTTAAGAATGCCAATGAAAGACATTTAGTATGACATAGTGGTAAAGCTAGTTGTCATAATATATGCAATTATCACTTAGCAAAAGAATAGACATATTATATTGTCACTGCTCTAAATAATGAAAGCATTTTACAGAAAACAGTCTAAGTGGAAGTTCTTCTTATCACAAGTCTAATTCTCTAGTTCCAATTCCATTTCTCATATCAATACAAATTGGACTATAGTAATAAATTTCCCAATAAATTTATTACTCTACTCTTTCATAGTCTCAAAGAAAGACTGATTTTTGCAATATTTACAATTTTACCAAAAAATATTCTTCATGTTGGTAAATCATGTCACAAATATCACCATTCACAGAATTTAGTTGCCAGTCAAATACCTGCACTGTATAATATGTATGTGCTGCTGAATATTATTACTGATTTTATACATTAGTGACTACCTCTGACTACTAAAAAATAAGTTCGAGACCTATTAGAAACTCTTACCACAAGTGTATACAAGAAACATTTTATTGGGGCAAATACCTCCCTGTTATATTAGCCACTTTAAACATAAGAATAAACATCATAAAATAAAGTTGCAAAGATTTTTTTTAAATAATTTACTTATTATTGCATAAAGACAGAAATTGAGAAGAGAGACGGAGATAAAGAGGGGAAGAGACAGAGAAACACCTGCAACCCTGCTTCACGACTCAAGAAGCTTTCCCCTGCAGGTAGGGAGCAGGGGCTTGAACCCAGATACAGAGCTGTAATGTGCACACTTAGCCAAGTGCGCCACCGTCTGGTCCTGATGCAAAGATTTCTAAACAATTCATAGTTCAGCTCTCTCCTAAAAGTTGGAGATTTGAGGAAGTTTCACAGGATATTTTCTATAATCATCTAAATCTGTAACTTTGAACTGCATTTCCATGGAAACATTTTTCTTAGTTATTTTTTTCAGACATAACTTGATTTTTTTTTTTTAGGCAATGCACAGAAAAGACTGAACTCTGTGTCTGCAGTCAGTTCCACAACTGTATTCTGTTCAACTGTATTCTGTTCAACTGATGAAACTGGAAATTTGTAAGAACTAAAAGTACCTAGGTCACAGATAATTGCAATAATCTGTATACGGTTGACCTGGCATACAAAAGTTGGTATATATCCCACACATGGGATTAGAACTACGTATGCTACATATTCTCTGACCATGTCTACTGTCTGTTCCTTAAAAAGAAATTGAAATCTGACTTCTGATACTTGACCTTTTCTGCCTTTAAACTTGACATACTTCTTGCTTGAAACCCCAAAACTGTCTTCCCCTATCATGCATATCTAACGTTCTCAAAAGTGAAGAATTTGGAGTTAGGCTGTGGCACAACGGGTTAAGCCCACGTGATGCAAAGTGCAAGGACCTGCTTAAGGATCCTGGGTCGAGCCCTGGCTCCCCACCTGCAGGGGAGTCCCTTCACAGGCGGTGAAGCATGTCTGCAGGTGTCTGTCTTTCTGTCTTCCTCTCCTCTCTCTATTTCTCTCTGTCCTATCCAACAATGACATCAATAACAACAATATTAACCACAACAATGCTAACCAAGAAGGACAACAAAAGGAAAAAAATATATATATATATGTGAAGAATGTACAGAAAAGGAAACTTAAACGTTAGGGTCAGAACTATTGTTTTAATTCCTAATTATTTATACACACACAAAACACATAAACACACATGGGTATTATCCTCTCTATATATAACAGAGGTATTATAATGATTGCTCAAAGGGATACATGTAGACATCTAACAGTGCAATATATAGTGAATCCAATACATATTAGCTTAATGTTGAAAGTGCTTATAGAACTCTCTTTTCTTCTTAATCGAGCTCCTACTGAAAAAGAAATGATTATATTCATCTTCTATCCATCTAAGTCCTACAACAGAAGATTTCCTTGTCAAGTGGATGGTTTAGGTTATTTTATAAATATATATGTATGCATATATTTTACATAAAAGTCCTATGCACTATGATTGTGCTGTCTCCTACCCCCTATGCTGTTTTCTGAAATATATTGGCCAGATATTCCAAACCTGCCCTTATCACACTTGATTAGCTCAAAATCTAGAAAAAGCTTTGTATTTCTGAGGTGAGATGTTGCTAGGCAACACCTGAAATTATTAAATAAGAATCTTTCAGTGATGAAAGCAAATAATATATCTTTTCTATAGGATTTCAAAATGAATTTGATGCATTCTGAACTTGGGAAACCAGCCTATCAGACTTATCAATTCAATCAATATACCTATTATTCCCTCTAGTGAGCAGAGTTTTATTTTTTCCAAAGAAACATGATCTGACTCAAAATTAGGAACTCATGCTACCTGAACCACTCCACGAAAAGCTTCATTCTCATATCACTTTGCCTTTTTGATTAATTAAATAATTGAAACTAGAATCTCCCTGTCTCCATTTTAGGCATCATGAAGCTCATTAGCTTTCAAGACATTGGATCTTCTTTGAGAGAAAAAAAAAACTGTTTCATAAAAAAAAAATCAACTAAATAGTTTAACAAAAACATTATTAGATATTATCAGATACTTACAGGAAAAATGATCGCAGGGAGAAAGTAATAAACTGTCTCATATGCTGCCCTTTGATAAAGATAAAACTTAAGCCCATCAAATTTAACAATGTGGAGTTCCTTCTTGCTGTAATATTTGTAATTGCCTACTTGAATATATTTTGAGGTTTTGTGCTATGACTTTCTTACTTAAGTGATTTTATTCTTAGATATATATTATAGTTATAAAAATTCACTTTTACCTAATATTGATTGGCATATAAAAACTTTTCATTGTAGGTTAATTATTTGCCATTTTATTTTTTTAATGAAAGATAACTTCTTTTTATTATATGACTATATTTGTAACACCATTCAAACACATTAGTAAAATCAAAAAAAAAATAAAAGTGTAAAAATTGATGTCAATTCTTTTATATCTTACAATTTTAAAATTTATTTAAATCACTTTTAAAATAATCTTTTTGTACTTGGTTAAGTAAAGGTATATTTAAAACACTGAATTTAGTGATTCACGTAATCCAAATACACATGTAGAAATTTTTACTACTATATATACTCATTTTTATTTACTATTTGTTACAGTTTCCTATTTTCAATGACCTTCATGTTAAAATTGTTAGACATAACCAACGCAATGATTGCCACCTCAACATGCTTCACCTCAGACTGTGTCCAGAGACTTCACGTGTGGAATGACAACCCTTCAGCTTCATTACTTGGGTGAGACCTTTCCTTTTATAGTACACTCTAATTTCATTTCAGGTGGTTCACTTTCTAACAAAGTCCCAAAACCTAGATATACACCAGTTTCTGTGAGAGAGAGCTTATGTTCACACGTATCCATAAACTATTGCAAAATATATACCTGAAAGCAAAAGTACACTAGAGTTTGCAGTGAGTACCCCTCTAACACTTCCTCTCCACTATTCCAAGCTTTGGGTCCATGATTGCTCAACAATTTGTTTGGCTTTGTATGTTAACTCTCTTTTCAATCACCAGGTTCCAGATGCCATCAGGATGCCCGCTAGGCTTCCCTGGATTGAAGACCCCACCAATGTGTCCTGGAGCTCAGCTTCCCCAGAGACACACCCTACTAGGGAAAGAGAGAGGCAGACTGGGAGTATGGACTGACCAGTCAACGCCCATGTTCAGCGGGGAAGCAATTACAGAAGCCAGACTTTTTACCTTCTGCAACCCTCAATGACCCTGGGTCCATGCTCCCAGAGGGATAGAGAATGGGAAAGCTATCGGGGGAGGGGGTGGGATATGGAGATTGGGTGGTGGGAATTGTGTGGAGTTGTACCCCTCCTACCCTATGGTTTTGTTAATTAATCCTTTCTTAAATAAAAAAAAAAAATTTTTTTTAAATTGTTAGACATAGCATGTTATGTCAAATAGATACATTTAATGACCCCTCTGTATGGTAAAAACTTAAATTATCGCTCAACAATTTGTTTGGCTTTGTATGTTAACTCTCTTTTCAGTCACCAGGTTCCAGATGTCATCAGGATGCCGGCCAGGCTTCCCTGGACTGAAGACCCCACCAATGTGTCCTGGAGCTCTGCTTCCCCAGAGACCCACCCTACTAGGGAAAGAGAGAGGCAGACTGGGAGCATGGACCGACCAGTCAACGCCCATGTTCAGTGGGGAAGCAATTACAGAAGCCAGACCTTCTACCTCCTACAACCCACAATGACCCTGGGTCCATGCTCCCAGAGGGATAGAGAATGGGAAAGCTATCAGGGGAGGGGGTGGGATATGGAGATTGGGTGGTGGGAATTGTGTGGAGTTGTACCCCTCCTATCCTATGGTTTTGTTAATTAATCCTTTCTTAAATAAATTTTTTAAAAAAGTAAAAAAAAAACTTAAATTATCTGTGTAGTGTTATCATGTATGTATACAAATTCTGTCTTTCATATTATGAAGACCATGATAGTAAGTTTTGTGAAGTAACTTTCTTTTTTCTTTTTGTAAAGAAAAAAACAAAAATCAATCATTAATTAAAAAGATATAGCAGAGATAAATGAGAGAAAATCTAATGTCACTTAGGACTTGCTAAGCTCTTCATTTTATATTTAGAAGGTATAATGCTTGCAAATAATTTTAGTTTTTTTGCATTGGGCATAACTAATCTTAATATTAATTTAGAAGGTAATTTTCCTTATATGAGGATGGTTTTGCTCTGACTAGAGAAGGATTTGATTTACTTTTCCAGTTCATGTGATTTAATCATTGCTGATTTTAAGCTCCTATGTAGAGTTGCTCATCTTATTTTTTTTGTGAAATTAGTGAAGGAGATAATTAAGGTTGTGATGACTTCTGTGCATTTTAATTCATAATGTCTTACCCTCATTTTTATAACATTGCCCTCTTCCCTTAGGATGCAATTTTGCATTGAGAACAATGTTAAGGATACACATTTCAATTTAGTACTGAGTGGAGTAAGCTGATTTTTAGAAGAAGAACTGTATCTCCATTCACCAGACTAAAAACTCTGAGTTACAAGTACTCACTTCTGTTTGATCAATAATATTTTCATTTTGGTCAAAGACAATAATTATTGTCTCTCTTCATGTTTGCCATGCAGATTTATTAAGAGAAAGGTATCTCACATGGTGTCATTTGAGGTAAAAATAGGAACTGGGGAGAAGGGCTGGGGAGTAGTGCGTTTGATTGAGTGCACACATTATCATGTGTAAATGTCTGGGTTTGAAGCCCTCCGTCCCGTCCCCCCCTCCTTCAGAAATGCAAACTAAAACTACACTAAGATATCATTCCACACCTGAAAGAATGACTTACATGACCCAAACAGGAAAGAACAGATGTTGGCAAGGTTGTGGAGAAAAAGGAACTTTGCTGCACTGCTGGTGAGTACGCAAACTGGTGCAGCCCCATTTAGAACACTGTCTGGAGAGTATTTAAGCAAATACAAATATAAGTACCTTATGATTCAGCAATAACACTCTTAGACATTTATCCAAAGGACACTTAAACACTAATTAGAAGGGACATAAGCACCCTATTTTCTTTTTTTTTTTTAATATTTATTTTTTTTCCCTTTTGTTGCCCTTGTTGTTTTTATTATTGTTGTAATTGAGGTCCTCATTGTTGGATAGGACAGACAGAAATGGAGAGAGGAGGGGAAGACAGAGAGGGGGAGAGAAAGATAGACACCTGCAGACCTGCTTCACCGCCTGTGAAGTGACTCCCCTGCAGGTGGGGAGCCAGGAGCTCACCAGGATCCTTAGTAGGTCCTTGCGCTTAGAGCCACCTGCGCTTAACCCGCTGCACTACAGCCCAACTCCCAAGCACCCCTACTTTCATAGCTGCTTTATTGACAATAGCTAAAGAGGAGAAGCAGCCTAAATGCCAATCAACAGATAACCAGATAGAGAGTTTATGGGATAGGGGGCAGGCAGTGGCACACCTGGTTAAGTACTCAGCGTTACAGTGTGTGTGTGTGTGTGTGTGGGGGGGTTTCAAGCTCCTGGTTCTCATCCACATGGGGAAAGCTTTGCAAGTGATGAAGCAGGGTTGCAGAAAGACAGATATGTCTTTATTCCTGTCTCCCCCTCCTGTCTCAATTTCTGTCTCTATCCAATAATAAGTAAATAAAGATATTTTAAAAAGAAGTTATGGGATATATATTCCATGGAATAGTACTTGGCAATAAAAAATTATATTGTGTTCTTCGATGAAAGACACTACTGGATGGTTTCACACATATGTGGAATCTAGAGATCTTATACATAGGAATTTGAAAAAAAAAAAAAGAAGAAGAAGAAGGCGCAAGTAAACTGTAAGAATTGTGAGAACTGGGAGTTGGGCTGTGGCGCAGTGGGTTAAGTGCAGGTGGCACAAAGCACAAGGACCGGAGTAAGGATCCAGGTTCGAGTCCCTGGCTCCCCACTTGCGGGGAGTTGCTTCACAAGTGGTGAAGCAGGTCTGCAGGTGTCTGTCTTTCTCTCTCTCTCTCTCTGTGTTTTCTTCTCTTCTCTCCATTTCTCTCTGTCCTATCCAACAGTGACAACATCAATAACCACAACAATGTTAAACAACAAGTACAACAAAAAATGGAAAATAAATGAATAAATATTAAGAAAAAAAGGAGTTGTGAGAATTATGGTGGTTATCTTTGGGAGGTGGAAAGGTTAGGTATACAGGACTTTGGTGATGATGGGTATGATGCAGAAGTATACATTGTAATCTTAGAATCTCATAACCTAATATTAATCACAGTTTTTTTAAAAAATGGAAAAAGTAAATATATTAATTTTAGTAAACTTTGCTCTTCCTAAAATGTTTAAATTTTTGAAGTATTAATTTTTCTTTCTTTTTTTTAAATCTTTTTTTAATATTTATTTTATTTATTCCCTTTTGTTGCCCTTGTGTTTTATTGTTGTAGTTATTATTGTTGTTGTCGTTGTTGGATAGGACAGAGAGAAATGGAGAGAGGAGAGGAAGACAGAGAGGAGGAGAGAAAGATAGACACCTGCAGACCTGCTTCACCGCCTGTGAAGCGATTCCCCTGCAGGTGGGGAGCCGGGGTTCGAACCGGGATCCTTATGCGGGTCCTTGTGCTTAGCGCCACCTGCGCTCAACCCGCTGCGCTACAGCCCGACTCCCTAATTTTTCTTTCTTTAACAACAAAATGAAGATTTCTCAGCTCTGACTCAAAGTGATGTTAAGGCTTGAACCTGGGAGCTTTAAGCCCTTAGATATGAAAGTATGATGTAAAAAAAAATAATAATAAGACTTCGCCAGGCAAAAGAATTAATTCATTATGGCATTTTATTATTATATTGGTTTAATTAATAAAAGTGATATAGGGGGTCAGGCAGTAAGTAGCGCAGCGGGTTAAGCTCACGTGGCACAAAGCACAAGGACTGGCTGAAGGATCCCGGTTGGAGCCCCGGCTCCCCACCTGCAGGGGAGTTGTTTCACAGGCAGTAAAGCAGGCCTACAAGTGTCTGTCTTTCTGTCGCCCTCTGTCTTCCCTTCTCTCCATTTCTCTCTGTCCTAACAACGAATAACAAAAAACAATAATAACAACAGCAAGGCTACAACAACAAGGACAACAAAAGGGGGAAAATGGCCTCCAGGAGCAGTGGATTCATGGTGCAGGCACTGAGCCCCAGCAATAACCCTGGAGGCAAAAATAAATAAATAAATAAATAAATAAAATAAAAGTGATATGATTTCTCAGGGAACATTGTAGTTATGTCTGGAGCCTCTAAATTTGATGCTTCTTTTCTTCTGCTCTAATATCTTTAATTTTTACCTTGACAATTATCTAAATATAATTTCAGCAGAGTTCTTGATCACATAATATGAAAGAAAATGGTAACAACCCTCAAGTAAAAATGCTGAACGACTGCCTGTAATTTCTTCTAAATCACTCTCTAAGTGTCTTCAGTCCAGTACTCAGTCTCTTTGTTTTATATCCTGTCTTATGAAAATTAGAAGTTGCTATGGTCACTGCTTCTCTGAATTACTCACCCAAAACAAAAAACACAAGTTTCAAAACACATATGCTTACATAGCACACACTGAGCAAAGCTAAACAGTATGCTATAGACCAAACCAAAGCAGAATCTGATTGAATTTGGAGTAGGGCACCAAAGTAAAAAAATCTCTAAATGGAAAAAAAAAAAATCTCTAGATGGAGGGTGAGAGTAGATATTCAGCTTCACGGGTATGGCCAGGGAGACACAGTCCTTTGGTGGTGGGAATGGTGTTGACTAACACTCTTGTTACAATAAATCACTATTTAATTATGAGAAGGGAAAAATTGATTTTCTCAAACATTTTAATACACAGACCATAGGCTAAGTATATGTTCCTTCAATCTAAGCACTTAAGTCTTCAAACTGGTAATCAGACTGAATTTTAATAGTGGGCTCAAATTTTTATTACATCCCTAATACTGACTTGCTCCTTGAAATGTTGACTCTCCTAAAAGCTTAGAGCAGAGAGAACAGAAGCAAACAGTGGCGTTACTCTATAAGACACAGCTATATATAAATAACGTCAAAGGACATAAATTATGGTGAAGTCTTGTATGATACAGAAAATCCTAACAATGATAATTTCAAAGTTAACCCAATCGCCAACTAATGGGATTATAGCAATAACTATTTATTGCCTTCTTAAAGCCGAAGACAACAGGAACCTCCCACTTCCTCTATAAAGCCTATATATCCCCCAGTCCTGGAACCTCTAGAGTGGGGCTCACCTTCCTGCATGCTTCTCTCAGTTTATACCAACTGATACTTCATCTGTTGATTGATTCCAACCCAATCAATGCAATGATTGCTACCTCAGCATGCTTCACTTTGGACTGTGTCCAGAAGACATCAGGTGTGGAATGTCAACCCTTCAGTCTCATTTCTCGGGTGGGTGGAGACCTTCCCTTTCTCATGGGAATCTTTAGTTCCATTTCAGGTGGTTCACTTCCTAACAAAGTCCCAAAACCTAGATATAGACCAGGTCCCATGAGATAGGCCATATGTTTACATGTATCCATAAATTAGGGCAAAATACCTGAGGGAGTTGGGTGGTAGTGCAGCGGGTTAAGCGCACATGGCGCAATGCACAAGGACTGGTGTAAGGATCCAGGTTCGAGCCCCCGGCTCCCCACCTGCAGGGAAGTTGTTTTACAAATGGTAAAGCAGGTCTGCAGGTGTCTCTCTTACTCTCCGCACCCCTCTGTCTTCCCTCCTCTCTCCATTTCTCTCTGTCCTATCCAACAACGAAAAGAGACAACAATAATAACCACAACAATAAAACAACAAGGTCAACAAAAAGGGGAATAAATAAATAAATAAATAAATAATATTTACCTGAAAGCAAAAGTGCACAATGATCTGCAGTGAGTCAATAAATGAAGCAAGAGAGTAGAAAGACCTAAAAAGACATCATAAAGTTCCTAATGAAGTAGTTTTTACTTGGACCTAGATCACCTCCTCACCTACTTCCTATTACACTTCCCTCAGTCACTTCAAAGCTAACTATCATAGTAAGGACTACAAAAGCTGAATAAGGGCAAGATTAGCATACTTTAACGATGTTTAAGGTTTTGATGTTATGAAGGCAGTAGTGACTGAACTGCAGCTAGTTGTTGCAAGGGAGTTGCTACTGGCCACTCCTGGGTCTACTGGCTGCATTGGAGACATGCAGGTGGTGGCAGGCAAAAGTGACAAAGGTCCAACTGGATTGAGCAGCAGCCTCTGAGAGAGGCTGGGTGACAGAGCTGAGTTCAGTAGCAGGACTCTGGCCCTAGATGATGAGGAACCAGTCAGGGAGTGTCTTTACCTTTAATGTGAAATTCTCTCTGTCCTTTCTGCCTGAATTTTTATTAGTTCTTGTTTTCCTTCCTATTTCTTTGTTTTGTTTTGTTTGCCTCCAGGGTTATCGTTGGACTTCCGTGCAGGGACAATGAATCCACTGCTCTTGGCAGCCATAGTTTTCCTTTTTTTTTTTTTTTTTTTTATATGATAGGACAGAGGAGGGGGAGATAGAAAGGGAGAGAGAAAGAGAGAAAGACACCGGCAGACCTGCCTCACCCCTTGTGAAGCATCTTCCCTGCAGATGGGGAGCCTGGGGATTAAACCTGGATCCTTGCACAGGTCTTTGTCTTACTACTATGTGTGCTTAAGCCAATGTACCATCATCCAGCCCTCTCTTTTGTTGTTAGTTTACCTGAGCTTCAAGTTCTCTGTTATATTTTTCTATGTATATTCTAGTATGTATTAGGGTGGTGGTGGTGGCAAAAGGAAACAGGGAGTTGGGGCCAGGTGGTGGCACACCTGGTTGAAGGAACGTACATGTTTTAATACAGAAAGACCCAGGTTAGAGCCCCCACCCCCACCTGTAAGAGGAAAGCTTTATGAGTTGTGAAGCAGTGTTGCAGGTGTTTCTCTGTCTCTCTGCCTCTCTATCACACCTTTCCTTTCAATTTCTGGCTTTCTCTATCCAATCAATTAATAATAATAGTAATAGTAATAATAAAATTAAAAGAAAACAGGGGACTGCAAATTCGCTGTCATAGTTGCCATAAGTCTTAAAAATATCTGATATGTTTGATCTGGAAGGTGTCACATTGAACAGGCAGTTGGACTCTCAAGCATGAAGACCTAAACTTGACCCCCAGCACATGTACCAGAGTGGTGGTCCAGTTCTCTTTATTTCTCAATAATATATAAATAAATTCTGTAAAAAGATAAAAAATAAAATGTTCTGTTGTGACTTTGTCAAATCAGACTATTCTCAAAATTATAAATACAGTTCAAAATATCTTAAAGAATTAAGGAATATTCCCTATGTTCAATTTTTTTTTTAAAAAAACTTCATTTATTTATTGGACAGAGACAGACAGAAATTGAGGGGGATAAAGATAGTGAGGGCAGGAGACAGAGAAACACTTGCATCATTTTTTAACTACCTCGAAGTTTTCAAAAACCACTAAAGACTTGGTGCTGGAGTTTTGATCCTTGTGCATTATAACATGTGTGCTCAACCAGGTGCACCACCATCTGGTCTCCAATTTTCTTTTTTTCATATTTTATTTATTTATTGGAAACACACAGAAAAAAATAAAGAGTTAAGGGAGAGGGAGAGGTAGAGGGAGAGAGGAGAATTGCTTCACTGCTTGTGAAGTTTTTCCTCTGCATATGAGGAACGAAGACCTTATCCTGGGTCTTTGCATAATATATGCATTCTTCCAGGTGCTCTACCACCTGCTCCCCATTCAATTTTCAATAAATAATAATCTGGTTTCACCATTGGGAAAAAAATATATATATATATCCTTTGCAGAATACTTTTCCTTTAAAAATGTTCAGCTGTGATTATATTTATTTTCTTTTTTTTTTAAATATTTATTTTATTTATTCCCTTTTGTTGCCCTTGTTGTAGTTATTATTGTTGTTGTCCTTGTTGGATAGGACAGAGAGAAATGGAGAGAGGAGGGGAAGACAGAGAGGGGAGAGAAAGATAGACACCTGCAGACCTGCTTCACCGCCTGTGAAGCCACTCCCCTGCAGGTGGGGAGCCAGGGTTCAAACCGAGATCCCTATGCCGGTCCTTGTGCTTTGCGCCACCTGCGCTTAACCCGCTGCGCTACAGCCCAACTCCCTATATTTATTTTCTTAATAGACATTATTAATAGATTTTAATTTTAATAGTATTATTTAAAGAAGCTGTCTGAGAGGTACAATCTCACATCTCAACTAACCACCTAGATCACCACCAGTGTGCTTTTTTCCTTCAGTGCGGAACTCTTTTGAAAATAGATGTTCTTTAAATTCACCAGAGTAGTATTTATTTTTGTTTTTTGCTGGCACTTGCTGGTGTTGTTTTTTTTATTGCAAACTGATAAGCTTCAGTTGTTCTCAAGGACTCCTCTACCTGTATAATTATAATTATTCTATTTTTTGACTATTAACAAAAGGGGAGTGAAATATTATATCGATTCAGATTATCATCTAGCTTCATCAGTACACTAACGTGATGCAACAGTCAAATTGTCTGGTATAGATAGGCTAGAAAGAAAGAATCATACAGAGAAATAATGTTTTGAGGAGCAAAGACATGATTTGTGCTAGCATTCAAATTCCATCATCTTATTAGATATGTTAACCCACTTATGGAATATGAACATAATCTTGTCTCACCTAAAACCTGGGGTAGTATTGACTTTCCAGATATTTTGCAAGGGTTAAATGAAACAGAAAAAACATGCATGCTAACATGTTCACAGAATGTTAACTAAGTATTTGCTCATTCACACATACTATTTTGTTTAAATGTCTTGGGAGTTTAGTGACTGGTTGGGTTAGAGAATAGCTAAGTAGACCGGTCAAATGTAAATATAAAAACTTAATAGCCAAATAAATGAGAAAATTGTTTGAACATACTGGAATCTTGCTACACAAACTGAAAATAGTAAAGACATGAAAATTATTACTGGAGTCAAGTTGATGAAGCATGTCATTGAATTTAGTTAAAATGTAGCAAATATCTTGGCAAATATCCTATAATGTTCAAGACATGATTGATAATAAACTGAGTTTTTAAAAAATTGGAGAGAGAAAAATAAAGCTTTAGAGAATAAATCAATTCCTTTTACTATAGCATCAAAAATAAGTAAAATATCCAGGAATAAAACTAACAAAAGAAGTGAAAGACTCGTATACTGAAAAATATGAGTCACATTTCAAGGAAATAGAAAAAGACACAAAGAAGCATAAATATAGTCCATGTTTATGGGTTGGAAGAATTTTAACATCATCAGGATGAATATACTACCTAAAGCCATATACAAATTTAATGCAGTCCCCATCAAAATCCCAACCAACTTTTCTAAGAGAATAGAACAAAAACTACAAATGTTTATCTGGAACCAGAAAATACCTAGAATTGCCAATCTTGAAAATAAAGAACAGAACCAGAGGCATCATACTCCTAGATCTCAAATTGTATTATAAGGTCATTATAATCGAAACTGTCTGGTACTGGAACAATAATAAACACACTGACCAGTGAAATAGAATTGAGAGGCCAGTAATAAGCCCCCACACCTATGAACATTTAACCTATGACAAGTGTGCTCAGACTATTAAATGGGGAAAGGAGAGTCTCTTCAACAAATGGTGTTGGGAAAATTGGGTTAAAACATGCAGAAGAGTGAAACTGAACCGCTATATTTCACCAAACACAAAAGTAAATTCCAAGTGGATTAAGGACTTGGATATTAGACCAGAAACTATCAAATACTTAGAGGAAAATATTGGCATAACTCTTTTCTGACTAAATTTTAAAGGAATCTTCAATAATATCCAATTAAGAAGGTGAATAAGACAAAAATAAACCAGTGGGAGGGGGTCGGGCGGTGGCGCAGTGGGTTAAGCGCATGTGGCGCAAAGCGCAGGGACCGGCATAAGGATCCCGGTTCGAGCCCCCGGCTCCTTACCTGCAGGGGAGTCGCTTCACAGGCGGTGAAGCAGGTCTGCAGGTGTCTATCTTTCTCTTCCCTTCTCTCTCTTCCCCTCCTCTCTCCATTTCTCTCTGTCCTATCCAACAACGAATTGTGTCAACAAGGGCAATAATAATGACCACAACGAAGCTACAACAAGGGCAACAAAAGGGGGGGAAAGATGGCCTCCAGGAGCGGTGGATTCATGGTGCAGACACCGAGCCCAGCAATAACCCTGGAGGAGGAAAAAAAATAAATAAATAAACCAGTGGGACTACATCAAATTAAAAAAGTTTCTGCACAGTAAAAGAAACCACCACCCAAGCATAGAGGAGAAATTATAAAGCAATCCAAGAAGATAAAATACATCCTGGACAGCTCAAAAATAGTATCGAAAGGTTAAGTAATGACATGGTAGAGATTAAAATAATGTTTGAAACCACTAATGGAAATGACATTATAAATTTGGCATTTGAGAGTCTGGCATAAAGTAAATACACATAAACACAAATTCTCACACAAAAGGAAGTTAAGAAAGTGAGAAGTTAGAGAAGGAAACATGACAAAGGTGACAAAAAAAGCACAATGGGGTATTTATGAACAAGAGAGTAAAGAATGTATATTTAAAGTATTAAAATGTAAGAAACAATTATTAGGATTCAAAAAAGTCCTAATTGACAAAATAAATTTAATGCTTGTGAACCACAAGAGTTTTCAGATTGTTGGAAAGAAGTTTCATAAATTGGTAGCAAACCAATTGAGTTGATTTGCAGAAAATTTGACAATACGTAGTATAATAAATATGCATTTCCTATACATCAGTCATACCATATTAATTTGACCCTACAGTGTGTTCACAGAAAAGCATGAAATTGGGGGTCGGGTGGTAGCACAGTGGGTTAAGCGCAGGTGGTGCAAAGCACAAGGACCGACGTAAGGATTCCGGTTTGAGCCCCCAGCTCCCCACCTGCAGGGGAGTCGCTTCACAGGCGGTGAATCAGGTCTGCAGGTGTCTGTCTTTCTCTCCCCCTCTCTGTCTTCCCCTCCTCTCTCCATTTCTCTCTGTCCTATCCAACAACAATGACATCAACAATAATAGCAATAGTAAATACAACAATAAAACAAGGGCAACAAAAGGGAATAAATAAATTTTTTAAATGTGATAATTTAAAGCTAATTATACACCTTACAGAATAAGAGAAAAAAGAATGAGAAAGTAAGAATCAAGAAATGTTTAAGCCATACTTAAAGCATTTTACAAATGCATACCCTTACTTTTTTTTGTATAATCGAATATTATTTGTAGCAAAAGACAGTTGCTGGGAAGTTATATCTCTGAACACATTTTTTTTCTTTCTGAAATTCTACAACACTATTTTTTTTTTTTGCTATAAACTATGTTCTTGCTAAAATTTAAGATACGGTGCTCATAATTAACGGAAGTAGCACTGTGCTAGTATAGTCCTATAAATAACTATAGTTAACTGTAGTTAAATAAGTAATAGCATGTTAATATAGCAATAATTGTATGAATTATACTCCTCTTATCCCAAAATCTTGCTGATCATTTTTGAGTTACTGATAATAGTAAAAGAGTAGTTGAAAAATAAGAAAACACAAAGCAGGGCTTGGACTGGGTTTGGTGTATTGCACCAAAGTAAAAGACTACTGGGGGAGGGGTCAGGTTCTTGAACATGATAGCAGAGGAGAACCTTTCTCATTCCAATAGAGACAATGTATTACTTGAGCTTCCTCAGTACCATAGCATTCTTATGTGGTTCTAGAGCCCAAAATCCTAGCATATGATCTGTCTGGGAAGTTATTTCTCAAACCTTTGGACCTTTTGCTTGTTTCTTTAAGTTGAGGATGGGAGAAATTTAAAATTTAGGTATCAATAGGAAATTCTTTCCAGAATACTTTCACTATAAAGTACTCATTGGAGGCAGTATAATACATCTAATTTATGTGTTTATTTTATCAGAGAACTGCTCACTCTTGTTTATGATCGTGCTGGAGATTGAAACCGGGGTCTCATAGTTTCTGGCATGAAAGTTGTTTGCATAACCATTATGTTGTCACCTCAGCCCTATTTATCTTTTTAAGTAATTTTTTAATTATCTTTATTTACTGGAGACAGCCAGAAATCAAGAGGCAAGGAGAGATAAAGAAGGAGAGAGACAGACCGACCTGTGGCCCTGTGAAGCTTTCCCCCTTCATGTGGGGACCCGGGGGTTAGAACCTGGGTCCTTCCACATTATAACATGTGTGCTCAATCAGGTGCACCACCACCCAGTCCCCAGCCTTATTTTTCTGGCTTAAAAAACAGATATGGCATTATGTAGACATTTTGATTTAATTTTAAATTCTTTTTGCTATGAATTACTTTGGCCAAACAGAAAATCTTTGTTTAGATGATATTCATAAATGATCTAACACACATGATTAAAACAATAATGTTTTGTTCTATTTGCTTAATATTATATTAAGAATTAAAATATAGCAGTGTTAAAGCTCATTCTGTTGGAATCTATCCAACTCTTCTTTCTCTCATTGATGATAATCAATATTCTGACATTTGTATCTTTTCAAGCTGTGCTTTTATATAAACATTTTATACATGCCTCCAGGAAATATTTGAATTTCTCTTTCTATTTTCACCCTTAGTGTCAATATATATTCAAAGTTTAAAATAATAACTTTAAAAGTGCACCTATTTCTGAGACTTCTTTCTTAATACCTATACACTTAGTCCATTCATATTATTACATAATCTCTTGTGTCACTATTTATTTCTTCTTAGTAGTCATATTGGTTTTAAATGGTTTGATTATCAATAGTATTCTTTTTCACAGGATACAGAAACCGACTTCCAAGTCAAAGGAACATATAATATCATGCTTTTAGAGCCATCAACATATCTTCATACCTAAAGGTTAAAGTAAAAAAATTTTTGTTTAAATATACTCTTTTTTTAAAAAATCATCTTTTTTAATTTGTTGGATAAAGACAGATAGAAATTGAGAGGGAAGGGGTTGATAGAGAGGGAGAGAGGCAGAGAGACACCTGCAGCCCTGCTTCACCACTTGTGAAACCTTCCCCCTGCAGGTGGGGACCAGGGGATGGAACTGGGATCCTTATGCACTGTAACTTGTGCACTCAGCCAGATGCACTACCACCCGGCCCCTAAAGTAAATCTTTTTAACAACCTGGCCACAATTCACTATTGTCAGACTTTCAAATGTTGGTGAATATGATAAGAGAAATATTATTTTTACAATACATTTCATTTACCTTTTCACTTGTTTAATATAATGGAATGAGCAACACTGATAAAAAGATATTGCAATTACACACTTAGGATTCATAGTACAGTTATGGCATCAACCAGACAGAAAAATAATTAGGCAACAACATACTTAAGTGAAGAGATACAGAAGTTAAATGTACTAGACATCTTCAAGCTGTTAACCCCAAGGAAGAAAAGAAACAGAACTTTAAGAAAGGAAACATATGGTTGGGCGTTAGCGCAGCGGGTTAAATGCATATGGCACAAAGCGCAAGGACCATTGTTAAGGATCCTAGTTCGAGCCCCCAGCTCCCCACCCGAGAAAGAGACACCTGCAGCACTGCTTCACCACTTGCAAAGCTTTCCCCCTGCAGGTGGGGGCTGGGGGCTTAAAGCTGGGTCTTTGCAGATTGTAACATGTGCACTCAACCAGGTATTTCACCACCTGGTGTATATATATATATATTTTTTGGGGGGGGACAATAGACATATAAAAATACTCATTTATCAACTATCTGAAAAATATAATTAAAGGCAAAAATGAGATACCAATGACACCTATGAGAATGTCAAATTTTAGGAAGGACAGAAACATCATGTATTGAGAGCATGTAAGATAAAAGGAGACTTCTACACTGCTGCTAAGAAATGTAAATTGGGAGGCTGGGTGATGGTGTACCTGGTTGAGTGCACATGTTACAATGTGCAAGGGCCCAGGTTCAAGAAGCAAGACTGCAGGTGTCTCTTTGCCTCTTCGTCTCTCTATTTCCCTTTCCTTTAAATTTCTAGTCGTCTATCTAATAAACAAAGATAAAAAAGAAGTGTAAATTGGCCCAATCCTTGGTGGAAACATCCTAAATAAATTCTCAGAAATCTCTAAATGGACCTACCAATGACCCAACAATTCATATTTGAAAGGGATAACCTAAATTATCACTATTTTTTGATTACATGATAGTAATATATATAGATAACTCCCCAAAGTAAAGTTCCAATTAATTCAGTAAAAGAGCAGGATAATTCAGAGGAGATAGTATATTAATTAAGCAAAAGAAACTTTCATACCTGAGTCTCCAAAGTCCCAGGCTATATCCCCTGCACGATCATAAGCCAGAGCTGAGCAGTGCTCTTGACTGTCACTCTCTCATAAATAAATATATATATATATATATATACACACATTACATATTTATACATATATGTTCAGGATACAATGTTAATACACTAAATCTGTGTCTTTCCTATACATAAATGATGAGTCACAGTAAAAAGAGACAATTTCCAAAATGGCAAAATACTTGGGACTGAATCTAATAAAGGAGATGAAAGACCTTTACAATGAAATTAATAGGACTTGGTTAAGATAAATAGAAAGTGACATGAATAAATGGAAGAACATCTTCTTTTTCTCAAGTACTGAATCATAATTAAACTGGCCATCCTATTTAAAGTAATCTACAGATTCAACATAATCACTCTTAAAATCCTAACTATGTATTTCAAGTAAATTAAACAACTTATCAAAAAAGTCATGTGGAATCACATAAAAATAATAATAATAATAATAAAACATGAATAGCCAAAACAATCCCAAGGGGAAAAATGAAGCTATCATGCTTACTGGTTCAGTTTATATTAATATAATAATAATTAAAACTGTGTGATAAAAAACATTAACGAACATTTAGAGCAATGGAAGAATACAGAAAGCCAAGAAAGAAACACACACATAGTTAGGTACCTAATATATGACAAAAGGTGCCAAAGCTTTGGGGAAAAAGGATAATCCTTCAACAAGTGGTGCTGGGAAAACTAGACAAACACATGTAGAAATATGAAACCAGATCACCACATAACACCATGCACTAAAATTAATTGATCAATAATTCTCTGTACTTGTGCATGGTAAAGTGTGCATTCAACTGGGTGTGCTCTTGTCTGCCCCTTTTCAAGTTTCCTAATTTTCATAAAATAATCTTTAGTACTTTTACATTTAAACATAGTATGCACTTTTATGGACAGAAGAAATGTTAAGTCATTATTTTATAAGCAACTATTTAAAATGTAAAGGTAATTTCCAGAGAGATAATTTCTGACTCTCAGCAAGGTCAGGCTAACTTTTTCTTGATCTCTGTGCAAATTATACAGAAACAAAGTCAGTTTGTCTTTTATCCAAACCACATTTTATCATGTTCATAGACATCACATACATGCACACATATAATTTGTACTAAGCACTGTGGAGATAATTCTCTTGATGACAAGTTAGTGGAAGTATAATATACTGTTAATGGTTAAAAATCCTAAATTATCCCACGTGAATAGTAATGTGAAAATTCCAAGTAGATCAGAAGCAACCAATAGCACAGCTATATACAAGATACTGGGTACTGTACAGCAAACCCTAACAAAAGGACTTTTCAAAGTTAACCCAATTACCAAATAATGTGATGATAACATTAACTATCCATTGTCTTTTTGAACCCTAAGACAGCAGGAATCTCACATCTCCACTATAGAGCCTCTACTTCCCCCAGTCCTGGAACCCTTGGATAGGGCCCACTTTCCCGTATGCCTCTCCCAATCCATATCAAATAATATTGCATCTGCCGATCACAACCTAATCAACGCAACGATGGCCACCTCAACATTCTTCACTTCAGACTGTGTCCAGAGACTTCACGTGTGGAATGACAACCCTTCAGCTTCATTACTCGGGTGAGACCTTTCCTTTCATAGTATACTCTAATTTCATCTCAGGTGGTTCACTTTCTAACAAAGTCCCAAAACCTAGATATACACCAGTTTCTGTGAGAGAGAGAGCATATGTTCACACGTATCCATAAATAACTACTGCAAAATATATACCTGAAAGCAGAAGTACACTAGAGTTTGCAGTGAGTATCCCCCTAACACTTCCTCTCCACTATTCCAAGCTTTGGGTCCATGATTGCTCAACAATTTGTATGTTATTTAAATAAATTTGTATGTTATATAACAATTTGGCTTTGTATGTTAACTCTCTTTTCAGTCACCAGGTTCCAGATGTCATCAGGATGCTGGCCAGGCTTCCCTGGACTGAAGACCCCACCAATGTGTCCTGGAGCTCAGCTTCCCCAGAGACCCACCCTACTAGGGAAAGAGAGAGGCAGACTGGGAGTATGGACCGACCAGTCAACGCCCGTGTTCAACGGGGAAGCAATTACAGAAGCCAGACCTTCCACCTTCTACAACCCACAATGACCCTGGGTCCATGCTCCCAGAGGGATAGAGAGTGGGAAAGCTATCAGGGGAGGGGGTGGGATATGGACATTGGGTGGTGGGAATTGTGTGGAGTTGTACCCCTCCTACCCTAAGGTTTTGTTAATTTATCCTTTCTTAAATAAAAAAAATTTTAAAATTTTAAAAAAGAAAATTCATAACTAAATTTCATTTCTAACCAAAGTTAATTTATTTAAATCAAAATTCCAAAGATTACTTAAGATAGATCATCATTCTAGATAGATGAAATATCTACCTGAAAGATATCATAGTTCAACACAGAGCATCTTAGATGAATGTCTTATCATCTTGCCATTTGATTAATCATCAGCGGGCCTTTCTTGATAGCTAAAAATAAGGATCTGTCAGCATTTTTGTTTTTCCATTATACTCCAGATTTCACTTTAAAAGGATGTTTATCTGATTCTAGTGAAGGATAATTTACCAAAGGTCATGTGTTTGACTATTGACTAATATATTTTCTGTGTCATCTCACCAGGAAGCTAAAGCCTCTCTTTTTTTTAACCTTCTGACTATCACTGCCTCTTTATCTCTCTGTCACTTTTCTTTTTTTTCTTTCTACACACTCCCCCTTTCCTCCTTCCATATCTAATCTTTATTCCTGCCCTAGAATTACCTTCACTCATAGTTTTATTAGCTATGTCATTAAATATGGGTTTGGGGAAGTTGGTCATACCTGTCAACAAATGAAAAAAGAAACATTAATTCTTCCTTACAAATATGTTTATCAAGGAATTGATAGGTAATGTTTCACATCAAAATATTACATTCCTGAATTGCTAATAAACATACAAATTACTAACTACAGGTATCTAAAGTATGGCAGACTATTTTTTAGGTATGAGTAAAAGTAAAATTTTGTCCTCAATTTTGGGTCACATTATCCCCAGCTTAATTCTAATTGTGTAGTATATATGTGCTATATTCTAAAAGGGACAGAATACTGCAGAACATTATACTATATAGCATGAGAGAATTAACTTCTTAATGCCACTTTCAGAGAATTTCAAATAAAATATTAATAAAGCCCTCTGTCAATGCATAATAGAAGTTTGTTTGTTTTTTTTTTGTAAAGAAAATACAGGCTGTGCACCAACATAGATCTCAATTTCAGGGCTATGCATAAAAAACTATTTATAATTACATTCTTGACATTCCTACTGAATTAATTTCCATCAGTATCAGTGTTTGAGAATATATTCACATATTCAATTAATTCTCCAAAGGGATTAAAGGGGGGAAAGCCATGATAGGTCTATCTTACAAAAATTCAAATTTTGGAAGGTATTTTTCAAACTAGAGGGGTTATGAAATGTTTGATGTGAAGTTGGCTTTAAACAACACAGCATGAAATTGACTTATGAGATCTTTCTTGGTCTTGGTTACTGTGAATTTGTTCACAAAATCATCTTTCCAGTGTTGAATCATTCCTCTCTGTATACTTCCTGTCCTGAGATAAAAAGAGATGAACATTAAATAGTCAGTCACACAGTTTAACAATATTTTATCCAGGAGATTTTGTTTATCTAGCTATAATTGACCATTTCACACTTCAGTATGTTTCATCTAGAGCTGAAAATATTCAGCATAAAATGCAGTATAGAAAGAATCCTGTAAGAAATGTTTTTAGCTTTAAATCTAGTGACAGGATAAACATTGCATTGGGCTTTAATAAAGTTTTCTACCTAATCACTGGTGTCACAAGAACCATTTCTAATGTTAAACACATATGTTATCAAGAATATACATTTTAGAGAACCCAGTACCTGACTCAGTAAATAAAGTGTTTGCCTTCCATTTTTGAGGCCCAGGGTTCAGTTTCCAGGAAGCAGCTTGAAGCACTATGGATAAGACTATGGAAAACTCCAAGTGGTAGATAAGTACTTTTGGTGTTTCATACTTTCGTTTTTCTCTCTCTGAAAATATAGATCATGGATTGGGCTAAGGGTATATTTCAGGAGTATCATATTATGTGTGAAGCCCTGGTTCATTCCCTGGAACTGTGAAATAGACAAATAAATACACAAATATATATTTCCCTACTACTGGACTGCCAGACCATAAACACTAATGTTTTTTTTTAAAAAAATAATGTATTTATTTATAAAATAGAAACACTGACAAGACCATAGGATAAGAGAAGTACAATTCCTACCACCAGAGCTCCGTATCCCATCCCCTCCCCTGATAGCTTTCCTATTCCTTAACCCCATGGGAGTATGGACCCAAGGTCATTATGGGGTGCAGGAGGTAGAAGGTCTGGCTTCTGTAATTGCTTTCCTGCTGAATATGGGCATTGACAGGTCGATCCATGCTCCCAGTTTGACTTTCTCTTTCCCTAGTGCGGCATGGTTCTGAGGAAGCAGAGCTCCAAGACACATTGGTGGGGCTGTTTATCCAGGGAAGTCTGGTTGGCATCATGTTGGCATCTGGAACCTGGTGGCTGAAAAAGAGTTATCATATAAAGCCATAAAAATTATTGGTTAATCATGAACCTAAAGGCTGGAATGTTGCAGATGAAGATTTGGGGTCTCCATTTTGGAAATAGCTAGTAGGTCTTAAAGGACCCATGACTTTATTAGTTTTTGCCTGAGCCTGACATCTGATATGCAAGTGGATACAAGTAATTGTCTGGGGAGATGATGTCATGGCTGGAAAAAGGACCAGAAGCTGGATCAGGGAAGAGAGTAGCTCCCAAATATGGGGAAAGTGTATAAATATTGTTGACTGTAAACCCCATCGATTTTATTTGGGGCCCATATTCAACATAGGAGACTATGTAACCTCTACATCCAAACTTGCATTCTGTGGTCATCAGTAGGAACATTCCAACTTGCACCAATTTCAGGACCCATCTTCTTCAGGTGGTAGATTATATTATGCAACCCCCCCTTGGGAGGATGGAACATTCTCTACCAGTTGTAGATCAAGACATTTCCTCAGCTCAGAGTCAAAATTAAGAAAGATGATAGTTTGCTTTGGGAGGGAGATGAACAAGAGAAATATTGGCACTACAAACAAGGAGGATACTTGGCAAAATGTGAAGGCAAGTAATTAGGAGAAGTTTAAAATTTATCCTTCGTTAAATCTCACTTCTTGGGGAGTAGGGTGGTAATGCAGAGGGTTAAGCGCATGTGGTGCAAAGCATAAGGACAGGCATTAAGGATCTCTGTTCCGGCCCCCAGCTCCCCACCTGCAGGGGAGTCGCTTCACAGGTGGCGGTGAAGCAGGTCTGCAGGTGTTAATCTTTCTCTCTCCCTCTCTGTCTTCTCTTCCTCTCTCCACTTCTCTCTGTCCTATCCAACAACAACGACAACAATAATAACTATAATAACAAGGGCAATAAAAGGGAATAAAAAAATCTCACTTCTGCCCACAATGGAACACACACACACACACACACACACACACACACACACACACACACACATACACACACACACACACACACGGTGAGAAGAAACCATCATATGACTCTTTGAGTTAACCATATTTACTTAATTTATACAAAGCTTATATAATTATTTAAAACAAGAAATATGAAGAAAAAGAATATTACCTTTACTAATGGATAAAGAGGAGAATATGAAGCAGAAAGGGATTTTAGACAGTTTGAAGATGGAGATATTCTGAGAATAAGTAGCATAGGTTCTGGGAATGAAAACCAGACTTTGACTACTGTGACATTCAGTTTCTCAGTGAACATAATATTAGTTGGCATGAATGTGAACTAAAAGACACTTCTGATGTTCTTGTGAAAAAATAGACAAAACAATGACTTAAATCTAGTGTTGCCCAAGTGGAATTTTGTAGTTGCTATGAGTGGGCCCTGAAGGAAATCTTAGGAAAACAGAAAGATTCCAAATAACTGGGAAATATGTACAGAAACTATACCTCCCTATAAAATTCCCTGAGTATTTTGCCTTTTATATAATAATTTAATCACGGTGTGGTACTAAAAATTTGTAGGTTCAGCAAATCTATTGATGTGCATACTTCATTGTACAGAAATAAGAAGTGATGATAAGTATAATAATGAAAACATACTCCAAGTATTGTTTTAAAGAGGAAAAATATTTTTTACAAGCTCAAATAAATTGTTTTAGTATTATGTAATAAAGATCACTTGTTTTATTTGAAACTAGAAGATCCCTGGTTTAAATGCTAAGATTATAGTACAGTGATTTTTCCCCTAGCTGTTTCAGAAAATATAAAAATAAGTGAATCATTCCATAACAAATATAGAAAGAATAGCCAGAAAAGATTTGAACAAACCCTTTTGAACTTTTACTTTCCTTTGAGGGAAAATAATATAAAACTGTTTTGTATTTATTTCTAATACAAGCAAATTTAAATTTTATAATTGGGTATTCTAAGCATTTAGCATATTGAATTTACATCTAATTTCCTCATTGATTTTATGCATGTCTATTTGGCAGATTGCTAGTTTTGTTCCCATCTCTTGGACCTGAAATTCATCTGATTCTTTTATTCAGGAACTCAGTGCTATGGCTGAGTGGTTTAATCTCTATCCCCAGGAGCACAACCAAACTCCTCTCCACTGAAATCTTGATTCTTCTGTGACTTGACTTTGCATCTGTGTTTCCATCTGTCTAACATTTCACTGGACCACCTTTATTTTTTTTTCTGGGAAACTGAATTCAATAATTAAAAAAAAAAAACCAGAGAGAATCTAGTAGTGCTTAGCTACTATAATCATGAGACTGCATTCATCCTCATCCTCAAGATAAGCAAAAAAACAAAACACACAAAAAATTATAACAATCATTGAAATGACCTATTCTGATTTTTGGGAGGCTTTTGTATCTAAATGATGATGGAGCTTATGTTTTACATTTAATGTATTCCTGTAGTCCCCCTTTATGTCTGAAATTGTCTGATGATCTAACAAAATTCTTTTTATTTACCTCAGTACTTTAATATTACATACCGTTAGCCTTTAAGATTATCGCAATCAAGGAAAGGGTTTTCTTTGTTTTAGATTGAAACAGAACCTGAAGATTTCCATTCTTATAAAAATGGCTAAAGTGAAAAAAAAAAAAGGCCCAAATTATTTCTATGATCTGGAATTATCTTACTTGAACTCTGAATTTAAACTTTGAAAAAGATTGAAATTATGTCACTGGATTTGTACCATTATAAGTTATGTTTGAGATCAGGAGGTAGTTCAGTCTGCGTGGTATGTGTGAGGCCTGGATTCCATCTCTGGCATCACTTAACATGGTAGAACAGTCTCTGTCTCTGTCTCTCAGTAGAAAATATTAAAGTGGACATTAACACATTCTCCTTTGGGGCTAGGGATTTAGATTAACCTTAGAGCACAAATCTGGCATACCTGAGATCCTGGAAGTCCCAGGTTTAATGCTAGCACCATTATATACTGTACATAAAAGCATTGACTGGAGCACTGGCATCCCCACCCCGCCCTTACAAAAACTATATGTAAAAATTCTCTGTTGCATGAAAACCTAACTGATGAAATCACAGGTGATATATGATATTTTGCTCCCCCTTTCTAGGCAGTTGAGGACATACTCTGTATAGATGTGTCATATGAGGGGGGGGTTCCTTATTAAAACTGTCAATAAGGGATATTGAGAATTACTTTTCAGTGTGAGCTCTTTGCAGTCTTTGAAATTTTTCAGAAAACATGTCAGAAAAAGAAACTGCTTGTACATTTTCCTTTGAGGAAGCATATTACTTTCCCATCCCTTTCTCCCACTGTGGTAGAGAGGATTAAACTTACTGACATTCAATTTCCTACCAGTTCCTTATAAAAAAATTAGTAAAAGAAGTAATCTATTAGAATAATTAAGCCAAATGTCAAGACTTCTTAAAACAGCTTACTTTTAAGGATGCTTAACCATTGTTCGTTCAGATTTTGATTCTCAGTTTAGTCAGCACAGACAAAAGGAAAAAAAAAAATGAGAGAAAGAACATTTTCCTCAGACAGGAATACTCAGTGATTTCTGAAATGATGTTGATTTTGACTGATCGAAAATATGTTAAGGGAACTGGGTGGTGGCATATCCGGTTAACCGAACATGTTACCATGTGAAAGGATCTGGATTCAAGCACCCAGTCCCTATCTGTGGGGCTGGGAGAGCCTTAGAAGCAGTGGAGCAATGCTGCAAGTGTCTCTCTTTCTCCGTCTCCCTTTTCCATCTCAACTTCTCTATGTCTTATCAAATAAAAAGATAAAATAAGTGGTTTTATAATTTTCTGTCTAAAGATCTGATTTCCATGAACACACTAGTAAACTGGCAGGAGAAAATTTAGCTAGGGTTTAGACAGAATTAAAACCTTTAAATCAGCTCTCACTGGTTTCACATGTATTAGCTAAGTGGCTACACTACTTTACTGGTAGGAGGAAACATTTTCATTGTCTATGGAGTAGCAATGTGTGTGTTAGAAAAGAACACGGCCAATAATATGGAAACAATTACACTGAATGTCCCTCTGTAAAGTCCTTATTGGTTAGATTTTGATTCAGAGTTATACCACATTTATAAAATAGAAATCAAATTTTTAGAGTACATGATCTTTACATTTTAAAAATCAGAAAACTACTTTGAGGCATCGGTTCAGTATTTTTGCTTCTAAATTTCTGATAAGAGTTATATGAAATGTGTTCCAGCCAGTTCTTGTTTATCTTCTGATGTATGGGCATGATGTTCCATTTGGATTTTTCCTTACAAAATCAGATCCACTTTCTTTTAGTTAACTACAAAGTGTGAGAATGGTAAATGGTTGCATATGCAAAGGGTTATTTATTATCAAGGTTCTAAATTTTTTTTTCACTAACAAGAATTTTATTTTATTTTATTTTTTTATTTAAGAAAGGATTAATTAACAGAACCATAGGGTAGGAGGGGTACAACTCCACACAATTCCCACCACCCAATCTCCATATCCCACCCCCACCCCTTTTTAAAAGGATACAAATGTGGACATATCAAAGGTTGTGATTCATTTTTAAAGTAACAGTAAGTTTTTCAAACTTGACAATAAAATGGAATTTAAATTTTGTAATTGGTGTCCTTTGAGCCTATACTAAGGGCTATAAGTAAAAATATTCTGAAAAATCACTAGAAAATAATGAATAGGATAGTATGATATATTCTCTCTCTAAGCTCTTCATACTAGCATTGTTTCTTTACATTCGAAAGCTAAATCTGTTAAACTGTTGAGTGCAAAGTCATATTTTCCAAAGTTAGTCCTGATGTTTTAGATATAATAAAAATAACTCTACTCTGAGAGGTGTTATTTTTCCCTGTGTTCATAGTCATAGGAAATAGTTCCTGGGTATTAAGAGTTTCCTTACAGTTTGATCCGTTATCAAGAAGGATCTAGAAGTAGAATTTAGAAATTAAATTTCTTTTTTTTTAACTAGTAAGAATATGGCCATAATTTCAAACAGTCTTGACTACTGGCCTTCCAGGTTTCCTATCCCACAGAACTCTCCCTAATCATTAAACTTCTATAACTTTGTTCACTGCGTGTTTACTTAGTATCTTGGGTTATTTGTGCCTTACCTGCCAGGATGCTGCACAATACTGCACTAGCTGTAACTTTGAAAAAGGGTTCTCAATTTTTGCTTGCTACTCTATTCTTTTTTTAAAGTTTTTATTATCTTTATTCATTTATTGGATAGAGACAGTCAGAAATCAAGAGGGAAGGGGAGACAGAGAGGAAGAGGGACAGACAGACACTTGCAACCCTGCAGGTGAAGACTGGGGACTCAAACCTGGGTTCTTGTACTTTGTAACATATGCCCTAAACCAGGTGTGCCACCACTTGGTTCCTTTGCTCCTCTATTCTACATTTATAAATATACTGTCAATCATTTCCATATAGAATGTTATATTTAACCCTCACATTGAATTATATGGTACCCAGTATGTAATGGTCATTCTATGTATATTACTTGACAGTATGATTTACCATTATATAAACACAACCTATATCAATCAAGAAGTCCATCTTAAGAATTTTATTCCCACCTGGAGACAACTTCCTGTCGGTTCACTGCAATTCTCTGTCTTTTCTGTTGGATTTCTCTCTTAAGTGTACCATATGGGAGAGACAAAACTAAGACTATGGGGTGGGCTCTCTTCATGGACCTCATACAACCACTGCGTGAGCTATTACTGCGCTTTAATTCTGATTCTGCACATCGTCCACCTCACTGTCTTGAAAGAAATGTTTACTGTTTGCACACCTGATCAAAGATTTACTTATGATTCTTCCAAGCAACATTCACGAACCAGTTTCTCCTAGGAGGTAACTGGCTTTAATGTCTCCTATTGAACCCAAGACCTATTCTTCTGCAAGTCAAGATAGGCACCATGGGAAGTAATGAGTGGATGTGAGGCAGAATGGGGCAAGTAGACAAAGAAGAAATTAACACCCCACTGTTAAGCAAGATATACACTTTCCAACATGATATTTTGGGTGAACTGAGGCAGAAGTTTGTTGCCATTGGGGTTTGTGCCTTTTTCCCTCAATTTCTAGCTGTGGAAACAGAAGTAAGTAAGCATTTACCTGAAATAAGGCAGAGCCTACTCTTGATATTGTCTTTTTAATATTACTTTTATTAATTATTTAATAGTGATTTACAAGGTTATAAGATAATAAGGGTTAGAGTCTTTTGCAGAAAACTGAGGAATTTTACACATACATTTACTGTTGACTGTAAGCCACTAATGTCCCCAATAAAAAATTTAAGAAAAATAATAAAGATATAATTGCACACCACTTCCACCAGCAAAGTTCTACCCCCAACCCCCAACAGTAACCACAATAGTTCTCCTGAGGTTACATACATGGGTTGACTATATATTTCTTCCTTCAACTTCTGTGTTTCAATTCTCTATATTTCACATATGTGTGAAATCATTCTGTAGTTATCTCTCACTCCCTTACTTATTTCACTACGTGTAAGCATCACTCCAGTTTCCTTCCATGTAGGCCCAGAAGGCACATTATAGTCTTTTTGCCTGCTGTGCAGTATTCCACTGAATATATGTCCTGTGATTCTTTTTTTTTCCATTTGTAAGACTCAAATTAGTAATTTTTTTAAAAATTTTATTTGTAAAAAGGAAACATTGATGAAACCATAGGATAAGAGGGATACAACTCCACATAACTCCAATTAATGGTTTTTATTGCATTATTGAAGGCTTTTCCCTCTCTTAACTCTAAGTATTCCTCATAGTCCCCTGCCTCAACATTTTAAACTTTTTTTTTAATCAGTAAAATAAAAAAAGTATGCACCAGAGAAGCACCTGGGCTATTTGGGCAAAAATAGCTGACCCCCTATGGAAGTTGATGCCCATTTTACTCATTTCTGATGCTCCATCTTCAATTCTTTACTAAGCCATGCCTACATTTAAACATGGTAAGTATTGCTATATCAGGTGAACTACCTCCCAGAAATAGGGATTTTACTTTATTCTTATAGTAACAAACAAAGAAGAGACGTAAATTGCACCATTTGGGATAATGTAAGCTTTTTGTCTTGGATGATGAATCAGCGCTGGTTTTAAGAAATAAAACAGATTAAATAGTCAACTCCAAAAACCAAAACATATACTTAGCATTCCATAAACAGTCATGTGATTTATATGAGAACAAGAAATTGACTGTTCTGAGAAGACATTTGCAAGTTTCTTCATTTGAATGACACTAAATTAGCTAAGGCATGGTAGATTCTGTAAAAACCCTATCAATATTCAATGATCACTCAGTCTGTCATATTGAACATCTGGCAATTCCAATGAAGCTTAAAGGAAGCCAGGGCAACACATGTTCCTAATGGTACGGTGTGTTCCAACACGACCTAATGTACTTCTTTTCAAACAGGGCTGCCAACTCTAATTCTATCAGGCAAAATCAAAAGTGGAGCCCCAGATTAAAAGCAAATCATTCCTTCTCCATATCATCACTAAAAAGTACTTGAATTGTTGGCATGCAAACAGGTCATGCAATTCAGAAGTGAGGAAAAAGATAATAAATGAATACTTCGCAACTCAATAGAATGCTTTTCCACAGATGGTTGAGCACTACAGTGTTTTTCTTCTTCTTTATACTTTATTAAATAGGATAGAGAGAACTTGAGAAGGGGGTAGATAAAGAGTGAGAGAAAGTAAGAGACACCTGAAAATCTGCTTCATGCATCCTCCACACAGATGGGAAGCTGGGACTCGAACACTGGTCCTTATATATGTGTGCTTAACCAGGTGTGCCACTGCCCAATTCCCCTCGACAGTCATTTTAAAAATACATTCAGAACTAAGATAATTAAATTCAAAGGCTAGTTAACTATATGTAGGCCATAAGATCACAGCAGCTTTACATATCAAGTTTAACTGTGAATGATATATCCATTGAGGATTGTTGATCGAATTAAATGTGGCAATAAAATCAAGCAGCCATACTATAATAGACATGAACTTGATCTAATACACTTGTTGTAATCAGCATTTGACTTTTCTAAGATTGAATTACATGTTTGGCTCACAGGGGAGATATCCTTTATTGCTTGAGATTTACTGTTTTTCTTTCTATCACACATGGTTTTGATAATGTAGAAACATATCTGGGTTCAGAAAAATGTACACAGTAGACACTAGTAAAAATCATAACCTTTAAAGAAATATCATCACTCCCTTCACTTTTATCATATGACAGTTTATGGAAAGAGAGGCTTAATATATATTACCATATCATATAGCCTTTCTGAAATAGGACAATAACTAGATTCAAGGGACCAGCATTATTTAAAAATCCTTCCAAACATACCAACCTGCATATCTGTAGAAATATTCATTGTATAAGTCACATGGGTTCTGTGTAAGAATGGAAAGGTGAGAAGCTTTACAACAGAATTCCTTGTTTTCATATTTGCTTTGTTCCTGTTTGTCTTAAATTATATTGTAACATAGCTTTTAAAACTGAAAAGCAAATGGTAAACAGATAAAGCTATCATTCTAATTGTTACCTAGGTTGGCTAATAAGTGATCTAGAGATGATGATGCCTTATGATGCGGTACTATTCACGATTCACATTCTGGATCTTCGAGATTGTATATTCCAAGTAATAGACCGCTGAAAGTATACACTTAAACTCTAGAAGTCAGAAAACTCTAAATGCAATTCAGAACCTGCAATTCTCGGAGAAAAACTGAGAACCAATGGTATGACACTATGTCCTCTACTAGTATATCAAAACTCTAAGCCTTTACTTTTGGGAAGAACAAACATCTCTGTTTCTCAGAGTTAAACTTCAAAACTAAAATATTTTGGTGAAGTGAATTATTTCCCCCAAGTTTATTATGAGTAGAGTCTGAAAACCTTATATTGAGATCTAAGAGAAGTCATACTAAAATACATGAAAACAATGCGATAAAATTTCTAGATTATCTTCATGTTATTTATTTATTTATTTATTCACTGCCTCCAGGGTTATTGCTGGGACTGGGTGCCTGCACTGTGAATCCACTGCTCTTAGGGCCATTTTGTTTGTTTGTTTTGGATAAGAGAGAAATTAAGAGGGGAGGGGAAGACAGAGAGGGACAGAGGAAGCAAAAGAAAACTGCAGACCTGCTTCACAGCTTGTGAAGCAACCTCCCCCCTGCCCCCCCGCCCTGCAGGTGCGGAGCCTGGGACTGGATCCAGGATCTTTGCATGGTTCCTTGTTTTGTATATTATTTTTGTTTGGAGGGGTATACTTCTATAATGTTTAAATAAATCTTATCTTTATTGAATGAGCAATATGAATATAAATGGTGACAAAATGTGTTTTATAGTAATATAATTAAAGGAAAATGAACTATTTTCAGTTTTAAAATTGGAAAAATGTCTTGAAGAGAAAAGAAGAAACTATAAATGAAAGTCTAAATCTCACGTCGCACATCAAAATTGTTGGTAGCCATTTATGCATAAAAGAAATTCACTGTCTTCTCTGTCTTTTTCTATCAGCTAATAAATGATATGTGAAATAAATGGTAAAATAACTTACTTACAGACAACACATTGTAGAAGTTAATACATCATCCATTTTTAGCCCTTTTTGCCACTTCAGCGTTTTCTCAGACAATAGTTTTATCCAACTTCATGTTAGCTATCAAACGCAAGCAAAAACTACTGTAGTCTTGGGCCCCTAGAAACATGCCTAAAATGGACTGCCAAGCTTCTCTTCACCCTGAGATCCTTTTTCTCATCTGCTGTGTCCCTAATTTCTGGTTCCTGTTCAGTAACCATTTTGGTTCACTTTACATCCTGCCACCTTCCAAACACCAAGTTGCAGGCACTATTATGATTCCATCCTGATATCTCTGGACAGAGCTGTATCCTGCAGCCTCACCTCTCCAAAGCTCTACCCCTACTAGGGAAAAATAGAAACTGGCTGGGGGTATGGATCAGCCAACGCCCATGTCCAGCAGAGTAGTAATTACAGTAGCCAGGAGTCCTACCTTCTACACCCCCAAAAACAATTTGGATCTATTCTCCCAGTAGGGGAGAAGTGTTTGGAGGAAGAGAATAAGAGGGCCCTGAACTCCAGCTCCATCCGGTCCTTGAGAGAGAGGAGGAAAAAGAGAGTGACATTTAGATGTAGTAACAGGGTTGTAGGTGGCTTGGAGGGGAAGAGAGGATTGGAATGGAAGAAAAAGAGAAAAATTATATGCAAATGAAGACAGGTCATTGTAAAGATGAGAGTTAACTCATGTCTGCAACCCTAGGAGAACTACAGTGATTTGCAATGAAGGCATTGGGGATTCAGAACTCTGGTGGTGCGAACGAAATGGAATTATACCCCTGTTGACATGTAATTTTGTAAATCAATATTAAATCACTAGTAAAATAAAAATTAAATAAAAAGAAGTGTTTTCCAGACATCTTTACTTATGGACAATTTTAGTTCATTCTTAACTTCTATAATAATTTATAATTATTTTATTAACTGGAACAACCTATGACCTCTAGTTAACTTAGACAAAATTAATGCTAGATGTTCGACTAGCCAGAGAGTAAGTAAAGGCAACTTGATGCTGCTTTCTATACAAGAAAAACAAAACTCATTCCTTACTTGAATGTAATATTAGATAAGGTAGCACCCTCCTCATCAGTAAAATTTTTGGTGGCAGCTTTGCAGCATGGAAATGTTTTTAGCTTAACAGCATTGTGATGAAATTTTGTTCCCTGGATAATCTTTTCTGTCACGGAGGAAACACCCCAGGCAGCCTGATCAAGACTGAGTTGAACCAAGTCCAAATGAATTTATTTCCATTGTACCATCTACAATACGTTCAAATTATCTCTTTCCTCCACACTCAACTCCCCATAGGATTTTATAAAAGAAGGAGTAGTCAGTATGGGCAAGTACAAAAATTTTCAACTGCTGGGAGTGTTTTCTTGCATAACCTATCTTTGTAGAAGTGCTAGCTGAAATATAAATGTTATTAGTCAGAACTGTTCAGCCATCTCTGTACCTATTATTTCTCAGTAAATGTCCATATTCTTTGGCCTAATGGGAGACTATCTGTTTTTCACTTTAAAGGTTTCATCTGAAGTGGCAATACATTTTATTTTCTAACAGAATATAAAATGTAATTCTTTCAAGGAATAGCTAGTTGTTTTACATTAAATATCAGATTTCTTTGACACAGTTAACACTACTGAGTCCAATAAACATGCCATTTAAAACTAGTTGACTAGTGTATAATAGCTAACTAAAGAGACGCAGTATCTCAAGTATGAAATTATTTTAGTACAATTATTCATTATGAATGTTTTACTTTCTTTTTTCTTTGTCAGCATAGAAATTCAACATATCATAAAACCACTTTTGGTAAAAAAAAATTTCCATTTGTAGTCTATTTGAAGAGAATTTTAAAACTCCTAATCTGAATTTGAAATGAAAGGTTGTGTTTTTAAGGTTGTGTTGTTGTTGACCAGATGAATAGAAATACTACTATATAGAGCAAGTAAAACTAGTAAATGTTTTTCATGTGGCAAACAAATTAAGTCAAACTAATGATTTTTTTTTCCTCCAGGGTTATTGCTGGGGCTCGGTGCTATCATTACTAGTCCACTGCACTGGAGGCCATTTTCTCCACTGGTTGTTATTGTTGTTGTTGTTATTGTTGGATAGGACTGAGAGGAATCAAGAGAGGAGGGGAAGACTGAGAGGGGGAGAGAAAGATAAACACCTGCAGACCCACTTCATTGCCTGTGGGGCAACCACCTTGTAGATGGGGAGCTGGGGGCTAAAACTGGGATCCTTACTCTGGCCCTTGCATTTCGCACCATGTGCACTTAACCCAGTGCGCTACCATCCCATTCCCCAATGAGGAACTTTTGAAGCTTATTGAAAAGAGGAGTGATTCTTTCAACAAGACAGAAAATTAAGTAAAGAACAACAGCACAGGGAAAGTTTCACATGGGATGAAGCAAGACAGTGGTATCTTCATCTCTTCCCTATCTCTCTCTCCTTCATCTACTTGTGTCTCCCTAATTCACCCCCAACCCTCATCATTGAGTTAAAGCAAGGAGTCCATCATGGCCAGGGAACCCTGCAGTCCCTGGGAAGCCAGAACTCCTACCTTCTGTATCCCCCTAAAGAATTGTGGTCCATAGTCTCAGAGGGGGAGAAATGTTAGGGGAAGATAGCCAGAGGGCTCTGAACTCCAACTCTATCAGGAACTGGAGAGAGAAGAAAAAAAAGGAAGGGCATTCAAAAATAGTAACAGCTGTAGGTGTGACTTAGAAAGGAAAAGGACATAGGCAGGACCATAGGAAAAAAAAAAAAAGGGAAAATATATATAGAATATAGATAGTTATAGCAATAATAGCCCCTATCTGTTACCTTGGGAGAAGCACTGCAGTTTCCAGTGGAAGGAATGGGGACACAAAACTCTGGAGTGGGAAAGGTGGGAAATTATCTTGTAATTTTGTAAGTCAATATTAAGTCACTAGAAAGGAAACAAAAGAAAATCAAGTAAATAATTAAGTATGAGACTGCATAATTATTGTTTTCCTAATGAATGCTGACATTATGTAGAGGATGCTAATTCAACTCCTGAGTACATTCTGGGAAGAAGTTTGAGTTTAGGATATTCTTAGAACAGATACATTTTATTTTAGTCATTTTTACTTAGTTCTTAAAAACTTCTAATAACTTCCAAACTTTTTGCTGTTTCTTTAATTTTTAAATATTTATTTATTTTCCCTTTTGTTGCCCTTGTTGTTTTTCATTGTTGTGGTTATTATTGTTGTTGTTGATGTCGTCGTTGTTAGATAGGACAGAGAGAAATGGTGAGAGGAAGGAAGACAGAGTAGGGGAGAGAAACACAGACACCTGCAGACCTGCTTCACTGCCTGTGAAGGGACTCCTCTGCATGTGGAGAGCCGGCGGCTCGAACCGGGATCCTTATGGCGGACCTTGCACTATGCGCCATGTGCGCTTAACCCGCTGCACTACCGCCCGACTCCCTGTTTCTTTAATTTGGCTTATGCTATATTGATGTAGGGTAAATATTCTGGCATGGTTTTTTCTGGCCATATTCATTAAGCCTAGGTTGTTCTTTGTCTGATTTTCTTGAGATTACAATATACTTGCTCTCTTTATTTTGTTTTGTTCCTTAAGCAAAGAAATAAATTTGTACAGATTAAATCTAATATGTATTTTTTAACACTCAAATTAAGGAGAAAGTATTGATAGGCATCAGCACATTTTAGAAAGGCTATCTTTTTTTTTTAAAAGATTTTATTTATTATTTATTAATGAGAAAGATAGGAGAGAGAGAGAGAGAGAAAGAACCACTCTGGTACATGTGCTCCTGGAGATTGAACTCAGGACCTCATGCTTGAGAATCCAGTGCCTTAGCCACTATGCCACCTCCTGGACCACTAGAAAGATTGCAATCTTTATCAATCAGGTCCATTCTTCATTATGTCCTTTTCCTGGTCTACTTTATGAAAAACAGTTGGAGTTTCCATTGATTTTATTGTATAGTAACTACATAATTGTTATGTATGTAGAATGCAGTTAACTAAACACATTACTTCTGTTGATTATTAAAAACAAATATACTTAATTAAAATATCAATTGGGATAATGAATATCAGTTTCAGTTCATAAGGTAATCATGTAAAATTCTGTATAAAGTCCTAGAAAATAAGGTATTCTGTTAAATGATGCACTCTTTTAAGGCTCTGATTTGTATTTATTAATATGTATCTTCTCTTTAGATATTAAGTTAATAGCTCTGACTTAGGATTAAGGATTCTCAATTAGAAATGTTTAAACAAATAGGATTAACAACTGTCATGTTTACTTAGTCTAGCCATATAAGCTTGAATGAAAAAGACTAGCAACCTCTTAAGGACAGTATAGAAAATAGTGGATTTAAATTTATTGAGATTAACATAACACAAGGTGACATTTTTTTTCTTGTCTTGGTTACCACTGTGAATAAATCAAAACTTCGAAAGAAATTAAGTCTCTTTGTACATCAAGCTTCTACTAAATACACATTTGGTTATAGTGAAGGCCACTCATTGGGGAAAATGTCTTTTTAATATATTTTTATTTTCTATTGAATAGAGACAGAGATAAATTGAGAGGGGAGGGAGAGAGAGAGAGAGAGAGAGAGAGAGAGAGAGACCTACAGCCATGCTTCACCACTTATGAAGCTTTCCCCCTACGGGTGGGGACCAGGGGTTTGAACCTGGATCCTTGTGTACTGTAATGTGTATACTTAACCAGGTGTGCCACTACCTGACCCCAAGGAAAATGTTTAAAGGAGAGTTTAGAATTACATGTGTCTAGTCAACCTGATATTGATTCTTAATACTTCGTAATTGTGGGAAAAAAATTAATATGCTAACTAATTCACATTTAAAAGTGATTTCTATTTGTACAAAAATAAATACAAGCATAACTAACTGCATAATAGTTTTGGCCATTTTTTATTTTTTAATATTTATTTATTCCTTTTTGTTGCACTTGTTTTATTGTTATAGTTATTATTATTGCTGTCATCATTGTTGGATAGGACAGAGAGAAATGGAGAAAGGAGGTGAAGACAGAGAGGGAGAGAGAAAGATAGACACCTGCAGACCTGCTTCACTGCCTGTGAAGCGAATCCCCTGTAGGTGGGGAGCCAGGGCTCGAACCGGGATCCTTATGCTGGTCCTTGCGCTTTTGCGCCACCTGTGCTTAACCTGCTGTGCTACAGCCTGACTCCCTGTTTTGGCCATTTTTTATACTTTTAAATATTGACTAGCCTAGTTTTATCCAAAAATAAAACATTATTTTTTAATAGAACAAAAAAATTACACCATAGTTTCAAAAACAGTTAAAACTCTGTAAAATTATGTTGTGGAATAGCACAATATGAAAAATAATTTTCATGTCTGTGACACCAAAGATCTCAGGTTCAATCCCCAGCACCATAAGCCAGAGCTGAGCAGTGCTTTGCTAAAAAACAAACAAACAAAAAAGCACATCTGTAAAGTGAATCTTCCTAAGAGTGGGGAAGAGATGAGTCATAAACTGTTAATAGTAAACATAGTTTCGCCTAGTATATTTTTTCTTATGAGGGATTAAAATTACATTATTTAAAAAAAAATTTATATTTATTTATTTCCTTTTGTTGCCCTTGTTTTGTTGTTGTAGTTATTGTTGTTGATGATGTCGTTGTTGGATAGGACAGAGAGAAATGGAGAAAGGAGGAGAAGACAGAGAGGGGGAGAGAAAGACAGATACCTGCAGACCTGCTTCACCGCCTGTGAAGTGACTCCCCTGCAGGTGGAGAACCGGGGGCTTGAACTGGGATCCTTACTCTGGTCCTTGCACTTTGCGCCACATGCGCTTAACCTGCTGCCCTACCGCCCAACTCCCTAAAGTTATATTCTTTAACATCAATAGTTTCCTGAGTTGTCACAATCAAAAAACAAATTTGCGGGACTCCTCCTGATTTGCTAGTGTTGTGGCATATAATTGTTCATAGAAACTTCGTATGATGCCTTGGATTTCTGTGATGTGTGTTGTGATCTCTTCCCTTTCATTTATGATTTGAATTAATTTGGTATTATTAATAGCCAGGGAAAATTACTTTCTTAAAAAGTATTTCATTTGGTTATAGACAGAACAGTGATAATTGCTTTTTGTATGTATTTAATTAATTTTTTGTTACCGTGAAAACTAGTGAGACATAAACTACCTTTGGATATATTCCTAGGAGAGGGACTGCTGGATCATAGGCTAGATACATCTCTAGTGTTCTGAGGAAACTTTAGACTTTTCCACAGAGTTTGAACTAATTTATATCCCCCCTAACATTATAGGAGTGTTCCTCTTTCCACACATACTTGCCAGCATTTGTTGTTTTGTTCTTTGTTTTTGTTTTAACAGTATTTTATTTATTTATAGGATAGGGACAAAGTCATATTGAGATGGAAAGGAGAAATAAAGAGAAAGTGAAACATCTGAAGCCTTGCTTCACCACTTGTGAAGCTTCCCCCCTGCAGGTGGGAACCAATGTCTTGAACCCAGTTCCTTGTGGATTGTGACCTGTGTGCTCAACCAGGTGCACCACCACTGGTCTCTTTCTGTTGTTTAATATATGACATTATCACAAGTGTAAAGGGGTATCACAATGTTACCCATAATTGCATTGCTCTGGTCATCAGTGACTTTGAGCATTTTTTCATATGTCCATTGGCCATCTGGAGAACTTCTTATTGAAAATCCCATTCATCTTCATTTTAATGGATTTTATTAGAATTAACAATTAATTTTTATGAATGAGAGAAAGTCTCACACACACACACACACACACACACACACCAGATTTCTGTTCATTTATGACTTATGTGGTGCTGGGGCCTCAGGCATGCACTCAAACTGTTGAGCTATTTCCCTAATAATATCTACTAGTCTTTTTTTCTTGCACACAGAGAACTGTTCCAGAGAACCTCAATTCACTAAACATATGTTTAAGCATCTAGTATATTACAGTTTAGGGGCCACTGACAGAAATTAATTTGCAACCTTAGATAAATATGGACAAAGAACAGATGCCTGATAATTTTTTTTTCATGAAGCAATGATGTCTTTCCACTGAGCTTGGAAAAGCTTATCTAGGAGCTTGCAATGATAACTACATAAATTAGAGGACTGCTGTATGAAAAAAGTGAATTCTTCTTCTCCTGGCTCCTGTATGTGTGGTGTGAACATTGTGCAAAATTTATTGAGAACATGTACCTTAGAATTTAGCTTTTGAACATGGTATCAGGGCTTTTGTTCCTAATATGAGTTCTGCCTCCTATGTATCTACACAACTATTCAAATTACAAATACATCTGTTCTATAGCAAACAGATAATTGGTCCATGGAAATTATTCCCCTTATTTGAAAAAAAAATCAGTGAAATGATTCTGGCGTGTATAGGGTAAATTTTTTCAATCTTATTTTTATGTAAATGATTCTGAAGCAATTCAGTGGTTTCCTCATTGAAATAAATAACCTCACCCTTATAGCTTCCTTGCTCATAAATCATGGTATATGGATCACCTTCCTCTACACTGTTAATGGTACACATATAGCAAATAAATCTTAATTAGAAAAGAATCTGTTTTTATTTAATTAATTCAGATGATAAAGTCTATTCATTAGATGAATCTTCAAAGAAATTATTCACATGATTTTGCAGCACAATTTTTGCATTTATCATCATGTCATGATAACCCCTCAGGAATGACTGGCAATGCAGATGTTAATTTCACTAGGAACTACAGAAATTTAATATTCTATTAATGCTGATGCGTATTTTAAAATTTGCATCTTAATACTTTCATTGCTATAGTAGAAAACTATGCAAAGATGCATTTTAGGTTATAAAAAGCCCAGTTGTTTCCATTTAAGAAACTAATTAATACAGAAAGAAAGACATTTGAATTAAGGCACTAATTAATACAGAAAGACATTTGATACAGTATCCATTGTTATAATAACAGCATCATAATCTATGGGACTTTATACATTTTTTATCTTAGATCACTAAAGTCAAGTAAGGTATGTAGGGATCGCCACACTCAGGAAAAGTGTCAGGGTTAATGAAACACAGTGGAGCTGGGGAGATAACATACAGGTTTTGCCAACAATTTTCATGCTTGAACCTCTGAGTTCCCAAGTTCAATCCCCACCACTGCCATAAGCCAGAATTGAGCAGTTATCAAGTAAAAAGAAAAAAAATCAAAAACACTGAATAACTTAACAATTTTAAATTGTTTACAGAAATGTACTGAAACCAACTACATTAGAATTCACATTTATTTCCTTTTGGTTAATTTTATTTGTCCTTTTAACTGATCATGGCTTATAAGACTCTAAATATTTTGGAACTATAATTTCACTGCTTTTCAGAATTTTAGTATCCACAGTCACAACTAACTTGCAATTATTCCTTCACCAAAAAGTCTACTGAATTCCCTCCACCCTCACAACAAATTTCCTCTGCTCCATTTCTCTGTGGAAACTTCAGTTCCATAGTTTACAGGTTTATCTTTGCGTGATTTTGCTTGTTGTCTTGCTCTGTTTCTTTATAATGTCATACGAATGAGATGATGGGAAGCAATTACAGAAGCCAGACCTTCTACCTTCTGCAACCCTCAACGACCCTGGGTCCATGCTCCCAGAGGGCTAGAGAATGGGAAAGCTATCATGGGAGGGGGTGGGTTATGGGGATTGGGTGGTGGGAATTGTGTGGAGTTGTACCCCTCCTACCTTATGTTTTTGTTTATTAATCCTTTCTTAAATAAAAAAAATAAATAAAAATTCTCACCACCCTATCTCCATAACCTCTTTTTGGTTGGGTGTTATGGAGTCCTTGGGGTATAACCTCAGGAGAGGAATTACTGGATCATATGGAAGGTCCATGTCTAGCCTTCTGAGAGTTTTCCAGACTGCTCTCCACAGAGGCTGTAACAGTTTACATTCCCACCAGCAATGTAAAAGGGTTCCTCTGTCCCCACATCCTCTCCAGCATTTGTTGCTGCTGTCCTTTTTGATGTATGCCATTCTTACAGGAGTGAGGTGGTATCTTAGTGTTGTCTTAATTTGCATTTATCTGACAATCAGTGACCTAGAGCAGTTTTTCATATGTTTGTTAGCCTTTTGGATCTCCTCTGAGGTGAATGTTTTGTTCATTTCCTCTGCCCATTTTTGGATGGGGTCATTTGCTTTTTTGGTGCTAAGTTTGCTGAGCTCTTTATATATTTTGGTGATTAGTTTCTTGTCTGATGTATGGCATGTGAAGATCTTCTCCCATTCTGTGAGGGGTCTCTCTGTTTGTTTAATAGTTTCTTTGGATGTGCAGAAGCTTTTCAATTTGATGTAGTCCCATTGGTTTGTTTCTGCTTTGGTCTTCCTTGCAACTGGGTTTGATTCATCAAAGATGTCCTTGAGGTGTAGGTGGGAAAGTGTTTTACCAATGTTTTCCTCTAAGTATTTGATTGTTTCTGGTCTGACATCTAGGTCTTTGATCCATTTGGAGTTGATTTTTGTTTCTGGTGAGATAAAGTGGTTCAATTTCATTCTTCTGCATGTTTCAACCCAGTTTTCCCAGCACCATTTATTGAAGAGAGCCTCCTATTTCCATTTAATACTTTGGGCCCCCTTATCAAAGATTAGATGCCCATACGTGTTGGGATTTACTTCTGGGCTTTCAATTCTGTTCCACTGGTCTGTGTGCCTATTTTTGTTCCAGTACCATGCTGTTTTGATGATGATGGCTTTATAATATAGTTTAAGGTCTGGGAGTGTGATGCCTCCATTTCTGTTTCTTTTCCTTAAGATGGTTTTGGCAATTCTAGGTGTTTTCATGTTCCAGATAAATGATTGTAGTGTTTGTTCTATTCTTTTAAAGAACTTGGTGGAACGTTGATGGGTATTGCATTAAATTTGTATATGGCTCTGGGGAGAATATTCATTTTGATGATATTTATTCTTCCAATCCATGAGCATGGGATATCTTTCCATTTCTTGGTATCAGTTTCTATCTCCTTGAGTAGCAACTCATAGTTTTCAGTATACAAGTCTTTCACTTCTTTGGTCAACTTTATTCCTAGGTATTTGATTGATTTTGCTGAAACAGTAAATGGGAGTGATTTCTGGATGTCTTCTTCTTCAGATTTAGTGTTTGCATAAAGAAATGCCACTGATTTTTGTACATTGATTTTGTAGCCTGATACCTTGCTACATTGCCTAATAACTTCCAGTAATTTTCTACTGGATTCTTTAGGTCTTTCTATGTATACTATCATATCATCTGCAAATAGTGAGAGCTTGACTTCTTCCCTTCCAATCTGTATCCCTTTGATTTCTTTCTCTTGCCTGATTGCTATGGCAAGAACTTCCAATACTATGTTGAAGAGTTAACCGTGACAGTGGACAGCCCTGTCTAGACCCCGATCTGAGGGGGAATGCTTTCAGCTTCTGTCCATTGAGTATGATGTTGGCTGTCAGTTTGCTATATATAGACTCCACTATCTTGAGGAATTTCCCATCTATTCCCATTTTTTGTAGAGTTTTGAGCATGAATGGGTGTTGGATTTTGTCAAAGGCTTTCTCTGCATCTATTAGGATAATCATGTGGTTTTTGGCTTTGCTTTTATTGATGTGGTGAATGGCATTGATTGACTTACGGATGTTGAACCAGCCTTGCATTCCTGGGATGAATCCCACTTGGTCATGATGAACAATCTTTTTGATGTGTTGCTGTATCCGGATGGCCAAGATCTTGTTTAATATTTTGGCATCTATGTTCATCAGAGATATTGGTCTGTAGTTTTCCTTTTTTGTTCTGTCCCTATCAGCTTTTGGTATCAGGGTGATGTTGGCTTCATAAAAGGTGGAAGGGAGTATTCCATTTTCTTCAATCTTATGGAATAGCTTAAGAAGTATGGGTATTAACTGTTTCCTCAAAGTTTTGTAGAATTCATTTGTTAAGCCACCTGGTCCAGGACTTTTGTTGTTGGGGAGATTCTTAATAACGGTTTCAATTTCTTTGTCTGTGACTGGTGCATTTAGATATTGTAGTTCTTCTTGGTTCAGTTTTGGAAGTGCATAGGTTTCTAGGAATTGTTCCATTCCTTCCAGATTCTCTAGCTTGGTGGCATATAGTTCTTTATAGAAGTTTCGCAGGATTCTCTGGATTTCTGTGGTGTCAGTTGTGATATCTCCTGCATCGTTTACAATTCTATTAATTTGAGTCTTCTCTCTTTTTTGTTTGGTGAGTCTGGCTAGGGGTTTGTCAATTTTGTTTAATCTTTCAAAGAACCAACATTTGGCTTCATTGATCTTTTGTATGGTTCTTTTATTTTCGATGTTGTTTATTTCTGCTCTAACTTTAGTGATTTCTGTCCTTCTGGTTGCTTTAGGGTTCCTTTGTTCCTCTTCCTCTAAGTCCTTGAGGTGTGCAGTAAGGTCGTTCATTTGGACTTCTTCTTGGTGTTTAATATGTGATTGTATGGCTATAGTTTCCCTCTCAGTACTGCTTTCGCTGTGTCCCAAATATTTTTATAGGTTGTGTCTTCATTTTCATTAGTTTCCAGGAACATTTGAATTTCCTGTTTGAGTGAGTCTCTGACCCAGTGGTTCTTAAGGAGCATGTTGTTTAGTTTCCAAATTCTATGTCTTTTAATAATTTTCCGTTTGTTGTTAAATGTTAGTTTTACTCCACTGTGGTCTGAGAAGATACTTGGGATGCTTTCAATGCTCTTGAATTTATTGATGCTGTCTTTGTGGCCTAACATGTGGTCTATCCTTGAGTATTTGTTATGTGGATTTGAAAAGAAGGTGTATTCCAGTTTTTTTTGGGTGGAGGAGTCTGAAAATGTCCAAGAGGTCTAGTCTGTCAATCTCTTCATTCAATTCTCTTGTATCTTTATTGGTTCTCTGCTTTGTTGATCTGTCTAAGTGTGAGAGTGGGGTATTGAAGTCTCCCACTATTATTGTATTACTATTGATGTATTTTTGAAATTCTTTCAGTAGATGCTTAATGTATTTAGATGGTCCCTCATTGGGTGCATAAATGTTAATAATTGTTAAGTCTTCTTGGCTGATTGATCCTCTAATCATTATGTAATGTCCTTGCCTATCTTTTATTACTTTAATTTAAAATCTATCGTGTCTGAGATGAGAATGGCTGTTCCTGCCCTTTTTTGTGAACCGTTAGCCTGTATGATAGTTTTCCATCCTTTCACTTTAAGTCTGTGTTTATCTTGTTGTGACAGATGGGATTCTTGCAAGCAGCATATGGTTGGGTTATGTTTTCTGATCCATCCCCCCACCCTGTGCCTTTTGATGGGTGAGTTTAAGCCATTGACATTTATTGATATTATGGATTTAATGTATTGTAGTGCCATTGTTCTAAAAAAATTTTTTTTACTCTGATATATTGCAAGTATTATAGTGATGTTCTTGTTTATAAGAGGTCTTTTAGTACCTCTTTCAGGGCCGCCTTGGTGATGGTTGCCTCCTTTAACTGTTGTTTGACTAAGAAGGTTTTGATCCCTCCATCTAGCTTGAATGAAAGTCTAGCAGGATATATTATCCTTGGTTGAAACCCTTTTTCATTCAGGGCTCCATAGATATCTTGCCACTCCCTTCTGGCTTTTAGAGTTTGAGTGGAGAAATCTGCAGATAATCTTATGGGTTTTCCCTTGTATGTGACTTTTTGTTTCTCTCTTGCAGCCTTTAGGATCCTTTCTTTATCCTTATTTCTTCTCATTGTGACTATGATGTGTCTTGGTGTCTTCAGGTCTGGGTTGATTCTGTTTGGTACTCTCTGGGCCTTTTGAACCTTGATGTACTTTCTGTTATTCAGGTCTGGGAAGTTTTATTCTATTATTTCCTCTAGAATGTTTGCTTCCCCTTCCTCTCTTTCTTCCTCTGGCAGGCCAATTATACGAAAGTTACTTCTTTTGAGATCATCCCATATGTCTCTGTTGTTGTTTTCAGTGTCTGTCAATCTCTTTTTAAGCTCTTTCACCTCTTTCTTTGTTTTCTCTAACTCATCCTCTGTCTGACTAATTCTGTTTTCTGCTTCTGTTAGTCTGCTTTCCCTTGCCTCAGCTTCTTTCTTCATTACAGCTATTTCAGCTTTCAGTTCTCTAATTGCCTCAAGATAATCAGTATTTTCCTTGGGGGTCTCAACTGTTGTTTTCCCAATACTGCCATTCCTTTCCTCCAATGTTGTTTTCATTTCTGTGATTAATAAGTTTATTATTGCTTGCATACTTTTCTTTTTTTTTTAATATTTATTTTATTTATTTATTCCCTTTTGTTGCCCTTGTTGTTTTATTGTTGTAGTTATTATTGTTGTTGTCATTGTTGGATAGGACAGAGAGAAATGGAGAGAGGAGGGAAAGACAGAGAGGAGGAGAGAAAGATAGATACCTGCAGACCTGCTTCACCGCCTGTGAAGCGACTCCCCTGCAGGTGGGGAGCCAGGGTTCGAACCGGGATCCTTATGCCGGTCCTTGTGCTTTGCGCCACCTGCGCTTAACCCGCTGCGCTACAGCCCGACTCCCACTTTTCTTATCTATGGTTACTTCTGGCTGATTTGTAGTTTCTTCTGAGCTCTTGTCTTCATTCATTGGAGTAGCAGTTTTATTTGTTTTTAATCTACCCACTTTTTTTTATTTATGTGTTTCTCTTTTTTTTTATGCTCTGTTGTTCCACAGTTGTTGTGTCTTGAGTACAAGTAACACTGTACTAAATACCTTTATGACAATTGCACTCACCAACCTCCGGAATTACAGTAGCAACTGAAGTAAGTATTGAAGTAGTTTAATCGTTACCAGTTAGCCAAACAATTTCTCCAGTCCGTGAAAAAATAGTAACCAAATCCCAGTGAAGAAAGAGAAGAGAGAGGATAGCGAGAATAGGCAGTTATGCAAATCTACTATCCACTGTATATTCTAGGGGTAACAAGAGGGGAAAGGGAACTAGAGCAGAGATACACACATAGAGAGTCCACTCTGAGTCAGATTTCTTCCCCAAAGTAATTCACAAATTCAGAAAGGCAAAGAAGAAAGAAGAAGTGTATGACACGATTAAAAAAAAAAAAAGAGAAAGAGAGAGACAAGAGAGAGACAAGGGAGAAGATAAGAAAAAGAGTTTTAATTAAAGAGCAGTGCAAGGAACTTCCCAATGTGTATCAGTGAATAAAAAAAAAAAAAACACCCTGTTTGGTGGTATGGGGTATCCTGCTAGGAGCTAGTCCCCAGGGACTGCTTATGGGGGGGGTGGGGTGGGAAGGATGTATGCTTGAAAATTAAAAGGAAGAAAAAAGAATTTTTTTCCCCTACTCTAATTCTTAACCCAAATTAAGTTATAGTCACCTCCTTGGTGTCATCGCTATGGCCCCTTATTGACTGGCCTGCTAAAGGCAGAAAATCCTATTGTTTCCTCGAGATGTGTCCGGAGCTCAGCGGCTAGCAGCTTCTCAGTCCACCATCTTCTGGGAAACCCCCCCCCCCAGACTTTTTTAAAGGATTTCTCGAAAATGAAAACTAGCTCCAAGTCCTTTGATCCAATGAGAGCTGTACTCAAGAAGTCTGTTGATCCGCCCTCAGGGTCGCGGTGGTCCCTGGAGACTCCCAAGAGAAAGCCCCCGAGCTAAAGTGCTCTCTCCGGGTCCTCCGTCCACCGCCCAGCAGCGCTCTGCAACCGGCGGTGGAGAGAGCCGCCTTCCCGGGCGGAGGACAATGCCCGGTGCACTCGCCTTGCCCGGCGCCGCCTGGGAAGTCTGGAGCCCCGCTAGTCCGTGTCACCTTTACTCTAATTCTTAACCCAAATTAAATTATAATCACCTCTTTGGTGTCACCCCTTATTGACAGGCCTGCTAAAGGCAGAAAATCCTACCGTTTCCAGAAGAAGTGATCAGAGAACATGCTGTTAGCAGCTTCTCAGTCCGCCATCTTCGAGTATTTTTTTTTTCTTTCCTTTCTTTTTTTATTGGGGGCTTAATGGTTTACAGCATAGTCGTTGGCACTTGGGTATAATTTCTCATCTCACCAAGACATATATCTGTAAAACACTCTCGTTCCCTATTTAGGTCTGTCATTGTGTACCAGGACCTGAAAACCTCCCCTCCCCAAATCACCATTTGCCTTTTTTCTTCAGAGTTTTTACTGTGATGTACTCAACCACCAGTGCAAGTTTTACTTTGTTTCTCCTTTCTTTTTAATTTTTTTTAAATTTTTTAAAATATTTATGTATTTCATTTTGTTGCCTTTGTTGTTTTTATTGCTGTTGTAGTTATCATTGTTGTTATTGATGTCATTGTTGGATAGGACAGAGAGAAATGGAGAGAAGAGGGGAAGACAAAGAGGGAGAGAGAAAGGAGAAAGAGAGACACCTACAAACCTGCTTCACCGCCTCCTCTGTAGGGTAGGGAGTGGGGTGGGGGGCTCAAACCAGGATCCTTATGCGGGTCCTTGTGCTTTGTGCCTGCTGTGCTACAACCTGACTCCTCTTTCTAAAATTTCTTTTATATTTATTTATTATTGTTGTAGTTATTACTGTTCTTGTTATTGATGTCATCGTTGTTAGATAGGATAGAGAGAAATGGAGAGAGGAGAGGAAGACAGAGGGAGAGAAAGATACACACCTTCACGCCTGCTTCACCGCCTGTGAAGTGACTCCCTATAGGTGGGGAGCCAGGGGCTCGACCTGGATCCTTACGCAGGTCCTTGCGCTTACTGCCACATGCGCTTAATCATATAACACTATATGATTATATATAATTTATGTTACCATGTGCAAGGACCCAGGTTCAAGCCCCCACCCAGTTCCCTGAGGGAAAAGTGGTAACATACGTTTATACATCTTTAAGAAATACTTTGAAAAACAGACATTTTACTTGAAAAATCAAAGTCTGTTTAAATTAGTGACTCTTGGGGCGGGGGAGATAGCATAATGACTATGCAAACAAACTCTCTTGCCTGAGGCTCCAAAGTCCCAGGTTCAGTCCCCTGCACCAACATAAGCCAGGGCTGAGTAGTGCTCTGATGTCTGCGGGCCTCTCTCTCTCTCTCTCTCTCTCTCTCTCTCTCAAACAAAATAAAATACTAAAAAGAAAAATCAGTGACTCTTGGAATGGTTGAAACTTCTGAATTATGAAACAGGGGAAAGAAGTGAATCTGAAGTTAGTAGTTTATACCATATATTATGGATTAAAATATGCAAAACATATTATATTCCAATTATTTTAGAAATCATCACTTGTATTGAAACACATTCATATTTCCAAAATAAATATTTTATCAAAATGAACAGTATTTGTTCTTATCTATGTACTCCAATTTTTTCCAGTCTATCCGTAGGAGAAACAGTGATATATAACAAAAATTCATGTTAGTCAACAAAATTGTGTTTAAGATATTTAGTTAGATGAACAAAGGAATGAAAATTAAATAGTTTAGGGGGGAAATTTGTCTTCTTTTAATACTCTGCTAGATTTTAAACTTTCTTTTCTTATGTAGCTCATTAAGTAAGATATAACTATCTCGAGAGAACCTCTTACATTTGCAAGGTCATGCAAAGTTCAGAGTCCTGGGAAAAGAAAAAAAGTTTGGAGCACACTTCATTTTAAGTGCTAAGTCAAAAGGGTAAAAAGTATTCTAAATGGTTTTTGCAAAGTTGGGTCTAAGTCATTTGCATAGAAGACTTGCTAAGGATCTAGTATTAAAACTTAGATCACTGTAGAAATCATGTGCTTCGGAGTCGGGCTGTAGTGCAGCGGGTTAAGCGCAAGTGGCACAAAGCACAAGGACCGGCATAAGGATCCCGGTTCAAACCCCGGCTCCCCACCTGCAGGGGAGTCGCTTCACAGGTGGTGAAGCAGGTCTGCAGGTGTCTATCTTTCTCTCCTCCTCTCTGTCTTCCCCTCCTCTCTCTATTACTCTCTGTCCTATCCAACAACGACAACAACAATAATAGCTACAACAATAAAACAACAAGGGCAACAAAAGGGAATAAATAAATAAAATAAATATTTTTAAAAAATTAAAAAAAAAAAAAAAGAAATCATGTGCTTAGGGCATGTGTGATGGTGCACCTGGTTGTACAAGGACCTGGGTTTGAGCCTCCAGTCCCCAACTGCAGGGGGAAAGCTTTGCAAGTGGTGAAGTGGTCCTGCAGGTGTCTCTCTGTCTCTCCCCTTCTCTATCTCTCCTTTCCCTTTCAATTTCTGGTCATCTCAATTCCTCTATCCAATAAATAGATAAAGATAATAACAATTTTGTTTTCAAAAAAAGAAATTATGTGCTTAAATACTTCTGGGCAAATACTTTCAAGGGTCTGATCTAACAACAGGCAATATTGCAAAAAAATATTGAGATGTTGCTTAATGTGACCAACATTATTCATTATTAGAAACATTAGCTATGTCTACTCATAGTAATCAAAAACATACCTATGAGCACCATAAGAATATGGATACTAGGGAGTTGGGATGTAGCGCAGAGGGTTAAGCGCATGTGGCGCAAAGCGCAAAGACCAGCTTAAAGATCCCGGTTTGAGTCCCTGGATCCCCTCCTGCAGGGGAGTCGCTTCACAGGCGGTGAAGCAGGTCTGCAGGTGTCTGTCTTTCTCTCCCCCTCTCTGTTTTCCCCTCCTCTCTCCATTTCTCTCTGTCCTATCTAACAATGACAACATCAACAATAACAATAATAGCCACAATAAGGCTACAACAATAAGGGCAACAAAAGGGAATAATAAATAATTTTTTTAAATGTTATGTAAAAAAAAAAAAAGAATACGGATACTTTACTGTAGAAGAATGTAATGACTTAGTGAAATGAAAGCCATCATTCTTACGTAGGTCAATTCTACATTTGTCCATAATAAATGCAACACCAATTAGGGAGAAGATAGTGCTGACAAAATGTTAAGTTTGTTTGGGAAAATGCATATATTAAAATTATATTTAGGGAGAGAGAGAAAAAATAGCCTGCATACAAATTGAACCCAAATCCCTTAGCATGGTAGCATGTGTACTTAACTGGTGTAACACTGTCTGACTCTATTACTGTCTCTTTGGTTGTATATGACTAATATTTAATTGAAATTATATATATGTACCTTTCATTATCAATAATATGTTCTTCAAATTAATGTGATTGAGTATAAAATATTCTTCAATAAAATTCAAAAGTAATGCAAAAGTGATGTAGTCTATAAAACACTGAAGAAGAAACTTTCTCTCCCAAACTTCATTATTCCAATATTTTCTTACAATATGAGCTGAGAAGTAGTTTGACATTTCTTATTCAATTTGGCAACTAACAATAATTGTCTGAACTAAGTGATAAAAAAAAAACAAACCTGTCCATTGATAAAATTTCTTCTTCTGTCAGCTAGCTATCACTAGGTTATGTCTTCTAATTCAAAAAGAAGACCTTCATGGGTAGGCAGTGGGACAAATAAATGACATAATTAGTAACTGGAAATATGTGCATATACTTTGTTTTATAAAACAAAAATACTAAAAACCGTTAAATCAGAAGATATCTTATTTTTTCCACTGTTACTTGATAGAACGAGACTGTTGCAGCCCAGGGTTTGGTTCAGTGATAAAAACTTAAATCATGTTCCTTGGACTTAAAACATGATGTTTGTTTAAAAAGGATGACAGAGGGCATAGTGGGGGTTGTATTGTTATATGGAAAACTGGGAAATGTTACGCATGTAAAAACTGTTGTATTTACTGTTGAATGTAAAACATTAATTTCCCAATAAAGAAAAAAATACAAACATGATGTTTGATATTCAGCATCACGTGTTCCAAAGCGATTCTCTGGTCTCTTTTGCCCTCCTTCCCTCCCTCCTTCCTTCTCTTCTTCTTCTCTCTCTCTCCCTTCCTCTTCCCCTCCATCACTAATGACTAAACAAGTCTGTTTTTTGTTTTTTTTTTTAAAGAATATATTACTAAAAATTTCATAATGGTCTTCTAGTTAAAATGAAGATAACAATTTTATTTGAAATCTAGAAACACAGCATGTTTTATTTTATTTACTTTTTTCATAAATTATAACATGCCGGGAGTCGGGCTGTAGCGCAGCAGGTTACGCGCAGGTGGCGCAAAGCACAAGGACCGGCATAAGGATCCCGGTTCGAACCCCGGCTCCCCACCTGCAGGGGAGTCGCTTCCCAGGCGGTGAAGCAGGTCTGCAGGTGTCTATCTTTCTCTCCTCCTCTCTGTCTTCCCCTCCTCTCTCCATTTCTCTCTGTCCTATCCAACAACGACGACAACAACAATAATAACTACAACAATAAAACAACAAGGGCAACAAGAGGGAATAAATAAAATAAAATATAAAAAAATAATAATTATAACATGCCATTACTTAACCGAACACTTAACATATATTATTTATTACAATGTCATACCATGACTGTACTGTGTCATTTGTCTTTTTTTGAAATTTTATTTTATTTTAATGTATTTTTATTATTGGATAGAGTCAGAGAGAAATTGAGAGGGGAATGGCAGATAGAGAAGAAAAGAGACAGAGAGACACCTGCAGCTCTGCTTCACCACACCTGAGGCTTTCCCCTTGCAGTGGAGACAGGGGCTTAAACTTAGATTTCTGTGTACTTTAATATGTGAATTTAACCAGGTTTGCCATCACCTGCCCCTCCATTTGTCTTTTTTTTTTTTTTTTTTTGCAACATGAAGATTATTTGATATTTCTAAATCTTTGACTCAGTTCTATAATTGAATGTGATTTTTTTTTACCTGAAAGTAATTACATTTAATGTTTTTTTTTTAAATTGAGAGTTCTGGATATCCAATTATGAATATCCTTACTGATCAAAGTACATTCTAAATATAGGCTTGAGGCATTAAACACTAGTCAAATATCAAATAAACAAACCCTTTACTTTCAGATTTACAAAATAAGTCAGTTTCATCATTTTCATTTGAAAGAATCCAAGTGTAAAGTGAATTAGTAATTGGACTGAATTTTCAACAGCTTTCATTACTTTTCAAGTGCTCTCTTATTCTTTCTTTTTTTGGCAAAGATAATTCTTTTTAATGTCTTCATCTAAGATTTAGTACATTTCTTTGACAAGTTTCTATTTTTACATTCTTTTTTTCTCTTTTTTCTCTTTATTGGGGGATTATTGTTTTGTAGTCAACAGTAAATACAATAGTTTGTACATTCATAACATTTCCCAGTTTTCCTCATAACCATACAAGCCCCGGCAGAAGTGCTCTCTTTCTCTAGGCTAAGTCAACCCTCTATCACAAGTTCCATTCCATTCACATACTTCAATGTTCAAGATGTTCCTAGCAAAACCTGTTGTCTGCATGGGTTCTTCTAAAGCTCTGGTTACTCTTGCCTTGCCCTTAGTCACACCCTGAGTTTGAGCATATAGTACATTATTGAGCATGAAAGGGGCAAGCCCAACTATACTGATCTATATGGTAGGAGAAAACACAGCTCACCTGAGTATATAGGGCATTTTATAGGGCTGGCCTGACTGGGACTTGAAGGATCTACCTCAGTGAGACACTAGCATATACCTATAATACGGCAGCCAAGAGGATGTGGAAGGGGACTCGAAACTGATTAGGCAGTCCCAGGAGGCAAAGAGTGAAGAGATCATGAAAAACCAGCCTGAGGATGTGGAGAGTGAGAAAAAAAAAAAAATCCTGGGTCCAAGAAAGTAACCCTGGAGACATTGAGGATAGGAGAGAAGCAGAAATGTAGGTGGGTGGAGAACTTCAGGAAGATGTACAAGGATAAAAATACTAAACAGACACAAAGGATGACAAAAATAACAGATAGCACACTGTATTGCCATGTGTGCAACCCAGGTTCAATCCTAACCCATACATTTGAAGGAAGTGTCACCGCTTTTCATTGATGTAGTGCCCCCTTCATCCCAACCACTCTGCTGCCCTTTCTCTATATGAAAATAACTATCCTGGAGCCGTGAAAACCTAGCAGTGACAAAAGAAATAAACAAACAATAAAACAGGCAAGTGATGTGTCTCAGAGAGGGACTATAGGCACTGAAGGAATAGTAGACAATGTTTTCAATCATGTGTTAAAAGATCTATTCCAAAACCTATTTAAAACCATAAGGAAGAATAACATACACATAAGTACATTATCAACACTCTAACCATCATCCAGTTTAGAGGTATTAAAAATATATTCCATCACACTTCAATCTGAATTCTTAATTTTAACCAAATGGCCAGGGAAAGGTGAAAGATGTCATGATATGAACGAGCTTTAACTGTTGAGATGTACTTTCAAGGCAGAGGTCAACCATGTCTGTGACATTCTACTGTGCCAAAGTCACAATCATTTAGTGACAGAGGCTGGATTCTAAAAAAGTAGGACACAATATGGAATAACTTTACTCTCTTGATTTTTTAATGGAGTTTTCTAAATAGGAAAAGTATAAGAAATGACAAGGGCAACTAAAATATGCCCACTAGCTATCTACTAAATGGAGGACCCCCCCCCCCAACTCTTCATCTGCACTACTCCAGCCTTTAGTTACATGATTAGTCAACAATTTGTTTGGCTTTGCATGTTAACTCTCTTTTCAGTCACCAGGTTCCAGATGCTAACATGATGCTGACCAGACTTCCCTGGATAGACAACCCCACCAATGTGTCCTGGAGCTCTGCTTTCCCAGAACCCCCCCCCCCACCCCCCAACTAGGGAAAGGGAGAGGCAGGGATCAACCTGTCAATGCCCATGTTCAGTGGGGAAGCAATTACAGAAGCCAGACCTTCCACCTTCTGTATCCCACAGTGACCTTGGGTCCATACTCCCAGAGGGATAAAGAACAGGAAAGCTATCAGGGGAGGGGAGGGGATACAGAGTTCTGGTGGTGGGAATTGTGTGGAGTTCCCCCTCTTATCCTATGGTTTTGTCAATGTTTCCTTTTTATAAAAAGAAAGAAAGAAAGAAAGGAAGAAAGAGAGAAAGGAAGGAAGAAAGGGCGAGTGTGTTTATCTAAAAGGCTTTGAAAGGGAATAATAATAATTAAAAAAAATATTTCCATGCCATTTTGAACTACAATTATCCTCAAGACAGAATGATGAAAGAAACAATGCATAAAACTTGAATGTTAACCTAGCCAGGTGTCAGGCTAGTGATGCAAGAGAGATGACCCAGAAACTGAGCTCATGGCGGCAAGGCCATTCAAATCTTTATTCATCTGAACGCCCCAGAGACAGGCAGTAGCACAGAGGGTTAAGTGCACATGGCACAAAGTGCAAAGGCCAGCATAAGGATCCGGTCTGAGCACGTGCGGTCTTCGAGGCCGGAAAATGGAAGTCGAAAGTAGGAAATGGAAGTGGCTTGACAATACCATACATTATTAGGAAAGGGGCAGAGAAAGGCACAAGGGGATGGAAAAGGTAGGAACTTCTTAGCAACTGTTGTAAGGGGTCTAACTGGTAGGATTAATAATAATCTGCAGTCTTGAGGGTAGGAAAAGAATATTTCAAATGAGCAGAATGGGTGGAAACTAGGGAGGAAACCTTAAGTCATTTGTTAGACAAAGCGGAACACTGATATGTAGATAATAAGAGAGCAGGCCATTGTATCAAGGAATGCAGAGCTGGCTTAATGTTTTAAGGAATGTGGAGCCCCTGGAGGCAGAAAAATACAGGGTTTCTGGAGACAGGGAGTAGCTGACAGGGAAGCTAAAACTAGGACCCATACTTCTCCCCAGCTCAACCTTGGCAAGAGGGAGTCTGACAGGGAGATTCGTTTCCTCAGTTCCCCATTTTTCAATGGGAAAAGCCTCACCACGCTCAACCTGGTTCTCACAGTATTCCCAGCAGCCAGGTAATAGATTCACTTGTTAAGGAACAAGAAGAACTATGGAGAAAAGTAACAAATATTGAAGAATACCAGCTACTGGATGCATAGTCTTGGTAAAGACAGGACATTCTTGGGGGAAGAGAGCACTATAAACCTGCTCCAATATGTTAATTATAAATGAATATATATTACACAACCACGCATAGTTTCTACTCATGCACATTTAGAGTAGAAAACCTATTGAAAACAAATATGTTAGAACCTTTACATGGGTTTTCATTCAACATTGTTACTATGGATTTTACTACTTTTGGTATTATTTATTTTTCACATATATACTAGAAAAAAAAACACTATATTTTATTTCAGAAATAAAATATGTCCAAAACTCTTTGATATCATTTCTTAAAATTTATGGACATACTATAAATTATATGTGTGTATGTCTGTGTCTTCCTGTGTGTGTGTGGTTCTTTTTCATCTGTAATTCACTTTAAGCATTTATAATGATTATGGTACATAATCAGTAAATCTTTTTTTATTTTATTTGTTTATTGGATAGACACAGTGAGAAAATGAGAGGTAGGGAGTGATAGAAAGGAGAAAGAAAGACAGACACCAGCAGCACCCACCGTCTCACCATTCGTGAAGCTTTCAGCCCTGCAGCTGTGGACCTGGGGATTGAACCTGGGTCCTTGAATTCTGTAACCACCACCGCCCATCCACTATCAGTAATTCTTAAGACATAACACATTCAGCATTTACTTTTTTCTCAAGGCAAATATTTTTCACATTTTAATATTTTTGAAATTTTAATTTGTCTTTCCAGCTAATTTCAGGTTCTTTTTTTTATAGGTGTCCATCCCTTAGAGATTAAATTTAGAAAAAAAAAATTAATAAGAAGTAAGAAGTCTAAATTTTGGTATATAAAAAACATATTCTTTACTGTATACTAGCTACATATACTGTATACTAGGAACACAGTATTCAATATCAAAATAGAATTATGAATCAAATAAAATCACCTTCTAAATGCAATCCCTCTAATACCATAATTTTGCTATTTTTTGTTTGGTGCAACAGAGATTCAGTCAATATTTAACAATTATTTTATCAGAAGGAGATGGGCATCGTTTTTGCTATTGCTTTATTTGATTTAGAGATGCAGATATAAAAATTTTATTCTTACTTTATCTTATTTGCTTTTTATTATTTTTTAACACTTGTTTTTAAATGGAAATATTGACAAGACCATAGGATAAGAGGGATACATTTCCACACAAATCCCACCACCAGAACTCCGTATCCCATCCCCTCCTTTGAAAGCTTTCCTATTTTTTATCTCTCTGGAAGCATGGGCCCAGGATCATTATGGGGTACAGAAGGTGGGAGGTCTGGCTTCTGTAATTGCTTCCCCTCTGAACTTGGGCGTTGGCAGGTCGATCCATACTCCCAGCCTGTCTCTCCCTTTCCCTAGTGAGGAGGGGCTCTTAGGAGGCACATTGGTGGAGTCATCTGCCTACGGAAGTCAGTCTGGCATCATGGTATCATCTGGAACCTGCCGGACCGCCACTGGCCTGAAAATCTTGCCCTCACTTGATATTCCCGATTTCAAGCAGCAGTTTTGCAGAGAGAAAGTCAGGAGATGTCCTCATGAAGCCATCTTGGCTCTGCCCCTCTTTTTTGCTTTTTTAATCTGGAACTTCTTGCATACAAATCCCATGCACTACCATTTCACTATCTCCCTACCCTTCTTTCTATTCCCCTCCCCCTCCCCGGCACTGCTCAGGTCTGGCCTATAGTGGTGCTGGGGATTGAATCTGGACCTTCTCGTGCCTCAGGCATGGACAACTTTTTGCATCACCGTTCTGCTATATCTCCAGCCCTCCTTCTTTCTATTTTGAACCTTAAAATTGTTTTTCTTTTAATTGACATCTGCCAATAGATAATCAAATAAAAATTAATTTTCAGTATATGCTTTTCCTTATCACCATCTAAATGGGTGAGAGGTGAAGTTCAGATTGACTGTCTATTCTTCCTGAAAGTAGATTTGGGGCTTCATTATTTGTTATATTGTTAAAAGTATTTTTGAAAACTCAGAGAAGAGGGGGGCAGGAAGTGGAACACCCAACTAAGCACATACATTGCACAAGCACCTTGGTTAAAGACTTGGCCTCACCGAATTCGAGCTCAAACCTACAAGGACGCAGAGGTTACACAGGCTCCTGTGCTGAATATGGGCCCCAGATCAAATCGATGAGATTTATATTTTATAATATTTATAGGATTTCCCCATATTTGGGAGCTACTCTCTTCCCAGATCCCACTTTCCAGTCCTATTTCCAACTCTGATACCATCTCTGCAGACAATACCACTAGCCCACCTGCATATTAACTGTGAGGTTCAGGCAAAAATTACTGAAGTTGGCCATTTAGTATATACCTAATTTTTTAAACTTCCTAATTTTTTCCAAAATGGAGACCCCAATCTCATCTGCTATATTCTTACCTTTAGGTTCCTGATTATTAAACAATTTATTCTGCTTTATATCTTAATGCTTTTCAGACACCAAGTTGCAGATGTTACCATGATGCCAACCTGACTTCACTGGGCAGAAAACCTCACCAGTGTACCCTGAAACCCCACCTCTCCAGAGCCCTGCCCAACTAGGGAAAGAGAGAGACAAGCTGTGAGTATGGATCAACCTGCCAACACCCATGTTCAGCAGAAAAGAAACTACAGAAGCCAGACCTTCCACTTTCTGCACCCCATAATGATCCTGCATCCATACTCCCAGAGGGATAAAGAATAGGAAAGCTTCCAATGGAGGGGAAGGAATGTGGAACTCTGGTGGTGGAAAATGTGAAGAATTGTATCTCTTTTGTCCTAAGGTCTTGTTGATCATTATTAAAAAACAAAAACAAAACAAAACAAAACCTGCAGAAAGGAAGCTTCATGGGCTGTAATGCAGTGTTACACAGTGTCTCTTTTCTCTTTCTCTCTCCATCCCCTCAACCCATATATTTCTCCCCGCCCTATTAAATAAAACAAAGGAAGAAAATAAAAATAATAATCATAAAAAGACAACCAGCAACAATAACCCTGGTGGCAATAACAGAAAAGAGGTGAGGGAAGGGAAGAGAAGAGAAGAAAGGTGCAGGGCTAGTCAGAATGAGGCAGGGCAAAGGCAAGGCAGTGGTACGTCTGGTAAAGCTCACACACTACAGTGCTCAGGGATTTGGGTTCAGGCCCCTGGTCCCTATCTGCAGGAGGAAAGCTTCAGGAGTGAGGATGCAGGGCTGCAAGTGTCTCTCTGTTTCTTCCCTTCTGTATCAGCCCCTCTCTTCTCAATTCTTCTCTGTCTCTAATAAATAAACAAACAAAAATTAGAAGAAAAGAAAAGAAAGGAAAGGAAACTCACTAAAGATAAAAGTACTGCATAATTACTCATTTTATGAAGAAAGGGAAGGAAGGAGAAAAAGAAGTAATGAGGTAGAGGAGAAAGAGGGGAAAAGAAATAAAATAAGGTAACATAATTTTTTTGTATGTTACATGGGTTGTCACTTCAGCATTATTTATGTATAATTACCATTTATTGACTATATTAGATACCGTGCTTATAATTACATATTTTTCATTAGTCACAACATTTTGGTTTATTTTTAATATGATAAAATACCTATTTACTTAAAGTGTTTTCAACAGGACTCTAAATTCAGTAATGGTAAAATTTTGAAATGAAATAGTCTCAGTGAATAATTTAATGCCACTGGTAATAGAAGGTAGTTCTATATGTATTCAGAAACTCAAGCACTATCACATCTAAACCCCCCCTTCAGACATTTCCCCTAAACCTTATCAAGAAAATGAATTTTGTTGAAAATGGATTTTCTCACATTTATTTTCCAAGTCATTTTTTGATGGAGTGCTAAGCCTCATGCCTATGCAATAGCTTCTAAAAATAAGAAATAAGCTTTGGTTTCAAATTCTAAAAGTTACATTCATAATTTGAAAGAGGAAAAAAAAAAAAAAAGGTTCCCAAAATCGGAAGGAAGTTCATTGGAGGCATTCAGGGAAATTTCCAGTTCAGACCACAAGGGAGTAACATGAAGCAGCATCATTTACTTACTGAAAAGAACAAAATACAATGAAAAATAAAGAAAGAACTCATTTTAAAATTTGGGAAATGTGTATGATAAGATGATAATTTGTAAACGTCTTATTGAGGAAATGTTGACATAGGATTATTGTCACAAGGATCCATCTCTATATCTCCCCAAGATAGATAAAAGTATACTTCATGCTTCACCAAACCAAGACCCTCACCCACTACAGAGCACTAAAGCCATTCTTCTCCACCCCCGCCCCTTTTAGAAACATTCCTGAGAGAACATTTATCTGTAAGGTGTAATGCTTATAATTCCCATATAACACACAATAATGAGAACCATTTAAATTCTTCCCATTCACAATAAAACACACACACACACACACACACACACACACACACACACACACACACACACAATTTATTGGACCTATAAGAGATATACCAGCATGACCATGATTTTGAAATAGAACTAAACTGACCTTAGAGTTGAGATTATTAAAGAGTTACCATAACAAATCTTAAACACTGGTCCCCAAAACACAGAAGAAAACTAAGTGGGTCATCAGGTTTTTGTCCCTCTCTTTTTGGCTTATATCTTACTTAACACAATCTCTTCAAGTTCCATCCAAGATGAGGTAAATGAATTGGAATTATCATTTTTAACAGTTAAATGGCATTCTACTGTGTATATATACCACAATTTCCATTGCACTCATAGGTGGAATTTAAACAATAAAACTAGGGGTCAAGTGGTGGCAAACCTGGTAGACTGTATATTTACAGCAAACCTACAGCCAATATCATACTCAATGCTGAAAACCAGGAAGCATCTGATCAGGTACTAGACAGGGTTGCCATTATCATTATTATTATTCAACATAGTAAGGAACCAAATACACCCAATCCAAAAAGATCTATGTACACCTATGTTCGTAGCAGAACAATTTATAATAGCCAAAACCTGGAAGAAATCCTGGTGTCCAACAACAGCTAAGTGGCTGAGTAAGTTGTAGTATATATAGACAAGGAGATACTACTCAGCTGTTAAAAATTATGAATCCCGGCAGGGGTAGATAGCATGATGGTTATGCAAAGAGACTCTCATGCCTGAGGCTCCAAAGTCCAAGGTTCAATCCCCTGCACCACCATAAGCCAGAGCTGAGCCGTGCTCTGGTGTTTCTCTGTCTCTCTCTCTGAAAAATAATATAAATATAAAATAAAATAAAATAAATGGTGAATTCGCCTTCACCTTATCTTGGATGGAGCTTGAAGAAATTGTGTTAAGTGAGATAAGCCAGAAAGAAAAGGAAGAATATGAGATGATCTCACTCATAAACAGAAGTTGAAAATTAAGAATAGATGGAAAACACAAATCAGAATTTGGACTGGAGTTGATGTAATGCATAAAAATAAAAGACTCTGGGTGGGGAGGGGGTAATTTACATCCTGGAACATGATGGCAGAGGAGGACCTAGTGTGAGCTGAATTTTTGTGTGGAAAACTGAGAAATGTTACACATGTACAAACAAACTACTGTAGTTTACTGTTGACTATAAACTGTTACCCCCCATAAAGAAAAAAGAAATAAAAAGTTAAAAATTAAAAATGAATTATCTATACATGTAAAAATTACTGTTTTGTAACATTCTATTGTAATGCAGTATTATATAATATATTATAGTATTATATTTTACAGTTGTGATGGAAAAATGAATAAACCTCCCTTTTTACAATACTGAGTTAGAAATTCTAAACCTCAAATTAATTGGCTATAATAAAGTGATAGCTGTTTCTATGTAATCCACTTAAAGGGATCTTCAAAACACTTAAAAGTAATTACTGTGATACATTTAGCTGAAGAATGAAACACACACACACACACACACACACACACACAATATCATATCTTTGGATCACAAGACAGAGTATAAAAATACTCAAAAAATAATAACACAAATAAGAGATTGAATGATTATTAGAGTAGTCACAGTATATAGATGAAATATCATTATTAGGATGATCTAGGCTCTGATATACTGCACAATAAGAAGCCAAAAAATATTCTTAGGAAGAAAGGCAAAAGTCAATTTCTGATCAAGAAAGACCTCTATTAGGCATCTTAAGGGTCACTTACCAATATATTTTGATCTTAAAATATATTTATTAAGGTGGTGGTGCACCTGGTTGAGCACACATGTTACAGTGCTCAAGGACCCAGGTTCGAGCCCCTGGTCGCCACCTACAAGCAGAAAGCTTTGTGTGTGGTGAAGCTGGGCTGCAGGTGTCTTTCTCTGTCTCTCTTCCTGTCACCCCCTTCCCTTTCAATTTCTAGCTGTCTCTATCCAATAAATAAATATGTACAAAAATTTTAAATATATATTTATTATTTTATTTATTGCCACCAGGATTATTGGGTTATTATTGTGGCTATGTACAACTCTACCACCACTCCCAGTGGCTTATTTATGTCTCCTTCTTTTTCCTCTTCTCTCTCCTTCTCTTCTCTCCCCTTCTCTTCTCTTCTTTCCTTCTCTTCTCTTCTCTTCTCTTCTCTTCTCTTCTCTTCTCTTCTCTTCTCTTCTCTTCTCTTCTCTTCTCTTCTCTTCTCTTCTCTTCTCTTCTCTTCTCTCTTCCCTTCCCTTCCCTTCCCTTCCCTTCCCTTCCCTTCCCTTCCCTTCCCTTCCTTCTCCTCCCCTCCCCTCTCTCCTCCCCTCCCTTCTCCCCTCCCCTTTCCCCTCCCCTCTCCCTTCCCTTTCTCCTCTCCTCTCCTCTCCTCTCCTCTCCCCTCCCCTCCCCTCCTCTCCCCTTCTCTCCTCTCCTCTCCTCTCCTCTAATCTCTTCTCTTCTCTTATTCACTTTCTTTCAATGTTTTTCTGATAGAGACAGAGAGAAGAGGAAGAGAGAGGAGAGGAGGAATTGCAGTACTAGTGCACTGTTACTTCAGATAGGAGCAAGGACTTAAACCTGGGTCCTTGTGCATGGTAACATGTGCATTCTAACTTGTATATCACTTCTTGGTGTCAAAGAGTTATTGATAATTATTTAAACGAGCTACTTATGGTGTAAAAGCAAGATAATAAATTATGAAGCAGCTTTGGTTTTCTTCATGTGATTGCTTATAGTGAAAGAAAGTAATCACTTAAGTTGCATTCTTCATTGAAATGAGATTAATTATGTGTATTAATATAGTTTGCCTACATGAGAACATTTACAAAAACTGTTAGAGGAAAACTGAACAAATAATAACATTGACTTTTATCATTCCATTTGGAAACAGAAGAGTAACTATAGCTTAAAATAATTTTAGTAGGTTTATTTTATTTTTAAAAAATTATGAAAGGGCTAGAGAGATAATCGATCAGGTAGGGTGCTTGCCTTGCTTTGTGCATGGTAAATGATCAAATTGGAGCATCACATCAACACATGGGAAATTCTATGACACCAGAAGAAGCTCCAGTATTGTGATGTCTCTTCCTTTCTTTATATCTTTTGAATCTTTCTCTGTCTTTCTGAACGAAAAACTGCACCAAACATTGCAATCATGCATGCACAAGACTGACTCTGTGAAATGAAAGAGAAAGGAAGAAAGAAGAATGAAACGAAAAAGGAAAGGAAGAAAGAAAGCCATGACTATCTTGTATTCTTTGCTGTTAATTTTTGTAATAACTGTTTCATAATTAAATACCAAACTGTCAAGATGAATAACAAAGAGTAGGTTCATAAATAGAACAAAATTATTTGTGTGCCAACACAATATGTCAGAGAAATAAATTGAAAGCAATCAGTTGCTCAGATCTTATGGGAATAAGGAGACTGAGATTGACATGGAGATTATATTGTAATTATAATTTTTATTGTATGGCGGCAACATGAGCCATTGTGCTTACTAGTCTTTCTTTGCAATCAAAGATGTTTTTCTTAGCTTAACTGTGAACAGTCATGTTGCTACATTGAAAATCCTCAATAGGCTAGACTTAAAATGGATTTGTACCAGTCATTGAATATGCAAATGAGATCTTTTTTATTAACAAGCAGTAACAACAACATTCTGAAGAAAGAGTTTAGCCTATTAGAATATCAACTTGCATGACTTGGTTACCACATACCACAGGTTCATTATCTGGAACTACTTTTTGCCAGAGCTGAAGAGTGATCTTCCTTCTTTCCTTTTCTCATTAAAAGTAAACAAATGTATTATTATTATTACTATTATCATTATTATTAATTATGAGAAAGACATACAGACAGACACACACCGGAGCTCCACTCAATTCTGGCTTATATTGGTATTGGGGATTGAAGTTGAGTCTTCAGAGCCTCATGCATGAAGCCTAATAATGTATTTTTAAAAGAAATTTCTGGATCATATAAAGGAATATTTTGGTACTTAAAGAAAACAAATGTTGAATAAACTTAAGTATGTCTTCTACATTTCCAATCACAAATATTTACAGACTAAAGGAAGAAGTAAAGCACAAGAGAAAATAATGGAAATATGTGGTGGTATACTACTATAGGTAAAATACAAATAAGAATAAGTTCAAAGTAAGCAAAATCATATGGAAGCTCATATGGGTAAAATGTTTAACAAGGGCCAGGCCAGGCGGTGGCACACCTGGTTAAGTGCACACACAATTGTAGACAAGGACTGAGGTTTAAGACCCTGGTCCTCACCTGCAGGGGGGGGAAGCTTCATGAGGGATGAAGCAGAGCTGCAGGTGCCTCTCAGACTCTCTCCCTCTGTATCTCCCTCTCCCCTCTCAATTTTTCTCTGTCTTTGTCCAATAATAAGTAAAATAGTTTTTTTTAAAGAGTTTTACATATTTTTAGTGAGGGAAAGTGAAAAAATCCTCATTGGTAATGTGGAATACAAACCAAAACAAAATAGAAATAATGTATGAGTTGATTATTAAATAAAGAATGACCTTTCTGACCAAAGAAAACTCTCCTTTCACGGGGTCAGGCGGTAGCACAACGGGGTAAGCACATATGTTGAGAAGCACAAGGACCAGGTTAAAGATCCAGGTTGAAGCCCCGGTTCCCCATCTGCTTGGCAGTTGCTTCAAGGGTGGTGAAGCAGATCTGCAGGCATCTGTATTTCTCTCCCCCTCTCTATATCTCCCCTCCACTCTCGATTTCTCTCTGTCTTATCCAACAACAACAACAGCAATGACAACAATAATAATAACAACAAGGGAGTGGCAACAAAAATGGCCTCAAGGAGCAGTGGATTCGGAGCACAGGCACTGAGACCCAGCAATAACCCTGAGGCAAAAAAAAAAATATATGAAAATAAAAGAAAACTCACTTTTCATTATCTATTATGATTTTGCTGGTCATATTTATTACACTGGGATGCCTATGGTTTTCCTTTTTTTTTTTTGTATGTGGAATCTCTACTACAGATGTTAACTTTGCTGCTTTGTAACTATCTATCTTCTCAATATTTCTTTATTTTCTAATTCTACACTGCCACCCACTAGCTTGCTATTGAAGATTTGCCATCTATACACTTGAGAATTATTCAGTTACTTTCTGTATTACTTGCTGACAGCTGAATTTTCATTCTTATAATTAGGTTCTTTTTATGATTCCAATGTATGTTTATTAAATTATCTTAAATTCTTCTGTTTCAAACTCTCGTAGACAAGATTACATAATACTTGCTTTCTGCTTTAATTCTTAACAAATCACTTTTGAAGACAAGATATTAGAAAAAAAATGTTCTTTCAAATAAATTTCCAAAACCTTCAGGCTCCAATTTTCTTTTTAGCTTACATTTTTTTGGTTTAGAGAGACAATCTCTTCTTTTCATCATAATATAAGGAATACATATTAAATCAGTGATTAACGACTCTCTCCTATAGTCCATGAGTTTCCTCCTTGCACAGACATTCTCACACATAAGCACACAGTTTTCATTTATGCAATTTAAATTGTTATATGTCAATTATATTTGATAAATCTAGAATAAAGAAAATTAACCATTATTGTCTCTTTTTGTCTGAAATAATGTGGAGGGTTCTGAGAGGGGTCAGATCCTAGAACAGGATGGCAGAGGACCTAGTGGAGGTTGTATTGTTATGTGGAAACCTGGGAAATGTTATGCATATACAAACTACTGCATTTACTGTTGACTGTAAAACATTAATCCCTCAATTAAAAAAAGAAAGAAAGAAAAAGAAGAAGCCAGAACTCCTACCTTCTTCATCTCAAAAAGATGTTTGGTCCATACTCATACTCTCTGTGGGGGGAAAAGTAGCAGGGAGGAAATGAACAGAGGTCTCTGTATCCTCATTCCACCAAAACCCAAAGTATTTGTCACCAGGAATCTTGTTTTCATATCATCAGTAAAAGGAAGACCAATCTGGAAAACACCAGAGGAATCAGGCACTGTCTCTCTTACCTGAGAGAGAGAGCAGAAAAAAGGAAAGACACTTGGAAGTAGTAATAGTTGTAGGAGTGACTTAGAAAGGAAATGAAGGCAGGACTATTGAAAAAAATTATATATATATATATATATATATATATATATATATATATATTCATCCTATGTCAGAAGAAAAGGGAAAAGAAAATAATGTGTGTATCATTTTAATAAAAACTTCATCAAATAATGTAATCTGGTCATTCAATTAATATTTGAATGATGATGATTTTATTTGAACTATAAAGAAGTAGAGAAGGGACTTTACTGAGACTATTTTTACTTTGATTAAAATAAACATAAGACATGCAACATTGGTTTTCATTAAAGATAAAATACAAAGCAAAAACTGTTTCCTTTTCCCTGTTGTAAAGGCAAAATTATAATAACTCCCAAGTGGAAAACTGTATCTTAATTTAATAAAGAAAATATGTATCTTTATAGACACTTTTAAGCTGCAAACAATAGAATATATCAAGTAGGGGGAGTCGTGTGGTAGCGGAACGGGTTAAGCACACGTGGCGCAAATCGCAAGTACCAGCGAAAAAATCCTGGTTCCAGCCCCTGGCTCCCCACTTGTAGGGGAGTTGCTTTACAGGCAGTGAAGCAGGTCTGCAGGTGTCTATCTTTCTCTCCTGCTCTCTGTCTTCTCCTCTCTCCATTTTTCTGTCTTATCTAACGACGACATCAATAACAATAATAACTACAAAAAGAAAGAAAGATAGAAAGAATATATCAAGTAGATATACCAATGTGAAGAACAATTAGAGGAATTGAAGCTATAAATTCCAGGTAATGGAGATAAAATTAAAATTAGAATCAAAAAGACAAAATAAAACAAAACATAATAATCTAAAAATGATCTTTTTCTAAAGAGGCTATATGCTGGGTGTACAATATAAAATCATAACTATTTTGTATTTCTAACAAGTTGGTTTATCGCATAGTAAAAATTCTTATAGGTCTGAGGAGACAGCATAAAGTTTATACCAAAAAAAAAACAACAAAACACTTTCAGAGACTTCAAGGTCCCAGGTACTAGACCTAGCACCACTGTAAGCCAATGTTGATCAAAGCTCTGGAGTGTGTGTCTCTCTCTCTCTACCTATCTCTCTCTCTCTCTCTCTTTCTCCCCCCTGCCTCTCTCTCTCTCTCTCTCCATATATATATATATATATATATATATATATATATGCATATATCTTTCTCTGTATCTTCCTCCATCCTTCTCATTAAAATAAAATAAATAGAATTTGTAAAAAAACACTTAAACACTAAGAGTCACAGGAGTTATTTAGATTAAATTTATCCTAACCATATCTGCTTCCATGAACCTTTATATATTTTCAGTTTCTCTTCCATAACAATGAAAATGACTGATTTTCACATATAATTGGATATTTGTGTTCTATTTCAACAAAAAAAATTAAGTGAAAATAAATTGTGTCAGAGCAACAAAAGTGCAAAAATCTCTACATGTTTTTGGATATCATGTGGGGAATTTACCCACAAATAATTTACCCACAAATAACTACAGATGAATTAAATATAGCACATAACCACTGAACCTTTATAATGCACTCAGTAGTGAATTGCTCATTTTGTCTTCAAGGTAATTGAACATTTTAGAAAAGGAGAGTCTAGAAACTAGAGTAGGAGTAGAAGTAGGAGAGAAAGAAAAGAAAGGACTTTGGAGGAAACAAAGATGGACAGAATATTTTCCAATAAGTAAGACTTCAATCAGCAATGAGAATGTGTTCAATAATAAACTTCATAGAAATGAGATTGAGGGAGTCGGGCGGTAGCACAGCAGGTTAAGCGCACGTGGCGCAAAGTGCAAGGATCAGCGTAAGGATCCAGGTTCCAACCCCCAGCTCCCCACCTGCAGGGGAATCGCTTCACAAGTGGTGAAGCAGGTCTTCAAGTGTCTCTCTTTCTCTCCTCTTCCCTTTCTTCCCCTCCTCTCTCCATTTCCCTCTGTCCTATCCAAAAAAAAAAAAAACCAATGACATCAATAGTAACGATAATAATAACCACAACAATGATAAAAACAACTGGGTTAACAAAAGGGGAAAAAAGTGGCCTCCAGGAGCAGTGGATTCGTGGTGCAGACACCAAGCCCCAGCAATAACCCTGAAGGCAAAAAAAAAAAAAAAAGAAAAATTTCTCTTCTTCTTCTTCAAAATAAGAGATTGATGGCTACTTTGAGCTACTGAGATTTAGACTTTTATAGGTCTATGCCTAGTGGATAAGGATTGAGACATTAAATTACCTATAAACTATAATGTTTCCCAGTTGTGTCTCTTCAAAATTATTCTCACTTAGTATTAGCAAAATGCACTATGTTTATAGAAACAAAAAGTACTCTAGTTTAAATTGACTTACACATTGTATTGTGCATATAAATTTTCTCTCATCTGTGAATTACAGACTGATGATAAATTTGATAACTGCTAAACAGCTACTGATGAATACTGGGGAAATTAAAATGAGCTGTAGATGCATGATCTGTAAATATATAAATATATATATGATATGTCTGTGTGTATATAATAGCACATGTGTGTATGAATATTTAATTTCTAGCCAGATAATTTTTTTATCTACCTTGTTTGCAATGCTCTCAGAACAGCATCTGTACTAAATGGGCTCTCAGTCAGATCAATAGGGTAAATAGTTAATTGTATTTATACATTTTCTTCAGGTTTAGGAGCAACTTTCGGCCCTAATCTAGCTTTCTAGCCCTATTTTCAACTCTGACATCCTCTTCCCAAACAATATTCTTAATACCTCCATGTTAGCTATCATGCTTAAGCAAAAATTACTAAAGTCATAGGCCCCTAGGAAAATACCTAAAATAGACTTCCCAGCTTCTTTTCACCCTAAGATTCCTATTCTCATCTGCTCTATTCCTACTTTTTTAGCTATTGTTTGTTTATTAAACATTTTGTCTTGTTTTATATTTTACCACCTTTCAGCCACGAAGTAGCAGGTGCTACTATGTATGATTCTTTTATAACTTCCCTGGGCACATGACCTCACCAATGTGTCCCAGAACCTCACCTCTCCAGAGCCCTACCCTACTAGGGAAAAGAGAAACAGGCTGGGTTATAGACTGACCTGCCAATGTCCATGCCCAGTGGAGAAGCAAACACAGAAGCCAGAATTCCCACCTTCTGCACCCAGTGAAGAATTTTGGTTGGCACAATTAGATAGCATAATGGTTATGCAAAGAGACTCTCATGTCTGAAGTTCCAAAGTCCCAGATTCAATTATCCACATCCACCACAAGACAGAAATGAACAGTGCTCTGGTAAAAGAAAAAAATATATATAGCAGTCCTGGGGACCAGGTCATGGCACACTTGGTTACGTGCATACATTACCATGTGCAAGGATCTGGGTTTTAGCCTTTGCTCTTCACCTGCAGGGGAGGGGGGGTATTTTAGAAGCGTAAAACAGGTCTTCTGGTGCCTTATCTTTCTCTCTCCCTCTCTAATCCCCTCCCTCAATTTCTCTCTGTGTCCTATCTAAAAAAACAAAAACAAAAAAGAAAAGGAAAAAAAAAAGGCTGTTGATAATGGTGGATTTGTAGTAGTGCAGGTGCCTAGTCTAGTAATAACTCTATTGGCAATTAAAAAAAAGAAAGAAAGAAAGAAAGGAAGAAAGAAAGAAAGAAAGAAAAGATTTTTGGTTTATATGCCCCAGAGATGGAGAAATGTTGTGGGAAGATGACTAGAGGGCTCTGAACTCCAATCCCATCAAGACCTGGAGAGAGAAAAGGACAAAAGGAAGGACATTTGGAAATAGCAATAGGTGAAGGTGTGGCTTAGAAAGGAAGAGAAGGTAGAACCATAGAAACATGAGCAAGTATATATAAGTATAGTTATAGAAATAATAGTCAACCTATTTCTGTGGCCTTGGGAGAATGACTGAAGTTTCTTTTTGTTTTTTTAGATATTTATTTACTTCCTTTTGTTGCCCTTGTTTTTATTGTTGTAGTTATTGATGTCCTCGTTGTTAGATAGGACAGAGAGAAATGGAGAGATGAGGGGAAGACAGAGAGAGGGAGAAAAAGAGAGACACCTGCAGATCTGCTTCACCACCTGTGAAGTGACTCCCCTGCAGGTAGGGAGCTAGGGGCTCGAACCAGGATCCTCATGATGGTCCTTGAGTTTCGTGCCACGTTCACTTGACCCGTTGCGCTACCACCCCACTCCCATGACGGAAGTTTCTAATGAAGAGAATGGGGACACAGAACTTTGGTGGTGGGAATGGTGTTATCTTATAATTTTAAATCAATATTAAATTAATAATAAAAATAAATACATAAAACACCATCTGAAATATTACTCAGTATGTATTTGACTTATAAGTACATGAATGAATGAAATTGTTTTAGAAGAAATTGTAGACCTTACTGGCCAACTGTCACAGAGAAATAGCTATGCTACCCAGCACTTGTTAGAAAAGAGTTTTTTAACCTTAATACTATTATAGTTATTTTATTTATTTATGTATTTATGTATGTATATATGTATTTATTTACCAACAGGGTTACTGGGCAGCTCAGTACCAGCTCTATGACTCCACCTACCTAGTGATCTATTCTTTTTTTCTCTTTTCCTTTCTTTTGACTTGAGTAGAAGCAGAGAGGAGCAGAAGAAAGAAAGAAAGAAAGAAAGAAAGAAAGAAAGAAAGAAAGAAAGAAAGAGAGAGAGAGAAAGAGAGAAAGAAAGAGAGAAAGAAAGAAAGAGAGAAAGAGAGAAAGAAGGAAAGAAAGACTTAAATTGGGGACCAGTGGTAGTGCAGCGGGTTAAGTGCACATGGTGCAAAGCTCAAGGATAAGCGCAAGGATCCCAGTTCAAGCCCTGGCTCCCCACCTGCAGGGGGGTCGCTTCATAAGCAGTGAAGCAGGTCTGCAGGTGTCTAACTTTCTGTCCTCATCTTGGTCTTCCCCTCCTCTCTCAATTTCCCTCTGCCCTATCCAACAGCAATGACAGCAATAAGAACAACAATAACGATAACAGAAACAATGATAAACAACAAGGGCAACAAAAAGGAAATGATAAAGAGATACTTGAAGCACTTCCCCACAATTTATGAAGCTTTTACTCTGCAGGGGCTGATTAGGACTTGAACTAAGGTTCCTGTGCATGGTAATATATTACTCTAACAGGTTGAAACACCATCTCACCATTGGAAGTGTTAATTCTTTGTTGAAGGAGCTGCCCCAGACATTGTAGGACATTTGGTAGATCCCGGGCTTCTACACTCCAAGTGCATTGCTATAGCAGCCCTCAACAGCCCTCTTCCAACATAAAATAATCCACAAGTAAAAAACCAGAATTGTAGGTGCCAGGTTGTGACACACCTGGTTAAGAGCTAACTTTACAGTGTGTAAGGACCTAGGTTCAAGCCCCTGGTCCCCACCTGCAGGAGGAAAGCTTCATGAGTGGTGAAGCAGGGCTGCAGGTGTCTCTCTGCCTCTCTCCTTCTCTATCTCACTCTCCCTTTCTATTTCTCTCTGTATGCAAATAAATAAAGACAAAAATAAAAAAAAGAATTGTAGAGAAAAGCTACAAACTATTAAAGTTTCAGTTATTTAGTTGGATGAAAATTATTTCCATAATCAAGCTGAACTTTCAATCAGTAGGTTCATAAATATCATCACTATCTCATGCTACTTAACACATAGACATCTAATCTTGCTACATTTTTCCATGACCTGCTTTGACTTCTGTGAACTTGCTGTCCAAGCCAGAAATATAGTCTTGGCTCCTTTTTCTCTCAAGGGCAATATATAGACTGTTCCTTTATTCATTTGATTATTTTGTCCCATTTTTCTCCCTTAGCAGAAGTATTGCAAATATGAAGGAAACTCTGTAAGAATAACCACAAACTTTGTTTTTTGGTTCAAAATTTAAATAAAAAAAAAAAAAGGAACTTTGACCTTAGTCACCATGGCTGAACTGTCCCATTGAGAAGGAATCTCCAAATTAAGCCTCTGATTGTTCTAGCAGAGAATGGGCTCCATAGTTCAGAAAGATCAGGAGCCATTCCTAAGACAGGCCTACACCAACCATTATCCAAGACATCTGGGGCTAACCACTTCTGCCTGAAGGGATTCTGGAACTTTTCTACAAACACTGTCATTGGAGTGGCACCCTCTGGAAAGGGTTTACACATATAATCGCTTCTGCCACATCTGCTTCAGTAACTTGAGCTTGCTTCTGCATTGCCAGAGGGTATACAAACTGAAACTAAGTTCCTACTTAGGCCACAAGTTTACAAAGTGACCAAAACTCCTTTCTCCTTTACCCACCTAGACTCCAGTCTTTTGGATTCCCTAACACCAGGAATGTGTAATACTCATTTCCTGTTCTTCATGTTTTGGGTTTTTTTTGGAAAGCAAAATTTTATTTTCCAGGCATACTGGACTGAACTATGTCTCCAACTTATTCTTATCTCTCTGGAAGTATGGACCAAAGATTTTTATTGGGCTGTGTGCCCAATCTAAGAAGAACCAGAGAACTGACTGATTTTTCTAGAGCCCCAATATTGCATCTTCACTGAAAACCACAGAAAGAACATTTCTGTATTAGATTTTGATAGTCCACATATAAAGTGAGAAAATTAATAATAATAATTAATAACAAACTACTATTGTGCTTACAAAGAAAGAGGAGTAGGGTAGGACACTTTCCTGTTTGTTGAAGCCTGCAGTATTTAGAGTTGTCTCAAAATAAACTCATGTAGGATTTTCAAAATCTTTCTTCCAGAAATATAATTGTTTTACTGCTCTCAAAAGTACTCAGACCCTTAGGAATGATCCCCTGCTAATTAAACCCACTGCAGATTGATATATAAACCAACATTTTGTCTTTTTTAGAACCTGGGAAAGCTCTATAATTATGAAAATTACTTATGAGCATGGTGTCAAAAAGAAAAGAAAGAAAGAAAGAAAGAAAGAAAGAAAGAAAGAAAGAAAGAAGTCTAGTTCATATAAAAATCGAACCCTGAAAGGGACTGAGTTTAGAGTCTCTGATAAGAACAAAGTAGAAAAGCAATGACCAGAGATTGAAATATATTTAAATTGGGGGGCGGGCTATAGCGCAGTGGGTTAAACGCACATGGTGTAAAGTGCAAGGACCAGCGCAAGGAACCCAGTTCAAGCCCCCGGCTTCCCATCTGCAGGGGGGTCACTTCATAAGCACTGAAGCAGGTCTACAGGTGTCTATCTTTCTCTCCTTATCTTGGTCTTCCCCTCCTCTCTCGATTTCTCTCTACCCTATCCAACAACAATGACAGCAATAAGAACAACAATAATGATAACAGAAACAATGATAAACAATAAGGGCAACAAAAAGGAAAAAATAACCTCCAGGGGAGTCAGGCGGTAGCACAGTGGGTTAAACGCAGGTGACGCAAAGCAAGGACAGGCATAAGGATAGAGGGTCAAACCCCCAACTCCCTATCTGCAGGGGAGCCGCTTCACAAGCAGTGAAGCAGGTCTGCAGGTGTCTTTCTCTCCCCCTCTCTGTTTTCCCCTGCTCTCTCCATTTCTCTCTGCCCTATCCAACAATGACGATATCAACAACAACAATAATAACTACAACAATAAAAACAAGGGCAACAAAAGGGAATAAATAAATATTATAAAAATCTTAAAAGATATATTTTAAAAAATAGCCTCCAGGAGCAGTGGATCCGTAGTGTAGACAATAACCCTGGAGGCAAAAAAAAAGAAAGAAATATATTTAAATATAGCAGTTCAATGCTAAAATGAGTTTTGAAATATAGCCTCACTCCACCCTTCTTCTTACTCTTCTTGTTACTAAGTGGAGCAACTGACATTAAGAGCTTTGTTCTAGGGAAAGACATACCCTAGAGGCAGAAAATTGGGGGTGGGGTTTGACTTTTGTATTGCACCCATTTCAGTTCCTGACACCCAGAGGTCTCATCTTACTGCCCCATCCCCCACCCCCCACCTCCACCCTTAATGGCACTTCTTGAAAGACAGGTATCTTGGTATGCATCAATAAATTTTATACCCAGATTGTACAATAAAACAGATTTACTTTCATGCTAAATCTGGTGTTATAGTTTGTTTTTCTGTGACACATTTGGTTTTAATTTCAAATGTCACACTAGTGTATAACAGCTTATGAAAACAGGTTCACATCTTGCCATTATCATCTTCTCTTATCATTCTGCAAAGACAACCTAAAATATTTTTAGGGTTATGAATTTGTCTATGAATGTGGGGTTTCGTGATAATGGAGCAAGAAAAGATGAAAAATTATTGATAAGAAATTCTAGTTAGTACCCACTATTGTCTAAATAGAAACTTTGGTTTACATCTATTATAACTAAGAAACAGATTTTAATTTATATCTGTTAGTGTGAAGAAAAATAATAATACCTTGACCTTTAAACACTTGTCTTCAAGAAAAGAATTCTGGATGACAGAGTCAATAGTGAGTTGTTAATTATAGAACTTTAACTTAATCCTTTCTGTATATTCTGCATTAAAATTCTTTCCAAAAGCATTTGACTGACTCGAAAGATCAGGTGCATAAGTGGACACATTAGTGGGCAAGTTGAAACTATATTTAAAAGTAAGAGGACATTAATTGGGGAAAGTATTTAGAAATGACTCAATGATTTGAGTCTTTGCCACTCCATTGTGGAGTAAGTTTGAGAGGCATACCACTCTTTCCCTTCATTGGATAATAGTTCTCTCTCTCTCTCTCTCTTTCTTTGTATTTATTGGCAATTTAATATTTATTTACTAAATTATGAGATAACAGAGGTATAATTCCACACCGTTCCCACCAGCAGAGTTCTGTGTTTCCATTCCCTCCATTGGAAACTGCAGTAGTTCTCCCAAGGTCACTGATGTGGGCTGACTATGATTTCTGTAACACTGTCTATATTTAGATATACTTGCCTATTTTTCCTGTGGTGCTGCCTTCTCTTCCTTTCTAAGTCACACCTATACCTATCACTACTTCTGAATGTCTTTCCTTTTTTCCTCTTCTCTCTCCAGGTCCTGATGGAATTGGAGTTCAGAGCTCTCTGATCATCTTCCCTTAACAATTGTCCCCCTCTGGGAGTATAGACCAAAATTCTTTATGGGGAGCAGAAAGAAGATAGGAGTTCTGGCTTCTGTAATCGCATAATGGTTTTCTTTCTAACAAAGCTTTGCTTAAAAAAAAAAAGTGTGTGTGTGTGTACTTTTATTCTCTTTTTTAAAATTACTACTTGAATGTAGTTACATTTTGTTCACTTCATGAAATAATTCAGGTAAGTCTACTGGCAAATCCTGGATGAACACGCTATAGATGGGAAAAGCAGAGAAGTGCCTGACAATTGATGTTTCAGGAAGGTCAATGGAAAGTAAATGTTAACTTTTAACTGGTCATTTTCATGGAAAGTGGAAAGTGTTCAGGATTTTATTTTTATAGGAAAGAAAAAATTGAAGGCTACAGATCTCTAGTGCCTGAGGGGAGCAATTAAATGTGCAGGTGTGTTGTAGCAATTGTGTTGCTTGAAGCAATGCCACTGGCATGTCTGCCTTGGGAGTTTATAAGAAAGAAGTCAGTCATTTTTCTTTAGAAACTTAGTTCTTTTCTCCTACTATAATCTCTTGAAGGGCACAGATACCAGTATTTCAGATATTTAATAAGTGCATCTACTAATTTACTGGATTGCCTGTCACTGTACTTTAATTATTTATTTATTTATTTTTTGCCACCAGGGTTATCACTGGGCTTCCAACCCTACCACTTCCACTCCTGGTGTCCAATTACTCTTTTTTTCTTCCTCCTCCCTTTCTTTTCTTTTCTTTTTTTAGGGAAGTAGAGGCAGAGAGGAAGGAAACAGGCCAACTCCTGCAGCTCTGCTTTGCTGCTTCACCATTTGGGAAACTTGCCCCGTGTAGGTGGGTATTGAAGATTTAAACCCTGGTTCAAGAATTTGGTCACATGTGAGCTCTACCTGGTGTGCCACCATCTAGTCCCACTATACATGGAATTCCTTTCATAAGAAATGGCCCGGGGACTGGCGGCAGCACAGCGGGTTAAGCACACATGGCGCAAAGCGCAAAGACCAGCATAAGGATACTGGTTCCCGCCCTGGGATCCATCCCCCAGGCGTCGCTTCACAGGCAATGAAGAAGGTCTGCAGGTGTCTTTCTCTCTCCCTGTCTTCCCATCCTCTCTTCATTTCTCTTTGTCCTATCCAACAACGAAGAACATCAACAACAACAATAACCACAACAAGGCTACAAAAACAAGGGCAACAAAATGGGGGGGGAAAAACTGGCCTCCAGGAGCAGTAGATTCACGGTGCAGGCACCAAACCCCAGCAATAACCCTGGAGGCAAAAAAAAGGGGGGGATTCGGGTGTGCGCAGCTGGTTAAGTGCACATGGCGCAAAGTGCAAGGACCAGCATCAGAAACTCTGATCAAGCCCCCGGCTCCCCACCTGCAGGGGAGTCACTTCACAGGCGGTGAAGCAGGTCTGCAGGTGTCTGTCTTTCTCTCCCCCTCTCTGTCTTCCCCTCCTCTCTCCATTTCTCTCTGTCCTATCCACCACCAACAACAACATCAATAACCATAACAATGTTAAACAACAAGGGCAACAAAAAGGAAAATAAATATATTTTTTAAATGGTCCTTTTTTCTCTTGTAAGTAGTACTTTAATTCTTATTACAACAGAGTTATGAGTTGAGTTTTAGTTACTATTCTGATGATGCAATTTGTTCTTAACTGTAGCCATGATTTGGAGTCAACACAAAAACTGACTTCACTATTTGGGTAATTAGCCCTCAACATTTTACTGGTCACTTTTGTTTATATCTTTGTACCAGCTATATTTGACTATTGGCACATAACACAAATAATATAACATTAAATTAATATAAACTGTTACATTGTCACATTTTGTCATATTGATTTTTTTGTTGTTGTTCTAATAGATCTACCCAAAAAGTCAACCACATGCCTGATAATGATACTTGTTTACTTATTTACTATCTTGTCAGAAATAAGGTCCTTTTCCTCAGTCTGGCTTATGGAAACATAATTTACATGCAGCAACATTTTTTTTTTTTTACCAGCACTGCTCAGTTTATGATGGTGATTGAACCTAAGACTAGTGGTGGCTCAGGCATGAAAGTCTGTTTGCATTAACCATTATACTGTCTCCCTACCCCACAACATTCTTGATTATAGAGTTGTATAGCTTTCACAAATACGTGATTGACCACTACAATAATATATACAAGTTTCTTTTACCTAGAAAATGTGTCTTTATGTTCAAAAGATGTACTTGCTTCTACACCCTGAAAATCATAATATTGCTTTTTTTCCCTCTATCTTTCTGTGTTTCCAGAAATGAGTGAGATCAGAACATACATTGGTTTTTGAGTCTGATTTACTTAGCAAAATGTATCTGTCTTTGAAAACATAGGTATTTCATTTTTTTTTTTTTACTGAGTAGCATTTTTTTGAGAATAAATACAATGTTTGTTTATACATCAAAAATGAGAGGACATTTGTGAGGGGGTTCTCATTTTGAAAGATTTTGGGTAAAATTACCATAAGTTGTCATAGAAGTTTTTGTGGGAACATATGTTTCCATCAGTTTTATGCAAATATTTTAATGGTGAGGTTGATTGGCCACATGGTATGTGTGCTTGTGTGTGCTTGTGTGGTGTGTGTGTGTGTTTACTTTTATAAGTAACTGTCAAACTGTTTCTAAAATAGTAGTTTCAGTTTGTATTGCTGCTGACAAAATAAGAGGATTGCAATTTACTCAAGTCTCTCCAGTATTTCATATAAAAATTTATTTTGGTAGATTTTGTTGTAGTTGACTGCTTGATTCTTTGATTAACTTTGCCATGTTTAATAGGTTTATCTAGTTTTTGAGTAACTAGCAAGTACCAAGTCACTACCAGTCACTGAAGATACAAGAAGCGTCAGAACTGACCTGCAATTGACTATGGGTGTCTCTGAGACTCTGAGAAAAAAAAATCTTATTAGTCTTATCTTTTTCTTTTCAAAAATGAGTAATGTTTTTCTTATTTTTTAAATGCATTTAACTAGAATTCTCTTATTTGATTTTATTGGGGGTTTAATGGTTTACAGTACAGTTGGTAACACATAGGTACAATACTTCCTCTCCCCTCAACCCTCTATAGATGTCTAGGCGTCTGGAGACACTCCCCCAAACTAGGACACTCTCTCCCATCATCCACAAGGATGCCAATGGCCTTCATCCCACTCATAATCCTCCTTCCCCAGAGTCCTTTGCTTTGGTGGAATATACCACACCCAGTTCAAGTTCACCTAATGTTTTCTTTCTGTCCTTTTGACTACAATGCTTTAAGAGCTATAGTAATCACTCTGGACTATCAGAAATCTGGAATGGAAGCAAGAACGGTACCTACAAAAATCCATGTTTGGCAAATAACTTAGGGAAAAATATTATATATACGAAAGCATGTTAATTTGTTATCCCTTTTCTGCTATGGATTGTACAGGAATCTACAAAAAAAATAATAATGACTTTATTCATAGAGTATACTAGGTCTTTAACCCCCCCATCAGTCCTGGCTTCCTACAAATTCCCAAATTCTCTCCAATAGAATATTGTCCATTGATGCTACTCCCTGTATTATGTCTTGCTTTATTTTCTTAAATCTCATCTACAAAGGAGATGATCTGATATCTTTCTACCATCTAACTTATTTGCCCAAGATGACTCCATACAATGTTACAGCAAAAGAGAAGATTTCTAGTATCCTATGGTGGAGAAAGATGACAGTTTGACAGAGGTTGAGATAGAAATATATGGATATCTATCTTGGAGAAATGTGAAAACATAACTCCCTGACAACATCCCTATAAAGCAACGCTTTCTCAATAAAGTAACAATGAAGTTGAAGAAAACAAAATTAAAATAGATAAATAAAATTATTTTATTTTTATATATCAAATAAAATGATCAAACACATATTGTTTGACTTTATTAGAATGCTTGCAATGTGTATAGGACTCTCTCTTTGCATTGGTTTATATTATATAAGAGGTGCACTGATTCTTCTGAAATCTTCATAGCCCCATAACATCCTAGCTCACTTAAATAACAGCATGAATTAATAAAGGTCTGTGAGTTTATTGCAGAAGTAGATATTAAAGCATTTCTAATTAGGACAATATTTATAAGTTCCCTTGCCAGTGTGGTATTGCAATAGACATAAAACAGAATTCATTCAAATATTTCTTACATCTTTTAGAGTCATATTAAAAACAACATACTTTAGCTTACTAAACAATAACAAAATCCAGATATTCTGTAAAGTGTGCTTGTAAGATGCTTCTGTGTTTACTATTATAAATTCACTTTCAATACTTTTTGAAGGAAAGCACAACTAAAAATTGATTAATTTGATGATACAGAAACAAATTGGGGGGGATAGTGAAAAAGAGCAAGAGAGAAAGAGAGATAAGGAAAGAGAGGGAGAGAGAAAAGAGAAACATACAGAGAAAAACTTCAACACAACTTCCCCTCTCAGGAAACATACCCCTCCCCTCTGAGGAGCAGTCTTGAACCCAGATCCTTTTGCATGGCAACATGTAAGTTCAATGGGGTGCATCACTGCCCAGCCTCAGCAAGCTTTCCTTTCTCTCTTTTTTTCTTCTCTTCTCTTCTCTTCTCTTCTCTTCTCTTCTCTTCTCTTCTCTTCTCTTCTCTTCTCTTCTCTCCTCTCCTCTCCTCTCCTCTCCTCTCCTCTCCTCTCCTCTCCTCTCCTCTCCTCTCTTCTCCTCTCCTTTCCTTTCCTTTCTTTTCCCTTCTTTTCTTTCTTTTTTGTTTTCATTTTATTGCATAGGGCAGAGAGAAATTGAGAGAGGAGGGGGAATAGACAGGGACCAAGAAAGACAGACACCTGCACACCTGTAAAGACTGTGAAGTGACCCTCCCTGCAGGTGGGGCTCCAACAGGCATCCAGGATCCAGAATCCTTGCGCCTGTCCTTGTGCTTCATACCATGTGCACTTAACCTAATGCGCCACTGCCTAACCCCTCAGCAAACTTTTCTTTTAAGGTTGTTTTTGGATCCCTGCTTCCTGAATCTCCCCTTAAATTGATACAGTAGAAGTCCATAACTCATGAAAAAAATAATGGGAATGGTTAGCTACCTGTCGATAAAAGGGCAACCTCAGAAAATATAGTTGTTGAGTGACTATAGCATGCCGATAAAATTTGAGTTAGAGAAGGGAGAGATGCATCTCACATCTTCCCATAATTAAGTTCGTTGGTGATTTTATAGACTTTGTTTTAATGGCTTATACTGAAGAGAGGGATGTGAGAATAACAAAAGAGAGTTAGAGAAACATACAGCACAGCTTAACTGCTCATGACATTTCTTTCTTGCAGGAGAAGGATGGGGGCTTGAACCTGAGTCCTTGCACATGGTAACAAGTGTGCTCTCCTGTACATGCCACCACCTAGCTCTGCTTATTAGCTTTCTTATATCCTTGCCCATTACAAAACATGACACCTTCTGCATCCCACAATGTCCTTGGGTCTATACTCCTAGAGGGTTAAAGAATAGGAAAGCTATTAAGGGATAAGGAGTTCTGGTGGTGGGAATTGTGTGGAGTTGTACCCCTCTTATCCTATGGTTTTGTCAGTGTTTCCTTTTTAAAAAAATTTTTTTTTAAATTTTTATTTATTTTCCCTTTTGTTGCTTGTTGCTGTATTTATTATTGTTGTTGATTATGTCATTGTTGTTGGATAGGACAGAGAGAAATGGAGAGAGGAGGGGAAGACAGAGAGGGGGAGAGAAAGACACCTGCAGACCTGCGTTACTGCCTGTGAAACAACTCCCCTGCAGGTGGGGAGAGGGGGACTTGAACCGGGAACCAGGATCCTTGTGCTGGTCCTTGGTCCTTGCGCTTTGCCGCTTGACCCAGTGCGCTACCACCCGACTCCCAGTGTTTCCTTTTTATAAATAAAAAAAAGAAAGAAAAAAGAAAAGACAACACTGTAACACTGTTATCAAGGACATTTCTCATTTCCCCTATTAGACTGAATTTTACAGAATAATCTCTTACCTTTAGGATTCCTTAAAACACTGAGAATATCCTTAACCAAATTTGCCATCATTTATTTTCTACTAGAACTCTCAGGCTGCCTAAAACTTGTTTTTATCTTTCATGTGGCAATACATGGGATAGTGCATGCTCAGGGTGGTATGTGGTTATCTACAAATTCCCTGGAAAATGTAATATATTGTAAATATTTTAAAAATAGAAATTATTAAATAGAATTGTTCTGTCTAACCTAGGATTTGGATGCATTTTATTTATCCTACAAAAGTCTGTAAGGACAAAGTCCTTGATTTGTATCTTTTGAAAACTTGAAGATTCCAATGAAAAGGTAAAGTTTTAGAGGTATACTTTAGGTTGGAAATCTACTACATCTTATTCTACTACAGCTCAGTGATCATTGACAAAGTATTTAATCACTTTGAATCTCTGGTAAATAGTGGTAAATAGTGATATACTTAAAATTGATTGTCCTGGGGCATAAATGAAATAATACACAATAAAAGTGCTTGTAAAACATAATTGACTTTTCTTTTTTTTTAATATTTATTTATTCCCTTTTGTTGCCTTTGTTTTTATTGTTGTAGTTATTGTTGTTGTTGATGTCCTTGTTGGATAGGACAGAGAGTAATAGAGAGAGGAGGGGAAGACATAGAAGGGGCAAGAAAAGTAGACACCTGCAGACCTGCTTCACCGCCTGTGAAGCTATGCCCCTGCAGGTGGGGAGCCGGGAGCTCAAACCGGAATCCTTTGGTCCTTGCGTTTTGCGCCACATGCACTTAACTCACTGCGCTATCGCCAGACTCCCAGAATTGACTTTTCTATTTAGATGATAGTTACTTGAAGTAATTGGTTACATTGGTAGCCAGAATTAGTATTTTAAATATTTCAAAGAAATTTCACAAGGTAAAATCTTTATCTACATGTCTGACCTCAGTTAGTAATATCGTGAGAAAAGCTTATCTGGCTGTAATACTAGACTATATCATGAATGTGAAAACTTTAAAAATATATATTTATTTATTTATTGACAGGACAGAATGAAATTGACAGGAGAAAGGGAGACAGAGAGGGAGAGAGGAAGAGAAACACCTGTAGCACTATTTCACCACTTGTGATGCTCCCCTGCCCTATAGAAGTGGAGTGGGGACTTTAACCCGGGTCCTTGCTCACGGTAATCTGCAATCAACTGGCTGTGCCACTGCTCGGCCCCACAAAATGAAATCTTAAAAATGACAACTAGGAGGTAATTAACATTTTTTTAATTACTGGGGATGGGGGCGGGGAAGAGACTACAAACTAAGATGTCTATTTTGTTTATAAATTGATGTATGGAAAGACTGAAGTCTCACACTATATCTCTCAGATATATACTTATGCAGTCATCATAGGACCATGTCATCAAAATATAGAGTCTGCTATTTGAAAGTTCCTATGTAATCTGCGGCCTGCCATTGCTTAAATGCTTTATTCGACTTCCATACAGAACTTTAATAGGTGGTGCACATAATATATACTTGGGAAGTATGGAGCATTAGAATTTGATGTTTTGTTTTTTTTCTTGGAGGATATGTAACATACACAAAAATAGGAGGGAATAAATTGCTTCTTAGACAGAAACATTTGTGAGAGTGTCTGAATGGAAACTACTGACAAAATTACCCTAAAACATAAAATGCAAATTCTGTTTGCAGTTAGCAACAATTTTGTTCACAATTCTGTCTCTCTGAACATTTGTAGAATTATATAAATGAGACAGCTGCAGAGTAAAGGATATAAGACAATGAATCCAGAGAAAGCAGGCAGGAGCAGAAACAATGCAATTAAAGGAAGGTCAAAGAATGGTGTCCAATAAAAGTAGCAACAAGGATTTGCCTAAAAATAGTGGTAACTTCCTATTAGTATCCATGTCTACTATATAATTTCTAGAAATATCCTACAATCAAAGTCAAAGGAGAATTCAGAACTCAGAAGGACTTGTGAAATGGGAGACTAGACACATCCTAGACATATGAAAGGCTTAGGAATATAGTGAAAGAAACAGGGATGCATTGCACTTTTTGTTCAGAGGGTATGAGAATTATCTTATTTTATCTCATTTTATTATTTCAACCAAAGCTGTACTTCACTGTGGCTTATGGTGATACTGGGCATTGAACCTGGGGCCTCTAGAGTCTGAGGCATAACCACTATGCTATCTTCTGAATCAAGTACTACTTAACTTTAAAGTATAGAAGGCAAAAAAATACTATTGAAATACATGTTTTCTCGTACTGTCCTTTATTCTAATATTCCATCGATACGGTGAGATCATTTGCCATTGGTCTTTTTCTTTCTGACTTCTCTCACTCAACATAATATCTTCAAGTTCCGACTAAGATATTGCAAAGGAGATGATGTCATCGTTTTTAACAGCAGCGTAATATACCACCGTGTATATGTACTTTCTTGGCTATTCATCTGTCATTGGGCATCTGGGTTGCTTACAAGTTTGGGCTATTACAAACTGTGCTGCTCTGAACATTGGTGCACATAGGTCTTTGTGTATAGGTATTTTTGTTTTCTTTGGGTAAATCCCTAGGAGAGGGATTGCTGGGTCATAAGGTAGGTGCCGTTTCTTGAATTCTGACCAAGCTCTAGACTGTTTTCCATAAGGGTTTGACTGATTCAAATTTTCACCAGCACAGCAACAATGAGCTACCGCTTTACACCTGTGAGAATGTCATACATTAGAATAGGCAGACACACCTATTGTTGGGGAGGCTGTAGGAGAGAGAGGCTCTCCTACATTCCTGGTGGGAATGTAACTTGTCCAACTTCTATGGAAAACAGTCTGAAGATTCAGTGGGTCTCCAGATAAGGACTTACATTATGATTCAGTAATCCCTGTTCTAGGGATTTATCCAGGGAAAGCAAAAACACCTATCGAAAAAGATCTATGTGTAATAATGTTAAATAAGCAAAAATATTTTTAAAACAAGTTTTAAGTCTAGAATTTCAATTTCAATTGAAGACAGTTAAAAATGTTCATTGAATACTTTTCTTAGACCTAAAAGAAGATCTATGAATTTACCACAGTAACCTATTCAACTAGTCCACATAAAGAAAGAACGAAGCCAAGAACTATTAGTAATGAAACGGGGAGAACTTAGTGTGATTTTGGAAGAAGTAATAAATAGACAAGAAGGAGAGCCACAAAATGAAGACTGACTCTGAGTTAAGGTGTGTGGAGGGGGTTAACAAACTTATTAGGGAATTTAAATTCTAGTTTCCAGCACATTATAAAACCATTATGCATGAATAATATTTCTAAGACCCTTAGAATTTGGCTCTGTCTCTCTACTGCATAAGAAAAGCTCTTGCTTAGAATCTGCTTATTCACACTCTGGTTGTGTTTCCGAGCCACTGAGAGAAGTGTGCAATTAGTGTGCTAATGTTTGGGTTTGGAAACAATGAGGCAGCGATGCTGGCTTCCTTAATATCAAGAAGCACGGAGTCAGGAGCCAGATTTCTTATAAAAATGATAACAGAAATAAAATCCAACAACTGCTAATTAACATTTTGGCACCCTTAAAGCAATGCTGGGAAAAGAATATTTGAATTATGTTATTTGAAAATAAACCAGAGATGAGTAAAAGCAAAAATAATCACATCTTTCTTAACCTTTATAGCTGATCTGGGATGGTAGCTTATTTCACTTGACATTTAAACCTTCTTTATATAAATGAAAGTTAGTTTATTAAATTGTTGTAGAACTATGGGGTCATCCATATTTAGCAGTGAGATAATCTAGATTTTTTTTTAATTTAAAAAAAAATATTTATTTTATTTATTTATTCCTTTTGTTGCCCTTGTTGTTTTATTATTGTAGTTATTATTGTTGTTGTCATTGTTGGATAGGACAGAGAGAAATGGAGAGAGGAGGGGAAGACAGAGAGGAGGAGAGAAAGATAGACACCTGCAGACCTGCTTCACCGCCTGTGAAGTGACTGCCCTGTAGGTGGGGAGCCAGGGCTCGAACCGGGATTTTTATGCTGGTCCTTTTGCTTTGCGCCACCTGCGCTTAACCCGCTGTGCTACAGCCCGACTCCCCGATAATCTAGATTTTGAGTTTAGACATTCCAATTTAAAAATCATCCCTAATTACTAATTCTTCCATACACCCCTCCCTCAGTTATTGATTTTGAATATATGTTTTATACACAGCAGTAATATTAAATGTGTTAATTAATTTCATGTGTTAGATTAGAAATATCATGGATATGTGAAGAGTGCCAAAAAAGGAGACATAGGGGCCTAAAGGTGGCTTACCAAGTAGAGAATACATGCCACTGTGTGTGAGGACTTTATTTTGAGCCCCTAGCCACCACATGGGAACACCTGCAGGGAGAAAGCTTCACAGCAGTGGAATGGTTTCTGTTTTACTCTCTGTTGTTCTTTATCTCTCAACCTCATAAAAAAAATAATAGGAGTGGGGACACAGTACAATGGTTATGCAAAATATTTTTCTGCCTGAGGTTCTGAGGTTCCAGGTTTGATCCCCTCATTATCATAAGCCAGGTCTCTCTCTCTTTCTCTCTCTCTCTCTCTGTGTGTGTGTGTACATTTTTCTCCCTGTATATCTCTTTAATAAACTAAAATAAATAAACAAATAAATCAGGGGCTGGGTGGTGGTACACCTGGTTGAGTGCACATGTTACAATGCACAAGGACCCAGGTCCGAGCCCCCATCCCTACCTGCAGGGGGAAAGCTTTCTGAATGGTAAAGCAGTGCTGCAGGTGTCTCTCTGTCTCTCTTCCTCTCTCTCTCCCCCTTCCCTCTCAATTTCTGACTGCTCTATCCAATAACTAAATAAATAAGATAATAAAAATTGTAAAAATAAATAAATCAATAAATCAAGTGGTGGTACACTCAGCGGACTGGCCATGTTACCATGTTCAAGAACTTGCATTCAAATCCTCCCTCGTCCTGATCTATAGTAGGGGGAACTTCACGGCTGGTCAATATGAAGCAGTGCTGCATGTGTCTTTTTCTCTCTCCCTGTCTGTCTCCCCTTTCAATTCAATTTTTTCTATCAAAAAGGAAAAGATAGAGGGATAGAGAATGAGAGATAAAAAGAAAGAAAGAGAAGGAGAAAAAGAATGTGAGTGAGCTTCTGGGTGCTCTGGATTTGTCCTGCAGGCACCAAGACCCAGAAAAAATCCTGGTGGAAATATAAAATAAAATAAAATAATAATAGCCACTAGGAGCAATGGGCTTATGGAAGCACCAAGACCCAACAATAAACTCGGTAACAAAAAAAAATACAATAATAATAGCAGTGAAAAATGAGAACTACAAAACATACAGCCTAGTATGAAACCTACTTTGACATACACACTATGAGTTCAAGAAAGTTAATTCACATGTCTATCCCTTAGCCCTCTAAACTGTAAAAAGGGTAAAAAATAACCATCCCTATTTTATTGAACTACTGTAAGGACTAAAAGTTGTAATGCACATAAAGCACATAACATACTCCTTGCCCGTAGGTAGTTATTTAAAAATACTTGTATGTAATTATTTTAAAATATTTGTATCAGGGGAGGGTTGGGATAGGGAGTTCTGGCGACGGTAATTGTATGGAGTTGTACCCCTCTTACCTTGTGATTTTGTCATTTTCCTTTTTATAAATTAAAAAAATAATAAAAAAGGATATATAATTGTATTTTTATTTTATTATATAGTCCCAATACCTACTATATTCTCCTGCTTGATAACTCTGAATCAGATATGGGAGAAATGGGGCCAGGTGGCAGTGCACTGGGTTAAGTACACGTGGCATGAAGCTCAAGGATGGGCTTAAGGATACTGGTTCGAGGCTTCTGATCCCCACTTGCAGGGGGTTTGATTCACAAGCTGTGAAGCAGGTTTGCAGGTATCTATCTTTGTCTTCCCTTCTGTGTCTTCCCTTCCTCTCTCGATTTTTTCTCTGCCCTATCCAACAGCAACAACAAGAACAACAATAACAATAACAGCAACAACAAGGACAACAACACAGGAAAAATGGCCTCCAGGAGCAGTGGATTTGTGGTGCAGGCACTGAGCCTCAGTGATAACATGGGAGCAAAATAAAATAAGATAAAATAAGATATGAGAGAGAATCCTGGAAGTATAAAGGTCCTCTCATCAATTAGTTCAAACCGAATTCATAAAAGAAGCAAAACTTACAGTGGAGGGATACAACAGAATTTCAAGCTAAATTGTATCTCTGTGGGACAACTCAACAACCGATGAAGAAACAAAATTATCTTGGAGGATACCCTATCCCTAGTTGTTTTCCTCTAACTCAACATTGTCCTGTCTTAAAATAGGAGCTTGTGTGACCACTGGAGAGACTGTAGGAAGTTATGAGGTAAGATTTTATTCAAGAAGATTCCACTTTGGGGTGTATATGACAAAACATAGTTAGCAACTTTATTAGTAATGCTGTGTTCTTTTAAACGACTATATTGTGAAGCATAGTATACAATGAATGAAGGAATCAGGCATAAATGTTTATTTACACTTGAGCAAATAAAAAGAACATTCATGTAAATGAGACCCATATCAAGAAATAGAAAAGTGTCAGTGACCTGGGAGCACCCTCAGCCCACACTCTGCCCTTTCACTGCATCATCACTGTTTTCTGAGGAAACACGTACTCTTACCTTGGTGAGATCTAGTTCATATTTTGTTTCTATTAGTTTTTTTTTTTTTTCCTGGCTATCTTCCTAGTGTTTTATTTTTTTCTCCTATTTTATTAGGTGGTTAATGGTTTAAAGCAGAATTGTTTACACATTTGCTCCATACATGGGTATCAGCAAAATACCCTCATTCCTAACTGAGAATCGCCTCCCAACACGCAGAAACACACGCACACGCGCACACACACAAGACCCCTTTTCCATTCCTTCCCCAGAGTTCCTTGCTTTGGTGCAGTACCCCACACCCAGTCCAAGTTTCACCCTGGGTTCTCCCTTTCTGACCATTTCCTGACTTTCACCTATGTATGGTGGTCAACCAGTATTCCTCCCTCTCTTCCTGACTCATCCCATCCAACACTTTCCCTTCAGGTTCCAACCAAGATGAAGCAAAAACTGGGATTTTAGAGTTTCTGGTCTAGAATCTGGACGTTTGATATCTGTCCTTGGTTCACCCAAATGTTGTTCATATTACTCTCTCCATTTTATTTTCAATGTTCTGACCTCTTTGCTTCTTTTGTTGCTGTCTATATTTCCAATTCTATTCTACCATTGATGAACTCATTTAGAGTTGGAGTTAGTTTGCTTCTTTTTTTTTTTTTGGTAATTTTTTTAAAATTTATTTTATCTTCCCTTGTGTTGCCCTTGTTGTCTTTTTATCTTTTTATTGTTGTTGTGGTTGATGTCGTCGTTGTTGGATAGGACAGAGAGAAATGGAGAGAGGAGGGGAAGACAGAGAGGAGGAGATAAAGATAGACACCTGCAGACCTGCTTCACCGCCTGTGAAGCGACTCCCCTGCAGGTGGGGAGCCGGGGGCTCGAACCGGGATCCTCATGCCGGTCCTTGCACTTAGCGCCACCTGCGCTTAACCCGCTGCGCTACCGCCCGGCTCCCAGTTTGCTTCTTTTCATATGGGACTCCTTTCAGTAATTCCTGCAAGACAGCATTAGTGGTAGTGAATTCCTTCAGTTTCTCTGTTTGGGAAGGTTTTTATTTCTCCTCCATACTTGAAAGCTATTTGGCAGGATAGTAGCAGGTAATCTTTATCCTTTATTATAGTGAATATGTCACTTCATATTTTTTTTCTTGCTTCTAGTGTCTGTGGTGAGAAATCTGAATTAGTTTTTACCATTTTGGTAAATAGAGTAGAGTTCAAACCCCTGGTCACCATCAGCAGAGAGGAAACCTCATAAATAGTGGAGCAGTGCTGAATGTGTCTCTTTTTCACTTTATATTTCCCCTTCCCTCTTAATTCCTCTGTGTTTTTACAATAAATGAAAAGTGAAACATATTTTAATTAAAATATAGAGTACTTATGCATGTCTTTGAACTACTTAAGTATGGCTCATATTATTTGTTCTCTTTTGTTCTTTGTTCAACAATGTTTGTGTCCAGGTTGGTTTGTTGGTTGACTGTTAACAGCTTCAGCAAAGAAGCTATAATGTATAAATTAATGACAAACTATATGTGTGTGTGTGATATTTTTCTGATGCATATTATAGGGGTGGGGTGTTATACTATCACAGATGTACCTGCATATGACTTTATTAGATTATGCAAATTTTCTTTTTTTTGTATTTATTGATTTATTTTCCCTTTTGTTGCTCGTGTTTTTTTTTTGTTGTTGTAGTTATTATTGTTGTCATCACTGATGTCATCATTGTTACATAGAACAGAGAGAAATGGAGAGAGGAGGGCAAGACAGAAATGGGGAGAGAAAGACAGACACTTGCAGACCTGCTTCACTGCCTGGGAAGGGACTCTCCTGCAGGTGGGAATCCAGGGGCTCAAACTGGGATCCTTACGCCAGTCCTTGTGCTTTGCACCACATTTGCTTAACCTGCTGTTCTACCACCTGACTCCACTGTGCAAAACTTTTTGCCAGACTGCTTTGTCTAAATGCAAAAAATTTTGAATTTTTCTTCAGTTCATATTTTTGAATGCATAATTTGTTTTAAAATTTATGATTTTACATCATCTCGGGCTGTTTATGTTATCAGGTTGTGGTTATAATTTACATTTATCAATCATATGTCAACTAATTTGATGACTTTTTAATGAACTGTCTACTTAATATTTTGTTCAATTTTTATGTTATATTGCTTGACCGTTCCTTTTTCTTTATTGATTTACGAGTGCTTATAGTGGTTTTTAAACTATTTCTTAGTCAGTTATATAATCAATATCATCTTATACTTAGTAACATTTTTTTACCCTATTAATGCTGTATTTTAAGAAAGAGAAGTTGTTAAATGTGAATGACTTTACCAATCCAATACCTTGTGGTATATTTCTATGCTCTATGTAAGAAATCCTCAACTTCATAGAGGAATTTTTCAATAGTAAATTCTACTAAATTTACATATTTTTGTTTTAACATTTTTTTCCTTTTATCGTGGTTGCTTTTCAAAATTTTGTTTTGAACAATTTCAAATATAGCACAAAATTGAAATAGTTTTACAAAAGTATTCATATATCTTCCATGTAAATACTACATTATCCTATCATGTATGTTTTATATAAACAACTTTTTTGTTGGTTGACTTTTCATTCTTGATGACTTAACAATGGTTTACAGACTCATATAATTGCAAGAATAGAGTTTGCTTTAATTGTCTTCACCTTATGGGGTCAACAGATTAAAGTATAGTTGATTTTTTCCACTTTATAAAGGGGTGTTAATGGTTTGCAATACAGCTGTGGACACACAGATACAACCTCGCATCTCCCTATACTATGTGACTGCAAGATATTCTCTCTCCCAGCATAATTTCATTTCTACCATCATGCACCAGGAGCCCAGAGCACACTCATTTCATTCCTTTCCCTTCTTCCTTAGAGTCCTTTGAGTTAGTGCCATCCACCAAACCCACTATATATATTTCACCTTATATTTCCCCTTACTTCCCTAGTTTCCTAGGTTTAACCTGTGAGTAAGATCATTTGGCATTTATTCTTGTCTTTCTGGCATAGATCACTCAACGTGCTCTCTCCAAGTTCTGTATAAGATATGGCAAAAGAGAAGATAAAATCATCAACTTCATAGCATTCTGCTGTGCATACATATAAACCACACTTTCTTAGCCACTCATCTATAATTGGCCATCAGAGTTGCTTTAAATGTTGGAGTATTACATTTGTGAGTAAAAAATGTATATACGTTTCTTCCACATGTATCTCCAGAAAGGAATTGCTCTGTCATATGATAAGTCTATTTCTAGCATTCTAGTGAATCTCCACACTGCTTTCTGCATAGACTGAATCACCAGTGCAGAAGAGTTCCTTTTCCCCTGTCGGTCCCTCCAACAGCTTGTGTTCCTGGTATTTTCTAATGCATAAAAGTATCATAGGTATAAAGTTGTATCTCATTGTTTTCATTTGCAAATTGTTTATCATCTTTACCTGAGTTGTTTCTCATATTTTTGTTTGGCTTTTAAATGCCTTCTTTGTAGAACATTCTATCCTTGTCCTCCCATGATTTCTCAATGGGTTTTGATTGTTGATTTTGGTGTGTTCTTTACATATTTTGGTTATTAGACTACTGTATGGTGTGTGGCATAAAAGATTTTTCTCACACTTCATGGGGAGTCTCTGTTATGGTGGTGATTTCCTCTGCTGTTAAGAAGGTTTTCAGTTTGGTAAAGTCCCATTTTTTCTCTTTATTTTCTTTGCAAGTGAATTTGAATCAGTGGAGTTGTTGGAAAAATTTATATGGAGGAGAGTTCTGCCTATGCTTTTCTCTATTTGATGGTTTCTAGCCTAAAATTAATCTTTGATACACTTGGTGTTATTAATTTATTTTGATAGAAAATATAGAAAAGGGTAATTGAGAAGTAAGAAGGACAATCTAAAGGATCTAAAGGAATAGATACACTTATGGCATTGCTTCACTACGTTTGGCTTGAGAATTAAAATTACAGTGTCAATGAACTTTTTCCCCAAGACAGATACAATTTATGCAAAAAACATAAAGACTCACACATTATTATTCCATGGGTTTACATTCACTGAATACCCAATTCTTTACACCTCTACAGTTTATTAATTAAGCATCCTTTTTTCTTGATGCATTTTAAAGTACAAAATAGTTAGTCACAGGCCTCCCCATATAGGTAATCAACATACATGTTATTAGTTACCATTCAATATTCATTTATGTTTTTTTTAAAGATGTAAAATTAGGGAGTCGGGCAGTAGTGCAGTGGGTTAAGTGCACATGGTGCAAAGCTCAAGGACCAGCATAAGTATTCTGGTTCAAGCCCCCGACTCCCCACCTGCAGGGGAGTCACTTGACAAGAGGTGAAGCAGGTCTGCAGGTGTCTATCTTTCTCTCCCTCTCTCTGTCTTTCCCTCCTCTCTCCATTTCTCTCTGTCCTATCCAACAACAATAATAACTACAACAATAATACAACAAGGGCAATAAAAAGGAATAAATAAGTAATAAATACTTAAAAAATAAAGACGTAATATTTAGTTGAATGAAATGAATAAGTATGATGTGTGCACACACTGAATTTTGTATATATACACCTTTAAAATTCAAACCTCTTTCAAAATATTAAGGATGGGGACAGAGTTCGGATATTACATACTAAATACTAATGAGCAAAGTTTTAATATATCTGCATCATAGATTAGATAAACATTTTAACTTCCCTGCATCCTGTTCTCACACGCAGGAATCACTTCTTGACAGGTTGGTTTCCCAAGAAAGAAAAATCTAGAGCTTTGAAATTTAACATAAAGAATGATTTGGAAGTACTCATATGTGAAAGAACACTCAGGATTGAGCAGAACAAAAACCTGAACTTTAATGCAACAGCACCCAAGATCCAGTACGATCCCATAAGATGCTTTGGAATTCAAGTGATTTTCATAAGATTTTTCACACTGATACAAGATTTCTCACAGTGAGACCTGTTGTAACCCCAACAAGAGTTTGAGACTACTAGTATAGGAATGACATCACCCTGAGGAGGGATAAACAGAGGAGGGAATGTATAAAAGCACAGGACTTTGAGCAGGTCGCTCTTTTTGGCTGCTGCTTCTTCTGGTCAGAAGCATCTTGGCGGAGGTGCTCCAGGTATCTGCCATGGCTACTTCTCCTGAGAACTGAACACGTGTGACTCTGATAGCTGGTAAACTTTAAGACCCCTATACAGCCACAAACAACCGTTACCAGAGCTGATAATAGTTTATCTTATAGGACTAAACTTTTGATAACTATTCTCAGACTTTACAGCCCTAGGGTACTCTTAACTCTTGATGATAATTGCGTATATTGCCTTTCACCTGTTTCAACCTAATAAACTTTATATTGTTTAAACCTGTTCCCAGCTCCCCGCTGTGAATCCTTTTATGTGCAGTGGCAGTCACACAAACCCCTTTTAAGTTAAATAGCAACAGAGACCTTCATAGACTCTACATATAACAGCCACTAGATCTGGTATGCCAGAGAGACTGACCGTGAATGAGAAGTTCTCCAGATAGAATTGCTTATGACTACTATGCAGGCTCCCCTAAGTGTAGTGGAGTAAACATGTCATTTGTCTCTTTGTGAAGGCTTTTTTTTTTTAATATTTTATTTATTTTTTATGAGAGAGATACAAAGAGAAAGATACAGACAAAGACCGGAGCACTGCTTAGCTCTTGTTTATGGTAGTGCTGGGGATTGAGGTTAGGATTGTGGTGCCTCAGGCATGAGAGTCTGTTTGCATAAGCATTAAGCTATTTCCCCCACCCCAAAACATGCCATTTCTAATGGGGGGGGGTAGGATATACTATACCAACCAATAAATTACTAGCACTAAAATCTGATTTAAAAATTAGTTTAGGTGGAAACCCAACCCAAGGCAAAAGCAACCATTTCTTGCAGACCCCCAGAGGAGTATAAATGTAACTATAAGTCAGCTTTGTGGTTTTGGCTCTCACATTCATAGAGTGATCTCTATTTGACTCATCTCCTTGGGCAGGAACTCAAAATTCCTGAAAATTACAAACAATTTCTGGTCTAAATTGATGTGGTGAACTGTGACACCCTAGTTATCTAATTCTCTGTTACTTCTTAGATGTTGATCAAGGAATTCCTTACTAGCTTATCAACAGTTTTATATTTTCAAGTAACTCTTCAGGTATGTCATTGAAATTTTTATCTAAATAGCCCATCTTCACAGTACTAGAAGTTAAGATCTCTAATAAAAGCCTTTAAGAAATTCAAAAATCTGTCAATAGTAAAATAAATCAGTTCTGTATTGAAAAATGCTATACATTACTCATTTTATTCCTGAGCAAGTTGTGGTATATATACACAATGGAATACTACTCAGCTGTAAAAAATGGTGACTTCACCATTTTCAGCCGATCTTGGATGGACCTTGAAAAAATCATGTTGAGTGAAATAAGTCAGAAACAGAAGGATGAATACGGGATGATCTCACTCTCAGGCCGAAGTTGAAAAACAAGATTAGAAAAGAAAACACAAGTCGAACCTGAAATGGAATTGGAGTATTACACCAAAGTAAAAGACTCTGGGGTGGGTGGGTGGGTGGGGAGAAAAAAAAAAAAAGAAGTAAATAATTAAAATATTAAAAAAAAATGTAGCTAAGTTATCCTGACCCAGTGTCAAGAAAACAAATGATTTCCACCTTTGTGGCTTCATATCACAAAGAAAAAATTAGATGTCTGATAAAAGGACCTGCAGGACTAAGCAAGTTCAAACTGTATGGACAGAATCAGATACATCTTTGAGGGGATTATCACAAAGGTTAAGAACAAATGACCTATGGATTTTCTTCAATGAGTGCTTTAGAAAAAGTGTTCTGGGAATAAAATTGAATAAGTATAACTTATGGTACAAAAGTATGCGCAAGGGGGTAGGGTGGTGGCACAGTGGCTTAAGCGCACATGGTGCCAAGCGCAAAGACTGTCTTAAGGACCCTGGTTCAAGCCCTGGCTCCCCACCTGCAGGGGAGTCACTTCACAGGTGGTGAAGCAGGTCTACAGGTGTCTATCTTACTCTCCCCCTCTCTGTCTTCCCCTCCTCTCTCCATTTCTCTCTGTCCTATCCAACAACGACGACAACAATAAAAAAAACAGGGACAACAAAAGGGAAAATAAATTTTTTTAAAAAAGGGAAAAAAAGTATGCGCAGATGCAAAAATATCTTGTATATTTTTATATATCTTGTATATCTTTTTTAAATGTTGCAACACACAAAAATGTTGTTTAGTCACGATCAATTTTTACTATAAACTCTACTGTAAATCTAAGCAATGTGTCACCTATTATACTTTGTGTTTCCACATTTATGTAAGTACCCATCATTATATGATGCCTAGCATCAATTTGAACTATCTTGATGCCTCTCTGTGAATCCACACTCTTTCCTGATAGTGCATTCAAGTTGCAGGTAAAACTGGACTGAAGAAATGCATTGAAAAATCCAGCTATATCTAAGTAAATGAATACTTTTTCAAGAACATAAAACCTAAAAAAAAATGAGAAAATAAGGCTTGAATGTACAAGAAAATTTGATAGTGGAAAATCATTCTTTTTTTTTTTTTTTCAGTAAATATCAGCCTCCAAAAAACTCAGAACTGAAAAATTGTACAAAAGGTTTAATATCATACCTGTGACTTATTAATCTTGGCTTTGCTTTATTTCCATTGCTTTAATAGCTTATTTGTTTTAATAGAAGCTTGGCAAGTATCTTCATAGATATAGAATGCTAGTTTCATATTTAAGTCAGCAGCAAAGATTACACTCTCTATTAAAGAAATCCATTTTGGGGTCCAGGAAATTGTTCACCTGGTTAAGTGCACACATTACAGTACGCAAGGACCCAAGTTCAAATCCCTGGTGCCCATCTTAGGGGGAAAGCTTTATGAGTGGTGAGGCAGGGCTGCAAGTGTCTCCCTGTCTCTTTTCCTATCTGTCCTACGCCTCTCAAGATCTCTGTCTCTCCCCAACAATAAATACAATATTTAAGAAGAAATCCATTCTGAAGGGCCAGTAGTGGTTCAGCATGTCAAGGGTTCACTTTACCATGCTTGATGTTCTGAGTCCTGGCACCAGATGAGACCCACATGAATAGCTTCAAGGGAGGTCCAGGATGGTGCACTGGTGCTTAGTGTTTCTTTCTCTCTCTCTTCATCCTGTCTGTCTCTTTCCTCTTCATCCCTCTATCTTTCTCTTCTTCTCTGAAGCTATATAATAGACTTTAAAAAGAAATTTTCTTTGTAGGAGATTGTGTTGTAAAGAATAGATTGTGTTGTTCCATTTCATCTTTAGGATAAAAGTGAATTCATCCATCGCCTATTATTCTCAGCTTTTCAACTTCAGCTGAAATTTGAGACAGTAGGAAACTAATTATAACTTTATAATCATATAAAGTGAGAATTAGTATGTTACTTTATTCCTCCGAACAAAGCTCAAAAGGTAAATAATCTCTATAAGTCACTTAATTATCAGGAACCTATGTAGTTTCAACTTCAGCAAATGTTAGGCTTCTAGTTAAATCAAATTTCAGTAACAGAGTGGATTCACAAGTATTCATGAATAAACAACTTGCTAAATGTTTACACAATCTGTGTTCTAAGTGGCTGTTAAACTAATAATTTACTTCCCCACTAGGGTTTTCCTAATGTGGACTTGATCCTCTCATTAATTTAGGAAAGGTTAATCTTGTTCTGACATATCTCAGCATTGAAAGATTTCTTTCATCAATGGATTCCTGTTCTTTCTAGAAAGAATTCTTCATCTAGATGCTACCTCTGCACCTTTCTTATGATTGATAGTGCTGACATGGAACAGGTGGCTTCTTTTTCTTATCCTCATGGTACTAATTCAAATTTAGTGAAACTCCTCAAATTGAAATCCTTCTAGCCTGACCTATCTAATGACTGTTCTCTCTAGCAGTGTGTTAGCACTGAAAATTCACTGTCAGAGTCAGCCTTAGGATGGCTTTCACCCACATTTCCTCTAGTTCTATTTAACAGAAAGTGACAGGTCACAGTCCTCAGTAAATGAGGTTCTGAATTGCCATCAATTCTAAGAATGAAGAATGAAGGGCAAGCTGATTGCTTTCAGTCTACACCAGACCAAACATGTGACAAAAATAAGATAAAACCTAGATATAGGAACCCATCATGGTGAATTGAATGAGGGCAATTGGGCAAAAGTCAGGAAGAGAAAATGTGTAAGGAACACAGGAGAGCACAACTCAGCCGGGTCACTGGAATATTCATAATGGGGAAAGTACAGAGCAATGCAATAGATTCACAGATTACAATTCACAGATATAGTAATCAGAATGCTGACTATCCCTTGAAACCACATTGCTCTGCTTCCTCTGAAGCACAGATGTGATTAATGATTCATCTAGCAGCTGGTCCAGAACTAACTTCCAGGGAACAAAAGAGTCACCAAAAGTAGTTTGTGAAATTATGTCATAATCATATATACAGAGTCAAAGGTAAATTCAGTTCTCTGTTTCTTGGATTCAACCAGTGAAACATGTCTATAGTCTCCGATACTAGGAGTAAGAAAAGTTAAGATATTTCTTTACTTCGGAGTAGATATGGGTGAGATAATACAACAATTCTCTTTCTCTCTCATATATATATCTTAGCAATGTTCAGTCATCCCTGTTTTATAGTGGTGCAGGGGACTGAACCTGGGGCCTCAGAGCCTCAACATGAAAATCTTTTGCATAGCCATATAGCCATTATTCTATCTTCCCAGTCATAGAAGAGATGACTGGGGACGTACTTTTTTTTTCCCCCAATGCTTTTGGTTAATTACCATAGTAACATGATGATTTGAGGCACTAGTTCCCTTTCTGAGTAGTATTGAAAATACTTGATATCCCATAATTCTTATAGACATGGAGACCTCCTTAATAATCCCTAATATTAGTTCTTTTGCCTTTGCTGAACCCAGTAATATTTCACAATTTTCCAGTCAACAAAAACCCAACACATCTTGATTTTCATTTACGTGTTGGTGATGCCATGATATTTCGAATTCTATAGCCTTGGTGAGGATAATAGCCAAGATCTACACAGTTTTTTTCAAGTTGCTTTTTTTTTTTATTGGTGAGCATCTTCCACAATCTCAAAAGTGTGTATATTTTTAATATTAGTCCAAATTCTCACCAGAGAATTCTTTGGAACAGTAAGGAGTTTATACAAACTGACACTCTTGATATGGGCCAAAGAACACATTTTTCTGAGTTCTTTTAGAAGATTTTCACTGCAATGAGTCATTCAACACTATATATCACCACAAGTACCAACATAAACAGCAAGTAGAAGACTTCAATGTGAGAGGTTTGTACATTATGGGATAGAGACAGAGATAAATTGAGAGGGGAGGGGAGATAGAGGGGAGAGAGAGAGAGAGACCTGCAGCCTTGTTCTACCACTTGTGAAGGTTTTCTCTTGCATGTGGGAACCAGGGGCTTGAATCTGGATCCTTGCACACTGTAATGTGAGCATTTAACCAGGTGTACCACAACTCGCCCTGTATATATTTTTATAATTTCAGAAATTAATTCATACATTAAAGGATAAGGATAAAATATATATTTTGGAAAACTCAGTTTTTCATGTCTTGGTTTCTTCCATATTTTAATACACATCCACCTCTATCTTAGATCATATCAACATCTAGTGTTCCCATTTCCCATATGACACAGGTCTTGCTGAATGCAATTCTTTGGAGTTTTGCTGTGGGTATAATAAGCACAAATTTATAAACTCAGAAGCACTGTCCAGGAGAACAATTTCTATGTTGTGAGAAAGAAAAAAGTTTTCCTTTGGACCGACTTCAAAAGAAAACCTCACTTTACTTGCAGTGTACTAAATGACCTTTCTTTGTGTGTGTTAGTCTAAAATCCATTTGCACGTGGCATTTGGACTTGTAGTAACTGGATCAGAAATAAGAGAATCAAAGGCAAACTCCTCATAGTGCAAATGTAAATTACCACATCCTCAATGACAATGGTAGGAAGGAATTCAGTTAGATAACCCTCCAGGAAGAAAAATCTCACTCACATAATTAAGTAACTCCACAGAGAATGGGATGATTTGGTTTTAATCTCAATAGTCATAGTTTATTAGAGATGAATCTCTTACTATTCTGTATTTTTTTTCTAACTATCTTCGTAGTTTTATCATAGGATCATCATAGATTCCCATAGTATATCAGAGGCCAAGATATAATAGCACACATTTTTATCTATGACTTAGATACAATTTACTTATCTGATTTTCCCTAGCTACAAGTGATTCAGCTTCCATTACCACTGGGCCAAAACATGGAATATATTTTATATCATTAATTCACCAGCTGTATCACCAGTGAGACTACATAGATTTTATATTTTATGTTGTTTTCTCTACTTTGTTTTATTTTATTTTATATTGTTTTATCTTTGGATAGAGACAAAGAGGTGGAGAGAGAGAGAAAGAGAGAGTGAAATATGTTGGAGGTCAGCTAGGACTTGTACCATGTACAATGTACATGGCTAAACAATGCCCTATTCAAGTGAACTATATCACTAGATCCGTTGTTACTTTAAAAATAATATTTAACGGGTGGGGGTAGATAGCATAATGGCTATGCAAACAGACTCTCCTGCCTGAGGCTCAGTCAGGTCCCATGTTCAGTCCCCCATTCCACCATAAGCCAGAGCTGAACAGTGCTCTGGTAAAAAAAATAATAATAATAAAAATAATAATAATAATATTTAACAACCTTTTTACTTTTACTATATTTATTTATTTCTGTATTATGACAGAGAGAGACTATGAGAAAGGCAAAAGAGAGACCAGAACAGTGCTCAGCTCTAACACAAGGTGGTACTGGGAATTGAACCTGGGAATTCCCCGAGCAACTGTCACAACAAGGACGTAGCTAAAATGATTCAAAAATTAAATGGAGTAAAGTATCTTCTCTGGGAAGTTTAGATGAGGAAAAGGTTGAACAAAGAAAACTTGAGTATAATATAAAATCAGTTTTTAAAAGTCCAAAGGATTTTCCACAGAAAGCAAATTTCAAAAAGCAAGGAGACAAGCAAAAAACAGACTCTGAGTTTCTCTAAAGAGAACAACAGAAATGTGCCTCAGATTAACCTGTCAACATTGTTCATGAACTTTTTTTTTTTTAGCCTTCAGAGTTATTGCTGCACTATAAACTCACTGTTCCTGGGGGCCATTTTTCTCATTTTTGTTGTTGCTGTTGTACTTGTTATTGTTGCTGGCTAGGACAGAGAAATCCAGAGAGGAAGGGGAGACAGAGGTGGGGAGAAAGGGATAGACACCTGCAGACCTGTTTCACTGCTTGTGAAGAGACACCCCCCCCCCCCAGGTGGGTAAGCCAGGGGCTTAAACCAGAATACCTGTGTAGGTCTTTGCGCTTCGGTCCATATGTGCTTAACCCATTGCGTTACCTCGGTCCCCAGAATTGCCATCTTCTAATAGCCATTTGTCACCTTGATAAATGAGGGCACTACAGAGGAAAAGTTAGGACTTGAGAAGAAACTGTTGATTCTATTGTCTCCTTCCTTCCTTCCTTCCTTCCTTCCTTCCTTCCTTCCTTCCTTCCTTCCTTCCTCTTCCTTCCTCTCTCTTTTTTTCTTTTAGCAAAGAAAAACTGTTGGGGTTGAGTGGTGGCGCACCTGGCTGAGCGCACCTTACAATGTGCAAGGAATTGGGTTCGAGCCCCTGGTCCCCACCTGCAGAGGGAATGCATTGCTAGTGGTAAAGCAGGGCTGCAGATCTCTCTCTGTCTCTCTCCCTGTCTATCTCCCATTTCCCTCTAGATTTCTGGCTGTCTCTATCCAATGAATAAATAAATATTTTTTTAAAAAAGGGTTTTTTAAAAAGAAAAAACTGTTAGAACTAAGAATAACAAAAGGACTACTATTATTCTATTGTAATATCAATGACAAATTTAGGAGAGTGTTGGCTAAATAATAGGAGGCCAATAGACTATAATGGTATTAGTCACTAGAAAGAAAAGCAAGCATGGACTTAAGGATGAGGGAAAATTTATCCAGCATAAAAACTGTGGAACAGACAAGAAAAGATATGAGAGGTCAGGAAACAAGGCAGCTAGAGCAGGTAAAGAAACAGTAGAATTCTTGACAAGGAAAAACGGTTAAAAATATAAGTTGCGGATAAGATAGGACTCCTGAGATCTCATTGCTGTTTGGAATGTGCTAGTTGGGTGACCAGGATTCATGTTGGCTGACTGAATGGCAAGAATAGAAAGTGACAGAAAACATCACTTCACAGAATGTATATTATGGATATCCCCCTACCCCCTTTTTTGTGACAATTAGTCTCATGCTGACTAGTATCAGGATGAGAGGTTAGGGAAAAAAAGAACAACTTTCTATTGCTAATTAGCAGATTTTATCAAATTGCTGGAGTTCTGAGTGTGGGAAATATGTTCTAGTGTATTCTCTGTATCTTTCACTCCTGTCCACGCTTGTAGCCTCCTCTCAAAAAGTAATGACACAATTCAAAAGAAAAGTTTGGGAAGCTAGGACTGCCTTCAAGTAATGAAACTTGGAGTGACATTGATCCTTTATGATTTATATTCCTCATTCTCAAAATCTAAAATGTAAATTATCATTTATCACTGCTGAATTTATTTGATAACTGTCTTCAATGCATTGTGTATTGATTGAGAAAATAAATGTTAGAAAATACAGAAACAATGTACAGAATATGACTTGAATATTTGCTGGGAAATTGTGCCGATGCAGTCACATCTGCCATGTTGTCCCCTCAGGCTACTGCTAGTTCCCGCAGAGTTGGGACATTCTCGGAGTGCCTGTACAGCCATGTTGTGCCCTCAGGGCATTGTCTATATCCCCTGCGATATTTGGAGTGCTTTGGTTACTCCTCCCCCCTCCCATTCTCGCGAAAGCTGCTCCTATAAAAGCCTTTCTTCTTCCGCACCTCGCTCTCTTGCCAGACGCAGGAAAGGTTACTGCGTGAGGCGGCCATTTTCACTACCTCCACGTGGCCCAACCTGCTTCTCTAGCTCCCAACTCTGAGGTGCCAGCGCAAATAAAGATTTGTGTTTCCTCTTCGCTCCGGACCCCTCCTCTCTCTCTTCTCCGCGGCCCGCACACAACAACAAATATTTTTGTCATTACTAAAACTGATTTTACAGATAGAGACAGAAATAGGGATATGGGGAAACATATGGTAATACTGAAACTGTTTCCAGTGCAGTGCAGACTGGAATCAGACATACATTCAGAGCATGACAAAAAATGGGCACTATCCAGATGAACTCTCTTGCCAGTCAAATCTGAATGATTTTGATATTTCTTTCATGTGCAATATACAGTAAAAAGAAAGTGGAAAATATGTTTGGCTCTTTTACATATTTTACTTTTGTTTAATGAGAGATACAGAAAGAAGGAGGGAGAAGGAGAGAGGAAGGTAGATGATAGACAGATAGATAGATAGATAGATAGATACAGAGATACAGAGATACAGAGATAAATAGATAGATACACAGACAGAAAAACAGACAGATCAGACAAGGTCATGGTCCACCTGGGTAAGGGCACTCACTACAATGTTCAAGGACCTAGGTTCAAGCCCCTGATCTCCACCTGCAGGGGGAAAACATCATGAGTGGTGAAGCCGGGCTGCAGGTGTCTCTTTGTTTCTTTACCTCTCTCTATGCTCCCCTTCTATCTCGCTTTCTCTCTCCTCCCTCTCCCCAGTAATAGATAAATATTTTTTAAAAGACAGCTTGATAAGTGTTGAGAGCCTGAAGCATGAGAGTATTTTGCATAAGCATTATACTAGCTCCCCATGCCAATTTGTAATTAGATAACTGATTAATTCAATTTGGATAAAGCACATTTCGTACCTAATGATAAAGAATAATGAAGCTTCAAATTAAAAAGTCAGTGAATCTACACAGTTCATTGGGTATTCCTGAAGTAGAGCCTATGCTATGGTTTGTTTTCTTTCTCTAAGACTTCATAGATATAACTTTGCCTTCCACAGATTCAACAAGAATTTTATCAGGATATCATAATTAATTGAAATCATCTAAGCTTTTTAAAAATAAAGATGCCTATGTTAAAAAAAAATTTAGCATTGGAGACAGAGTCAAGATGGCAGTGTGACAACATCTCCTGCCTTTCTCTCTGCAAAGCAGCTGCTTGAAACTGGGAAATTCTGAGTGAGGGCAACATTTCCAAGCCAGTGGTAAAGCAAGTGTACAATAGAGGTCGAAGTTGAAGCCAGTGAGCCACAGATCACATATAGGCTGCAACAAGCTAGAAAAGGACAAAGTACATTGAGCACAGTTTCTGTAACTTAAAATCGGCCCTCTGTACAGGCCCCACTCCACCCCACCCCCCTCACTCCAGAGGGATAAGAGAACCAGCCACAGACAAGGAGGTCCCCTGTGGAGACAACCTCATTCTCAAGATTCCAGGCTCAGCAGGAGCCATCAGAAGGAGCTGTCTTTTTATTTTTTTCTGCCTTATTTCTCTCTTGAAGGGAGCTGAAACTCTTTCTGATTGTTCAACTTCCTAGACCAATCTTTTGCCTCTTCTGGGGCCATGAGAACATTCTTCCCTAGGTTTTTTTTCTTCAACTCTAGCTTTTTAGCTTATGTTGCTTTTTGCAGTAGGTTTTGCTTTGATTAGGAAGGCTGGGAGGTTTAAGATAGACCATTTGAAATAGTTTAAAGTGCAGACTGATCTTTAGGTTTTTTTGTTTTGTTTTGTTTTGTTTGTTTGCTTTAATTTGGCTTTTTTTTTTTTTTTTTTTTTTAGCTCAGGAATAGCTGCTGCCAGACTGGGAGCTTGTCAGCTGAGACACACCATTTCTGGGTCTGAGTTTCAACAACAAAAAGATTGTTAAAATCACCTGAAAGCTCATCAATTTACAACTGTAGGTTCTCAAATATTTATTGTTGTTGCCCCTCAGAGGCTGGAACAATAACAGGGAAATAGTATATTAACATCAACAGTACAGATCTAGCCTGGTGACTCAGGATAAAATCTACCCTCCTCATTGTTGTGACCCCAACAGGAGTTTGGGACTATTAGCATAGAATGAGGCTGAGGAGGGACTCACAGAGAAGGGAATGTATAAAAGGCATGGATTTGCAGCAGGTCACTCTCTTTGGCTGCTGCTTCATCTTGGCTGAGATGTTCCAGGTATCCACCATGGCTACTTCTCCTGAAAACTGAACATGTGTGACTCTGCTAGCTGGTAAACTTTTAAGACCCCTCCACAGCCATGAGCAACCTATATCTCAACTTATAATTATTTATCTTCTGGGACTAAACTTTTGATAGCTATACTCAGATTTTATGGACCTAGCATACTCTTAACCCTTGATGATAATTGTTTATTTTGCCTTTTACCTGTTTCACCCTAATAAACCTTGTATTGTGTAAACCCATTCTCAGCTCCCCACTATGAATTCTTAAGCATAGAAGCCCTAAGTTATAACACCTGATGGTCTGGGGATGCAGCTAAAAAGTAGGAGCCTATGAGAACTGATCTATACCTAATCAGTTCCATCTAAAGTTGAAACTGGAAGATAAATATGCAGCTTGGACTTTTGAAATTTCTTTACTTAGAGCTACACAACAACACACACACATTCACTATTTATATTTATACAGTTTTATTATCTATATTTTTGTTTGCCATGGGTTAACATTTTCTAGCCCCAAATGCTCTCTTCTGTTAATCTCTGATAAATTTTTGGTTTTAGGTGTGTCAGGATTGTATCTCCTTTTACACTTTCAGGTGTATAAATAGTTCTCAAAGTGGTGTTTTAGTCTCCAAAATGGGGTTTCTTTTGTCAAGAGTCTATGTTCAGCCGAGAACACACTTGTAATGGCCATTTGGGAGAGTGAAGGCTAAACCAAGCAGGGGGCAAGGGACAAGGGCCCCAGTGAATCTCTCCCTGGTATTCAAAGTTACAGCTATGCAAGCATTGACCTCTGCAGAAGGAAATTGCACTAATGTTTTCTAATTTGGGATCCTTCTCACTGCTTTTCTTTGAGACAATTTACTTTCTCCCTGTAAAAGGCAGTAGCCTTGAAATTCCCTTTTTATGCAGTTGTTTGTTAAGTGCTTTTAGTATGAGTTGCTTGTAGTATGAGGTGGAAAATTCCTTGCCCCTTCCCCCTTGAATAAACAGGACCTAATCAGTTAAGGCCACCCATTGTTCGAAGGACCCTGCCTGGGGACAAGCCTTATCAGGACCTCATCAGTGAAGGCCACCCATTGTTTGAAGGACCCTACATGGGGACAAGCCTTATCAGGACCTTTGAACAGACTTTGTGGTGTGCTGTCTACCGGATGGGTGGTCATAGCTGATGGCAGGAGGATGTGGCGACCCTGCCTGGTTGAATTCTATTGGTTGTGTGATCTTACTATATTTGAAACTAGCCCGCGCTTTGCTTTGTATGGACCCCGCTTTTTGCTAAGTTTGAAATGATTGGATCTTGTGTTTGCTATAGCCTGTTATTGGATGTAGGTTGATAAGGTGATGTGCTCCCCCTCCCTGAGTGTAGTCTGAATTCCTATAAATTGTATGGTTTGAGCCCTGTTCGGGGTCGAGTTTGGTAGACTAACACCAGTCACCATCTCTGCCCGGATTGCAATTCGTCAATAAACATCTTTGCTTCCTTACAGTGGATGGTGGTTTGATTTATGCTCGCTAACACTCCCCTTGTTTTAAGGTTGGCTCTTTGATCAGAGTATTAAAGTTTTCATAATTAAAGCTTTACCAAGAAATAGTAGCATGTATTTATTTACATTCTAGGGTACACACAAATGTTTCAAAAAAAGAGTCCCTTTATCTGATCTTAATTGTCAGTAGAGACCAGTTTTGCTTTCCAATTGTGGCTTTTGGGCTGCACAAGGAATACTTAACCTTAGAACAGAGACATTTTCAGAAATGTCACAAAGAACTGATTTGAAAATGCCTTAATCATATTTGGTTCCACTCCACCACTTGAATTTATTTTCTAGCATTCAGTCTTTAATGTCACATTTTCATAAAATGTGCTATTTTGGAAAAAAAAAAAAAAACAACACTCAAACCAGAGTCAAATAAGGAAATTTTTAGTACAAATGCCCCCCATTTTTACTCATAGCAATGTATTAAACATGTTCTTAGAACTAAGGAAAGTGCTGGAGAACAGGACATCTTGGTAGGTTTTACCTTCAGGTACACACACACACACACACACACACACACACACACAATGATGGTGTCACAATATCAAATAATATGTGCTGAGACAGATGTTTGTACACAGTGCTCTAGGAGCACAGATGAGTTGTTCAGTGAGACTCAGTGAGTTGTAGGCAAAAGATGCTAAAAGAAAGAAGAGAAAGGTAGTAGGGTGGAAGGTATTCCCTGTAGAGACAACAATGAGCAGTGCAGACAAGAATCATCACTTGTGAAATAGGAATGCAAAAAGATTTGTTCTTGCTTAAAGACAAAGTACAATCTTCTAGCAAAAGTGGCCTTTGTTGGAAACATAGAAAGGAGTAAAACCATAAGAAACTTAAATGTTCTTGTTAGGATTTTTTAATCTATCTGGGGAACACAGGAGACTACTGATGGGCTTTGAAGTAGAGGATTCATTCACCACGTTATCTCTGATGTCTTGATTTGATAATGACACATATATATATATATTAAATGTTTTACTATGAGACAAAAGAAACTTAATATGTAAGTAGACAATGACCAAATCATATGCAAAATAAGAACTTTTACCAACCATCTGTAATATCTTGCACAAGACACTATATTCAATGAATAGTCCAGAAATCAGTTATATATAGGTTAGACTTAATAGGAATTCAGATGGCTGTGTCTAGAAACAAGCAGAAGGCTAAACATTAACCTCTATAAAAATTGGACTGATTATAAATTGATAGCCTTCTATTCCATGTAACCACTTTCAACTTGAAACCAACCACAGTGAAATATGCTATCTTCACCATGTAATACCACATTTCTATTAGTCAGTTTACAGTTTCTCCAAGTTAACAATCTATAATCACAGTGTATCTCAACGTCCCCTTTCCTCCAAAGCAATGCTTTCCCCTTCTTCTTTTTTTTTAAATTTATTTATTTATAAAATGGAAACACTGACAAGACCATAGGGTGAGAGGGACACAATTCCCACCACCAAAACTCCTTATCCCATCCCATCCCTTGATAGTTTACCTATTCTTTAACCCTCTGGGTGTGTGTGCTTTCCCCTTCTTCTGTCTGCCTCTGCATGACTGAAAAAAATCAAAGCAATGGTTAAGTGCTACTACAAGTTCTGAACTGTTGCTGCTTATATATTATTTCCCATTTGCCAAGTCCTCAAAACCTGTTTCTCTCCCCCAAACACACCCCCTCTGAGAAAGGAGTTAGAGAATTGGTGGCTAACTCTAGGGTTTTAGGCTAGTTATCTAACTTCTCTAAATATCCATTCTATCTGTTTAATGGGAAGAAGAACATTCTTGCTTTATTTTTGTAACTGTTTTCCATCAAATCAAATAATGAATATGTAAATCTTCCTGCAGATACTTGAAATAAGAATACAGAAGTTTTTTTGTTGTTGGTGGTGGGTTTTTGTTTTGTTCTGTTTTTGCCTTCAGGGCTCAGTGGTGCCTGCACTAAATCCACTGCTCTGTAGTTTCCATTGTTATTGTTGTTGCTGCTGTTGTTGGATTGGACAGAGAGAAACTGAGAGCTGAGGGAAGACAGAGAGGGAGAGACAAAGATAGACACCTGCTGACCTGCTTCGCCGCCTTTGAAGAGATCCCTTAGCAGGTGGGAAGCTGTGGGAACAAGGATCCTTGTGCTGGTCCTTGCTCTTCACACTGTGTGCCCTTAACCATGTGCGCCATAGCTACATTGTCAAACCTAAACATTGACTTTTTTCTAAAGTTTTGTGTTTATAGCTCACAGTCATCTGCTTAAATAATTGGTTATATTTTACATAATCACTTCTGTCTTTTGTTTTCATACCAAGATTTAAGAATTGTCTGAAAACACTTTGCCTTTTTAGCAAGTAAACATAGCTGAGAATCCTCACATAGAATTATATAAAGTGTCAACTCTTACTGGACCAATCTTATTTGTAACATCAGGAAAATGATGCAATGCCGAAATATAGTATGCAGAGGCACCTGGAGTACAGGCTTTGACTCAAAGTACTTATAATTTTGTAACTCTCTCTTCTTTTTTATACTATTTAATTTGCCCTACAATATAATAGTTATTATCTAAAGAAGTACACAAAGACCTATCTATATTTGCACATAAAGCACATAGATATGTAGAGCTAGATACATAACATTTTCTGTTTGTTTGTTTGTTTGTTTTACCAGAACACTGTTCACCTCTGGCTTATGGAGGTGCAGGGGATTGAACCCGGGACTTTGGAGCCTCAGGCATCAGAGTCTCTTTGCATAACCATTATGCTATCTACCCCTGCTCCTACATAACATTTTCTAATCTAAATAGAGAATCTAAAACAAGTGAATATATGTATAAACATAGAAATTTCTTCATTTTATATTCAAGTTAAATGATGGAATGTCCATAAATTTAAAATGAGACATCTAGAAAAAAAATTGGCATTATGCTGTAATTACTTTTAGAAAATATCTTTTAGGTAACTTCAAGGCCTGTTATGTTCTGTGAATCCTTTCCAAATCACAGAGAAAATTCCAAGTTATATGATAAGTAAGAATCAACAGATAACAATGACAACAATAAAAACAGCTACTAGTTTTCAAAAATGGCATAATTTTGACGAAAATATATTCAGTCTTACCAGCTCTAAGAGCTAGATACTATTATTCTTACCATGGTGTAGTTAAGTGAGCAGGAAAAGAGAAGTTGATTAGATGACTTTCATGTAGCTACTAAATCATAAAGCACACATGTGACCTTCTTATAAGTCAGATTAAGTATGGTATGCTACAAAAAAAAAAAAAAGAAAGAAAGAAAAAAAGAAAAAAAATAAAAGAAAAAACCCTCCAAAATTACAGTGAATACAAGTTTGTTTCTCTTCTGTGTTCTGCATCCATTGTGAACTGCTAATGACAAACAGTCTTTCAAGGATTCAGGTTGATGGGGCAGCTACCAGCTCAAACATCACTTTTTCTTATAGCCAAGGGACGAAATATCTTGAAATAATAATTATTAAAGGCTCAGAAGAGAATGGCCTTCCATCAATTCATTGCCCAGAGCTTCCACATGGTCCCCTTTCTGACTCACAAGAACAGGAAAACACAATCTGGAAAGTTGGAAGCGTTTGAGAAACAGTTCTAAAACTATCATTAATCATAACTATTAAAAGCATGAAGCAGTGCTCTTTCTCTTACACCATGTCAGACACAACAATCATTCCACAAATCATCTGGATCTTCTACAGCATAAAAATAAAATTTCTATTTGGTGTAGATATATACATATATATGTGTATGTGCATATATATATATATATATAGAGAGAGAGAGAGAGAGCATCTTTCTGCTCTTTTCAATGAGCTATTAAGTAATAATCTCTCAATATAAAGATATAGTTTGTCACCAGTTTTTTTTCTTTTTCACCTTTAAATTTAAAATTTTTCATTTTGATTTTTTCAATTATACTTTATGCATTAACACCTGTTTTCTATAAACATTGTTGTGAAATATAATGGGCATTTCTTGCCATTTGTAACAAATTTCCACATACTTAGCGGTCTCCAGCAATACACACCATTTTACCATCTCTGGGGATTGGGAATCTGCGCATGCCTTAGCTGGATTTTCTATACATTGTACAGAAGACTGCAATCAAAAGGATTGCAAATTTGTTTAGATTTAGAGGCTTGACTAGGAAGAATTTGCTTTCAAGTTCAATTAGGTTACTTACAGACAGAATCTATTCCCATGACTTGAGGTCATGGATTTTGTAGATTGCTGTCTTTGGTCTTTACCATTAGCTGCAAAAGACCATAGATTTAGGTGCCAAGATAGTATAAAATTTACCTTCATGAACCATATCAGGTTTTTATACCAAAAACAGAGAAAGTTCACCTCTTGATTCTGACAGAAAGGAAAGATTAATGACTATATTAACAAAAACATACTCTTCTCTAGGACAGGAGTAGAGAAGTTTTTTTTTTTTTTTTTCTTCATTTTTTTCTCTCAAGGATCATTTGGATATTTATAATATCACTCAAGAGCCATGCAAAATCTTCAACTTAAAAATCAGCCTGTTCTGGATCGACCAGTCAATGTCCATGTTCAGCGGGGAAGCAATTACAGAAGCCAGACCTTCCACCTTCTGCATCCCACCATGACCTTGGGTCCATGCTCCCAGAGGGATAAAGAATAGGAAAGCTATCAGGGGAAGGGATGGGATACAGAGAACTGGTCGTGGGAATTGTGTGGAGTTGTACCCCTCTTACACTACAGTTTTGTTAATGTCTCCTTTTTAAATAAATAAAAAATTTTAAAAATCAGCCTGTTATGTTTGGTCAAATATCTATAACTCACCATTAATGTGACGGCTAGAACTACTTCTCTTCGGGGAGACATCTGTTGTTAACTGGTATTGATGATATTGCTACCTGCAACTGCTTTTCCAGCTTTGTGATGGTCTGTCTAGAGTGCAGTCAATGCTTTGTGATGGCAAGTTTTAAAAAGAACTGCTCACAGAAGTGAGTTTTGATTAACATAGATGAATATTTCAATGCATGTCTCCCCGAAGTGGGAGATTCATCATTGCTTATGTAACATTTATAGCACTCAGGCAGAAGGAGATTGTTGTACCTAGTTTTCAGCTCATCATCGCTTTGCAGCTGAACCATTTTGTGTGACTGGTTATCAGGCACAACAGCTGGTTCCACATTGAACAGTGTAGCAAAGATGTTCGATTCCATTGGTTTACTTTGCAAGTCCTTAAATCTTTTCTTCAAATGCCTCAATTAGTTTTGCACATTCACCGGTGTATTCAAGTGTAGTAGAAGGATTTATGGATGTGAGAGCGATCTGGCTGTGACATCTGTCACCCCACTGATCTCCAGGGTTGATTCGGCTGATCTGGCTGGCTAGGCGGGTGTCCCCTTGCTCCCTCACCGCTCCATGTATGTCCCTCCCCAAGCTGCATGCTAGGTCACAGAGGACGGCCTTCCCGGAATAGAGACGGACTGGTCTTTGGTCAAGGGTGTATGAGTAGCTGCACTCCTCTGCTAGAACCTCCAAAGAAGCTCTCAAGTGTAGTAGAAAGCTTTTGTCCTTCCAGAACAGGAAAAGGCACCATATTACTTCTTTTTTGAACTGTACATTCCACACCCTTAGGTCAGCTTCAAATGATCACATGTTTGAAAGCAGGGAACTGAGGACCTGGTTAAGGCTCTGCAGATTGATGTTCATCTCTGAGTGTTCATGGTAAAGTCCACCATGAACACTAGATCACACAACTACTTGTTATGCCTCTGTTGTTAATTTTAAGTTGTTGTGACATGAAACTAAACATTTATATGTTTGTATTGCGAAAAGTTTTAACAGATATGATTTTCCATGTAAAATAAAACAAACAATGTGGGAGTCTGGCGGTAGCGCAGTGAGTTAGGCGCACAAGATGCAAAGCTCAAGGACCAGCATAAGGATCCCTGTTTGAGACCCCGGCTCCCCACTTGTAGGGGAGTTGCTTCGAAGGCAGTGAAGCAGGTCTCCAGCAGTCTATCTTTCTCTCCCTGTCTCTGTCTTTCCTTCCTCTCTCCATTTCTCTCTGTCCTAGCCAACAACAAAAATAATAACTATAACAATAAAACAACAAAAGCAACAAAAGGGAATAAATAAATATTTTAAAAAACAATGCATCTAGTTGATGATAAAAAAAAGAACAAGGGATGTCAGTGATGCACCCAGTTAAGTGCATATATTATCATGCACAAGGACCTGGGTTCAAATCCCTGTTCCCCCCTACAGAAGGAACACTTTGTGAGCAGTGAAGCAGATCTACAGGTGTCTTTTTCTTGCTCTCTATTCCTCCATCCCTCTCAAATTCTGTCATGTCAAATAAAAATAGAAAAGAAAATTTTTAAAAAAGGAAAAAAGGGAGTCAGGTGGTAACGCAGCAGATTAAGCACACATGGCACAAAGCTCAAGGATTGGCAGAAGAATCCGGTTCCAGCCCCCGGCTCTTCATCTGAAGGGGAGTCGCTTCACAGGAGGTGAAGCAGGTCTGCAGGTGTCTATCTTTCTCTCTCTCTCTCTGTCTTCCCCTCCTCTCTCCATTGGTCTTTGTCCTGTCCAACAACAATGACATCAATAATAACAACAATAATAACTACAATAAACTACAAGGGCAACAAAAAGGAATAAATAAATGAATAAATAAATGTTTTTTAAAAATGAAAACAATGGCCACCAGGAGTTGTGAATTTGTAGTACTGGCACCAAGCCCAGTGATAACCCTAGTGGCAAAAACAAAACAAAAACACTAGATGCAATAAGGAAAAAATAGAAAGTTTCAATATATTATATTATTAATATACAAAATCCAGGTACTTTCCAGTAAATTATCAAGGAATAATTGGAGTTTTCAATTTAAAATATAAGCAAAATATACAATATATATAGTTGTTGTTATTTGTTTGTTTTTCCTTCGAGAGCTATAGCTGGGGCTCAGTGCCTGCACTACAAATCCACTGCTCCTGTGGCCAGTTTTTAATTTTTTTTTTTTTTGATAGGACAGTAAGAAATTGAAAGGGGAGGGAAAGATAGGGAGAGAGAAAGATAAACATGTGCAGACATGCTTCACAGCTTGTGAAGCAACCCACCTACAGGTAGGGAGCCAGGGGCTGGAAACTAGATCCTTGAGGGGGCTCCTTGCACTTCGTACTCTGTGAGCTTAACCCGATGCACCACTGCCTGATCCCCAGAGCCAAATATATTTGGAAACTTCATGACATTGATTTTAAAAATAAAAGTCAAAATACAAATAGATGTATTTGGACAAACATTACTAAGATGTCAGTTTTTTTTTTAAATTTTATGTGTATACTCAATAGAATCTGATTCAAAATTCAAACAAAATGTTAGTAGATATCTGGATATAGACAAAATGATTTTAAAATGGGATAGCCAGGAATAGAAAGAAAATGGTAACACTCTTCATAGCTCTGGAATTGCTCTCTCTCTCTCTCTCTCTCTCTCTCTCTTCTTCTTCTTCTTCTTCTAGCATTTGCCCTTCTTCCATAGCCAGTCAACAGCATCAGGTTGAGCCTGATGTAAAGTTTCGAGACCTCCTTTGAATCTGGAGAGGTGGCAGTCGTTGACTATGTGGGTCATAGTCTGTCTGGAGCCGCAGGGGCAGTTCGGGTCGTCTCTGGCTCCCCAGCGATGGAACATAGCGGTGCACCGCCCATGGCCTGTTCGATAGCGATTGAGGAGGGCCCAATCATAACATGCTAGGTCAAAGCCGGGTTGACGCTTGCAGGGGTCTGTGATGAGGTGTTTGTTCTTTACCTCAGCTGACTGCCAGCTCTGTTTCCAAGAGACTGGAACAGAGAAGTTCAGTGTAGGCATAGGGGACCAGATTGGGTAACGAGACGTCAAGCGTTGGACAGGGTGGGCGAAGATATCCGTATATTGGCGGGTCCGGTCGAGCGTAGACGTGGGAAATGAACTTAGATGATGCCGCATCCCGACGAATATCTGGCGGGGCGATGTTGCTAAGAACTGGCAGCCATGGAACCGGGGTGGAACGGATGGTTCCAGAAATTATCCTCATGGAGGAATATAATTTGGAATCGACCAAGTGGACATGGGTGCTACAGAACCATACTGGGGCACAGTATTCTGCAGTGGAATAGCATAATGCCAGAGATGATGATCGTAGTGTGGAAGCGCTCGCGCCCCATGAGGAGCTGGCCAGTCTTGCAATGATGTTATTCCTCGCGCCCACCTTTGCTGCAGTTTTTATGAGATGTTTGTGAAATGACAGAGTGCGATCAAGAGTAACGCCAAGATAGACTGGCTGGGCTTCATGCCGGATTCTCATATCGCCAAGCTGCACATTAAGCTCACGCTAGGCCAAGGCATAGTGTAGATGGAAAACAGATGATACCGTTTTTGCAGTGCTAGGGATTAGTCGCCATTTTTTACAGTAATCAGATATCAGAGACATGTCTTTCGTGAGTGTTTCCTCGAGGATGTCGAACTTTGATGCCTGAGTTGCACAGCAGATGTCATCGGCGTAGATGAACTTCCTTGAAGAAGTTTCTGGGAGGTCATTGATGTAAATATCATATCTGGCAACAACAGAAGTAGCAACCAAGAGAAGTAAATGGACCAAGAAATGCAGAAATAATCCTTGAGACCTAGAAAACCCAAGGACGGAGGAAGAGAAAGGCAGGAAACACTGGAAAGGAGACAAAGAACAAGCCCATGAAGCTCCCCATCAGGATTCCCCAGAGTACAGTCCCCAACTCCCTGTGTGCCTAGGGCAACCATAATATCCTCTTCCCTCCACGGACAGACTTCACTATTTTGTGCAGACAAGTACAGTCCCCAACTCCCTGTGCTTCTAAGGAAATCAGAGTAGCTCTCCTCCTCTCCAGGCTTCAAAGTATTAAGGCAAGTAAGTGTGGCCCCTAACTCCTGCTTGGAGTCCCCTACTACCTGTGCTACTATGAGGACAAACCAGCCTCTCTTCCGGGTTCCATTGTATTCTGGGGAAGGTGGATCCCATCACCTGCTTGCACACCCACTGGACCCAGAGGAGCACCTCCTCTTCCCCTCAAGTTTTACTAGGTAGATCCTGACTCCTAGTTGCACGTACCAGAACCAGAGTAGGGCTACCACCACAGCTGTTGAATCCCCTCTGAACAACCAGACTCTGGATATCAGGCCCAGAAAAGAACAGGTTTCACCCTCTTAGCATAAAGGTACCCAGGAACTACTGAGCCTTCATGAACCTGCCAGAACTCAGGTCCCCTACCCAGAGACCATCAGGTGGCCTTCCATCTAACACAAGACTGTGTCATTCCCCAGACTCCCCTACAACATCCTCAGGCCAGCAACCCACTCAGTGCCTTACTGACTGAGCACACTTTGTGTGTGCCCCAAGTCATCTCCCTTCAGTGTAGAATGCCACTAACACCACTAGCCAGCCACCCATCCCTGAGACCACAGGGTAACCTAAAGTGTGTTGGCAACAGATATTTTAGCATTATAACATTTTATAAAAATTTGCATTCATTGCTACAACTATTTTATTATTATTATTATTATTATTATTGCCTCCAGGGTTATTGAAGGGGCTCTGTGCCTGCATCGTGAATCCACTATTCCTGGAGGCCATTTTTGCCATTTTGTTTCCCTTGTTGTTACCCTTATTGTAGTTGTTATTGTTATTGTTGTCATAGCTGTTGCTGTTGTTGGAAAGGACAGAGAGAAATTGAGAGAGGATTCGAAGACAGAGAGGATGAAAGACACTTGCAGACCTGCTTCACCAAAGCGACCCCCCTGCAGGTGGGGAGCTGGGGGCTCGAACTGGGATCCTTACACTGGCCCTTGCGCTTTGCGCCACGTGTGCTTAACCCACTGTGCTACCACCCAGCCCCCAATTATTTATTTATTTATTTGGATAGAGACAGAAAGAAATTAAGAAGGGAAGAGAAAATAGAGAGGGACAGAGACAGAGAGACAACTGCAGTCCCAATTCATCACTTGTGAAGCTTTCGCTCTGTAAGTGGAGATCAGGGACTTGAACATGGATCCTTGCACACTATGATGCACGTGCCTAATGAGGTGCACCACTATCTGGCACCCGCAGTTTAGTTTTTTCTTTTCTCTTATCAGTAATCAAAACATCAACTCTTGATTTACACCAAAAGCTCCTAAGACTATAGGTTACAATACTAGTTAAGAGAGAGGAAACTTATAATCTGTAACCACAGACTATATAAAATATAGTTTTATAAAGACATTTATGGTTTTATTAATTATACTAAACATACATGGGTGGGTATACTAATGTATGTTTAGAATGGTGCAAAATATGACATAAACATTTGTTAAATTGTTTATGAGTAACTTTTAAGTGTACATGAATTTAGAATGGATAGGATTAAAATAATATTGCTTATAATTTAATAGATTTAAAATGTCTCATTTCACTGTGTAGATGAAGGATAATTCCTAGTTCAAGTAGTTACCTGTCATAGAAAACTATTTTGACTGGACTAGTAAATTGCAGTATGTGTCTAAGATGATATTCCAGTTATTTCATTCTTACTACAATGACCCCGTGCATTCTGGAGATTGAAGTCATAATACATAATAATAAAGACTTTAGAAGACATGAAAAGAAATGAGAAACCTCATATTTTTTAATGTTGTCTTTATTAAGCAAACGGAGCTGTTTTGATGAAAGGAATAGAACTGCTTCTGCTCTGTGGTGTCAAACTGAGAAAGGTTTTCTTTTTCTTGAAAAGTGTGAGTTTAGATTAATTACTTCATGGATTGATTTAATTAGATCTCAAATGAGGCATTCTGTTGTGTCTTTACAAATGCTGTTATTAACAATTTCTATGTGGTCTACTGAAATCTTATAAATCACTAGATATCATAATGTCATAATAAATGCTATTGCTTTCTTATTCATTATGACTTGACTGAAATTTAGGCACTGCAGTAACTGTGAAATAGTATAATTACACAGTAAGACTGATGAATGAATACTAAAGAATTTTTCCACTAGTATTCTGTGTCCTGTTAAGACAACAGTTTTAAATTACACATTAATAATGAAATTTATAGAAATATGTCAGAATTACGCTAGAAAATTAAAGCTTAAGCATATGTTCTGATATCTGCTGAGTTACACATCTGTCTTTGAGAAAATCCAGTACCCCTTCTACCATCAAAACATGCTCCTACCTTAAATATTTAAGTGTTCATATCTATGGTGAGTTGAGTCATTGCTGCTAACAGAACAGCCAAAATGATTTAGTTTATTTTCTTTTATTGCCACTAGAGTTATTGCTGGGGCTCAGTTCCTGTACAAGTCCATTGCTTCCTAGTAGTCATTTTTCCCCCCTTTCTTTTCTTTTATTTGGTGGGGCAGAGAGAAATTGAGAAGGGAGAGGAGATAGAGATGATAGAAACAGATATAGAGAGATACCTACAACCCTGCTTCACTGTGCGACGCTTCCTCCTTCCAGTATGTACTAGGTCTTGCATCCTGGGTCATTGTACACAGTGATGTGTGCATGAAACCAGGTGTGCCACCTCCAGACACTACAAAATATTCAAAATTAAATTTACAAAAGCTAATCAATGATGTATTTGAACTACAGTGTTCCATAGCTGTTGTTAATATTCGGATGCTCTAGCTAGCCAGGCTAGCTTCACAGGCGGGTAACAGAGACTACCAGAGACATACGGCTGGGCAGGGAAGCTGTATTTCTTTATTCAGGAACAACGATTCATAAACTAAACCAAACTAATCACCAAACAGAACTCTGTTGCCTCTTTGCCCCGCAACGGCCGCCAAGCACTCTCTCTCTTGAACTCTGGAACTCTGGAACCCTCTCGGGGTTCTTTGGGGCGGGGCCAAGCGGGGCCCTGAAATTAGCAGGACTGATCCAATTTTCTTGGCGGGGGAGAGCTAGAACAACCCAATGTAAAGCATACAACACATAGCAAATATAATTTTTTCTAATTTTATTTTATTTAGTGAATATATATATATATAGAGAGAGAGAGACAGAGAAAGAGAGAGAGAGAGAGAGAGAAAGAGAGAGGGGGGAGTGGAACTCAAAAGGGAAGGGAGAAGAGAGATGGAGAGAGAAAGAGACACCACCAACACTGCTTCCTGCTGGTAAAGCTTCCCCCCCCATATGTGGGGATCAGTAGCATGAACCTGGGTTCTAGTACATTGTAACACATCTATTCTATGCAGTGTGCCACCTCATGACCCACCAGATATAATTCTTTTTTAGATATCATTTCCTTGACTATGTAAAATATGTAAACATTTGAACTACGTAGGAATATGTTTTTGACATCAAAGGTTTATGTGTTTAGTTACTAATTATGACTGCATGACCTTGAGCAACTCCTTGAGAAATATTACCCATATTAGAGTGTTATTTCTTTTTGAAATTGGACATCTCTTTGCCCATAATAATATTTTTAATTTATTATTTATTTATTTTATTTATAATTGCATTAGTTATAAATAAAATTAGAGAGCCAGTGTGAGCTTAACCCAGTGCACCACCACCCAGCCCCCCTGAGTTCTTTATGTATTTTGGCTACAAAGCTTACTTCACAATTTTTTTTTTGCAAGTGTTAAGTAGAAATAAATACCGTTGAAAAACTCAAAAAAAATAAATTTTAATAATATCTTACAAGATTGTAAGATTACAATGTATAGTTCCACACCACAACCACCACCAAATTTCTGTATCCCTACCCTCCCTCCTCCCAAAGATAAGCACCATAGTATTCACACTCTTAGAGACAGTTTGTTCGGTACTGTTCAGATTTTTTTTTTTTTGAAAGATCATGTAAGTAAGGGCTCTAGAGTCCATATATGGTGAAACCATCTGGTAATTATCTTTCAACTCTTTACTTATTTTGTTCAGCATAATCATCTCCAGTTCCATCCATTTTGTTCCAGAGGACACACTATAACTTTTTGTGATTGCAGAGTAATATCCCATAGAATATATATCCCACAACTTTATCAGGTCATCTGATGATGAGCATTTATGCTGTTTCCACTCTTTGGCTAAGATAATAATATAGCTATTAACATAGGGGTGCATATGTCTCTTCTAATTAGTGTTTGAGTGTCTATTGGGTAAATGCCCAAGGGTGGTATTATTGGATCATAAGGTAATTAAATTTTTATTTATTTCAGGACTGTCCATACAGTGGACAAAGGGACTGTGCCAGTTTGTCTTACCCCCAACAATGTAGCAGAGTTCCCTTTTTCTCCACAGCCTCTTAAACATTTGTCATTTCCTGGTTTTGTTGACATAAGCCAATCTCTCAGTTGTGAGACTGTATCACAGAGTAGTTTTAATTTGCATTTCTCTAATGATAAATGGAGTATTTCTTCATGTGTCATGGGCCATGTGTTATCTTTTCTTTAGAAAATTATCGACTTAGTTCTGTGGTCCACTTTTTTAATGGGTTAATTTTTCTTCTTTTGTAGATCTGTACAATTCTGTACCGATGCTTGATATCAGTCACTTGTCTGATGTGTAAGGTGCAAATATCTTCTGCCATTTACTGGATTTCCTGATTATCCTTGTATAGTTTGCTTTTAATGTATGATTTTTTTTTTTTAGTTTCATGAAATCCCATTTATTTATTCTTGTTTATATTTCCCATGGCCAAGGGATTGAGTCTCTAAATACATTTTTGATGTGATGGTCCTACAAAATTTCACCAACATTTTCTTCTACAACTTTTAAAATTTCTGTTCTAATGTCTAGTTTTTTAACCCATTTTGATTTGACCTTGGTGTATGGTATCAAGCGGTGGTCTAGTTTTACTTTTCTTCATGTGGCTGTCCAATTTTCCCAGCACCATGTATTAAAGAGGCCTTTATTATTTACCCCATAGAATAGTTCTGGCCCCTTTGTAATACATTAGATGGATATATATAAATTCATTCATTTATAGTCTTTTAATTCTGCTGCAATGATCCAAGTGTCCATTTTTATTCCAGTACCATGCTGTTTTGATTACTACTGCTTTGTAGTATAAACTGAAGTTGAGAAGTGTGATAGTTCTATATTTTTCCTTTTTTCTCAGAAGTGCTTTGGCAATTTGTGGCCTTTTGTGTTTCCACACAAAATTTTGGACAAGTTGTTCAATTTTTTTTAAAAATGCAATTGAAATTGTGATAGGGATTGTATTGAAATTATAGATGGCTTTTTACAGAATGACCATTTTAATAATGTTAATTCTTCTCTTCCAGGAACAATAACATTCCAGGAATGTTATTCCACTTATTTGTATCCTTTTCTACTTCTTTTAAAAATATCCTATAGTTTTCATTATAGTGGTTCACTGCCTCCTTTATGAGATTCACCCCACGGTATTTTATATTTTGGGGTTGAAGTATAAATGAGATTGAGTCTTTTATTTCCCTTTCCTCTGACTCCTTGTTTGTATATAGAAATACCACAGATTTATGTATATTAATTTGTATCCTGCTACTGAACTGAATTTATTAATTATTTTCAGTAGTTGTTTGGTGGAGTCTTTGAGGTTCTCTAGGTATAACATGATATCATCAGCCCTCTGCATTTCTTCCTTGGGGAAGATTCTGTCCATGTCCTCATTCTATTTTCTAATAGGATTGTTTTGTGTTTGATTTCAAGTTTACAGAATTATTTTTTTTCATTAATTTTTTTTTGATAGAACAGAGAGAAATTGAGAGGGGAAGGGAAGATAGAGAGGGAGAGAGGCAGAGAGACACCTGCAGATCTGCTTCACCACTTGTGAAGTGACCCTCGTGCAGGTGGGGAGCCGAGGATTCAAACCAGTGTGAGCTTAACCCAGTACACCACCACCCAGCCCCTGAGTTCTTTCTGTATTTTGGCTACTATGCTTACTGCATATTTTTTTTTGCAAGTTTATATGGGAAACAATAAAGTTGAGTGGAAATAAATACCACTGAAAACTCAAACAAAGATAAATTTTCAAAAATCAATGAAAACAAGAGCTGTTTACATTCAGAGAATCTAAAAAAATTGACAAACCCTTAGACTCACATGAAACAATAGAAGTGTACCATAATAAACAGAATTATAAATGAAAGAGAGATAAATCATGGTGGGATGCCACAAAGTCCCAAATTACTGTGAGAGACTTGTATGTAAAGAACTATATGCCACCAAGAAGGAAAATTTAAAAGAGATGAATATAAACATGTCACTAGAAGTATAAAACAACCTAAGACTGAATTAGGGAATTAGAAAACATGAACAGACCAATGACAACCAAGAATACTGAACAATAGTCTAATATCTCCTACTAAACAAAATTTCAGAGTCAGATGGTTTTACCAATAAATTCTATAAAACTTTCATGGAGGATCAAGTGTCTTTTTTATTATTTTATTTTTTAATGTACACTTTCTATGAAGTCAACATCACACTGATATTAAAAGCTGACAGAGATGCAATCAAAAAATAAGAAGGAAAAGAGAGAGAGACATAAAAAGGACAGAAGGAAAAAAGAAGAAAAGGAGAGAAAAGAAAACTACATACTAATATTCTTACATGCTTAAATACTAAGTCCCTGAACATAATTCTAGCAAATCAGATTCAAATTCAACAGTACCTTAAAAAAAAAAAAAAAAAAAAACTTGTACAACATGACTTAGCAGAATTTATCACAGTGATGCATCTATTTAAAAATGTGAATTGGGTGGAGCCAAGATGGCGGCTTAGAGACAACACCTGGTATGAGCTCTGCAAGGAAACTACTTTCAACCTGGGAATCTCGGCCACCAGGCTCTAGATGATACCATGATGCCAACCCAACTTCCTTGGGCAGAGGACCTCACAATGTGTCTTAGAACCCCCCTTCCCCCAGATCCCTGCCCCACTAGGGAAAGAGAGAGACAGTCTGGAAGTATGGATAGACCTGCTAACACCCATGTTCAGCAGAGAAGCAGTTACAAAATCCATACCTTCCACCTTCTGCACCCCACAATGATTCTAGGTCCATACTCCCAGATAGATAAAGAATAGGGATGCTATCAAGGAGGCGATTTGATATGGAACTCTGCAGGTGGGCATTGTGTGGAAATGTGCCCCTCTTATCCTATAGTACTGTCAATGTTTCCATTTTATAAGTAAAAATAAAATAAAATTATCATATTGAAACACTGTGAATTGATGGAAAATTCTTCAATTCAGTAATGTCTATATACACCAAAGTCACAGCCAATATCATTCTCAATGGCAAGAAACTGAATGGTTTTGCTATTAGATCAGGTATAAAATGAGACTGAACACTAAATAAGATGTACTTGAAATCCCTAGCCATACCAAGTAAGCAAGGCAAGACAAAGAAATAAAAATAATTCAAATTTGAAAACAAGAAATAAAACTAACACAGTTCACAGATGATATGATAGTTTGCCTAGAAAATCTAAAAGAATCTAGTAGAAAACTCTTGGAACTTATTAGGCAGTATGGTAAGGTGAAAGGTCTCAAAATTCATATGCAAAAAATCATTTGAATGATTTTATTTAAATAATAAACTAGATGAAGCAGGAATCTTGAGAGCAATTCCATTTATAATAGCAGCAGATAGAACTGGATTATCTAGAAATAAACTTAACAAACGAGATGAAAAGCCTCCATATTGATAATTATTAATTACTATTAAATGAAATAGAAGTAGATAGAAATGAAAAGATATTCTGTCATCATGAACTGTAAGAATAGAATATTGGGGGTGGGGGTGACAGCATAATGGTTATGCAAACAGACTCTCATGCCTGAGGCTCCTAAGTCCCAGGTTCAATCCCCCACACCACCATAAGCCAGAGCTGAACAGTACTCTGGTGTTTGTTTCTTTGTGTGTGTCTCTCTCTGCATCTCTCTCAAAAATAAAAAAATTAATAAAAATAATAAAAAAAGAATAGAATATTGGATGAATTAACATAGTCAAAATGAGCATCCTAGGGGCCAGGCGGTGGTGCACCTGGTTAAGTGCACGCATTACAGTGCATAAGGACCCAGGTTCAAGCTCCTGGTCCCCAACTGCAGAAGAAAAATGTCACAAGTAGTAAAGCAGGGTTGCAGGTCTACCTCCCTTTCTCTCTCCCTTCCCCTTTCAATTTCTATCTATCCAATAACAAAAGTAAATAAATTTTTTTTAAAATGAGCATAATAGGTGGAGCAATATCTCCATTTTATTAATTTAAAAAAAATTTAAAAGGACAGGAAAGTGGGAGTTGGGCAGTAGCACAGCGGGTTAAATGCATGTGGTGTGAAGCGCAAGGACCAGCATAAAGATCCTGGTAAGAGCCCTAATCCCCACCTACAGGGGAGTCACTTCACAAGAGATGAAGCAGGTCTGCAGGTGTCTATCTTTTTCTCTCCCTCTTTGACTCCCCTCCTTTTTCCATTTCTCTTTGTCCAACAACAATGACATTAACAACAACAATAATAGCTACAACAATAAGACTTCCTGTTCCAGAGGCGGAGCTATGAGCAGCAGATCCCTTTCTCTCCTCTCTTCTCCTCTCCTCTCCTGGATCAACTAGGAATACCAAAGGAGACCACCCGGACCAAAACAAGACAGGACAAGAATGACCACAGGAACCCAGTAAATCACCTGTGAGTACAAACACACGTGGCTGGTGACAGAGAGGAGAGAGGGGCCTAAGGAGAGATTAAGTGACTGCTAACAGTTCAATAGTTTATCAGTGGAGACACCACCTCCAGTCTGCTCCACAACAAGGGGACAGCTGAAGGGAGGAAAGGACTCCCCAGAGACTCACCAAGTGTAACTCTGAGTCTCCATTGCTACTACCCTCAGAATCTGGAGCAGCAACAGGGAGGGACACCAGGGGACAGAGATCTAACCGGGAAACTCAGGAGAAGACCTATACCTCGGTGGCATAGCTGAGGGGCTGTGAAAGTCTCTTTGCATAACCACTGGATTATCTCTGCCACACCCTGCTTTATCTCCTGGTCAGGAGTCAGTGATTAAGCTAAGAAGCCTATTGACAGTTTAAAAGCCCTCAGGCTCCCATAGCCTACAGGGAAGAAAAAAAAAAGGGGCTTTTACACCACTGAGCTCCAACTCAGGGATTGAAAAAAACTATTAACTTCCACCACGGTAAAACCTTTAATTAAATTACTTAGACACAAGTCAATCCAGGCAATAGTGATCAATAATTTGAAAAGTACTGATAAAGGGAATTCATAACATAATATATAAAATGGTTAAAACAACAAGAAAAAATATTGGAGACTCGAACCAGGACAAGAGTCCAGCTAAAAGTCCTCCAGAGGGTGAAGCACAAAACAACGAGTTCAACATACAAACATTAGCTAAGGAAATAATAACAGGAGTGAGTAAAGAATTTGAAAAAATTGTAATCAGAAATGCAGGAACAACAAATGAGAATATGGAAGAAAATTCTAATAATCTCATGGTTATTAGAGAGCTGAAAGCTGAAATTGCTGAGCTAAGAAGGCAACTAGCTGAACAAGCTAAAACAGTATCAGAGCAGGGCAATAAAATAGATGAACTCCAGAAAGCAGTAGAGGGCAGAGAGAATAGAATCTATGAGGCTGAAGACAGAATTAGCAAGATTGAGGATGAATTAGAGACAACTAAAAAAGAAGTAAGAGATCTCAAAAAGAGATTCAGAGATGCTGAAAACAACAACAGAGTCCTATGGGATGACTTCAAAAGAAACAATATACACATTATTGGCTTACCTGAGAAAGAAAGAGAAGGGGAGGAAGAAAGCATTCTCCAGGCCATAATAGCTGAAAAATTTCTCTAGTCTAGACAACACCAAAGACATAAAGATTCAAGAAGCCCAGAGGGTCCCAAACAGAATTAACCCAGACCTAAAGACACCAAGACATGTCATACTTAGAATGGAAAGGAATAAGGATAAAGAAAGGATCCTCAAGGCTGCAAGAGAAAAACAAAGAGTCACCTACAGAGGAAAACCCATAAGATTAGCAGCAGACTTCTCCATACAAACACTACAGGCCAGAAGAGAATGGCAAGATATCTATCAAGTGCTCAATGAGAAAGGCTTTCAGCCAAGAATACTATATCCTGCTAGACTGTCATTCAGACTAGATGGAAGCATCAAAACCTTCTCAGACAAGCAACAGTTGAAGGAAGCAACCATCACCAAGCCTGCCCTGAAAGAAGTTCTGAAAGGTCTCCTATAAACAACCAGACCACCACAAATAGGACATATATCAAAACACTCTAAAACTCTTCAAGAATGGCGTTAAAATATCTTCAATCTTTGATATCAATAAATGTCAATGGCCTGAATTCACCTATTAAAAGACACAGAGTAGGAAGATGGATCAGAAAACACAACCCAACAATATGTTATCTACAGGAAACTCACCTAATGCAACAAGACAAACACAGACTTAAAGTGAAAGGATGGAAAACTATCATACAAGCCAATGGCCCACAAAAAAGGGCAGGAACAGATATTCTCATATCTGACATGATAGACTTTAAAATAGATAAGATTAAAAAAGATAGGAATGGACACTACTTAATGCTCAGAGGATCAGTCAATCAAGAGGATTTAACAATTATTAACATCTATGCACCCAATGAGAAGCCATCTAAATACATCAAACTTATACTGAAAGAGCTACAGCAATATATTAACAGTAACACAATCATAGTAGGGGACTTCAACACCCCACTATCTCAACTTGACAGATCATCCAGGAAGAAAATCAGTAAAGAAATAAGGGAGCTAAATGAAGAGATAGATAAACTAGAACTATTGGACATTTTCAGAGTCATTCATCCCAAGAAACTGGAATACACATTTTACTCAAATCCACATGGATCATTCTCAAGGATAGACCATATGTTAGGCCACAAAGACAGCATCAGCCTATTCAAGAGACTGAAATCATCCCAAGCATCTTCTCAGACCACAGTGGAATTAAACTAACACTTAACAATCAACAAAAGATTAGTAACAGTCCCAAAATGTGGAAGCTCAACAGTACACTTCTTAGCAACTTCTGGGTCAAAGAGGAAATCAAGGAAGAAATCAAAATATTTCGAGAGTTCAATGAAAATGAAGACACAAACTATCAAAATATTTGGGACACAGCTAAAGCAGTCCTAAGAGGGAAGTTCATAGCTATACAAGCACACATTAGGAAACAAGAAAAGGCACAAATAAACAGCCTGATTGCACATCTTAAAGACCTAGAAGAAGAACAACAAAGGAATCCTAAAGCAACCAGAAGGACAGAAATCACTAAAGTTAGGGCAGAAATAAATAACATTGAGAATAGGAAAACCATACAAAAGATCAATGAAAGTAAATGTTGGTTCTTCGAAAGAGTGAACAAAATTGACAAACCTTTATCCAGACTCACAAAACAAAAAAGGGAGAAGACCCAAATAAATCGGATAGTAAATGAAAAAGGAGATATCACAACAGACATTGCAGAAATTCAACATATCATGCGAGGCTTCTATGAACAACTATATGCCACCAAGCTAGAGAACCTGGAAGAAATGAATGATTTCCTAGATACCTACCAACTTCCAAAACTAAGTAAAGAGGAAGTGGATAACATGAACAGGCCCATCACAGCTAATGAAATTGAAACAGTTATCAAAAATCTTCCCAAAAATAAAAGTCCTGGACAAGATGGTTTTACAAATGAATTCTACAAAACTTTCAAAGAAGAACTAATACCTCTACTTTTAAAAGTCTTCCAGAAGATTGAAGACACTGGAATACTCCCTGCCAGCTTCTATGAAGCCAACATCACCCTGATACCAAAAGCAGACAGGGACACAACCAAAAAAGAAAACTACGGACCAAAATCTCTGAGGAACATAGATGCAAAAATACTGAACAAAATTCTAGCCAACCGGATACAGCAGTATATCAAAAAGATTGTTCATCATGACCAAGTGGGGTTTATCCCAGGCATGCGAGGTTGGTTAATATACATAAGTAAATCAATGTGATCCACCACATCAACAAAAGCAAGACCAAAAACCACATGGTCATATCAATAGATGCAGAGAAAGCCTTTGACAAAATACAACATCCCTTTATGATCAAAACACTACAAAAAATGGGAATAGATGGAAAATTCCTGAAGATAGTGGAGTCTATATATAGCAAACCTACAGCCAACATCATACTCAATGGTGAAAAACTGGAAGCATTTCCCCTCAGATCAAGTACTAGACAGGGCTGCCCACTATCACCATTACTATTCAACATAGTGTTGGAAGTTCTTGCCATAGCAATCAGGCAGGAGCAAGGAATTAAAGGCATACAGATTGGAAGAGAAGAAGTCAAACTCTCCTTATTTGCAGATGACATGATAGTATACATGGAAAAACCTAAGGAATCCAGCAAGAAGCTTTTGGAAATCATCAGGCAATACAGTAATGTGTCAGGCTATCAAATTAACATTCAAAAGTCAGTGGCATTCCTCTATGCAAACACTAAGTTAGAAGCAATTGAAATCTAGAAATCAGTTCCTTTTTCTATAGCAACAAAAACTATAAAATATCTAGGATTAAACCTAACCAAAGAAGTGAAAGACTTGTATACTGAAAATTATGAGTCTCTACTCAAAGAAATTGAAAAAGACACAAAGAAGTGGAAAGATATTCCATGTTCATGGGTTGGAAGAATTAACATCATCAAAATGAATATATTACCCAGAGCCATCTACAAATTTAATGCTATCCCCATCAAGATCCCAAGCACATTTTTTAGGAGAATAGAAAAAATGCTACAAATGTTTATCTGGAACCAGAAAAGACCTAGAATTGCCAAAACAATCTTGAGAAAAAAGAACAGAACCGGAGGCATCACACTCCCAGATTTCAAACTGTATTATAGGGCCATTGTCATCAAAACTGCTTGGTACTGGAACATGAACAGACACACTGATCAGTGGAATAGAATTGAGAGCCCAGAAATGAGGCCCCACACGTATGGACATCTAATCTTTGACAAAGGGGACCAGACTATTACATGGGGAAAGCAGAGTCTCTTCAACAAATGGTGTTGGAAACAATGGGTTGAAACATGCAGAAGAATGAAACTGAATCACTGTATTTCACCAAATACAAAAGTAAATTCCACGTGGATCAAGGACTTGGATGTTAGACCAGTAACTATCAGATACTTAGAGGAAAATATTGGAAGAACTTTTTTCTGCATAAATTTTAAAGACATTTTCAATGAAAAGAATCCAATTACAAGGAACACTAAGGCAAGTATAAACCTATGGGACTACATCAAATTAAAAAGCTTCTTCACAGCAAAAGAAACCACTACCCAAACCAAGAGACCCCTCACAGAATGGGAGAAGATCTTTACATGCCATACATCAGATAAGAGTTTAATAACCAACATATATAAAGAGCTTGCCAGACTCAACAACAAGACAACAAATAACCCCATTCAAAAATGGGGGGAGGACTTGGACAGAACATTCACCAGAGAAGAGATCCAAAAGGCCGAGAAACACATGAAAAAATGCTCCAAGTATCTGACTGTCAGAGAAATGCAAATCAAGACAACAATGAGATATCACTTCACTCCTGTGAGAATGTCAAACATCAGAAAAGGTAACAGCAGCAAATGCTGGAGAGGGTGTGGGGTCAAAGGAACCCTCCTACACTGCTGGTGGGAATGTAAGTTGGTCCAACATCTGTGGAGAACAGTCTGGAGAACTCTCAGAAGGCTAGAAATGGACCTACCCTATGACCCTGCAATTCCTCTCCTGGGGATATATCCTAAGGAACCCAACACATCCATCCAAAAAGATCTGTGTACACATATGTTCTTGGCAGCAGAATTTGTAATAGCCAAAACCTGGAAGCAACCCAGGTGTCCAACAACAAATGAGTGGCTGAGCAAGTTGTGGTATATATACACAATGGAATACTACTCAGCTGTAAAAAATGGTGACTTCACTGTTTTCAGCCGATCTTGGATGGACCTTGAAAAAAATCATGTTGAGTGAAATAAGTCAGAAACAGAAGGATGAATATGGGATGATCTCACTCTCAGCCCGAACTTGAAAAACATGATTAGAAAAGAAAACACAAGTTGAACCTGAACTGGAATTAGAGTATTACACCAAAGTAAAAGACTCTGTGGTGGGTGGGTGGGTGGGGAGTATACAGGTCCATGAAAGATGATGAATGACATAGTGGGGGCTGTATTGTTAAATGGGAATCTGGTGAATGTTATGCATGTACAAACTATTGTATTTACTGTTGAATGTAAAACATTAATTCCCTAATAAAGAAATAAATTATTTAAAAAATAGCTACAACAATAAAACAACAAGGGCAACACAAGGGAATAAATAAATAAAAGAAAAAGAGAGAGATGGGGTATCTCTGTCTTAAAAAAAAGAATACGAAAGTTTTCAAGGAGGGGATGGGATGGGATATAGAGTTCTGGTGATGGGGATTTTGTGGAATTGTATCCCTCTTATCCTATGGTCTTGTCAATATTTCTATTTTATTAATACATTTTTAGAAACGAAAAAAAATTGTACAGATTTCTGTCCTACTCTTATAAATGAGACATAGAAACCAAGTGACTTGCCCAACTATTTACACTTAACATTAGTTTAAACATTTAAAATACAATGGTTTTATCAACCTTTGATGTAGAAATTATTTTAATTGTTATTTTGGAAAACAGAAATATAAAGTTGATAGAGAACATAAACTGTTCAAATGAACAAGAATGGTAAGAAAACACAACATATACTAAACATCAGATATTCTGACAGATTCATCCTCTGGTGATTAAAAGTAGTTAGTTCTCTCACTTCACTTTATAAATTAAGACTAAAGCTCAAATATTTGAAGACAATTTTCCTTCTCAACTTCTGTGGATGAAATCTCCTCAAATACTTTCATTATATTAACATTTTTGGACAGTTATATCAAAATGCTAATTTTTATTAGTTTTTTTGTAAATTAATACTCATAAATGTTTTCCACACATTGGGTCAGGGAGACAGCACAATGGTTATGCAAAAGCCTTTTAAGCCTGAGGCTCTGAGGTGACAGGTTCAATCCTCAGCACCACCATAAGCCAGAACTAAGCAGTGACCTGCTCTAAAAAAAAAAACAAAAACAAACAAACAAAAAAAAACAGTCCTGCACAGGGACCTGCATTCAGTCTTTCACCCCTACCTGCAAGGAGAGGAAGCTTCATGAGAATGAACCAATGCTGCATGTGTCTCTCTCTCCACTTCTCTCTACCCTTCCTTTCAATTTCTCTCTATCCTATTAAATAAAAGAAAAATAAATGGTGGAGTTTCTCCTCCCCTGCCCCTAAAGCAGTAGATTTCTCATGGAGACACCAAGCCCAGCAATAACCATGGTAAAAATTTGATAGAGAAGAATAAAGAAAGAAAGGGAGGAAAGGAGGAAGGAAAAAAGGTAATGGGGGAAGGTATTGCATAGAAATCAGCAAGATAGACAATTTCATTTACACTACCGGGGATAAAAGTGACCTTGATTTCTAATAATATAAATAAGATGCTGACTCATAGTTTTCTGTTTCTCCAGTCTGACAAGTTTCACCTTTCTATTATTTTTGCCCTATAGCTTAATGTAATTAAGTGAAGGTGTCAAAAAGTTTCTCTGTAATTCATTTCTATTTTGTAAAGCATATTTATTTTAGAGTAGAACTAAAAGTTGAATTTTGCTTAGACATAAGGGTTAAAATTTAAGAAGTCATATTTCAAAACATTTATGAGTAAAAAGTTGGGCTGCCATGCAGCATTGATTTTATGATGTATCAGTCATCAGCTCATTAGAAACAGTATTTAATCTTTAGGATGTGAGTCATCTCATACCTATAACCTCCAGAAATTTTTCATAAAGGCATACTATATAGGAAGCCATTAGCTGAGAAATAGTAACTTTTGGAATTATATATATATTATTGGCAGCTTTTTCATTTCTTCCTTCTACATAGTTCAATCACACTTCTGGTGTCCTCTACAGCTAGAAAAATCTTTCCACGATGATGACATCTTACCTAACCCATATTTTTATGCTGTTTTTTTGATCTGACATAGTAAACTCTCCACCTTGCAGCTCAAGTTTTATAATTATATATATATTTTATTATTATTTATAAAAAGGAAACACTGACAAAAACATAAGATAAGAGGGGTACAACGCCACACAATTCCCACCACCAGAAGTCCTTATCACATCCCCTCCCTGATAATTTTCCTATTCTTTAAAAAAAAATTTTTATTTATAAAAAGGAAACATTAACTAAACCATAAAAGGGGTACAACTTCACACAATTCCCACCACCAGAACTCTGTATTCCATCCCCTCCCCTGATAGTTTTCCTATTCTTTAACACTCTTGGAGTATGGTCCCAAGGTCATTGTGGGTTGCAGAAGGTGGAAGGTCTGGCTTCTGTAATTGCTTCCCCGCTGAACATGGGCATTGACAGGTCAATCCATACCCCCACCCTGCCTCTCTCTTCCCCTAGTGGGGCGGGTTACTGGGGAGGCAGAGCTCCAGGACACATTGGCAGGGTTGTCTGTCCAGGAAACTCTGGTTGACATCATGCTAGCATCTGGAATCTGGTGGCTGAAAAGAAAGTTAACATATAAAGCCAAACAAGTTGTTTGTTGACTAGCCATGAACCTAAAGGCTGGAGTAGTGCAGATGAAGAGTTGGGGGGGGGGGGTCTTCATTCTGTAGATAGCTAGTAGGCATATTTTTAGTTATATTATAAAAGGCCTGTGGCTATACTAGTTTTTTGTTTGTTTGTTTTTTGTTTTTTCCCTGAACCTGAAATCTGATATGCAGGTGGATCCTAGTTACTGTCTGGGGAGATGATGCCATGGCTGGTAAAAGGACCAGAAAGCTGGATCTGGGAAGAGAGTAGCTCTCAGAGCCTCCTACTTGCTGGTCATACACTCACTAAAATTTATTTTAACAAGGTTGGAAATAAAACCAAGCTGAACCAATGTTTTCAGAATGCAGAACTGAATTGAATTTGAGTTAACACTAAATTGCAGGATTCATTCAATAAGTACAGTTTTATTACCAACTAGGCATCAGAACTATTTTAGGTGCTAAAACAAAAGCAACATTGGCTCCACAATGCAGGTAAGGTGTGTGTGTGTGTGTGTGTGTGTGTGTGTGTGTGTGTGTGTGTGTGTGTGTGTGTGTAAAATAGACATGTTAATTTATTATAGAGTAAATTTACAATATTGCAGCATCTGTTGTGCTCTGAATAAGTATAATGAGAGTGAAAATAACTCGCTCCCAATCTTAGCATGAGACAATGCAAAAGTATAGATCTGAAGTCTCCAAAAAGAAATGAAGTAGACTGAACATGAAAAGTGAGAAGGAATTGAAAGAAAAAAATACAGAAACAACTTACACAAAAAAGGAATAACTTACACAAAAATTCAAATACATGACATGATTTTATCATAAATTTGACAATCTACATGATCAAACTGAGGTTAGAGGCAAGAAAGAGACAACAGCTGAAGCTGGAAAAGTGGAGCTTAGTGTTTCTGTACTTATAGTTTTTAAGCTAAAAGCAACAGGGAATTTTAAAGAATTGACAGATGGACATGATCAATAGTGATTTACACTGATTTATAAATTATATTTGCCTTAATTTGTTAGATGTATAAACTCACGAGGTTGGAGATTCAGATTTGAGAATCGATATATAGATCGGGCTTTTGAAATAAATGAGTACAAAGTAGGGGAAATGAAATCCTACCTGTAGTAGCAAAGGAAAATTGTTGAGCAGTGAAATTAATGAAAAAAGACCAAGAAAGAACACTTCTAGAATATGATCATAATTAATCAATATGTAGATTAAGGAGAGAAAAACACAGTGAAAAGAAAATTACTTTACCGAGGAAATTATATGAAAAGGTAGACAGGGTCATGGAACACCTAGTTAAGTGCATGTATTACCATGCTCAAGGATCCAGCTTAAAACCCCCAGTCCCCACCTGTAGGGGAAAGCTTCACAAGTGGTGAACCAGTGATGCAAGTGTCTCTCTGTCTCTCTTCCTTTCTATTTCCCCTTCCTCTTAATTTCTATCAGACAAAATAAATAAAAATTTTTTAAAAGTATAAAAAAAGAGAATTACATGAAAATAGAAGTATATGTGAATGACAATAATCTATTGACAGGGATATATTTATATATAAATACATATATATATATATATGAAAGTTTGGTGAAGCAGGTCTTCAGGTGTCTATCTTTCTCTCTCCCTCTCTGTCTCCCCTCCTCTCTCCATTTTTCTCTGTCCTATTCAACAACAATGACATCAATAACAACAACAATAACAACAACAACAACAACAAAAGAAACATAATTTTAGCTAAAAAGATTTAATTTTCAAAAATAAATCAACACAATACACCACATAAATACATTTAATGAAAAAAAAGTAAAGCATGGCCACTTCAATACACAGAAAAATTGATTCAAGAAACTCAAGATGTATTCCAAATAAAGAAAGTTAAAAACTTGTGGCAACCTAGAAAAGGAGAGATTTTCCCTAGCATGAAAAAGGGTATCTATAAGATATCTAAGACTTAACTCTACTAAATGGAGGATTCCCCCCCAACTCTTCATCTGCACTATTCCAGCCCTTAGGCCCATGATTGGTCAACAATTTGTTTGGCTTTGTATGTTAACTCTCATGTCAACCACCCGGTTCCAGATGCTAGCATGATGCCGACCAGACTTCCCTGGACAGACAACCCCAACAATTGTGCCCTGGAGCTCTGCTTCCCCAGAGCCCTACCCCACTAGATAAAGAGAGAGACAGGCTGGGAGTGTGAATCACCTGTCAGCACCCATGTTCAGCGGGGAAGCAATTACAGAAGCCAGACCTTCCACCTTCTGCATCCCACAATGACCTTGGGTCCATACTCGCAGAGGATTAAAGAATAGAAAAGCTATTAAGGGAGGGAATGGGATACAAAGGTCTGGTGGTGGGAATTGTGTGAAGTTGTACCCCTCTTATCCTATGATTTAATCAATGTTTCCTTTTTATAAGTAAAGAATTTTTTAAAAAAGGAGAAAAACAACAAATTTTGGAAAAAATGAGGAAAGGGATATTTCAGTACTACTTGTGGGAATGTATTTGGTCCAATTGTTATATAAAACAGCCTGGAGAGTTATCAGAGCACTAGAAATGGATTTACCCTATGACACAACAATTTCTTTCCTGGAAATTTACCCAAAAGCAACTAGATCACAAATCAGAAGAGACCTATGTATACCTATGTTCACAGCAGCAAAATTTATAATAGCCAAAACTTCATAATAACTCAGATACCCAAGGAAAGGCGAGTGGCTAAGAAAAGTGATATATGTATGTGTGCGTGTGTGTGTGTGTGTGTGTGTGTGTGATAGAATAGTATATAGCTGTTAAAAAGTATGAATTCACTCCTTATCTTCATCTTAAATGGAACTTGAAGGCATTAAGCTAAATGAAACAAGTCAAAAAGAGAAATAATATTAAATAATATCATAATGATGATAAATAAAATAAAGTTTTAAAAAAGGAAGTCAATTTTAGGAGAAGACAAAGTTAAGAAAGAGGAAAAGGAAGAATAAATTCTGGTGCTGAATTGGAGTTAAATATAACAGCATGAACTCAGATTTTTTAAAAATATTTTGTTTATTCCCTTTTTTGCTCTTGTTGTTACATTGCTGTAGTTATTATTGATGTCATTGTTGTTGGATAAGACAGAGAGAAATGGAGAGAGGGGTGGGAAGACAGAGAGGGAGAACGACAGACACCTGCAGACCTGCTTCACCGCCTGGGAAGCGATTCCCCTGCAGATGGGGAGCCAGGAGCTTGAACCAGGATCCTTACACCAGTCCTTGCGCTTTGTGCCATGTGTGCTTAACCCACTACACTACCGCCAGACTCCCATGAACTCAGATTTAAAAAACACATATGCCAATAGACCCAGAAAAATATACGGTTGCATATGTGCATGAGTAAGTATAAATGGATAAATACTCTAACTCTTTGCCCAAGGTGATAGAAAGAGTGTTTCTCTAGTAATGAACATATTGTACCTAAATCCTTGTATATAAGTAAAGGCTACAGTAAAAAGATCCAGGGTTATTCATTTATTGAAGTTGAAGTCGATTCCTAAGTTCCAGTAGGAATAATACAAGATGATTCTGAAATGTTACGCATGACTAAAGGTAAGGTAGTTCTAAAAAAATAAAAAGAGATAGAGACAGAATGCAAAAAAAAAAAAAGGGGAGATTTGACAAATGAAGACTAGCAAGGAGATCAGCCAGTAGAATGCACACAAAGATGTGGGACATAATGTCTCTCATTTTCTCTGTCTCTTACCTATAAAAGACAAAAACAAAGATAAAAAAATTCTGACCATTGTGAGTGGTGGAATCAGACAGGCACTGAGTCCTAACAATAACTCTAGAAGCCAAAAAAAGAAAAAGAAAAAAGGCACCTTTAAAATATCCCAATAATATGGTGAAAGGAAAGTCCCACCAAAAAGTACTGAAATAATATTTGATTTTGATTTTCAATTCTTACAGTGTTATAACACAATAAAATCACTGTGGTGCTGTGCACAGAACATTCAGTTCAAATAATCTAATGAAATACAGTTTAACATTTATAAGTAGCTATTGACTTTTACATTGGCTAAATGCCAACACCCAATTCAGACGTTCTTGTGTATATGACAAATATTAAATTGAAAGTTTGAAATTTGCAAGGATTGTAGGATGGCTAACTTCATGACCATTTTGAATCAAATGAAATTAATTATCTGATTTCAAGTGCACTGAGAAAGTTGGTCTGGGCTTAGTACTTTGAATAATTAACATTACTAAACAAGTTAAATTATGTAATTCGCAATCTCTATACTCATGCTCCCTTCCCTTAACCGGATCTTGTCCTGTATTTGGTAAACATAAATATTCACTACTTTTGAATATTGCTTGGTGAACAGTGTTATTTGGGGAGCAGTAGTATTATCCACTGATTGAGTTCATCTCACCAGAAACCCCAATTCATTTTGCTCCACTTTCGGTGTATTATGTCCTCAGATGATGTGTATTTTCCTTAGACACATGACATATCTCTATCCACACTGTTACCAGAGACCTTGAACTTCACCGGATTATAGAGATCACCTTTAACTTGTTTTCCTGATTCCTATCTCGCTGCACTCAATTGTCATCGTGAATTTTCAGAGTTACAAATCTGAATCTTCCTGTCTCTTGCTGGGAATTTTCTAATGACCCATGACTTCATGGATGAAAGGTCTGTATGAGTCATCCTTGCTGATGATGGCTCTTATTTATATGTGCAGCTTAAATGACTCTTCATAATTCCTAAAGGGTCATTTTCCTAAAGCAACCTCTGCGTGTGTGTGTGTGTGTGTGTGTGTGTGTGTGTGTGTGTGTGTGTGTGTATTTTCTCTCCAAAAACTTCCCATTCTCTCCTTTTCCAATGCCAGTGGTGAATAGTCTCCACCTGTCCTTTAAAGTTCTGCATGACTGTCAGCTTCAGTTACTTCTTGAGGCTTTATAGTCAGAGTTTGGTGTCCAATCTACTAGGACAACCACCAACCCATGCACTCATTCCTACTACAATATTTTGACAATGAAATGTTTTCTTAATTAATTGTTTATTTAATTTTATTTATATCTTTAAAACTGCTTGACCAATTATCTGTTTCCTCTCCAGACTTTAAAATCCCCTGAAAGGATGTCATATTGCAATTATTATTTTAATGTGAAACCTTAGAATCGTCTCTTAATACACACTCAAGGATTAACTAAAGAGCAAATTTAAATAGTACAGAGCAGCAACTGGGAAATGACTTAGCAAGAAAAGTGGCAGGACTTGCATATATGAGGCTTTGGTTTCCATCCCTGGCATGGCATATGCCAAATGGAAACTCTGACTGATCTTTCCTTCTTTCCCCTTCTGTTTCTCCCCCATGAAATCAATTAAATATATATATTGTTAAAAAATTATATAGTGTGAACAATACTTGTCACTGTATCAAATCTCACCTTATTTGCAATGTCAGAGTCATATGGAATGACAGTGATTGCAATTACCCTTAATAATCAAGAATTTATTTTACATCCAACATTAAAATATTGATATTTTAATTTTCTTTTTTTCTTTTGTTTTTTTAATAATTTATTTATTTATTCATGAGAAAGATAGAAGGAGAGAAAGAACCAGACATCACCCTGTTACATGTGCTGCCAGGGATCAAACTCAGGACCTCATGGTTGAGAATCCAGTGCTTTATCCACTGCGCCACCTCCTGGACCACAATATTTTAATTTTCTTACATTGATTTGTCCAGCATTTGATCTTTAGAGAAGTTACCTTTGGTGTCTCTCTTTCACTCTCTATCTCCCCTTCCCTCTCAATTTTTCTCTGTCTCTATCCAAAATGAATAAAAAAAGATTTTGTAAAAAGGAGGTGGGAAGGTAGACAGTGGTGCACCTGGTTGAGTGCATACTTTACAGTACGAAAGGACCCAGATTCAAGCCCCTGGCCCCCATCTGCAAGGCGAAAGTTTCACAAGTGGTGAAGCAGGGCTGCAAGTGTCTCTGTCTCTCTCCCTCTCTAGCTCCCCTTCCCACTCAATTTCTTACTGTCTCTATCCAATAATAAATAAATAAAGAGAAGTTACCTTTGAGTTTCCACATGAAAAGTGTTTGTCATTACTGGTTAGAAAAAAAAAAAAAAAGAGCTTTGAGGAACCAGGCAATGGCCCAGTGGGTTAAGCACACCTAGTACAAAGTGCAGAAACTTGTGCAAGGATTTCCTCACCTGCAGGGGGTCACCTCACATTGCTGAAGTAGGTCTGCAGGTATCTTACTCTCTCCCTATCTTCCCCTCCTCTCTCTGTCCTATAAAATAAAAATTTAAAAAAAGAGGCTTTCATGAGGAGTGGATTCATACTGCCAGAACTGAGCTCCAGAGATTACACTGGAGGTAAATAAATAAATAAATAAATAAATATTTGAAAATAACTACTTAGAATTCCATTGGAATGTATTTGCCTTATATGCTAGATTTACAACATCCTCATTTAGAAATATGCTGTCGGGGTCCAAGTGAATGCTTTTTGTTAAAATCTGGAGGACTGAGGAAAGCTATTCAGGTCTGTAGATTGTATGATTTCATAGCTGACAATCAATGCGAAATTCAATCTTCTAGTGAAGTCCAAAAGTCTATTGCAGACGCCTTTTGGGTGCTTCACCTTCTCTACCTCTTGTTCTAACTCTGAGAGGGCTCTGAATGTCTGCACATAGATGGAGAACCTTGCATCCTGCCTCTGTGCATCCATCCTCCCTCTGTGGCATTACCAGGGGACTTCCCTCTCAATGCTGCTTTAGAATCCCACCAGATAGGGGGTTGGGCAGTAGTGCAGCAGGTTAAGTGAACCTGGCGCAAAGTGCAGGGACCTGGGTAAGGATCCAGGTTCGAGGCCTCGACTCTCCACCTGCAGGAGGGTTGCTTCACAGGCGGTGAAGCAGGTCTGCAGGTGTCTATCTTTCTCTCTCTCTGTTTCCCTTCCTCCCTCCATTCCTCTCTGTCCTATACAACAACAATAACAATAACAACAACAAGGGCAACAAAATGGGAACAAATGGCCTCCAGAAGCAGTGGATTCACAGTGCAGGCACCGAGCCCTGGCAATAACCCTGGATGCAAAAAAGAAAAAAGAAAAAAATCACAGCTATCAAGAACAATGAACCCACCTTCTCTGACCCATCTTGGACAGAGCTAGAAGGAATTATGTTAAGTGAACTAAGTCAGAAAGATAAAGATGAGAATGGGATGATCCCACTCATCAACAGAAGTTGAGTAAGAAGATCTGAAAGGGAAACTAAAAGCAGGACCTGATCAAATTGTAAGTAGGGCACCAAAGTAAAAACCCAGTGGTGAGGGGTAGACATGCAGCTTCCTAGGCCAGTGGGGGATGGGAGTGGGCGGGAGGGATGGGTCACAGTCTTTTGATGGTGGGAATGGTGTTTATGTACACTCCTAGCAAAATGTAGACATATAAATCACTAGTTAATTAATATGAGAGGGGGAAAATCAATTGTATGTCTCAAAGTTTCTCAAAACACAAACTGAATCTTTTTAATATATAGGCTGTGTATTTGATATGCGGACTCTCTCAAAAGCCTAGACCAAGTAGATTAGAAGCATCCAATAGCACAGCTATATACAAGATACTGGATACTGTTCAGCAAACCATAACAAAAGGACTTTTCAAAGTTAACCCAATTACCAAATAATGTGATGATAACATTAACTATTGATTGTGTTTTTGAACCCTAAGACAGCAGGAACCTCACATCTCCACTATAGAGCCCCTGTTTTTCCCCAGTCCTGGAACCCTTGGATAGGGCCCACTTTCCCGTATGCATCTCCCAATCCAAACCAAATAATATTGCATCCGCCGATCACAACCTAACCAACACAACGATTGCTACCTCAACATGCTTCACCTCAGACTGTGTCCAGAGACTTCATGTGTGGAATGACAACCCTTCAGCTTCATTACTCGGGTGAGACCTTTCCTTTTATAGTACACTCTAATTTCATCTCAGGTAGTTCACTTTCTAACAAAGTCCCATAACCTAGATATACACCAGTTTCTGTGAGAGAGAGCTTATGTTCACATGTATCCGTAAACTACTGCAAAATATATACCTGAAAGCAGAAGTACACTAGAGTTTGCAGTGAGTATCCCCCTAACACTTCCTCTCCACTATTCCAAGCTTGGGATCCATGATTGCTCAACAAATTGTTTGGCTTCGTATGTTAACTCTCTTTTCAATCACCAGGTTCCAGATGCCACCAGGATGCTGGCCAGGCTTCCCTGGACTGAAGACCCCATCAATGTGTCCTGGAGCTCAGCTTCCCCAGAGACACACCTTACTAGGGAAAGAGAGAGGCAGACTGGGAGTATGTTCCAACCAGTCAACGCCCATGTTCAGCGGGGAAACAATTATAGAAGCCAGACCTTCTACCTTCTGCAACCCTCAACGACCCTGGGTCCATGCTCCCAGAGGGCTAGAGAATGGGAAAGCTATCATGGGAGGGGGTGGGTTATGGAGATTGGGTGGTGGGAATTGTGTGGAGTTGTACCCCTCCTACCTTATGTTTTTGTTCATTAATCCTTTCTTAAATAAAAGATTTTTAAAAAATCCCACCAGGTGTTCCTAGTTCCTCACTGTGGCACAACTTTCAAGTGTGGAAAGGTTCGAGTCCTGCAGGATGAACATTCAACTGATTGGAATGGGTCGAGGACCAATAAATAAATCATTCATCCCAGGGAACAGTTAGTGACTCATGAAGTTAAGTACACATCATCATGTGCAAGAACCAAGGTGCAAGTCCGGATCCCCACCTGTAGTGGGGACACTTTACATGTAGTCTGCAGATGTCTACATTTCTCTTTCCCTCTCTATCTCTGGCTCCCCCCCCCAATTTCTCTCTGTCGTCTCAAATAAAGTAGAAAGGAAAAATTTTACAAAAGGAAAAAATGGCTACTATGAAGCATGGATTTGTAGTGCTAACAAGAAGCCTGAATGATAACCCTATTGACAGAAAGAAAGAAAGGAATGGAGGGAGGAGAGAGAGAGAGAGAGAGAATGAGAGAAAGGAAAAGGAGTGGGGCAGCAGTAGCAGTGGGTTAAACACACATGGTGTGAAGTACACAGACCAGCATAAGGATCCAGGCTCAGTCCCTGCTTCCCCATCTGCGGGGGTGGGGGTTGCTTTACAAGCGGTGAACCAGGTCTGCAGGTGTCTATCTTTCTCTTCCCCTCTCTGTCTCCCCCTCCTCTCTTGATTTCTTTCTGTCCTATCCAACAAAAGTGGCAAAAATAATAATAGTAGTAACAACAAGGACAATAAAAAATGAAAAATAAAAGAAAGGAAGGAAGGAAGAGGAAAAATAATCATTCCCCCATTAGTTCCTAATGGATGGTCCTAAATTGGGTCAATACTGAGTAACTAATCACAACAGTAATTGCCAGGTCTCTGACTTATCTTTGCATGAACTCTTCCACTTGCTTTGACTTGTCCTCTCACTCCATGCTCTTTCTTCTGGTTTAAACAGTTCAATAATGAGAAAGGACATAAACTCTCTGCCTCGGGATATGCTTTCTGACTATCTCAGACTAACAGACCTTACTTAGGACATATGGACTTGTTTGTGTCTACTCTCTGCACTAACCTTGAATAAAATAAAACTAATCTCTAAATTTACTTCATATTCCTAATTCTGTAAAGTTCAAATGAAGTAGGTTATTAGTTTTATATACCAATCTCAATGGCATTTTACACTATCTATGTATTTATCTCATAGAGCTTCCTATGATCTAAACTTACTATATCTTTTATCTAATAATGTCTCTAGACATGGTTGACAGCTCTAAGATTCCGAATAATATAGAAGTCCCTTCTGTATAATAACAGCTCTGTTTAGCATTATTGTTATTCCTGATGTTGCTACTGGTGTTGCTGTTGTTTAAAAATGAAAGATAGCTTGTCATTATCAGGTAGGGGCTACAATATTGATTTGGGACTTTATCCTTGCCCTCAGTGAGCTCACACTACAGGACAGAGGGAAATTATATATATATATATAACTCTACCCCAGAAAGACATAATATGTGGCTAAAGGGGGAACGTCAAAGAGAAGACATGTTTTTTATTGTTATTTATTTTAATAAGAGAGATACAGGAAGAGATAAAGAGACCAGAGCACTGTCCTGCTTTGGTGCGTGGTGATGCAGGAAATTTAAAATGAGATGCCATCCAGATTTCCCTGGTCAGAGGACCCTAACAATGAGTCCTGGAGCCCCACTTCCGCAGATCATTGCCCCACTAGGGAAAGAGAGAGACAGGTGGGGAGTATAGATTGACCTGCCAATGCCCATGTTCAGTGGGCAAGCAATTACAGAAGCCAGACCTTCCATTTTCTGCACCCCATAATGACCCTGGGTCCATACTCCCAGAGGGATAAAGAATAGGAAAGCTCTCAATGGAAGGAATGGAATAGGGAGTTCTGGTGGTGGGAATTGTGTGGGATTGTACCCCTCTTATCCTATAGTATTGTCAATATTTCCATTGTATGAAAAATATTAAAAATAAAAAATATGACATCTCAGAGCCTCAGGCATGAAAGTCTTTTTGCATAAACATTATGATATCTCTCTAGCCCAGAGCTTGGGACTTCACTAAGCAGGGTACCTACATAGTATATGGAAAAGTTTCACAATGAGTGGACCATTAAACTAAGTAGATTTACATGTGTATATGAAGGTTATAGTTAATAAATATTTAACAATGCTTTTCATACTGTAAAAGTCAACTGAGTTGCTGACATTGACATTAAATGCCAAGGAGCCCAGTACAGCAAAGATAAAATGTTTCTTAAAGTTCAAGAGAGCTTCTAACATATCCAATATATTCCACAACCACCATATAAACTTGGTCTTCTCAATTACAGAAGACTGAACTCTCACCTTCTACAACCTATAAAGAACTTTAGTCCATACTCGTAGAAGGGGAGAAATGTTAGGGGAAGATGACCACAGGGCTCTGAACTCCAATTTCATCAGGATCCAGAGAGAAAAGAGGATATAAAAAAGACATTATGAAGTAGTAATAGGTGTAAGTGTGACTTAGAAAGTAGGAGAAGACAGAACCATAGAAAAATGGGCAAATATATATATAAATATAGACAGAGTTATAAAAATAACAGTCAATCCATGTCTGTGACCTTGGGAGAACTACTGTAGTTTCCAATGGAGAGAATGGGGACACAGAACTCCGGTGGTGGGAATGGTGTGGAATTATTCCCGATATCCTATAATTTTATAAATCAATATTAAATAACTAATAAAAACTTGGTCTTCTACATATATACTGGAAATTAACTGTATATTCAATCAATGAATACATAAATAAAGGGTAACAGTCACATGCATAGTAATGATTCTTCTTTTCCTCATGGAAATCTACAGTCCAACACACGGGGTTCTACTCACTGGTCCTATAGCCACCCTATCAATGTTCACCATCATCCATAGTCTTAGCTCTTTCCATAAGATTTGGATGCTACCAGCTGTGCTTGGCACAAAGTGAAATAGCAAAAGCAAAATATTTCTTTTTACTCAGTGTAAGACTCAAGGAAGGTGTTAAGTAAATGTTAGGCATGTTTGTTTTTTTTTTGGATTTCTGTCCTCTCTAAAGAAAAGTTGGTATTAACTGGAGATAGAGCCATGTGTGGAGCTTTCAAAATTAAGAATGGGAAGCTTGTTTGGACAGCATAGAATTCAACATTAATCTTTTAGCATTTAAGCTGTTTTGATTTGGAGGATTGTCAGCATTTTTCCAATTACTCCCACCCCCACTTTGTAGCTTTGATTCAAAGTGTTGAATGTTGGAACATTTAAGATAATTTATTTGCTTGCCATAAAACATATTCACAATTTCTGTCTTAATGTCATGACTGACATCCACCGTTCCTCATAGTTTATTAATATGGATCTGAAAGCTCCTCCCATCTGAGAAACAGAATCTCTGTTACCACAGAGAGACGGCACAGGGAGTGAAAAAGACCAAACCACAGAAGCTTCCTTCAGTGTGTAGGGACTGGGCTTAAACCTGGGTCACACACATGACAACAAAGCAGCACACCATCGGAACAAACGATTTTGCATTTTAAAGTATTTCTCAAACTACAAAACAGAGCTACGTTATTTACAGAATTAATTTTTTTAAATTGTATCTTTATTGTTTAGAGGCAGCTAGAAATTGAGAGGAAGGGGAAGATAGATGATAGAAAAATAGATAGATAGACATACAGACAGATAATAGATAGACAGTAGGTAGATATATAATAGATAAATAGATACATAATAGAAGATAGATAGATAGATTGATTGATTGATTGATTGATTGATTGATTGATAGAAGCTTCACTACTCTCTAAGCTTCCCCCCACAGGTGTAGGCTGAGAGTTTGAACCTGCTCCTTGTATATAGTAAGGTGTGCTTACCTAGGTGTGCCATCTGTCTCCATCTGATTAATTTTAAGCAAATGCACATAACCCAGTCACTGATGTATGAAAGAACAATTACTGATTTTAATTTATTAATTGAATAAAAATGGCTATAATATATCAACTTCCCTAGTTATAGGAACATTCAGTGTCCTTTATCATACGTGAACAATACTTATCCTAAATAGTTTTTGATACTTCATGCAGACATGCTTGACAAAAGATTATTCTGATATTTTAAAAATAGGAAAGGAAAAGCCCACTAAAACCATATATCATGTGAACCTAGGGAGCTCCAGTGCTGTGGTATTTTGCCACCTCTCTCTCTCTCTGTCTTTCTCTCTCTCTCTCTCTGTCTCTTCTGTCTGAAAAATCAGCCTGATTTGGTTAAGCACCAGCTATCCTAAAAACAAAAATTTTAAACAAATAAATACAAAAATTTTAAATCACATTTTCAATATATGTAATTGTCTCAGTCCATAAAATCCATTTGATAATGGAGATGTTATTAATATCACCCTTTTGTTTAAAAGCGTACGTGTTTTTTTCAAATCATAATAACATTGTTATTGTGGGGAAAATGGTTCACAGTACATTTTTGACACACTGGTAAAATTTCTTATATTCATGTGATAGTGGGTTTTTTTTTTTAAACAAAATTATTGTTTACAAATGCCTTTGTACTAAGCAGACATGGATTTACTCAAATTGTGCAGGTGTCTAAAATAACATACATTAGGGAGTCGGGCGTAGAGCAGTGGGTTAAGCGCAAGTGGCGCAAAGCACAACGACTGGCATAAGGATCCCGGTTCAAGCCCCGGGCTCCCCACCCGCAGGAGGGGGAGTCGCTTCACAAGCGGTGAAGCAGGTCTTCAGGTGTTTATCTTTATTTCTCCCTCTCTATCTTCCCCTCCTCTCTCAATTTCTCACTTTCCTATAAAAAAAATCATGAAAATGGCCACAGGAGCAGTGACTTTGTAGTGCAGCCACCGAACCCCAAAAATAATCCTGGAGACAAAACAAACAAACCAAAAGCTGGATCACATTTAACACCATGCACCAAAATCAGACCAAAATGGTTCAAATATCTAGATATTAGGCCAGAAAACTGAAAAAAACATTGCAGTATCCTAACATCAAAGATGCATTTTGAGACTCGATCTCCTGAGCATGGGAAATGAAAACAAGAGTTAATAGATGAGACTATATCAAACTAAAAAGCTTTTAAACATCAAAAGCAAACTATGCAAGGATAACTGGGCACCTCAGTAACTGGACCTCAAACAAATAAAAGATATCAACCATCTTTAAAGAAATGGTACAACTCAACAACAGCAACAGTAACAACAAAAAACAATAACCCACTAAGAAGGCAGACCAAAGGACTAAATTTGGCAGTTTTCCAAATATGCAAAAAATGTTCCACTTCACTTATCATTAGGGGAATGCAAATCAAAACTACACTGAGATTCCAGCTCACACTTGTGAAAATGGTCTATATCAAGGAATCAGGAAACAACATGTATTGGCGAGGTTGTAGAGAAAAAAAAAAAAAAAGGACTCTTCTACACTGCTGATTGAAATGCAAACTGGTGCAGCCCTTTGGGAAGACTGCAGGGAGAGTTCTTAACTAAATAATAATGAAACTACACTGTGACCCAGCTGTGCCATTAATCACTTACCCAAAAGTGCATATGTACCTCCATATTCAAAGCTGCATTATTCACAGTGGCCAAAGAGTAGAAGCAGTCTAAATGCCCATGGAAAAATAACTGGATAAAGACTTGCATAACTGAGATGACACTACAATTCAGTAGAGTTGCGTGAATTGCACATCCTGAAGTGGTACTCTGGCTTTTCTCTTTTTATCTCTTAAATGAAACCATATACTACATGAAATTATAAAAAAAAAAAATCTTTAAAAAATATTTCAAATAAAGGCTTGAAGATTATTTTAAAGTCAGGTTATTCATTAAATTGTACGAATCTATTTGAAACATGCATTCTTGGGTTTCATAGATGTCAATGTTGCATATTTTATCATCATTTACATGCTCATTATTTCAAACTCAATATTGTAATTGCACATTTATATACTATAAATGTTTATTATATTATTTATACTACACTAAAATTTATCTGCTCTTTTGGAATACTACATAAGCCCTATTTTATGTATTGCAAGGTGATAAGAGTAGAACTATTCTTCAAAAAACTATATAGTAAATTGAAATGGAATGGTAAAAGTAAGAGATATTTCTTTGAAATCATTCTATATCTGGTTAAATTTTCGATGTCACCACTGGATGATTTAAATAGAATATGTAAAATTAAGACTTTCTTGGCTTAAAAGAAAGACCATCTTCTTAGGTTCATGATTAGTCAACAACTCGTTTGGCTTTATCTGTTAACTCTCTTTTCAGCTACCAGGTTTCAGATGCTAGCATGATGCCAACCAGACTTCCCTGGACAGACACCCCCACCAATGTGTCCTGGAGCTCCAATTCCCCAGAACCCCGCCCCACTAGGGAAAGAGAGAGGCAGGCTAGGAATATGGATCGACCTGTCAACACTCAGGTTCAGCGGGGAAGCAATTACAGAAGCTGGACCTTCCGCCTTCTGCATCCCACATGACCTTGGATCCATAGACCCAGAGGGTTAAAGAATAGGAAAGCTATCAAGGGAGAGGATGGGATCTGGAGACCTGGTGGTGGGAATTATGTGGAGTTGTACCCCTCTTATCCTATGGTTTTGTCAGTGTTTCATTTTATGAATAAAAAGAGTAACAAAAATAATTTTCAGAAAGCTTGTGAGCATGTCTATCCAAAATTCATATCCTAAACCATAATAAGTAACACAGTGTGATTCTGCTGCTGGTTTAGAAAATAAATCCCTGGAATCAGAGATTCCAGACACGTCCTTATAAAGAAATGGAATATATAAAGTAGAGATAAAATTGTAGATCAATGGAGCAAGAAGAAGAAACAAAGTAGATGATATTGGATCATTATCTATCCATGTTTTACTACAAACTCAGGATTAAAGTGGCTGGTGAATTCAATTATCTTGCTTTTTTTTAACTGTACATAATGTAATGAGACAACTAAGCTATGAACAACGTCAAAAACACAAATTTCATTTTAAATGTGCAAGTGAAAATACAAAGGAATTTTAAGACTGAAATAGAAAGGAATGTAGTTAATAAGACACAAAAGGCACACACAATAATACCTTGATACTAATAATCATTAAATCAGTGACAAATGTGATTTTAGATAAAAGTTGTGTTCAAAATGGCACAATAATAGTCAGCAATAAGACATGTAAAATATATTTGCTGTGCATTTTTGCTATTATAAATGCAAAAATTAATCATAAATTAATGAAGACAAGAACAGAAAAGGGGACAAAGATGAATAGGTATTTATTTATTGTTAATCACCACCTGGATTACTGCTGGGGCTCAGTGCCTACAAGATGAATGCACTCTTCCTGGTGGTCATATTATTTTTTTCCCTCTGTTTTGTTCATAGAGACAGAGAGAAATTAGAGTGAGGGGAGTAATGGAGATGAACAGAGTGACATCATCACCACTGCTTCTCTGCTTGGGAAGATTTCCATTTGCAGGCAGAATGGGGACTTGAACCCAGATCCTTGCACACGATGATGGATAGACTCTTACAGGTTTACCACCATCAGGTCCCCGAATAAATAACTTAGATGGAAAAGTGCGTATATATGTAATACTCAAGTTAAAGAGTATTTGATAATGCTAATAATCAGAGGATAGAATATTAAAATAGTAAGTATTGTTAAGCTATCATGGAGAAACAAATGATACTTGATTATATGAACTGTAAATAAAGACAGGAAATAGATAGTATTCTAAGACTTCACATCAGAGCTTGCAAAAACTGCTAAATCTTACAGATTTGCATTGCATTAAGGAAATTATTCCACTTTTAAATAATTATTCTAAACTAGATGAATGTTTATGTGTATAACCAAGGAGAGGATGATAAAAATGTTCACAAAAACATTTTATTTAATTTTTCAGAAGGAAGTTTTTTTATTATTATCTTTATATATTGGATACAGACAGTCAGAAAATGAGAGGAGGGGGTAGTAGAGATGGAGAGAAACAGAGAGACACCTGCAGCCCTGCTTCACCACTGGCAAAGCTTCCCCCTGCAGGTGGGGACCAGGGACTTGAACCTGGGTCCTTGCACACTGTAACATGTGTGCTCAACCAGGTGCATCACCACCTGGCACCTTCACTAAAACATTTTAAATTAAAAAAAAGATCTTCATCACACAGAAAGCAAATAAATTGTAACAAAGTTAGTTCTCACATAATGACCAACTTATCAACCACTTAAGAGTTAAGACCAAGTCTCTGATGAATAAGTATAAGGGTAATGCTGTCTTCAGAAAATGGGTTTGAAATAATTGCCTCTTTTTCCATTTTTTAGAGGAGTCATATCACATCAATTTTGAAGGTTGGATAGAATTCAGTAATGATCATGTTTCTTAGACTTCTGTTTGGAGAGAGACTTTTTAATTTTTAATTTATAGAAAGGAAACATTGACTAAACCATAGGATAAGAGGGATAGAACTTCACACAATTCCCATCACCAGAACTCCTTATCCCATCTCCTCCCCTGATAGCTTTCCTATTCTTTTTTTTTTTAACTTTTAAAAATATTTATTCCCTTTTGTGGCCCTTTTTTATTGTTGTAGTTATTATTGTTGTCATCGTTCTTGGATAGGACAGAGAGAAATGGAGAGAGGAGAGGAAGACAGAGAGGGGAAGAGAAAGACAGACACCTGCAGACCTGCTTCACTGCCTGTGAAGAGACTCCCCTGCAGGTGGGAATCAGGGCTGGAACCAGGATCCTTATGCCAGTCCTTGAGCTTTGCGGCACATGCCCTTAACCCGCTGAGTTACAGCTGGACTCCCAAGCTTTCCTATTCTTTAACCCTCTGGGAGTATGGACCCAAGGTCATTGTGGGATGTAGAAGGTTGAAGGTCTGGCTTCTGTAATTGCTTCTCGGCTGAGCATGGGTGTTAACAGGTTAATCCATACCTTGGGCTCATACTCCCAGATGGTTAAAGGATAGGAAAGCTATCATGGAAAGAGACTTTAGGTTACAAATTTCTTTGCTTGCTGTTAGTCTATTCAAGTTTTCTATTCCTTCTTGGCTTCATTCTTAAAATATTGTCAAATTCTAACATTTCTTCTATATTTTCTAGGTTATCCCACTTACTGACATTAGGATGTTCAAAGTTATCTCATGATCATTTGTATCTCTGTGAGAACTGTTATAAACTGTTTTCTTTCACTTCTAAATCTGTCTGCTACAAAATAGTTTGCTCTATTATTTGTGGTCAATTCTAGGTAAAGGGCTGTTGACTCTTTGTCTTTTTAAAGGTCCAGTTCTTGATTCCAAATGATTATACTGATATTATGAATTCTATTTATTTTACTTTGTTCTATTTTTTATTTCTTTATTGGGGGGTTAATGTTTTACATTTGACAGTAAATACAATAGTTTGTACATGCATAACATTTCTCAGTTTTCCACATAACAATACAACCCCCACTAGGTCTTCTGTCATCCTTTTTAGATCTATACTCTCCCCTGCACCCAACCCAGAGTCTTTTACATTTGTACAATACATCAACTCCAGTTCAGGTTTTACTTATATTTTCTGTTCTGATCTTGTTTTTCAAATTCTGCCTGAGAATGAGACTATCCCATATTCATCCTTCTGTTTTTGACTTACTTCAATTAACATGATAACTTCAAGATCCATCCAATATGGGCTTAAAATGGTGAAGTCACCATTTTAATAGCTGAGTAGTATTCCACTGTGTATACATACCACAACTTGCTCAGCCACTCATCTGTTGTTGGACACCTGGGTTGCTTCCAGGTTTTGTCTATTACAAATTGTGCTGCTAAGAACATATGTGTACACAGATCTTTTTGGATGGGTGTGTTGGGTTCCTTCGGATATATCCCCAGGAGAGGAATTGCAGGATCATAGGGTAGGTCCATTTCTAGCCTTCTGAGAGTTCTGCAGACTGTTCTTCACAGAGGTTGGACTAATTTACATTCTCACCAGCAGTGCAGGAGGGTTCTTTTGACCCCACAACCTCTCGAGCTTTTGCTGCTGTAACTTTTTTTTTTTGCTGCTGTTTCTGATGTATGGTATTCTAATAGGACTAAAGTGGTATCTCATTGTTGTCTTGATTTGCATTTCTCTGACAATCAAAGACTTGGAACATTTTTTCATGTGTTTCTAAGCCTTTTGGATCTTTTCTGTGGTGAATATTCTGTCCATGACCTCCCCCCATTTTTGGATGAGGTTCTTTGTTTTCTTGTTGTTGAGCTTGGAAAGGTGTTTATATATTTTGATTATTAGCCTCTTGTCTGATGTATGGCATGCAAAGATCTTATCCCATTCTGTGAGGGGTCTTTGGTTTGGGTATTGGTTTCTTTTGCTATACAGAAGCTTTTTAATTTGAAGTAGTACATAGGTTTATACTTGCCTTAGTCTTCTTTGCAATTGGATACATTTCATTGAAGATGTCTTTAAAATTTATGTGGAAAAGAGTTCTGCCAATATTTTCCTCTAAGTATCTGATAGTTTGTGGTCTAACATCCAAGTCCTTGATCCACTTGGAATTTACTTTTGTGTTTGGTAAAATATAGTGGTTCAGTTTCATTCTTCTGCATGTTTCAACCCATTTTTTTCAAAACCATTTGTTGAAGAGACTCTGCTTTCCCCAATTAATAGTCTGGGAATCTTTGTCAAAGATTAGATATCCATAGGTGTGGGGGCTTACATCTGGGCTCTCAATAATATTCCACTGGACAGTATATCTATTCATGTTCCAGTACAAAGCAGTTTTGGTTACAATGGCTCTATAATACAATTAGAGAACTGGGGGTGTGATGCCTCCAATTCTGTTCTTTCTTCTCAAGATTATTTTGGCAATTCTAGGTCTTTTCTGGTTCCAGATAAACATTTATAGGATTTGTTCTATTCTCCTAAAAAATGTGGTTGGGATCTTGATGGGGATAGCATTAAATTTGTAATTGGATCTGGGTTGTATATCCATTTTAATGATGTTAATTCTGCCAACCCATGAACATGGAATATCTTTCCACTTCTTTCTGTCTTTTTCAATTTCACTGAGTAGTGACTCATAATTTTCATTACAGAAGTCTTTCACTTCTTTGGTTAGGTTTATTCCTAGATATTTTATTGTTTTTGTTGCAATAGTAATAGTAATCGATTTCTGGATTTCATCTTCTAATTTAGTGTTTTCATAAAGGAATGCCACTAACTTTTGAATGTTAATTATGTAGCCTGATGTCTTAATGTATTGCTTGATGATTTCCAACAGCTTCTTGCAGGATTCTTTAGTTTTTTTCTATGTATACTATCATGTCGTCTGCAAATAGGGAGACTTTGACTTCTTCTCTTCCTATCTCTATCCTTGTCCTGTCTGATTGCTATGGCAAGAACTTCCAACATTACCTTGAATAGTAATGGTGATAGTGGACAGCCCTGTCTAGTACTTGATCTGAGGGGAAATGCTTCCAGTTTTTCATCATTGAATATGATGTTGGCTGTAGGTTTGCTATATATATATTCCACTATCTTGAGGAAATTTCCATCTATTCCCATTATTTGTAGTGTTTTGATCATAAAGGGATACTGGATTTTGTCAAAGGTTTTCTCTGCATCTATTGATATGTCCATGTGGTTTTTGGTCTTGCATTTATTGATGTGGTGGATCACATTGATTGATTTACATATATTAAAGCAACCTTGCATCCCTAGAATAAACCCCACTTGGTCATGATGAACAATCTTTTTAATATACTGCTGTGTCTGGTTGGGTAGAATTTTGTTCAATATTTTAACATCTATGTTCATCAGAGATATTGGTCTGTAGTTTTCTTTTTTGGTTGTGTCCCTGTCTGCTTTTGGTATCAGAGTTATGTTGGCTTCATAGAAGCTGGAAGGGATAGTATTTCCATGTCTTCAATCTTCTGAAGACTTTTAAAAGTAGAGGTATTAACTCTTCCTTGAAGGTTTTGTAGAATTCAGTTGTAAAACCATCTGGTCCAGGGCTTTTATACTTGGGAAGGTTTTAGATAACTGTTTCAATTTCATTAACTATGATGGGGCTGCACAAATTATTTAGTTGCTCTTTATTTAATTTTGGAAGTTCATAGGCATCTAGGAACTCGTCCATTTCTTCCAGGTTCTCTAGCTTGGTTGCATATAGTTGTTCGTAGAAGCCTTGCATGATATATTGAATTTCTGTGGTGTCAGTTGTGATATCTCCTCTTCCCTTTAATCTGATTTATTTGGGTCTTCTCCTTTTTTTGTTTTGTGAGTCTGGCTAAAGGTTTGTCGATTTTGTTCATTCTTTCAAAGAACCAAGATCTACTTTTGTTGATCTTTTGTATGTTTTTCTTATTTTCATTGTTATTTAATTCTTCCCTAACTTTAGTGATTTCTGTCTTTTTGGTTGCTTTAGGAGTCCTTTGTTCTTCGTCTTCTAGGTCTTGAAGGTGTGCAGTCAGGTTGTTTATCTGAGCTTTTCTTGTTTCCTGATGTGTGCTTGTATGGCTATGAAATTCAATCTCAGAATGGCCTTAGCTGTGTCCCAAATATTTTGATAGCTTGTGTCTTCATTTTCATTGAACTCTCAAGACATTTTGATTTCTTCCTTTATTTCCTCTTTGACCCAGTAGTTGTTAAGTGGTGTACTGTTGAGCTTCCACATTTTGGGACTTTTACTAATCTTTTGTTGATTGTTAAGTGTTAGTTTAATTCCACTGTGGTCTGAGAAGATGCTTGGGATGATTTCAATGCTCTTGAATTGGCTGATGCTGTCTTTGTGACTTTACATATGGTCTATCCTTGAGAATGACCCATGTTGACTTGAATAAAATGTGTATTCCAGTTTCTTGGAATGAATGACTCTGAAAATGTCCAATTGTTCTAGTTTATTTCCTCATTTAGCTCTGTCATTTCTTAATTGATTTTTCTGCCTGGATGATCTGTCAAGTTGAGAGAGTGGGGTGTTAAAGTCCCCTACTATTACTATGTTGTTGTTAATATATTGCTGTAGCTTGTTCAGTAGATGTTTGGTGTATTTAGATAACTTCTCATTGGGTGCATAGATGTTAATAATTGTTAAATTCTCTTGATTGACTGATCCTCTGGGCATTAAGTAATGTCCATCCCTATCTTTTCAGTAAAAGGCAAAAGATTCATGTGATCTGAAGAGAAACCAGAGTATCATCCCTATCTTTTAAAATTTTATTTATTTTAAAGTCTATCGTGTCAGTTATAAGAATGGCTGTTCCTGCCCTTTTTTGTGGTTCACTAGCTTGTATGATAGTTTTATATCCTTTCACTTCCATTCTGTGTTTGTCTTGTTGAGTTAGGTGGTTTTCCTATAGACAGCATATTGATGGGTTGTGTTTTCTGATCCATCTTCCTACTCTGCGCCTTTTAATAGGTGAATTCAGGCCACTGACATTTATTGATATCAAAGATTGAAGATATCTTATTGCCATTATTGTAGAGTTTTAGAGTGTTCTGATATATGGCCTATTTATGGTGGTCTGAGTGTTTATAGGAGACCTTTCAGAACTTCAGCTTTCAGCTCTCTAATAACCTTGAGATAACTGGTGTTTTCTTTCAGAGTCTCATTTGTTGTTTCTGTATTTCTAACGGCAATTCTTTCAGACTCTTTACTCACTCCTGTGATTATTTCCTTGGATGTTGACCTCAAAATTTTGTGGTTCAACCTTTGGGGGGCTTTTAGGTGGAATCTTGTCCTGGTTCATTTCTCCAATATTTCTTCTTGTTGGTTTAACCATTCTATGTAGTATGTTATGAGGTCCCTCTCTCAGTACTTTTCAAATTGCTGATCACTCTTGCCTGCATTGACTTGTGTCTAAGTAAGGTACTTAAAGAGTTCACAGTTTTGGAAATTAACAGTTGTTTCAATATTATTTCAATCCCTGAGTTAAAGCACAGAGACTTTTAAAAACCTCTTTTGTTCCTTTTCTTCTCTGATGGCTATGAGAGCCTGAGGGCTTTTAAACTATGAGTAGGCTTCTTAGCTTAATCACTCACTCCTGACCAAGAGATAAAGCAGGTTAGGGGAGAGATTGAACAGTGGTTATGCAAAGGGACACTCATACCCCAAGGATTCAAAGCTCCAGGCTCAATTCAGTTTCTCTGCCAAGCTGGGCAGCACTGCATGGGCCCTGTGAGTTTATAAACAAGTCCTATTTATAGTCTGTAGGTTCTGAAGCAATTATTCACCATGTTCTCATCAGGAGAACAACATCGAAAGGCACCCACTCTACAGCCCCACTGCTAGGCCACGAGGTGTAGCTCTTCTCCTGAGTTTCCTGGTCAGTTCTTTGTTCCCAGATGTCAGCACAGGGCCTCCCTCCTGCTGATCCAGCCCCTGAGGGTAGTAGCAATGGAGACTTACAATTGCATTTAGTGAGTCTTAGGGGAGTTCTCTCCTCCCTTCAGCAGTCTGTTTCTTGGTAAAACAGACTGGAGGTGGTGCCTCAACTGGTAAACTGCTGGACTGTTAGCAGCTGCTCAATCTCTTTAGGCTCCTCCCTATCCACAAGCCACAGGTGTTTGCACTCACTGGTGGTCTGGTGGGTTCCTGAAGTCATTCTAGTCCTGCCTTGTTGAGGTCCCAGGTGGTCTCCTTTGGTATTCCTGAAGGCAGACAGAGAGAAAGGCCATGATCGAGACCCCTGTCTTCTAGTTGTGGTGACATGGCAGTGGTGAGGATGACGGCAACAAGTGCAGCTCAGACTTAGTCAGGCTCCAGCTCCGAAAACCTGCAATGAAGCAGCCTGATTCCATTGAAAAGAGTCCACTCTGTTCTATTTTTATGTTTTCATTCCTTCCACTGAATTTTGGATTCATTTGCTCTTTCTCTAATTATTAAATGTATGAAACGGATTGTTTATTTAATTTTTTTTAGTTCTTGATCTAAAACACTATACTATAAATTTCCCTGTTAATAATACTCAAGTTGCATTAAGTGGTCTTTGTTAGCTTGTATCTTCACTTTTCTTTGTCTCCAAGTAATTTTTTCATTTTTTTCACTGACTTTGTCATTGACCCAATTTCATTTGGAAGCATGTTATTTAGTCTTCATATCTGTGATGCATTCTCTATTTTTGTAGTTGGTTTGTAGCTTTATGCCACTGTTATCAGATTAATATTTATTATGATTATAGCCATGGTGAATTTATTGAATTTGTTTATTGTTCCTTATGGTTGACTAATGTGCTTAGAAAAGAATGTGTACTGTGGGCCAGGTAGTCATGCACATGGTTAAGTGTGCATATTACCAAGATTCATGCCCCTGCTCCCCATCTGTATAGGAAACACTTCCTGATCAATGACGCAGGTCTACAGGTGTCTATTTTTAATCTGTCCTTGACCCTCTCAGTTTCTCTCTGTCCTGTCAAATAAAAATAGAAAAAGAGGGAATCGGGCTGTAGCGCAGCAGGTTAAGCGCAGGTGGCGCAAAGCACAAGGACCGGCATAAGGATCCCGGTTCGAACCCCGGCTCCCCACCTGCAGGGGAGTCACTTCACAGGTGGTGAAGCAGGTCTGCAGGTGTCTATCTTTCTCTCCTCCTCTCTGTCTTCCCCTCCTCTCTCCATTTCTCTCTGTCCTATCCAACAACGACAACAATAATAATAACTACAACAATAAAACAACAAGGGCAACAAAAGGGAATAAATAAAATAAATATTTTAAAAAAAATAGAAAAAGAAATGTTTGCCTGGAGTGGTGCAGGACACAAAGCCCAGCAAGGACAAAAAAAAAAAAAGAGAAAAAAAGAAAAAGAAAAAAAAGAGTGTATACCACATTTTAAAATGGATTGTGCTATATCTGTCTAATTAGTCTTGCTGGTCTAATTCCTCATGTAACGCTGTTGCTTCCTTTTCAGTTTTTAATCTGGTTGATATAAACATTGATGTCTATGGGTATGTTGAAGTTCCCATTGTTACTGTGTTACTGTCACTCTCTCTCTTTGGTTCTGCATGTTGATATTTTTATGCATGTTGATATTCTTTATGCATGCTGATATTCTTTCATTTGGTATAATAAAAATCATTTTTGTACATGGGACCTAACACTTAATGATGTCACTATTCCAGATTGACAATTTCAGATAGATAAACAGAAAGATAAAGGAGAGATAGCATTGCACCAGAGCTTCATCCAGTCATAGTATGCCCATGCAGTATGCTGGGGCCCAAGCCTGGTTTTTGCACATGGAAAGGCAGATACTCCTGAGTCAGGTGGTAGCACAGCAGGTTAAGTGCACGTGGCGTGAAGCACAAGGACCAGCATTGTTGGGAAATTGTGCAGATGTGGTCGAGCTTGGCAGGGTCCACAAACCACCCTATTTACATGCTAGTATTATTATCTACATACCAATCTTCTGTTTTGTCTTACATATGACTAAAGGTCTCCTTCCTAAGTCCCTGCAGGGTATTGCTAAATTCCCGCTGACTGAATCCCTGGCAATGGCTGCTAGGGAAGCCACTACCATTTCCAGTCCCTCCCAGTTATGGTATTATAAAAGTCACTTCCCGCTTCTGGTTTCCCTCTCTTCCAGAACCGACCTAGAGGACAGGCATGCAGACCAGGAGGCAGATGCTGGTCATTGCGGCTGGCTCCACTTGGCTTAACCTGCTGCACTCATGCCCAACTCTGGAGATCCCGCATGAATAAAGATTTGCATTGCTACCACCATAGGCTTGGTTCCTGAGTCATCTATCTCCCCAGCCACCGAATGAGTAGCAGCCCATGAGTTCTCTCCAACCCAGAAAGCACGCACCCAGGGAAGAGGCACACCCCCATGCTAGCCCAACACAGCATAAGGATCCTGGTTGGAGCCCCCCACTCCCCACCTGCAGAGGAATAGCTTCAGAGGCCGTGAAGCAGGTCTGCAAGTGTCTATCTATCTCTCCCCCTCTGTCTTCCCCTCCTCTCTCCATTTCTCTGTCTTATCCAACAACAATGACATCAATAACAACAACAAGGGCAACAAAAGGGAATAAATAAATAAATATTTAAAAAAACAAAAAAAAGGAGAAAAGGCACATACTCTAGCAAGTGAGATTATTGTAATATTATATAATACATATCCCTATATCTTGGTAGATACTTTTATATTTTTTGGCTATTAATTTAATTAATTTAATTTTATCTGATAGAAGTAAATCATTGTCTTTTTAGGTTAACATCTGCTTGCAAGATACTTTCAGATATTTCACTTCTTGTGTCTGCTTATCACTAGAAATCAATTATGCCTGCTAAAGACAGTAGGGGAAAAAAGCTTTTATTTATGGATCTAATCAATTACTCTGTGCCTCTTTATTGGTAAGTTTCAGTCATTGAAGAATGGAAAAACTATTCAGGGGGCCAGGTGGTAGCATAGCAGGTTAAGTGCACATGGTGCAAAGCGCAAGGATCCCAGTTAGAGTCCCTGGCCCCCCACCTGTAGTGGGGTGCTTCACAGGCAGTGAAAGCAGGTCTGCAGGTGTCTATCTTTCTCTTCCTCTCTGTCTTCCCTTCCTCTCTCGATTTCTCTCTGTCCTATCCAGCAACAACAACAACAGCAATAACAACAACAATAAACAAGAGGGGCAACAAAAGGGAAAAAAAGTGGCCTCCAGGAGCAGTGGATTCATAGTGCAGGCACTGAGTCCCAGCTATAACCCTGGAGGCAAAAAAAAAAAAAAATCCAAAAAAACTATTGATATGTAAGTATTTACTGCCATTATGCTATATGTTTTCTGTTTTGTGTGTGTGCATGGTTTCAGTTTTTGCTTGTTTAATAATCCATTCACTCATATTATGGATTTTCAATTAAGTCCTTTGCTTTCATGTCACCATGAAGTTTACATAGAGGGTTGGATATTCATTGTCAACATTAAATTAAAAGAAAGTTTATTTTAAGCTCCTTCTAACCCATATATTTCTCCTCTTCAAAATTCATGCTTTTGCTGTCTGGAAGTTTCTGAGAAGGTTCTGTTTTCATCTCAGATATTTTTCTTTAGTATTTCTTGCATGGCTATTTGATGAGAATAGATCCTTTAAGTGCTAATTGTCCCATGTGTCATAAAATGAGACGGGGCATAGGAAGAAGATGTTAGCACTGATCATTCATTGCATAGACAGAATTCTCTTAATGAGCTCATTCCTAGGAGAGATCATAAGCCACAAGGCAAAGGTTCACTATGGACGTATCTACCTCTGTTCTCATCCAGTCATATCTGGATTTAGAATTTTATATAAGAAAACATTTGCAGATAAATGTAGAACTATTTAATGCCTATTTGTATTTTTTTATGCTTGTCTGCATAAATTTTAAAAAGGTGTTCTGGGGGCTGGGGAGAAAGCATAATTGTCATGCAAAAATATTTCATGCTTGAGGCTCTGGGATCCCAGGTTCAATCCCCAACTCCAGTACCATCATACACCAGGGTTCAGCATTAATCTGATCTTTCTTTCTGTGTGTCTTCCCCTCTGTATCACTCTCACTAAAAAATAATAATACAGGGGTTGGATTGTGGCACAACAGGGTTAAGCACTCATAGTACTAAGCACAAGGACCCCCAGTTCCCACCTGCAGGAAGGGTGGCTTCACAAGAGGTGAAGCAGGTCTGCACATGTCTTCCTTTCTATCTTTCCCTCCTCTCTCAATTTATTTCTGTCCTATCCAAAAAAATCAAAAAATGGCCACAGGAGCAGTGGATTCATAGTGCAGACACCTTGCCCCAGCGATAACCCTAAAGGCAAAAAAAATTTTTTTAATGATAATAATAATAAAATAGATCTTTAAAAAAATACATGCTGGCGCCCAGGCAGGTTAAGCGCACATGGCGCAAAGCTCAAGAACTGGCCATAAGGATTCCAATTAGAGCTCCTGAGTGCCCACTGCAGGGGGTTCCCTTGGGAAGTGGTGAAGCAGGTCTTCAGGTGTCTATTTTTCTCTCCCTCTCTCTGTCTTCCCCTCCTCTCTCAGTTTCTCTCTGTCTCATTGTTTCTATCGAACAATGACAGCAGCTATAACAACAACAATAAGGACAACAAAATGGGAAAAAAAAAAAAAAAGGCTTCCAGGAGCAATGGATTGGTAGGACAAGCACCAACCCTCAGTGATAACACTGGAAGTAAAAAAAAAAAAAATGCTGGTAGTTGGCAAGATAGGTCACTTAGCGAGCTTGATTTGTCACCACAAACCAGGTTCACGTTAGTACCCACTGTACTAAAGGAAACTTTCGTGCTCTGGTGTCTTTTCCTGTTTCTATGTGTTTGTTTCTTTCCCTGACAAACAAACAAATCAAATGTATGCAGAGCCAGATTCTTTCCTGAAGATCTCACTCACTCAGAGTCATTGAAAGTGACAGTTTCAGAGAAAGTTTTATGCTATTCACTGGGAATAACTGGCATCCAATCCCATGAAACAACTCTCTTCCTCTATCTGGTCTCTGTAGGCTTCTTCTAGGAAGCCTGCTGGACATTAAGTCTGCAACTAAATGCAGTATCTGGCATCAACTCAAACCCACAAACCCCTGGACTCTACTAAGGTCTGAGTTTGTCTCTGTTTGAAAAACCGATTAAGATTAGAGATAGGCCATAGCTGAGAAAATAGCTACAGTCTGAGACTTCTGGGAAGGCACCTTCAGAAGAACCCTTCGTAGTCTTGACAATGAATACAGACACCCAAACACCAACCCCAAATAGCTATACTATACAAGGAAGCCTGTGAAATTGACACTCCTTAGCAACCGACCTTGGCTTCCTGTTTCCTTAGTTGCCAAACTACAAGTATTTAGGTCTTGAGTACATAACCTACATGGAGTTAAAAGCAGGAGGTGAGCTCTGAGTGAACTGGGAGCCACAGGATCACCTAGAAGACTCAGAAAGACGTAATTTAGGAGGTGCAGTTGAAGCCATCAGGCCACCTGGCTTCAATAATTACATCTTCCTGCATCTTAGGGATTTTCTGTGGATCGCTTTATTAAAATAAAACTTGTAACAAATATTGATTTTCTTCTTCCCCTTCTCCTCCTACTTATTCCTCCTCCTCCTCTTCATCTTCTCCTCCTCCTCCTCGTTGTCCTTCTCCTTCCTCTTCCTCTCCTTCTCCTTCTTCTTCTTCTTCTTCTTCTCTTCTTCCTCCTCCCCCCCTTTTTTACCACCATAGTAATCCCTAGGGCTCAGTAACTATACCATGAATCCACCCCTTCTAGAACCAGTTTCATCCTCACCCATGCCCCATTTTGTTTTTAATTATTATGGAGACAGAGGGAAATAGAGTAAGAGAGGGAGAGAGAAAGATGGGCACCTGAAGTCTGCTCCACTGCTTATGAAGTTTCCTCTCTGCAGGTGAGAACCTGGGTTCCATATTGGAATTGAGGTTCTTGCCCATGATAACTGACACTTTTCCTTGTTTTGAGTGACCAAGGCAAGAAAGAAAAAAAGAGTGGGGGATGTTGAGTCTCTGTTTTCTGTCCTTTCGTTTTCCAAATTCAGTCTTAGCATATTGACTTTCTTGCAAATAGGTTCTTGCAAGCAGAATATAGAGAAGTATCATCTTTCCCTAACAATATTAACAAGTTCAAGTTACCTTTCCTTCCAGGGCCATAGCAGGAAACACTGTCTATTTGTAGTCATTATCTCAAAAATGACTTAGTCATATTTTTATTAATTAACAGGATAATAGCTTTTCCTCCTAGTTTTCCTCATGTGGATTTCCTCAGTAAGAATTCTGTCAGATCTATCATGTGACAAAGTAATACTACAATCTGGATGATTTATGCAACAAAAACATACTGTATCATAAGTTTTGAGATTAAGGCATTGACAAGGTTGATTCTTCCTAACTTTTTTGAGGAAGGACAAACTCTGTGTTTCTGGTGGTTTGTTGATGATCTTTGCCATTTTTAATTTTTGCTGTAATGGGATAGAATGCTCCACACAGAAATCACAATACTCCACACCAAGTCAGGTGGTTGAGTATGAATTTTATTTAAGCCTACTCAGCTGAGAGTCCAGCCCAGGGAAGACTCATGCAGGAGCTACCCAAGGACTGAACACTTAAGAACAGTCACAAGCATGTTTTAAATACTTTTTTTGCAGCATATGACAGCACTGGTTACATACAATAGTTTTATTCTGGGACTTGGCTCATTTATCTGAAATCTAAAGACAGGGGGGCTTTTAGGCTTTCACCACATCTTGGTACAAAAACATCTTGTTTGTCCAGAAACAAACATCCTACCTTACTGAAAGCAGCAGGGTTTACAGAAGTGGAAGGTTAGCATTATTCCTACTCCAGGTCTGCTTAATTTTTAACCTTTCTATTGTTCTGGTGCCTAACCACCATCTGGGTCTGAACTATGCTCGCAATTTCTTGATTGTACTTGCACTCATTTTTCTCTTGACTATACCTGTACCCATTTTTCACCCTCACACTGATACATCATTTCATCTCTGCTTTCACTCTCACATGGCTTTCTCTTGATTTAGATTTCTGTGTATAAATTTTCCCTTTTTTTCCCAAACAAACTCACATTCTGAGTTAGGACTAAGGGTTTGGTCTGCTACATATAAACTGGGATGGGGAAGCACTGACAATTCAAAACCTCATTCTAGTGTTAATTACTAATATTATTACTTCCTCTTACAGCAAATCTACTTCTTAATGTCTATTTCTCAGAAATCTAATAAAATACAAAGCCCCACCAATGTAATGTAACAACATTTTATGTGATAAAATGGTATTACTGTATTAAACACACAGTTTTACTTAGGTTTCTTCAATAAAAGTTTGATAGCTATATGCAGTGTTTCAGTAATTATCCTAAGTGCTGGAGAAATCAGTAGAAAAAAAGAAAAATAGACATATTTTTTACTAACATATTTTTTTTGCTAGTGGAGAAAGGGAACAAACACAGTTGCTAATTAATTGCCCCAAGAAATTAAGTCTAATAATGTGATATGTTATTGATGAGGTGGTTATGTTACACTGAGAACTTAGTAATTAAGTTTTTCTAAGATGGGTCATTAGAATTATTAGAAAATGGCAATTATTAGTAATTAGAATTAGTCAGTAATAATTGCTGAGTTACTTTCTTCTTACGTGACATTTAACCAGGAGTCTAAATAGCGAGGAGACAGCCCAGCAAAGAACTTTGACTGAGAGAGTAGTTATAGGCCTGAAGAAGGAATGAATGAGTGTGTCAAGTGCAGGAACAAACTGCTAATGTCTCTGGATGGTGAGGATGGATGATAAGCAAGGTACAAGGAATTGTGCAAGCAAATAAAAAGATTTCCTAGTTAAGGAAATCAGATAATATTCTAAACTTACTCAAGTGTAATGTTGCATTTGTACAGAATCACTAGGAAATGACCAGTGTAACAAAATGGATATAAGAAGACCAGGTAGGTTGCAATCAGATCATGCTGTTCTTCTGTGGATGTTAATTATGGAGGCTGAGAACAAATGAGATGGACTCCGGATTTGCTTTTAAGTGACAGGCAACAAGAGTTAGCATGACTTGCTGATAAATTATGTAGGACTGAGAAAATACAATGAGTTGAGGTATATTCATCTGGACTGGACAATGACAAAGTTATTTGTTGGTTATGGTAAATTGGAAATGCATATTGGATAGTGAAATATATATATATATATATATATACACTAAGTGTTAGCAATTGATTTATGAATGTAGAGTTCTAGGAAATAGTCTTATCTAGAGATGTCTTGAGAAATATCAATTTATAAAAGGTACTTACTTGAAGTCTTGCATTAGGATGAGAATACTTAGGTGAGAGGTAGTAGGTAGAGAACTCCTGACCATGACAAAGCTTCTTAACTTAAGAAGACGCCTTCTTAAGTAAGTCTGGGCTTAAATATATATATATATATATATATATATATATATATATATATATATATATATATATATGAGTACATCAGGCACAGCAAGCTCCTGGACCTGGAATAGCAACTCAGACAGGAATGGGAAAAGAGTGGAAAACCATATAGATTGGTACTCAATAATGCTTGTTGAGTTAGCTGAGTTCATCAAAAATCATCTGGGAAAAAAAAGTGTGATTTGCTTTCTTTGTATATCGCTGAAATATGCAACTTCCCTAAAGAAGAGTGTTACTCTGTAACAAAGTTGTAACTATACATTGCATGTCTTTCTTTTATCATATTATTTGCAATAATTTTTTATTATTTCTTTCAACTTTACATATTTGATAAACATTTGTCCTATGGGTATGAATATGTATCCGTTCTCTCCTAATAATATCTTCAAATATAATTAAAATATATCTGAGGGAGTCGAGCTGTAGCGCAGCAGGTTAAGCGCAGGTGGCGCTAAGCACAAGGACCCGCATAAGGATCCTGGTTCAAGCCCTGGCTCCCCACCTGCAGGGGTGTCGCTTCACAAGCGGTGAAACAGGTCTGCAGGTGTCTATCTTTCTCTCCCTCTCTCTCTCTTCCCCCTCCCCTCTCCATTTCTCTCTGTCCTATCCAACAACAATGACAACAATAATAACTACAACAATAAAACAACAAGGGCAACAAAAGGGAATAAATAAATAAAAATAAATAAAATATATATATATATATATATCTGACAAAAAAATAAAGAATAAAAGAAAAAGAAAACGAAAACCATAGAGAATCAGCTATCACTCACTGAGGGTTTACTGCAGAATCTAAGTTACCAGAGGAGAGGCTCCTCCCTCACCACACCACCACAAAAACACAACCACAGCGCCACCTACTAGTTGAACAGCAGAAAGCACACCCAACAAAAATATGGAAAAACTACAAATATTCATCTCTGTAAAGATTATGAAAACATGTCAGAATGTGATTTCAGAAAGCTAATTATGAAGGCCATTCAGGAATCCAACCATACAATATAAACTCAGATTAAGGAATCTTGAGACCTATTCACCAAAGAATTAAGAATTTCACAACGAGAACTCCCAGGAGAAAAACAGGAGCTAAAAGACAGTGTTGAAAGCACAAGAACCTATTCAAGAGGTCTTGAATCCAGAATAGATTAGCTTGAGGACAGAATAGCAAAACTAGGGGGCCAGGTGCTGATGTGCCTGTTTGAGCACATATATTACAATGTACAAGGACCAGAGTTCAAACCCTATCCCCCCTGTCCCCACCTGCAGGCGTAAAGCTTTGTGAATGATGAAACAGGGCTGTAGTCTCTCTGTCTCTTTCCCTTTCTATCACCCCCTCCTCTCAATTTGTGGATATATTTATTGAATAAATAAATATAATTTAAAAAATAATCTTAAAAAACAAGAATAGCAAAACTAGAAGACAGAACCTCTACACTCTCTCAGAATGAAAAAAACAGTTGAAGAAGAAAGGTTAAAAAAGTGAAGCAATCTTTTGTGAGTTATCAGACTCCAGACTCCATCAGAAGGAAGAATGTGAAAGTTTCAGGGGTTCCCTGAAGATGAAAAAAAAGAGAGGGGAGCAGAGAGCATATTCAGAGCAATTATTGCAGAAGACTTTCCACATATAAATAATGGCCAAAAACTAGATATAGTAGAATCTGAGAAAAAGTCAAGGCTACTGAACCCTAAAAATACAACCCCAAGAAATATCATAGTAACGTTGCCCAAAAGTAGGACAAGGAAGAAATATTGCAAACTGTAAGGGAAAGGAAGAAGCTGACATACAGAGGCAGAACCATTGGGCTCTCACCAGATTTCTCAACATAAACCCAAGAAGCAAGAAGGGAATGGGATGACATTTTTAAAATATTAAGAGATAATATTATTATCAACCATGTGTACCACATCTACAAAATTATTCTTCAAGTATGAAGGAGAAATCTAAAGCTTCCCAGACATATAGAAACTGAAAGAATTCGCCACCTCCAACCTTGACCTATAAGAACTATTGAAAGGAGTAATACAAGAAAAGAAGTAAAGGAACTCTAACTCCAAATGAGGTAATCTGTAATTGAATATAAATGGAAACTAGAGCAAAAGCACCAAAAGAACCAACCATATAGGAAAAGGGAGGGCAGAAAGGACAGAGTGATGTGATCAGTGTGAATAAACTAAGGGCAACCATCAAAGGCCTAGAGGCAGAACAGCAACTTAAATCTCAATCTCTGTCTCACCTTTGCTGGTAACAAAAGAAGAATTCTTGGCTGGAATAGATCAAGAATAGAAGGCTGACCATAGGATAACTCTACATGTAAGTAGAACTTGGGAGAGTTAGGAAGGGGGAGATACAGGATGAAACTTGGACTGGGGGGATAGATACTGCAACAAAGCAAGGGACTCTAGGGAGGGAAAGGAGCAGGGGGTACTGGGGGAGGAGGGAGTCTGAAGACCCTGATGGGTTGGGGATAAAAGTGTGCAGCAGATATCTGTTATGGAGAACAGGGATAAACATGCATATGTGTAAACAAATGAACGGTAATTCATTAACCTCACCCACTATAATTTTTTTAAGTTGGCACTATGACTTTAATCATCATCTGTGTAAATAATTCATAAGGAAAAGCAATTGCATTGTCCACTTATTTTCCTCTACTATTATCGGATGTTTTGCTCTTGAAAGAGCCATGATTTCAGTATTGTCTTTCCTGTTCCTTCTTCACTGCATATAACAGTTTTCATCCACCTATACTATCTGTTGTTTGTGAATTGAATTCATCAAGTAAATCTCATTAACTGAACCTCTGGGGTCAGCTCCCTCATGTAATCACTGTAGCAAAAGTAGCATATTAATAAAACTATTTAAAGGTATTTCTTATAGCATCTATTGTATAAAGGTCACATACATAGAAGAGAGTCTCACATTATGCATGCATAAATATATCTATGCATGTTTTGAAAATCAATATAACAAGAATTTCAGCTGTTTTGAAAGTATATAGATTTTCTTTCTTTTTAAAGATTTTTCTTTTTTTTAATATTTATTTGTTTATTATATAGAGATAGCCAGAAATCAAGAGGGGTGGGAGAGATAGAGAGGAAGAGATACAGAAAGATATCTGCAGCCCTGGTCCACCACTTGAAAAACTTTCCCCTTGCAGGCGGGGATTGGGGACTTGAATCTGGGTCCTTGCTCATTGTAATATGTGCACTCAACCAGGTGCGCCACAGCCCGGCCCCTTAATTTTCAATCATACATATAAAAGCACCACAAATAATGGTTTAAACAACATGAATTCATCTTAATTAAAAATTGAGAATTTACATTAGTGGGGCCCAAAGGGATCTATACATTCACATATGCACACACACACTCACATACTCTGCTATCTTCTGCATTATGACATGTGTGCTCAACCAGGTGCACCACCACCTGGCCTCTAGTAATTAATTCTCTCAGTTCTTCTTTGTCCAAGGATCTCTTTATGCCTTTGTCCATTCTGAATGATATATATTGCAAAATAATTGTTTTAGTGAAGTAAATTAATGTATGTGTTACCTAGCATTTCAGCTTTTTATGTGTGTGGTGAGAAAATTTTAACATTTGCCCTGACTGTCTGATGTGTTAAAAAAAAAAAAGATGTTACAGCAGGTCATAAAATTTCATTCAATGTTTACTGTGTATCTAAGTGATTCCAACAAACTGAGAAATGTGAAGTATAAACCATCCTATACATTTTTTTCAGTTATGTTAATTTACATTACCAGATATGCTATGCCTGGCCCATATTCCTTCTGATTTACAAATATATTAATAGTGAGAATAATTTTAAAATTAAACCATTAATTTATTGGCTCTATAAAAATAAATTATTAGCATGCTAGAAAAGGTCAACATGATAGTTCACCTGCATAGTACATGTACTTTTTCTCACATACAACATGGATTCCTGTCTGAGACCCCACTGCATAGACAAGTTTTGGTGCTGAGGAGCCTTTCTTTCTGTCTCTCTTTGTCTAGAAAAAAGTTGGTTCAGAGTACAGAAGAACAAAAATAATGAAAAAAATACTACCAATATAATGTCTATGTCAACAATCATATGTGACTGCCTCTGAGATATATTACAGATTTATCTTTTATTTTATCTCCGGAGGTCAGCATAAGAAAATATTCCATTGGGTCTTGGGAAATAGCATAATGGTTATTCAAAAGACTTTAACGTCTGAGGATCTGAAGTCCCAGGTTTAATTCCCAACACCGCTGTAAACCAGAGTTGATTAGTACTCTGGACTTTCTGATCTCTTACTTATCAAAAAGTGAATTAATAAAATATGTTATAAATATATTTTTTACTTAATTTTAATGAGAGAAATACAGAAAAGAGTCAAGAGAGAAACCCCAGAGCATGACTTAGCTCTGGCTTTTAGTAGTACTGGGACCTTATAGTACTCCTGGGACCTCAGAGCCTCAAGCATAACAGTCTTTTGCAGAACCATTAAGCTGTCTCCCCAGCCCAATAAAATATTTAAAAAAATAAATAAATACTCAGCAATACTTAAAATGGTTGAGTGCTTTGAATTAAGAATATCACAAACACTAATTTATTGCAAAACCTCTTTCTATAAGTAAGTATACGTAGTATATATGTATATGTATATAACTATTTTGATTGCTTAAGTACTTCTGAACACTCTTTGGTAGCTGTGTATCTTAAGTACTTGTAGTTTATTTCATTTTTTAATATTTTATTTATTCATTTGTTAGAGACAGAGATAAACCGAGATGGAAGGAGGAGACAGAGAGGGAGAGATAGACACCTGCTACAGTGCTTTACCATTTGTGAAGCTTGAAGAGGGCACAAGGGGTTTGAACCCAGATCCTTGCAACTGTAATATGTGTACTCAGCCATATGCATCACCACCTGCCCATGCAACTTGCAATTTAAGTAACTTATTCTAGTCTTAATCTTGCTATGATGATATATCAATCACATAACGTCTTTATCCATTAACTTTATCCAAAAACTTAGGTTATTCCATATTGTGACTATTGTGAACAGTGCAGTTATAAGCATGGGTAACTGTTTAAACAACCTTAGGTCTATTAACTGGAAGAGTCTGTTAGTCCATACAGTACTTAAAACACTAAGGATGAATTTACTCCCTGCCAAATGCATCCTGGAAGCTATTTAAATTTCTACAAAAACACTTTAATGTTCCATAATGATTTCACACTTTCCTTAACACCTTATATTAAATCTTGTTTTATTTGCATATAAAAGGAAATGGGTGGATGGGAAGATAGCTAAACTTTTATAACTGGTGTGTGTGTGTGTGTGTGTGTGTGTGTGTGTGTGTGTGTGTGTGTAGCTAAACTTTTATAACTGGTGTGTGTGTGTGTGTGTGTGTGTGTGTGTGTGTGTGTGTTTTAACCATGTGGGTCTAGTTCTCAACTGAGTCTTTTGTAGATGCTAAAAACTTCATTATGAAAACAGTGCTTTCCTACAATGTCGAAGAAAAGTCTCACCTGATATTCTAAAATTTCTTATTTTAGTTAGCTCTTTTTTATGGGGGTGTGGGGAACCAGAACAGAATATCACTCAACTTTGATGTACGTATGTCAGAAACTCATACATTCAGATTCTGTACTGAAAAATATCCTGACCTCAGCTAATATTTATACCTCCTGACAGAGTAAGTTGATCTCTTCTGAAAAGTACCCAAAATGTTTTTTACTGATTTGTGTCACTTTATTTTATGTATTGTGCATATATTTATTTATTCATTATATCTATATATTAGTAATATACAAGTTTTTTTCATATCTCTCTTGTCCCTCTTGATCACTTCATATATACAGTATTAGTGACTCACAAAACAGAGGTATTGTTCAATGCATTCCCACCATTACATTTTGTGTCTCCTTGATAATCACCATGGTTTTCCCAAGGTTATATATGTGGGTTAACTCTCTCTATATTTTTTAAGACCATGTATTTCAGTTTTCTATATTCCATATATAAGTGAAATCATCTGGTAGCTATCCTTCATTTCCTTAATTACTTCACTGACCATAATAATCTCCAGTTCCATCCATTTTGTCTAAATGAATATAACATCATCTTTCTTAATTTCTTAGTATACTCCATTGAGTATATATTCCATATAACTTCTTTTAAAAATTTAAATATGTATTTATGCCATGATTAATATTTATCATTTATTATTTAACATGTATTCCCTTTTTGTTGCCTTTGTTTTTTTATTGTTGTAGTTATTGTTGTTGTTATTGATGTTGTCATTGTTGAGTAGGACAGAGAGAAATGGAGAGAGGAGGGAAAGACAGAGAGGGGAGAGAAAGACAGACACCTGTAGACCTGCTTCACCTCCTGTGAAGTGACTCCCCTGCAGGTGGGGAACCAGAGGCTCAAACCAGGATCCAAACTTCAGTCCTTGCCCTTTGCACCACCTGCACTTAACCCTCTGCACTAACACCTGATTCCCTATAACTCCTTTATCTAATCACTAGTTGATGAGCATTTAGGTTGTTTCCATATTTTGGCTATTATAAATAGTGCAAGCATGAACCTGGGAATGCATATGTCCCTTCAAATTAGTGTTTTCATGTCTTTCAAATAAACACCTAATAGTAGTATTGCTGGTTCATATGGTGTTTCCATTTGTATTTGTTAAGATTTTCCATACTGTCCTCCATAATGCATGTACCAGTTTGCATTCCCACCAGAATTCAACAGAGTTTCTCATTCTCCACATCCTCTCCATAATATATCACTTGCAGTTTTGTTGATGAAGGCCATGCTCACAGGTGTGTATTGGAACCTCAATGTGATTTTAATTTGTATTTCTCTAATGATGAGTACAGTGGCGTATTTGTCTGTCTTTCCTTGGCATACATGTTTACTGGAGACATAAAATAGATAGATCTTGTATTTTAATCATTTTAGCTATTCTGACTCTTTTGATAGGTGAATTCAGACCATTCACATTTAGAGTCACTATTGATATATGTGATTTACTTACTTTCATTCTGATTTTTGCCTTGAAGTTGCTTTAAAATGTTGATCATTTACCATTTGTTTTACCATTTGTTTCTATCCGTCATTCTGTAAGGATGGGCTTCTATGACTTCTTCACTGATTTCAATTATATTTTTTGTGAGTTTCTGTTCCATATTTTGTATTGTGGTTACCATTAATGTTATAACTAATTTATTATATCTAATAAAAAATTTAAGTTAGTACTTATTCACTGACATTTGGGTATGGGTTACTTCCCTTTTCCTATTACAGTTTTCTTTCCTGTTGCTGTTGTGTTCTTAGTGCTATTCTTAGATCACTTCATTTAGAATGTGTATTCCTTTGATGATTCTTTTCTTGTGGAACTCATTTCAGTAATTCTTGCATGGTAGGGTTCAGTGCTGGCAAATTCCTTTAGCTTTTGCATGTTTAAAAGATATTTATTTCTCCCACATATTTGAAGGATAATTTTGCAGGGTAGTTTCTATGCTTGACAATTCTTATTGTATTTGAATATATCATTCCATTCTCTCCTTTGTTCTAAAATGTATGATGAGAAATCTAATGAAAGCCTGATAACTCTTCCTTTGTATGCCACTTCTTTCTTTTTTCCTAGAAGCCTGCAATTTTTTTGTCATTGTATTTTGATAGTTTTACAGTGATGTGCCTTGATGTTCATCATTTTGTAATCTGGAACTTGAGTGTTCATTCAGCTTCCTAGATGTCTATGTCCAGAAGACTGCCCAGGTAAGGAAATTTTTCTGTTATATTTTCTTTGAGTTGGTCTCTGTTCCTTTCACCCTATCTTTTTCTTCAGGAATTCGTATCACACTCCACCTTCTGATAGAATCTTCTATTTTATATAGAGTTGCTTCATTTTTCCTAAACCTTTATTCTCAATAATCCTTAAATTCACAGCATGAGTTTGTTGTGTCCTCTGGCCCAGATATTCTCTCCTCTACATGTTTGTGTCTACTTGCTAAGCCTGCTGAGCCTGCATTCAAAATATATTTCACGCCTGAAATTCATCTTCCATGCTTCCTAACTCCTTAGTAAATTCCTCCTTAGTAAATTCTGTTTGAATTTTTTTCATATTTTCTTTTTTCTAATTAATTAAATTAATTAATTAATTTATTTATTTATTGGATAGAGACAGCCAGAAATTGTGAGATGAGGAAGGAGATAGAGAGGGAGACAGACTTCATCCCTGCTTCACCACTTGCAAAGCTTTCCCCTTGCAGGTAGAGACTGATGACTTGAACCTGGGTCCTTGTGCAAACTGTAACATGTGCACTCAACCAGGTGCACCACCAACAGGCCACTTCTTTCATATTTTCTAACTTCTTGGTGAACTGTTTGAAATTCTTTTGTGTTTCCTAACTCCTTAGTGAAATGTTCTTTCAATTATTGAATATGATTCTCCATGCTAAGCTTAGATTCTTGGATAGCCCTTGCAATGAACTTTCTATAGACTTTCTATGATAATTCCTCTAGGTCTATAATTTCATGGGTTTCTTCTATCTCATTTCTACTTGTAAACTCTATCATTCTATGAGCTCTGTTTTTGGAAATATGTTGCTGTTTGTGCATTTAGCATGTTCTTTACTGTTGTGCCAGCAGGTAGTGCTGTTGGTATAGTACTGGCTTTTGCTTTATTTATATACTGAGGAGTGAAAAGTGGGGAAGCGCATGGGAATGTGTTTTATGTTATTTCCTTGAGCTTTTTCTAAAGTTTGCAGGGTATAAGATCTGTCTGTGGACTTTTAGCCTGTACTGAGACATCAATGGCTAGCAGTATAGTGGCTTCTTTCTTCTATGTTTGAAGAAACATGAATTGTTGCTCTTGTCAGCTACTAGCCACCAGCCACAAGGGATTTGTTTATCTTCCCACCAGTCAGTCTACCTTAGTGTAGGGCAGACCACACAGCTTCTTTGCCAGGTATTCCTCCTGCCACTGTGGTGAGTCCTTCCCAGCAGTTCCATTCCCTGACTTGCCTGAGACCATTTGCTGAAAATCCACAAGCTCCTCTCTTTTGCATTCTATACTGTGTTTTCGTTTTCTGCTGTGCAGCTGTTAATATGGTGCCACAGCCTGTTGGTTTTTACAGTTTCTATTTTGCCTAGCTTCTGCCCCTTTCCCTTTCCCATTTCTTGGCCACATACATGAAAACACCTACCTGAAGTTCATTAGTTGTTAATTGTTCTTGTTTTGGGGTAGCGATTTTGTGTCTGCTGTTACTCTATGATGGCTCCCAGAACTCCTGAGTCAGTCTTTTTTTTTAATCTTCACTGTGTATGTTTTACTTTCCACTGTTTTTTGTTTGTTTGTTTGTTTTTTGGCATACCACTTGAAATACTTTCCTGCTTTCCTATTTGACTTCTTCTAATTACATTCACTGAGACAAGTAGGAGGTAGGCCACAAATTTCTGTATATTTTTCCCCAGATCTTTCTTTCCTTATTCTTATGCAGTAGTTCTACAATGACAGCATCTATATTACTAATATGCTTACTAAGGTAGCTACATCTGAATAGTTCTAGCATTACTTCCTAAGAAGTGGACCTAGGTTCCTAGTTTCCATAGTGACTATCCCTGTATGCATCAGAATCCCCTCTTGATGTCTAATCCCTGCATAGACTTTTGAAGTCATCCCTTCATTCAGTTGTTTTCAGTATCTAATCTCCAGGTATTATCAGCCTCCTGTCAGAACTGATAAATCTCCAAAAAGGTCTTCTGCAAAGAGAAGTACTTGGACATAGGAATTCAGGTTACATCTCTAAGTTCTTATATCTGTATTCACAATACTTATGATAGAAAACAAAAGAAATTGGTAGAAAAGTTTCAAATGTAATACTCAGATCACATTCAATGTGAGGGCATCAGACTGTGACAGAGAGCACACAGAATATGTATTTTCATCTTGTGCAAAGCCCAGCCAACTGACAGAGAGAAGAAAGCACATTCATTAAATACATTTCACTTCCCTTCAGTCCTGGTATGCCATGCTCTGAATCTGTTAACTCTGACAGGTCTCAAATGTTCAGCTGTGCCAACCTCACTTGTCAACATTTTTGAACTACCTGTAACTCTAGCCTTTTCAAAAGCCCTTCTAATAATAAATTCAAAGCCCTATATGTTATTTATCTTTACTATTATAGATTTTACATTGTAAGTAATATTAAATTTTACCTCTATAACTTTTGTAGTTCTGTGCATGTGACAGATGAAGATTTTGCCTTTCCTCTCCCTAGAGAGACCTTCTAAATAATACGTAGTTATCTTTTTATTTAATTTTTTTTTATTTAAGAAAGGATAAATTAACAAAACCATAGGGTAGGAGGGGTACAACTCCACACAATTCCCACCACCCAATCTCCATATCCCACCCCTTCCCCTGATAGCTTTCCCATTCTCTATCCCTCTGGGAGCATGGACCCAGGGTCATTGAGGGTTGCAGAAGGTAGAAGGTCTGGCTTCTGTAATTGCTTCCCCGCTGAACATGGGTGTTGACTGGTCGGTCCATGCTCCCAGTCTGCCTCTCTCTTTCCCTAGTAGGGTGTGTCTCAGGGGAAGCTGAGCTCCAGGACACATTGCTGGGGTCTTCAATCCAGGGAAGCCTGGCTAGCATCCTGATGGCATCTGGAAACTGGTGATTGAAAAGAGAGTTAACATACGAAGCCAAACAAATTGTTGAGCAATCATGGACCCCAAGTTTGGAATAGTGGAGAGGAAGTGTTAGGGAGGTACTCACTGCAAACTCTAGTGTACTTCTGCTTTCAGGTATATATTTTGCAGTAGTTTATGGATACGTGTGAACATAAGCTCTCTCTCACAGAAACTGGTGTATATCTAGGTTTTGGGACTTTGTTAGAAAGTGAACCACCTCCCATAACCTAGATATACACCAGTTTCTGTGAGAGAGAGCTTATGTGCACACGTATCCATAAACTACTGCAAAATATATACCTGAAAGCAGTAGTACACTAGAGTTTGCAGTGCGTACCTCCCTAACACTTCCTCTCCACTATTCCAAGCTTGGGATCCATGATTGCTCAACAATTTGTTTGGCTTTGTATGTTAACTCTCTTTTCAGTCACCAGGTTCCAGATGTCATCAGGATGCCGGCCAGGCTTCCCTGGTTTGAAGACCCCACCAATGTGTCCTGGAGCTCATCTTCCCCAGAGACACACCTTACTAGGGAAAGAGAGAGGCAGACTGGGAGCATGGACCGACCAGTCAACGCCCATGTTCAGCGGGGAAGCAATTACAGAAGCCAGACCTTCTACCTTCTGCAACCCTCAATGACCCTGGGTCCATGCTCCCAGAGGGCTAGAGAATGGGAAAGCTATCATGGGAGGGGGTGGGTTATGGAGACTGGGTGGTGGGAATTGTGTGGAGTTGTACCCCTCCTACCTTATGTTTTTGTTCATTAATCCTTTCTTAAATAAAAAATTTAATAAAAAAAAAAGAAAGTGAACCACCTGAGATGAAATTAGAGTGTATCATAAAAGGAAAGGTCTCACCCGAGTAATGAAGCTGAAGGGTTGTCATTCCACACGTGAAATCTCTGGACACAGTCTGAGGTGAAGCACTGATTGTCAGAGAAATGCAAATTAAGACAACACTAAGATACCACCTCACTCCTGTAAGAATGGCATACATCAAAATGGACAGCAGCAACAAATGCTGGAGAGGATGTGGGGATAGAGGAACTCTTTTACATTACTGGTGGAAATGTAAATTGGTACAGCCTCTGTGGAGAGCAGTCTGGGAAACTCTCAGAAGGCTAGACATGGACCTTCCATATGATCCAGTAATTCCTCTCCTGGGATTATACCCCAAGGACTCCATAACACCCAATCAAAAAGAGGTGTGTAGTCCTATGTTCATAGCAGCACAATTCATAATAGCTAAAACCTGGAAGCGACCCAGGTGCCCAACAACAGATGAGTGGCTGAGAAAGCTGTGGTATATATACACAATGGAATGCTATGCAGCTATCAAGAACAATGATCCCACCTTCTCTGACCCATCTTGGACAGAGCTAGAAGGAATTATGTTAAGTGAGCTAAGTCAGAAAGATAAAGATGAGTATGGGATGATCCCACTCATCAACAGAAGTTGAGTAAGAAGATCTGAAAGGGAAACTAAAAGCAGGACCTGACCAAATTGTAAGTAGGGCACCAAAGTAAAAGCCCTCTTGTGAGGGGTAGACATGCAGCTTCCTGCGCCAGTGGGGGGTGGGAGTGGGTGGGAGGGATGGGTCACAGTCTTTTGGTGGTGGGAATGGTGTTTATGTTCACTCCTAGCAAAATGTAGACATATAAATCACTAGTTAATTAATATGAGAGGGGGAAAATCAATTGTATGTCTCAAAGTTTTTCAAAACTCAAACTGAATCTTTTTAATATATAGGCTATGTATTTGATATGCGGACTCTCTCAAAAGCCTAGACCAAGTAGATTAGAAGCATCCAATAGCACAGCTATATACAAGATACTGGATACTGTACAGCAAACCCTAACAAAAGGATTTTTCAAAGTTAACCCAATTACCAAATAATGTGATGATAACATTAACTATCGATTGTCTTTTTGAACCCTAAGACAGCAGGAACCTCACATCTCCACTATAGAGCCCCTACTTCCCCCAGTCCTGGAACCCTGGGATAGGGCCCACTTTTCCGTATGCCTCTGCCAATCCATATCAAATAATATTGCATCCGCCGACCACAACCTAACCAATGTTGATTGCCACCTCAATACGTAGTTATCTTACTCGCCAGGTGTCTGTTCAAGTAATAAAAAGGAATACAACTGATTTTTCATTATGTTAGTCATTTGAATCATAATTTTGTTACACTTTCATTTACAAAAGCAGCAAGGTGAAACAAAATCAATGTCCTCTAGACAAAATATCATTGCTTTTGGAATGTAAATCCTAGTCTCAATTTTACGGTGTTAAAAAACTGCTGCATGGTTACTGTTGTTTGATTCTTTCAAGGAATCATTAAATGATATGAACTTACTTTCTATATTTTGGTGCTGCCATCAATACCTGCCTGTCACCAACAGAGTACTGAATAAACATTGTGCATGTAATCTATAAAGGACAGGTGCACTTATGTTTTGTATGGGGCATTTTCCAAGAAGTCATGTGCTTGATCACCCATGAACATGTGTGTGCAGTCATATTAAAATTTAATATGAGCCTACTTCTTTCAGGAAGAACTGGAACATTATATGCAATACAAAGTATGTCTTGATACTAGTACAATTCACTTTAGAGTTATCTCAAAAGGTATAAAAATCAAAGAAATAATCATGAATATAAAAGACCTTTCACATAGGATCAAAAGAAACTTAAATGGAATGAGGTGACAGCTGCTTCCCATTTTGCAAGGATTTCTTTCAACCTTACTAACCTTAGAAATGCTATCCTAGTAACTCTACTTCCCATAGAAGCCTACCAGCTAATTTTTCATAAAGAGAGTTGAATTATGGTGAAAATTTGTAATGGAGTTAGGATTTTGCTCTAAGAGGATGAAGGTTTGCATTTTTGAACATAGGTGCTTTGTGCTCCTACCAGAACTCAAAAGCAATACTCAGATTAGGAGAATAAATATTAATCTAATAAGGACTTATAGATATTTCCCATAAAGGCATTATGAAGTTTTATGTGATTATGGCACACATTCTGTTTCATCAAAGGTAGTCTATATCAGAGTCAGGTTTCTTATCGAACATAAATTTATAAGGTTTATTAAGTTTATATACTAAAATATTTAAAAATATAAGATTCTTGAGTTACTAGTACATATTAAAATTATTCCACTGCCATTTTCTTATCATCTAAGACTTTTTGATATTTCTGAATAATTTAAAATAAAAATGTATTTGTTTAGCTAAAATATACTTTAAAATGTGATTAGCTATATGTGGTTAACCATGACACAGTACAGAACTTAGTAACCCTCTGTGGATTTCCCCAAAACCCATCATTCACATAATAATTGTGCACAAGTTGTAAGAGAATGACATCTCTGACAATGTAATCTGAACTTCCTGTCTTTAGAATTTTCCAGAGTAAAAATAACCACCTTATGATCTGACGTTGTCAATTTGCCAGAAGCCACCTGACCTTGATCCTACCACAGAGGGAAGAAACAGTGAACTCCTTTTCAATAAACTACAGAATCAGGAAGAGTAACAAAGTTAATTACAACATCTTGCAGAGTTGTTTCTATTTTCAAAAGTGAAAAAAATTCTGATTTCTCTGAATTTTCCCTAAGTTTGTTTTAATGACAAACCTCTATGTCATTATTGGCATTTCCCAGTAAACAGCATTATACTGATCTTTGCCCTTAAGAATCTATGAACTAAAATAAACTATGTGTAAAATAAAAGTTGGAGTTTTCTTAGTCTCATTATATATTTTCTCCCTTATTCACACTTTGATTTATCCATTCCCAGAGACTAATTATAGAGGTGGTATTAGGATGTGTTATACAGGTGGTATTAGGATGTGTTATACAGGTGGTATTAGGATGTGTTATACAGGTGGTATTAGGATGCGTTCTTGAACTCCCTGGGACCCAGCTGTATCAGCTATCAAGTGAAGGAGCAGGATTGCATCATTTTACAAAGTCCCCTTAAGCTCCAACATACATTTCCACTCCCAGCAGTTCTGTTAAAATAGTAGTGGTAAAATCATCAGTGGTGAAGTAATGAAGATACAGTTAAAGGGTTAGGGAAACAACTTCACATTGTCTTGGCCTTACTGTATGTAGCAGGTACAGACCAGAGGCTGATGGATAACAACTCAGACAAATATAGTCAAGTTGTCAAGGAGACCTCAGTTAAATTTAAAAGCTGAATCAGAAATATAAGACATTCCAGAGAAAAGTGCAAATGCTAACAAAAATACACATTGTGTTGAATTGTAATACTCACTATTGATCCAGAGTCAAATTTTAAGTCATCATTATACCTATAGATCTTAGGCAGTAGTACCATATTTTAAATAAGTTATACAAAGAATTTTCAGCTCTTTGCTTTCTTAGTTCTCACATACATTTTTGCACAAGCATATCCATTACTATTGATCTTTTTCTGAACTCTTATGAGCAAATTACAGTCCTAATATATCATTACCTTTACTATACAAGCATCCAAGTTGAGATATCAATGTTGGTATTACATTATCATTAAGTCCATACACATTATTCAAATTGTACCGATGATTCTAATGAAAGCTTTCATTCTGTTTAATTCTGAATTCTATTCAAGAATACACACTGCATTTTAATTGGCATATCTCCTCAGTTTTCTCCTTAGTAGAAGACTTCCTCTATCTTTCCATATTCTTCTTGCACCTCACACTTTTCAAAGAATATAGATCTTAAGTATTAAGATGATGCTGGGTCTACCTGAAGTTTCCTTATTACTATTCTCCAGACAGAGAGTGAAAAGGAGATAGAGAAATAGAGAGAGAAGGAGAGACATTATAACACTTCCACTGCTTAAGAAGCTTTATCTTTTTATGGTGTTTCCGTGACCTGTGGCTAGAATCCAGCTCTCAAACATGGTGAAATGTACATTCTTGATGCGATAACTCCTAACTTTAATGTTCATCTTCTTTTGAAATATGCTGTTGTGAGATAAAGGAAGAAAACTCGGAGTTATAGGAGCATGGCACAATGCCACCTTAGAGACATTTGCAGACACAAATTTGGGAAAACTGAAGCCTCTGGGTAGATTGACAATAATGGCAGACTATAATCTATTTAATAAATTCAAGACCTCAGCCCCTACTTGCAGGAGGAAAGCTTCATGAATGGTGAAGTGGTGCTGCAGGTGTCTTCTCTCTCATATATATATCCCTTCCTCTCAACTCTGAGTTGTCTTTATCAAATAAATAAAAATAATAAAAACTAAAAACTAAAAAATAAAAATAAGATACATATTCTATAGTGATACTACTAAATAAATGAATTAGTAAATAACTAGGAAAACACAAAAGCTCTTCCTTGTTGTACAATGCTATTAATATGTTTAGAAAAAAGATAACATATAAAACCACCACCAACTCGCTATAATTATGGTAACTGATTCTGGAGAGGATTGTCAGTAGAGTTGATGGTCAATTCCTGTGATTAGAAACAGGATATTGAGATAATCCTGAAGCGCCTCCTCATAACTGAATATTTTCATTATAAAGGGAGTGGTGGTGGTACTATGGGTCTACGTGAAGAATTACTGTTAAAATAACATGACTGGGTGTCAAGACAGCCAAGAAAACTAAAAATATGAATAGACTAAATACAACCAAAGAAATTGAAACAGTTGTCAAAAGCCTTTCCAATAACAAAATTCCAGGCCAGGATGGCTTCAAAAACGAATTCTACAAAACCTTCAAAGAAGAACTAATGCCTTTACTTTGCAAGTTCTTGCAAAATAGTTATGGCACAGGAATATCTCCTGCCATGTTCTATAAAGCCAACACTACCCTGATACCAAAAGCCGACAGAGATACAACCAAAAATAAAACCAGTAACTCCAATGAAACAAATCCTAGTGACTTGACTATAGCAGTTCATCAAAAAAGTTTTACACCATGACCAAGTGGAATTTATCCCAGGGATGCAAAGCTGGTTCAATATATGTAAGTCAATAAATGTGATTCACACCACATTAATAAAAGGAAATCCAAAAGCCACATGATTATCTCAACAGATGCAGAAAAATCTTTGACAAGATATAACATCCTTTCATGAAAAAAAAACACTAAAAAGAATGGAGACAGAAGGACAATTTCTCAACTCAGTTGAATCTATATAAAGCAGTCCTACAGCCAGCGTCATACTCAGTGGAGAGAAACTGAAAGCTTTCCCATTGTGGTGAGGTAACAAAACAAAGCTGCCCACTATCTCCATTGCCTTTTGCTCAGAGGCCTCAAAAGGAGTCTGCCTTTCTTTGCCTTTTTTTTTTTTTTTCACATCACTACATCCTTTCTTCATTTCTTCTTCCCTGCTGTCTGACTGGGTTTATTTAGATGTTCAGGTAAAAAATTAACTCTCTAATTTGTAAAATGACAGCCAGTATGAAAAAAATGAAATAATACCTACCAAACAGATATAATGGGGACATCTGATATGGGACACATTCTAGTCACACTACCTTAGAAATGTGACCCTATTGTAAATAGTTACGGTGAATACACATGCACCTGAGCAGTTTTGTTTATTATTCTCAGACTTTACAATAAGAAATAAAGTAATGTAAAGAGGAAATGCAAAATGTATTATCAAAATTTATGAGTAACTATTGCATATAACTTGCTAATTTTTTGTGAGTAAATCATTGTTTACAATTACTAGTTTAGAAACTACTAGTGGTAGACTGATTTGAAAAGAAAAAAATGGTTAAACCACCAAAATAAGCAGTAAACAATGAGTGAAATAGTATCTTAAGCACTAGTAAATATTTTTCTGTAGTATTGCATACTAAAACAGATAGCACAGGGTAAAATCTACATATATCTTCTTACTTCTGACTATAAGTTTAAAATGGCAAAGTAATGAAAGCAACAATTATATAGCATTATAATAAGCTGATTCCGTTCTTAATGCTGTGAAACATAGTTTCTTCACTTAAGCTTTACATTTAGTGGCAGCACACACTGCTACTTACTAATACAGTAACATATCTAATGCTTAAGTCACAATTAAAATAAGTAGATGTATTTCTAATTTGCATTCCATGAATTTTAATAATGCTACTAGCCCCATGATTTTGAGAAAAATATATGATTTTCCTTTTTAAAATTAATAAACTCATTCATTATTGAATAAGCAAGGGAGAAAACAGGAACTAGAGAAGCACTTGCCACATACAAGTGTGAGAATCAAATTCACAACCCCACAACTCCAGAAACTATTATTTTCTCATAATAGGAAATCAGCTATATACATGAAATGTTAATCTATGCAACTATATCTTTCCAGCACAAAGATTTATAATTTAGTTGTTAAAATGTTTACTCAGTGACTCCAGTTGAGAGAATTGAATGTGTAAACATTTAATGTAGCTGGAAAAGATAAAGTAATAAATGCTATATTTTAATTTCAGAATTTTAACAGAGAAAATATAGTGTGTGTATTCATCACTATTCAACCAGTAAAATGAAAAATATTGCTTAGGAAAAAAAAAAAGGTCCCGGGTTCGAGCCCCCGGTCCTCACCTGCACGGGGAAAGCTTTGCGAGTGGTGAAGCAGGGCTGCAGGTATCTCTCTCTCTCTCTCTCTCTCTCTCCCACCCCTTTCCCTCTTGATTTCTGGCTGGCTGTCTCTATCCAATAAATAAATAAAGATCTAAAAAATAATTTAAAATAAAAAAGGAAAGAAAAAAAAAACCTCTCTTCATTTATTGGTATGAATGGGAGGGTTTTTTTTTTTTTTTTTTTTTTTTGTCTTCAGGATTATGACTGGGGCGTGGAGCCTGCACTATGAATCTACTATGCCTGGAGGCCATTTTTCCCATTTTTGTTGCCCTTGTTTTTGTTGTTGTTGTTGTTGGATAGGACCGAGAGTAATCAAGAGAGAAGGGGAGGACAGAGAGGGCAGAGAAAGGCAGACACCTGCAGACATGCATCACTGCTTGTGAAGCAACCCCCCCTGCAGGTGGGGAACCAGGGACTCCAAAGGAGATCCTTACACTGCTCCTTGCACTTCACACCATGTGCACTTAATCCACTGGGCGGTTACTGCCCTGCCCCCTGAATAGGATCTTTTAAAATGAAAATGCAAAATGACTGATAATCATTCAAAACTGTGGTCATAAATTATTTTGCACAATTAGCTGTTTTAATCTTGAAACAGGAAAATAATGGCGTTTTGTGAAAAATCTATTGTTATTATCACTACATCTATGTCAAATATGATCCATCAAACAGTATTATTGGGGGGCCAGATGGTGGGGCACATGGTTGAGCACATATGTCACAATGCACAAGGACCCAGACTCCAGCCCCCGGGGAAAACTTTGTGAGTGGTGAAGTAGTGTTGCTGGTGTTCTTCTGTCTCAATCCCTCTCTATCTCCCCCTACACTCTTGATTTCTGGCTGTATATATCCTAAAAATAAATAACAATAATAAAAATAAATATATAAAACAGTACTATTAACATCAAACTAGCACTCTGTGCTAAATATGTATAGAGATGGGACCTAGGTCAGATCAATGAGGTTTACAGTTAATGGTACTTACATACTTTCCCAATATATGTGAGATATTCTTTGCACTGATCTGGCTTTCTAGTCCTGTTCTTAACTCTGACACCATCTTCTCAGACAATACCTTTAACCCACCTACATGTTAGCAGTCAGGCCCAGGCAATAATTAGTAAAGTCATGGGTGCCTTGGAATATACCTAAAATAGACTTCCTAGCTTCTTTCAAACATGAAGCCCCAAATCTCATTTGATATATTCTTACCTTTAGGTTCCTGATAATTAAACTTTTTTTCCTGATTTTTATCTTAATGCTTTTCAGCAACCAAGATACAGATGCTACCATGACGCCAACCTGACTTCCTTGGGTCAGATGACCTTACTAATATGATCTAAAACCCCACCTCCCCAGAGTCCTACCCAACTAGGGAAAGATAGAAATGGGCTGTGGATATAGATTGACCTGCTAATGCCCATGTCCAGTGGAGAAGCAATTACAGAAGCCAAAACTTCCACATTCTGCATCCCATAAGGAATTTTGGACCATATTCCTAAAGGGATAAAATATAGGGGATCTTCCAATGGAGGAGATGGGATACAGAACTCTGGTGGTGGGAGTTGTATGGAACTGTACCCCTCTGTTCCCATAATCTTATCAATCATTAAACCACTAATAGAAAAAAATAATAAGCATTATTAGGGCTGGGCATACTCATAATAAAGTATATATTTGAAAATAGAAAAAAGAAATACAGACTCTATATTTATTAATTTATTTTTATTATCTTTATTTATTGGATAGAGGAAGCCAGAAATCAAGAGGGACGGGGGAGATAGAGCTAGAGAGAGAGACAGAAAAACACCTACAAAACTGCTTCACCACTCACAAAGTTTTCCCCATGTAGGTGGGGACCGGAGTTCAAACTTGGATCCTTGTACATTGTAACTTGTGCACTCACCCAACCAGGTTGCCACCACTAGGCCCCAGAACTACAGGTTCTCAAATTTGACTGCAGACTTACTGGGTCAGACACTGGATATTCAGAAACTACCCCTAGCCCCCAGTGATAGATTGCTCTCAAGTGTAATAGAGAGATTATTTTTGCCCTCACCCTATTTTTTACTATCAAATGAATCCGTAATGTATGCATACCTGGTTAAAACTCTTTTTTTTCCCTTTTTTAGTATTTATTTATTGCCTTTTGTTGCCCTTGTTGTTTTATTATTCTGGTTATTATTGTTGTTGTTGAAGTCGTTGTTGTTGGATAGGACAGAGAAACGGAGAGGGGAGGGGAAGACAGAGAGGGAGAGAAGAAAGACAGGTACCTGCAGACTTGCTTCACCGCTTGCGAATGGAGAGAGGAAGGGAAGACAGAGGGAGAGAGAAAGATAGACACCTGAAGATCTGCTTCACTGCCTATAAAGCGATTCCCCAGCAGGTGGGGAGCCAGGAGCTTAAACCAGGATCCTTATGCCAGTCCTTGCGATTTGCACCACGTGCACTTAACCCGCTGCACTACCACCCAACTCCCAGTTAAAATAAAATTATTAAACTAAGTTATGCATTAATTTCCCCTCTCCCTCTCTTTAGATTTACTCTGCATAGCCATAAACTTAAATATTATTTATTCTGGGAAACAGCACAGACTCTGTTATTTTAATTTTTTTGATCTCAACTACCTGAATTAATCTTGTGTCTACTTTTATTTATCAATACCACACAAAATACAACGGATCTTCCTTCAGAAAACTGATTGATAAACCATTCATTATATGTGTTTCTGAAAATGGAAATAGCCAAATGTGGTAACAGTTCAGTGACTGAGCCTCCTTTGGCTTCTTGTACTGTACAAAGTGCTACTCTCTGCTAATTGATCTCTCTTCTATCACCTCTGAGAAAACTATTGCGTAACGTTTTTCAATGTCCTCCCCCTAGAACTATGGTACAACCTGAGTTCCAGCATTATATAGATCTATACAAGCAAATTATAAGTGAAATACTTAGAGTAAAGGAAAGATATATTGAAGCTTTTAGTTAACTTTTACTATATAGCACATTGCTTCTTATACTTAATGACTAAAGACAACTATTTTATTAAAACTTATAATCTGTGGATAAGAATTGTGGGACTCCTTTGAACAATGTTTCTGGTCTACTTACCTGAGATATTTCCCAGGTGATAAATGGACTGGTTTGACGAGTATATGATGAATTCACTCGTGTGAATGGTGCCTTCCAAGCATGGCTCAAAGTTATGTCTAACTGCATCTGTAACTGGCGTTGAGAATGCAAGAAACATTTGTATTTTTTATTCTTTTAGCACGATTATTTCAAAACTGTTGTACTTACATGAATTTGCAGGAGTTCACAGGAAGAGTATTCTACACACAAAAAGTGAAAGCAGGGGAGTCGGGCGGTAGCGCAGCGGGTTAAGCGCAGTTGGCGCTAAGCACAAGGACCAGCGGAAGGATCCCGGTTCGAGCCCCCGGCTCCCCACCTGCAGGGGCGTCACTTCACAGGCGGTGAAGCAGGTATGCAGGTGTCTGTCTTTCTCTCCCCCTCTCTGTCTTTCCCTCCTCTCTCCATTTCTCTCTGTCCTATCCAACAATGATGACATCAATAATAACTACAACAACAAAACAACAAGGGCAACAAAAGGAATAAATAAATAAATAAATTAAATTAAATAAAAAAAAAGTGAAAGCAGACAGGTTCTTAAAACTTGATCCTTTAAAGGGAATAACATCACTTTGATCATATGCTAATCAGTCATAAAATATTCTCACACTGAAGAGGTCTACAGAGATTTAAAGATAATAGAAAGTCGATTCATAGCAATTAATCTTCCAATGTGTAATTATAACATTTTTTTTCTCTTTTATAAAGTATCTTTTCTAAGATACCAAAATTAATTCTGCGATCCAAATCAATCCACGCAAACCATGAGCTACCAGGGAAAATAATGCTGTGCCTCATTGAATGTGTGGGGGCATAATTCTCTGTAGTCTGCCAAATACTAACAAGATTTGCCAAACCTGTTCCTTCTCATTGGTGTCCACACAGCTAAACTATTCACTACAGCCTCTTTTAAAATTAGATGGGGTTCAATTAATAGTTTCAGTCTGCTGAATCTGATTATTAACTATACCCATTGCCTTAGTTTTCTTTTTAATTTTATTAGTAACTTAACATTGATCTATAAAATTATTAGATAACAGAGGTATAATTCTGCATCATTCCCACCACAAGAGTTCTGTGTCCCTGTTCCTTCCATTAGATATTATGGTAGTTCTCCCAAGGTTGCAGATATGGGTTGACTATATTTCTATTGGGTTTTGCTTGTTTGTTGTTGACTATTAATTATATAATTATGTTTATTTTTATATATATTTATCATTTTTCCTATGGTCCTGCCTATCTCTTTCTAAGTCACACCTATTACTACTTTTGAATTTCCTTCCTTTTTTTTTTTTTTCCTCTTCTCTCTACAGGTCCTGATGGAGTTGAGTTCAGAGCTCTCTGGTCATATTTATCTAACATTTCTCCCCTTCTGGGAGTATAGACCAAAATTCATTATTGGTTGCAAAAGGTAGGAGTTTTGAAATCTGTAATTGCTTCTCTGCTGGATATGGACATTTTGCCTTAGTTTATATTTAAAACAAATTACAGTCTAACTTGCTGCTACACTAACTTGAAGCAGACAGTCATGAGGCCCTTGGCAAACATATATTGCAGATGCCAGAGCACACAATGAAAGAAGTTTAGATCCCAGGATCTGGCAGCGACTCACTTCATAGAGCAAATACATTACCAAATGCAAAGTTCTGGGTTCAAGTCCTCAGTTTCCACCTGTAAGGGGAAGCTTCTTGAATGCTAGAACAATGCTACAGGCATCTCTGCCCTCTATTTCTCTCTCCCTCTCTTTGTCTCTCACCTTCTGTCAAAAAAAAAATGGCTACCAGAATTCTGTTGGTTCATATAAACACTGAGATCCAGAGATAACTTTTAAGTAGTAAATAAAATAAAAAAATAAGTATGGGTACTAAGTCACTTCTGAACAACAAAGCTGCCCAGTAGTCAGAAGCACATCTTAATCTTTTTATGTTCAAGATAATGTGTGACGTCACTAGTTACATAAACTAATAAAAATGACAATATAATTTGGGGTTCTGCCTCAACCAGCTCTAAAACATATAATGATATTGGTTCATTAATTAGAAGGCAGATTGTAAAGTTATTTACTTTATTTACTTTAATATTGAAAGTGGTTATTTCAATATTTTTTAGAATCATCATTTGTGAAATCTGGGAGAAAAGACATCGTAACTCTAGTCTGAGGTCTAGAGGAGAAAGAAAGAACAGAATGAAAAATTATATTGGGTCCTTTTAATAGATAGCACATGGAATTAAAGGATCTCAACATACAAAATATAGCAGGCTGATTCTCAAGCAGATGCTAAAACAGAATCAGAAAAACCAAGAACCAAACAATACTGAAAAACCAATAACCTTGAAATACAAATATTAAGGAACTCCTCATGTGAGTCAATTGACTCATTTCTGTGACAAATATCAGATGAAAGCTATTACATTTTCACAAAGTGTTTCAAATGACCTCAGTTTAGTTGTCATTTAATTGAGAGAAATCCAAGGGAGAAGAAGCAAAGAATAATTGATTTTAAAAAGCATGTCTAGCAAAGAATGTATATGTGGCTTTGAACACACTGAATTAATCTAATAATGATTGGCAAAGTGCCTGTTATATGTATTAGATGTATTACTGACATGCATCATCATCTTGGTTTTTATATACACAATGTTTAATATTGATGTATATAGAAAATGATTACCACAGTTACAAATTTTTCTTATAATAACCACTTATTTTTAGACATAGGCAGAGAATGAACTGCTGAATGATCTTCAGAGCCAAAGAGAGAGGCAGACAGAGAGAGAGGAAGACAGAGAGTGAGGAAGACACCAAAGCAGTTCTGCACCAGCCATGGTGCTCCCATGTGGAAGTGGGATTTGAATCCAGAGCCTCACTTATGGCAAAGAACCTATGCTACCAGATAAGCTACTTCTCAACTCCAGTAATGAGAATTTTTTTTTTTTTTTTAAGAATCACTCCCTTGACAGCTGGCAAATATACAACATAGTGTTAACTGCAGTCACCATGCTTTCCAAATACAAATTTCTAAACCAGGGACTGTTACATGTCAGTTGCTCTTTTCTCAATTCTCAAAAATTCTGCAGTAGTATAGTATACTTCACTAGAATTGAAAAAAAAATGTAAAAACAATTATTTCACATCTTGGCAAAACGATTCAAGAAATGAAACTAATGGTCAAAGAATATTCTACTCAACATTCCACTCAACTATTCTATACAGAATTTAATAACAGAAAGTTTTCATTAACTTTAAAGTCTAGCTTTTAAATCCCTGGCCCGTGTGTTATCAGTATGAAAAAAATTTCTATTGTACAAAAGGCAGTATTCACCAGTTGTTAAGATCAAGGATTCTGAGTTTTTGTTAAATTCTAATCCTAATTCTGAATCCGCTAGATGTATGATTTTGGGAGAGCTATTTACAATATCTGTTTTAGCTTCTAGTTCTGTAAGTGAATTTTGATAGTAGTTACATGATTTACTGAGAACCAAAGGACTTTATGTTATGTATAAATGTATACACTGATATGTTATTTATTTTATATATTTAAATATACATATGTAATTTTTTAAGGATTTGGGCTATAGCAGTAAACACTAAAAAATACTAATAATTTTTTACTTGATGCTAAGATATGCATTAAAAAGTTTCAGTTTGGTGCCAGGTGGTGGCACACCTGGTTGAGCACACATTACAATGCACAAGGACCCAGGTTTGAGTCCCTGGTCCTCCTCTGCAGGGGGAAAGCTTCACAAGTGGTGAAGTAGGGCTGCAGATATCTCTCTCTTTCTCTCTGAAATTTATCTGGCTGTATCTATTCAATAGAAAACAAAGAGGGAGCCAGACTGTGGCACAGTGGGTTAAGCATACATGGCGGAAAGTGCAGGGACTGGCATCAGGGTAAAAATGCAAAGCAAAACAAAAATGCATACATGTTATTCCTGGAGTTTTTAGGTTCCCTTCCTGCAGAGAGGAGGCCAGAGTCACATGCAAAAACAAGAGCCTTTATTGAAGCAAGCTTAAGCCTGGGCTGCTACAAGCACTTCCCAATAGTGGCTTGTGAGCCCCAAAGAGATGCAGATTCTTTTTATCCACATCAGGAAAGGGGTGGGGGGTGGAGGGCTAAGGAAGTCTGTCAGGGAGTTTGACCACAGACCTTGACCATTATCTGGCAGTTTCTGTTAGCTAAGCAATTTTTGGGTTTTGGGGCCATCATGACCTTGTTGATGGAATGACCGCTGATAAGTAAGAACATTGGCAAACGCTAGAAGAAGAAGAAGTAAGAACATTGAGACTAGTTTTTCAAGGGTAAAGCGCACTGCAGCTGTTGTTTGAACACTCAGAATTGAGTTTAAGATGGCTGCTTTAGGCAATATGGAGTAACAGTGGCCCTCACATCCATGCTATTGATAAGCTAGTGTGAAGGTGGTTCAAATGCCTAGTTCCCATTCAGTTAAGAACTGTACTCTACTCAGGATTGGTCTGATACTCCAGTGAAAAAAGAATCTACTCTACAAGGGAGTGAGTCTACTATTTTTTTTTTTGGACTCTTTTTTTTTTTTTTCCCCAGAGCACTGCTCAGCTCTGGTTTATGGTGGTGTGGGGGGTTGACCTGGGAGTTGAAAGCCTCAGGCATGAAAGCAGGGAGAACACTGGAGGTAAAAAGAATAGAAAAATCTATCACACATACACCTAGCAGAAAAAGAAAAAAGAAAGAAGGGGAAAAAAAGCACAAGGGTTAGCAAAATAGCTCACTTGAACAGTGTGCTCCCTAGCACCCACTACACTGAAAGAAGTTTCAGTGCTATGGCCTCTTTCACTTTTTCTCTACCCCATGCCTCTCCATCCTGACCTTAAAAAAATGACAAAAGCATTAATAACAAGTGAAGATATTATAAACGTATTATGGGACATTATCAAGTGTTAAGAGAAACAACTTTTGTGTCATAGAGGTTCAAAAAGGAGATGAATGAGAGATAAGAACAATACTTGAAGAAATTTTAGCTAAAGAATTGTTCACTGATTCCTACGTGTTTTGGTCTTTTGGATCTCTTACTTGATGAATATTCTATCCATATCCTCTCCACACTTTTGGATGGGATTGTTTGGCTTATTTTTGTTGTTGTTGCTGCTGCTGAGTTTAGTGAGATCTTTTTATTTTTTGATTATTAACCTTTTGTCTGATATAAAGCATAAAAAGATCTTCTGCATTGCTGATGGGAATGTAAGTTGGTCCAACCTCTGTGCAGAGCAGTCTGGAAAACTCTCAGAAGACTAGAAATGAACTTACCCTATGACCCAACAAGTCTTCTCCTGGACATATGTCCTAAGGAAACAAGCACACATCCAAAGAGTTCTGTGTATACTTGGGTTCACAGTAGCACACTTTGTAATAGTGCAAACTTAGAAGCAACCTAGGTGTCCAGAAACAGATGAGTAGCTAAGACATTTGTAGTATATATACACAACAGAATATTATTCAACCATTTAAAATTATGAAGTCACCTGCTTCACTTCCTCTTGGATGGAGCTTGAAGAAATTATATCAAGTGGGATAAGCCAGAAAGAGAAGGATGATCTTAATCATGGGCAGTACTTAAAAAACAACAACAGAAAGAGGAAACACAACGTAAAACTTGGACTCTATTGCTCCAACGCAAAGGACTAAGGGGAAAGAGGGAGGGGATGAAGAGGACTTCGGAGTCCTGGTACATGATTATGGGAAAAGACCTAAAGTGGGGATGAGTGTTTTGCAGACACTCATCAAACGGAGAGATTAGAAATTATACCCACTTGTCAATAACTGTAATGTTAACCATTAACACCACCACCATCACTCAAGAAGAAAGAAAGGAAGGAAGAAAGAAAGAAAGAAAGGGAGGAAGAAAAAAGAAAGAAAGGAAGAAAAAAGAAAGGAAGGAAGAAAGAAATATAGAAAAAAAGAAAGATGGATGGATGGATGGATGGAAGGAAGGAAGGAAGGAAGGAAGGAAGGAAGGAAGGAAGGAAAGAAAGAAGCCAGGCAGGCAGGAAGGAAGAGTTGCCCAAATTAAAGGAGATGGACTTCAGAGCCAGGAGGCCCTAACAACTCTTAAGAAAAATGCACCCGGGGGTCGGGCGGTGGCTCAGTGGGTTAAGCGCATGTGGCACAAAGCTCAAGGACCAGCGTAAGGATCCAGATTCGAGCCCCCGGCTCCCCACCTGCAGGGGGAGTCGCTTCACAGGCGGTGAAGCAGGTCTGCAGGTGTCTATCTTTCTCTCCCCCCCTCTGTCTTGCCCTCCTCTCTTCATTTCTCTGTCCTATCCAACAACAAACAACATCAACAATGGCAATAATAGTAACCACAACGAGGCTACAACAACAAGGACAACAAAAGGGGGAAAAATGGCCTCCAGGAGCGGTGGATTCATGGTGCAGGCACCGAGCCCAGCAATAACCCTGGAGGAAAAAAAAAAAAAGAAAGAAAGAAAAATGAACCCAGTTAAGTTCTCCCAGGCACATATGGTTAAAATATCAAAGATCAAAGAATTTATTGCACGTGGTCCGGTGGTCACAAACCCGGTTGAGTGCACATACTACCATATGAAAGAACCTGGGTTCAAGCCACAATGCCTGACCTGCAAGGAGGACGCTTCATGAGTGGTGAGGCAGATCTGCAACTGTCTTTCTCTCTCCCTTTCTGTCTCCCCTCCCCTCTCAATCTCTCTCTGTTCTGTCGCATAATAACAAGAAGGTGGGGGAAGGGAGGAGCAAGGAACAGAAAAAAATATATATGGCCACAGGGAGCAATGGATTTGCTGTTCTGGCACTGAACCCAGCATTAACCTTGTTGACAATAAAAAGAAGGAGGGGGGGGAGGGGGAAGAAGAAGAAGGAGGAGGAGGAGGAGGGGAGATGAAGGAAGAAGAAGAATGAAGAAGAAGGAGGAGGAGGAGGAGGAGAAGGAGAAGAAAGAAGAAGGAGAAGAAGAAGGAAGAAGAAAAAGAAGGAAGAAGAAAAAGAAGAAGGAAGAAGAAGGAGGAGAAGGAGGAAGAAGAAGGAGGAGGAAGAAGAAGAAGAAGGAAGAAGAAAAAGAAAGAGAAAGAAGGAGGAGGAGAAAGGAGAAGAAAAGAAGAGGAAGAAGAGAAGGAGGAGGAGGAGAAGAGGAAGAAGAATTTATTCTAAAGACTGTTAGAGTAAAGCAAAATGTCACCTATATAGGAAATTCCGTAAGAATATTAGCAACAACTGAAGGAATTTATGAGCACTAAGCCAGACCTACAATAAATATTGAATGGACTTACACGCATCCATAAAAGGGAAACAAACATAGCTAGGAAAATAAGCAAAGCCAAATAAAGACTATGGGTGAGGATAGCAGAACTGAATTTTACAAAGACTTATGGGAAATGCAGGGCTGCAGGGCAAAAGCTGGTCCAATGAATTTTGGTGGCAGGACGGTGATGCTTGTGGGTGGATAGTAGTAGGATAGTGTATTTTGAGTAGGTGAGAAAGTGTACTTCTAAAATACATACAGACTTGTTAACCAAGGTTACCACAAAAACAAATAAAAACTATTATTAAATTTTAAATAAATCTTGAAATAATGTTTTTTTTCTGGTTTTAAGAACAGAGCACAATGATAATTATATCTCTTTCAAGAAGATCTTACTTTAAGACAATGCTGCTCTAGTCTGCATGCTGTTAGTTTCAGAAATTTATGTAAGGTCAATAGTTCAAGGAGCAGATGAAATTGCTCACTGCAATATGTATACAGCGAGTGAATAATTATAGTAATTTAGTGCCTCTGATTCAGTTGGCACTGGGGGGGGGGCTTGCATGTTTTTTTCAGATGTCCTAAATTTCTAGGTTTCCTTCAGAATATGACATGAGTATTAAAGGAGATATTTAGCAGCTTTCTTCATGTGGTGATATACATGAGTGTCATCCTCCAGAAACATCAATTAAATTGGAGACTACTATAGAAATAAATTGTGTCCAGTGGAGAAGCAATTACAGAAGCCAGACCTACCTTCTGTACCCCATAAAGATCATTGGTATATACTCCCAGAGGGATAAAGAATAGGGAAACTTCCAGTGGAGGGGATGGGATGCAGAACTCTGGTGGTGGGAACTGTGTGGAATTGCTCCCCTTTTACAACATAATATTGTCAATCATTATTAAATCACTAATAAAAAATGTTAGATTAAATTTTTAAAAATATATATATTGTAAAGTGACTGGAAGACAACATCTAAGAGGTTTTGTATAAAAATATCTACATCTATGTAAAGATATATTCAGATCAAAATCATTGTATGAAGATAAACATTTGCAGGAATTACATATGCATCCTTTAATTTTTATTTTAATATTGTTATACTTATGTCGATGGTTTCAATTCTATGTGTTTTCCTTTCCACTTTTTTCTTTAACTTTCTTTCTCATTACCCTTGGTAACATCAAATTTGTAAGGACTTAACAATCACACTAACAGCTACAAATAACCATTCTTTTTTTGTTGTTGTTGCTATATCCCCTATTTAAGGACTTTTATCCATGAGACAGAATCTAGAACACTGCCTACAAGTAGAATATGAATAAATTGAAACTGAAAATAGTTTCAATATAAAGTCATACATAAGTAAGTAAGGTTAACCTGCATTGTTTTTGGTTTATTTTGTTCAACCCAGAAACATATATTTGAAATCATGTTGCCTCAAAATTTGAGGATATTTTGAATTGTTAATTGAATATCTAATATATAGCAAAACTGTAAATAACAGCAACTATATGAGGATTTCTTTTTTTCATTTGTTTTATTTTATTTATAAAAAGGAATGAAGATTTCTTAAAGCCATACATCTACTATTCTTGGTGGTCTTTTTCTTCTTTTGTCTTCTTAATAGAAATATATTTATGCATACATATTAAAATATATAGCATAAAACTACTTTGATCATGCAATTAGTTAATGCAAAAAAACAAGAGGCTGGGTTAAACGCACATAATATGAAGTGCAAGGACCAGCTAAAGGCTCGGCTTGGGTTGAAGCCCCGCTCCCCATTTGCAGGGAGGATGCTTCATGAGTGGTAAAGCAAGTCTGCAGGTGTCTGTCTATCTCTTTCACTCTTTAGTTCCTTCTCCTCTTTCAATTTCTGTCTGTCCTATTTAATAAAAAAATTTTTTTAAAAAGGCCACCAGGAGCAGTGGATTCTTAGTGCCAACATCAAGCCCCAGCGATAATCCTGGAGGGAAAAAAAAAAGACAAAATAAAACAAACAAAAACCTGAATAATTTTGAAATACATCTATGTGTATTACTCTTTCATATATTTCAATATTATTGTATACATTTGCATTATTAATCAATCCAAATCAGCAAATATGACAGAAAGGACATGCTTTAGTAGAAGTTAAGAATTATTAAGAAAATTTTCCCAAAATTTTATGACACTATAAATTAAAACTTCTGATAGTCAAAACCACAAATACAAAAAATAAAGTTAATCATGCTAGATAGGGAACACTTAACATACACTAAAATTATAAATACTAGAGTTTGCAGTGAGTACCCTCCCTAACACTTCCTCTCCACTATTCCAAGCTTTGGGTCCATGATTGCTCAACAATTTGTTTGGCTTTGTATGTTAACTCTCTTTTCAGTCACCAGGTTCCAGATGTCATCATGATGCTAGCCAGGCTTCCCTGGATTGAAGACCCCACCAATGTGTCCTGGAGCTCCGCTTCCCCAGAGACTCACCCTACTAGGGAAAGAGAGAGGCAGACTGGGAGCATGGACCGACCAGTCAACGCCCATGTTCAGCGGGGAAGCAATTACAGAAGCCAGACCTTCTACCTTCTGCAACCCTCAATGACCCTGGGTCCATGCTCCCAGAGGGATAGAGAATGGGAAAGCTATCAGGGGAGGGGGTGGGATATGGAGATTGAGCGGTGGGAATTGTGTGGAGTTGTACCCCTCCTACCCTATGGTTTTGTTAATTAATCCTTTCTTAAATAAAAAAAATTTTAAAAAAAAGAACCAGCAAATTGAACAGCAGAAACACACCCAAATGAAACATGGAGAAAAAAAATAATAATAAGCACAAAAGTTCATCACCCACAAGAATTTGGAAAATTGGTTTGAGTTTGAATTCAGAATGCTACTATGGAAGTAATTTAAGACTTCATAACATACAAATGAAAATTAAGAAATCTAGAGGTCACAGCACCAAATTGCTAACAGTTCTACAAAAAGAACACTGAAATGAAATCCTGGAATTGAAGGAAACCTTTGGAAGCATGAACGTCTACATGAGAGTCCCTATATCCAGAATAAGCTAGCTTGAATATAGAACAGCAGGACTGGAAGATAAAACCACCACTCTCTCAGAGTTCAAAGCAGCTGAAGAAGAAAGGTTAAATTAAAAATAAAGAAATTCCTTGTGAAATAGCAGACTTCATTAATAGAAGAACTGTGAAAGTTATTGGGGTACCTGAGCGTAAGGAGATACAGTGAAAAGCAGAAATTCCAAAGGAATCATTGCAGAACAGTTTCTCTATACCTGTGCCATGGTCAAAATAGAGATATAGAGCAAGCTGAATGGAAACCAAAAAATACCGAATCCCAAACAGCTAATGCCAATACAACAAAACAGTAACAATTTGCAAAAGCAAAGGCAAGAAGAAAAATTGCATGCTGGAAAGAATGGAAAGAAGCAGAACCATCGGGTCGTCAGTAGATTTCTCAACACAAACACAAGAAGCAAGAAGAGAATGAAATTACATTTTTTACAGTATTAAGATCTAAGAATTATCAGCTATGTGAACTCTTTCCTGCTGAACTATCCTTCAAGTAAGGAGGAAAAACCAAAAGCTTCCCAAACATACAGACACTAATGGAAATCATCACTAACAACACTGCCTTTCAACTACTGAGAGGAGTCTTACAGGAAAAGAAGTACAGGAACTTTAACTCCAAATGAGGTAGAATATAAATAAGAGCAACATAAGGAACAAACATGTCCTTTCATTTGAAAGGGAGGGCAAAAAGGGACAAAGTGATATGATCAATGCTGATGAATCAAAGTCATCTATCAAGGACATAGACAACAGAACAGAAATGCTTAAACCTCAATCTTTGCCTCCCCTTCACTTGAAACAGAATGAAAAGTGTTGGGTGGGATAGGTCAAGAAGAAAGAAATGAATAAGGGATGACACCAGATGTAGGTGGAACTTGGGAGACAGAGTTGGAAAGGGAGAAAATAGGATGAAACATGGACTGAGGGTGGTTTACTGCAACAAAGCAATGGACTCTGGGGAGTGGATGGAACAGGGGACCTAGGGGAGGTGGGGTTTGGGGTCACTGATGTGGGGGAGATAAACTTATACATGTATAAACAAATGTACTGTAATTCATCAACTCCCCAGTTAAAAAAATAAATACATAAACAGGGGCCAGGTGGTGGCACACCTCATTGAGCACACCTGTTACAATGCTCAAGGACCTGGGTTTGATCCTTCTGTCCCCACCTGCAAAGGGGACAGCTTCATGAGTGGTGAAGCAGTGTTGCAAGTGTCTCTCTGTCTCTCTCTCTCTATCACCCCCTTCTCTCTCTATTTCTGACTGTCTCTATCCAATAAATAAATAAAAGGCAATTAAAAAATTAAATTAAAATTAAATTTAAAAAAATAAACTGTAAAGTACTAGCCAAAAATATTGCTTAGGAATATTTTTGTGGAACACAGAACTCACATGCCCAAGATGTCCCAGTTTCATCCCTGGCATCACATATGCCAGAGATGAGTAGTATTCTTGTCTCAATAAAAAGTAAATTAAGTTTTAGGGCAAATAGTTCTTGATACTCTTGTAGCCATCACAGTAGCTATCTTACATAACATGATGAGAAATATCATACAAATACATTGGATAAACTTTCTTAAATAAAAAATTAATTTTATACATTTTCAGACCATAAAATAAAAGCAAAAATTATTAAAATATAAAGTATTGATTTAACATAGTATGACTTTGAACTCAACCAATGATCTATTTACTTGTCAGAAACTGACATTTAGTATGCTTTATAATTTTTGAAAATAATATGTCAATAGGAAAGCTACCATAAGACTAGCATGAATTTTGTCTTTGAAATCTACTGAGGTAACAAGTCATATTTTTAATTTTATCGTAGGCATATTCAGTTACATAGCATACTCCCTTCCTTACTTAATAATGGAGAACGGGATAATATGTCATATATCATGTATCATTGTGCTTCAATATGAGATCTTAGTGAATTCTATAAGAAAGAGTTGCTGAATTGGAGGCAAATTTCTTTTTATGTGTAAAATACTACTTGAAAATATTCATGTGTGGATATATAATATATTCCAGTCTTATCTATATAATTCTCCTGTACCAAAACTACTCAATGAGACCTGACATGCCAGTGTTTGTATTCTTTTACAAATAATGCTACTAGTTTTAGGAAATGAAAATATAGGATACACAGTTACGTCTGAGTTTAAAGTAAATTTTAAAAAGCTTAGTGTAAGTATCCCCCTGTGCAACACTTTGGATATGCTTTGACCCACCAGAAATGTTATTCATTGAAATCCAGATTTTACAGATAGTATTTACAGTGGAATAAAGCCCTTTCCTTATGTGCTATACATATATTAATTTTGTTTTCCTGAAAGTGAAAATACTAACATGTAGATCATGTATGTTTTTCTGGGGACAAATATAACAAAACTTCTTTTTTTTAATTTTATATTTATTGATTTTCCCTTTTGTTGCCCTTTTTTATTGTTGTTGTAGTTATTATAGTTGTTGTTATTGATGTCGTCGTTGTTAGGACAGAGAGAAATGGAGAGAGGAGGGGAAGACAGAGAGGGGGAGAGAAAGATAGACACCTGCAGACCTGCTTCACAGCCTCTGAAGCGACTCCCCTGCAGGTGGGGAGCCAGGGGCTCAAACCGGGATCGGGATCCTTATGCCAGTCCTTGGGCTTTGAGCCACATGCACTTAACCCGCTGCCTACCACCCGACTCCCCCATAACAGAACTTCTTGTACTGGTAAAGTATACATCAGAAGAAAACACAGTGTGTAGCTGCAGGCTCTGTGACTCTGCTAGACCACTGAATAACATTCAGTATGATGGTCAGCGATATACAGTACCCAAAGATAGGAAAGTTAAAGAAAAACATAATATAGTTGACTACACAGCAAGCAATGTAATATGGCGGGGGGGGGGGGGGCTCAGTACATTCCAGATTTTCCTGATTCTTGTGACTTCATCTACAATGGAAAGCAGCACTTTATTTTGGAGTTGGGGGGGGGCAATCTAGACCACCAGACCATAGCTTCTAAATTAATTTCTTACTTAGCTCTACACTGATTGCCTGTGTCATTTCAGTCTTGTCTTTTACAATTTTTTTTTACTCTACTCAATATCTCTAGGTGGAATAAAAGGATAATTATAGCTGTGGCTAGTAAATAAAAGTACTAAATATAAATATTATACAATCCATTATATAAAGCTGATTTTATAACTGACTAATATGAGAAAAGCAAGATGGTATTAAAAGAAGTAAAATTTAAATATATGAGACAGTAAAGTGAAAAAGGATTTATAATGTGACATTTTTTCCACTAGCAAATACATATATATTCAGGTCCTAACTAGTTTGTTTAACTCATGTGAGAATCATTTGGAAAAAAATAATCTTTCATTTATTATCATTCTTACTGTATTATGTTTGGAAAATTCTTGCTTTATAGTGTATTTCTTTCAGGCAGAATAGCTAAAGTACATGATCACTTATTCATCTACTTCTCAATTCAAGAATCTTACTCCTATCGAAATTATTTTATTATGTTTGAGAGATTTCATTTTCTTCTTCCACTATTACAAAGGAGAAATTATTCAGTATTTTTGTATTTTCCAGTGTCCCTATCAATGTCAAAAAAATAAAGCTAGATATAATCAAGCTGCCTCTATTGGCATTAATATTTGGGGACTTTAAATATTATTCATGAAACTCATATTTATTCAATAAAAAGTGACATTCTCTTATAAGGAACCACCATAATACAAACAGCTATAATAAGCTCATTTCATCTAGAAAGTCAAGAACTCATTCTTTCTCAATATTCATCACATGTACAAGGTCAGAAAGATGTTAAAAGTGCTTTCACATATATTTGCTTGAGTAAAATTGTGACACAAAATGTAACATGACTGATAAAAACTGGAATAGAAAGAAAATCAGATAAAAATTAAATTGTCAAGTCTTGACTGCCTTTAGTTTGTAAAATTATTATTTTTCTTGACATTTAGCTCAGTAGTTATGTGGGTGTCTAGTATTTCAAATATAAACTTAGAATTTCTGAGATTTTTTTTCATATATTAGTAGCAATTAAGGTGAGATGAATTATGTATTCCATTCTCACATACAATTTTTTCTCTCTTGGGGGAGTTTACTTGCAATTCTCAGGTCTGATCTCATTGGAAATGTCATTGAAGTTTGACTTAGTTGGTTAAGCTTAACACAAAGAGCCATACATTGGGGACTTCCAGACACATGGCTATGGAGTAGCAGCAGTCTCACTTTGCTCTTCTTGATCGACTAGAATAAGCCAAATAAATCACCTGAGAACTCAACCAAATGCAAGCAGGATTTCTTCAGAAACCCACTAAGCCTATAGGTGAGTGTAAACACGTGGTTAATGGATGGAAAGGGGATGAGGGAGAGATTCTAAAGACTCAAAAAAAAAACCATACTCAGTGATGATGGAACCAAATTGTTACCCAGTATAGTGCACATTGCCAGTGGCAGGAAGATAGATCTGGATGCTTAACCTGTGATTTGGAGGCAACAGAATATTGAACTTACACAAAAACCCATTAGTGTTAAAGGGAAAAAAAAATCGGACTGAAATTAAAGTATTCTGATTGATTCAGGCTTCCACAGCTGGCTAGAAAAACAAATCCCAGCCAACTTCTGGTGGCATGGCAAGGGATCAGCAGCTGAGGCATGCCCCTCTAGAAATTAGAGTTAAGGCAAAGGCAACAACAACTATTATTTAAAATAAATTACCTAAAAAACTCACCAATTTACAACTCTGAATTCTTTTTTTTTAATTTTTATTTATTTATTTTCCCTTTTGTTGCCACTGTTGTCTTTTTATTGTTGCTGTAGTTGTTGTTGTTATTGATGCTGTTGTTGTTGGATAGGACAGAGAGAAATGTAGAGAGGAGGGGAAGACAGAAAGGGGGAGAGAAAGATAAAACACTTGCAGACCTGCTTCACTGCCTGTGAAGCGACTCCCCTGCAGGTGGGGAGTCGGGGGCTCGAACTGGGATCCTTTGTGCCATCTGCGCTTAACCTGCTGTGCTACTGCCCAACTCAACTCTGATTTCTGAAATAACTCACTCAGTCACAAGTGAATCCAGGCAAGTGTGGTCAACAGTGCAGGAAAGGCTCTCAGGACTTTAAAAGTCCTGCTCAGTGGCAATGGTCACCATTTTGAAACTTATAAAACAGAGCACATGGTCAGAGGTAGAATGGTAGGGGATTCTGAGGGGCTTAAACTATGAACTGAGAATGTCAAGGTATTGAACTGTCCATAAAGAGCACCAGAACTTATGGCAAAAATATGAATGAGAACTAACCCTGTGTGGGCTACACAGGGACTGACACCAGGCTAGGGAAATAAATCCTATTTTTTTCTTTGAACACTAAGGAGAAAGGGATTCTTCAATGTCATTGCCCCCACCTCCACTCCAGAAAAGGGGGAGGACAACAGGGAAATCTAAATTGACTAAACTGACACAGGATAAAATCTTCCCTCCCTCACCAAGATATATAAACAGGGAAATCAAACATCTGAGCCTCAATGCCTCCTACTGGCAGAACAAAAAAACAAACACTAAATGTGAAAATAATAAATACGTAGAAAGCTATGAGAAAATCTAAGTGAATAAATTAGACATAGATCTGGAAAAAAGTAGAGTTCAGAAAACTCATTATGAAATAAATTTAAAAAGCTGAACATACAGAGACAAATTCAAGAACTCAGAGATCATTTTGCAAAAGATTAAAATAAAAACCAAAAAACAAACAAGCAAAACAACAACAAAACCTCCAAACAAAGCTTCACAGCTTGAAGGACTCTTTGAATGCAGTTCAGACTGAGGCAAGAGGCCTAGGAAGTGGACTAAATCAGGTAGAAGAGAGAATACCAATGCTAGAAAACACAACCACAACACTGAATTTAAAGCTGTTGGAGAGGAAAGATTTAGGAAAAAGGAAACATTTCTCCATGAAATAGCAGACTACATCAGAAAAAAAAAAAAAAATCAGAGTTACTAGGATCCCTGAAGAAGAATAAAAGCAGCAAGGAGTAGAGAACATTTTATATATATTAGTGATTTAATATTCACTTACAAAAATTATGAGATAACAGTGGTATAATTTCACAACATGCCCACCACCAGCGTTCTGTTTCCTTATTCCTTCCATTGGAAACTGCAGTAGTTCTTCCAAGGTCTCACATATGAGTTGACTATTATTTCTATATTTATATATATTTTCCCCTTTTTTCTATGACCCTGCCTTCTCTTCCTCTCTAAGTCACATCTACACCTATCACTTCTTCCAAATGTCCTTCCTTTTTTTCTCCTCTGGGCCCTGCTGGAATTGTGAGTTCAGAGCCCTCTAGTCATCTTTCTCTACATCTCTCAGCCTCTGTGAGTATGGACCAAAATATTTTATGGGGTGTAGAAGGTGGGAGCTCTGGCTTTTGTCATTGCTTTTTTTTTGCTGGACATAGAGGTTCGTAGGTCCATCCATACCCCCATCTTGTCTCTATCTATCCCTAATGGGCTGGGTCTCTGGAGAGGTAAGGCTTTTAGACATATTTGTGAGGGAAGTCAGGATTGAATCATAGTAGTATCTGCAGTTTGGTGGCTAAAAGGCAGTAAGATATAAAGCAGGAGAATTTTTTTTTTTGCCTCCAGGGTTATTGCTAGGGTTTGGCGCCTGCACCACGAATCCACTGCTCCTGGAGGCTATTTTTTCCCCTTTTATTGCACTTGTTGTTTTATAGTTGTGATTGTGATTATTATTGTTGTCATTGCTGTCATTGTTGTTGGATAGGACAGAGAGAAACTGAGAGAAGAAAGAAAGACAGAGGGGGAAGAGAAAGATAGACACCTGCAGACCTGCTTCCCCACTTGTGAAGAGACCCCCCAGAAGGTGGGGAACTGGTGGATCAAGCCGGGATCTTTAAGTGGGTCCTTGCACTTTGGGCCATGTGTGCTTAATCCGCTGTACTACCGCCTGACCCCCAGGAACTAAAAAGTAGGAACAGAGCCAATGAAATTAGGGATTTTAGAGTGGAAAGAAGTCAGGGTACCTACTAAATTCACAGGCCCCTTGGAACATACCTAAAATAATTTTTGCTTGAGCTTTATAGCTAACATTCAAGTGGACTAAAAATGTTGTCTGGGAAGATAATGTCAAAATTGAGAATAGGGCTAGAAAGCTGGATTAGGGCAGAGAGAAGCTCCTAAACTAGAATAAAATATATAAATATATTAAAATATTTTTTAAGTATAAAAATATCATAACTTTTTATCTCATTGATCTGACCTAGGATGGATATATATATATATATATATATATATATATATATATATATATATACATATATATATATATACATATATATATATGTATATATATATATATATGTATATATATATATATACATATTCCTATTTAACACAGGGCCTATGTAACTTCTGAGTCCCTGTAAGTCTGAATTTGCAGTCCATGATTGGGTACAAGAATCCCAGTTCAAGCCCCCAACTCCCCACCTGCAGGGGAATCACTTCACAGATGGTGAAACAGTCAGCAGATGGATATCTTTCTCTTCTCTCTCAATCTCTTTCTGTCCTATCCAATTAAAGAAGAAATAAAAAAATGGCCTCCAGGAGCAGTGGATTTGCACCAGCAATTAACCCTGGAGGCAAATATAAATTAATTAATTAATTACCTTATGATCCAGCAATACCACTCTTAGGTATGTATCCAAAGGATACTCAGACACTAATTAGAAGGGACATATGCATCCCTATGTTCATAGATGCATCATTCACAATAGCTAAAGAGAAGAAGCAGCCTAAATGCCCATCATCAGATGACTGGCTAAAGAAATTGTGTGATACATATTCTATGAAATACTACTCTGCAATCAAAGAAGATGATTCTGCGTCCTTTGGGACAAAATGGATGGGAGTGGAGGTGGTTATACTTAATGAGATATAAAGAGAGGAAAGATAACTACCATATGCACCCATATCTCTCTATCTGTAGGTAAATAAAAGCTACAAACTGTAAAAATTCCAATGCTTCTACTCCTCTTAGGAGCTGGATGACCGATGGACTTTCCATCAGTCTCCTGAAACCATAACTTAGATGCACTAAGTCTTTATCTCTAAGACCCTCTCTTTTATATAGTTGGTCTCCTCTTCAAAATGGTATTTCCCACACTTTATGTCTCTTGTTATAACATAGTATGAGCTTTTCCCCCTTGTACTCCTATCAATCAAAGTTAAATTGATGAATGATCCTGCCACCTCAAGGTCATCTCTTTTTCCCTGATCAATTCTTAAATTTTCAGATAGTCTCAACAGCACTCGAATCAGATTGACAGAAGGAAGGATAAGAATAAATCGTGAAGACAGTAAGTAAAAACACGAAAGCAATCATAGTAATAGAACTGGTATGTGCAAACTGGTTTGAAATGCAGTCCATTCTGGAATTCACAGTGATTGACATGTCATAAGTAGAATGATAGAATATTATACCAGACAAGTACTCAGCAGAAAGAGGGTGTCAGGCCAAGGGGTTTGTATTTATCATGGCAGCAATGGAGAGCTATTAAGAAACTTGGGTGAATGGATGCATTGTGGTGCGTAATTAAAGCAGAAATAGAAAAATCAGAAGAATTGAATCTTGTTGGTGGGCCAAGATTAATTTCAATATTGAATTTGTTGATATTGAAGTCTTTGGAATCACTTTAACTACATAGCCATAGGAGAGCAGGGTAGAGCTGAGGGTCTAAAACACAGAAATGAAACCTTGGTAGAAGATAAAAATACACACACACACACACACACACGCACACACACACAAATAAATCATAATAAAACATAAGAATAAAGGATGTACTCTTGAAAACAAAAGTTATAACTGACTTCAAAGACAGAAATATGCCTAACAGAACAGACAATGATGTGGAAAAGAAGTGAAAAGCAACTCATAGAAATTAGGCAGGTCAACACCCATGTCTAGCAGAGACTCAATTACAGAAGCCAGACCTTCCACCTTCTGAAGCACACTATAAAGATCTTTCGTCCATGCTACCAGAGGGATAGAGAATAGGGAAACTTCCAGTGGAGGGAATGGGATATGGCACTCTGGTGGTGGGAACTATATAGAATTGTATCCCTTTTATCCCACAATCTTGTCAATCATTATTAAATCACTAAGAAAAAAATTTAACAAAACAAATAAGACAGGTGTGAATAGATTCCACAACCTCTTCGAAAGATCAGATATTTCAGTAATGTTGAACATAAATTACCGGGTTCTTCTGTTCTTATTTTTAAATATAAAAATACTTGATTACTCTCAGCAGGGTACTTTAGTGGTAGGGTCCGGGACCTTATGAGCCAAAGTCCAGAGTTTAATCTCCAGCAATGATCATATCTGAGAATATTCTTATTTCTTTTCTTTTTCTCTCTCTATCTCTTAGATAAAGATATAAAGTGGAAAATAAAATAATTGTGAATGCATTAAGTTTTAAGTTTTACTCTGCTTCATATTATGAAATTTGTCCCACAAGCATACAAATCACATAAGAGTGATTTCAACTTCAGTTTCAAGGTTGGGGATGTGGCACAGTGGTAGAGCACAGAACTGACATGTAGAAGGTCCTGAGTTTAATTCCCAGTACTCCACATGTATGGTTGACACTCTAGTTCTCTTTCTTGTTAATAACTAGATAAAATCTTTTTAAAAAATCAGTTTTCTCTCTAGAAACATCAGTCAATTTTCTGGAATTTGAATCAATGCTTTGTTAGGTTTAGATATGCATGCCAGTCCTACTGCCTTATAAGAAAATGGTTCCGGGTCTGTCTCACTCTCTGAAGTGGCCTACTCTGCCACTTGAGGAAGATTGGCCCTGAAACAAGTGTATCCTAGAATGTTCCCAGTTGTAACCATAGACTGTGAGCCCAGACAGATAGAGACTCAGAGGTTACACAGGCTTCTGTACTAAATATGAATACACATGGGTCCTTAGATAGATGGGATAAACAGTTAATGCTATTTATATACTTTCCTCATGTTTGAGAGCTAGTCTCTGCCCTTACTCAGCTTTCTAACCCAATTCTTGACTCTGACACCATCTTTCCGGACAACATTTTTAGTCCACCTGCATGTGAGTTATCAGGCTCAGGCAAAAATTACTAAATTCATGGGCCCCTTGGGTGCCCCATTTTAGAAGTCTAAAATAGACTTCTTAGCTTCTTCCTACCCCAAAACCCCTAACTTCATCTGCTCTATTTTTGCCTTTCGGTTCCTATTTATTAAACAATTTATCCTGCTTTATATCTTACCACCTTTTAACCACCAGGTTGCAGATGTTACCATGATACTAACCTGACTTTCCTGGGCAGACAACCTCATCAACATGTCTTAGAACTCCACCTCCCCAGAATCCTACCCCACTAAGGAAAGATAGAAATAGGTCGGGGGTAATGATCAACCTGCCAACACCCATGTCCAGTGGAAAAGCAATTACAGAAGTCCAACCTCCCATCTTCTGCTCCTCATAAAGATCTTTGGTCCATACTCTTAAAGGGAATAAAAAAAAAAAAATAGGGAAGCTTCCAATGGAGGGGAAGGAATAAGGAACTTTGGTGGTGCTAATTGTATGGAAGTGTATTTCTTTTATCCCACAATCTTGTTGATTATTGTTAAATAACTAATTTAAAATGAGGGGGAAAACTCTAAATAGAATGAGCTGCTTTTAATGATGTTTCTTTCATATCTTATGTCACATTAGATCACGATATCTTGAGAAGTAGGCAGTCTCTCTTTGCTATTAATGTATCAGTACCTAAGAAAAAATTTCATACACTGTATACCATAAGCTTCTTATAGGATTTTTTTTCTGTATGTAATTTTCTTAAAAAGAAAATGAAAAGACAAAAAAGTTCCAAATCATCACAAATACTCCATAAAAATTTGTAATTTTTAAGATATGAATTTTTATGCCAAAAAGTTCATACTCTTTCTCCCCTTGCCATAGAACACAATTCATGCCATGGTTTTGACAAACTTATGGATTTGTACCAACAAACTAGATGCCAGCAATTAAAGCTAATGGCCAGGCTTCAAAGAGAAAGCAACCACAGAAGGAAAAATACAATATTATCACTTTTAAGAATCTAAAGGTATTTAAAGAGTTCCATTATGTCTCAGATACCTATAGGAGGCAACATCCACCTTCCACTGAAGGCCTTTACCTATGAAATAGCACCTAATAGGAGTTAACTCAAAACATTCACACTAGTCAATGAAAAGAAAACTGCCAGCTGGCATTACCTATTGGAAGCAATAAAGACATATGACATGGGGGCTTTTCCAAAACTTTCCTAATTGGATGGAAGTGGAACCATTGCTCAAGATTAATAAGGGTGTCAAGTCATGTCCAGCTGGTAGCTCCAGGATTTTACCAAGTGTTTAATCACACAACATGTGAGCATCAAAGCAGCATAAATAACATGCCAGAAATTGCCTCTTGGAAGGCAGTCCCTCTCCCAAGGAGGCCAGTTTACATTTACGTGTGGTTGCTGACCATCGCCTTAGGCTAAACATGGAAATAAGTTAAGAACCGTTTTCTGTAGAAATTCTGATCTCAAAGAAGCAAATATTATTTACAACCACAAACCAATCTGACATCTTCCATGCTGTTCCCATCTGCTTCATCTATTCCTACTGGATAGTTTTCAAATGATGACAGATGTCTCAGCTAGAAAAAAAAATTAATCAGCTAAAAAGTATGTCATTACCTAGCTAATTTTATAGCTCCAGAACCCCCAAAACAGTATTGCTCTTGGTGATTATCTTATTTCCTCAATTTATACCAGCACTCTTATCAAACAAACTGTGTTTGCTCAACTATATAGAATTTATAATGTAGTAAATTTTTAAACAGAAGTACTCAGATAAGATGTAACAAACTATGGTCCTTGAGTAAGTTTAAGAGGAAATTCATCAGACTCAGGAGGAAGTTATACAACGTCAAAGGGATGTAGTGCAACATGGAATGCAAAATACTTCAACATTTGCAGAGACTCCAACTTGTAATGAACAAGGAAATGGGAACCTCAGCCTTACAGATGCAAGAAATTAAATTTTTCCTACAACCTCAATGAACTCTGAGGTGGATATTCCTCCATAACCTCCAGATAAAAGATCAGTTTCATTCCTGTGAGATCTGAGGGGGAACCAATAAAGTCAAGGTAAACTTCTGACCTACAGGACTATGTAAAATAGTAAATGTGTGCTGTTTTTGGTTGCTGCTTTTGATGATGATAGAAAAATGTGTATCCTTTTAGCATCTGGGACTCATTTTTCCCCCCTAGAAAACAGCAGGGTTTCATTGGCAATTATCCTATTAATTATAGATATATTTAATTAATGTATTCTACATTGAGGGCAAGGTCCTGTAGAGGCCCACAAGCGGGTTCATGATGTTCTTCCTGATGGAGATGACCAGTGATGGTGGAGAGAGGGATCTGTTAGATATTAGGGCCCCGGATGACAGGGTGGTCTGTTAATGACCAAAAAGGGCTATCATTAAAGTATGCTGGTCTCTTGCCCTTATCCAGATATATATCCAGTCCTTACTTTAGGCACTCTTACTTTAAGGCATATATTTCCCCCCTAATTTATGGATACATGTGTACATGCACTCTATCTCATGGGCCCTAGTCTATATGTAGGCTCTGTAACTTTGTTAGGAGGTGCACCACCTGAAATGGAACTAACGAGTCCTATGAGCTAGGAACAGTCTCAACAAAGGACAGAAGTTGGAGACTTGACATCCCAGTAAGAGAATATTTTTATCATTTTATTGGGGGAGGATTAATGGTTTATAATGTAGTTGTTGACACAGGGGTACACTTTCTTATTTCCCTGTGAGAGATGTCTCCAAAACACTCTCACTCCAAAATTAAATCCTTTTCCCAAACCCTTCACTTCAGTCCTCTTTCTGCCTTTCTCCCCAGAGTCATTTGCTTTGGTGTAATACACCAAACTCAGCCCAAGTTATATTTTATGTTTTCCTTTTCCCTCCTTGTTTCTTAAGTTTTGCCCATGAATGAGATCATCTGGTACTCCTCTTTCTCTTTTTGGTTTATCTCACTTAACATAATTCAAGTTTCCTCTAAGATGAGGTAGAGATAACTTCAACATTTTTTAACGCCTTAGTCGTATTCCATTGTGTGCATATATAGCAAAGCTTTCTTAGCCACTCATGTGTCCTTGGGCGCCTGCCTGAGTTGCTACTAATTTTGAGCTATTATAAATTGTGCTGCTAAGAACGTATGCTTAAAGAAACCATCTCTTTAGATGGGTGTATCTTTTTCCTTTGTGTATATCCACAGAAGAATTATCAGGTCATAGGATAGGTCCATTTCTAGAATTCTGAGTATTCTCCAGATTTTTCTACACAGAGGTTGGACCAATTTGCATTTCCACTAGCAGTGTAGAAGGGTTTTTTGTTACTGTTTGTTTGTTTTTTCATTGTTACCAAGGTTATTGCTGGAGCTCTAAACCTGCAAGATGAATCCACTCCTTCTGGCAGTCATTTATTTGTTTATTTTTAATTGTATAGGACAGATAAAAATTAAGAGAAGAAGGGAAGATAGAGTGGGAGAGAGAAAGAGGGACACTTGTAGCCCTGTTTCACATTCATGAAGTTCCCCCTTTCAACTGGGGGATCTAGGAGGGCTCCTTTACCTCCATAACCTCTCTAACAGTTGTTGTAACTGCCTTTGTATTATGACATTTTCACACAAGTAAAGGGACATCTCAATGTTTTCTTTATTTGCATTCTGAAAATTAGTAACTTCGAGCATTTTTTTCATGTCTGTTGACCCTATGGTTCTCTTTATTGGTGAAGATTCTGTCCATATCTTCTCTCCATTTTTACATGGGCCATCTATTTATTTCTGTTTGTTTTCTCTTTTTCTTAATATTTTATTAATTTTTTTATGAAGAAGATTAGGCAGAGAGAGAAAGAACCAGACATCACTCTGCTACATGACTGAATTTGGGATCTCATGCTTGAGAGCGCTGTTTTTTATCCTCTGCATTACCTCCAGGACCACTATTTGGGTTGTTTGTTTGTTTGTTTGTTTAGTTTAGATTAGTGAGCTCTCTATGTAATTTTTGACTAGCCCTTTGATGTATATCATTCTATAAGGATTATCTTTGTTGTGGTGTTGATTCCCTTTGCCATGCAGAAGTTTCTCAGTCTGATGTAGTCCCACTGGTTTATATTTATTATCTTTGCCATTGGAGCTGAGTCATCAAAGATGTATTTAAAACAGATTGAAAAGAGTTCTGCCAATGTTTTCCTCTAAATATTTGATGGTTTCTGATCTAACATCCAAATTTTTGATCCATTTCAAATTTACTTTTATGTGTGGTGAAACGTAGGGGTCCTGTTTCGTTCTGCTGCATATTTCTTTTTTTAATTTAATTTAATTTATTTTTATTGTTGTTATTGATGCCTTTGTTGTTGGACAGGACAGAGAGAAATGGAAAGAGGAGGGGAAGACAGAGGGGGGAGACAAAGATAGACACCTGCAGACCTGCTTCACCGCTTGTGAAGTGACTCCCCTACAGGTGGGGAGCCAGGGGTTCGAACTGGGGTCCTTATGCTGGTCCTTATGCTTTGCACCACATGCGATTAACTCGCTGCGCTACCACCCAACTTCCTCTGCTGCCTTTAGCCTAGGCTCCAGTCCCTCATAAACCACACAGGAGGTACAATGGTAATGGAGGAAGATTCGGTGTTGTGGTTTCCCTCTCCCTCTCCCTCTCCCTCTCTACTCTGTTTCTATCATTCTATCTGAAAAAGTTAACCTGGAGCAGTGAAGCCATAATTATGAGAGAGAGAGAAAGAAAGATAGGTAGATAGAGCGAGCAAGAGAGAGAAGAATAGAATCTGGAACGTAACTGGTTCTTTCAAGATTAAAATAAGTTATAAAGGTACAAAAATAAGGAAATATTATTCCTGGAATAAATGTATAATGTTATTAATCTTCATTTGTGGCCATTCGACATGCAGCAAATTATTGAAAACAGAAACATTTAGATAGGTAGTTTTCAAATGCTATGGCCTCTGTAGACCTTTGCCCTCCTACATATTAGAAATCCCAAAGTATTTCTTTGCATCTACTGACATTTACCAAGCTTGACATTTCAAATACTTAGAACATATATGCATTAGTTCATTCTTAAAATGACACATAAAATAACATAGTTAGTGAAAATGATATTTCTAAAACAAGAAAATAGTAAGAAGAGAGACCTTCTTTTTGTTTTTAAGCTTTTAAATTAAGAACACAACTATATTCATGCATCTGATACTAGTTGGGCGGAAGCGCAGTGAGTTAAGAGCACATGGTGCATCTGATACTATATTTACACAGTTGACATACGTTACTTTGCTTGAAGTATGGTGATAGAGCGTGGGATCTGGCCTTGAATAATGATACTAAACAGAGAATGAGTTCCTTTCTTTCTTTCTTTCTTTCTTTCTTTCTTTCTTTCTTTCTTTCTTTATCTCTTTCTCTCTCTCTCTCTTTCTTTCTTTCCTTCTTTCTTTAAGATATAGTACATTTTAGTGTTCCCTTCAAAAATGTATTAATTTCAATGAAAATACTCATCAACTTCTAATGCTATGAAACTATTTCGGGACAAACTGATAGGTACTTAATGTAATTAATTATTGAGGATGGGTTTATTAATAGCCTTTACAGATAACCGTGGATATTTTTTTTAATGTTCCAAACAAGTTCTACATGTGACAATTATTAAAAATATTTGGCAGTGAACACTCTGAAACTACACTAACAGCCTTTTGTATATTGCATTTTATTAAAATCAGTGAACTGTCTTGCATTGTGAATTTACATTTTTTTAAATATTTATTTAAACTTTTAAAAATATTTATTATTTATTCCCTTTCATTGTCCTTGTTGTATTATTGTTGTAGTTATGATTGATGTAGTTGTTGTTGGATAGGACAGAGAGAAATGGAGAAAGGAAGGAAAGACAGAGAGGGGGAGAGAAAGATAGACACCTGCAGACCTGCTTCAATGCTTGTGAAGCGCAGTTGGGGAGCCAGGGGCTCGAACCGGGATCCTTAATGCCGGTCCTTGAGCTCTGCGCCACCTGCGCTTAACCTGCTGAGCTACTGCCCGACTCCTGGGCTGAATTTACATTTTTTTTTTTTTTAATTTTTTATTTAAGAAAGGATTAGTGAACAAAAGCATAAGGTAGGAGGGGTACAACTCCACACAATTCCCAACACCCAATCCCCATAACCCACCCCCTCCCCTGATAGCTTTCCCACTCTCTATCCCTCTGGGAGCATGGACTCAGGGTCGTTGAGGGATGCAGAAGGTAGAAGGTCTGGCTTCTGTAATTGCTTCCCCGCTGAACATGGGCGTTGACTGGTCGGTCCATACCCCCAGTCTGCCTCTCTCTTTCCCTAGTAGGGTGTGACTCTGGGGAAGCTGAGCTCCAGGACACATTGGTGGGGTCTTCAATCCAGGGAAGCCTAGCCAGCATCCTGGTGGCATCTGGAACCTGGTGATTGAAAAGAGAGTTAACATATGAAGCCAAACAATTTGTTGAGCAATCATGGATCCCAAGCTTGGAATAGTGGAGAGGAAGTGTTAGGGAGGTACTCACTGCAAACTCTAGTGTAGTCCTGCTTTCAGGTATATATTTTGCAGTAGTTTATGGATACGTGTGCACATAAGCTCTCTCTCACAGAAACTGGTGTATATATAGGTTATGGGACTTTGTTGGAAAGTGAACTACCTGAGATGAAATTAGAGTGTACTATTAAAGGAAAGGTCTCACCCGAGTAATGAAGCTGAAGGGTTGTCATTCCACACGTGAAGTCTCTGGATACATTCTGGGGTGAAGCATGTTGAGGTAGCAATCGTTGCTTTGGTTAGTTTGTGATCGGCAGATGCAATGTTGTTTGGTTTGGATTGGGAGATGCATACGGGAAAGTGGGCCCTATCCAAGGGTTCCAGGACTGGGGGAAGTAGGGGCTCTATAGTGAAGATGTGAGGTTCCTGCTGTCTTAGGGTTCAAAAAGACAATCGATAGTTAATATTATCATCACATTATTTGTTAATTGGGTTAACTTTGAAAAGTCCCTTTGTTATGGTTTCCTGGACAGTACCCAGTATCTTGTATATAGCTGTGCTATTGGAAGCTTCTAATCTACTTGGTCTAGGCTCTCGAGAGAGTCCGCATATCAAATACATAGCCTATATATTAAAAAGATTCAGTTTGTCTTTTGAGAAACTTTGAGACATACAATTGATTTCCCCCTCTCATATTAATTAACTACTGATTTATATGTCTACATTTTGCTAGGAGTGTACATAAACACCATTCCCACCACCAAAGGACTGTGACCCATCCCTCCCGCCCACTTCCACCCCCCAGTGGCCCAGGAAGCTACATGCCTACCCCTCACCACTGGGTTTTTACTTTGGTGCCCTACTTACAATTTGATCAGGTCCTGCTTTTAGTTTCCCTTTCAGATCTTCTTAGTCAGCTTCTGTTGATGAGTGGGATTATCCCATACTCATCTTTATCTTTCTGACTTAATTCACTTAACATAATTCCTTCTAGCTCTGTCCAAGATGGGTCAGAGAAGGTGGGTTCATTGTTCTTGATAGCTGCATAGTATTCCATTGTGTATATATACCACAGCTTTCTCAGCCACTCATCTGTTGTTGGGCACCTGGGTTGCTTCCAGGTTTTAGCTATTATGAATTGTGCTGCTATGAACATAGGAGTACACACCTCTTTTTGGTTGGGTGTTATGGAGTCCTTGGGGTATAACCCCAGGAGAGGAATTATTGGGTCATATGGAAGGTCCATGTCTAGCCTTCTGAGAGTTTTCCAGACTGCTCTCCACAGAGGCTGTACCAATTTACATTCCCACCAGCAATGTAAAAGGGTTCCTCTGTCCCCACATCCTCTCCAGCATTTGTTGCTGCTGTCCTTTTTGATGTATGCCATTCTTACAGGAGTGAGGTGGTATCTTAGTGTTGTCTTGATTTGCATTTCTCTGATAATCAGTGACCTAGAGCAGTTTTTCATATGTTTGTTAGCCTTTTGGATCTCCTCTGTGGTGAATGTTTTGTTCATTTCCTCTGCCCATTTTTGGATGGGGTCATTTGCTTTTTTGCGGCTAAGTTTGCTGAGCTCTTTATATATTTTGGTGGTTAGTTTCTTGTCTGATGTCTGGCATGTGAAGATCTTCTCCCATTCTGTGAGGGGTCTCTCTGTTTGTTTAATAGTTTCTTTGGATGTGCAGAAGCTTTTCAATTTGATGTAGTCCCATTGGTTTGTTTCTGCTTTGGTCTTCCTTGCAATTGGGTTTGATTCATCAAAGATGTCCTTGAGGTGTATGTGGGAAAGTGTTTTACCAATGTTTTCCTCTAAGTATTTGATTGTTTCTGGTCTGACATCTAGGTCTTTGATCCATTTGGAGTTGATTTTTGTTTCTGGTGAGATAAAGTGGTTCAATTTCATTCTTCTGCATGTTTCAACCCAGTTTTCCCAGCACCATTTATTGAAGAGAGCCTCCTTTTTCCATTTAATCCTTTGGGCCCCCTTATCAAAGATTAGATGCCCATAGGTGTTGGGATTTACTTCTGGGCTTTCAATTCTGTTCCACTGGTCTGTATGCCTATTTTTGTTCCAGTACCATGCTGTTTTGATGATGATGGCTTTATAATATAGTTTAAGGTCTGGGAGTGTGATGCCTCCATTTCTGTTTCTTTTCCTTAAGATGGTTTTGGCAATTCTAGGTGTTTTCAGGTTCCAGATAAATGATTGTAGCGTTTGTTCTATTCTCTTAAAGAAGCCTGGTGGAACTTTGATGGGTATTGCATTAAATTTGTATATGGCTCTGGGGAGAATATTCATTTTGATGATATTTATTCTTCCAATCCATGAGCATGGGATATCTTTCCATTTCTTGGTATCAGTTTCTATCTCCTTGAGTAGCGACTCATAGTTTTCAGTATACAAGTCTTTCACTTCTTTGGTCAACTTTATTCCTAGGTATTTGATTGATTTTGCTGAAACAGTAAATGGGAGTGATTTCTGGATGTCTTCTTCTTCAGATTTAGTGTTTGCATAAAGAAATGCCACTGATTTTTGTACATTGATTTTGTAGCCTGATACCTTGCTATATTGCCTAACAACTTCCAGTAATTTTCTACTGGATTCTTTAGGTCTTTCTATGTATACTATCATATCATCTGCAAATAGTGAGAGCTTGACTTCTTCCCTTCCAATCTGTATCCCTTTGATTTCTTTCTCTTGCCTGATTGCTATGGCAAGAACTTCCAATACTATGTTGAAGAGTAACGGTGACAGTGGACAGCCCTGTCTAGTCCCCGATCTGAGGGGGAATGCTTTCAGCTTCTCTCCATTGAGTATGATGTTGGCTGTAGGTTTGCTATATATAGACTCCACTATCTTGAGGAATTTCCCATCTATTCCCATTTTCTGTAGAGTTTTGAGCATGAATGGGTTTTGGATTTTGTCAAAGGCTTTCTCTGCATCTATTGAGATAATCATGTGGTTTTTGGCTTTGCTTTTATTGATGTGATGAATGACATTGATTGATTTACGGATGTTGAACCAGCCTTGCATTCCTGGGATGAATCCCACTTGGTCATGATGAACAATCTTTTTGATGTGTTGCTGTATCCGGTTGGCCAAGATCTTGTTTAATATTTTGGCATCTATGTTCATCAGAGATATTGGTCTGTAGTTTTCCTTTTTTGTTCTGTCCCTATCAGCTTTTGGTATCAGGGTGATGTTGGCTTCATAAAAGGTGGAAGGGAGTATTCCTGTTTCTTCAATCTTATGGAATAGCTTAAGAAGTATGGGTATTAACTGTTTCCTGAAAGTTTTGTAGAATTCATTTGTGAAGCCATCTGGTCCAGGACTTTTGTTGTTGGGGAGATTCTTAATAACGGTTTCAATTTCTTTGTCTGTGATTGGTGCATTTAGATTTTGTAGTTCTTCTTGGTTCAGTTTTGGAAGTGCATAGGTTTCTAGGAATTGTTCCATTTCTTCCAGATTCTCTAGCTTGGTGGCATATAGTTCTTTATAGAAGTTTCGCAGAATTCTCTGGATTTCTGTGGTGTCAGTTGTGATATCTCCTGCATCGTTTACAATTCTATTAATTTGAGTCTTCTCTCTTTTTTGTTTGGTGAGTCTGGCTAGGGGTTTGTCAATTTTGTTTAATCTTTCAAAGAACCAACATTTGGCTTCATTGATCTTTTGTATGGTTCTTTTATTTTTGATGTTGTTTATTTCTGCTCTAACTTTAGTGATTTCTGTCCTTCTGGTTGCTTTAGGGTTCCTTTGTTCCTCTTCCTCTAATTCCTTGAGGTGTCTAGTAAGGTCGTTCATTTGGGCTTCTTCTTGGTGTTTAATATGTGATTGTATGGCTATAAGTTTCCCTCTCAGTACTGCTTTCGCTGTGTCCCAAATATTTTGATAGGTTGTGTCTTCATTTTCATTAGTTTCCAGGAACATTTGAATTTCCTGTTTGAGTGAGTCTCTGACCCAGTGGTTCTTAAGGAGCATGTTGTTTAGTTTCCAAATTCTATGTCTTTTAATAATTTTCCGTTTGTTGTTAAAAGTTAGTTTTACTCCACTGTGGTCTGAGAAGATACTTGGGATGATTTCAATGCTCTTGAATTTATTGATGCTGTCTTTGTGGCCTAACATGTGGTCTATCCTTGAGTATGTGTTATGTGGATTTGAAAAGAAGGTGTATTCCAGTTTTTTGGGGTGGAGGAGTCTGAAAATGTCCAAGAGGTCTAGTCTGTCAATCTCTTCATTCAATTCTCTTGTATCTTTATTGGTTCTCTGCTTTGTTGATCTGTCTAAGTGTGAGAGTGGGGTATTGAAGTCTCCCACTATTATTGTATTACTATTGATGTATTTTTGAAATTCTTTCAGTAGGTGTTTAATGTATTTAGATGGTCCCTCGTTGGGTGCATAGATGTTAATAATTGTTAAGTCTTCTTGGCTGATTGATCCTCTAATCATTATGTAATGTCCTTGCCTATCTTTTATTACTTTATTTAATTTAAAATCTATGGTGTCTGAGATGAGAATGGCTGTTCCTGCCCTTTTTTGTGGACCGTTAGCCTGTATGATAGTTTTCCATCCTTTCACTTTAAGTCTGTGTTTATCTTGTTGTGACAGATGGGATTCTTGCAAGCAGCATATGGTTGGGTTATGTTTTCTGATCCATCCCCCCACCCTGTGCCTTTTGATGGGTGAGTTTAAGCCATTGACATTTATTGATATTATGAATTTAATGTATTGTAGTGCCATTGTTCTAAAAAACGATTTGTTTACTCTGATATATTACAAGTATTATAGTGATGTTCTTGTTTATAAGAGGTCTTTTAGTACCTCTTTCTGGGCCGGCTTGGTGATAGTTGCCTCCTTTAACTGTTGTTTGTCTAAGAAGGTTTTGATCCCTCCATCTAGCTTGAATGAAAGTCTAGCAGGATATATTATCCTTGGTTGAAACCCTTTTTCATTCAGGGCTCGATAGATATCTTGCCACTCCCTTCTGGCTTTTAGAGTTTGAGTGGAGAAATCTGCAGAAAGTCTTATGGGTTTTCCCCTGTATGTGACTTTTTGTTTCTCTCTTGCAGCCTTTAGGATCCTTTGCTTCCCCTTCCTCTCTTTCTTCCTCTGGCAGGCCAATTATACGAATGTTACTTCTTTTGAGATCATCCCATATGTCTCTGTTGTTGTTTTCAGTGTCTCTCAATCTCTTTTTAAGCTCTTTCACCTCTTTCTTAGTTTTCTCTAACTCATCCTCTGTCTGACTAATTCTGTTTTCTGCTTCTGTTAGTCTGCTTTCCCTTGCCTCAGCTTCTTTCTTCATTACAGCTATTTCAGCTTTCAGTTCTCTAATTGTCTCAAGATAATCAGTATTTTCCTTGGGTGTCTCAACTGTTGTTTCCCTAATACTGCCATTCCTTTCCTCCAATGTTGTTTTCATTTCTGTGATTAATAAGTTTATTATTGCTTGCATACTTTTCTTATCTATGGTTACTTCTGACTGATTTATGGTTTCTTCTGGGCTCTTGTCTTCATTCATTGGGGTAGCAGTTTTATTTGTTTTTAATCTACCCATTTTTTTTATTTATGTTTCTCTCTTTTTTTTTTTAATGCTCTGTTGTTCCTAAGTTGTTGTGTTTTGAGCACAAGTAACACTGTACTAAATACCTTTATGACAATTGCACTCACCAACCTCCGGAATTACAGTAGCAACTGAAGTAAGTATTGAAGGAGTTTAATCATTACCAGTTAGCCAAACAATTTCTCCAGTCCGTGAAAAAATAGTAACCAAATCCCAGTGAAGAAAGAGAAAAGAAAGAGAGGATAGCAAGAATAGACAGTTATGAAAATCTACTATCCAGTGTATATTCTAGGGTAACAAGAGTGTAAAGGGAACTAGAGCAGAGATACACACATAGAGAGTCCACTCTGGGTCAGATTTCTTCCCCAAAGTAATTCACAAATTCAGAAAGGCAAAGAAGAAAGAAGTGTATGACAAGATAAAAAAAATAATAATAATAATAAAAAATAAAAAAAAGAGATAGAGAGAGATAAGAGAGAGAAAAGGGAGAATATAAGAAGAAGGGTTGTAATTAAAGAGCAGTGCGAGGAACTTCCCAAATGTGTTATCAGTGAGTTTAAAAAAAAAAAAAAAAACCCTGTTTGGTGGTATGGGGTATCCTGCTAGTAGCTGGTCCCAGGCACTGCTTATGGTGGTGGGGGGGGGGGAGCGGCGGGAAGGATGTATGCTTGAAAATTAAAAGGAAGAAAAAAGAATTTTTTTCCCCTACTCTAATTCTTAACCCAAATTAAGTTATAGACAGCTCTTTGGTATGACTGCTGTGGCCCCTTATTGGCTGGCCTGCTAAAGGCAGAAAATCCTATTGTTTACAGGAGATGTGTCCGGAGCTCAAAGGCTAGCCACTTCTCCTTTGTCCGCCATCTTCCGGGAAACCCCCCCCTCCAGACTTTTTTAAAGGATTTCTCAAAAATGAAAACTAGCTCCAAATCCTTTGATCCAATGAGAGCTATACTCAAGAAGTCTTTGGATCTGCTCTCAGGGCCGCAGTGGACCCTGCAGACTCCCAAGAGAAAGCCCCCTAGCTAAAGTGCTCTCTCTGGTTCCTCTGCCCGCCGCGCTCTGCAACCGGCGGAGGAGTCGCCTTCCTGGGCGGGCGGAGGACAATGCCCGGCGCACTCTCCTTGCCCGGCGCCCTGGGAATTCTGGAGCCCCGCTAGTCCGTGTCACCTTTACTCTAATTCTTAACCCAAATTAAATTGTACCCACTCTTTGGTGTCACCCCTTATTAACTGGCCTGCTAAAGGCAGAAAATCCTACCGTTGCCGACGATGCCGTCAGAGCGCTCGCTGCCAGCAACTTCTCAGGCCGCCATCTTCCTCTCCCTCCTGAATTTACATTTTATCTATGAATTGGTTGATTTCATCATACATTGTCTATTGGGGAAATATTGGTTCGCTGACTTATGCACACCTTCCCAAACATCAACACATTCACTATACAATGCCAAAAATCATATTTTTAAATATCATCAGATATCTCATCAGAAAAAGGCTTTTAGCATTGAGAAGCTATCAAGTTCACTGTGGTGGCTGAAAGTTCTCCCAAAATTCCAAGTTTTGTTGAGAAATTTGAATTTTTTTTTCAGGTATTTTTTTCTCACAGCAATACACCAAATATGAATATTTGTAGTTTTAGAATCAGTTATTATTTACAGAAAAAAGAGCATTTGGGAAATAATGGTTAATGTAGACCGGAATTCAAACTTCAAAATGCTTTTCTGTAATACAACTACTATATTTAAGTATGCAGCTGAATTTCTTAATGTGCACTTTTCATGTAGGACTAAGAATATTAAACGTGTTTTCAGAGACTATGATTTAACCATCCCTGTTTGGAAACACTGATGCAAACAATAAAATTAAGAGACCAAACAATGTACAGCTTTTAACTTGCAGACCCTCTAATATGTTATTACTTATCATGCTTTGGAACTGCTATTCTGTATAAACTTGCAAAGTACAAGAAATGAATCTAGAGAAAACCAGATTTCATTGGACAGCCACTAAGCAGTAAGAACTAAAGAATATTAAGTCAGAGTTCATTTAGACCAAAAAAATTTTTAAATGGAAATGTAGCAAGATAATGATTACTTAAGATTAAAGTCAGTACATTAATTTTACATAAACAAAATTCATTTGAGATAGGAAAATCACAGGAATCCAAGAACAGTTGAAAATGGGAATCCTCTTATCTTAACCTTGTGGAAGTTATGAATTTGGGGGTCTTTGATTTATAGCAACTAATAGGTCACCCTTTAAGCCTAAAAGGTTCACCTTTTTTAGTTTGTTGTTTTTTTTCCCCTACAGTGTTGTTGCTGGGACTCAGTGCCTGCACTATGAATCCACTGCTCCTGGAGGCTATTTTTTCCCCTTTTGTTGCCCTTGTTGTTTATTGTTGTTGTTATTGTTGTTGTTGCTACTGTTCTTGTTATTCCTGTCATTGTTGGATAAAACAGAGAGAAATCAAGAGAGGAAGGGAAGACAGGGGGAGAGAAAGATAGACACCTGCATACCTGCTTCACCACTTATGAAGCAACACCCCTGCAAGTGTGGAGCGGGGGGGGGGGGACTCTAATAGGGATCCTTATGCTGGTCCTTGCACTTTGTGCCATGTGCGCTTGATCCACTGCATACCGCCCAGCCCCACCTTTTTCAGTTTTATATTGAAAAATTCTAGGATAATGCTAATTATTCTTAGATAATATGCCATCTTTGTAGCCAGGATTGGAGTAAGAAAGACAGTACTGGAGATGACTTTTGTGATTACTGAAACTTATTAAGATAGTATTGGGGAGAAGAATGGTTTGACAAAAGTAATGTGGGAGTTATTGTTTTCAGGAGGAGACAATCTTAGCAATATATATATATGTATATATATATAATCTTACATAGTTGATGGGGGACAGGTGATAATAAACAATAAGAATGATGACAGATGATACATGTATACATATATACACACAGACACAGATACAGATACAGATGAAGAACTACTTCTGAGGACTAGTTGCAGAATTAGATATTCTAAGATAAGTTACTCTCAGTTCCCTTCTTTGTTATCATTTTCAAAAAGCATTACGTTGGAGAAGGCATAAGACTTCATATAGCTTAGTGGAATTTTTTAAAAATATTTATTCATTATTCATGAGAGATAATAGAAAGGAAAAAAAGGGAAGCAATAAGGGCACTGCTCACTCTGATTTTATGACGGTACTTGGGGATTGAACTTGGGACCTCTAGGACGTCAAGCATGTAAATATGCTGTACTCTCAGCTTTGGTATCTCCCCCACCCTTAGTGAATTATTTTTTAAAAAGTTCTTTAGTGGTAGACTAATGGTTTACAGTAGACACTAAAATATTATAGTCAGCACATGCACAACATTTCCATATAACAATACAATCCCACTAGGTCCTCTTCTGCCATCATGTTCCAGGACCAGTACCCTCCTTTCCCAACCCCAAAGTCCTTTACTTCAGTGCAATTCACAAACTCCAGTCCAGGTTATGTTACTGTTTTCCCTTTTGTTCTTATTTTTCAACTTCTGTCTGTGAATGAGATCATCCCATATTCATTCTTTTGCTTCTGAGTTATCTCACTTAACATGACTTCTTCAAGCTCCATTCAAGATGGGTGAAGAAGGTGAAGTCACCATTTTCAATAGCTGAGTAGTATTCCATTGTGTGTGTATATATACCACAGCTTGCTGAGCTACTCATCTGATGTTGGATACCTCCGTTGCTTCCAAGTTTTGGCTTTTACAAATTGCGCTGCTATGAGCATGGGTATACTCAAATCTTTTTGGATGGGTATGTTTGGCTCCTGAAGATATATCCCCAGAAGAGGAGTTGCAGGGTCATAGGGCTCTCCAGACTGATTTCCACAGGGATTGGACCAATTTACATTCCCACTAGCGGTACAGGAGGGTTCCTTTTTCCGCACAGCTTCTTCAGTATTTGTTGCTTCTACCTTTTCTGATGTATGACATTCTCAGAGGAGTGAAGTGGTATCTCATTGGTGTCTTTTTTTTTTTTTTTTTGCATTTCTCAGACAATCAAAGACTTGGAGCACTTTTTCATATGTTTGTTGGATCTGGGGATCTCTTCTGTGGTGACTATTTTGTTCATATCCTCTCTTGATTTTTGGATTGGGTCATTTGTTTTCTTGTTGCTTATTTTGGTGAGCTCTTTATATATTTTGTGTGTTAACCTCTGTCTGATGTATGGCATGTGAAGACCTTCTCTCATTCTGTGAGAAGTCTCTTAATTTGGGTGGTAGTTTCATTTACTCTGCAGAAGCTTCTTAATTTCATATAGTTCCATTGTTTTATTTTTGACTTAGTCTTCTTTGTGACTGGATTCATTTCATTGAAGATGTCTTTAAAATTTATATAAAAAAGAGTTCTGCCAATAAATAATTGATAGTTTCTGATCTGACATCAAGCCCGTTTGAAAGTTAGCTTTTGTGTTTGGTGAAATACAGTGGTTCAGTTTCATTCTTGTGCATGTTCCAACCAAATTTTTCAACACCATTTCTTGAAGAGACTCTCCTTTCCTCATTTAATAGTCTGGGCAGGATTAAATATCTGTAGGTGTGGGGGCTTGCTTCTAGGCTCTCAGTTCTATTCCACTGGTCAGTGTGTCTATTTATGTTCCAGGACCAAGCATTTTTGATTCACAATGACTCTGTAATTCATTTTAGATCTATGAGTATGAACATTTGGGAAATCACAGGGGTGATCAATGGATAAACCTCACCCCGAGAAAGCTACCTTCATGATCATGATATCTCCCCTGCCAGGTAAGTATCCCCTTAGTGAATTCGTAAAAGTTGCTCTTTGTTAAAATTGAGGTCACTGTTTTACAAGGTTCCATGTTTTAAAGTTTTACTTTCACAGTTTTTTCTGAGGTATGCTACCACACCACACTCACCACCAAAATACCAGTATCTCTGCATCCTTACAATTCTCTTTTCTCAATAACTCTAGTGACCTCAGAATCTAAGACCTGGTTTTCATTTGATTTAATCTGTTCCTTGATGTGTTGCTTTATATCCCACATCAAAGTGAGAATTCATATATATATATATATATATATATATATACACATATATATATAAAGAATATATATATATTCTTTTTATCATATATATTCTTTTTTAAAATTTTATTTATTTATTTCCCCTTTTGTAGCCCTTGTTGTCTTTTTATTGTTGTTGTAGTCATTATTGTTGTTGTTATTGATGTCATCATTGGATAGGACAGAGAGAAATGGAGAGGGAAGGGGAAGACAGAGACGGGGGGAGAAAGAAAGACACCTGCAGACCTGCTTCACCATCTGAGAAGCGACTCCCCTGCAGGTGGGGAGCCGGGGGCTTGAACCAGGATCCTTACTCCGGTCCTTGCACTTTGCGCCATGTGCGCTTAACCCGCTGTGCTCCCGCTGCGCTCCCATATTCTTTTTATCTTTTATTTATTGGATAGAGACAGCTAGACATAAAGAGACTTAGAGGAGATAGAAAGGGAGAGAGAGACACACCTGCATCACTGCTTCACCATTTACAAAGCTTTGCCCTTACTGCTGGAGATGGGGACTTAAACTTGGGTCCTTATGCATTGTAACATGTGAGTTCAACCAGGTGTGCCAATACCTGGCCCTTTGAATCTCCTTCTCCTTCTAAGTTATTTCACTGAACATGACCACTTACAGTTCCATTCATGCTGTGATAAAGGGCAAGAATTAATCTTTTCTGAAAGTCATTATTATTTTTTTAAAAAATATTTATGCAGTGTAATTGATATGCAGACTCTCTCAAAAGCCTAGACCAAGTAGATCAGAAGCAACCAATAGTACAACTATATACAAGATACCGGGTACTATACAGCAAACCCTAACAAAAGGACTTTTCAAAGTTAACCCAATTACCAAATAATGTGATGATAACATTAACTATCGATTGTCTTTTTGAACCCTAAGACAGCAGGAACCTCACATCTCCACTATAGAGCCTCTACTTCCCCCAGTCCTGGAACCATTGGATAGGGCCCACTTTCCCATATGCCTCTCCCAATCCACATCAAATAATATTGCATCTGCCGATCACAACCCAACCAACACAACGATTGCCACCTCATATGCTTCCCTTCAGACTGTGTCCAGAGACTTCACATGTGAAATGACAACCCTTCAGCTTCATTACTCAGGTGAGACCTTTCCTTTCATAGTATACTCTAATTCCATGTCAGGTGGTTCATTTTCTAACAAAGTCCCAAAACCTAGATATACACCAGTTTCTGTGAGAGAGAGCATATGTTCACACGTATCCGTAAACTACTGCAAAATATATACTTGAAAGCAGAAGTGCACTAGAGTTTGCAGTGAGTATCCCCCTAACACTTCCTCTCCACTATTCCAAACTTGGGGTCCATGATTGCTCAACAATTTGTTTGGCTTCGTATGTTAACTCTCTTTTCAGTCACCAGGTTCCAGATGTCATCAGGATGCCGGCCAGGCTTCCCTGGACTGAAGACCCCACCAATGTGTCCTGGAGCTCAGCTTCCCCAGAGACCCACCCTACTAGGGAAAGAGAGAGGCAGACTGGGAGTATGGACCGACCAGTCAACGCCCATGTTCAGCGGGGAAGCAATTACAGAAGCCAGACCTTCTACCTTCTGCAACCCACAATGACCCTGGGTCCATGCTCCCAGAGGGATAGAGAATGGGAAAGCTATCAGGGGAGGGGGTGGGATATGGAGAATGGGTGGTGGGAATTGTGTGGAATTGTACCCCTCCTACCCTATGGTTTTGTTAATTAATACTTTCTTAAATAAAAAAAAATGGCACCTAAAAAAAAAAAGAAAAAAAATTATTTATTCCCTTTTGTTGTCCTTGTTATTTTATTGTTGTAGTTATTATTGTCATTGTTATTGGTGTCATTATTGTTGGATAGGACAGAGAGAAATAGAGAAAAAAGGGGAAGACAGAGAGGGGGAGAGAAAGATAGACACCTGCAGATATGCTTCACTGCTTGTGAAGTAACTCCCCTGCAGACGGGGAGCTGGGAGCTCTAACCAATATCCATAAGCTGGTCCTTGTACTTTGTGCCACCTGTGCTTATGCCTCTGTGCTACCGCCAGACTCCCAAAAGTCATTATTTTTATTCTTTAGTTTATGATACTTGTTGACACAGAAATTTGTGCTTCAACAATACCTATCTCACTAGCAACCAAAGTTACTTTAGAGTATAATTTATATCCTTAGGAAGAAGTTTTTTAGTAAAAATTAGAGGGTTCTGTCAAACTATTATACTTGTGACTACAGTTTTCTATAATCACAGGATGGTGAGTGATGTCAGCTAAAGAAAGAAATGTAAGGCAGAGCTCAAGTAGATTCTGAATGTGGAATTACCAGTTTCCTTCTCATACTAAGGTTATGGACAGCAATGTTTTCCTGCTATAATTGTGTAGAAATAAACAGTAGGTGATGTGGATAAGGGTAAATCAACTAATTCTGAGTATCTTGAATTTTATTAACGCTTTATCTATTTGTAGTGGTTGACTCAGTAATACCACATCTCAGTCTCTAATTGCTGGAAATGTTGGGTTGCCAAGTTGATATTGTGGAACCCAAAACCCCATCTTGAATCCCATTGTTAGACTAGCTAGTGTGACCAAGCCCCATTCTAAATCATTTGGTTACACTCATACTAGAAATGATATCCCAAGATTTATATATCAAACTCCAGAAGCCCAGAAAAAAAATCAAAACCATCTTTAGACAGTTAGGACAGAATATTCTTTAGGACAGAATAAATTCTTTACACTTGTGTAGGCTCACTCTCTCTCTCTCTCTCTCTCTCTCTCACACACACACACACACACACACACACACACACACACACACACAATGGAGGTAGTGGTATACCAAGTATCTCAAACTAGAAATCCATTCAAATGTAATAAACTGTCCTCTATGGGAACAAAAGAAAAAGTGATTATATATTGTACCTACAAAAAAAAATGTCATCTTTTGTAAATAAACCACTACTAGGATTAACTTCGAAAAGAAGTCAGCAATTATTTTAACTTTTCCCATAACATATCATGCAATCAATCCTCAAAATAAAAAGGAGGGTATGGGGTGTCGGGCGGTAGCACAGCGGGTTATACGCACGTGGCACAAAGCACAAGGACCAGCATGAGGATTCCAGTTCCAGCCCCGGCTCCCCAACTGCAGGGGAGTCACTTCACAGGCGGTGAAGCAGGTCCGCAGGTGTCTATCTTTCTCTCCCCCTCTCTGTCTTCCCCTCCTCTCTCCATTTAACTCTGTTCTATCCAACAACGATATCATCAACAACAAAAATAACTACAACAACAATAAAAACAAGGGCAACAAAAAGGAAATAAATAAATAAATATTAGAAAATCTTAAAAAAAAAAAAGGGAGGGTATCAATTGCCTTAAAAAAGTGAGGTTAACTATGAGTTTTCACTGTTTCAAAGGAGTTAGTATAGATCTTTATATATTCTCTTTTCCATTGACATAATTAGACTCAATCTCTAGAGGCCTTTCACTTTACTTTGAAGTTCAAGGCATGTCACTACTGATGAAAGAATTAATCATACAGAGGAATAAAAATCAAAATTAGCATAAGATTGCTACCTCACTGCTCACTATCTTCATGGAAAACTAAATTTATGAAAAATATTGATGAGATAATTGAATCTGATATAATTTTATTTTCTTATTAGGTATCTCTCGTATATCATTATCATGTATTTCATGATATACCAAAAAAAAAAATCAGAACCTTACCAAAAAATTTTTATCCTATGGCCATTTTTAATATTTATGGCCTTTAAGAAATGAAAACTTGAGAACAAGAAGTGTAAAATTGTAATGCTTATAATTTAACTTGATTTTCTTTATGTGCACCTTGTGGAGACTGTGCATACTGGTTATGTTACATTTTAGGGCAGTTTGTGTAGAGAATCTAAACCTCTTCATTTATATAAACTTCATAAAACAGAGAGGGAAAAGCTAATAGAATAGTGAAGTACCCAGAGACCTGGAATAGAGTCAAAGTATTGCATCTCTGTGTTTGCCTGCTGCTGCTGGCCCTTAAGGGCCCCATCTTCACCTACCTAGGAAAATATTTTATTTGGAAACAAAAAATAATGTCAAAAATAAACATCATACAATGTGGAGGCAGGGATATCCCAAATCTTCCTCCCCCAGTGCTATTTTTCCTCCCTCCCTTCCTTCCTTCCTTCCTTCCTCTCTCTCTCTCTCTCTCTCTCTCTCTCTCTTTTTTATCCATTTATAAAGAGGTACTTCCTCCTGTCAGGCAAGCCTGTTTTTTTATCTCAACCCCCACCACACAGAAGACATGTTGATGCTGTAGTCCTATTCATTTTCTTTATCTAAAAATAAAAAGAAGAAGGAGAACGAGGAGAAAGAGGAGAGAGGGGAAGAGAAGTAAAAGGAGGGGAAGGGAACAGAGGGGAAGGAAGGTGAAGAGAAGGGAAGGAAAGAGGATAAGGGAAATAAAAGGAAAAAAAGAAAGGAAATGGAAGGGAAATAAAGGAAGGGAAGAGGCAGGGAGGGGAAGAGAAGGAAGGGGAGGGAAGGAAAGGGACAGGAGGAAAAAGAAATATGAGTCATATGTAAGTTATTTTGCAAAAAGCAAAGCCTGAGATTTTATACTACTGTTAATGCATTAGAACTGAAACAAAACCTATATATTCATCATCTTCCAATATACAACATAGCTACATAATTTTAATAACTTCTTTTCATTCTATTTTCTCCCTGGAAATAGCTATGTGACAGCTTGGCATTACTCTGTGGAAGATTTTCTGTTTCTCGTTGTATTAGACATTCACTATATAGCAAATTGAATGACAAAACAGAAGAAGAGATAAACAAGACAATAAAACCAATCTTAGAAAGGAACTCCATATTTGTTGTGACACTGACACACACACACACACACACACACACAAACACCCCCACACAAAAACAATCTCTTGATATGTATTATATTAGGAATGTATTATCTCTCTAGACTATTACTGCCATAATGTGCTATACATTTTGCTTCAGCTTCATTTACTTCAGCAATTCATCATTGTTTACTATGAATGCTACACTTTTCATGAAAGCAAAAGTATGATTAATGAATGCATTCTATTCTCTCAGTCAAGAGCAAATGACAATGCAGGGACACAGAGCAAAATATATTTTCAACTCTAATATTTTGGGCATGATTTTTTTTTATCCTCCAGGAATTCATGATTTATCCATGTGGAATCTTTCCTTCTTTATTCCAGATAGAAGGTGAGAAACACAGAAAGTAACAGAGACAAAGAGAAGAGAGACACCACAACAACGCTACTCTACGCCCCCCCCACTCCTGAAGTTTCCCCAGTACATGGTGGTTCTTTGCACAATTATGTAGGTGTTTTAATCTCTATGTCACAAGATTCTCAGAATACTCTCCTTGCTCTTTTCTATACATATTATTTTCAGCTAAGGACAATGATGAACTCACAGACTTAAAAAAAATAATTTATTCTGGGGCATGGATGGTTAGATAACACAGTGGTTAGGGGGTCAGGCGGTAGCACAGTGGGTTAAGTGCACAAGACACGAAGTTCAAGGACTATCATAAGGATCCAGGTTATAGGCCAGGCTCCCCACCTGCAGGGGAGTCACTTCATAGGCAGTGAAGCAGGTCTGCAGGTGTGTATCTTTCTCTCCCCCTTTCTGTCTTTCCCTCCTCTCTCCATTTCTCTTTGTTCCAGCCAATGACATCAATAGCAACAATAATAATAACCACAATAACTGAACAAAAGGGAAAAAAATAGCCTCCAGGAGCAGTGGATTCGTGGTGTAGGCACCAAGTCCCAGAAATAACTCTGGAGGAAAAAAAATAATAATACAGTGGTTATACAAAGAGACTTTTATGCCTGAGGTTTCAAAGTCCCAGGTTCAATCAATACACTGCCATAAACCAGACTGAGGAGTACTCTGGTAATATATATATATACATATATATTAAATATATCATGAAGAAATAAATAAATTATGGGGGCCAAGCTGTGGTGCACCCATTAAGTGTACATTTCACCATGTGCAAGGGCCCCTGTTGAAGCCCCCACTTTTCACCTGCCAGGGAGAAGCTTCACAAACAGTGAAACAGAAAGGTTTCTCCCTCTTCCTGTTTATCTCTTGCTCTTCTCTCAATTTCTGTCCTAGCAAATGAAAAAAAAAAAAAAAAGGTCACTGGGAGTGGTAGATTCATAGTGTTGGCACTGAGCCCCAGACCTGGTGCAATAAAATTAATTACCCTTTGCCCCTGTGTCCCCAGGAGGAAACCTTCATAAGTAGGAACTTATACATTTACTGCTACAATACCTAATTTACATGCAAATACTTATTAAGTATTTTGTACAACTCCATTGGGCTCATGGGCAGATTTTAAAACGATTAAGACTGCCCCCTCCCCCAAAACAGTTTACAAGGGAGTTGGGCGGTAGCACAGTGGGTTAAGCACACGTGGCACAAAGCGCAAGGACCAGTATAAGGATCCTGGTTCGAGCCCCTGACTCCCCACCTGCAGGGGAGTCGCTTCAAAGCTGGTGAAGCAAGACTGCAGGTGTTTATCTTCCTCTCCCTCTCTTTCTCTTCCCCTCCTCTCTCCATTTCTCTCTGTCTTATCTAACAACGATGACATCAATAATTAAAAAAAACAGGGCAACAAAAGGGAAAAGGGAAAATAAACAAATATAAATTTTTTACAAAAGAAACAGATAACAGTGCATTCGAGGAGATATGACAATTATATGAGCAATTATTAAGGAAGTGAGAATAAGAACTAATATACTGGTATCAATAGAATACTGTTCTTTCAAGTAAATGGTATTTAGAAAAATTTCAAGGAAGTTTTGTCATATAAGCTGGGTTTTAAACAGTAATACACTAGCAAATACACACGAAAATTAAAACATTTATGTTAAGTGACTGTAAAAAAGCAAAAGGAGGGGGAGCTAGTGTTGATGTACTCAGCAGAGAACAACCATTACCTTATGTAGACCCTGGTCCCCACTTGTGGGGAAGGGAGAGGCCTCACAATTAATAGAGCCGGTGCTGCAGCTGTTTTTTCCTTTCTCTGCCTCTCACCTTCTAAACAGAGAAATAGCTCACAGAGGTCTATGCACAATGCCTAGTTGCAAGCCCTGACACACCACCTGGGGAGTGTTCTATTTTTAAAAAATATTTATTTGTTTTTAAATTTTTTTCCTTTTGTTGCCCTTGTTGTTTTGTAGTTGTAGTTATCATTGTCATTGTTGATGTCGTTGTTGTTGGATAGGACAGAGAGAAATGGAGAGAGGAGGGGGAGACAGAGAGGGGAAGAGAAAGATAGACACCTGCAGACCTGCTTCACCGCCTGTGAAGCGACTCCCCAACAGGTGGGGAGCCGAGGGCTCAAACTGGGATCCTTAGGCCAGTCCTTGCACTTAGCACCACCTGCACTTAACCTGCTGCACTACCGCCTGACTCCCAGGGAGTGTTCTATTGGCATTGGAGAGTCCAGTGTTGTGGTATATCTCCCTCTCTGACCCTCTGAATCTAAATGAGAAAAAAAAAGTTGGTTGGGAAGTGGTACATTTCCTTAGTTTAATTAATTAGTTAATTTCTAAATCACCTCATTAGGAATGTTACAAAGTGCGAGAGATATCAAAGTTATTTCAAAACAATTTTCCACTTCTGATATAGCATTTGTTCCTGCTCTTTAAAAAACAAGAATTAAAAAATAATTTAAAAAATAAAATCTTGATTGATCTTGAAAATCAACAAAGCTTGTTCAATGCCATCTGTGTTTTTAGGAAGTATTATGAGAAATTAAATTGGAAGAGGCACTTCAGTTTCTTGATGAAGATCTTAAATGTACGACCAAAACATCGTTTAATAAGTCAAAAGCAATCACTGAACTTTCAGATCACTGAGTAAAGTAACTACAGCTGGCTTGGTGGGTTTCATCCAATTGTATCATGAACCATACATTGTTGTAAGAAAAACTACTATAAAGTGGACTTGTGTCTGATTCTATTTCAGAGTGGTAATAAAGAGTTGAGTGATAATGATGCTAAAATAAAAAGAAGAAGCAAAACTGTGTGTGCATATGTGTATGCGTGTATATTGACATGCATTTGTCTGGTCTAAAGCATCAGAAGTTTAGGAGAAGTAAAAAATCAGTTGTCGTGACGCAGTGGATAAAGCATCAGACTCTCAAGCATGAGGTTCTGAGTTCAATCCCGGCAGCACATGTACCAAAAGTGATATCTGGTTCTTTCTCTCTCTCCTCCTATCTTTCTCATTATAAATAAATAAAATCTTTAAATAAATAGATTGCCTCTGATTTTCATATCCAGCAATTGAAAATATAGTAACATTATTAATACATAGTATATAGGGAAACCAACAGGATAATGACTGTAAGAAGAAAAAAAAAAAAAAAAGAAAAAGAAAGAAAAGAAAAGAAAGGAAGAAAGAAAGAAAAACTGGATGTTAAAAAGAAAATTTTATTTTGGGGGCCAGGTGGTAGTAAATCTGGTTAAATGCACACATTACAGTGCACAAGGATCTGGGTTCAAGTTCCTGCTCCCCATCTGCAGAAGGAAAGCTTCATAAGTGGTGAAGCAGGGCTGCAGGTGTCTCTCCGACTCTCTCCCTCTCTAGTTCCTCCTCCCCCCTCAATTTTTCTTAAGGGTCACTTTAGTTTTTACTAAGAATTTAGTTCTTACTAAAAATTGTTAGAGAAAGTGCCTAACATGTATTTTTGGGTGAAACACATACTTCCTCTTTCATTTGCTTCCTTGATAATCCTTCACTTCAAAATTGTCAGTATTGGATATGAAATACATTGAAATGTATCATTATTTTCTGTTTCTCACTATTGCTCTTACTGCAATCCCCAAGAAGCTCAAGTAGATGCATGTTTTACACCTTCAAACAAGGCAAAGCACTTAAAATAATCATAAAACCTGATAGCTTGGAGAGGGTTAGAGATGATTTCTTCAATGTCTCAGCCTATTTAACAATTCTTTTCTTATTTTTCTTCCCTATCCTGCTGCATCTGAACCTACTAATGAGTTTTTTTTTCTTTTTGACACCTGCTACATTTCCAAGTCAAGCCTGTTGAGTATGTGAAGTACAATAATAGCTACAGTAGGACCAGTGTGCCAACGCTTTATCAAAACTGCTTTCTTTCTTAAAGCTTTAGGCTGTAACACATTTTCTTGCCTTTTTCAGCTTTTAGATGCTACACGTATTATTGAGCTGTGCCATTTTGATCTTCAAAGCATCATAATAAGTATCTTTGAATCTCTCTAACTCTTCTATGTATTTCTTTCACTTTTAAGGAGCCATATGATTGTATAGAATAATACATAATCATTTGCATATGACCCTTAGCAAGACAAAGATTATCATCACATCTCAAGATCTTTAATTTAACCATATATGCAATATCCTTTTTATCTTTTCCATCATTTCTAGACATCTATGGGTTGAAGGTAAGACATTATTATGCTTGCCATTTAGAATACCTAGTTGCAGTCTTGAGAAATCTATGGATTTATGAACTGTTAGAGTAAGCATGGGTAAATGGAAGTCTAATGATTATTTTAAGATCTGAACCGTGTCAGATTTTTAAAAGCCATCTTCATTGTCTTTCTGATAATATAATTCCTTCCAAAGTAGACTAGTTTTCCTATCCCATCTCAATTAGACATGTGTAGTGTCATCCATAAGCCAATTATTGTTACAGAAGTATTTATCATATTTCCATAATTTTTTCTGATTCCTCGATCTATCACTGCCTCTGTGATTCCTCTCCTGATAGCAATGACCTATGTGAATAATAGACTGAGAGATGAAAGTACAGTAACTGTACCATCTACTGTCTGAGAATCAAGAGCCACTATATTTTCTAACTGTGTAAGAAGGACCTGGGTGCAACCCAAATCTTTCTTTCTCTTTTCTTTTTTTAAAAATCATTTACTTATAAAAAGGATAAGAAGGGTTCAACTCCACACAATTCCCACCACTAGAACTCCGTATCTGTAAATCTTTATTTTTCATACTGTATCTAGCC